>NW_027466486.1:11068125-12405000 GCF_050575085.1 Anarhichas minor
AACTGTGAAAACACATAATTCCTTTTGAAGTACCCCATTCTCCCAACTCTGTAGAAATTATTCGCAGGGGTCAGACCGTCGAGGCTGCTCTCTGTGGTATTAGCACAGAACGATGAATCACAGCGAGCGCACGAGAGACCGAAGCGCACAAAGGCCATCACATAGTGAAATAACAAAAGCTACACATCCTGAATGCAGTGTGTCAAACCTGCAAAGACACGGTGAGCGTGAGCAAAAGTTGGGACTCACTCAGAGAAGCGGCTGGAAAGTGGTTACCTCACGGCTTCTAGTTGTCAGGGTATCCAAACACAACAGACCATGAGGACATACCACCAAGAATAGGCGCAAGGGAGAGACGCTGCCCAACCGGAGTCTCTGCGAGGCCAATGGCGGAGACTGAAGTAAACACCGGCCACCACAAAGTGGGGAGACTCTGTTGTGGGGACGGTACCCCTTCTGGGATCGGCCCGGCGAGTTCTGTGATGTGTGCAGCATCAATACACAACCACAAAACACACAGAGACGTTGTGGGTCTGCCAGCGGACGGCACCCATGCCTGGACAGGCAGGCGAAAGGGGAGAGGCAGGGAGGGGGTGGGGGGGGACCCTGCAGAGAGAAAGCTGCCAAGGCTTCCTCGCTGCCCAGCGTTCCTGCCACCTACAGGAGCTCCAACAGGGGAGAGGAAGAGCATAACTGAAACGCTGCATGTAGCCACAGCTAAATCTGCGACAGAGCAGAGGAGGAAGAGGGGGGAACCTAACACCAGAGAGAGAGAGAGAGAGAGAGAGAGAGAGAGAGAGAGAGAGAGAGAGAGGTGTGTGGGAGGAGAAGGGAGAGGGAAAGGAGAGAGAAGGCACTCACGGGTCTTTCCATGTCAGCGGTGAGAGCTGGGCTGGGTCCAGACGTGAGGCAGCCGAGGCGGCAGAGAGGGCTGCCTGGAGTCGACGATCATGCCTCGATTACAATGAGCCAAGTTGGGCAAGCAGCCAAGACGTCTAACAAACACACAGAGCTCCCCTGTTAACGGATTTCACAGCACCCATCCGCTTGTCCTCTCCCCCCCTATCTCTCTCTCTCCCTCTCTCTCCAACCCTCCCACCCTCCTGCACATATGCTCTCCCACTCCCTCACTCTAAAGCACTTGCTCTTTCCCCTCCTCACTTATCCTCTGCTCAAAGCATGCTAATTATATCCCGTCCCACTCCCCACCATCTTTAAGAATATTGGCGCTATTGCCTAATTGACAATATATAATATATTTTTTTACTGCGTATATATATTTATATGTGGCATCGTATGCTTAGCAGCCGCAGCAAATCTATACTAGTACTGCTAGTGGCAATAAGATAATAGTTTTATAATATAAATAATCTGATTATTTAGTAATTATTTCTTTCTTTCTTCTCTAAAGCTAGGGGCGTATATATAAGGCCTTCAGGGTTGGTGAATAATGACTTTGGGTCTGTATTTGTGCTGACAATTTGTGGTATATGAACGTTATATATAGAAAATATATAGAAATTAAATATTTTTTGTTTGTTTTTCTGAGAATGTTTATATGTAATCATGCTGCGTGTGTTTTCTGTGTGGGAGCTTTCACACATATTTTCTGTTATATGCTTGTGACGCGACCACGCGAGAATCGATCTAAAAGTTTGACAAGTGTCTTTTTTTAATTCACATTAAAACGTGACGCTCTATGAATTTCAACATCATAAATGAGATCCAATTGTTCCCACTGTGGTTTCAACAGCTGCGTCTCCTACAAGCTCCAGACGACATGTTTAGGGTACTAAAGAAGCTTCCTAAAGACTAAAGGGGGGGGGGGGGGGGGGGTTGTCTGTAGAATTTCCCACAATTCTTCATGCATGGCATGCTGCTGCCTTTGCCAAAGCCAAGTCTGACAGCTAATGACATGCAGCAACCCGGGAGTCTGGCAGACAAATGCCAAAAGCAGCAGAGTCAGAGCATTATGGAAACAAACACATCTTTGAAAGTCACCCGTCTGAGCTACATTTCACTCCACATTGCTTACATTCTACATGGATCAGTCCGGCTAATGAGCAAAAGCTCTTTACATATTTTAGCCTACAAGTATTTGAGTTGTTTTTTTAATTAATGTTAAGAAATGTCTCGAAAAGAAATACATGGAAATGATTGAAGTATTTGAGTTACAGCAGGTTTATGAACTTTGAATGTCAAATAAAGGATAAACCGGTAGTTGAATTTTTATATTATAACGTAATTTAACCTGTAAATCAACGAACAAGACCAAGGAACCTTCGGGCTGTATTGTGCTACATGCTAACAGTGCTACATGCTAACAGTGGCGATGCTAACAGTGCCGATGCTGACAGTGCTACATGCTAACAGTGGCAATGCTAAATGCAGACTCTCGTTGTCCATTTTAGTTTATCGTGTTAGCATGCTAACATTAGCTAATTAGCACTAAGCACTTAAAGCACAGCTGAGGCTGATATGAATGCCATTAGTTTAGCAGGTATTTGGGCATAAATCAAAGTAATGGAGCAAGTGAAAATGTTGTGTTTAAGATACAGATTATAATACGTTATTTCAGTCTGGACCAAACAACTGACCAACATGCTGCTAGCATGTCTAAGAAATAGTTTCTATCCTTCACAAAAATGAATTAGTCTTCCTTATACTATATATTTTTTTCTTTAGATGATAGATAACGTTGGATAAGTGAGATATTAAAGTAAAGCTGCACTCACCTCCACATTAGCTGGATTCTGCAACACCGTCATAAAGATGAAGCTGTTTCACACCATGTCCACTAGATGGCGCCAAATCAACTTTAAACTGGAGCCTCCAACACATGAGGGAGAGTCTTGACTTCTGAGGAGAGGACAAGGAAGAGGCCGCCTCCCTCCCAGCCTGCTTTCCTTTGCTCGATTCATTGCGCCTGATGCCCTACAAATACATGTCATAATATTGTATGATAAATATTGCATGTTTATTATTTCAATCAAAATCTACTGGAGATTAATTGGAATAAGTGAAACAATAATGCGATGAAAAATAATGTGAAATTGAAATAAGAGTACAAAATGAAATGAATGTACAAAATATTATCCCAAAAAGTGTAGTAGTAGCTAGTTCATAGTTAACAGCATTTTCCTTGTGAACTAGCGCCACTATTTTCTATAATCAGACAATCGCTTTGCAGTTTTTCCAATTTCTTCTTCACTTAACTTTTCGATAACAGTGCTTAACACTGTCACCCAAATTAATATGATTGTACAGTGTTTGTTTTATAGACGGTTTGCACTTCAAACATTCAACTTTGTGCATTGACATGAGACATACATCAAAATATGACAACACAAAGATGTTTAGAGATGACTGCGGTTCAGAGAACAAAAGACACAGGTCATGTTTTGGGTGTCTCCTGCAAAACTCACCCGGACACACATCTGTTAGTTTGTTTGTCGTCTAGTGATCTTAGAGAAACACGTGACATTTTCAAACTAGTTTTTCGAAATGCCTAAAGAGGGTGAAGCTGTAGAGTTGTGATCTGTAAAATATGCTGGAAATACCCAGAGAGACAATGACGATGGTCTTGCTATTGTTGCAGTTTAAACTGGTGGTTACAAACACAAACATGTGTACACCAGTGTCCAGGTTACCTCATGGTACTGTTGCATATCTAACTGGTTAGATATGTTTCCTACTCTCTCAAGTACTTTATTTTTAGTCACTTTGTATTTTACTATAGAGTTCTCATTCTTTGCTCCCTTACTTCTACTCAACTACATTTTAGAGGCAATTATTGTACTTTTTACTACATTTTTACTTAGTTAAAATCAACTCCACCTCTATAGCAATTACATTGTTAAACACATCAGTAATAATAATCCATTACATTCAGACAGTGGCAATGTACACATTCACTTTTAATTCTTTAAGAATATTTTGGTGCTGATACCTTTGTGACCTAAAATAAAAATACAAAAGCATGACGTGAGTGTTTTTATAGTGTCATATAATGTATTTTACTACTTAAGTTAACGATCTCAACACTTACCGCATGGCTTCTAAACGAGGATTTGGTTTGCAGGGTTGGGCATAATGCTGCCATTCTAGACTCTAGACTCTGGACTGGTGCACCCTTCAGAACCTGTTTGCACGAGGGAGAATCAAATAAAAGCATCAATCAACAATGATCTCTTTCCTGTACCATGTATGACTAATACGTAGAATTAGTCGCACACATCGGTTGCTGCTTTAGCTAAATACAGGATATAATTTGAAATAATTATGTTTACAATAGCCAGTAAGTTTAGCATCTGTATATTCGCATGATCTTAGTAAGAATATCCACATTAAACTTGATTCGTTTGCTCTAATTTGACACTTCAGCGCTCAAATCTTCAGTCAGAAAGAATCCGTTCAAACAGAACATGTCAACATTAATGGATTATTTGGCACTTTCACAATGAATAATCAGCGAAATACGCAGACTGTGAACATATTCCAGATACGTTCAATTGAATCATTTGATATATGTAATAGGCAGCATGTTATGTTTTGTATACTATTTAGCAAACAGTATAGTTTAAATGAAGGAGAAATGTTTAATGATTCTGAACTCAAAAGCCTGTATTGCTAGGGCGGGCCAGGTTTATCCCCGAGGTTACACCCCTGCACTTAAATGTCTGTAAAGATCCTTCATTTAATGTTTTGAGATGGAACTGTCATTAGCTCTCCCACACAAAAACACTGTCAGTTGATTCCCAGGCCAAACCCAAATCTCACCTGTCCTACAACTATCAAACAATGACATTTCAAAACATGAGAGTCGTGTGCAGAACTAACACACCCATATGTTTCATCTCATGAGACGCCTTATAAATGCAGACTGAGCACACACATTAGACACAAACCCTTTTGATTTCTGCACCAGGTATGTAGAGGAATAGCAGCATTGTTGCCTATTTGAAAAGACTGAAACTTAATGATTCTACTCGCTTTTTTTTTTTTTACCCAGGAAAAGACTTTCTACTGCAGCCGTCAACAAGACAAAATGTGTGAAGTGAATTTGGTGAGTTTGGTTTCCTTACAGTGCTTTTAGTCTGTGACAAACAGCAGGAACACAGGTATGCTTATGAAGTTGTTTTCCTCTCATAGGACATCATGGCACCGGAGCCAGAGGTCGAAGGATGCCCGGTAGGGGACTCAAACGAGGTAAAACATCTTTCATCTTCCTAATTTGTGCTTCATGCTGGTTTGCCCCACTGCCTGACTCAGTAACACTGTAGTGCTCGTAATAATTTCCCATTGTCTTTTAAAGGAAAGAGGACAATGTGAAGAGATAGGGGTATTACAACCTTTTAGATTTAAAACTATAGAGCCATTTATCTCTCTATGTTTTTAAGGAAATGCATCAACCGCTGTTGTTATGATTCTTTACAGGGGGAGGAAGGTGGCCAAGGAGGAGGTGGTCGTGGAGGTGGTGATTGTGGAGGAGGTGATCGTGGTGGTCGTGGTGGTCGTGGATGTGATCGTGGAGGTCGTGGAGGTGGTGATCGTGGAGGTCGTGGAGGTGGTGATTGTGGTGGTCGTGGAGGTGGTGATCGCGGTGGTCGTGGAGGTGGTGATTGTGGTGGTCGTGGAGGTGGTGATCGTGGAGGTCGTGGATGTGATCGTGGTGGTGATTGATGAAGAAATATTTGAATCTCAGTTCTCTTATTGTGATGTAAAGACTTAAATGTGTCTCCAATAAAATAATCTTTAAAAAGAAAAGACTGGTCTATTATATATTCACATAATATACACTTATTCAAATGCATATGAACTTGTTTCTATAATTTGATGGTAAATATGCACAGTCGGATGTTAACTCTGCAGGGCGAGTTTGTTACAGCCATGACCAACATTGAGTGGCAAACTAATATGTGCAGAACTTCAGCGCAGGATGAACAGATTGAGTTGGTGAAATAAAATGCAATAGAGGTCAGGATGATAATAAGTGACAATACAAATCAATCAGCCCCCAGAATATAATACTGAAACGACATAATTACAAAATAGCATTAACTCACTGGTATGTGGCTGCAACAGAAAAGATGCTGATAGAATAAAGTTCAGTGGAACGCAAATACTCAGTGACAGAATAGTTTGAAAATGCATAGCATATTATGGTGATGTTATAAACAAGACAAAAGAATATTATAGATCCAAAGTCATCATAAACCACCAGACACTTCCTAAGTATTCCTATCGGAATTCATTGGAATATTAAACCTGGCGTATAGTGCCCTTAACAAGTTTTGTTGTTAGATTCTCCCATCAACAGCCAGTTTAACGACAAGTGAACCAGGAGATCATAGACTTTATGAAGTGTGATAAACATTGTGCTGAGGGTGGTGCTAGTAGACGGGCGATTCTAAAAGGGTTTGACTATTCAGGAGGCTGCCTGTGCTGAAGCTCAATGCTAATCTTCCTGTTTGATTATAATACTTTTTTGGACAGTGTGAGTGGGCTCAACAAACATCTATCTGCACATCAGATTTAGGAAACGTTCAGGAGGTCCCGAGCACAATTTCACTGTTACTGTTGCATATCTAACTGGTTAGATATGTTTCCTACTCTCTCAAGTGCTTTATTTTTAGTCACTTGTATTTTACTATAGAGTTCTCATTCTTTGCTACCTTACTTCTACTCAACTACATTTTAGAGGCAATTATTGTACTTTTTACTACATTTTTACTTAGTTAAAATCAACTCCACCTCTATAGCAATTACATTGTTAAACACATCAGTAATAATAATCCATTACATTCAGACAGTGGCAATGTACACATTCACTTTTAATTCTTTAAGAATATTTTGGTGCTGATACCTTTGTGACCTAAAATAAAAATACAAAAGCATGACTTGAGTGTTTTTATAGTGTCATATAATGTATTTTACTACTTAAGTTAACGATCTCAACACTTACCGCATGGCTTCTAAACGAGGATTTGGTTTGCAGGGTTGGGCATAATGTCAACGTTCATTTGATCCGAGAAAATCACAATCCCTCATTCTACATTAGTGCTGTGTGAACGAAAAACGTTCTCAGCATGCAATCGTGCCACACTCACCTTTATTTCTATTGAACGGGAGTCTGGAGTGTCCACAGATGTACACCTTTACTACTCAATATTCACACTATAGTATTTACTAATTAGGCAGATACTCCATATTTTTTGTGGACTGTGATAAATAAATATTCTATAAATATATAATAATACAAATTAATTAAATGAAGGAATAGAAGAAGAAACAAACGATAATAATTAAGAAATCAATATATATGTGTGTGAAGATCCTTCATTTCATGTTTTGAGGTGGAACTGTCAGCGGCTCTCACACACAAAAACACTGTCAGTCGATTTCCTGGCCAAACCCAAATCTTACCTGTCCTACAACTATCAAACAATGACATTTCAAAACATGAGAGTCGTGTGCAGAACTAACACACCCATATGTTTGATCTCATGAGACGCCTTATAAATGCAGACTGAGCACACACATTAGACACAAACCCTTTTGATTTCTGCAGCAGGTATGTAGAGGAATAGCAGCATTGTTGCCTATTTTAAAAAGACTGAAACGTAATGATTCTCCTCGCTGTGGTGGAAATGAATGTATTTCCTTGTGAGAAATCAAAAGTATCTTAAGCTCTCTGTCTTTAAGAATTTATTACAGAATAAGATATAGAAAAAATGATCAAGGGTATACAAGTCATCAACATGAGCCAATGAGTACTAACAGATTCAACTATAAGTACAAACAGAGTCACAGGGACAGCGTTCCTTCATCCGCAGAGGATTCAGGAAGTCTGACCACAAATTCGATGTTGAGGGGAACTTTTAAACGCGCCCGAGAGACGCCTCTTGCCCCGTACAGCTGGAGATAGCGTGTACATTCACATCACGGTTTAGTACATACTATTGACAGTCACCTAAGATAAGACAGAACATGTGTTACAGAAACGCAAACACAGCTGACACCGAGAGATAGATTCAAGCTAAAGAGAGTTTACAAAGTTAACAGAATTAATTTGTCTCCATAATAAGCTGCTCAGTTGTTGGGATCCAGATGGGCAGAGGCACCGAGCAGTTCATCTTTTAACTCTTTCAGTGCTGATTTTTTTTTGCAACAGAGCCTGCAGTTTCTAGCAGGAGAAGTTGTCTTTCCTCACACTGTTGCTCTGCATTTTGATCAGATTGTACCATCGTTGCTTAACTACCATCAGATGCAGCTAAGTGTAAATCCTCCACAGCAGCATCGCCTGTCACAGTGCTTGCTGTTATTTTGTTTCCCATTGGGCCATTTTTTGTTTTGCCTGATGTTCTGCATTGTTGAATTTATGTATTTCTTTGGTGTTTAGATCCACAGAGTCTCTGGTTTCAGGTCAGCTCTCTCCTGAGCATTTTCTTAACCAAGCCTCTGTCACTGACATAGTTCATTTAAGGTTTATCAATGGTCCTCAACTGTTTCCCTGCTTCTAGAAAAGTGATAGTTTAATAGTCTCTCTCTCTATATATATATATATATATGTGTGAAGATCCTTCATTTAATGTTTTGAGGTGGAACTGTCAGCAGCTCTCAGACACAAAAACACTGTCAGTCGATTTCCTGGCCAAACCCAAATCTCACCTGTCCTACAACTTTAAACTGTCACATTTTACAAGATTGGACTCGTGTGCAGAACTAACACAACCATATTCTACATCTCATGAGACGCCTTATGAATGCAGACTGAGCACACAGGTATGCTTATGAAGTTGTTTTCCTCTAGTCGGATGACATGGGGGAGGGGCCAGAGACCACACCTATTTTTCCTTAAAGGATAATTATAGGGGATATAAAACAGACTAAATGGACCACATGGAACACATTTCGTTTTAAATGATTTGTGATAAATGATGAATGTTTGAATCGCAGTTCTGTTAAAGTGATGTAAAGACTTAAATGCATCTCCAATAAACTAATCCATAAAAAGAAAAGAGTCTATTATTTATTAACATAGTACAACACACTTATCCAAAACAGATGCATATGAACTTGTTTCTATAATCTGAGGATGGTAAATAAGCCCAGTCGGATGTTAACTCTGCAGGGCGGTGTGTGTGATGACAGTCGAGCCTCCCCAGTTGTACTTCTTGAATGCGTTTGAGGGAAAATGTCCGCTTGACAGAGGCAGTAGATATTGGGATTGTCACCACCAAGCATGCCAAAACACTAAAAATGTAATGTCACGTAAAAACGTCTTACATATTTTTAAACTTGAACTCTTACTACTACAAAGTTCTGCTAGCTAGTTTCACAACAGTCAGACTAGCCCAGTGACCAATCAAGCCGCACGTTAATGATGACGTACTTGTAGGCCACTTAGAAAGCTCTGGCATGTCGAACAATACGCCCAACATGTCAAACTAAAAATCTGATTGGTTGAAGACTATGACAATCAACAATATCGTCCCCATTTACTTAAACTTCAAAGGGATTCACTTGATTCAATGGTCCTCAACTGTTTCCCTGCTTATAGAAAAGTGTTTAATGTCTCAATCCCTCATTCTACATTTGTGCTGTGTGAACAAAAAAAGTTCTCAGCATGCAATCGTGCCACACTCACCTTTATTTCTATTGAACGGGAGCATAAGCAGTCATCACTCAGTCTGGAGTGTCCCCAGATGTACACCTTTACTACTCAATATTCACACTATAGTATTTACTACCAACTATATATATATATATATATATATATATAAATAATACATTTAGTATTAAAACCTACATAAAAAATGTAAGAAAACATTTAGAGTCAGAATATACTGTATAATTAAAAAAAAAAAAAACTCTGGACAGAGTTCATAATCCTGATGGTCTGAGGGAATAATTAAACTAATATCGATTGCAGTAAAAGGCAAGAAAGTGAGGAAGTAATGAGCCTCAACTAATTATATTCAATAAACACAGTAAAAACAACACATCTCAAAAAAAGGGTCGGTGTGTGGGCTTTCCATCAAGGACACTTTATTTGATCTTTTCTGACAGAAGAGTGGAAACCACTCATTTACATCATGGGTTCTCCAGCAATGTCAGAGATATTCTATCAGAACACAGGACAGCTGAAATAGGACAGCTGACAGGCAACAGTCACAGGATTGCTAAAAAGGAAATACATAAAACATTTTGTGAGGCAGCATTATTTTTATGTTCAGTAGTTGTTGTTTTTAACCATAAATGTATCGCAAAGGCACGCACAATTATTTAAGACAGTGGTGTACACAAAATATACACAAGTAGTTAACACAAGAATTCAGATTGGCCATTTGGGAGTCTCTTAAGTGGCTTATTATTGTCATGGGGTGCAGCGAACAATGTAATGGAGAGAACCGTCAATAGGACACTTCCTCCTTCCATAAAGTCTATGACAGTCTGGGAACCTCGGGGGGATAAACTGTTCTGAGAATAATTAAGTTTCTTGATTTAACCATCATTTAACAAAAACAGCTCCAGCAGACAAGCTCATGGCGCTGATGGCGCTCATGGTTGATGGTGCGTCACATTTCATAAAGGCTCAGTAGATATTAACAGTACTCATTGATATCTGTACGTCTTTACTACCTTCCTCATCATCGGCTTCAGAAGAGTCCGTTGACCTGTTCGGTCTCCGGGTCCAGGTCAATGTCATAGAAACAGGGCCTGGTGGGCAGACCAGGGATCGTGGGCATCTACGAGGAACAGCAAGAGAAAGCAGTTTTTAATGGTAGACACTGTTAGTCTATCAAAAGCAATTCATCATATAAAAAGGTACAAATGTACACGCTAATAATGCAGCCTTTGAACTAAATTTAAATGTATTCAATTACTGTGATGACATGGAGGCTCATCTCATTATTGGTGCATTTAAAATGAGTCGTATAGCTTCTCTTGTATAAAGGTGACCAAATAGGTTACAACTTTCACAAACTGAAAACACACAGTGAAAGGGTTAAGTTGTAAACACACAGAAACACCCAGAAAAGATAACCCTGGAGTGTATGCAGCCATATGATAATGAATGGATTTACTTTCAGTTGAAGATAATTATTTGCACAGACAATGTGTGATGTCACACATTTATAAATAGATCAAGTCAGTTGAGGGCTGCAAGTCGCGCTTTGTATTCATCCTACCTTATAATCATACCTTCTAACGGATCAAGTTACGTTGCTGTGCGGTTTGATGGTGCGTAGGCGCCGAGCAGTGAAGAGTCACTGCCAGACATAAATGAGCGGCAAAAGCGGTAAAAAGGAAAGGCATTGTTTGCAAGCTTACCGTGCCGACCAGTGGGAACAAAAAGCCAGAGCCCACACTGGCACGGATGTCTCTGATTGGCAGGATGTACCCTGTGGGCACACCCTTCTTGTCTGCCTCGTGAGAGAGCGACAGGTGAGTCTTGGCCATGCAGATTGGCAGCTTGCTGAAACCCTGAGGGGAGAAGACAGAAGACAGAAGATGTATTGGATTGTTCACAAAAGGCTTTATCAATCATTCTCCATCCAGTTATGAGGACTCTCACCGAGAGCAGGCCTGGAAAGACAGAGCAGAGAAATAAAAGGACGAGGAGCTGACCTGTTTGGTGTAGAGCTCCACCTTGTGTTGAGCCTCTGGCAGAAGCTCAATATCATCCGCTCCGTAGATCTTCTGGGCGATTATTCGAATCTTATCAGCAATAGGGAGCTAGAGAGGAATTAGAAATAATAATCATAAAATGGGTACGTTGGCTCACTAATGCCAACCAGGCAAAATTAGCACATTTTCAGTGGGCGACTTGAGTTAATGGCCCAAATACATGATTTATGAACTATTTTTCACTCATATTGGATGCATGGGTAAAAATGTCTCAGTGAATGAGAACATTATTTTTATCTTCAGTGACGGACATTTTTAATCCATTTACAGACAAATTAAATATAATAACAGGCGCGTTTTCTGGCAAATTCATTCACATACTTGACCTCAACCACTTATGAAAACGTATGAAACGCGATGGCCCGTACCTCCAAATCATAGAGGAACTTGAATTTGCTGGGGGCCTCCGAGGCCCTCTGGACAGCCTGACCAAGGGCCACCGCACCGGCTCCACCGTCGGCCCAGTGGGAGCAGCGCACGGCGTCGAAGGCCCTGGCAGCTTTGGCCACGCTGCAGACCAGGTCCAGCTCAGCCTCAGTGTCCGTCCTGCAGGACAACACAAGGCGTTAAGAGATACAGCAGGGACATGGACGGATTAACTACAAGTCAATGTATGACACGACACATTGGTGTCGTTATTTTGATCATTTTAGTCCGCTGCTGCGTCGTCGTCATCCATCGCTTACTTGAAAGCATTAACAGCCACGACCACTGGCACGCCGAAGTGCTGCGCATTCTCGATCTGCTTCCTCATGTTGCTGCAGCCCTTCTCCAGCAGCTCAAGGTTCTACATGCGGATACGAGAGAAAACACACTTTTAAATAAGCTTATGAGAAGTTAGTGAAGAGCATCGATACTCTCAGCCCCCTTAAATGTTTCATGTAGATGCTCATGTTGTGTTTACTCCTTTAACATGCTGGGCAGACTTGTGTGAGGCTCTCCATAAACTTATAAATACACAATGTTGACAAGCTCATCAACAGAAAACCATAGTTTAAAATTAAGACCACATTTGGGCAGTTCGCAGTCATGCATTACCTCCTCGATGTATTCCTTTGGCAGTGACATCCCAGCAGTGACCTGAACAAGAAATGAGTCAAATGTTTAATTTGAATTGTTTTCTTCAGGACTATTAAGAAGCTAAATAAAGAAGCAACAATATGAGATGTTGGATGTTGATGTAGCGAAAAGCAAACTTCATGAAACATTATACAGATGTGTCAAAGCTTAAGTGATTTTTATTTGAAAATGAAATCAGCGCGGGAATTAGGATTTAGAGGAAAACTCCAGCAAACTCACCGTCGGTCCTCCTCCGTGCATCTTCAGGGCTCGGACCGTGGCCACCAGAACCACCACGTGGGGTCTCAGGCCTGAGTAGCGACACTTGATGTTGAAGAACTTCTCCATGCCAATGTCGGCACCGAAGCCGGCCTCCGTCACTGTTGGGCACAATTGACAGAGGTTGTGAGAGAAAGAGAGCAGGAACAGAATCACAGCTGTTATATCATTAAATTATATAACATCTGCTACTCCGTCACTTGCACAGTAAACACAGGAAACCATCTACTGTGGCACTGCATCAGAAAACATGCCACCGCAGAGCTCCACTTACCCACAAAGCCCTCGGGTCCCACCAGCTTCAACGCTATTTTATCAGCCAGGACGGAGGAGTTTCCATGTGCGATGTTGGCAAACGGGCCGGCATGGACGAACACGGGCGTTCCCTGTGGATTCAGACACAAAACCAAAGCTCAAGACAACTTTTTCTGGCTTGTGGAGTTCTTTTCAGTGGAACTATTTAGGTTAGCGTGTGGTGGTGTTCACCCACCTCCAAGGTCTGCATGAGGTTTGGCTTGATGGCATCTTTCATCAGCACAGCTAGAGCACCACTCACACCCTAAAGAGAGAAAAACGTTAAATCATAGGAACCTTGTTTGCACAATACTTATGTAGAAGGTCCCGTCGCGACGGCGAGTCCAGACCACTGACCAGGTCCTCGGTGGTGATGGGCTGTCCGCCGCGGCTGGTGGCCACCACCATCTTGGCCAGACGGTGACACATGTCCTGCAGGCTGCTGGTGAGGGCGAGCACCGCCATGATTTCACTGGCCACCGTGATGTCAAACTGGGCCTGGAGGACAGAATCCCCTTATTAACAACAGCAATGCAGCGAACTGGGCTCAGAGAGGCTACATTCAGTAAACACGCAGAAAAGATGAAAGCACAGAAATTCTGATTTTTTAAACATCTTGTATAATTTGATCCTCAAAGACCTAATTTTTGTTATTAAATATACATTACATGTGTATTATACACAGCTTAAACATAGCTGTTGTTTTTATTGTGTCATTATCGTAAAAATTATGTATAAATATTTTTAGCTTAGTTGTGAACTCTTAGAAACGACTAATTGTTTTTTATGCGTTAAACGCATCATTTAAATACAGTGCGTTGCATTGCTACCTACCACAGGGACTCTTTTGACACAACCACTGGGTGGAGCCAAACAAACTTCCTAACGTGACACAAAGTGTCTTTTACTGAGTGGAGAAACAGCTTGCTGGATGTCGTCTCTTTACCTCTCTCGTGAAGCCCTTTTCAGTTGGCGACTGGCCGATGGTGATCTTCCTCAGGAAGCGATCGTTGGTGTCCAACACTGAAGTGACACACACAGCGATCAATGCACTCACAGTCACTGACAAACAGCAGGTTTAAAAGAGGCAGACAAAGTAGGAGTCATGAGGGGTTAAGAGACGTCTCAGGTGTTCACACCTCTTTGCCAGGTGACGGAGCTCGGGTCCATGTCCAGGCGGGCAAAGCGGGTGATCTCCTCTTCAGTCAGAGTGGAGGGATCAGTCTTTTCTATGCCCAGTTTCTAAACAAATACAGAAAACGTGAATTTAATTGAATCTGCACTGTGAGTTAAGACCTACAAGCCTGTGACACGATCACTAACTTTCAGTCTGTTGATCTGGATGGGGGAGAACGTCCTCTGTCCTCCATTGAGCGGGACCAAGCGGTTATACAGAGCCTGAGGATGCATACAGAGACAAAGATGACGGTCACAATCCAGTCACTACAAACAGGGTATTGTTTTAATAAAGCACCGACTCATTTGCAGGACCCACTTTGTCAGTTTGTGTAGACTCGTGGAACATGCGAGCATCGACGGCAGCGGCCACCAAGTTGTTGGCAGCCGTGATGGCGTGAATGTCCCCGGTGAGATGGAGGTTGAACTAAAATGAACAGACTCGTGAATTAAAAGCGATTTTGCCTTTTGGATTTTTAGCAGGCTGGTTTTTCTAACTTGACACAGCAGTGTTGTACCTCTTCCATTGGAATGACTTGAGAATATCCACCTCCTGCAGCACCGCCTGTAGGCAGAAGACAAAACTACAGATTTATACATAAACGCACACACACACACACACACACATACTCAGGACTCAGGACAGCTTGCAAACCTGTGCAACCTCTCGCTGCCTGACATTATTCCAAAGCTCACCTTTAATGCCAAAGGTGGGACCCTGAGAAGGCTGTCGGACACAAGCAAAGACATTGAGCTTCATGTGGGCTCCCAGGGCCTGGACCAGGCCGATGGTGGTGGTGCTCTTTCCTTCACCCAGGGGGGTGGGTGTAATGCTGCAGACAGAAAGATCTTCTCAGCATGGAACATACTCGTCAGCAAACGCACAATTATTCATTGTAAATGCTGCTGCATGGCATGATGAGGTAGGAACTTGATCCGCTGTATAAACAGGGGAAAGCAGACAGTACAGTGAAGTACAGAAGATAAAGTGCTGACAGCATACCCAGTGACCACCACATATTTGCCGTCTGGCTGGGCCTGCAGCCGTTTGATGATGCTCAGCTGGACCTTGGCCTTAGTTTTGCCATAGAGCTCCAGCTCATCAGACAGCACGCCCACCTCTCTTGCTAGACAGTCGATGGACTTTGGCACGCAGGAGCGAGAAATCACAATGTCGCTGTTGGAGCGAGACGACACACAAAAAAATCACTTTTTTCATCCGAGCAAAGAAAGTTCTAACCTGAGACGAGGAATTAAACCAGCTCTGCTTGCATGTGGATTATTAAATGTAAACAAATCCTTCAGCGACAAGTGAACATAGCACGTGACTGAGAGAAGAAGGAGATGAGGAGACAAACCTCGGCACCGGCTTCTGGAGGTCGAGTCTGGTGTAAGAAATGTTCCACTTCCCCGGCTGGTGGCTCTCCAGGAAACGCTTTGCACTCAACACCGTGTTCTACACACAAACACAGTCATTCGTTTAACTTCTAGGTTACATGAGACTAAAGAACGAATTCACCTGGACAAAAAGTGTCATTTTTCAACCGTATATACTGTGTTCTCACTTAATAACGTAGCAATGGAAATAAAAAATGATGTAAATGAATGCCAACGTGAGAGTTTAGTTCAGGATTCACTCTGCAGATGGACCTTACCGCCATCAGCATGGCCACAGTCATGGGCCCCACACCACCGGGCACAGGGGTGATGAAGCCGGCCTGCTCCTTGGCTGAGGCGTAGTGGACGTCACCCACCACCCGCTTCCCACTTGCTTTACTCTCATCTGAGAGACACGGAGAGAAATACGTCACAATAACCTCCGACTCCTACTGATTAACCAACTACCTCCGGAGTGCCATGACTAAAGCAGACTGAAACGCCACAGGAAGTCGCACCTGGAACGTGGTTGATGCCACAGTCGATGACCACTGCTCCCTTCTTGATCCACTCTCCTTTCACCATCTCCGCTTTCCCGATGCCAACAACCAGGATGTCTGCTCTGCTCACCTGGACAAAAACAGAGACGGATAGAAATAGTTATTGTTTATGCCACACGACGGCAGCAGAGATCACCAGCCGGTTGTTTATGGAGTTTCATCCACGAGAAACACGTCAGTGGTCACATTACATGCTCTGCTTGCATCGGTGTGAGGGGCACAGTATGGCAGGTGGGAGTACAAGGCTATGTTGCTTGGTTAGGTGGAGCTGTTACTACCTCTCCAGGGAGATCCGCGGTTTTAGAGTGGCAGGTGGTGACGGTGGCGTGGTTCCAGAGCAGCAGGTCGTGCATCGGTGCGCCCACGATCTTGCTACGACCAATCACTACCGCCTTCTTCCCTGCCACAGACACGCCTGTAGAGAAGTCCAGCGATTAATTCTGGCCTTATCCAATTCTTTGTCGTATATTATCACAGTACAGATGTTTTAGGGTGGTAATTGTTGCGTTTACCGGTCTGTCTGATCAACTCCATGCAGCCGTTTGGTGTGCAGGGGATGAAGCAGTCACCCAGGTCCCCACGAGACAGCTTCCCTGCATTGATGCTGGTCAGTCTATTACATGATGAGAACACAATGAACATCTCAAATTAAAGCTGTCTTATCCAAGAGATTTCTTCTTAACCAGACTCAAATAAAGCAAACCTTAAGAAATGAGCACCCTGATCTTTAGATTACGTCTGTACCCACCCGTCTACATCCTTCTCCGGGGCCACGGCGTTGGTGACCTTCTCTGTGTTGATCTTGTGGACCGAGTCCAGGGGCAGCTGCACGATGAGGCCGTGGACAGACGAGTTCTCGTTCACCTCTGTGATGCTGTGAAGAACCTGCGGACAGACAGGCAGCCTTTACACTCTCAGCTATTTTCAGTTTCTCTTTTGCCGCGTTTACCTTCCAATCCTTGTTTTGTTGCGGCACAAATGGCACCCCAAATCCTACACTTTACCCCGATCTCACTGCGATCATACCGTGCGTGTGTGCATACGGCTACACAAATACTTCGTATCCATTCTCACCTCCTCCTCCGTCGCAGTCTGGGGAAGTCTCATATGTGTGGCGTTTATTCCAATCTGTGTACACAGAAGAAGAGATTGAACCGGAAGTTAGGATCCCAATCCGTGCGCAGTAGAAGTGGGGTCTATGAACTGTATGTAAATAATCTTTTTTTTACCTCTGCTGCTGCCTTCAACTTCATGCTGATGTACAGATTTGAATCATCACGGTCTCCAACCTGCCAGAGACACATAGCATCACTTTGCCTGCCAGTATGAAGGAATGGGCCTTCCACCAAACAGACACACATGATACAAGATGTACAAACAAGGGGACTTCAGTGGAACACGTTTCTACACTCCATGCAGGGGCACACAATGGCACACATGTGACCAAACTCCTTACCTGACCACTATCTTCAGGGGAAGGCCACGAGAAAGCACACGGCAAAATTAGCCAACAAAACATCCCAAAATGTGCTTTTGTTTGTCCAGACACATGCTAGTTCCAATCTTGCAATTACCTGTAAAACCACTAGACCGGGTGTGAAGTTGGGGTCCTGGAGCTTCATCTGCTCCACGTCCTTCTTTAGACGCTCCCTCACCTGCCTGAGAACACGAGACAACAGAATGAAACAGAGCTGGATTATTAGGTCTCTATGCAGCGACCAACCCATTCCACTCCCTTTCAACAGTTACAGAGTCAAGTACATGACATCCGGCTTTCTCGTCGGGACATTAGACAGCATTCACCGTTCTTCAGCCGGTTAGCTCCACTGTACATGCAAAGTCAAGTCATCAGAGAGTCAGTTCAGGACAATGAGAATCTTATCTTCGTTTTATCTTTTTTGTTTAATGGTTTGGAGTTTTATCTTCCCCCTCAAAACATACGACAGTAGATTAGTCGACTCAGCTAAACGAAGACAAGACAAGAGAAGGGTGACACAAAGTTAGACTTTAATAAAATCTATTCTAAGATCTAGCTGGTCTGTCTACACAGAGCTCAACCCTGGCTGCATTTCTTTTCTATTCACACAATAAATCAAACAACAAATCAGCTCCATTGATCTCGTCCACTGTTTTCCCTAAAAAGCTCTAAAGATAGACTGATGACCGACCACACAGACTTAGATTGAAACACAGTCTCTGTGCATCACATGAACTTCGTCGGCGCTGATGACGGAATAAACCACGTGATTACTCGTGACACCATCTTTAACTACCTTTTGAAGTGACTTCTGAGTGTTTTTGCCCCAGTGACCTGACAAAGATTATTATTAAAAAAGCTTTAAAACATCTTTAAAAAAAGGAAAACAATGACTAAATACATATTTCAATCACCATAATGCTCATAATATGCACTACGCTGCTTATTATTTACTCACAAAATGAGGCCAGAGAAACTAAAGGCCATCAGTGAAAACATAGATCATTAATATAGTGCATGATAACATCAATCAATGTGATGATACAACAGCATGTTGGGATATCTGAAATCCTAGTCACTGATCAACTACGGTCATATTCCTATAAACAATCAGACAATAGGAAGTACTGTTGTGCTTTGATCTTTAGGATGACGGGTTGGGATCTGATCAATAAACCTCTGTCCATAAAGGTCACGTGTCTAGAGCATTCATTAGTATGTCAGCGTTAGTCAAGCTTCAGAGGAAATGAACGTAAATCCTCCTTCTAAAGGCAGATCTGTAGATGTAATTAACTGTAATGAGTGCTGTGAGGGGCAGTTAACAGGGCTGTCATGTCTTGTGACAAGCACACGCAACTAAATTAAAGGTTTTTGTCTCTTTGCCCAATGCATTCTCACAATCTTTTGGTAATAAGCAATATTTGGATTCATCCAAACTTTGGACTAACTTGCAGACTGTACTCAAATATGAAAACGGTGACACGCGCAGGATTGTTCATGAGTGTTTGTCAGCCACTTGAGTTCACTGGACCAAGAGGGCAAAGATCACATCACACCACCTCAGAGTCTTACATAATGCTGCGGTGATTTACAATCATTATGGACTATCACCAATCACAATTACAAATGTGACAGTCACGAGTCGGTGCATTCAAACTAATCTGCATAACCGTCAGGAAACAAATACTCCATGCAACCTGAGAAATGAGTCCACTGTGAGGTATCAGCTGGTTATTAACTATGTTATTAATTGTAATAACTGCAGGCACGCTTAACTTAATTCACGTGGACCGCATGGTGGACAACCAACCAAGAATACAAGTAACCGTAAACTCAGATGGCTGGTTAGCTGACTTGTTAGCCAGTACACGCATATAATCTCAAGCTTATTACACCTCACGTTATTTGGTTTTACTTGCATACACGTGCTGATTATTTCTGAGACTTACGCTGAAACTTCTTTCCCGCTTATGATTTGAGCCGACATCTTTTGGTCCTGGTAGTCCGTGTTCAACGTGCTGGTGTCCTCCTGCACACTCTAGTCACCTGACAAGAAGAGGTAGCGCGGTGAGGAACACCAAAATTAAGTTTGTTCAAAAAGGCGTAGGGAGTCAAAGGTGGTGATGTAAGCTGCGTTCACAAATGCAGCGCTACGGCTGAAAATCAGCGTATTAACTTTCAGGAGTAGCGTCGAGCGTAGAACGTAGCGGACGAAGGTCGTGGCTACTGACAAACTGTCAACTCTGACGTCCAATCACATACCAGTTATTACATATTAGTAGAACCTCAAAACCAATAGCATTCCCATATTTGCTGGAATGGGCGGGACTTCAGAGGGTGCCGTTACGCTGACAGCCAGCAGAGGGCAGCACTGTAGTGACACACCTCTTATATTTTCCTTAAAAAAAACAACAACACAGCAGTATTTATATGGGCCCAACCTGACGTTGGACAGGGTTTGTTTTGATCCTTGTCCAGGCGTATTCACTCTGATAATCACCATAAAGTGCTAGAAAATACTGTACTTAGATATCTGAACTGGCTTTAAGTCCGATGTAAGACATGAAGAAACACAGGGAGCTATGGAGAGTAGATTCTGTGTTTTGAGCGACACCGAAGACCTCCAAAGGCTAATTTCGAACACCGAGAACAATCTCCACTTCGAAAGGTAAATTGATAGAAGCTGCTAATGTGTTAAGCTAGCAAGCTTTCTGGGCTACGTCTATTCCCTGGAGCACAACTGGACGCTACTTGTCATTGCGTGGCTTGTGTTGTTGTTATTGTGAGCTAACATCTGTTTGCATAACCGCCCCGTCTCTCAACATGATACACCCCAACTCCGGCAGTGTTTCCAGCTAAACGCACCCATGCCGCCTCTCTCTAACACTCTGCTAACTCCAACGCATATGTCTCTTCAGGTCCAAGACACTGTTTGAAGAGATCCGTGCCTCCATCAACAACAATGACGAAGAGGACCGCTCCTTCTGGAGGCCTGTGCTGCCCTGGGGGGGCGTCTTCACCATTAAGGCCGGACGGAAGGCCATATCATGCACCCCTCTGTACGTCAAGATCCACCTAAAAAACACCTGCACCATCGATGGCTTCCTCGTGATCCTGTACGTGATCCTGCGGGACAACCAGGGCTTCCCCCGGGAGCTGGCCGTCTTCCTGGGCAAGCAGTTCGTGGAGTATTTCCTCCGCCTGATGGACTCCTGCGACTACACCACCGTGAAGATGCTGTGGATCTGGGACCGGATGTCCAGAAGGCAGTACCGCGCCGAGATACGCAAGGCAGCGCTGGAGATCGACCTGTTCGGTAACGAGCACGAGAACTTCACGGAGAACCTGGAGAACCTCATGTCCACCATGCAGGAGAGTCTGTGCACCAACTGGAGCTGCCCGGCCCGCTTCCAGGAGTTCATCAAGACGACCATCAACATCAGGTAAACACATCCTGATGTTACTAAGTGAACTTGATGCAACTACGCAGAGGCTCTGTGTGTCAGGACTTAAGACAACAACATCTGTCTTCATCTAGTGTTGCTCTCAAATGATGACAGATATCAAATGCCCCCTCTGCCAGCTCCATCCTTGAAATAGTTTTATTTGACATATTTAACTTTTAAACTGTCACCTGTCTAATTGAAGTGACGTGAAGAGAGTGCATGCATCGCTGTCTCCACCTATTTATGTGTACGCATGTTAAAAGCCCACATGTCCAAATCTAAGTTGTCTTTGTTAGAGGTCAGGTCAGTGCTAGTTCACGGTGTGTCGTTGTCACTTATTTCCTCCAGCCCTCCTCATGAGCTGCCTCACAGAGACCCCATTCAGTCGGCCGCCGACGAGTTCTTCTGCCCCAAACTCCTGCTGTGCTCAGAGCTGGGGTGAGACGCATGGAGGGGGGGGGTTCATCATCCTCTCTTTCGGTTCAGTCGTATTCCACTTCCTCGACAAATTGATAATCTTTATTTATTTTTTTATTAACAGGTGTGATGGTCTAAGGGAGATCTCTCAGCGGGTTTTCTGCCACGGACCCCCACCCTTTGTCATCCTCAACATGCAGCAGTGGAAGTCCGAGGAGCTGTCCTATGTTCCTTACCATCTGGCTCTCTGCCAGCACAGGTATGGAGCTTCCACCATGTGTTTCTATTGGCTTGGTGTACATTTAAAGTAGTACCATGCTTGAGCCACACTGTGTTGGTAGTCAACAAGAGATACAGTCGGGATGACTTTCTCCAGATTGGGAAACAAAAAGAGTTTATTAAAAAAAAAAAAACTGGCTAATTGAAGCTCAACCTGCCATAAAAAAGGTTTCTTGCTACAGACTTTGCACCTGCAAGATGAAGTATCTAGAGAAAAAAAGATTATTCTGCAACTTCTTACTCCTGCCTGTTTTTTTGTCTCGGATCAAAGAGAAAAAGATGTTCTCGCAATTATTTACGCTCTCACTTTGAGTTTCCTGGACATTGTCAATGGCTCTTTTTTTTTCTCCACAGGTACTTACTAGAGGGCGCCACACTCTTCAACAAGGAGGAGCACCACTACTCTGCGGCCTTCCAGATAGACGGCTGCTGGATGCACTATGATGGTCTGAGGAGTGACAACCTGATCCTGCTACACAAGCCGCCAGAGCTCCTGCTGCTGTCCTCTCTGGTCTACATCCGCTCCTCCGACAAGTGAACTCCTTTTTTATCACCAGAGGACCATTCGTTCATCCACCCATCCTATGATTATGTTGTCACGACCCCATGGATTACATTTCACTGTTGTTACCATGTTTGTCTACCTATCACATAATTCATTTTTTAAAGATGTTTTCTTAATTCCTGTCAGCTGTTGCTTCCGCTGTGCGTTCTGTATGACATATGCTCCATTTCACCTGAAACAACTTTTTTTTTGGGGGGGGGGCATGCTTGGAATCCAAGAATATAATGGACTATAATAGTTCTATGATAATGAATGGCAGTGAGTAATGCACATCACATGCATACGCAGTTAGCCGGCACACGAGAGGTTGACGTAATTTATACGTCACGGTTGTTAGATGGATTACACTCTGAGGGTGCATTTGCTATATTAAGCAGCCATGTATAGGAGATGGCTGTATACATTTCGGCAGTTTAATTGTACATGTATACAGATCCACCCTTTCCTTTAATTAAACCGGTGCTTTCTCTATTCACACTGTGGTCTGAGGATTAGAAACAACCAACATCCATATCAGGTTAACTTGTTTTTTTCTTAAGATGTTTGAATTGGAGGCAAGCATTTATTACAAGGAATGAATGTTAAAAGTACAAAGTTCTTAAAGGGGGCACATCATGAAAAAAATCTAATTTTCAGTAATTGTGAACATATAATTGGATTCTAGTTGGTTACTCAAAATTCCTTATTTTGTGGGCTGCCTTGATCGTAACACGTGATTCAGAAAGCGTCCCCTTTTGAAATATGTAAAGGTTAAATATCTTCCTCACGAGCCTAAATAAAACTGTCCATACTGATAAATTCAAGCATTTCAACACTAGCTCCGCACACACTGCAGTCACCAACACAGGAAATAAGTATAGTTAAATCTTGTTTTTTACAATAGTTTTTAACCTTGAATAATAACTGGTATCACACAGTGCCTCTGCCCAAGGAAAGTTTGTGAAAGTGGATCCTGTCCCGTGTAAATCCTTGTTTTTTAATTTTTTTTTTTTTTTCTATGCAGAGTACAAATACAACTATTTTGGCGTACGCTTGTATTGATTTATTTTGTCGCACTTGCATTGCATGGATGTATATAACAAGAGCCACATAAAAGCAGACGGTACCTTTTAAGGCAGGCATTTATTTTTAAACTGGGTACAACTGCACCACACAAACTGACTAAAATGTATGTAAAATGTCTTCAATCAAAACATGAGAAAATGTGAAAAGCTACCGTTTTCTACACCTAAAAGGTTTATCTTGTACTTCCAGTAATAATCCACAGGATATAAAATTCAAGATCACCTTAACTCCAGACACACAATGGGAAATGTAAAAGAAGCAGAGTGGTCATTTGGCTAACATTGACATCAGTTTCAAAGGATTTTTTCTTTCAGACACAAACATTAGAGTGGCAGTCCATCGCAGACCAGGTGTTAGTCATCCGTCTGCTTTCTTTGAACAAGCACTTTGGTGAGAGTGGTGGCAAATACATGACATTGGTTAGGCCATAATGAAAATGCATACAAACTCAATTCTAACATCCCTTCTTTTTGCAGATTCACGTTTGCAGATTTTAATCAGCAGCTCTCCAAAATTCATTAAAGTTGTTAAATATACACCTCAGAAACGGTGACTGTACACAACATAGATGCTAGGTGAATCATGGCTGCAGCACATAATTACGCCTGCGTGATTTGTGCTGTGGCTGTTGAGTGATTAACAAAAATCTAGTACAATAGACATAATTAGCAAAACAAAATCAGGTTACAGGACATAAAACAGTACAAAATATAATTATAAATACAATAAAAGTCACAACTCTCTAAAACAAAATGACACATTTGCAGAAACACGTTTTGGTTGCTTATGCGTTACTCTTTTCTAAATAAACTAGAAATCATTAAAGAAAGTACTCTATACGGTGAACAATCTGCAACAAGTTAAACGTCTCACCGGTGACACCCTGAACCATTTGCAAGGCAAATGTCATTTAAGGTCTCGTCTATATCAATGGTTTCCCTAATGTTCCAAAAAAAACACAGTTTAGAGCACAAGCAGAAGGAGAGAACGTCTTGTCTGACGTACACAAGACTTATATACGTGGTGAAAATAGCTGAATTTATTAAAAACCGTGTTTACGCCGTGTTTGGCTATTAATTATAATGAATGCAGAAATCCATCTGAATCTACCTCAAACATATGCCTTGTACAAATGAACCAGCATGCACAACAAAATGACAACACAACACACAGTCTGGTGGGATGAGGCAAAGTCAATGGTACCATTTGATGTTTCATCAGACGCCCACTTCACCAGCCAACGGTGTGAATCAACAGACATGCCATGTTGGGTTCTGTTACAGCAATATGAGATGCCTTGGCTTTAAAAAAAAAAAATAAGAGACAAACATATTCATCCACAGAGAGAACAGAAGTCTTATTGCATTTTCTAAATGCTGTTATCCTAAATCAAAACATATGTACAAATGACAATATGTATCAAATAGTTTGTTAAGTGCAATGCAGAGCTTGGTTAAAGTTTCCACTTATGTGCAAACATCAGGGCACAGAGCAACTCAAACTAGACTTGAACATTAAGTGACTAAACAAGACACCGCCCCCCCCCCCCCACCTGGCCTTTCATAGACTAGTGCCCCCTCTATTGCTGTGCATTGCTTGACCGGTTTGTTAGCCTGACCCCAAGGCTGCACAGTGACACCCTCAGCCAGCCTGGAGTCAAGCACAGCCAGGGGAGCACTCGGTCAGGTGTCCTGGGACTCGGTGACAGTGGGAACACAGCCCGAGTTTGCTGGCACAGCCGCCGGTGCTTTATCGTCCATCTTCCAAATGACAGCACGGAAGAATGTCACGCTAATACATTAGCAATAAGGACGAGAAGAAAATGTTTTAACTGTGGCACTCGAAGGAAGCCGTTTCTAGCACTGGAGGTGGGAGAAAGATGGACCCAAAAAAAAAATAATTTTTTTTTAAATGAATAAGTCATGTTTTGGCACTTTCAATGAAGCTGTGAAGAGATCACCTCAAGACCGTGGCTACATGAGGGTCACGTGTTTGATAGCAGGTGTCAGCCCCAATCACAGGCAAAATAAAAAGTCTTGCTCATAGCCAAGAGAGCGACAGTATAACGGGAATTAAGACAATGACAAAGCATGGTCACATCCAGCAACTGGGCTATACTTTAAATTGAAGAAGAAAAAAAAAAAAAACAGACAGAGCTTATTTTCTTTTTAGATATTTACGGAGGATAGAATTTCGTGGTTTTCCAACCACAGGCTTCCATTTCAGTTTTATTGCATGGTTGGCCATTAACCTTCACGCAATTACACGCGCTTAAATCAAATAACAAACATCTTACGCAGTAACGTAGCAGAGGTTGACCTAATTGCGTGAGGGCAACACAGACAAACAGCTGAATCCTAAATATAGCACCAGTTGGTATTGTGTACAGACCAAAGGGTGAAAAGAGGGCCACGGTCGATTTAAACTATTGTGAAGAGTAGCAAGTGCGTGACCTGACCATCGGAAGATGTAACAGAAGCAAGAAAGTGGGGGGGGTTTAAATTTCTCCGAGGATGAAGCAGAAACTAGTGACAATCAATCCCAGGAGAACTCACCTCCACACTGACCCATGGACTCAAACCGCACACACACACACTCAAACCACACACACACACACACACACTCAAACCACACACACACGACCCAGTGCAGAAAAAACATTTACAGGCAATGCACTAGAGGATATATTAATATCTATATATTTCTATTTAGACTATTTACAAGAGAGAAAAAGGCAGCCCTTTTTTGAAAATATAAAGATTTCAACTTTTCTCTTTTTTGTGAAGCACTGATTTTGATGCAGAACAGCTGCACCGCTGACCATCAGCTCTGCACCCCGACACGTAACAAAACAAAACAAAACAATCCTATCCGACATGCATGCACCCCTCAAGCATACACACGGACATACGCACTACATGGCCAACAACCACATATTCATACAAATACACCAGCAAACTGCAGTGGTCTACAAAATCTGAACACATGGTTTCAGTTGCAGCAGGGAAATTATATTTAAAAAAAATTTTTTTAAAAAAAGGATTTGAGTGTTTAACACAATTAATGGCATGAAGGAAAACAAATGTCTGCTAACATAACAGAATTTTCGAAACAAAAAGTGACAGGTTTTCTCCCACAGTCCTCTGGGAAATGGCTCAGAGTCCTCATTGTGGTCCAGCAGCAGTAGAGCGGTCGTCTCCTCGTGACAACAGCTGTCCAATCATCTTCCTCTCTGTTCCACACAACTTTGCGGCTCTTTCTCATCCCTGCAGCCATGTCTGTGGTCTCGTTCCCCCCCCCCCCCTCTCTAGCCGGCCAGCTAGCCCGGCACATCCATCCACACAGAGCAGGCTGGCTCTCTCTCTCTCTCTCTCTCTCTCCTCTGGTGTTCACGTAGGTGTGCAGCGCTTCTCGGCACCTGGAGGATGAATGTGGGGAAGGAGGAGCAGGAGACAACAAAAAAAGAAATGTCTTTGTGTCCAAGTGCTCTTATTGGGTCCTAGCTGGCTGGGCCATGGGTCAAAGGGCAGTCAGACCAAAGTTGCAACGGCAATACATCATGCCGCTCGAGTCCAACCAGCTGTCCGAGATGGGGTCATAGCGCTGGACAGTGTTCAGGTAGGACGACCCGGAGTGACCGCCCACCACGTAGAGGTAGTTGTCAACAATGGCAGAGCCCACACCTGCAAGATGACGTCACAGTCACTTGTAGATAATTACACACTTTTCTCACTATTGTCTGGAAGCAGTTATCTCAATAGGTTTGACAAGAGATTACATTGAAGCCTCCACATGTCGTCTCCTTATACAATACCACTGGGGGTCCCCAAAAAACAATTTCTATATCGTGCAAATGGGGAACTTTAGCTGAAGTATGACGTAAACTCACCAGTGCGAGGTTCATTCATTGGCCGACAGGCTGTCCACTGGTTCTGATGTGGATCGTACCTCTCAATGCTCGACAGGTGCGACACTCCGTTGTGTCCGCCCACCACAAAGATGAAGCCGAGCATGACGCCTACTCCGAAGTTGATCCTTTTATCTGCCATGGGGGCTACCATTTCCCAGGAGTCCTTGCTGGGGTCGTACCGCTCCACGCTATGTGGATCAGATGAAGCACAATTAAAACACGTACACATTTAAAAACTATTCTTACAATACACAGGCATAAGTGAAACCATATCCATCTCAAAAAATGATCTAAAGCATTGTTTAAGGGAAAATTAAGCCCGTCTTAATTTGGTTTTAAAGAGAAACTTGAATTCAGAAGGTGTGTGGTTGTATTTTTCAGTTTGGGTGTAAGATTATTTCCATTATTGGCGTTTTGTGAGTGTATTTGTCAGTCTATATGAGAGCTTGTGTAACGCAAAAAAAGTCACCGCTTGCACACAATCCATCCTGGTACATGCAGGCACGGCTCCGCAGCAGGAGAGATCAGTTTCCTCGACATGCACTGGGGAATTCTTTTCTTCAGTGGACTACATTACCCATCAGCACTGATTGGACATCCACATAAAAAAAAAAGGTGCCAATTTTCCCTTTAAGTATGCACTTTGTAGTCATTTGTCTACAACATGCAAAAACACTTACTCCTTCAAAAGATGTATTTCAGGAGCAGGGAACCTACTTCACATGCCAATTATATATATATATTTTTAAATACAATACTTCATTGGATCGGTATTTATTTCGAGCTACAAAGAAGACTAAAGTTTGGGCGGTCTGATCACCAATGGTGGCAGTGAATTGCCAAATTTCACCAGAGAAATGAACCCCCCTGACAGCAACTGGAACACTAGCAATCAGGGATTGTTTTGCAGTATGCAAAGGACATATAAGCCATTGGGGAAAGAAAGAAAAAAAATAGTCCCCAAAGATTCTCTGTCCAAACACATTCTCCTGAGGGGTTTCGGGAGTCAAGGAAACAAGCAACAGAGACGCTTGCTCTCTAGAGATCCACAGCAACAACAGAGGTCTACCCAGCAGCACAGTCACCCTCTCTATGAAACTTCAGCAACCACTTCTCCTACGACTCCTGTTCACTCATTAACAGGGCCCTGGCCATTCTCTCAGCAACACTTGACATCTTCCACCTGATTACCAGCTCTATTAAATAACTAACAAGACCGTGAGAAAGAAAACCAGGTTAGGAGGCCTAAAATATCGACACACTTCTCCCTCAAATCAAGGACAATTTTGAACAGATGTCATCTTTAGGAGCAAAGAACGACTTGTTTTCATATTTGGAACCTATGTAGCTTTCTGCAGTTTTGACATTACACAGAAAGTTCAATGAAAGAGGTTATAGTTAGAGGCAAAGAGCGGTACCTTATACATCGAACTCAGCAGCTACAGAATGAACGATTAATTACGCCTCGCTAATAATTGTGTAATCCACGGAAAACAAAGTGATTCATCTAATCTACCCGTTAAATCTGCTGCTGTCCAAAATGATTGTGACACTTTCATACATGTTCCCTAAATCAATTAGATACATTAAGTTACTAAATATTTGTTCATATATAATATAATGTTCATATATTGTATAATTATATAACATATAATGTTCAACAGCCCATAATTTGCAGTAAATTTTATACCGGTAAAACAAAGAGATCATATCCACTCTCCGTGGTATTACCTGTTCATGTGTGCTGGGCCATAGCCTCCGATAGCGTACACCATGCCATCCAGCACAGCGGTGGCAAAGCAGCTGCGGGACTTGGTCATGGGCGCCACGGGCTGCCACTCCTTCAACTTGGGGACATACTTCTCCACCGACTGGAGGTAGTACTGGCCGTCGTAGCCTCCGAGGGCGTACAGCTCGCCCGCCAGCACCACCACCCCGAGGGTGCTGCGGCACTCGGCCATACGCTCCACTGAGGACCAGGTGTTGCTTTCGGGGTCCCAGCACTCCACTGTGCTCTCGTGTCTCCGATAGCTAATGCCTTGTCTCATGTGCGTGGCGATGCCTCCCACCACATACACCTTGTGGTCCAACACCGCCACTCCAAATTCATACCGGGGTACGCTGAGAGGGGCCAGTCCCATCCATGAATCCGTCCGAGGGAAATACATTTCTATGCTGCAAGCGAGAGAGAGAGACAGATATTATCAGATCAGTCCGTTTGTTTAAAGAACACATTTAGAAAGTTGCTTAAAATGATTATCTAGATATCATTTTTTACCTTTCTAATGTCGCAAACAGTCCAGCCTTGCCTCCTACCGCAAGCAGCACCTTCGGGGCACACCGTGGCCGTGCCGACAACACAGTCTGATAGGAGAGCCGGTGCTCGGGCATAAAATGATATTTGAGGGCCTCATTGAGCAGGTGCTTGCATGCGTGGTCATCTCGTATAAGGTGGTTGGCTTCATATAGGCGAGTGAGAAACTTGACGCTGAGTAGAGGAAGGCGAACACAGTGCAGCAGCGGAGCCAGATGCTGCTGTCTCTCAGTCACGTCATATTTGATCCATGATTCCAGGGCGTAAAACACGGTCTCCTCTGTGACCACCTTAAGGCAGTCATTGGACACGATTTCATCCAACTCCGCCCTCGTCAGTTCAAAAAACTCCTCCGTCAGACAAACTTCCTCAAAGTTCTCACAGATGAACTTAGTTGCGGCTAGGCACAGGTCATGACAGCCATATGTCTCTGCGAAGCGGGAGATGCCTATACAGTTTCCAGCATCCAGCTGGCTCTCTAAAAAGGAGCAGCACTCCTTAAGTACTAGCTTAACCTGGAGTAAGTCGGCCGCCGGTAGCAGAGATTCCACCGTCTCCTGGGAGATAAACACCGTGCCGGTGTAGGCATACTCAACAATGGCCTGGAAGAGAAAGAGTAAAAGCGTCACATAAACACCAACAACTACGGTACAGCCGTTAGGAACGTGTCCGCTGGCTCCAAGCATACCTGCAAGGCAGTCTCGTCGATGCACTGGAATTCCACTTCGGAGGTCTCCTTTTCCGACAGGTTACCCGTGAACATGGCCTTGAAGTAAGGGCTGATGCTGGCCAGCACTACTTTGTGAGCGTGGATCTTGGCATCACCCACGCGCAGGACAATGTCACATAGTTCGTGATCCTGCCGCAAGAGCTGGAGGCCTTGCAGCAACTGCTCCGAGTGAGGCCGCTTCAGACTGGCAAACATATAGGACTGGTCCTGCTGGTCCATCTGAAGTTCGGGAGGAATCCACATATTAGTGCATTGTTGACATCTTGTCAAGGCTACACAGCTGCAGTGACATTTTCCGATTAACTGATATGTGACCAACAGCCAATGGAAATACTGTAAATCCTGGACAATTAACTATGGCCTCTTGTCCCTTAGACGACAAGCCTGAGAAGTCAACTAAACATAGGCCATGCAACATGACGTAATTACAGCACGCATTAAGGAATCTCTCCTGGGTAGTAAGATGCATTCTGGGATGTTTTTAAGTAATACAGCAGTGATTCCGTCTCGCTCTGTTAGTAGTCTACTGTGAGGAAAGTTAAAGAAGCACGATCTTCTTAATCCAGTGCTAACGCTGCTTAAAGTCAACCGACCGTATTGGCAAATGACGTTAAGCAAACGTTGTTTTTTTTTTAAGTTAACCTCAAGCTGCATAAATGCTGCTGTGCTTCATGACAATCAGTCACAATAACGGTACCCGTTAGTTTTGTTGACCGAGGCCTTGGCTTGATTTCTGACGGAGGACAGATTAAAACTCGCTAGCTAACGTTACCTCTTAGCTTTACAGCGACAGACAGCTAGTCCGCTAGCTAACCCCACCACAAGCTACCCGGGTATCACATTAACATCAACATCAATGTCACCATCAGCAATGTTCGCCTCCAGCAAATACACAGCGCCTATATCCGTCTCATTGCACTGCAGTCGGCGCCGGTTAGTTGCTAAAAATAAATACGGTTACTGTGGCTAGTTGCATCATTGATTTATATACAGTAACATGGCTGACGGATACAAAACGTGACGTTACAGCTAGCTAGCTGTCAGACAACATTTGTCAATCGTCAAATCAAGGACAACGAACCTGTAACCTGTAGACCGTCTGGTGCGCCGCTGTAATGACCGATTTTGCAGTGGCGGAGTTCAGCGGCTATGAAGAAAACAACCTACTGCCAACCGAGCCACAGAACTACAGAGGAGCTCTTATAGAAACGAGCTGTGAGAGCAGTACTCCCACTTCCGCTTTTCAAAATAAAACCACATTCACAGATATTTTTGTTAAGGAAGAGCGATGCTCACGAAAATGTGATACAACAGTACATGTAATGGAAACATTAAATTGACGTAACCATAACCTTAACCGCAAGTCTAGCCACATGAACAGCAATTTAACTTCAGTATAAGAACAAATTAACATCAGCAACATTGGTTAGAATTTGCTGTATTTGTCTTAATATGCAACAATCACTCCTCCACATGAGTTATACTTTAAAAAATATAGAGTACAAAGTATATTTGCCTCTGAAATCTTGTGTATAAAGTTGCATCATTGTAAAGTAAGTAAAAACAAAGAATGTACAGATTTTTAGCATAAATAACTATATTCTGCAGTAAACGTGATCCTCATTTGTGTCCCACAACAAGGATGAAAACCTGGATGGCAATTTGTAAGTCATCATTTTAGTGGACAGTGGCCAATGTTTGGTTTTTCTATTGAAACCGATGACGTGTAGATGGCTATATTATAGACCAAAATGTATTTGATAAAATATACATTTCATGATAAAACACACAGAAACAAACATTTAAAGTTATATTTATGTTGTATTCCTACACAATGCGGAGTTAAAAACTAGATATAAGTACACAAATCAACATGAAGGACGTGTATGTTATGTTATATCTTTCATTCATCATGTGTACACAGCGCCGTGGTGATGATGGACCGTCTGGAGGAGCCTGGAAACTCGCGTCACCATGGAAGCGCTCAGTTTGCGACATGTATTCGCCATTTTGCTTCCTCAGTGTGTGTGTGTGTGTGTGTGTGTGTGTGTGTATATGTGTGTGTGTGAGCGTGTGTGTGTGTGGGCTCCTCTCTACAGGAATACCTCTGTAGCTTTCACACATTCAACACTCCAGGCAGCAGCTGAAACAACCAGGGAAGATGTCTGCACTTATAGAGCTGTAGCTGCCGCAGCATGACACGGACACTGGGGCGACGTAACATTAAATAAATAGTCTCAAAGAGCGTCACGGAGGACCGCCAGAGGGAATTCAAGGTCTGCTTTCTTTCTGTTTTTCTAACTTTGCTAGCCCAGTCAGCCAGCACCAACCACTGAAACAGTGAGCGGAGTAGCGAGTTAGCTTAGCACCGTAACGTTACGATAGCTAAGGCTAAGTGTCTCTGTGGCTCACCAGTATTAACGGTAACTTAGTCCGGGGCTGATAAACCCGTTGATGGCATTACTCAGTATCGTATAAGTGGCTCCGGGGTTGACACACATCACACTAACTCGTGTTACAACAGCAGGGCATAATGTAACGTAACGCAGCAGTAAATGTTATATAAACCTGCCGATAACTAACGGTACCGTGCTCGACAGCCACAAGTGGTTGTGTCTAATGGCTGTAATCTAACATCTGATCTACCGAAGCGTTAGTTCATCGATGATCGATCGTGATCGTGGAGCGATAACACACTCCATCGGTTAAATGTACAGTTACGTGGCTGTGTGACATGTTTGCATACATTATTACAAAGACTTTTCATTTCCCCTCTGAGCGAATGGGAATTGATTCAGTCGTGTGGTCCTGCTCATTTTTCTTCCTGTTTTGCATTCACAGCTTGATGAACCGGCGAGTGGGTTTCCATCACAAACCACTCAGGATGAAATCACGGAGTAAAGAGGACGGATACTATTGTCCTCACAGGATCGTGTTCGTCCATTTGGATTCTCAAATTTGACCACGACCGTAAGACCATAATGATACCTGGGTTGATCTCCCATGAGTTACAGGCGCTGCTTCTGGACCTGAAGAATTACCAAAATCGCACGAATGGGGTGGAAGAGCTCAAACGCATCCTCTCAGAAGTGGACATGAGATCAGTCCCTTCTGGCAGTATTGAGGAGTTCATCCATTTTCTCCCTCGACTTCTGGACGACAGTAATTTTAAAGTGTTGTACGGCACGTTACAAGTTTTAAACCTACTCATTCAGAAGCTAGACACGGGTGTAGACGGATATTTCAAACAGATAGTCTTAGTGGCTCTGAAGGCGCTCGGGGACACTCACACCGTCACCAGAAATGAATACATGAATGTGTTTCGACAGCTGATGAAAACTCTTGCGCCACATCAAGTGTTGGATCTTGTCACTGGCAACTTGAAACACAAGAATTCGAGGGTTCGGGAAGATGTCCTCAACATCATCATGGCAGCGATGCTCACTCATCCTAGAAAAGATTTCAACATCCCCAAGCTCTGTTTGGAGGTGGCCCCGTACCTGGCAGACAGCAAAAGGAAGGTCCGCCACGCCGCCCTCGAGCTCTTTGCTGTTTTTGACTATTGCCTTGACACGGGGAAAAAGCAGCCTCTAATGAAAGCTGTGGACATGGTCGAACTCAACCAGGATGCCGAGGGTCTGATGGCAGCCGTACAGGCCAGACGAGCAAGGCACGTCCTCCCCAAACTCTCCTCAGAGGGGGTAGTGGAGTACGGCTTGGTGGCCCCCAAACCAGCACACCGGTGCTCCCTGCAGCACGGCTCTGGAGCTGATCTGGATTGGGTGATGAACGGCGGGCGGGTAAGCAGCGCCAGGAGCCACAGAACCGAAGCAGACGGTGACCGACTGTATGGCTACGGCAGCCTAGGCTCCCTCACTGACGACCTTCCACTTCAGAGGAGGATCGTCAGCGCGGGCAAAGGGAGGAACAAACTACCCTGGGAGATGTCGAGCTGCTCGTCCACTGAGAATGACCAGCAATGCAGTGCGCAGAATGCAAAGTGCTCGGAAAAGGTGGGGTCCATCGTCACTATTCTCACTTATCTCTTGTGATAATTAAGCCATCTGGGAACATTCCCAGATTTAGCATATGGTAGATCAGATAGGACAGTTTTATATTGTAGGTTAATACACCCAGAGAACAGATGAAAATGTTGTCTTTTTAGTTACCATTGATTGACACTAATGAGGCGGCTATTGACTAAACAAGCTGCGTTCACCTTCCCCCCCCCCCCCCCCCCTAAAAATACTCTTTATGATCCAATGCAATTAAGGCTTAATCAGTCATTTGTTAGCTGCTTGTACAGTCTTTCGGAGCACCAGAGAGTGCTGTTCACATCGACTATGAAATCACAGAGCATCTCAGTGACCAGGACTTCTGTTGATTTGCTCCCAATCAGTCACTGAAGAGCATGAAAGGAGTGCTTGTTTTTTCTGCCTCCCTTTTAGTCTCGCTCGGTTTACAGAGGGAACGACGAATCTAAACCTCAGTAAGAATATATTCATCGTCTTGTTTGTTTACCGTCAGAAATGCACACTAGTTGTTTGAGCAAGCTGAGTCACACCCGAAGGCACCCAGCCAAACCGCCAAACCGAAATCTTAGAGGTGTCACTTTCGTCAGAGAGCGGTTGGGGTGGGTGGAACCGAAATATAGTTCTATCTCTCATGATGCAGTATGGCTGATGTGCAGCAGAGAGATAGTTATGTTTCACATCTTACGTCATAGAGATCTGCAGCGTCCTCTTCATCTGCTTGTGCATATGATTTCATATAGTTTCACGGTTCATAATGCTTGATGCTTGATTTCTGTTCTTTTGTTTAAATGACTTGAAATTAATCTGTATTGGCAGGGCAACAATAGGCTGACTTGTGTTGTTGACTAGATGTCTCTCAATTCATTAAACGGTGGTAAGAATAGATCGGTAAAATCACTGACACTATTCCTGGAAGAAGTGCGGGAGGTGAGTGGTTTCCCTGAACAGCGACACTGTCGCTGCAAAAGATGAGCATCCGATGTCTGGAGAAGAAGCCGTGTGAAGATCCAGGTTAACCGGTGTGGAATACGGACCGTGTCGCATTTTATTAGCTAGCAAATTGGAATGATTTGTTGAACTGAGCCACTATCAGCTCGATCTAATAATGTCCATTTGTTGAGGTGAATGACTTGGTTTCATGAGTTATTGATTGACAATATTTTGTTCTGGAAACTATTATCCAGAGAAATAAGAGCCTTCGTTTGTAAAGAAAAAACTTCTGTTTACAGCGGTGTCTGTTTCCCAGCAACCCCATTACCACACAGCACACCTACTGAATGGGGTGCGACACATAATTGGATATATCACGGTGTTATGCTTGTGAAAAAAGAACAACATGGCTTTTTTTACTGCTCTAGTGTTGATTGCAATCACACCAAGTGCTCCACAGTGAGTGCTGATCAGGTTGAAGGCAGTGGGAATAACCTCTGCCTCCCTCTCGCTCTCTCCCTCTCTTTCTCTCTTTCTCTCTCTGAGGCTGAAATGCACTGATACAAAAATAATGTCCTAGTTCCGTCTCTCCTTGATTTATTTAATTTTAACTTCCTGTATACTGTTTACAGTAGCAGGAGAGCCTCGCAATGAGCGTCTCTTGTCTGAGCTGGAACATACATGCTCCATCCCTTTGTTCAGGCCAGTGGATGGAATTACACTCGGAGTCCTGTTTGTTTAAGGATTGTTTTACATTAGTCATTTGAACTTCATCCTCTATTGTTGCTATTAAAATAAATTATTTTCTGCCCACTAATAGGTGGCCGGTAAGGATTTGAAGCTGAGTCAAGAGAACTACATACCCAGTTTCAGTAAGTGCCAAGACTCTCTTCTCTCAATATTACACATATATAGCATGCTGAGTCAGAGGGGTCACCGTGCCACATGTCACCAAAAGACCTGAAATGAGCACAGTTGCGAGGCAGATAAGTGTCACACCGGTCTCACAGCATACCAGTAGAGGCCATGACACGCACCGACTGTTTGGTCTTCTGAGCTGTAGCCTGCTGGAAAGTTATGGACACAATGAATCCTGTCAGAAAACTATCATCAAACTCTCATATACGATCTTTATGAGAGGAAAAGCAGAGCACCCTACCGAATTATTCGTGCCCAAAGGTGATTTTTGTTTCCCACCTGAGTGAATTCTCCGTTGGGTTTCATACCATTGAGCCACTGGCTGTTTGAGTCGCACTACTAACGCAGGAATAGACTCGTTCCAATGCTGCCTCTGTATTTGATGTAATCCGGACACACGCTTGTGGAATCCTTAAATGAAGATCTCGGGTGTAGTCTGCGTTCTCACAATATGTGAACGCAGTCTCCTTTTCTCTGCTTTAATTCGGTGCTTTGCTAAATGTTTCGATCTTGTGTAACATTACTGTGTAAAATGTCCGTGTGTGACCTCCTCCACCTAGAGACGAAGTGTTCCCCAACAGTCTGTTCTCATTCTCGTTGAATGTGTCTCGTCTCGGCAAACAATCTAATCATCAATCTAGTCTCTAAATTCTCCTCCGCGACACCACCAGATCAAGTTCATACTTGATGAATTACATTCAGCATTAAGATGGTCTACAGTTTTGTTCTCGATTGTCATTATGTGTGTTAAAAATGGGATCTGTAATGCAGCCCTGAATGCTTGATAGCCAGCGTTCTTCAGTGACTCTGAACTGTGAGTCAACACCAACACAGCTTCAGTGTGTCTGGGTTCACATCTCATCTCTGCTCTTTACACCGTTACTGTTACACTCAGAACTGTCCCTTTTATAAAGCAACAACAGGAAGGAATTAAAATGACTCCGAGGTAAATATGTGATGTAATAAATTAACAGCAATATTAGTCATCGCGCTGTAAGTGATAATGAAGCTATTGGAGTAATAATAATGAAACTGCAACAGTCTGAAATAATGTAGTGGAAGTAATCCCCCAATCATAGTATATCATACAACTGAATTACAGAACATACATGAGTGTATCCCTGAGAAATTAAAGTAAACCAAATCTAGTAACTAGAATTACAACAGTCATAGCCCCCTTTCTACAACACACTTTGATTTACAGAGAGGTTGTTACTGTCACGTAGGTTATTTGAGTATTGTGCAACCCTGTTAGGTTCACAGTGTGAAACATGTATATATATAAATCTACTTTCCATCTAGGTTCTGCACCGCCTCAGAAGCCCCAATCCTCCAGAAGGAGGGAAACCCCTGCACGCCTCAGAAGAAGTGGAAGCCTCAACTTGGACCCCGACATCTTTAAAACCACCAACTTCTCCGACCCAGATGTTGGTAAGGAGTCATTACCTCACAACGATCTGCTTGTAAAAAAACGTTTATTTTGCATACTTATGGCAAGAAGAAAATCAGGATAACAAAGCACTTGGGTCCTTTTAAATGGAAAGTTTTCAACATCAAGACAGTCGGGAACCGTATTTCCACCTTGTTACCTTTTTTATCGACTCAGTATTTCATGGTTCCTGACATGTGAATGCTCCGTCTCACAGCGGCGCCCAAGGGACGCATACTCTCGAGGAACCCCAGTGTTGAGCGCACGTTCTCCCTCCCCTCGAACCCCTCCACATCCGGATCCTTCCTGCTGCCCTCCTACCCACTGGCCTCCCTCCCAGGAGGCATGCTTACTCCGACACTGTCCCGCCGCCATGCAGACTCCTCCCTCTCCATGTCCAACACATGGCCCAACAAGAGAGAGAACACCCCTCACCAACGAGACACCAGCCCATGGAGAGACACGACAGGCACAGCAAAGGGTAATTTAATTAAAAGAAGACCTAAATTGACACGTTGTGGCCTCGTTGTATCTTTTCTTTTATCCTCCATGTTCTAACCCCTTCAGGAGACCATCTCTCCGGCAGATACTCTCCCCGGCCTCTTCGGGCCTCCCTTGTGAGTTCTTCTTCCACTTCGTCTTTCCGCCGGGCTCTGAGCAGCACCAGGGCAACCCTATCTATCTCGCCAGTTGTCCCACCAGCAGAGCAGGTCCAGTCCCATAATGGCCAGAGGTGCAATGCTCCAGGCAGCCCTCCGAATCAACAGCTAGAGAGGGACCTTCATCTGGACCCTGATGGAATCAGTGTGGCGCAAGAAACTCAAGAGGATGATCCTCTGGACATGCAGGAGGTCAGCAAACACACTTAAAGAAACACACTCTGCAGGTTCAGGGGGATGAAGTTTGGCTCCTTTTAATTATTTGCTTCTCCATGCTCATGCTCATTTGTGTGGTGCTCACAGATGCTGAACTCCCTGCGCTCATTGCGCAACAGTGCTGCCAAGAAGAGGGCCAAGGTGAGCCTTAGCAGTTCAGATCCAGACAGCCCCGACTCAGCTGTGAGGCTGGACCTGGGTCCGGACTCGCCGTCACACAGCTCTCCAATGCTTACCAGCTCAGCCAGTGAAAGCGGTCTGTCCAGTCTGAGCTCAGTCGCCTACTCTAGCTTCAACGGCATCAAAACCAGGTGAGGGCTCTGCATTCTGCTGCATGTAGCAGATGTTGTTATGCTTGTGATCTAATAGTTGGTTCCAGCATTATTTCTCACTCGTCACGTCCGTCAACAGTCCCGGAAACTCTGCTGCTCCAGGAATGAAACCTTGCATTGCGAGAGTGCCTTCTGCAAAACTGAGGTCTTCTGTGGACTTCAGCAGCCTTCAAGGTATCAAAGGGGATAGTACGGTTTTGCCCAAACTATTTTATCATTTACTTTATCTTATTTACGCTTTTTTTTTTTTTCCCCCCAAGGATTGTCACAGAGAAGCGAACTATCGTCCGACGTGGGTGTTGTTGGGCAGAGAGTCACTTACTCCAACGGTACAATCAAAACCGAGGAGGAGAACACAGGACCGTCCGGTCCGCTGGTCAAACCAGCCTTCCGTGAATCCGTCAGAGCTCTGAAGCCTGTCAAAGGTCAGTCAAACTGAGATTTTTCACCTGCATTTACCTGGTAATACTATTTGTTTGCTGAGATAATTAATCAGTATTCCTCTACTTTGATTCTTAGGCTCTCAGAGCTACAGCAGCAGGAACTCTCCTGCCACCAACATGGCTGAAGGAGTCATTGGACGAGGTCAGTTTCTCTAGATCTTGATTTGTACCCATAAGTTATTCCGTTTGTCATATTGTCATGTTACGTTGAAGCGTAGCCAGTTTTCAGTGGACATTGTTTTCCCATAATCACAAACTGTCACCGTTATAAAAGAGTTTGAATACATCTCATTACTGATTCTTCCAGCAGTTGAGAAGGTTTGATGTCCACCAGTCATTTAAGTTCTCTGCAAACATCCCCCTCATGCTTCCTAGGCATGTTCGGCACCGCGGTGTTCTCCGGCCGTCCGGGAGCTGCCTCGTCACTTGAGCAGGGTGATTTTGTGACCAGACCCCCCGCTGATCCCTCAGCAGGCATCTACAGCCACGCCGTGTCCAGCTGTCACCTAGACAGTGATGACAGCCCACGTCCAGAGGAGGTTAAGGTTAGTCACACTTTTTCCGAGTAGCTAAATCATAGCACAGCATACAAAGTTTCCAGTTACTAAAATCCCACCTGGTGTGTTTTCTACCGCTGCATGCACAGCAGAGGGTGAAGAACGCGAGGTTTAGCCGGGACAAGACGGGGCTGCAGTGTCTGGATCAGCAAGAGGGGCAGTGCAGTCAAGTGGACCATACACGAGACCAGATCCGCCAACGCGTTAGACAGATGCTGTCTGACTCACCCACAGAGGAGAATAGAGCATTAATCATCAAAGGCAAGAGAAGATTTGGAAATCTCAAAATAATGTTTTTATTTTTGCTGAAATGTATATTTCATCATTTTTGAATTCTAGCTAGTTTAGATTTTTCTGATTCTTTCTACTTTGGTAATAATTTTTTATCACTTTTGTTGCCATATTAAACTTTTACATTGGATTTTGCTGTGATGTATTTTATTGTATCCTATTTAAAGCAATGAAATCATCCATATATGTAGTTTATACCGTTTGCACCCGGACACTTAAAATTATTTATTTCTGATGTAGATCTGCATCGCAACGGCAGCACACTGGCGTCCACCAAAGCAGACCTTCTCTCCGATGAGCCTCCCATCAGCCCCACCAGTCCTGTCGGCCAACCGGGACCCCAAAGCCCCATCAAGTGCTTCACCCCACCCCACCAGCCGAGCCCCCCCACAGTGCCCCCGAACCCCAAAAACCTGTCCCGTCTTAGGAGGGCCCCTAGCCTCAACAGAACCCGACCATCGCTGTCCCACAGCTCAGGTTAGTCGATCTAAAAAGACTCAATCATGTGTCACTGTGTAGCTTTATAATGTTGCTATGTGTCCTCTCTCAGTGGGTCCGACACTGGCTTGCAATTTAGCAATATTCCACCGCATTATAAATGGATGAACCAGAGCTTCAACAGGTCTTTGTTAATAGAAAATGTTGAAACATTAATTAGGCTGTCGGAGCCATGGGTGAATAAGATGCTTGCTTTTGGGTAATGTGGCAAAATGCTTTGTTTTGACAACCTGCTGTTAATGCACCGCCGCCCACACGCACCGCTCGTTTTCAGACTGATAGAGATGTAACATGAGACCGAATCTGTGTGTTGTTTGGTGTCTGACGGGCCATTTAGATGAGCTGTCCCCTGGTGCTGTGGGTCACAAGAAAAATCTCTCTGAGCCTCCGGAGCTGTGTTCGTTTTCCAAGCCTGACCTGGCACTGACGCAGAGCTTTAACCTGCTGAGCTCCGAGGACTGGTGAGAAACACTTGTTACAGTATCTCAGATGCACTGCTTCCTAGGACATTAGCTTAGATCCATCATACTAATAACTCAAATCCAGGGGTTCTATCGAGGTTGTCGTTTTTTAAATTTTTTTATACATCTTCAGGGAGAAGAAGATCGAGGGTCTGACGTTCCTGCGCAGTCTGGCTCACTACCACTCAGACACACTCCAGGGCAGGCTTCATGATGTCTGCCTGTTTCTCATTCAAGAGGTAATATAACTTGTTGTATAACACTCCTACATCATTTTTACTTTTTACTCCATCTGAACTTGAACCGCTTTGCTCCTGATTTATGTTTTGATATCTTTATTTTACAGCTCATTTCTCAGTGTCTTAGTAACGGAACGCTGGAATGCCCCCGTTTCCCCGTTAGGTATTAATAATGTCCGTGTCATTCAGGTGAAGAACCTGCGGTCAAGTGTCTCGAGGGTCGCAGTATGCACGCTGGGCGACCTGTACACCCGCCTTGAGAAGGCAATGGACCAGGAGCTGGAGGGGACGGTGAAATCGTTACTGCTGAAGGCCGGGGAGAGTAACGCCTTCATTAGGCAGGATGTAGAGGCAGCACTGGGCTGCATGGTCCAGCACTGCACACCGACTCGTGGCATCAACGCTTTACTCTCTGGGGGACTCGGGTCAGTGTGTGTCTCTCTGCGCACACACACACACACGGTGAAGTGCTGTTTCACCGCACTTGTTCATCTTTTGATTTCTGAACTGGTTTCCCCTCTCCTGATAGTCACCTCAATGCAGTGGTGAGAAGATGCGCCGCCCAGCACCTGGCTAATCTGGTGGAGAAGGTTGGTGCTGCCCGCCTTCTGTCTGGAGGTAAAGATCTCACCGACAGAATCCTCCCTGCCGTCACCAAGCTGGCGCAAGACTCCTCACAGGAAGCCAGGTACACTTTGGTTTTGTTGCCGCATGCACCAGTTAGGTTCGTACACAAGGATTTGATTTTAACTTTTTAGGTCAGCACAAATTTGATGAGATTCATGAATATTTCCTGATTTTACATGGTTGGCACGTGCCATTAAAATCCACCGAGTGACCAGAAAATTAGAATGTAATGTAATGCAATCCAAACTCATAATGTTTTTGTCGACTCTATCGGAGATGATTTTACTCGTTTTTGATGCCATAGTTTGTTGGTGAGATTTGTAATATTGTGTTGTCCCATGTATGTAAATAGGACTATTACTGAAATGGATATCTAAAAACAAAACCGCTGATTTATGGACCTGACATCTGCAAGGCCAACAATGACATCGCAGCTTGGAAGCTGGAATTTACGCAAGAGAGAGACTGTTAATAACTAAACTTAAGTGTCTGGGTTCACACTATCAAACTGGTTCCACCCACAGGTACTTTGGGCGTCGAATGCTGCTGTCCCTGTCTTCCCACCCTGACTTTGACAAGATCCTGGAGAAATACATCCCCACCAAAGACCTGCCGACTGTCAGAGACACCGTCTTCACTCTCAAGACAAAGGTGCAATTTTTTTTTCTGTATGTCTTTTATAACATTTATGGTGCTTTAGCTAAATGGTCACACCGTCATCTTAACTGGAGATTGTTTTTTTTTAGGGTCTTGGTGAGATGCCCCAGGAAACCCAGTCGGCCAGGGGTAGACGCTCCCTCCCAGGCAGCGGTACAGTCAGGGCCTCCTCTCTCACCAGAGAGCCCCTCAACCAGACCAGCCGGTGGGTGTAAACATGAAGCAGTACAGCAGCACTGTACAACACTAACTTCAGCCTTTTAAGCAAAGCTGTCGCTAAACACAAAGTGTATGACGCATATAGAAAGTACCAAGTTATTCATACCTACTCACAGGTTTGTAAAAGTAAACCGTTCGATGTACTTTGCATCATCTACATTCTACAGGGAGTCTAATAGCCATTACAGCTGCAAAGCTCAGACACAGAGTATTGCAGACAAGAACGAATACATCAAGCAGATCTCAGGTCTGCTGGGTTCAAAGGACTTCAGAGAGAGGATCAAGGGAATCGACCAGCTTGTGGCCGACTGCCAGCACAACCCCAACATGGTCATCAATAGCATATTCCCGGTTGGTACTAGCATTTGTTTCTTTTTAAAGCCTATCAATATTTCATTGTCATGGTTCTCAGTTATCGCCACAATGTCTCTCTTTCACCTTTTTTTTTCTTTCCCCTCCGGTTTGCCTTCTTTCAGCTGTTCGATGCGTTCAAGGCCCGGCTGCAGGAGTCCAACAGCAAGGTCAACCTGTACGCCCTCCAGTCTCTACAGAAAATCATCCACTTGTTAAAGGACAACCTGTCCCAAGTGGTCAACATCCTGGTCCCAGCAATCATGGACAATCACCTCAACTCCAAGAACAACGCCATCTACTCTGCTGCTATTGGAGCTATTGATGCACTTATTTCAAATCTTGGTACTCGTCTTGAGCCTTCAAATATCTCTGGTAGAAGTGAATTGCGAGGCTTAGTCTAATCGGAGAACTGTCTTTATATGACTTTGTGATTGTCTTTGTTTCCGTGACAGATAACATACTTCTTCTTCAGCCTTTCTGCACCAAGGCTCAGTTCCTAAACGGCAAAGCAAAGGTGGATCTTATCGGAAAGGTTGCCGGTATGTATTTTTTAATAATTCTGAATACTGCAGTAGTTTCAGCCTTGGCTCTTTGTGTCTGACCACCTCTTGTTTCTTCTCGCTTTCTGTTCCCAGATCTTGTGACGGAGCTCTACCCTCGCAAGCCCCAGATGGTGGAGCAGAAAGTGCTTCCCTTGCTGTGGCTCCTCCTGGGCACCTCCAGCCACAGTGGCACCGTTCATGGCCGGGGCGGCAGCGTGAGGGGTGCTACCGCCAGCCTGTGCCAAGCCCTTTACACCCAGATGGGGCCCAGTCTGACCGAGTGTGCTGCGTCCCAGCCTGCCAATGTCCATAAAGGTTTAAATGAGGTCCTGAGGACCTTATCCTAAAGGTAAAACAGAATCCAAACACACCCTGATGTTGGAAGAGAATAACTTCTTAACACTAACCTTACTTGAAGACAGAGATGTTCTACATTTCTTATATAGTGCCTGCACTTTTGTATCAATAAAGAGAAAGTCCTTTAAAGAAATAGGAGCTCTTCATCTTATATCAGTGAGATTTCCTCTGGTACAGAAGCATGGACAGTTGTTACACATATTCAACCTGCTCTCTTTGCACTTTGAAAAAGGTAGCTCATTATCATGATAGATTTCATGAGTTTTACATTTTACCATCCTATGATTGTCATTGCTTTTTTTTTTTTTTTCATAATCTTAACATGTACTGTAGACAAATCAGACACTATTGCGGAATGTAAGATTGAAATGCACAAAAGACGAGGAAGACAGGGACCCGATGGGTGTATATTTTTGCTGTTTCATCAAATGTGATGTGATATTTTCAAAATGTCTTATGTAGTTGTTTTTTTTGTGAATTGAGATTAACAAAACAAATAGTACAAAATACTTTTGTACAGCTCAAATGTGTATTTGCACAGTATTAGCTTACTCTGTAATTGTATGCTGTATAATGGTACAGTTTATAATTTATCTAATGTGTAATGCTTTCAAAGTCTTGTTCATGATGTGCTGAGTTGGTACCTTCTGTCTTTTTTTTGCATGACCAAAATTTACTGGCAGGCTCGAAATTGTTTATATTTTTGTTAAGGAGATATAAATATATATATGTGTACAATGATGCCTGGATCAAGGTTGGGTCAGAACCAGTTCTCCTGGATCCAGCGTGAAAGGAAAAGTTCAGTTTTACTCCAGCTGTTGCCTGAGAAACAGTGAAGGCCCAGATGTGATTATGTCTCAGTATAGTGCCAGACTTCAAGTAGCCTTTTAACTCATTGCTAAATTATATTGAACTCGTTTGTGAACAAGAGACAGATTGATAAATATATATATATATATAAATAAAGTGTTTTATTTCTGTAAAACCAACTTCCCGGTGTCTCATCTGTTAAGGTCTAATCTTTTTAAAGGGGTAATTGAATTTTACTCAAGAAACACACATTCTGTGCCTTTTAAGTTTCCTAATTTACTTTTATTACTGAACACACAAGATTCTTCACAGGTTTTCCATTGTTTTGACAGTCAATACATAATGCTATATATATATATATCACGGTGAATTAGCCCTTTTAATGTGTACAGAACATTGCAGGCTGTAAAGGATGTTTGATGGAGTAACCAGTATATAAATGTATTATGGAACCAAATGCACCAATCACTTGACATGCTGTGATTTTTCTGATCACTCATAACTTTATTAAACTTGTCAGGAATTAAATATCATGGCCACAGTACACTGCTACCAAGTCTGGAATTAATACAACGCAAATCATTTGGTTATAAAAGTAGCTGCCATTTTGAAATTGTACTGTACAGAGACTTCTTCCAGCCGCATTAACTCTTTGAATGTGCTATCCAACAACACGGTGCCATGCATGTTACAGTAGGTCATTTTAGAGGGTAACCCTGATAAAGTACTCACAAAATCCTCCAAGTTATTCTAACCCATCAGTGTCAAATACAGTAGCTGGATTTCACTGGCAAAACATATAAATCATTTTACATGCAAGTTCATCAAACACACATTTTTGTATCCGTTCACATAGACCCTTTAAAATGTATCAAAGCCAGTATTTATTTTTTCCAGTATGAAACTCTAAAAGCAAAGCTATAAAAACAAGGTAGTGCTTTCAGAATAATAGCAAAAGTTCAAACTCCCTTTTAAAGTTGCGAGCTAACCACAGTGGTGTTGTCGACGAGTGCTAACATTTCTTAACAGAGAGGCAAACCTTCTGAAACGATGCAACAGACAAAGGCATACTGTGAAATCAACTTCATGACATTTGCTTTTGGGACGCAGCGAACTAAAGCTTACACTTGGTTTCATTTATTTTTTCCGAAATGATGCAACGAGTAACTGGAGCCAAGTTAGTTTGTGCCAAGAACATGCTAAAAACCTGGACACAACGTATTCCATCGAACAAGTGTTCAGTAAACCCTCCGATCGCTTCTTGTGCCTTAACTGAGGGGCTTATGGTTTTGGTTGAGTGTTCATTTAATGCTCTGCTGCTTCGAGTCTCTATATTGTTTCCTCCGCTTCACCGACCAAATGGAACAAAGAGCTCCTCCTCCTCGTCCTCCTCCTCCTCTTGTGGATCTTTCCCTTCTGTTACTAAGGCAGCTGGATCAATGCCATGGCAACCTGGACTGGTTAGATGTTGGGAGAAGATGAGTGTGCGGTCGCCGTCCTCCGCACCTCACTTCGTCAGGGACCAGACGTCTTGGGCAGGTCCTGGTTCTCAGCCAAGTGGAGCTTTTGTCTGAACACATTAAGGATTCACACAGACAAACACTGAAGTAAAAATTGATTATTTAAAACCAGTGTCTGCGCCTGGACTGCTGGGTGATTCCCATAAAAACAGCAAAAACAGTGATTGAATGGAGGAAAAGGATACATCGAGGTGCTGAGCTCCTCCAGCTGCAGGAACAAATGGAAGAAAAGTGTGAGAGGTGTAATGGAAATAGAAACAGACAAGATTAGAACACGGTGTGGTAGTACAGGGGACTAATCACCAACTGATCATATTACATAACAGCCTGTGTGTGTGTGACGTCAATATTTGAGTCACACCGTGTGGTTTACAACTGGTCAACTTCCCTTCTTATCCACACAAAATAGAGTCACTTCACAGCCCGTCTGCTCCGAGGCACAGTTCTCCTCCGCCACCGCAGCCAGCAAGTATTCCTGGCAGCAGTGTCTGCAGCGAGCTGAAGGCTTGTTCTCACTTCCCTCACACATCGCACTGCAACTTCCCCTCAGCAAACATACCGGCCTCAGGCGGGGGCAACCAGCGCCACACAACACGCTAACAATAGAAATGCTTTCAAGGCATTCTTGGACGACACTCAGCTGTTTGTGCTGGATAGTAATCCACATTTAACACATAGAAGACACTCAGCAGAGCATTCTGACTCACGTCAGACGGGCAGATGTGCTTTAATGGCTCACAGCTGTGAAGAGTGAAAGGAAGACAAGATAGGTTTGGTTCTTGCGGTGTGTCATCACCGTGACTCGTTAACACGGCACAGATGTGATAAATGCCTCTTAAAAGAACAAAAGAAAAGAAAGCATATTTTCACTACCCCTGATGGAATATTCAATGACGGTTAATAACTGAAGTGCTCCCATGACATAATCACGTCATTTTCTCCAGGTTTTTATTATATTATTGTTTTTGAAGGGTAAATAAAGTGTTTTGGCCAGAGTTGAGAATAAAAACTAAATGTGTGGAACAAGCTGGGACATGCCCAGATGTTCTATGTCTGAAACACACTTATTAAAATAAATCAAAGTGCATTTAAGAAATGGGACATAAGGTTTTAAAATAAGAGATTTACTGATGTATAGAAGTCAAAAACTGAGAATTAACCTAATGGAGGGTTTGATTATTTCTTTAACTTAAAATATCTCTGAAATAGTGAAATCATTTGTTTATGTTTAAATATTTTACTCCACAGCCTCCAGTTTGTGAAACCAACTAAACCAGAGCAGACTGTCAGAGTAGAGTTTTAGTGTCACGTGATGTTGTTTCAGTGACGCGACCACCACGGCAGAGAGAGAGGATAATGTAACACGCGATGTATTGTAATTTAGGGGGTAGTTTTGGCATGCAAAAATGTGCAATTTAAAATAAATGTGTAGAGTATTAAAAATGCAAACACAGATGAGCATGACCTTTGCTGCTGTGGTCTGTGCTTACGTTACAGAGCAGGTGCTCCAGGTTGTGGTCGGAGGCACACTTCCTCTGGTCCTCTGAGAGCTCCTCCACGTGGCTGTCCAGGCTGAAGTGCAGTCGTGCCAGCTTCTCCTGCATCTCACGCACATGCTCCAGCTGCTCAAAGGAGCACACCTTTCCTAGAAAACCAGTAACCGTGTAACTTTTCTCTTTTGCAGGAGGATTACAGCAAAGTCTTGAGTATTTCCATGGCAACAGAAGTGTAAAAATAGCCCCACAACTATCTGATTTCAGTTCACTTTTTCAACTGGCTTTATTTTCCGGCCGTAACAGAATATTCCCTCGGTGGCCTCTCTAATCGAGGTCGTCTTACCGAAAGCCTGCAGTTTGCCCGAGTGGAAGTCGTTGAGGAGGTTGAGGAGGCCTCCCTCCATCTCTCTCACGTCTGAGACGTCTGTGAGGAACGAGTGCTGCAGGGGGGAAGACTGCACTACTCTACTGGGCCCTGCAGGCTGGGGGGCCCGGGGCTTCTCCTTGTGGGGCCTGAAGACAAACAAACAAACAGAAACATCACGCGCATACCTAATCTGTTCTTGTAAATCACTATCCTGCCTTCAATCGACTCGTCGCATGCAAACAGTGCTTTCGCAATATCACTGTGTAACAGACATTACCGAGTCAGTCTGCTGCTGTTCTGACTCTGTTGCAATGGGCTTAACGTTACAGCTCAATGCACCACAGCTATTTGATTTAAATTTGATTCAGTTTGTTTAGCATTTAGCATCTTAGCAAAATGCTAAACATTTGTTTTGCAATCAATATTATACAATAAATGCCAGTTGTTCAGCAAAAGATATAGTCACGCTTTCAAAACAAATTCTTTCCGACGTGATATTAAATATTACTAAAATGGACGTTCCCCTGTATTTTTAAACGTCAATGCAAAGCGAGTGTAGTGTATCTATTTCCAAGGCACTTTAAAGACAACGCACACTTTTTCTACTACACTCAGATGTAGCATTAACTACTTCAGTCAGTTATCCGTTTATGGATGAGATGATGGGACATTAAAAGGCAAAGAACATGTGCAGCAGCTGTTCATAACTACTATTGGCTCTCTACAACACAAACCTGGTGGTCTTCGGTGGCGCTACGACGGTGAACACCTCTTTGGGCTGTCCTGCAGCTCCTATGGACCGCTTAAACTTGCCTCTGTTCTTGGGGGAGGGGGGCTGCGGCAGGCCGAGAGAGAAGGTGGCACTTTTGCTGGCAGGCAGGACGGAGACTTTGCGGGGGTTGACGGGGGGAGGAGGGGGCTGGGGGAGGGTCACCTTTGGGCTCCGCTTCTTGCGTTTGTCTTCCATTATCATTTATCTTTGAAGTGAAGCACTCTGGGGGGAGATGAGGGGGGAACTGCCTGGCTGGCGTACAGGACGTCCTGAAGCAAACCAAAAGGTAGGACGTTGAAAACCTGCAGTCTTCCCCCTCCCTGAGAAAAGGGCTCCGTGGAGACTGAGCCAAAATGAGTGCTGCAGCTGAGGATTCTCCACTCTGCAAAAAAAAAAAAAAAAAAGCATTTAGTTTACCAGCATCCCTAGGTCATCACAACAATACACATGTCACAGACTAATCTAAATCATCAGTGTTAGCGGGCTGCTACAGTGAGGAAGATTATGTGATTGCATTTAGAGGACATTTTCAAATGGAAGCAATTTTCTGACTTTTTTTTTTTTTTTTTGCATAATGCTTCCCTGGTGTAAAAAGAGAGTGAAACAGTGGCCTAGAAAGATATATTTAGAGCAGCCTCCAAGTGGAAATAGCTCAGAGAAGATGTGTGAACCGAAGGACACCTATTTCCAATTATTATTCCAGACAAACAAACCGATTGTATGCTACAAAAACCATCAAGAAATCCAAACGAGCTACACTGCAGAGGCTTTGTTTTTATCTTCACTACAGATAAATGCACAGATAGGTAACATGAATCCTTAGAGGAGCATACAGCTTTCAGACTAATGGCTGAAGGAGAAAATCAATATACTGCATTATTATTGAGATCTCCCACTAGGATAGTAGAGTTTAAAGGTCATACCCTCATCTAGCTACACCCAGTTTGTGACCAGAAAAAAACAAACATTTTACAAGCTGAAGTGGCCCAAGTAAATGCAATAGCCCTGCAATAAATGTATATATTTTACTATAAGACTGTTGGATTACAATGGTCTCTCGTCTGAGGTTCACTTATATGTGTAGTATTGTATATTTGGCTCATTGATATCAGTACCTACTGCAGTAGAGTGGTTGTTTATTGTTATCAACAGCCACAGTGAGTGCATTAATGTCACTGTGGTGTCGGCACTGGGCCTAAATATCGCTTCATGCTATTACAATGTGATGAAATAACTGTTATAATAGCAGTTATCTGCCTCCGTTCAGAGTAACGTTAGAATCCAAAGATGGCCACTACAGTAAAACACAATGGCAACTTTACACGCTTATCGACATCCTTATTTACTTGGATTGTATTAACCCTGTAGAAAAACTGCTTTCACAACAACATGTAGACCGCGGGTTGCTACACTATATTGTTGAATTCAGCGAGAGAGAAGACGTGTAAACAGATATTTATCATCTACGAGTGACACAAACACGACTTACCGAATCAATTACGCATCAGAAAGCAAACCGGCTGAGCGAAGCGTCAAATTTCTCCTCCCGCCATTTAAAAAAACGTCTAAGTAGACCTCACGTGAACTAATCTTTATAAACCACAGTTTAGCTGCTGAATTCTGCCCGCTGTAGCACAGGTGTATATATATTATAATCACTGGTCCAATGTAAAGCGCGACATCGATGCGCTCGTCTCGTGCGGAGCTGTTGTGTTGTTTCCGTCTTAAAGGGACAGTCCTCTCCTCTGTGTGTGTGTGTGACAGTTAGTATCACTGTTTACTCTTCGTGTCATACAGGTGCGACGAACATCCTGCCAAGGTGCTGAATGAATCAGCTGATGATACAAATATATTTTTTCTGTCATAGCCTGGTGGGTTTGCCATTGTAGTTACTCGGCAACTGAAGATATGCACTCAGGCCACATGGCGGCGCCATTGTTCCCCATCTTCCTCTACGATCCTCTCTCTCTCAGTGACCTCTTGAAACTCCTCTACCTCCATTAGTGTTTTATTCTTATATGCATACACTTCTGTCAGCTAATGGTGGAAAAAGTAGCTTACTCTTATATTTTACTTAAGTAAAAGTAGCAATACCACAGTGTAAAAATATACTCAAAATATACTTAAATTACCAAAAGTAAAAGTGCTCTGTCTGCAGAATGGCCTATTTCATATATATCATATCACTGGATTATGATTAGTGACACATTAATGTGTAAGCATCACTAATGATGCAGCTAGTAAAGGTGGAGCTAAAAAGGCCGTTGTAATCTGTACAGCATACAACACCCTCCATCCCCACACTCTCAGCTCGGATAAGATAAGAAAAACTTTAATGGGGGAAAAAAAGGAAAGAAACTTATAAGTGCAACCTGTCAATTGAAATTTCCACCTATTGGCTGAGAAATAGTTCAAATTTTGGGTTTAATCTTTTCAGGCCCAGAGGTTTCATGTGGTCAGAATGAAAACTAAAGCAAACCTTTAAAGTAATACAAAAATATGTCTTTTAATTATGGCGGATCAGAACAAAAACGTGACACAAAATGCAGTTTGTAGAAAAAATACAGAGCTCTTAGGCATGTTTTTGTTGTTCCAACGTGAATGCGAACAATAACGAGTCAAATCTAACTGACTTTCTGGTCTGATGAGCTGTTTGAGTACGAGTATGCCTTTCCTAGGACGATTCTGTCTCTGAGCAGCTTGAAGAAGGCGTAGTAGTTGCTGAAGAGAATCAGAGCCAGTGATATCGTCTGATGCCACTTTTCTGAACATATCAACGAGTAGAGCTGGTAGAATATCATGGCACCTTCCAGGATGATGAGTATGTTCAATATTCGTAAAGGCTTGTTAAAGAAGAACTGAGGGGAGGGAAAGTGACAGGATGCAGTCATCAGATAAAGTATGTGCAAGTTGCTGCCTTTTTTTTTTTTTTTTTTACAAAACAGGCAGTACAGGAAATCTCTAGTGTCTAGTGTTCATTTGGGAATACTCACATAGAAGCGATAATGGGATACGTCTGACGGAACTGCAACATTATAGTGACCCATGGCCTTGTAGACGTTTTTATTGTGTTTCACCAGGACTCCCTGGGGCCACATGTACTCTTCTGTCCATCTGGGCAAAGAGAGACAGCAGATTGGGATTAGGACTTGAATCAAATTAGTCCCTAAATGGACCTAGAGCCCAGTGATACACCGTGAGTGGTACATACATGTGCTGAAGAACATTGGAGCAGAGCGAGGGGTCTACTTTCTGCCAGCAGCCCAGGTGAGCTGCAGCCTTGTGAAGCAGGTCGCAGTATCGCGGTGGCAACAGGTGCCTCATGAGGATGACCGACGTACTGACTGACACCAGGATGAACAGCTCACAAGACCAGCGCTTGTCCACGTACTGTGTACTCTGAGAGAAAATATACAGGCGAGGACAAAATAAATAAAAGACAAGTGATATTAAAGAAGTTACAATTAAGACAGTTTCTTACCTTGACAAACCAGACAGGAACGAAGGCCACATAGTAAGCACTGAGCATCGAGCTGACCAGCACCTCCTTCATCCTCCAGTTGAAGTCCATCTTCAGGTACTCCACCTCCTTGCGGATGAGATCCGGGGAGAGGCAGCAGGCGTGAGTCGGCATGGCCTGGACGCCGTACAGCTGGCTGGTGTGCTGCTTCCACGTCTCCTTGAGCACAGTCAAGTAGTCCCTGCCCCGGACCACGCTGCCCACCTCCTTGGAGCCGATGCTGGCAACGGGGGAGAGCAGACCTGCTCGCCGGAAGTCACAGCTCAGCCGGAAGAATGGAATATACATCCCGAATCTGTGAGGAAAAACAACAGCTTACTTTTATCAATACCTGACGCCTTGCGTCCACACAGCCAGGGTGGTTGAGTTTGTGACACGACAGTCTGCACTGATGTTAAAAAAACAAATATGGCGCCAAATATCTTCGTGGCTTCAGTTAAAATCTACATAATACCACATCATGAAACTTGAAATGCTAAGCACACTCATGCTGCAGAGACACCATGGACAACAGCATCCAAACATCATATTATTAATATTCAATAAACCGGATGTTACAATGCAATGTTTCAATTGAAGCTCTTCACTAGAGTGCTTAAGAGACAACAAGCACCAACAATCATTCAATTTTCAGTTCAGACTACTTTTAAGTTAGCCCAATTTTTTTTTTTGCCAACCATATATATACAGCTTGTTTCAACAAAAACTGTTTCAAACACATTTGATATCCGGCTGTATCCAATCTAGCTCACGAAAGATGGGAAAAATATGAGCGCAAACACATCAGCAGGAACCAAAACAACTGAAGCTGGTGAACACAAACTATGAAATACATGCAAGTGCATTGAAACTTTTTTTTTTTAAATGCGTGTGGAAAACATGGTACCACCAAAAATATTTTCTGTCAAACGAGTACGACCCTCTTTGTTCTCCTTGAGTACACTCACGGGTAGCAGAGGAAGAGCAAGCTGAGGACAGAGTACGTCCTGAAGAGGTAAATAAGGGAGCGGCACAGGCTCCAGCCCGTCAGCGTGAGCACAGCAAACCGAGCCGTCACCAGAAAGATCGAATGAGGGAAGGATAGTTTCCCGCTCTGTGACGCCTGGGGGGGACACAGAACAGTCGCAATAATACAACTTTGCCATTAGATTAATATTCAACACAGAACATAATCAAAGAGAAAAAAGCACAGTGCAGGACTCATTTGCATCAAATGCAGTGATATGACTTCATATTTGAATGTGTAGCAACACGTGTGAGGGCTAAATTCTGAAAAAGGTAGAAGCCAAAAAGTCAACTCTTACCTCTTTAACAATTGCTGCAATTAACCTCCTTGCCAGTATGATGACTATGAACACCAGCATGTTATAATCAATAAGGTGAAAGTTCTGTGAATAATAAGATGGATTCAGGATTATTCCTCCCACTTACATTATTTTGTCAACAATAATAAGCACAGCCTAAAAATACCAGTTCAGGCTACCAGCAAGATATGCAAATTTCAAAATAGAGATACAGTAATCTACGAAAATAAACATGATCGTGAGTCAACAGCTGACCACTGAGTGCTCACCAGTGATGTGTGTGAGGGAGGGTGTGATGGAGGGTACCACCACACAGTCTTGTAGATGTTGACGTAATGGACAAAGAGGGCAATGAGGTGGCAGAAGAAAAGATGGAGCTCGAATAGCACGTTACGATCCATGGACAACTCCGGGATCTTACAGTGCTTCAGAGGAATGACCGTCTGCGCAGCCAGCGGGGGGTTGGACATGCATGTCCCCGAGCCATTCCTGCAGACCAAACACAGCCGTTTTATTATGACGCGTGTATCACTCTGTGGCAATATGGGACAACTGGAGTAGGACACATCCGTGTCATAGGGGTACATCCCAAGTCTCTTATTTGTCATTTCCTCGCTTGAACCAGAAGTTGTTCTGCTCCGCCATATTGACGGCCGTCCCAAAGCTGTTATTTCTGCTCTGAGGAGCGAGGAGGGATCTCCGAGGAGCCATGAGCGAGGACGCAGGTGAACAGCCTTCCAGGAAGTTGTTTTATCGGCTGACACGCCCCCTCATTGTTCACCAGTTATGTGATTGGACTGATCTGATTTTTCTAAATATCACTGGAGTTTCATACCAGAGTGAAGACAGATCAGAGATTAAACTCTAGTTTTATATTTGATTAGTTTTCTGATTCATCTGGTTTAAATGTGTTTATTGTAGACTGAACAACAAAAGGACCACAAACAACTTTCTTAATTTATTAGAAAGATTTGTCTTTTCATGATTAGATATTTCCCTCAATAACTTTTATTATGGATACAATTAAAGTCAGAGAGAGCTGGAGAGACAAAACGAGGGTTTGATGAGTTTTATAATTTCAAACATGGAGCCTAATAAATGAATTCCAGTATTCAAGAGAACCCATAATCATATTCTGGGTTATTTAATAATGACGTCACAATCAGAATTTAAAAAAACGTACAGACGCAAATAATTCATGAATAAGACAAATGCATTCTGCCGGTAGAAATCGATCCTGTGCTTATAAACAGAACACAGTTTGTTAAACAGGTAACAGAGAGAAAACATCTACAGTGATGATTACTGTGTGTCTTTATTAGTATTATTAGTTACTATTATTAAGTACAGTGATCATGTGTACAGACACAAACTTCTCTCCAGCTGTTAAAGCAGACTGACAGCTGATACAGCTGTGATCAGACCCCCCTTCATCAGAAACAGACGTCACTTCACGTGACGATACAAAGGAAAGGACGTCTTTCCTTGGGAGGAACTAAGACGCAAGTGAGGGAAACGGGGATGCAATTAAGAGACTTGGGATGTACCCATAGTTCATTCCTGCAGCCCAGATGAGGGGCAGTCTGTCAAGACTCCCATGTTCATCTCTTAACTCTCTGTGTGTGTTGAAGCAGCGGTATATCAGAGCTCACCTTGTCCGGGATCGCACCCCTGTGACCGGAGAGCTGGTTGAGTGGTTGCCGTTGCTGACCGAGCCTGGTTCATTGCTTAGTGGAGGTCTGCAGTACGTGGTACGGTTCGCCCCTCTCCTTCCACCAGCCATCGCAGACACACCCACGGCTCACTTCTCCCAGCTATGCGACCGGTTTTATGATTCGTCTCCTTGTGTTTTAATCTGTTTACAAGGAAGCGGATCACTGTGACTGAGAAGGCCGATCTAGAATGTCAAAATATGTAGTCATATGTATTGACTAATGGGTGTAAAATGATTTAAATGAGCCTGTGATATGTATCAGCTAGTAATGAAGTTAATAATAATAAGTTGCTCAGTGATTGGATTAGTCACAGGGCTGACAATAAGGAGTGGTGCACAGAGTCATAACAACCATTTCATAAATCACATATCTGCAAGTTTAAGGCTTTACGGCAAATCAAAGCACGTGCACAGTCCTATAGATCTGCAAGAATAATCTCCCTCGCAAACACACATGATTAGCTGGCGTTGAACAAGTTTGAGATAGCTGCATAGCATCTTTGTATATGCTGCAAGTTGTTTTATTGCGGAAGCTGACATTACAAGCTAGCTAAGAAGCAACTTAATGTGCTCTCTCCCCGGGCATATATTTAACGAGAGCCGCTTCGGTGCGACACATGAGGCAGAGGGCGAAACCAACGTGGACCCATTCAAAGAGCGACGGACTCCGATCTGTCCGCCAAGACCATGCTTGATTAAATACAAAGATTGAGGCCTAGGCTAGCAGAGTCTCTGAGCAGCTAGCTAGCTCCTAAACAACCTACCGAACAGGCGAGACAAGTGAAGGTAAGCTTACCAGTGGCAGGCTCCGTTATCTGCGCTAGAAGCTGCTCTGTGGCATAAACAAGTTAAACGCAGTAAATTTTCAAAATATTAATTGAAATACTGGCGTGTTTTCCATTGAAATCAGCGAAGACAGTCATTGTTGATGTGAAACTAGCCGCTGATATATGGGGGCGCGGAAATGTTAGCGACCTATGGAGAGTCATTTAAAGGGACAGTACACCGATAATCAGGCAGTCAGAGAGGTAGAGCAATGTATTTTGATGATAGGTAATATACTTACATGTATATACAACTTTAGGATCATAACAGTACGTTTTTACGTATTGGGGCTGTTGCAACTATGTTATCGCTATAGATCCTCTTTGAATTGGATATATACTGTGTCTATACTATTCTGCTTGTGATGTATTAGCAAGTTGGTTTGATGAAACTTGTTTACATGATTGTAGAAAAAATATATATATTTTTTGTGAATTTGTATTATTGACTGACTTTTGCTTACAATTGGCCAACATAAGATATGACTAAAACATGCACAAGCTGGGAAAGGCATGTGGAATTGAATATTTGCAGAATTGTTTTGGGCCACATTTAAATGTAGAAATACTTATTTTTAACCATCACTGGTGCCAAAAGTGCACCAACAAAGGCTACAGGCTTCTCCTACTCCAGCACTAGACCCACCACAAGCTCAGGTATGGGAACCGGTTACCAAGACCTTGTGTTTAAGTTATTTCCTGATGTACAGTATGTAAAATACAGCATTGTCCGTTGTACGAAACACCTCACTTTATTGCAGTTCATCTGTGTGGATCTGTTAAATAGACTTTCCATGGACTGTAAGCTGCTAGTCAGCTTGGGTCTTCAAATGGCATAGTTGGGAAAGATCTACAGCAGTTTCTTTGGTAAATCTCACTTGTTGCATGTGAAAAGTGACAGTTAAGTCCAAACCAAACACAGTAAATATGCATCATGCATATATAATATGATATAAGACATGTCAATGTATTTTAAGCTATCCTTTTCTTATTAAAACACATACAATTAAACAGGAAACACAATTTACAATAAAAAAAAAAAACCTTTATTTTTTCATAAAAAGGCAGTTCAAATGTCTGGTGTAAAAATAATGTAAATCTGGACACATTCAATAAAAACATTCCACATGATCAACGATCACTTCCTCACGAAAAGTATAAAAAACTACAAATCCCTTGAGGGGTTAGTATTGACAAAGAAGCAGCCAGCCTCAGAGACACAGCAAGGCCTCTGCTCTTTCCAGGGACTTTCAACGGACCTGTTAAAGACAGAGAAGATTTTAACCTCAGCAGCAGAATTCAAAGGCCAACACTTGCATGCAATCTCTTTTCAACTGACCATGAAAGCCCGGTAAACTGGAGTTCAATGTGTCAACTGCACCTACACAGTTTTCTGACAACCTAAGAAGAGAAACAGAAATGAGATCTCGGACACACCAGGGACTTCATGCACAGTAAATAACACACATGCAAAACTAACTTTATACTAAAAAAGTATCATGCAACTCAAGCTGAAAGGTTTTGTCCACCAATGGGAAGTTTTAACGCTTTGAGTGCAACTACTAATTTTCATTAATCTACATTCTACAGAAATTATCAAGATGGAAATTGTTAAGTATTGAGTGAAATGAATGGACCATTATTGGTTTTATTTGAGCAAGAGTTGCATCACAACCATTTCTGATTGTTTTGTACGGCTTATTTTGCTCGGAAATAACTACAGATAGCATAATTTTGTACTTCAATGTTTTGGATATGTTTTGGATGACTTTCATTACTTGATGTTTTGCACAGAAAACAAAACAAAACAAAAACTCTAACAAATGAGTGTTGGGGTTAGTTTTACCTTCTTGTGGCGATCTTTAGGCTTTTAGAATCCTCTCCTCTGCGATTTTTTTCTTTTATAAAAACCAGCCAGCATGACTTTGCATCAAAGTCAAGTAAGATCCCTGCAAGCTTGATTTGAAATACTGTTGAAATTCAGTTACTTCAAGTGGCTGAAGATACATTGCTCTCTTGAGAGCTTGAATAGATACACTAACGGAAGGTTAATGACAATCCACGTTCAAGCACTACATCATTCTCAATTCAAACATGTATTTGGCAGCACATTACCTCAAGGAATGATGAGCTTTATTTATTATTTTTTTCGAAGGCGACATTACAAGTGTCATTTAGATAAGTTTTGAAAACAGACGAAGAGGATAAACTCAAAGTCATAACACTGCTTTTGTTTTTTTTTTGTCAGGCTAACGTGTATACATACAGCTTATTCAGCGTTGTTGAGAAACCACTGAGGACCACTTTCACAAACGGAAGGCATTCCTTTGGTACAACAAAGGCAAAATACCATGTTTAGTTTGATTAAAAAGAAACTAGAAACTTTATTGAAACACGCACTGCAGAAAAACATTTGGGGATATATTTAGTATCCTATTTAGCCAAAGGTACACAGGCATTATGCATTTTGGAGACGGTACGGCTTAAAGCATACACAGTTGTCCTAAGGTTATGTACAAAATATTGAGTTGGCTGCTGCCTTCCTCTCACACAGTAAGGATTGTTAATCCTTCAAGCTTTACAAGAATAAGTCGATCAGCGTTGATTTCGCAAGTAATAGTCCGGACAGATCACAATAAATCAATTGTAAAGTGGGGCAAGAATAGAAGCATTTTTCTTGGCCAAATGGATTTCAATAGTATTTTAGGATACCCTATCACTTCACACAGACTAGATTTGTATTGTAGTATGAACAAATATAAGAGAAGACTTTTTGCAAACGGCTCAGGGCTGTATTGAGTTTGTGACTAACGCCGTTATAGTGAAGTTACATTGAGGCATTGTGAATCATTTTTGTCCAGTCATGAAGGACTTTTAGAATGCAGCCTACGTGAGAAGAATTTATCGCCACAGTCACATTTTGTTCAGATGCAATTAACTTAAACGATAAATCATTAAAATGTTACTCGTTTCTTTGTTAGGGTTATGTCACTAGGACCTGTCAACTACGCAACTGAAACAAACATTAAATGGAAACAGGTAAACAACGAAAAAACCCGTCTTCATGTTTCTCCTCTGGCACTCTATGATACATCCAACAAAACGTCTACCGAGTTTTAAAAAAATAAAATAAACCATAAAAAAAGGGGAACAAACGAGAGGGAAATTACTTTTGAAAAGTTCAGTGAGTTACAATCGGAGACAGTTGCCATAGCAACTCTCTACCAGTAGCCGTTCAGTATCTTCCGTAGGGATGCTCTCTATACGTTCCCTTCGACTGCCTGGGAGCGGCGGTCTTGCCTCCAGCCCCGGAGCTGGACCATGAGTTGTCCCACTCATCTTGAGCTACAGAGACAGAAAGGAGAAACACAGGAACAAGTCATTAGTTAGACAGGAGGTCCAATTAGTGCTCCACAAGCGTCCTCTGTGTGTGTGTGTGTGTATGTGCTACAAATTATTATCTTACCATAGGGCTCATATGGGGTTTCCTGGGCCTCTCCGTGTCCATAGTCATAATATTCAGTATCCCTGTGGGCAGTAAAAAAAAGTGTAAGTATAGTACTCTTCCAATTGACAGTAAGATTCAGCAGGCAGGTCATTTTGACTTACGCAGGTGCAGGTTGCTGGTTGTAATAATTGTCATATCCCTCATAGGCAGGCTCTGCATACTGCTCTTCATAGGAAGGCTAAAATGACAACAAATTTATTTAGACAATGTCAAGCGTGTCTCAACTATTGCAACCAAAGGACAGATCACCACGGTCTCGCAAGAGACAAGTCGCGTGAAAAGAAGAAACCAGGACGTAAGCCACTTACATAGTCCTCGTAGCCATCGGATTTGGACTGTGATGCTGAGGGAGGACCCTGGTGGGACATGGCTGCAGAGGGGAGCATCCTTGGAGCCCCTGCTGCAGGTGGTCTAGAGCGGGGAGCCGAGCCTCCTCTATTAGGAGCAGACGGTGGTCCACCCCTACCTGATGGTGCACCCCTATGACCGTTGCCACGCCCTAATCCTCCCCCCCGGGGGCCGCCACCCCGCATTGCTCCTCGGGGAGCCCCGCGTGGCATCCCTCGCCCCCTGTGGACAGTTAACCAGGTTGTAAAATGTGATTAACAGAAAATGTATCCTTAAAACTAGCAGTAATTTCACTGGTTAAAAATAATAATTATTGTTATAGTCATGAAATCAGGCTCCTACCGTGGTCCTCCAGCACCAGGTGGTCCACCCCTGCCCCTGCCGAGGTGACCACCTCGCCCCCTGGGACAATCCTGGGATCCATTCAGGAAGTTAGGATCCATGTACTCGTGCTCTCCGGGCTCCTACAGACGAGACCAAAACAGTCAGTTTGCTTGTCATTTTCACAGGACAGCCGGGGGGCGACAGTGACAACACAAGCAGTTCTACTTTCCTCAAACCTGCGGTCATCATTTACTTATATCGTACTTTACTACGGTATTATTGTCTAATGCGATATAGGGGACCAAAAGAGGACTTCAAGGGTTTTCAGTTTTTGAACCGAAAACAGATTCAAAATAACATCAATTAAATGACAGAGATAGTTTGTAAATGCAACCGTGTGCATATGTAGTCATAAACAAATGAGTCGCTGCATTTCAGTGTCTGGGAAAGCACAGCGCACACCGAATAACTAATGACAATAAATGTTGATGCATATTGAATAACGCATGGTTATTTTTCCATATTTAATGATACTAATTTTTGGGGTAAGGCATACCTTTAAAAAAACAAAAAGATTAATTCAAAGAAGATCTGTCAAGATGAACTGGAATGCCAATGTTAAGCACTAAAACGTTTCTGTAAAACATTCCCCAGGGCACATACCGGGATAAGGAACTTCTTGACCTCCTCCATAGCATGAGCCATGCGCATGTAGGCTTCTGGTATGGGTGCCATCACCTCAATGAACACATGCAGCTCCATGGACAGGTGAGCGTATTTGGCCTCACCGCCCTTCCTCAACTCTTCCTCCTGAAAACAAACAAAAATGTAAATTATGATTAACATACAAAACAATAATACCAGTTATCCTTTGAATAGTGCAGCTAGGAAAACGTTTCTACAAATACCTTATTCTTGTCTCTCATGGAACCTTTCCCCAGAACTGAAATCTTTGCACCAGTCTCTTCCTGGAGTCTCTTGATTGTGCTGCCCTGTGGTCCCAGAAGCTTACCAACAAAGTTCACCTGTAGGGAATGGTCCAATTTAATTGCAGCCTTGCATTATATTATCAGCAACAAAGAGACAGATTATATACACAACAGGTAGTACAGCCCATTCTTAAATAAAATCAGGGCACGGTCAACTCAGTCCTTACTCTAAATCTGCATTATTAGAATACTGCAAAATTGATCATGCAGAAAAACAAAGATTAGTACACAGAGCTCATGACTTGATTAATACTGGGACATCCCAGTTGGAAGAAGAGAAGGTGCCTTTAATCAGATGCAGGATTAAAACATTTTTTAATCTAACCTCCAATGGGCCAGTTCACTAAACACAGCATCCACAGCAGTGGATGGAGAGCATTAACTGAGAACGCATAAATTAAACGCTTACCCTGGGATACTGCTTGGTAGGAATGAGTACCCGCTCTTTCAGTTTGAGATTCTTGGTGGCGAACAGGTCCAGGTATGTTTCCTTCTCTGGCTCTTTCTTGGTCTCACCTTTCCCAATCCTCTCAATCTCTGCACGCGAGAAGGGGAAAACAACGTTTTTAAGCATGTGGAATTCACAGGTTCAATGACCAACTCGCGATAAATGCCAAAAACATGATGCATAGCAATGACATTTAGTGCCAATTAAAGTGCTTTTGTCTATTGCATGAGCCGTAATATATTAAGCGCCGTGCAAAAATGAGTCGATGGTATGAACGATCAACACCGATTATTTCATTCACAAAAACAACATTTATAACGTTAGTCTTTTTGAAGAAAGATTATTTCCGTTAAAATAAGAAAAACACGGTACATTTTCAACTGAGACAGCTTGACCCACATCGCTAACAACCACGTGTTCATAACGCCATTGTTCAGGCCTGCACCGGCCGCTCGTTTAAGAAAAAAAGATGCTAGGCCTCGCGCCATACTGCCGTTCGTCTGTATTCGCCTCTACACGGTGGCGGTCACATTTACCTGCAGAAATAAGCTTCATTGCGTGCGTGAACGACTGGTCCAAGCTGTCTTTTTCGGCCTGGAGCTCCGGAAGGTATTTAGAGTCTTCCATTTTGATTTTCCTTTGTGGGCTTGACTGCACGGCGGACCCAAAATTGAACGCTTGGCTCGTAGCAACACACTACTCCGGCCAGATTAAAGAGCGATGCCCTGCTACGTTCGTTCGACACCGGAGACCCGGTAGAAACACGTTGCACAATAAGTGGTCGAGTTGCAGAACGACCACGGTATCTTTCCTTTGCACGTCGCGCGGCTCTCTTCAATGGACAAAGGAGCAATGGCGCAGCTGCATTTCAGTGCAGTGGGAGGAGGAAGATGCGCGAGAGGAGGTGATGACGTCACCGCCAGAGCGCACCAAGGTAATCGGGAGGGAAAGGCAACAGGGGGCGTGGTCTCATTGAACCGGTTGAATGGTGATTGAAACCTATTGTTATAGAATATAGATCCAACGTCCTCTCGCTGATCATGGTTCTTATTAAACATAGAAGGTAAATCTTCCATCGATGCTGGATACTGACAACTGTTTTTTTTATCAAAGTTCATTGATGTTACTGTGTCCTATATCGCATATTTGTCTCAGAAATGTGTATTTCAGTTTAAACTTATTTGTAGTACCCTATTTATTATTATTATTTTGCATATTCCACCATTGGTCAATCCGCATGGAATTTGGCAAGGATTAATTACTGCAATTAAAATACTACTGTGACAGCTTCTAATGTTCTTACAACTGTAAGTAATGCTATAATAGAATCCCAGCTGGTTTCAGCCCGTTTACACCTGATTCCACTTGTGCAGTGCATTGTACATATTTGGTCCATGACAATAGAGACTAGTTGAACTGGAAAACACAGTGTGTAGCTTTCTTTTAGCCACATAAATCACAAATATCATAAATACTGCAGTTTACACTTCCTTTTACTCTATTTATCCAGAACAGCTTTCGGAAACTGCCTGGGATTATTATGTCAATACTAATAAATAAAAAAGTAATCTTCCATCTATAAAGTGTTTAAAGTGTGTGGAAAGTACCACTTTCCATTTAATCAATCCCACAGCAGAAAATTAAAAAAATCTGTTGATTTATTTACAATGATTAAGGCATCGACACAATTCATGTCAAATTTGTGATAAATAATAATTTGCAAAAGCATTTCAAGTAAAACTGGGTTAACAAAATGTGTTAAAACATTGCATTGTTCTTAATTAGTTTTTCTTTTCAATAGTGACTTTAAGTAAAGACTCATAATATTTCCATGGTTGTGATTTCTGAAACAATACAATTTATAAGATATAAGTGTCATATCACTAATCTGTAATCTATCAGCTAACAGAAATGTTGGCAAATGCTGCTGTTCGTAAACGGCTCAATTTACAAATAGAAAAACATTTTACAAGTCAAGAATCAGTTCCTTAGATAAAAGGCCACTTAAATTGGCCGAGTAGATATTCCAGTTTCATTGAACCAGGAGTGCGGTCTGCCTCTGGAGGTATCGTCAGATATCAATGATGGCAAATATCTCAGATTTTTCCTTATCGTGGATCTGCATTGCGGAGTATGTGATGGCTTTCACCTCAGTTCCCTGGATTTACAAGAGAGGACATAACACAAACACAGCATTTATCTTTTATTATGTATTGTACACAATTCTCCTATAAGTGCCAATGATAAAAAAAAAACATAGCCCTCTGTACTTGTATTCCATCATTTTATTATATTTATTTATATATTCTACAGTAACATCTTGAAGCAAGCTTCACTGACTTACCTGTGGATGCTTTGCCAGAGAGAATTCTTCACCCCAACTTTAATAAATAAAACAAAGATGACCGTGTGAGAGAGCAGCATAAAAGAGATAAATGAAATAGAAAAGTAAGACTAGATCGATGAAGAACAGTGTGTTTAGGAGAGAGGTCAGCTGCAGTACTCCGTGGCTCAACATCTGTTCATGTCTGAGGTTCCTTCCAAACCAACATTCAACAGCAGAAAAATACCAGTTTGTCCTTATACTGTTATTTGTGTGACTTTACTGCACTTATGTGCCTGCTTTGCCCCTTTGTAAACCACCAGGTCACCCCTCCTGTAGGCCTTGTTGTTGTTGTCTCGAAGCTTCCTGAGCTCAAAGGAGAACCTGGATTTATCATCGCTCAAGGAGCAGATTATCCTGGTAGATGTCTTCACAGAAGCTGATAAATAAGATGATTGTATCAGTGTAGTCATCCAGGTAATCTTCCATGAAGATGTCTCAGGGTCTATTTTGGCTTCAGGGGACCATATTTTAGAGCTTTTGCCAGTGTGAGGGAATGTGGGAGTGATCGGAGTTCCCCAGTTGCGTGCAAGTAGATGCCTTATATGCTTAAATACTGGTCTGCTAACAGCTGTTATGAGGAGCTTGGATATATTCTAGAGGAGGGATATACACTCCAACCAGTATTATAGCAGTAAGTTCACAAGGGGAGTAGAATGGTTTAGCTTCCAGGTCAGGGAAGCACTTCTTAGCTATAGCGGTCTCATCACTGCACCATCTGTTGTCAATGTTTAAACATAATCCTCCACCTGTGCTTTTCTGACTGAGAGTGAGGGTGTGATCTGCTCTACAGACAGACCCGGTAGAACTGTGATGTACATTTGTAAGAAATATACCAGGAAGTTCCAGTCGGAAGATACGTCTCCGGAGTCGTGTGAGTGATCCTCTGTGTCTCCCTCGAGTATGTAGCCTCCTATTCACTTGTTGCGGTTACTTGATTGATTCTCGTTTGGGGGTCTGCCCGCGAGATTTCCTCCCCGAAATGCATGATAGGAGGTGAGCTTCTAACAAATATAAGTTTGTTTTGATCAAAAGTTATCTGGGTTGGAGTTGCAGGGAATGAGTTATTAAGTAAAGACAACAATGGAAACTTACCCAATGGAGCGGATCTTGAAGTGCATTCTGTCTATGTGCAAAACTTTGATCTCCTAGTGGATAGATTCAACAAATTATTGTGTCAGGAGAATAACAGTAAAATAAATAATAAACAAGATATTAACATAGTCTGTCCATCAAACAAGAATCAAAATACATTATATGTAAATTATGCACAGCAGTGTGCATACTGTGGCACATGTGGGTCACTTCCTGATAGAACAGACCAGGGCACAGGTTGAACTATGGTAGTTCCTGCTGCGATGTCTCCATACCTCCCCTAGATGTTTTGATAAACTACATACAAAGCATGTCCAGCACCATATAACTGATGCAACATACTCACCCTGGGAATGAAGAAGAGTTCGGCACTAAACTTGTACAACCAGTCATCTAGGAAGTGGAAAAGAAGAGACTCCATGTCGTCACCTTGTGAAAAGGGAACAGGATATGCATAGAGGTTTAGTTCTGGTGATCTGGAAGCAGCATGACTGATCGAGGTATAGAAGAGGTTGATCGAGGCTTGCGTTGAACGGACGGCGACAAAGTGCTCTCACCCTCTGACTCCACGTCAACAGTATCAATCGGTTCCACTGTCTCTGTGTCCGTCATGTAGCCAAACATGCCCATGGCACACTGCTCGAAGGCTTCCTCCAGAGTGTTTCCCCAAGAGTGAATTCTTTGAAGAGAGATCAGCAAATATAACAGCGACCGAAACAACAGAGAAACATGAGATTTCACCAAGATGTCCAAACACACTCACTGCACGTCCGCTGTATGATCCAGGTCTGCAATAGTAAAACACAAGGTGACATAATGAGGCAGGGCGTGCTGTTAGAAGTGCCTATAACAGCTGGGCACATATGACAATACTCGTTTCAAAGAATATTTATGGCACAATTTAGACAAACAGTTTAGTTTAATTAGAGCATTAACATAACGTTAGCTACAGCTAGCTGACGATGGAGACTGTAAACAAAAGTTTTAACAGTGTTCACTAGTACAGTAATGTTAAACGAGCTAAGCTAGCTACATCTTTTTACATCAGACTTACATTCATATTTCTTGTTGATTTTCGGGTATTTTGACTTAGTCACTTTCTGTGCCTCTGTAAGGTCCAGCTCACGGTCGTCCATTATGACTGTACGTTCACTCAACGCTTTAAAAGATGACCAAAACAAATGTCACCATGTCGGTGTGTCACAACCGTGAGGCTAAATGCGTCGGAGGAGGGATGTTCCGGATGGAAGACGCGTGTTTGCTGTGACGACTTCCTGTCGGTGTTTGCTGAACGCTGATTGGTCGATCCCGTTCCATCGAGTTGGCGCCATTGCAAGCCTTCGTTCTGTCTACAGAGTGCTCTCTCCCAACATATTTCTCTACTCTTCGTCAGTGCTAGTGGTTCAACCACGACACAATGGCTGATAAAGACGGTAAGGGTGTTCACTTTTTACTGAATTAGCTGATTAAACGTGTACGTGTGTGTTGTCCAGAATGACACGAGCTACCAGTCAGGATGGACCGGTGTTGGCGCGCCAGCCAGCATCACCTTTCATTGTTATAGACCAGCCAGCTAGCTGGTAGCTAACGTCAGCAGCTAGCAGGCTGGCTAAGCAGAGGTTTTAATTTACGAGTGTAGCTTAACACATGGAGGAACGTGTGGCTTAGGGCCGATAATGACGTCGTACTCGTATAGCCAACTATAGAAGCATGACATTATATAATCAGTCAAATAAACCTCAGTGCTGTTAATTTAACAAGGGAAAGACTTTTATGAGTACGGTATAACTTTTATGTCTCTCCAATATTCAGCCCGGGCAAGTTAGATGCGGCATGACCTAACTTTATGTTATTGGTAAATGTTCCTTTTGCAGCTGCATTTGACGATGCTGTGGAGGAAAGGGTGATCAATGAGGAGTACAAGATCTGGAAGAAGAACACTCCTTTCCTCTATGACCTGGTCATGACTCACGCGCTGGAGTGGCCCAGCCTCACTGCCCAGTGGCTGCCAGATGTCACTAGGTGAGAGGGGATCTGCTGACATGCACCAAAGCGTGACATAAGAGGGATCATGTCAGGGTTTTTTTTTTTTTTATATGAATGAACATATGACTAATTTTTTTTACTCCATCCCTCTTCACAGACCAGAGGGGAAGGACTACAGTGTACACAGGCTGGTTTTGGGAACACACACTTCTGATGAGCAGAATCACCTTGTAATCGCTAGCGTTCAGCTCCCCAATGATGATGCCCAGTTTGATGCGTCACACTATGACAGCGAGAAAGGAGGTGAGGGATGATGTGTGCATGGGAGGTTGTGTTGTGTTAAAAAACTAGATCATTAAATGTGTTGTGTCTAGCTGCTTATTGGACAAAATGGCTTGATGGGTAAACTTTGTTTTCAAAAGCTAATGACATGTAAAATCATGTCCACTGCCAAGCCACGTAGAGTAAACAAATTATTCACATTGGGTTAGATATTTCAATATTAACATTATTGTCATCAAATTGTCTTAAACAAGTTCTCGTATTTGGATATTGTGGCTCACAGTTCTTCTTGATGAATGAATGCATTTAAATCTCGCTGAAATCTTTAATACTTCAGAAAATATAGGTATGTATTTTTGTTTTAGATTACATTTTAGTTAATAAAATGCAATAAACCAGACTTGCATAGAATTTACCTCTTTTTTTTTTTTTTTTTTTACGTGCTCGGTAGAACAGAATTGTATTCGCCACCTGCTCATTTGCATCAAACATCCAATGTAACCGTTGTTTATTTCAGAGTTTGGGGGCTTTGGATCCGTCAGTGGAAAGATAGAGATTGAGATCAAGATCAACCATGAGGGGGAAGTGAACAGAGCCCGCTACATGCCTCAGAATCCTTGCATCATTGCCACCAAGACCCCCACCAGTGACGTGCTGGTATTTGATTACACAAAGCACCCCTCCAAGCCTGGTAGGATTACAGCCAAAAACCCCATGTGTTCTTTTCTGCACATTTTTCTGCACATTAAAACATCATTTTATTTATATTGAAGACCCTTCTGGAGAATGCACCCCAGACCTGCGGTTGCGGGGCCACCAGAAGGAGGGCTATGGCCTCTCCTGGAACCCGAACCTCAGCGGCTGCCTCCTCAGTGCTTCTGATGACCATGTAAGCAACCTGGAAGTGTTAAGTCTAGTGTTGTCTTTCTTCCCGTTTTCACTAGAATCTTGTGTTTTCCGGTGGCTCATGTTAATTTTTTTGGATGTTTAAATGGTTATGAGTTATTACAAATGAACCTGTTTGTTACTGTTTTATATAACTAGTCTTTTGCCGTTGTTGCAAAGCATTTCCTTACTTTGTTTTGATTTTTTTTTTTGTAAATTGTTGTTAAAACATTTTCTGAACCATCTCTGCTGTTTTACAGACAATCTGCCTGTGGGACATCAGCACAGTGCCCAAGGAGGGAAAGATAGTAGATGCCAAGACCATCTTCACAGGCCACACAGCTGTGGTGGAGGATGTTTCCTGGCACCTGCTCCACGAGTCGCTCTTTGGGTCTGTGGCGGATGACATGAGACTCATGATGTGAGCAGCTCTTTAGTTGGTAACAAAATTAACTAACAAAAGTTAGTTAATGGACACAAAAGTCGTTGTTCAGTTTCAATCTTCTTTTGAACAGTGGTGCTTTTGTCTGCTTTGGCACAGCTGGGACACGCGGTCCAACAACACCTCCAAGCCCAGCCATGCAGTGGACGCCCACACTGCTGAAGTCAACTGCTTGTCCTTCAACCCCTACAGTGAGTTCATCCTGGCCTCCGGCTCTGCAGATAAGGTGGGTCCACTCTTTCTCTGTTTCGCTGTTACATAGCGTGCTGCTGTCCAGTGAAGTCTGTTCTCATTTGTTATGAGTTGAATCGGTTGAAGCTGGAGCTACTTTTTCTTTTTTAGACTGTGGCTCTTTGGGACCTGAGGAATTTGAAACTGAAGCTGCACTCGTTTGAGTCTCACAAGGATGAGATCTTCCAGGTAAGAAGTGGCCCTCTGGTCAGGTCAATTCGTCTGAAAGAGTTCGTTTTAGATCTGGGGTTATGTCGGGCTTTAGATGTTGGCAAACAGAGCTACAACTAAAAACTGGTAATGGGTGTGTTTCTCTCAGACGTTGCTATGTTGTGTCTTCTGATGGCCACTCAGAGGTGACCTGGCAGATGTTTTTATGGTATTCTGTTGATTGTTTGGTGCATGTGATGCAAGACACATTTTTGTGTGAACGGACAATGAAGCTTTTATCTTATGGCCAATGGTAGAAACACAAGACTCTAGTCATCAAATCAGGCTTACGGTGCTTTAAAGGTCATCATTTTGTGCGATGTGGCATATTTGCCTTTTTAAGCACACATGCCACCTCTGCACCTAGCTTCTGTTTGTATGATATCAAGCACGTTAGAGGAATAGTTTTGGTCTTGTTGATTGTGGCTTTCTATTGATAGTGTTATGTTTATGGAGCTCTTTGTCACAGAAATGTAACATCTGGCCCATCTCTACTCAACAGGTTCAGTGGTCTCCTCATAACGAAACCATCCTGGCCTCCAGCGGCACCGACAGGAGGCTCAACGTCTGGGACCTCAGTAAGATCGGAGAGGAACAGTCTCCTGAGGATGCTGAGGACGGCCCTCCTGAGCTGCTGGTCAGTTGTGACAAAAACAGCTGCTGCGTGTATGTATTAATCCAGTTTAAAGTGCTGTGGTGATCCCTCCTGCTCTGCTCCTCTCTAGTTCATCCATGGCGGACACACAGCGAAGATCTCCGACTTCTCTTGGAACCCCAACGAGCCTTGGGTCATCTGCTCTGTATCAGAGGACAACATCATGGAAGTCTGGCAAATGGTAAGAGCTTTGTTTGTCCCCATATTGGGAACTTCAGAGGTTCGTGAAATGATGGGGAACAATGAATATCAGACACATGCATGAGGTAGAATTTCAAAGTGCGTTTATTAACATTGAATAGCAGTTACAGTGAATCAACTTCTGAATTGTTTCTTCTCCAGGCTGAAAACATCTACAACGACGAGGACCCAGAAGGTGCTGCAGATGCAGAGGTCCAGGCATGAGTTCAGTCTCCACATCTCGTCATTTGACCTGCTTGTTGAAAACTGATTTTTTTTTTTGAAGAAGAAGAACATTTAAAGAATAAAATGCTGCGGTGTCATCTTGTTGTGATGTATTTAAAGTAAGTCTCTATTGACCAGATTTTTAGATATTTTTTTTCCCCAGTACTCTACTCTTTACAGATGTGTTCCACATTCAGGTTTGCTTTTTGATGGCTTTATTTTTTTTCATCCTGTTTAGTTAGTTAAATTTCTACAAAGATCCATTTGTATTAAAGTTGTACATACTGTTCTTGTATTTGCTTGATATTCATATTATGACTTTTCCAGATTCTGTGTGTCACTTTTATATGTGCTGGTTTTGTTTTTCTGTGCTGCATCTGTCTCTTGTGTACTTAAGTAAATTCATAATAAAATGTTTACAGTAAATTGGTTTGCTTTGCTTCTTGGCGCAGCATGCCAGATGTTAAGTTTTAGGTAGTTCAAGAGTAAATTCTGTAGAAGCGAAAAGTTTAATTTATGCAGAATTTTACAATTATTTGTATAATTTCTTTATGAAATGTAAGTTCTATGCCATGGTATAATGTAGATCAGCATAAGTATCCACTGCAAACAGAATACTAAGGATCCTCCTCTTCAGTGGTTTCACGGGGTTCATCGCTGCCTCTATAAAACAAGCCACATGTTAGTCTGTTTTTATCCTGCTGCTCACAATTCAAGGTAAATCAAACCGTAGAAGATTCAGATTAAACGTACATCAGAAATGTCAGCTCTTTCAATATGCTGTCATTACGATCCTCCAAATTTTTCTTAGATTTTCTTTGAACCTCAAACTCCACTTCTAGTTCTCTCAGAATCTCTTTTAGTTTCTCCACAGTCTCCTGCAAAGTAGAGAAACATCTCAGTTGGTCTAGTTTTACCAAACATCCTTTATATATTTCATGTTCTACCCTGACTTCAGTCACCTTGTGCTGTGTGATGCTCTGCTCCCTCTCCTTCTCCATCAGAGTGACCCTCTGCTCCAGACAGGCTCTCTGCACCTCCAGTCTCTGCATGGCCTCTCTGAGGGGCCCCAGGCTGGCCCTCAGGTCCATGGCCTGCTCCCTGCTTTTCCTCAAGGACTCCTCCCCGACCTCCCTTCTCTTTAGCAGGGCCATGAGCCGAGGCTCGTACCAGCACTCCAGGGCCTTCACGCTGCCGCTGAGCCGCCGCTGCAGTCTGGCAGAAGCCTGCCGGCACTGGCTGACGTCACTCGTGGCCCTGGGCCTGCGGGGCTTGGAGGCCTGGTCCCTCAGGGTGTTTAGCTGGTTCTGCTGGGCCTCCTGGAGCTGGGACAACTCCTGGGTCAGACTTTGGATGTGGGCCTTGAGCTCCTCCTATGGATGGATGTGAAATTGATTTGAAAGAAAAGACATATGCAACTGGTATACTGTAATTGAGCAAAGCTACAGTTGTTATGAACATACAACCTATTTGAACTAACATCTTACAAACATGAACCAACATGTCATTCTCTTCATACATTTTAATATGTATGCTATTTAAAAATATTTTAGATGTTCAACTTAAGTGTGCTTTATCTTTTCAGTTTCTCCATAAATTCATGACTTTAATGACTTTTTGTAACATAATTCCTTTGTTTCTTAAAATCATGCTGACTTTCTCTCATTGGTATTTACAGCAGTTTTTTAATGTATAAGTTTGCAAACTATATTAATTATATTGTATTGTTCTATATTTGTATATATACAGTATATATATATATATACACACATTTTTCCCCATATTCTACACAGTATGTAATGTTTCCTGCTGCCTTACATTCAGCATTGACCCCTTACATTGCTCACTGCCGTTTGTTGCACACATTGACGGTTTCATGCAATTATTTTTTTTTTGTATTTCCTGCAAAACCATTTGTCTGACAAATTTAGATAAAATGATATACACGCAGTAGATGATATGATAGAGACATCTTAAACTGCAGAACAAACCATCATCTGTCATAACCTGCCACAGTAAGTCAATCCTCCAGGTATCATCCATCCAGGTTCCTACCTGTGTAACAGCAGACTGAGCCACCTCATACTCTTGTTCAGCCAGCGTCACCTGGCTCTGGATGCAGTCTCTGGCTGTAGCAAACAGTTTCCTCTTCACCTCCTTCACGTCCTCATAAACGGCGACATAATCCAGTTGAGCCAGCGTGAGCAGCCTCTGAGTCTCCACCAGCTTCCCCCTCAGGTGCCCCACGACTCGCAGAATGGGTTCCTGCAGAGAGAGGAGCTCCTGTATCAGCTCCTTCCTCCGCGTCTCCAGATGGGACACTTGCTGGATGCAGTGGTCGAAAAGCTGCCCCAAGTGGTCCATGACCGCCTGGTCCCTTCGCGGTACGGGATGTGGTGTACACTCATCCAGGGGAGTGATCGTCCCTGTTTCAGAGTCAGTATGGCGGCTGCCTGTGAAATCCTCAACAAGTTCCCTGTGTGACTCAGTAGATGTCATGTTTTTCCCAATTTCTGTTAATGTTTGATTGTCCATGGCCTTCAAAGAGACAAGCTGGAAGAGAATAGAGAACAGCTATTAATCAAATGACCCACAGCAATAACTGATGATTGGGTTAAAAACCAACAACAACTCTAATCTGCTCATTCTTTTTAGGCTGTTTTGCATAACAAAGAAATGTAATGTAAATTTAATCATGATGACATTTCTGATTAGGCAAAGATGCCACACAAGGGAACCTTAAAAACCTTCATTGTCAAAATCTTAAACTGATCAGTAACAATTCTTATTAACTTGTGGCTCTACTTACTTTGTTTGCAGAGGACAGTCCAGACAGCTATGAAAACAGCTTGCTGTTGACTTTGAGGACAGCTCTGCAGTGTGTTTTTCTCCAGCAAAACAGAGGCATACCTTCTGCTTATTAATATCACTGGAGGCACAGGGGGGAAACTCTATCTAAGACTCTCTCATACCCCCACAGGGGATCACAAACTGTGTCAGTGCAGACCGGCCTACATGCTCTGCATGCATCAGCTAACACATGTCTGGACCAGCCTGAGTGCCAGAGAGAGCTATATTTATACAGCTGTTTTTAATGTGCATCTCAGAAAGGTGGTGACATCATGACTTGAAAGTGTTTCCTAACTTTTTCTCTACCTTTTGGCCTCAGACTATAGTGCACAGGCAGAGGAGGAAACATTAGCAGGCCTATTCTTTTAATAGCTTCCTGAGCTCAGCTGCCCATAAAGTTTGCATGGTTAGACAGTATTTGTTTGCATGCTGTGTTTTGCATGCTGCTTGTCAAACTCCTCACACACAAATAGAAACAAGCAAACCACCACACACACGGATACCTAAGCAGGGATTTTATAAAGCAACTTTGAGAGATTATCTTCACTGAATAAGTTTATATTTTGTTTAATATAATATCTCATATCACACATGAAAAACACACTAAAATACAGTTAAAGAGTACCCACACACGTTAGAAGTATACGCACTGCATGTTTATCCAGAGTGTCTTTATGATAGCATGACTGCATCATCTGTGTCCATGGCAACATCGAGTCATTGTTGACCATTACATTTCATAGTGTATTCTCTACTCTCTGTCAAATAAACACGTATTTTGATTTGGGATAAAGATCATTGTCACAAAGCTGAAAACAGGCCAGTTTTTATTCATTATGATTTGGAAATACATGGTTTTCATAAGTCAGTAACGTGTTCTATGTTTCTTGTATGGTTTTGCATTGATGTGTTGTTCTGCATGAATAAAAACAAACAAAGGAAAATGGTTACATTTGAACTCTAGGCCTAATTTAGGTCATTGTCAAACAATATGATTATTTTTTTTACGTGAATAAAAATGGTATTTAAATTCAATGTGATTTGTATCCTTTCTATTAACTGTCAGGTATTGCCATTCACTATCACATATGTTGTGTGTGTAAAACAGTTAACATCCAGATGTGCATACCCATTCTAAACATTCCTTCGGGAGAAATGTTCTTTGCATAAAAAAAGCTGCAGATGAAACGTGTGCGGGGAAAAGAGAACCCACTATCTCCCTCTCTTGCTCCGTGTTACTTGTTGTTCCCGTGTCTCGCCGCTAGATGTCCTCACATCACCGACCGCAGCCTCGCGCTCTCACCTGCGCGCGCTCAGCCTCCTCCAGGTGGGAGCTGCACGTCGACGGCAACTTTTCCCCACTTCCCCCTCTGCGGTCCGCTGGAGCGTCCACGCAGACAAACAGGCACTGACAGTAGTGGGAGAAGTTAGTCTCGCCGACATCCAAAATAAAACGGACCTGTACCCGCGGGTACAAACAAATCCACAACTCCAGTCGCTTCCTGAAGTGCTTTTTTTTTTTTTTTTTGCGGAAATGGTTCACCTGAAGTTTTCATTCGGACGGTGAAAGTCTTGCGTTGGAGAGGAAAGGCGCAGCAGGGAGACGCTTCAAATGGAGAGAGGCTGACTCAATTCTTCTGGCTCATAAAAGTTCGTTAAGGTAAGAGGAACAGTTCGTTTTTGTTTTGTCGTTGTGAACAACAGAAAAGTGCACTCTTTTGTGCCCTTTTATGTATTTTAATCCCTCCACATAAAGCCTCGTAGGCTGTCTTTCATAAAGTTCAAATGACAGTAAAGTGGTACCAAGATCTTTTAAGGGTGCCTAAGTACATTTAAGTGAATCTGTTGCCTGTTGTCTGACTAATTTGCTGCAATATGAAGAAAATATGAGATCAGTCTTTAAAATAAAGAAAATAGTCCCAATATGTAAAAAAGCCCCACAGAATTTGATAAGATAAGGTGAGGTGCAACAGATCCAGGCTGAGTACAGGCATGCATGAAAAACTAGGTGTGGGAGATTTGCTTTGCTTGGCCTTGAGGGATCCTAAGCAAAAGGTAATTTAAGACCAGTAAGTGCGTCTCTTGGCTTATGACAATGAAGACTATTGTGTGTTTTTTCCCTGTCACTGACACCAGCAGCAAATGACTGCAGCATGGTGCTCTGACACTTGGTTTAACTTATGCCAAATCAATGAGTCTCTGCTCTCACATAGACCCGAGCAGAGATAACAGGACCACCTCTCTTCGGGGGTCTCCACCTCTCTGTTTGTCTGCTGCCTCTCCTGCACTTTGGACTGGAAGCTCCGAATCCAAACTTTTCTGAAAACTCTGCAGCACTTCCAGCGATCAAGGGTTGATGGACCCCCCCCCCCCCCCCCCAGGCTCCATGGCTTCAAGTTCACCTCTTGTACCCTCTGGTAGGCGAGGCTGAGACATTTGTTTAGTAAGGGCGTGTCGCGTACCGGTGCTCCTTCTTCGCCAGCCTGCCAAGCCAGGGCTTGTACCCATGGAGATTACAGGTGTGTTATGAAAGCATTAGAGGTACAGCAGAGACCGGTAGATACCTGAGATTCAGAGGAAGATCAAGGGAGAGACGGAGTGATAACACAGGAGGCAGTGAGAGATGAGGGATGGACATAGGGAAGTCACTGGAAAGACAGAATGAACGTGCATTCTGTAGTCGGGAGATGGTGCAGCCAGGTAGGTTCCACTTCTCTGTCGTTTACCGTGTTCATCCATCAGTGGTGAAGTGGCCGCTCAGTGGAGGAAAGAGGAAAGCCGTTGGTCAAGAGAGGGCGGCGGGACGAACAATTTGTGTCGAAACGAACAAAGACGCATGATTATGTGTGTGTCATGCAGGCCTGCAGTGAGAGGAAACTCTCCTGATGAGTGGGACACAGAGTGCCGGTAAACACAAGGACTCACTGATGAGTAACTCATCTGTGAGTCCTCATCAATACTTCTGATTGATTGAATCAATAGCTGTTACGGTCAAGAGGGCCCTGTTTGTCTTCTGCTCTTACATCCTAGACTCTTTATTTTCTGATCCTCTGAGAGTTCACGTAACTTCTGGTCTAAACGGAGGACTTTTAAAAAAATGTATATGTATAAAAATGTACACAGTCAGGCGACTGTCGGACTGAGTGAACGACGGATTGAAAGGATTTTAAAGCAGCTACAGAGTTTTAGTTTTGACCCGGGGTAGAGCAGACACACTGAGATGCCAGGAAGTATTTTCAAACCCCTAGTGTCCGGCTGTGTTTGCCTTCGCTGAGAGCTGGTCACCACTGCTGCACAACACTTTCTTTTTCACCCCTCACTGACCTGTCAGTTCAGGGGTCTTAAGCTCCACAGAAGGCTGCAGTCCAGACTTGGACCCCTGGCAACCCCTGGACGCAAAGCAAACAACACACTCAACAGAGCTCCGCCTCTGTCTCTCTGCTGGCTGTCGCCTCTTCAACCGCGACAGAAAAGTAAAATGTGCATTATTGTTCTGTCCTGTTTTTGGAAAGAAACGAAGAAGGAAACAGTGGAAAATGGGATTCGAGGGACTCAAACAGTCACGTACCAGGGAGGTGCACTTCTTATGCATTGTTGACAAAGTATATCAGCAGCTCATTAGCGCTGAAGCAATCAGTCAATGAATTGATTAGTTCACAGATAATTAAGCAGCAATTGTTTTCATAATCAATTAAGTCATTTAAGTCATTTTCAAGCAAAAATGCCAAAAAATCCCAACTGACAGCCCCCGTGGACTATGGGGGATTATCATTGACAAACTGATTAATCAAGAAAAATATTAGCAGATTGTTTGTTAATGAAAATGCTCATTAGTTGCAGCCCTAAATAGAAACATTTTAGGTAATAAGGCTTGTAATACACTGAACACATTTAATGCAAAGGTCTTGAGAATATATTGTCAGATATCAAGAAAGATAGAAAATAACCAAAAACACTTAACAGGAAATTGCAATTCTCACAAAGTATCGTTAAAATACAGTCTTTGTGTGTAAATATATGTTTATATATATAATATCGTATATGCATTCATTTATTTTTCATACTGTGATGCATATTTTTCCACTTGGTCTGTAAAAGGAAAATCCGTCCTGTTTCAATTGAGTTAGATTATTTGCGACTCTCCTCTAAAAAGCATACACAGTCAACAATTACCTTGGGCAGTGCACACAACCCCCTGTTATAATCTTATCTCAAAATGACTCCCATGCGCCAGCCATTATCCTTTTTCTTTCATGGCTCGGTCTCCGAGGCCACTGTACTGTATGAGGGATGTGTGGCAGGGAGGGAGGGAGGGAGGGGGTGAAAGGGAGAACAAGAGGGGGGGGTAAAGCAGAATTGGAGTGAAGAGTTTCTCAGTCGGTAATTATCAATCTCTCAGGAATGCAGCCGCTGCTCTTACCAGACAAGCTGCTGCATGGCTACAGCGGCCTTGCATTGCGCCAACTTGAATTACCCCGTCCACAGATCTCTGAGACACGCACACGCACACGCACGCACAGTGTCTATAAGCTCAGTGAGTTCAGTTACATAGCATTCTGGTTTATTTGTGTCATTATTGTCTTATGGCGTCGTTGTGTTTATTTCTAACACTGGCATTACCTACATGGTCGTTTTCAGAAACTGTATCCTTTCTGCAGCAAAACAAAGGGACCACATAATGTCAGTAAGGCCTTGTGTTTCTGTCCCGAGACCTTCGCCACTGTGTGTCTACGCTGATACGTTGGTGTGGAACCAGGAAACTTGTGGCCACCCCCGCGAAACCCAACTCTTAAAACAAAGTTTTCATGAGCTACTTGGTCTCATTAGTTATGTTTCTTGTAATCCTCTCTGTCAATACAAATCTTTCATTGATGACTCCGATGACTCCCACAAAGCTCTCCCCTGAAGCCGTGGGGTTGAGCGTTTCCAGTTTGTGGCCTCATCCTCCATCTCAGTGCATTTCTTCTACAGTGAGTGTGGAGAGCTGGAGCCCAGACTGGGTTGCTTGAGTTCGCTCTTGAGTAGCAGACATGCTCCTCTTTGTTTGATAATGCCTTGAGATGACAGCCAACGCCCTGATAGATGCCTGCAGGTGCCGAACGGTAACACTAGTTTTTACAGTGCTGAAGACTCGCCAGTTAGTTAAGAGAGTCACTCTTAAGTGTGGTTTGAAAAAAAAAAAAAAAAACGGTTGTTGCCCAAACTGGCTACTGGTTACTGGAAAGGATATTCCGAATATCTCAGCAGGGAGACTACAACAGAACAAAAACCTCGTTTTTTTCCCCCCCACAAACAGGAGAACATTAACCTTGTTAATCTGGTATTTCCGTCTAACCACATTCAGTCTGACCTTAGCCTTCGCTTGTTGGCGGCTAAATCCTGCCATGTGAATCCCGGCAGCTCTTGCGTAGATGTGAACGGCCTCCTGGTCAAACTGAGCCAGTCCTAATTCAAACAAAGGTGGCTGCCTGTATCGCAGGCCGCTCCCTCTCGGCTTTGCCTTATCCCCTGTGAGGCATTGGAGTGCGCTCCGTCAGCTTCCCTGTGTGACTCACCGCATTCAAAGTTACATTTCCTGGAGACCCCCACCCTCCCTCGTCCCCCACCACTGCCTGTGAAATTCACATTGTTCATATTTCCCACTCTCATAATTGCTGTACCCTCAAGTTGGAGTTGTTTTTAAGGCAGTCCAACTCTGAATTTGGATTAAATAGTATTTTAAGTTGTTTTTTTCCCTTTACCATTCAATTCTTTACCACATTGGTGTGTTTTTTCACACAAAACCATCTTGTGAAGTAAATCCCTAAAATAAATGCTGCAAAAATAACTGCAAGTCTGGATCTGTTGTTTACAAGCAAGTCACCTAAAGTAGTTTTACGGTAGCGATATGGCCAAAATCTATCACGATATAGATCATTTCATATCTAGATAACGATATATATATACTGTATATCATGATGCAGCATGTTTGCTGGTAATAACATAAATAGTCTTTATGAAATAAACACATGGTTTTATATACTCCTGTGTGAATTAAGTACCCGGCGAATGAAAAGTACTGAATATTTTCTCATTTATTTAGGAACTTTAGTGCAAAATGTTAGTTAGTCAGTATGTGCTTGTTATCAATTCAGACAACGTAATTGTGTATCTCGATATCTTGATAACCATCAAAGACAATGACTGGTAGTCCATGTCCATGTGTCCTCGGGCAAGACAAATTGCTCCCGTAGGCTGTGCCTGCGGTGTGTGAATGGGTATGAATGCTATTTTGTCCTGATGGGCAGGTGGCACCTTGCACGGTGTAGACCCTGCCATCAGTGTGTGAATGGGTGAATGATGACATGTAGTGATAAAGCGCTTTTGAGTGGTCGGAAGACTAGAAAAGCGCTATACAAGTCCAAGTCCTTTTACCATTTTCCTCATTCTGTTTACGCACCAGTTTGTCAAATAGAGTTACAGTAGAGCCCATTGTGAGATTGAGATCTTTGGTATATTCATGGATTTCAGTTTGGATTTGCACAGTAAGCCATCTTACTCTGTTTTGCTTTAGGCAAGGCAGGTGTAAGTGCTTCGCTGGAAGTCTATTGACGGTAAAACTGGAGAAGAGAGCCCCTTTTGCTCTGGAATTTATCTCCTCAAACTCCTTTCCAGGACATATAGCTGTCAAAAATACACAGTGGAAAAGTGTCATTTCCAGATATGCTCACAGAGTCTCGCAGTCCGTTTCCTGACCGTGTGTAAACTATTATCAGGTTTACTTCATCCTGATGTGTATGCACACACTGCTGTCAATGTCAGATAATCAGTCAGTGCTGCAGCTATTGACACACTGCGTTGAGGTTTGCTGTGTGTGAGCGGTATCTCCTGTTCAATGTGAAAGCCTGGCGTCTTTTGTAAAGGATAAGTAAACAGCGTGTTGGAACACATGCCTGCTCCGGCAGTACTGGGGCTGGGCTGGGAAACCACAGCGGGTTTAGAGTGTGTGAGAGAGAGGGAACATTCAACTTTGTTTGTAAATCAGCTTAGGCATTATGAGTTGATCATGATCTTTCTGATAACTTGAGACACCCTGATGTGTGTAGTGTAGGCAATGCTGGTGGAGGTTTCGGAACCCCAAAAACAAATTTGATTTTAAAGCGTGCCTGTAGTTTGTGCATCAGCTTTTATGAATTAAGAGGTGTGGTTAAGGTTTACGTCACTGCTGGCACTATGAAGCAACACTATAATTAAGATGTCGGCCATGATGCTTTAACTTTGAGGAGAGACTGTGAGCTTACAGAGAGAGGGTTGTGTCACCTTTTACCTATAAACCCAAGAGACGCGACATTTTCTGGAATTGTAACAAAAAGATAAATGGACGTCATCAAACAAACAGTGAGAATTTTAAAGGACACTCCACCGTGTGCGTCACCTCATTACATTTGTTTGGAAAACTGAAAATTGTAGGTTGTTATGCGTAACCACAGCAATGGTGGCATGAGTCAACTCCTTGTGCCCGGACTGCACAGACAGACGGTCTGCTGGGTGGTCCTCCGCCGTGTCCCACAGCTCTTACCATTACTCTTGTCCCTCTGTGGTGGAAACAACACGCGGAGTTGTTGCACTGAGAGCGGCATAATGAATGAACCAGCCTCCTCTCCTCGAGAGAGAGAGAGAGAGTGAAGAGAGAGAGAGAGAGAGAGAGAGAGAGAGAGAGAGAGAGAGAGAGAAGAGAGAGAGAGAGAGAGAGAGAGAGAGAGACGAGAGAGAGAGAGAGAGAGAGAGAGAGAGAGAGAGAGAGAGAGAGAGAGAGAGGAGAGAGAGAGAGATGAGAGAGAGATGAGAGAGAGAGAGAGAGAGAGAGAGAGAGAGAGAGAGAGAGAGAGAGAGAGAGATATGCACAAATCTTAGTCATGCATAAATGACTGTAATTTGGAGCAGGAGAAACACGGGGCCTTAGTGCAGGGAGAGGCCTGGTACTTTTCTCTGGAGAAGACTGATGCCCTGTCTTGTTGTTGGCCTTTCACTAAAACTCACCCCTCGCATCTCTTCCATGCACACTGGGCCACTACAGATGTGAGGCAGTGTATAACAAGTTCTGCTGGGCTACATTAAGAATTACTTCAAAAAACCGCCCACATATGTATAAAGTTTAGAGAAGTGTTCAAGTACTTCAAGTACTCATCTTAAGTCTCTCATATGGGGCTGCATACGTCTCTTTCTGGACAGGACAGACACCAGATTTAACAGCATTTTGAGTCTGGAGTATCTTTTTGTGTATCGCTAGTTAGCAAATGTTAGCATGCTAAAGTAAGACGGTGTTAGCATGTTAGCACTTGTGCGGCTGTAGACTTTTTTTCTACTTTTAATAGCCGAAGACCAACGCCTGCCTTGAAGACGTCACACAGTTACCAGTTTATTAGGTACACCCAGCTAAAACGAATGCAGTCCAATACAGGAGTCCTGCAATAAATCCTACTGACATGAAGGTTCAGTTCTGGTTGAAACTATTTTAGAGAGTCAAGATTTGACTGATGTAAAACCAATTTGTGTTCAATGAAGAGTCTTTAAGGCATCTGGTTTTAAAAAGTGCACATTCGCTTGAAAACCTTCCATATGATACATCACGGTGTCCTCTAACTCCTCAACACAGCTCCCCGTCTGCACGACACAGAGCTTTGATGATGAGAAGTCCCATTTGTAATCCTCCGACAACAAGACAGGTTTATGTGGTTTAGCTTCATGTCTCGTCGGGGGCAGGAAGGTATTCATACAATCCGTGAAAAGACGTTTGTTCCCATTACTCACACATTGCTTGTGCTGAAATCTGCCTGCAATGTTTTTTCATGTGCGACCGTGAAGCAACACGGCAGCCAAAACCTTTTTTTATGAACTCTCATAGAAACGAATCATCCGGGGATTCATAATTCTCTCACTCTGACTCCACTCCCACCTTCCTCCAGTCTTTGTGTGCTTATAGGCGAGCTGCTGCAACTCCTGTCATCTTAAGAGCTTGCACCTACTTTTTTAGCCTGTTATTTGGAGATAAGTATCTAATAAAGTTCGCAGCTGGAAGGAGCCCAGTGTAAGCTACAGATCCCCAGGAGCAAGGCTGGGAAACCTGCCTCAGACGAGAGGAGTTCAGCAAGGTGACGGGGTGTGGATGCCAATGAAACATCACAAGCAACGCGAAACAGAAACTACACTGATATATGAATGGACACTGTTCATTAGAAGTGCCTCAATGCACGCTTTTGTGTTAAATTCTCTTTATTTAATTTTATGTTTTCCACCATGATTGCTTACAGTCTCTTTCCATCAAACAACTATAATAACTTGATGTATAAGATAGTAAACACAGACAGACTGTTTACTTTTCCATTGTCTAGCTCTTCCTAGTGTGCTGTTGTGCAAAAGTGCAGGAGTCTTACGGGTGCGGCTTTGTGAATTATGACTCCATGTTATGGAATGAAGGGAGCGGTGCCAGTGCTTTCTTTGCAGAACTGTGAAGTTTGAGCGTGTGGGTCGAACGAGAGACGCAGACACACACACACACATACCAACTGGGGTTGTCTAAGAACACAACTTTGCAACTATGGACACTTAATTGATGCTGGGTTTATGTGCAGTACAACTGGATTTATTTACTTTACTGACTTTACATTTTCCAAAGCATAATTTATGTTTCAGATTGACTAAAAACACGTAAGAAAAGCCTATCTTCAAGATACAACTCATCTTACCAAGACTTGAAACCTGTTTGGCTAGGTGTCATCCATCATTGTTAACCTTGGTGCTTCTGTGGTTTATTCAATGCAGCACCAACATTAACATTTACACCCACTACATTTACTACGGAAGAGCATGTGACTAATGAGCCATGTTGATGAGAAATCAAACCTGGACAGTAATCCGATACAGTAATTTAATTTGGTAGCTTCCTGAGTTAAAAAAAACCTGTTTCTTGGCAGCAGCCAACTCTCAACTCTCATATTGTGATTTTCTTGAACACAACAGCAAGGTTTATTTTCATAACAGCCCCCTGCTTCAACTGCACAAAATGTCAAAATTCACTTTAATGCATTGAAACCAGTAGACGCCAGGAACGTTAGAAATCGATGTGGTCGTTTGATTAATATCTCAACCTGAGTGCCAGCGCATGTAATGTTTTGATGATGATGATGATGATGACAATAAACTCCCCATCTCTTCTTTCAGGGCGTAGCTCCACTGTGAGTTGCTATGTCAAACCGTGACTCGCTGGGGTTCGGGGAACTGCTTCCCCAGGACGTGGTTGATATTTTTGCCCAGGAGAAGCACAGCAAGAGGGGCCGGAAGAAGCGCAGTCGCTCCCTGAACCAAGCTCTGACCTGGCTGAAGGGTAAGAAGAGGAAGGATCTTGATGCTAAGGGAAAACGCCTGGGTCTAGGTCCTGCACTTGACTTAGCTTTGGATGGGCATCAGGGTGGACACAAGGGAGGACTGAAGTCAGGAAGACAGACTCATTCACAAGGTAACAGTCATGGTAAGAGTCTACAGGATGATCAGTGACTATTTTATCCCCTTGAATATTTTAAAAGTATGTTTTATGTATTTTTTACAATTAAGAAAACGTTTCCTTGGGTGGGGCACTTCACCAGAAACAAAGACAACCCACAATAACATTATAATAGGTTTTTTTTATGAAATAAAGCATCAACCTGTTGGCTAAAAGAGCAGAGGAACTACTTGACACAGCAAATACCATAAAAAAGCAAACTATAATGAATGTAGTTATTGATAATTTCATTCATCACAAGATGAGTAGTCGACCGTCTTACCACCTTGGCGAAAACATTTTCCGGGGGAAACTCAGAGATGTATTTCCGAGCTTCCAGAGGGCCGGTGGTGTCATTTCAACATGAGACGACAGCATTACTGTTTGTGAAGTAATTTTTAGTTAATGGGCTAAAACCCACCAATGTGGCCAGGTAATGTATTGACCCTAACAAAGAGCTCTTTTAAAAGACATTTAAATACATTTCTATAGAGAGCAGTTGTTTTTCTAAGACGAGTAAGAATAAGGTCCTGGGAACCAGTTCGACATGCTGCTCCTTGGCTCCCAGGCATATGTGTTTGTTCACAGGCGAGGATGTTTGAACTAACTGACTTCCTACCCGCCTTCTGACCTTCGGCTCCCTTTGCTCGCCGTGAAAAGAAATCTCTGTCTGTCGTGTTTTGTGATACCATCACTTAACTTACCTGGTCTTCAGGTTATGTGGAGGGTGAAGGTGCTGCAATGTGGTCACGCGTGGAGGTGGACGACCTTTTGTGCAGCCACACACACACACACACACACGTACACAAACACTCACACAGTCAACAACTGAAGTAAAACTCAACTCACACACACACACAGTGAACTAAAAAGAAGTTATTGTTCACACGCTCCCAAGGAAATTGCAGCAACACACTTTTCCAAGAGCTTGTTGAAGCTTGCATATGTGCACTCGTATGTCGGCATGCAAAACTGTACCAGTCCTGTTTTCTCCTGTGTGAACTGCAAGTGCTAACTTTAGTTTTGCGCACTCATTAATCAAACCTTGATGTTGTAATACCTGAAACACAAAAACAGCAACCAGCAAAACCTTCCTTCTACTAAGTCGGCTCATGCAAAAACTGAAAAGCGCTCACCGTGTTTGGTTCAGTCTTTGCTAATTGCTTTTCAGACGGAGGCCTGTTTCTTTTGCTGCGTCTTCTCCGTGTAGAATCTCCGACCTTGTAGTTCAGCTAGACGGGTATATTGTGCTACTATGGGTTAGAAACAACAGCAGTGTTTGTCAGAAAAAGTAAACTGTGAAGAGAGATAAGATATGTCTCCTCTGGCCAAGGTGATTTAGAGGCTGCTTCCCACATCAGTGAATCCTTCTTTTACTTAGAGTAGATTTCTGGATTTACAAAAAAAAGTTGTAACCAACATTGTGATGGCAGACACAATGAATATTCATTATATATTGTGTTATTATTGCCGGTTATTAACATATGCTGCCATTGAACGCCTTAGCAATCGACGTGTTGTGTGTGGCGTGCATATTGTTGGTGCTGGCAACAACCACAGCACACTCCTTCGCCAGACGCTTCCTCTGATTGGACAATGAGCTCTCAGCAATTCCCAAAATGCATCCAGAGGAGGTTTATTGCAGGAGCAGGACACGGTGCAGTGTAACACACTTGCCCAGAAATTTGAATACCTCCAGCTGAGCCTGTGATGATGATCGGTATTGATGCCAGAGGGGCCTCCTGCCCACTAACTGCCTGGTATGGCAGGCACGGTGCCAGTTAATTAAAAGCCATGCCAGGACTGTTACAGTGAGGGAGAAACAAGGGGTTCTGTTTTCCTGACCCCCTCCACTCCCACTGGTCCTCCTCGCATCGAGACACTGGTGCCATAGAGGATCACATGTGTGCGTAGGAGACTAGTATGATCGCCTTGGTGTCAAACCTCAGTCCTTCATTTGTGACTTATAGATCGCCATAGACACAAAGTGTTGAAAACAATAATGACTAATTTTTGTTGCAGCGCTAGACAATATAACAACCTTTCAACCAACTTTTCAAAATGTTTTATTTGACCCATCAATACAAAGCAGCAGATTCTGTAGTCTTTCAAACACGGTGTACTCAAATGTTTATATCTCAATACTTAAGGATAACCCAAACTAATGTTGAAGTTAATCCACAGTTGGCCGCAACACTTTCCTCCTTTACCTGAAGTTTGTTTTGTTTTGTTTTTAAATTGTGTGTGTGTTTTTTTTAAAGTAAATTGTAATGGATCACTCTCTGAAAATGTTTTGGAGAATATTGTTTAGGGGAAGAGTTCTCTTTGTGGGAATGTTTCTTTGTAAACAAGGCCTATGGAGTTTGACCAGATAGGGAACCGCACAGTGGCAGTTTTGGAGCGATAAACTCTGGCCTCATGGACCTTTCAGTGTGGTAAACCCATTGTCTTCTCTCATTACCTGAACAATGTTTCATCCTGAGCCAAAAGACAGAGATTATCTGTTGTCGCGTGTTAGTTTTCTTCCATTTCTCTAATTCCTTACACTATTAATACCCGTCATTGCGTACCTGTCAGACAGTGATTCATGTCCCTGCCGCGCTGTCAATTTACTCTATCACTCTCTTATGAAACTCTTGTTGCTCTGATCCTGTCTTGACCTCGTAATGGCTTTGAAGAGGAATGGCCTTGGTTTTGGTAAATGGAAATAAGGTGAAGGGATGACTGATTAGGTTATACAGTCCTACCAAGGTACACTCAGAAGGTCACTTGTTCACCCGAAACACTCCCTCAGAGATTCCTCACATTCCTCAGCTTTATAAAGATATTTCTCTGAGGAGGCTAGAAATAGGGAGCCCTTTGTGTGCGTTTGGCATACATGCCAGGTGACAGATCATATGAGCCATTTAGTTTGGCTTTTGTTGAAGATTTTGTTGTAGATGCTCCTTAATTTAAGAACAATTTAAGTTGTGTTTTTATGGAAGGTAGAGCTCAAGTGTTGAGCTTTGGGATGTTAGATAATAGAAGAAGTAAAAGACTGATGGAAAACTTGCAACACATTTAGGGAAGTGAAAGAAAGCAAGGAGGCAATATAGGCACAAGTTACAGCATCCTTATTTAGATCCATTTGGAATATACTGAATTATACACACCACAGTGTGCAGTGAAACACACACACACACACAGGCTAACAACAACACTGAGACATTGGCCAAAGCCAACATCAACCTTCGTTTAATTCATGGAAAATGATATTGCTGTTAGAATGGTAGGCCTAACTTTAATATTGTTTACAGTACTGTAGTGTTGGTAGTTATTGTAGTTGTGTTGTGATTATGACACAATTACAAGGGCAGGAGAACAGGTTTGAGAAAACTGACACGTTGTGGCGTTTCACTTTCTGCCTCTCATGGCGGAAACCAGCCCGTCATAGAGGTGTTTACCTCTGACAAACATTATTCAGCCTTCATGGGAAAAGCGCTTGTTTATTCTCTCATGTGTTGTCCTTTAGGGGTACTTTTGCTCACTTTGTATATAAAATATCTGACAGTTAAGCACACACACACACACACACACACACACACACACACACACAACACAAGCACACACTCTGCTCGGGTGTTATGTGAGAATTAAGCCAATGCTGACGTTCCTGTAGACGAGGACTTGACTACCTGTATAGTAAACAGCTGCACACATGCTTGTTGATAATCACAGGGTTTCATGGGTATTTACTAGGATTTCATTTCAATAGGTGAAGACTCACCACACCTGAAGGGCAGAGGAGATCATATTTAGGTCACGCGAATGGTAAGAGAGGTTTACTAGGTGCCAGTTTGCCCGCTGGTCCCAATTGAATAATGCGCTCCGTTTTCATTTCATCAAGTTCCTTTTATTCTTCGCACTCCTCTAATGTTTGGTGTCAGTGTTACCACACTCAAACTAAGCCAAACAGCAACAGTTATTATTTCTGAAATCATACATTGTTTCATTGCCAAGATGTGCAGATACGTTACTGTGGCTTTGCACAAACTGCACAAGCTATTGTCCCGGAAGGAAAATGTTTGCCAACACACTGTGGCTTGGAACATTTTCTTGGAGTCACCAGTCATGACTTTTGTAGTGAAATGGCTGTTTTTAATCAATGGGGCTTACTGTAAAGGGTAGAAGATAACTTCATTGGTTTTACCTCACGAGACTTTAGTAAAGGTGCACACAGTGTTGGGTTATTCATGTTTTCCTCTCCGAGAACACGCTGTTCTTTCGTGATGCATTCAAGGACTGGAGCTGTGATAAGCCTGCTTGTATGTAATACAGGGACTTGCCCAGTTCACAGCAGCACAACCTGGTGTTTTAACGGGCCTACCGAGAGGTGTTAGGGAGGAGATCCACCATTTAATTTATTCTGAAGATGGTGGCGCTAGAGTAAAAGTCAGGGGATGACTAAAGTCATTAGGAGTAATTTAAAATTAGTGGCTATTCTTCCAATTGTTGTTGAGCTATTCTGATAGTCTGGACCAACGACTGACTGACACCACCGCACAGCTAGCATGACTACAATGTTGTAGCAGTTTTTTTTTTTTTAATTTCTACTCTTAAGTATCTAGTAACAAATGGAACAATGATTCTTTTTCTTTAGTTGTGATTTAACGAACACTCACCAACCTGCTAAGAATTGTACCTTAAATACACCCGGTCCATTATTTGTGTCTCTACTCACTCTTGTTCTGCTAATAAGACTGTGGAGCCGTTTTATTAATAGTAGGAGCCGGTGGCAACGCCTTGGATACATTAAACAGGCACTAGCAGGCCTGGATGTTTTACATTCTCCTGCAGTTTCTTTAATGGCATTTGATTAGTTGCGTATCGAGAGAGAACTCATCACTATGAATGACATTGACTTTGAGAACAGGAGTTCGCTCACTCTTGACCTTTTTTAAACTGTGAAGTGACGGATGAAGGCCGTTGGGAGGTTCAGGATGTAAACTGATGTCACGACATTGATTGTGATGCAAAACTGGCCACCTGCAAAATGTTTAGTGTCCATATGGGTGCACCTTGAGTATATGTCTGGTGGTTTCTGATACGTGCTGGTTTGCTGGCATACAGATTGTGTTGTCTGAGTGCAACCCATGCGTGCCAGATCATGCAGGTGTATCTGTTACCTGGATTGCCGTCCTTGTCACACCACGCTTCGTCCTTCCTTTCTTTCAGCTTAGATGTTTATATTTAATTCATTGAAAACCAAGTCAATGGAGCATGCGAGCTCTGACCAGGATGTGTCCAGTCAGTGTATCCAGACTATAGATACTTGCTTTTAGAGGAACAGTGAGCCTGCAGCCCTTCCCCACTGTCATCGCTATGCCTTCAGTTGGGTTTGTGCTGATTAGAGAGGCTTAAGCACCTGGCAGACTTCACCCTCAGAGCGGGAGAGAATAATGTCTCTGCGTGGCTGTCTGCCTGGCGGTGCGAAAGAAGAGAGACAAGAGGGGCAAGTTAGGGCAGGGAAGTTAGGTGTGTGTGTGGGGTATATGCATCTGTTTGCTTCCCATGAAGCGGTTCTAGAGTCACATCACGCCAGTGGTATTTTGTCTGTGTTAATATGTGTGTGTGTGTGGTGCTCTATCTAAAGCAGGGGTCTTAAACTGTTGCTTTTTACAGTAGATTTAACTATTAACACTCTGAAGTAACCCATCTTTTGAGCAGTTAGTTGTCCATTTTCTTTGTAACTATAATATCTGCGTTGTCGTATCTGTCCGGTGGAACCGAAGCCACTGAAGACACTGAGGTCACATTTTAGCAACCTGGAAGGAGTTTTACATTCTACTTTAGAAATAAAATATGTGAGTATTTTACAAGTTGACAACAGTATATTTACACATAATAAGGTCAGATATTTATTTTCTCCTCTTTTATTTCTTTATTTTTAAGGGTTCAGTATTTCCTGGCGGTGGGGAGAGGGCTTATGGAAATACAATTTTACAGAAAATGGTAGGACTGTCCTCCAACAAAGAACGTTTTGGTTGACTAACACTCTTTTAGTCCACTAATTGATTTGTTGATTTAATTGACAGATCTGTAAAAAAAAAAAAAAGTCACCACTTTAAATTGTGTGTTTACCAGAGATGTGTTCATAAGTTTCTTGGAATTAAGTCATTCAGCATGAAAGATTGACTGATTGACTAAAGAAATCTTAGTCGACTAAAACCAAAATGACAGAATGGTTGACTTAGAGGGGGCAGCCCTAGAACATCTAAGTGAACAGTTTACTGACAAAATGAAATACATTCAAGCCTTTAGAGACTTGGTCTTGGTAAATCAAACTGCTGGTTGGTCAGAGATAAACTGTTTATGTTGCACAGTTAGTCACAGTTTACATGTTAAATGTGAATTTTTTATACTCTGATTTTGAAGCCTTGCTAGAAAATGAAATGAAAATAGGCAAAACAAAAGTACGCCTAATCTTAAATGAGTAGTCACAGCTAAAATGTACAAAGTAATGCCATGGTTTGATATTATAAACGCTCTCGACCGCCATCTGTGTCACTGGTTGTAATTTGTTTACAGTAGTTGATGATGCAACATACCTCCCGAACCCTTCTGTCTCTGTTTTCTGCCAGAGAATCAAACTTGCCAACAGATGTTTACTCATTTATAATGATCTACTTTAAATCCTTATTATTCACGTCATTATAAATCCCCCCCCCCCCCGAAGCTGATTTTTGTCCTCACTGGAGAAGTCTGGAACTTGAATAAACGGTATCACATCCGTTAGATTTAGTCTGTTTATCCAAATCCCAGATGTAAACATCAGTTTAATGTTCATACATAATCACTAGCAGCCCGTTAATACTGCCAGCTTCAGTGGCAGATGGTGCCTTTAATATGTCAGTGATTAATTTGGACACAATTACAATGTGATCATAGAACCAAGTGATAATACGAGCCCCTCATTAACATGCAGCCATGCCCCACCCGTCACTACAAGCCTCTCCAGTCAAGTGTGTGCTGTATCATAACAACCAGATACGTTTTGTCCAAGACTTTCTTTACCCTTTCAACTTTCTGTTGACATCTGTGAGTGAAGCCTCCGCTTAAGCAGCGGATTCTGTTCAAATGGTGATCTTTTTCTACTTGTTGCTATGTGCTAGCAACACATGCGATTCATTTCTTTTCTTCTTTTTTTTTTGTAAACTGCTTTTGTCTTGAGTCACTTGTGGGATCACAACCATGGGAATGTTTTCCATTTGTTCAGATGGCATACATTCCGTGTCATTTCTGCTCAGCGCACCAGGAAGTGAACAACCCCTTAGCAGAAGATGAGTTTGAGATGTCCTAAATACGAAACAAAAAGAAACAAAAGTGAGGAAATCGAAGAAATTTGACTCGAAAACAAGTTAAACAAAGGTGTTTAATGCAACTCAAGATCATCAAATTCATCTCTAGATAGCAGCTCTTGATTAACTGAGTAATTTAAGATTGTTTGTCATCTTCTGCATTCTCCTTGCACAGTAACAAATCTAATGTAATGCTGCTGGGAACAATAGGGAACATTATTCACATGTGTGACCATGTGCTGTGGAGCTGCAGGCCTCTTTTTAAACATGTTTTTAATCTGGTCTAAGAAATCTATTCTTTTAATTCACTTACTCCCCCTTGTGGCAAAACAATAAAGTTATATTCTCATAATGAATTCGAAGGAAGTAAATACATTTGCTGTGTTTCTTGAGTTTTACAGTGAACACGGTGTACAGTCAGACAAAGCAGTGTAGTGTTATTTATTAACAGTGCTATAAGCTGTGGCTCAAGTGAGGGGGAGCCACCCGTGACGCCCTCGTACCTCAAATCCCTGACAACAGCTTTCTCTTCCTTTCAATGTTTACATGTATGATCTCAGTTTGATCTGCGCCCTGACTGACCAATCCGGGGCGAGTGTGCCTGCAGATGGGGAGCAACAGTGGGGATGCTGGGTATCTTGTTGAGCAGCGAGTGGGGGAGATACTGTAGAGAGGGATGGCAGGAATTAGGCTGCTGAGGATTAGTGTTTGAGCTCTGATTGTCCATTGGCTGTAGAGACCTTCAACACTCCGCTTGGACCTGAACTGGCAACAACAACAACTTCTTCATCAAAAACAAGCAAGACTGTCATACTGTGATCTTTTCAGGATGTTTGTTTGAACTGACGGACTGCACATTCGGATCTAATACGTATGCCCAATACTTGGGCATAGTTTTGGTGTACTTTTGGATTACTTTACGAGATACCATGGTCGTGCTTCTGACTAAGAACTCCAGTACTAACTTCTACTGCTTTCCAACTCTCTTCAATAGGAAAGGTGAGTGAAAGCGGCACAATTGATTGACATTACAAGACAACAGACCTGATTGCTTTATGACTCAAACCCTGATTGTTTAAACTGCTGTTCAAGTATGACCAGGACAGGCTGGATCAACTGGCTCGCCTAGGAAGGCAGTAAAGTAATCCAAGTGTGGACATCACTATCACTGTGGACCATAACAAACTGTCAGTTTATGTTTACTCACCTGATATATAACATGCTGTGATTTAGTCTTACTTTAGCAACTAATACTTGCTCCAATTTGCAGGAAAATAGAATAAGGTATTGGAATTTTGCATACTTTATAGATCATTTGTTATTTGGAGCACCACTAATGCTGTTACAAAAGAGGCAGTGCTAAAAATTTATTGCAATTGGTGAGCACATGGCTAATTCCAGCATGGTCTTACAGCGACAGTGCAGACAGTCGGTGGCTAAATGTGGAGCAGCTGTCACTATTACATAAAAGTATCTTAGCAGGTTGTTAGCCCAGTTATGCCAGACTCTGTCCTGGAAGCGTGGGGCCACTACTTGGATCACAAAGTTCAATCACAGGCCAGTTGGTCAGCAAATGTAAACCTAGTGCAACATTAATCTTTTTTATATTGCACTTTCTAAGTAAAACCTGTGACTAGACTTGAAAATGTATGTCAACAAGTCATTAGAAGAGGTTATTCAGGTTTCTTGATAGTTTGGATGGCACCCATGGTTCATGACATGTGGTATTTCAGGTGTTTCATAATTGGTTTGAACTGATGTAATTTGGATGCAACAAGATGTGACAGCAATTCAACGAGTGTCCTCACTGGAAATTACTTTAGATACTAGAAGAAGAAAATTAGTAATACCAAGCATATATATTTGACGGTAGTTTTTGGATGTGATAATCCCTTCTTAAAAATTACAGTCAGTCACTGGAGTTTAATCCCGCATGAGTGGAAGGAACTGCTTCAGCCGTTTTTAATTCGCACACTCTCGTAATTAACCCTCAAACATATTTACTGTACTTGTGCTTAAATGTCCCGGGCAGACACCTGAATGCTCTCATCCTGTCCATATGGCCCCTCATCTACTGTTACGGAAACACAGAGCTTTGAGTTGATCCAGACTTATCCCCTCTCCCCTCTTTCTACTTCAAGCTGTCCAAAAGCGAGATGATGATGACAAGACCCCGGCACCCCCGTTGCTCCAGGAGAACGTGTTCATTGAGGCCAGCAGGCCCAAATATCTGGAGAACCTTCACTCTGAGGCCCTGGAGGGATTAAAAATGATGCAGCAGGAAGGTACAAAGGACTCTAGTGATACAGTCATACACCTGTGCACTAAATTAGAGGTGTGCCATGCCAACATGTTGACAACTGTCTGCATGTTGCTCAAGAGGGTGTGCGCCAGAGGATATAAACACTGCTAAGAATTTTAATGACCATTTTAAATGTTTTGAATATTACTCTCCTTGCAGAATCAAACAATGGAATAGAGTTCCAGGACAATGAAAGCGTGATTGTAAGTGACACAATTGCAGCATTTTTCCTAGCACTTACAGCAAATGCACAGTTGTTGTACATGTTTTTGTTTTGTTTTTAACAAAAATATTTCTCTTCTTTTGCCAGTCGTCAATGACAGTCCACACAGACGGCGAAGGTGGAGGGTTTATGACCGACAGTACCATATCTTCTGTCGTCTCTGTACAATCATCTGTGTCCACAAGATCTTCCCGATCTGGACTCACCAGACAAGGTAACTTCACCACTAGGGCAAAATACTATTTACATCTGGGTCATTATGCAACATATGGTGATGCACATAATATGACAGATAAAATATGTAATGGGTGAGATGCACAGATTGTATTCACTTTTAAATTTAATGTTTTAAAGATCAGTGGATCGTGGTTTTCTCTCATGTGTCTAGAATCAACATTCAGGCCCTTGAACTCTGGCAAGAAGTCAGAAAAGACCAAGACAAGGAGAAGACACAGGAAGACTGTTGCGGGAATCCCACAGCATGTTCAGAGAGAACTGGGTAAGCTGCTCATTTCAAATATTATTTACAAAAGACTTCTGTCTATGAACTACTATTTAAATTGTATGAGCTCCATTCTGAAATATCATAGTATTTAATAAGGTTATGTTACTGTCTCCTATATAGAGGATGTCTTTGCATTTCCATTTCCTCAATTATTAATATAAACTTCTCCTGCCTTCTCTCAGGCCTGGACAGAGTGGGTTGGGCACTGACTCAGAGGTTAGATGAGGAACAGCTCTATAATGATGAAACTGACAACTCAACCACTGATGGGCCACAAAAGGGAGCCAGTGCCAGCCTTCAGAACATGAACACCAACCTTCCCCTCAACAAAGACCAACTCAAGAAGCTTGGTGACCATGCTGGTCATAGGGATGACCTTGGCCTGCTGCACCGCCTTGGTATGGACTTCTCAGGTGGGCAGAGGAATCGGTCCCTGGCCGTTCCCTGGATGACCACTGCCAACAGCCTCCAGCAGGAGCCGCCGAGCCCTGTCATTACCATGTCACCCCAGGCCGCCTATATGTCCAAAATCATTCCCAACGCTGTGCTGCCACCCTCCATCGAGGTGCTGGAAATAAGCCGTGGACGGAGTCACAACAGCATCCGCACCGTCAGCAAGAGCAGCCTGCTGCTGTCCAGCCCGCCCCCCTCCCGTGCTTCCTCAAGAGCCTCTTCCTCCAGAACCACTTCCTCGAGATCCTCCAACATCACCTCCGCCTCCCGCTACAACCCTATGAATATGTCCGACAGCTCTTGTTGGAGCAACTCTGAGTCCTCAGAGACCTTGGTATCTGACTCCTCTACTATATCCAGGAGCAGCACCCCAAGACAGAGGAGGTCACAGGGTGGAGATGCCTCTGCTAAAGAGGACAAAATCAGTGTTCACTCCTCCATCAGCAAGGTTTCAAAATGCACGTCCAATGGCAAGCTCATTATTAAAGGGGAGGGGGTTAAAAACGACGGGCCGTTTGCGCGTAGCCTCTCTGTCATGAAACCCAAGAGAGCTCCTCCTCCTCCAAGCCGCTCCTATTCCCTTCACAATAAGATGAAGCGACGGTCACGTGATCTGGCAGAGATGAGGGTCAACGCAGGAGAATCCTCTCTCCATAACCTCTCAGCCTCTGGTGAGGAAAATGAAAAAAACAGATCGGGATATTCTCCTGTGCCCTCCACAACCAGCCCTGGATACACTGCTGACACCAGTTCTCTGGACGACTCTACAGGTTCTGCATCATTCAGTCCCATCAGATCCCAGCTCCAGAAACTTAAAGCAGAGGAAACTGCAAAGGGTGAGGAAAAGGATTCCAAAGATGCTTCACAAGAGAAGCTCAGCAAAATAATATCCCCATCCAGTGGCTACTCCAGCCAAGATGGCGCATCGTCACAGGTTTCTAAACAGCCCCACAAGAGAGGCATCTTAGCAACGCTTCAAAGGTTTTTTCCAGGCTCCACTTCTGCTGCTTCAACCGCATCCCCACTCCCGCAGGATCTCAAACCTGACACGGTCGATACGGTCAACGTCAGCCCTTCTGTAAGGGCCTTGAGAGAACTCTTCAACATCCCTCCGCCACCTAAAGTCCATGCACCTCCAGCCCCTCCTCCAGAGGTATGGGCCCACAGCAAGCGTTCCTTTGAGCTGCTGCTGGGACCTCCGGCACCTGATAACCTTTACGCTATCATAAAGAAGAATCCAAAGGACAGGAGACAACAGAGGCAGTCTCCTTCTGCATCTACAGAGAGCTCTGTGAAGAGCTTAGTGATGGAGAGAAAACACAAGAATCCAGCTGCGACAGTGGAGTCCGTTAATAGATCCCTAAATGTGCTGGAGACAAAGGAAGTTCAGGAAAGTGGGATTGTGAGTGCAGAGATTCACAAAGAGAACAGCAGATTGGCTGAGCAGAATGTTGATTTGAAAGGAAACAGTAAAGTGACAGAAAACGATGAGAAAGGCAGAGTAAGTGACATAATAAATGTGATGTTAGTGAGGGCCGTACAGAAACGTGAAGGAAGGCTGGAAGCAGTGACAGAAGAAGAAGAAGCCAAGAAGACATCCACACAAACTTCAGAGGTAAAGACATACACTGATACATTACCTGCCATTTCATTAGCACGCATTCTTCCATCTCCCTCTCCTCGTCTGGTGCACCATCCTCCCCAACAGACCACGGTTGCTTCAGTCACATCAGTTGTTGTGTCCCCCGAGTCGTCCTGGCCCCCACCACCTCCACCACTGGCAGGCCTCAATGGGCCCGATGTGATTGATTTCCCTCTTCCACCTCCCCCAATGTTTAGTGAGGTGGCGTTAGTTGTACCTGTTCAGGTGCCACCAGAGAGGTCCATTCCTGGTAGTGGCTCCTCTTGCACTACTACGTCTGTTATATCAGTTGTGAAAACAGAACGTGTTGGGATGAACACAGAGATTGAACCCAGTCTATCCCAGGGGACCGCACCTCCACCCCTGAGTATCCCACCTCCCCCACCATATACAGCTCCCCCTCCACCAGTTAAAGCAGTCTCCCCTCCTACTACTAAAAAGGTCTCTCTTCCTCCACCACCTAAAGAGGTGTCTCCTCCTCCACCACCTAAAGAGGTGACTCCTCCTCCACCACCTAAAGAAGCATCTCCTGTGAGGCCCAAAGAGTCCTCTCCTCCCCTGGTTCAAGAGGCGCCCCCTCCTCTTGTTAAAGACGTGTCCGTAACATTGGTTGCGGTGGTATCACCTTCACCAGTTAAAGAGATCTTCCCTCCACTGGTTATCAAGGTCTCCCCTCAGCCTCCTACAGCGGTCTCCACTGAAGAGGCTTCTTTTCCATCTACTCAAGAGAATGCTTGTCAATCCTCTGAAGAAGTTAGCAAGCTCACTCCACCACAAAGTGTGCCACCTCCACCACCCTTGCCGTCACAACCCAAGTCAGAACAGGACATTGATCTTCCACAAGACAGCATCCAATTCAAATCTAAACCCAGCCCAGTTTCATCTTGCAGTATTCTCACTCCCCCTCAGAGTATCCCCCCTCCGCCTTCAGTACAGCTACAGCTTCTCCTCCAACCTCAGGTGCGGCCCCAGAACACTGATAGTCCAGCAACCCAAGAGCCCCCCCCTTCGCCACCATCTGAAGTCTCTATCCCACAAGCCCTCGAAAACTCTCCTTGCCCAGAAAAGGCTCAAGAACCTGCTCCTTCTGCACCTGGAAACATTTATTTACCTGTGCAGGATCTTGCCAACATTAAGGACCCGTCTAGTCCTTCAAGCACAGAAAAACAAGCCCCAGAACTGATGTCTGACCCTGTTGTACAGGAGGTACCCGCTCCTATTTTCACCCCTTCACCCAATAGCAGCCCTGAGACTCCTGAAGCTCAGAAGCAACCAGAGGCGGAGGTCACAATGAGGAAGCAGCAGCTCAGCAATCTGCTCCCAACCTCATCTGCCAGTGGTGAGGCTCCTCAGAAGCCCATCAGGAGGTCTCTGATCATCATCTCTCCACCACCCACCTCTCCACCAACCACATCTCCACCACTCACATCTCCACCACCCATCTCTCCACCACCCACATCTCCACCACCCATCTCTCCACCACTCACATCTCCACCACCCACCTCACCACCTGCCATTGTTACTGCACAACCAGCTCAGCCAAAGTCCCAGTCTGTTTTGGTTCTACCTGCATCTTCATCAACTACAGTCGTCTCCCCTACGAAAAAGTCTCCTCCTACCATGACCACCTCCCCTTCCATGAACCTACAGGAGGCCATCCGCCTGAGGACTGCAGCCAGATCAAAAGCCGGCCCTCCAGCTCGCCTCAGCTTGAACGCTTCAACATCACCAATAGACCTCCGTAAGTCCCCCTCCTGCATGGCAAGCTTTATCTTCTCCAAGAGCAACAAGGTGGTGGTGATCGAGACCAAGCCAGCACCGGAAACCATGGCAAACATAGAGAAGAAGCTGGAGGTTTCCTCTGTGACAAAGGGAGTCAAGGTGCCACCACCTGTTGCAAAGAAACCCACAACGAAGGGTAAAGCGATTGAGACTGAAGGGACGGAGCAAACTGCAGGACAGGAAGCACTGCAAGAGAGTATCATGGGTAAGAGATTATTCACTATAAATAAAACACATCAATGTTAGACTGGAAATGATGAACAAGACTAATAGGTCTATACAGCCACGCTAGCGGCTCTGTGAGGCTGTAGTTCGGCACAGCAGTCCTTTGAGCTACATACTAACGTCAGCATGCTAAAATGCTTTAAAATGACAGTGCAGCATGCTGGAATTTCAGCTGTCATATCATTTTGACCATAATTGTGAGCAGCAAAGTCAGAAAAATGGTTAACGTCAGCACCCAAGTTATAATTCCAAGACAGATCAGTATCTAAATAAATTACAATATTAATACAAATAGAACAAATTCAGGTAATTTAGAAATATAGTTTGTTTGTACCTGGTTTCACTGATCAACAAAAACGTAACACCGTAGACGTAGCTTGTTTAGGCTATTTCAATGAAGTGACTACAGGGTTAGCAGTGGTGTTAACGGACGTGGAATAATGTAGATTTTCCTGTTTTTTCCATTTTCCCTGACATGCATGAATGCAGCTTTAACAGGTTCAGTGTTCACCTCGTTAGTTTAGCTCGTTAGCGTGCTAATTTTTAATTTTTAATTAAGAGAGCAACTCTTCTGGACTCGATTAAACTAACTGCCTTAATCTTCCAACATCAGATGCTGCAGAGAAAACGAACGGGACAGCAGGTACTGTTGAATTAGGAGGGACGCCATCGACATGATTGTAAAGACTGAAGGAGACCTGGGGAAGGACTTACTAACAACACTGAATTTGCTGCAAGTTGGCCATTGTGAGAGAGACAAGAAACTGGATTAGGATAGACGAGATGCTTAATTCAAAGCTTGCATTTGGAAAATCCTTTGACTTTACGTTAATGGTGTGGGTCTTATTTTTCTCAAGTACTCATTTAGCATTTTACTAAGAGTGATTACAGCACATTTTCTTTTGCCAGAGGGTCCTCTGAGCTGCAAGAGATGGGAATACATCACCCTCTAGTGTCAGATATTGATTGTATCACTTGTGTCCTGCTGAATCAGAGCTTTAGTCAGTACTTGTAACAATGGGACTTTTGGGCGCTCGTCTGTAAATAGAGCACGATTTTGTACATTTAACATATCCAGGAATGATGGATCTGTGCTACAGAGTTCTGTATTTTCTTCAAAAGAGTTTCCACACCAATTATTTGTTAAAAAAATATTAATTATCTTAAGTTATTTTTCCTGTTTTCCTGTTCAGAGGAGGGTCTCTATAGACAGAATGTCTGCTTTGCAGTGTTGTGCCCAAATATCATTTAAATCAAGTTGTATGGCTCTTAATCATTTGCAAATTTATGTTATCAAGAATCCCACGTCATTTTGTGATTCAAAGCTCTCTTTGTGCATGACCATTAATGTCACACAAACAATGAGCAGACATGTAAAGCAATACTAGAGGTTTTTTTTTGCTGCTTTTAGTTAAGGCACTGCCTTTCCTCAGTTATTGCTAAAACAGTGGGATATTTGTGTACAACTATTATAGTTCAAACTGGTTTCAGACACTGTAATGTAATAAATCATTTATAATGGAAAGAATAAAGATTTATGGACCGATCAAATTGCCACTGACTGAGAAGCCTCCTTTTAATTTTCCTGTTGGTCTGATATGCACTGTATTATGTCATTTCTAATTGTCAGTAATCTTATATTAACATGTCCTGACTGATCTAATCAAATACAGACATAATTAAACCTTTAGAACATAAATTGTGATGGTCTGGTTTTAAGTTATGACAAGAGTCCAACTGCATTTTCATGTTTTTATTGAAATAAGTCAGAATATCCTTCTGTCACGTAGAGTACTGATCGATTCATTCAACTAATGCTACCTCCATGTGAAATACCAGGTCACCTCACTATCTACCAAGTCTGCCAGACCGTCATCATTCTTCCACTCCACCTCAGAGGTTATCAACCGGTCGTCCTCTTCTCTACCTGCATGCTTCCTGTTGTCTTCTTCACCTTCAGATACTAACTCTCTCTGTAGGCTGTCTTCTGATGGCAACATTTGCTCCACCGACACCCAATGTCGCAACACTTTAGCTTCCTTCTGGTTCAAATTGATCTCATCTTCTTCACTCTCCTCTTGTACTACATACTTTGACCCATCCACCTCGAACTGATTTGAATCCTTCACTTCAGACTCTTTCTTCTCCTCCTCCACAAAGACCCTTCCCCTAAAACTTAACTCATCTAAATCAGGTTCTGTCATCACTCCAAACCCACTATCCTCTTCAAACTTCTCCTCCTCCTCCTCTTCTTCATCTGCGTAGTCTTGCTCTTCGTCATCTTCGTACTCTTCTAAATCCGCAGTGTCCAAAAGGTTCTCATGACTTTTCAGCTCATCGTAATGATTTATTGTGGCCTCGCCTTCTCTGCCGACCGGTGGAACGCCATCTTCTGCTGTGTACGGCTGATCAGAGACCAACAATGACCCACTGCTGGCAGAGCCTTGAACAAAGTTAAGAGATGTAACCATTTTTAATCATCTCTTAATAAAAGTAACAGTTCATCCCCAAAATCAAAAATACACAATTTTTCTTCTTACCTGTAGAGCCATTTATCAATCTAGATTGTTTTGGTGAGAGTTGTCTAGTTTTGGAGACATGGAGAGGGGAAGTATTTTTACGTTTGTACGTGAAACGGCTCACAACAATGTCTGGATTATCTTGAGAAACCAGGTCATGATTTCCCGAAAGAAGCATTGCTGTGGAGTTTTTCAAATCTTAAATTGTTTGATTGCTTAGAGCACCACAAGTGTCATTTAGTCCCATTATATTAGACAGAAGGCAGCCATCTCTACATTCAATATCTCCAAAACAATCTAGATTGTTAAATAGCACTACGGGTAAGAGGAAAAATATGTATTTTTGATTTTGGGGTGGTGAGCCAACACAACAATCCAATATATCCGAGTAGGAATGGTGCATGAATATTTCCTTGAAATCAAATCAAAAAAAAAAAAAAAGACTGCCACATACCTTCCATCAAGGCCCGCCGGGCTTTAGAAGTCACACATTGTTTATCACAGCATTCACAAACGGAGTCGTCACCAGTGAGGGCCTTCCATCTATCATGGCAAATGCACAAGTATGCTCAAGCCAATTGGAAACAAAAAAAGTCCCCTGTAGTCCAGGAATAGAAATTTAATTGATATAGCGTCAACACTCACCCGTTTCCTCTGTAGGTGCATGATTTGTGTGTAGGACCTGGATCCTCAGCTATGACAAACAATTTGCAGTGAATATTGACCTAAAAATGGAAATGGGGTTAAGCAGCAACTAAAACTTTGAATGTGGAGAATTATAAGCCATTCTCACCTCAGTTTCAGGGTCAAACGTAAACTGGAAAGCCTTGAGGGAGAATCTCAGGGTTTTGTCGGTCCGAGAGATAAACTGAGAGCCCCCTGGGTCGCTCTTACTGTCCAACATACAGCTGTGGATGACAACAACACGACACTAAATGCAAATCAGGACACCAAGGGAAAAAACTAAAAGATTTTGAATGCATTACTCTCCATAATACTCACCCAAAATTGTCAATGATGGCGTATTTGAGGGATGATGCAGAGCCACGGGATGGTGTAGCATAGCAGGTGTTGATGTAGAGTTTCCCACCAGTTGACAGATGAGGAGCAGAGACCTGTAAATTAATTGTCTTTCCAATCTGGTACACCTGGGACTTGACTGGTCTGCTCCATAAATCTGAGGGTTTATTAAAATATGTTTTTTTTATCAAATGAAGCCAACTAATAGCCATTTATCAACACTTTACCACACAAAAACACATTTGCGCTGAAAAGACAAGCTGCTCTGTATCACTGCAAACCACATTTCTTTAAACATACCATCCATTAACGTCATCTGGAAGTCATCTGGATTTCCTTTCAGCTTTTTACGCACAACAGTAGTTTCCCATGTGGGCTGCACAGCCAGTTGGTACACATGATGGTTCCTGGACAGGTTTTGGAGATTGTAAATAGCGAGCTTACACTCACACATATGATGTTGCAAACGGATGAGAGACAAGTCTAACCTTTGATAACGGCATTCAATGTCGGCATTGATCCGGTGCGCTGTGCTTCGTAAACGTTTTGGCGAAGGGTCATAATGGAGCACGAATTTGTAGATCAGGTAACCGCAGGGCGACTGTCAAAGAGGGGTCAGACACCGTGATTTCATGGTTATGCAGAGAGAGTCGGAGAACAAATGACTCAAGTCAAATCTTACCTCGCGCACTGCATCGCACGATGTGAGAGGATACGTAAAGAGCAGGTCACCGTATGGCCAGAGAACCCCGTTGCTTTTACAGTTGCGGCCTAATTTGAGCTCCTCTGCTTCGGCACCCAGACCGTAGAAAGATGGTTTGACCCGCACGACAAAGTCAGACGAGGAACAGGTTACAGAAACGTCTGGGAGGTAAGCAAAGTCCGACTGGATCTTTGCCTCGGGCTCTCCTGGACGCATGGGTCGAGGTGTCGGAGGAGGGTAAGGCCTTCGGGAACTGAGATGAGACAATGGAGAAGTGCCTGCAGGTATGATCCTCCGAGAGGATCTTCTGTCGTCTGTTCCTGATTGTTTGGATTTTGGCGTACCGAGTTCGAAAACCCTTTTCCTTCTGGTAAATGGAGATTCATCAGTGTCCGGTGCACAGCTGGGGAGGCAAAGTGATAAAACACTCCACAAAATATAGATATGCCACTTTGCTTTCATCGCAACAGACTGCTGTCCTTCTACCTCTCTCCTTCAATCTGCGTGTAAAACCACCGCTCAGCCACGGCTGCAGGTAATTAGAGGAGAGGATAAATTGGCAGCCTGTTGGCAAACAGGTGAAGTTTAGCTTCCTTTGGTTGATTTCAGTCTTTAAATAGGAACCAAGGACGGGTTTCTTTGGCTGCACATTTTTATTTCGTCATTTTCTTGATTCGAGTCACAATATTTGGATATAAGTTGTAACTAGCGAGGTTTTTGGAATCTGACTTAAAGAGAAGTGAAATGATTCAGACCTAACGTTTATGTGCAGTGAGAACACTGCTGTATGTATGGTTTTAATGGTTTAATTAATTTATTGTATTTACTGTTGACTAGTGAAAATTATGGATTTAGAAAGGTTTAGATACTAATAAACAGAAATCATCAGCTCGATCAAAGGGGCCAAATATTAGGCCCACCAGCTGCTGTGCCTTCCATTGAGTTGCTTTATACCAACTTACATGAATTTAATTCTACTTCATCTGACAATAAAAAAAAAAAAAAAAAGCATCAAGGTGTAAGCCTAAACAAGTATACTATTCTAGTCTTGGATATTGCAAAGACATTAACAGGTTTTTCTTTGTTTTGGCAAACTTTATTCACAGACTTAAAATTACAAATTTACAGCGCATTAATGTATCTCTTTTCTGATCAAAGTCGGAAAAAACTATTTACATATCATACATATAAACACCCAGGGGAGATGTAATGTGCTTTTCTATGAAGCCATTTAATGTGACAGATGTCGCCCATTAACCTTATATTAGAAAGAAACTGGGTTTGGGCAGCTGATTTTAAGAGTCACAACACCGACAGAGGCTGGTTGTTTATCACATTACAGCAATTTGTGCCATTTTCTTGTCTTAGAAAAAAAAGAATTTTTTGATGGTCTCAATGTTTTCCACAAGACTTGAAAATCACTCACATATCCATCAACAACCATTCACTGTTGATACGTTACACGTGTGCTTTTACAAGCAAAATTATAATCCCTTAAGATATTTTGTTTAAATAAATAGTTAAATAAAGCAATTCCTTCCCTTTGGGAAGTGAAAAGATGCTTGATGAAATGACTTCATACTGGAGTTGACTTTGCACTGAAAGCACATTCAGAAATGTCATGTAAACATGACAGATTGGCTGAAATGCTAAAGCACAAAAAAAGGTGGGATGGCAAAAACCTTCTCAGTAGCTGAAAATAATCTGAGTCACAATTTCAACAGAAAGTATTCAAGATGTGCGTAAGGCAGTGATTCAGATATACAGTACATTATACCACAAGGTGCCTTTTCCCCTTCAGAAGATTCAAGTACACTTATTGTTTTTGCCTTTCTGAAATAATCTACAAAAAACGGCAACAATCAATGAAAGGTAGGACAGCTCCATACAACTCCAATTAGGGGAATAGTGCTGGTATGCCCTTTATAAATAAGGGCTGATACTGTATATTTCCTTCAGAGAACTGCCTGAACACAAGTGACCTAAGACATAGTAAACACCAAAGTATCACACTCCAGTCGAGTGCCAGTCTGATCTTGTAAACCAACAAATAAATATTTAATAAAGAACACCACAATTCACAAGCTGTGTCCCAAATACAACCTAGTATTTCACTAGGAAGTGCATTCACACTGGAGTGTAAAAATGACCACAATGCAATGCACAAAAGAAATGGTGGCGCTGCTCACAACTAGTCGAGGTAATTAACATAGCAGCTACTGGAACATCTCAGTAAACAATAAAGTCACAACTCTTTGGAAAAACAGTTTAGAGTTCTCTTTGTTGAGTAAAACTACAGCTCCCATGAGCTTATAGGAGCTGTATCTGTTGAGTGTTAACAAAACATCTTTGATCTTCCTTTTAAATGATAAGTGCTGTGTTTCACCTAAACTGTTAAGGAAAACCTCGAAAAGGAAAAAGTATATTTGGAAGTGAAAGCAACAAGAAAAGTCACTTACCCCAGACTTTGGTTCTACACTACCTGACAAAATAATACACTGTAATGATTTGTAAATTGTGTATGTTTTTCAGTTTTAGCAGGTGACTTTAATTGGGACACAGCTGGAGATAAAGGCCACAGAAGATACTTTGTCCCACACATGAGATGCCACTGGCCGGCCACTAGAGGGCGACGTAGACCTGTGTGATCCACTGGTGGGGAGCTGCTGAATGCTGATTATGTTTGGGCAGCAGTGGTCTGTGGTCTCCGTTAGTCCAGATGGTTGGCGGTCGTGTCCCTTGACAGCCTGTGCAAACCTGTTAAAGCGGCTGTGGTGGTTGGCTCGTCCTCTGCGGCTACACGCTGCTCCCAAGTGCTGAAGTTTCAGACTCTGAGTCCCTGTTAAAGGACGGGAGAACAGCCAGGAGTCACACACAAAGGACTTGGCTTGTCCAAACAGGGTGAAAAAAAATGCATGCCAACACCGGAGCAAAACAGCTTTTTAAAAAGGTTTCATTAGGATTTAGCTCAGGTATAGAGAGCGGAATTGAATTTAGCATCTCTCTGGTTTGTTTACTGTGGTACCGCACACGGCCTGCTGCACAATAACAGGTGTCTAGCCTGGTGTGGTTATACCGAATTAAGCATAAACATCTGTGTAGTTGTTAAATGCTTGTATGCACATTTCCATTTCACTTACCACATTTTCTGCAGTAGTTTTCGGTTGCCCTGCCTCCTTTCTTCATCAATAGGGTATGTCCTCAATATCAACAGCCCCACAGCTATAAGAACGACAGGCACGGGAGAGACCAGCACCTTCAGGGTTAAACTGACCGCCTCTGGTTGTGAGCAGCTCCCAGTCACATAGCCGGCAAATCTGCGAGAAAAAAATGCAGATAGAGGGAGAAACGTTGAGCTGATGGGAGTACAGTTTGGCAAGACTGTTGAAGGATTATGTGATTGTTGAGCACATGATCACTGGTCTGATGAGCTGTAACATTGAGCTAATCTCTGTGAGCGTTAGAGGCATAAACTTACATGTTATTAAGGATGACAGAGAGGATAGAAATGTACATGGGAATAATTTATGACAACATGGCTACAGATGTATATCAGCCAACTCACTTTAAACTGAGTGTAGAGATACCCAGAGAAACTCCAGAGGCAAACTTGATGAAGAAGACGTAGAAAGAGTAGAAGAGGGCTTCGTAACCATGGATGTCTGGGTTTTTAACCTTGAAGTCATCCACTACGTCGGGAAGCATTGACCTGCAAGCACAAACCCAACATTTAGAAGGAAACTCGAGGCACAATCGACAGATATGTTGATTCATGGGTTCTGTGCATGAACTCGGGCTCACCAAGGCAGGAGGAAAGCTGCCGCCACGCTCACACCTGCCGCCACTGAGACCAAGTATGAAATGATCAGGTTGCTCTTGATGCAGACGATTAGGATCATGAAAGGTACTGCCCACTGCGGGAAGAGAGCGGGTGTGAGCAATTACGCAACAACACATCCTGTTTGATCTATTGACTTTGTTGCGCCATAAAACAAGCATATTTCTGCTCACCGTGATGCCAAAGTAAACTGCTTTCTTCTTCCCAAACCGGGTCAGAAACCACTGCCACCACGGGATTGTTAGTGTCCCGGAAAGCTGGAAAAAATGAATTATCAGTATTGTTGTTTCATTAAATCTCATTACGCATGCTCGCAAAAGGACAAGGGATGTACACAGTTCATTTAGGATTGAGTATTCATCATTCACATGAACCAAATTAATAATAAAAACATCAGATGAAATGTAGCCAGATTAGCTTTGTTCATATATTGTTTAAAATAGAGGCATTCAATTCTTATTAAAGCAATATGGATTTTTTTTTTTACCAATCTAAATTTAACAGAGAAAAATATGTATCTACACGCTCACATTGTTGCAGATAATATAACATTTTATATGCTGGAGGAAAACACAAGTGAAGGATTGACACTTGTATCACTTACAACACTTGCATTGTTATCAGTGAGGTTTGATCAGAGCCTCAGTTAACCTTGAGGACACTGAGGTGATGTCCTCTGTATTTTGGGTGGTGGTGAGGTTTTATTATGTTACTATAAATGTACCTTTTAATTCTGATAAACCTTTTGGAAAAAAGTCTGCCGAGGTAATGATCTGGGACTAAAATAAACTTTTAGTTTGAAATTTTAGGTCTTGGCTGAAGTATGCAATATGTTGTGTTGTATATGGTCTCGTAAAATAGATGATGTATTTCAACAACTTTGTTTTAGGAGGATTTCTTTGTTTCCATGCATGCATTTTCCATTGAAACATTTACATGCAAATATAAGACCTTTATTGACTTCTTTGGACAAAAAAACCCCCATTCTCATCCAAAAAACAAAGCTGCATGATGGACTTGCATCACTATACGATCTCAGCATATCTATAAACAGGGCTGCAGATCGGGCGCAATGGAAGTTACCTAAATGATAATGTTAATGTTATAATGAACAAAGGAATTGGAAAGAACAAAGGGACCGCTGCAGGAGGAGGTCAAGGGACAAGGGCACAATGTGCTTTGTGTAGTCTTGACTTAACCCTGCAGGGGGCAGACAACCTCTGACCTCCAGTTCAAACTTGGTCAACCAGTGTTAAATGACCACACAAGAACTCCCTACTGACAACTTGGAAAGTAACACGACTACATCAACTGCGGGCCGATACAATGGAAAATGTTTCCTTTTCCCCCCTTAAATCCCATCCTTCCAAATATGATACATGGTGCCCAAGAATGTTTCACTTCTAATCAGAGAGAAAGGCACCAGAGCAGAAAGCAGCGAGAAGAGGATGGAAAGGAGGGCGCAACTAATGGTGGCAGTGAGGGATCGCCAAGGCAACAAAAGCGCTACCGTGTGACCGTCTCTCCCCTGATCTCCTGCTAAGGCCAAGCGAGTGTGTGACTGGGAGACAGGTTCCCAGGAGCCCAAACAACACCTCTTCTCACCCTGAAAATCTGCCCTTTCAGCCCCGGTACCATGCGCCTCCTCGCGTGAGGAAAGGCCTCAGAGTACGGGCTGGAAACCCCACAAACACTGGGCGCTTACGCTGTGCCACGAGGATAGCCAAACAAGCTGCAGATGTCCTCCAAATCTCATACTGATTAGAGCTTTTACATGGAGGTCAACAGCCCTTCAGTGGAAAACAGAAGAACTCACCATGATGACCAGGAGAATATTCTGGAAGTCTTTCCTATGGCCGAGAGAATAGGTGATAAAAAGGGCAAAGTTTCCCTCCAGCAACTGTAAAAATAAAAACAAATGAATAAGATTCATCTTTATGCAAACTACAGATACAGATTAAATTTTAAAAAAAATAGTTCGACATCTTGGGAATTCCACTTTATATTTAGTTTGTTTAATACACACAAAATCAGAAGTTTAATAACCACAAGTTGTGGTTTTACCTTTGGACAGTTAGCAGCTTCCCCTCGTTTCCAGTCTTTAAGCTAAGCTAAGATAAATACTTCCTATAGCTTCGTTTAACAGACACATATGAGAGCGGCATCTATCTTCTCCTCTAACGCTCGACAAAAAAAAAGTTATTTCCCAAAATGTTGAATTATTCCTTTAACTATGGCTACATCAATAACTTCTGCATCCAGCATGAGAGATAGTGAGATAGTGAAACACAGTATTACCATGAAGGCCAGAGAGGTGAAGAGGAAGCCGATGACTAGTTTTATGTACGGTCCGTAGCTCATCACCAGCCACAGGCCCTGACGGAAGGTAAGCAGGGTTTTCTTCCGCCCGTTCTCTATAACCCAATAAGGAGGAGAAGAGAACAAAGATAAGTGTTAAAGATAAATGTTTCCCGAGGACAACTGATGCAGAGGGACAAAGTCATGGTTTGCAAGACACTAGTAAGACTCAAATCTTGGCTATGAAGTCCTCAATCAAGTCCTAAACTTTGCGTTTCGACTCCTAAACAAGTCATTAGGGCCGTCCTCGAACAAAGACGTCTAATTACACTCATACGATTTTGTCAAATAATCAATACGTTTATTTATTTGACAGATCTGTAGAACTGAGTTTCTCCACAAGGAATCCCACAAAACCCTACTTTTAATCTTGTGTTTACCAGAGATGTGCTCATAGGTGACAGAAAAAAAAAGAAAGCAAAACACAATTATTCGACTAAAGAAATCTTTGTCGACCAACTAAACGGCCGCTACAAGTCATTATGCAGCCGTCGCCAAATGAAATGAGACACAATCACAATTATTTGCATTGTTTCGCCAAAAGTCTGAGCGTGATGATGAGGTAGCGGTTGTCAGTCTGCTTGTGTGCGCTGTTCACGCAACGTGATCGGCTGCTGTCAGATTGATTCAGACTATATCCGTGGTCAGGAAAAGTAAGAGTTAAATCCAAGTGAAGTCACGACTCATTGGTGTTCAAGGCCTCAGGTCTGACTCCAGTCCAAGTTATGTGTCTAAAGCGCCGCTTTTAATTTGAAATATTCCACCTTGGCATTGGACAAGTGATAACTTCTCACTTGTAGTTCATGGATTCATACCTTTTTGCTCCTTCACACCCAAAAACAAGACTGCTGCACAGAAGACATAGATGACGCAGATGACCCCCGAAGCAATCAAATACGCTTGTTTCTGAGGACAGAAAAATACTGAATTAGCTTCGACTAGCACTCATGTAAACGCTGTATGTAAAGATCATAATTGAACCGGACACAATGCAAAAGATTTAAGAGCCTCACCGTCTCATCCTGTGAAACTCTGGACGTGTTGGTTGAGTTTCCGCCGTTCAGGTCGTCGGGCTCAGTGGGACAATTTGTGGCTCCACCTACTATCTGTCCCTGGATTGCTGTGCCCAGAACTGTGCCCAGCACCTCCACCATCATACCTGCGAGCAACACAGAAATGGAGCGTCAGCGCCTGAAAGACGACACGCGTGTAAAAGCATTTTGATCACGCAGGCGAGCTGACGTACGATAAGCGGTGGCAGAGTCCCTCTCCTTCTGGTCGTTAGTGATGAACATGGTGAGGGCTGAATATGGCACGTGAAAGCACTGCAAACGTACACAAACACACAGTTAGGTTGGTGCACACACACTGGGACCAAAGGGGAACAAAGTGGTGGGGCGTGTCAACGTGACATACTAACCGTCTGCATTGACTGGAAGAGGCAGTAAAAGACCAGGTACCAGAGCACCTTCCCTTGCTCAAAAGGAGGCACGTACCAGATCAGGAAGTAAGTCAGCACCGCAAACGGAGTAGAGCAAAGGATCCTGGGAAGAAAAGCGGTGGAGGATCTTTGTTAGGAGACAACAATCTGCAGTGTTTTCAAAAAGCAGGAATATTTTTCTAATTTGAGCCACTAGGGTGGGGTTCACTATGCATGCTCTATTGTTTGGCTCGAAAAAAAAAAGAAAGAAAAAAAAAAGAGAGTGCCCAGCCTGCTGTTTCCCGCTGCTAAAGAGTGTTTAATGAATTCTGCCAACTGTTACTGTAGCTTTACCCCCCTTTCATTTTTCCTCGCTTGCAGTCGCTCACTTCTTTTATACTCTCTCGTGGCCGCTTTGAGAATAATCCCCCTAATCCTGCCTTGTTAGAACTCTTGTGTGGAGAAAAGGACTCAGTCTGGGCTGCAGAAGGGGACGAGGGTGGGCTGGACGAACGGTGAGGCCGCTCTGGTCCACCTCGCTCTCACCCCCGCTCAGTGTCAAGTCACCGAAGCCGGTGCCACTTCAGACATTTGTTTTCAAAACAGACAACAGTCCAGCTAATACTCCCCATGAACATGAGGATATCATACGGTTTATTCTTCTTCTTCTTCCTCCTGCCGTGCTGTAAAATGACAGCAAATCTAACTAATATCTAAATCAATATTTTTGCCCCTCATTCTTCTCATGAGCTGTCACGCAAGAAGCATTGTGCTGACTTTCTCTGAGGGCCATATCACTGAACACAGAGTTGTTTCTTTATTGAACGGGACACCTCTGCACTCGCACGTGGTCATATGAACCACCCACCCTTCCTTCTTTCCTGACACACATGGGAAATAAGAAACACAGCGCCTCCTGATTCCCTCTAATGTCTGAGTGAATTGGGCTAATGAGAGCTAATTTATCTGGAAATGGAGGCCGGGTTGCTACTGTTTCGCACACTGATTGAACACACACACACACCACAGATTTTTTGTGTGTCACATTTGGAGGTCAGTAGCACACAGGAAATGGCCTTGAGGTACATAGACAGAATCAACTTACATAGTGCACAAAATGTATGTGTTTAATATGCGCACAAAACTAAATGTCCCATTCTAGTGCAATGTCACAATATCTGAATAAAAGACATTTTCAGCACAGAAGAGTAAGCGAGGACATAAAAAGTCATGTGTGTTCTTATCTAATGGCTGGTTGTTTCACTTCAATTTGAAAAGCTGCACAGGCCACTGAGGATCATGTACACAATGCCTTTTTAAACAATGACCTGCATTATTTCAACCAAGCATACCTCTTCCTTGACCTAAAGTAAACTCTCTCCGCTTCCTCAAAAAAACCCTCCCAAACAGTGAAATCCAACACGCACACAAAGATGGACACACCCCTATTGGTTTGAAGCTGATGGTGTGTTGTGGGTTGGACCAATCGCAGTGGGAGCCCCTTCCCCCTTCAAACCACAGCGTGCAACTCGCACACAGCCGGCATCTCTGACTCATAGACCCATGATGCTCGAGATACCAACGTGACATCATGTGAGAGAAATGCCAGTCAAATATTTAGATTGGCTCCTGTACGAATCATATCATGGCCTGAAGTGTTGGTTTCAGAAGCAGACACTTCTCACACACACACACACGTAAAAGAAGCTGCACCCCATTTCACTCTATCAGCAGAATATCAAGGTCATGTTCCTGTACAAACCCCCTCCCTCAAGCAGAGCATTTCAATCCTACAAATGTATAACCTGCACTTCCTTGCTTCTTGTTGAGCCTTTCAGAGCTTTAAGGTAAAAGTAAATGAAAGTATATATCGAGGCCGTTCAGGGTTTTAGGGAGCTGAAGTCCCAGCATGCTTTTGGAAAGAGGCAGGGATACCCTTGACAGGAAGCCAGCCGGTCACCAGTGTAACACGAACAGTAATCAAACACATTTCATACATGCATGGGATTGACAACATGCTGTAGACTGCGAGACGAGATTTTGCTGTGCAAATAGTATTTTACTATTCCACCTATCTACTGGCGGAGGTAACGCATCAAGAAACACAAGCAATGCGCCCACAAAGGCAGTGAAGAAGAACACTTCTCGCAAGTAAACATGGATGTAATGAAAGGAAATGTATTGATTTGTGGCACACTTTTTAAATATTACGTTTAAATCTTCTCTTTCTCTGGCAAGGTGTGAAGTCAAAAAGGCTCAAGTCATGAGTCACTGGTGTTAAAGTCCAAGTCAAGTTGAAAGTCTTTCTGATTTGTCTCAGTCGGACTCCAGTCCAAATCATGCGACTCAAGTCCTCACTGCTTTATTCTCAAAGTCTCTCCACTTATTCCTCCTCGGTAGCCACCAGGACCCTGTTGCCATGGATACAGCTCATTGTCAGTACATTTGCCTCACATTTTGTACCGAACTCTTATCTATCAAACACCTACCAGGGCATCATGCGGCCGACGCCGGTCCATCTACTCCGGCTCACCAGGAAACCCACTGTGGGGTCTGTGACAGCGTCCCAGGCCCGGCCCACAAAGAGGATGATAGAGGCATGGAAGGGATCCAGCTAAAGGGAGAGAGGGGGGAAAAAGAGAGTGAGACACAAAACCAAAGCAAAGAGGATGCTAAACACTACCTCATATGGCACGGCTAGTGAGCGGTTCAGAAGAACCTCGACACCAATGAGGTTATGGAGACATTTCGAGGCTTTGTAACTGCTGCAGTGAAATACACAACTGTGTTATATGCTTAAAAGTAAAGTAGCATTCAAAGCCACTTTAATGGTCTCATCTCTTGAGCTGAAAGGCCTGTATTTAAGATCCCACTGTGTACAGTGGAAGAGTCTAATTTGCTAATTGAGCAACAAAGCAAAGCAGTAGGAGTCCACGTTAATGCGCTTGACCGGCTACTGCGGGAAGTTAAAGTGATACGAGGCTGAGAAGAGCAAACACAAGCGTCGGCCTCGAAGTTAATCTGTGCGGGAAACAATGGGAAAAATGCAAAGATAAGGAAATGAGTCTCCAACTTTGTTGACGCAGAATTAATAAGTGGATGAACTTTGTTTAGAAGAATCTGGAAGACAGAGGACATTTAATTTACCTCTTACAGTATTCCTACAATGTTTTCCAGTTGCACAAAACATTCCTTTTCTAAATAAATCAAAGATATATATGCAAGGAAGATTGTGTTTTCTAGCTCTGACAAGTGTGATTTCCCTCTTTGTGTGTCTCATGTCAAATCACCTGAGCCACATCCAGCAGGTAGATCTGGAGGAAGAAGCCCAAAGCGCTGCCTGTGATCTGGTAGGGAGCCCCACCGACGGCATAGCACAGTTTATTCCACACAGTCAGACGGTTTCTCTGGTCCTTTGGCTGGAAGATAAAGAGAGGGGAGGACAGAGGAGATATGTAAGGCAGTTAGTTTGGCTTCATAACAGTTTGTGCATCTGTAAACACTGACATGCTCATATTCCCAGAGGAGCTATAAATGCAGGGAAAGTGATGTGAGCAGTGGTGCACTGCGTGGTCATTATCTTCAGATTTCCTCTAGAGTTTGTTTAATCCCTCTTTCCTGCTTCAACAACCATCATCATCCATCCCCGTCAGAAACTTTTGGCATAATTGATGCTGTGGTAAACAACTTGTTGCCACGAGGGAATGAGATAACAAAGGGAGGGAAGCCAACTTCCCTCGCCCCACCGCTCAGAATGCCAGATTAAATGCAAATCCCTGATGCAGTCCGGGGCGTACACGCTGCAGTCAGACAGTGGCTTGAAACTATGAGGTTACTGTAGTTCACACCCTCAAAGAGAGAATCGAGCGCTGCCATTGGCTCTATCAATAGGATGTTGGAAGGTGTGACATTCCATGCTGAGTAGCCAACAGTCAGCAGACAGTTTAGAGTCTTATCACGTCCACAGCCACAGCCAATCAGCTGTAAGGGTGGGATGATGTCAGCAAGGGGGTCTCTCTACACCATCATTCACACATCTGCAACAGACACAAAAGCGGCACCACCTCATGTTGGGAGCAAATTGCTGCCTTCTCACAAATCATGAATGAGCAATGTTCTCTTCCCCCAAACCCTGCAGCGTAACGAGGCCCCGCTGGCACAATTATCCGGTGAAAATAGAACTAAAGATACATGAAGGAGTACAGTCATGTGACCGGTGAGGAAAATCCCTCCCCAACAAAGAGATTCTGAATCCAAGGAAATAACTGGAGAGAACTTCAAGATGATAGATGAAATCATTTCTATTTGAATAAGTGAAGCCAATGACAAGTATTTCTATTGTACATTTATTTCAATTAAATCAATCAAATTGTCTACAAGATGTCTTAACGCAGTGAGAATGCCAACTCATTTTCTGTCAGCCCTAGAGAAGTATTAAAAGGTATATTTTAATTCAATTGGACTACTTTTGCAGAGCTTAGATTGTAGGCTCCATGCTCTTGTAGATGTGAAATGCCCTGCTATTTGATTTTGCTGTTAAAAAGAGATCACAGGTCACAGCACAGACAAGATGTGGACGTTTTGTAGGGCGGTAGATAGATTGAATGCTATGCTGTCACACCTTTTTATATGAAATACTAACACTTGGGAATGATCTTGAGACCCATCAGACACGGTTTGAGTCCTGAAAGGCTTCCAGACTGGTATCACACACTATTCTCTGTAGAAGAGGCTGGTTGAAACGCTTTTTCAACATTATTGTTTAATACACACTTAGTTTTAGACTCAAACCAAAGGAATCATACAGCAGCCTACACCGCAGCACATCTGTCATCACCAGGGCGGCTATTTTTAACAAGACTGTACGGTTTCAATCAAACGTTCAAAACGGAAAGTTTATTTAAGATGTGGTCCCTTTAAAGCCGGTAACGTTATACCGGCCCCACGAGCAGCTGCCCGTGGGGCTGATGGACAAACCGGGTGGAATTCAAATACCGAGGACGAGTCACTGACGTTGCGAAACCAAAAGGAAGTAACGACCACAATTCTTCAGACGTCATTTAGGCGCCTTTTTACGCCCCTGAATGAACGAGTGAAAGACATTTGAATAACCCCAGAAATCAAATATAGAATCCTCTGCTCGCTCTTACCTTTGCCGTCTTGATCTCGGTATTTATAGGTTTGATTGGCAGTAAACCCGCCGCGTACTGCTCGGCGCCCTCTCCTCGTGCCATAGTGTTATTAAGACGATAAATCTATCAATATGTCCTTTCGGATGTCGTAATATTCATCAATGTCGGAAGAAAAAATAAACGCTTCATAGCTTTATAGGGTGGCGCCCATTGCTCTGACAGTCTCTGCGTGAAGGCGCTCGCGCTCTGTGTCCTTCGGCTCATTCATTCTAGTACGCCTACGTCATTTAATGCAATGACGTGTCATTGCGTGTTCTGTGTCGAATGCTGCTAAAGGAAATACATCTTGGTGAGAAGAAAATGCAGTATAAACCGACATTAAAAATCCCAAAATGTTCAATTTGTCATATGAAACTCTTGCCACATATTTTATCAAATAATTCTCAAGGGCAATTTGTTTTATCTGTGCTCCATCTTTAACTGGGCTGATTCAACACATTTGAATTGTGTTTTGTTCTTACAGGTGCAATAAGGTGCTCACATGGCAGTTACAGCTGATAACATTCCCAACCAACAGAGCCATTGCAGAAGCATAGCACCCACCTTCCCTCAGGTAAACACCAAGGGGCCAATTGTAAGTTTAACTTGTGACTGCACAAATATGAAAAAATGGCCAAACTGCCAGTGATGACATCATGACCCACCCCTTGTAATGCTATGTGAGGACACTCATTGACATAATGCATTTCTTAGACCCATGCCATAACATTAACCATAAATGCCTTACCCCAACGCCAGCCCCAACCTCAAACCAAACCTGAGATCTAAAACCCAAATTGGTCCTCACAAAGATGTGAATGGACAGATCATGTCAAAAGAGATCGAGAGGCGGAACGGTCTCCATCCACTATTGGCATCAGTATGTGATATTCACACCATTTTAAGATAATGGCCACCACTAAACAAAACGATGTGTACTTTAACCTCAATGCTTTTAAAAAAACATTATGAGCGGTGTTAAGCTGCTTTTGGTTGAATCATCTCTCATTATGCATAACCCAAGGGAATAACAATTGTTAAACGGGCTGGAGATACTGGAAAGGAAGGAAGGCGTCAGTAAAAGTACAGTTGGATATACTGGACGGACTGGTTAAGTGGAGAGAGATATCATGAATCTTGGCAGTTAGTGTGTGTAAAACGTCCCTGAAAACAAAGGTCACCAGATTGCTTTCACTTTTACTTCTGTGATGGTAAAAAAGCTTGCAAGTTCCATTACAGTATCTTATATATATATAATGTTTTTAATACCTCTAAGCGCCTTTATTTTCCTCATCAGCAAAATGTGATCCTGTATCCTCTGGCTTTTTAGTGCAGCATTTTATTTCCTATTGCCTCCTTTCTAAATAGGATTCTAGCTTCTCCAATGTAAATATACACACGCCCTTCTGTCTATTTGCACACACTCATCAAATAGAACAAAGAAGTAAAAGCAACTGAAATAAAATGTGCTCTCTCTCCTTCCCTACAATATTGAATCAGCTGTCTCTTATTGACCTCTATCCTTCAACAGCACCACAAATCAAAAGCTAAAATACGATGCCACCTCTTGGCTGAGCCACGTCGCTGCTTCTTCTTCAAACAAGATACATAAACACACAAACCCGACGCATGCCGCCACATACTGTTTCCATTCAACCTAGTTAAAGTTGACTGTGGAAAGCTTTAAAGACCTGTGTGTTATAGTGTGTCAAGAAGACTAATCCAAATCCTCTGTTCAAAGCAAAGTTAAGGGGGAATCCAGAAGAAGGGTGAATATAAAAACAGGTATAAAAACGTTGTCCTCTGTTGACATCTCAGTCACCGTGAGACATGAGCGATGCCAGACAGACATCATTCTATAAAGAGAATATTTCTCTTTCTATATCAGCGCGTGGCTGTTTTGGAAGTTTCCTTGAACACTCTCTGGGTTTCCCCTTGTCGTTTATTGACCCAGCTCCAGTGAAACGAAGCCTACATGGTTGGCTTAACGGAGGTGAGGGGAAATTACTCAGTCTTATGACACACAACAACTGAAAACATCTTAATCCTGCAGATTTATTTCCAGCAAAAGTGGAAGTAGAGCCGACCTTTATTTACACTTTATGTAAATGAGTAACTATGAGTACTTAGGTTCAATACTTTTACTTATCCTTTAACCAAATCTTTAATTTTGATCAAAGTGCAATCGCCTATCTTGTAAAATGACTGCACAGATTCACAACCATCTGACTGTACTTCATTTATTTTCCAGTTGAAATCTAGTTTGAAGCCTTGTTACAGTTGAATCACATCACACACAAAAACACCCACATAGTGATAATGTGATAAAGAAAATACAATTTTGATCAACACAGGAGTTCACAATCAATACAACACACACCGTTGCTCAACTCAGCACACTCAGAGGTTTTGTTGCTATGATATGACTAGCTTATGATGGCTAATGTTAGCAAACTTTAGGGTCATATATACTGTATGTAACTGTACTTTACTTTTATCCAACTTTATAATTCTCCACTACATCTCACAGACAAATATTGTACTTTTTTTTAAAACTCTATTTGTCTGACAGCTTTACATATTAAATGATATAAATTGTTCATTCCTTCATGTCCAGTGAAGACTATGCATCTCTGAACAGGAGTCCAAAGCCTGCTTTTCCAAACAGGAAGGACGAGTCTCTTCTTTCTGAGAGTCAGAGGCATGATGGGGCCACAGGGCACAGGATCCTGAGCTCATGCAGATGTTGATGGCTGAGGTGATGTTTGATAATATCATCATATGATTTATCTCTTAATCCGCAAAGTAAGTAGTCGCTTTAGCCGACAGATTACAATCAAACATATGAAAAGTAATGAAGAGTTCTAATGTATTATAAAATGGAAATACTCAAGTCAAGTACCACAAAATGTAACTTAAGTTCAGCATGCCACCATGGCGCCCACTACTGGACATCAAGGCAACATTAAAAAGTACTGTTCCGGAGCAAATTTGTGCTGCAACGCCTGATAAGATACACACATCGTATATTCCTCTGTGTGACAGTCACATGTATTAACAGCAAACATTATATCAAACCGTAGGAACAATACAGAACGCTGATCTTGATCACAGTGTTTTTAGTTACAGCGATTTTAGATACAGCGATCAAATCAGTCCCATCAGGTGTGAGGGATACAATGATCTGTAATTCTGTCCACTGCATTGTTTGATTAGTCTGATTATACTGGCCAGCTGCAGAAGTCTGTCAATCTTTGTGAGATCTTTTAGAGTCTGCCATGATCACGCGTTCAATCTTATCCTTCCTTGTTTTGGTATACTGGTGTTGGGAGTCAGGCCATTCCAGTGGCTGAATGTACATTTACTCAAATACTGCACTTTAAGATAAATCTAGGATACCTGCACTTAGAATATTTACTTTGAGTATTCTCATTTTATTCTAGTTTCTACTTCTGTTTCCCCTCATATCTGTACGTTTTGCTCCACTCCAAGTGTTTGACAGCATAGTTTGTAACCTTGCTGACTAAGATTTCACATAAAGAAACTCAAGATCCTCATATAAAATATGATGCATTGCTATAGATTACCACTCAACAGTATAAGTATGGAAACATTTGCCCCTCCCTGAACAGCTACAACATGAAAATGCTATTTACACAAAAATACTGCAGACCTGTGATAATAAAATAACACCTATATTATACTTCTGTGCTGTTCCCTGTTTTGAATGTAAGACTTTTACATGTCATGGCGTACTTTGTCTTAAATAAAGCTTATGAATACCACCACTCATCCATTCCACAGTAACACGTGAGTACAGAGATCAGTTAATTACACATAGCGAGCACCAGGTGGCAGCCTAACTTAGCCCACGTGTGCTGCAGTGAGGCCCTGGTTGCGTTCAGGGATGTGGCTCTCCAACTGCTTGCTCATGTCAGAATTTCACATAATCTACTCACTCCTTTTTAACATGTATAAAGAATGTCCCTAACGAGTTGATCTCAGTTTGTACAGCCGTGTGGCGTAAACATTACGCTTTCATCGGTAAACATTGCACAAGTGTAAGAAACTAGTGTATTTATGACATGAACACTTCCTGTGGTAATCGTTAACTCAGAGTTTATCATTTAATGCTGAAGAAAGGCCAGGATCCTAGACTGTAATCATATCTAATGATATGCTCTGTAACTCAGCTGAGGAGGAAATGAAAAGACAAGTGATAACATCAACAGTAAAGGCTTGATGTAAGGCATGCATTGCTAGATATTCATCTTTGGTGTGTGAAAGCTGTTACCGGGTAAAGCTGGCACCCTTCTGATCACACTCTTGTGGTACTTTAGGAAGGAGGGTGTCAGAATACGGTGTGTTACATCCCTGGGGAGCAATAACACTTGTGTGAATTATTTGCGTTGTCTTTCTCATCTGCATGGCTTTTCTCTGAGCTGTGGGGTGACTGGTCCCACTTTCGCTATAGATTGTATCTTTTTAGATGGTTGGAGGAGGTGAGAGGTCAGGGTTGGGGGTTCCCGTGTCACCGAGGTCGTGGGGAAGAGGAGGACGCCCCCACATGGAGACAATTCCACACAGTCCCCGTAATAAAAAAAAAAGCCATTCAAATTCCTGCACTGCATTGTGACCAATATTCTTCAGGCGGGTGAGTGGATGTTGCAGACATGAGGACTCTGCCGAGGTGGATCGCGACCCCCGCACCCTCTTTTTACGATCCTCACACATATAGCAACTATAGCAATGAAGGACAATTGCAGGTACTTGAAGTTAAGCTGGGAGATGACTTGGGGAGCAGGCTATTGTTGGTGTTAAGCATTGTTAACAAACCAACAATGTCCTTGCTGAGGAAAGGATCCCCAAGTTTTGATGAAGGAACACAAGAGAGGGGGAGGGGGAGGAAGAGGAAGAGGGCCTCATCTAACTTTTATGGGACCAAAGATGTTTCTTTCTTCTGTTTGGCAAGGATGAAATTCTCCCAACATAGCAGAGTGAGGGTTGGTCCACTGTGTAATTATGGGATGTGAAGTTACAGGATCTACAGGCTGTGATCATTGCTCTGTGGGTGAAATAACTCTTAAAGTTGGCAAGAATACGTCTCTTTTTGAACTTGTTTTAAATTCAAAAATCCACTGATGTGCATACATTATCATTCTTCATGTTTCCTTTATTTAACTTAGTAAAAGTCTTACGGAAATTTAAATCTCTTTTTTTTTAATGAGGGCAAGAAAGCAACATTAAACTAATATTACAACAATAAATAAAAACAGGCTTAGACATGTCACAGGCTTTTATAAAAGTGTAAACTATTTCCAGTTGAGATTCACAAGGTTTACAAAATGCTGGTCTAATGTAAGTCCATACTTGCATAGTTATCGTATATAAAATATCTTCCACAGAACTTATGTGAAAAATTTGTGTTCCTGCAACTAAAAATGTAATTTCTAATTCTATATAATATATAATAATAATAATAAGCAATTGGAAGGGCAAAATCACTTGCAGGTCACAAGTAAGTCTAAAGTCTTTGCTATGACATCAAGTCTTCAGTCAAGACTGTAAGTCAAAATCAAGTCCATCTCTCAACTTTGTGTTTTTAATTTCAAATCTAAAGATTAGTATTGAAAGAAAAAGATGTCATTTTTTTGTCATTTCATGACAGCTGGGCAAATTCCATCTGCTAAAAGAGAGATCCTGCGATACAATCAAAAGCTCCCAAACAGCTACTGTATATTGATTGGTACTGCCTTTAGTTCACTTTAACCACTCACAACACTCAAAGACGCCACTCAATCAGGGGAATGACCTCAGGCCTGTTGCTGACAACAGATGCCCATCACTAATCAGTGTCATCAACTTGGCCGTGTGACCAGAGATATTGGGGGGGGGGTTATCTCGTCAGTCGAGATGCTTCATCAAGGAGGAGACGTGCATGGTGTGGACCAAACTAATCAATATGTTAGTACGGGTGATGTCGAAGCCTCAGTTGGTGAATGATTTTGACCTGGTGGTGTCTGGTCATGAGACGTTGGTGAACTATGACCTTTTGCTCTAAAGTGAGGCTGCATTTGATCACGCCAGACAATATAGAGACAAATCATGTGTCCACTTAATCATTGCCTTGTTCAATATGGTCATATCATGGTTAAAATAATAAAATGTTTCAGGTCGATAGGTGCACATGGGTTTTACGAGGGAGGTCTTCTCTTTGTCTGGCGGAGCTGCCATTGTGTCCTGTAAACAGGGGATTTAAGACCCAATATAACAGTGCTTGTTTAAGACATTAACTTGTTTGCTGCTGAAGAGGCTGTCTCTCACTGTAAAGAAGATTACTCACTTCACCGCCACCTGCAGACAGGATCTCGGCTGTTTGTGTACTCGGTGTGCTCTTTTGTGTTGAATGCAGGTCATTCAAAGATGCACTCCACCCTTCACTGTGGAACTGTTTATTTGCTTGGAATAGAACACACCTGTGTTATGCTGGACTAGGATATTGAATTTCCTATTTATTGCGATACAAATTAAAAGACTAGATACTGTGAGTCAACAACTTTTCACATAAATACAATGAAACGGCTACACAGCTGCTTTGTTTCCCTTTCCATCTGATGTGCCTGCAGATGGTTTATCAGTTATAATTGACGTATTAAAAAAGTGCTGTTGGAAAAAGGATTGGGAATTTTTTCAGACTTTGGAGATCTGCTGATTTGAACAGAAGAGGATCATCTTTAAGCCAATGTTTGGCCTCGAGGTTAAGCCATGTCAGCTTTACCTGAGGGATGAGGCCCACGGCTCATCTTGCAATGCAAAGACCGCAATGAAGACGCTAAAGTTGACACGACCGCCGTGTCAAAAGCTGAACGTCACTACTTTGTGGACCTCAGATGTATTTTGTGGTTATGGTGAAACATTGATTTAGTGTTTATTATGCTCGGGGATGGAGTGGTGGAAGATGGATCCTTTACATGAGTAAACGCAGAACTACATCGATGTGAAAATACTCCAAATAAAGTCAGCATTTAAGTAAAGGTACTCATTATGCAGAAAATAGTCCCCTGGGATTTGTTAATTATTATATCGGGACGTTTTATTTGCCTAACCTGGTGATTAATAGTTCTCAATCAATTACTTGTTTGATCTATGAAATCTTTAAATGTCTTGTCTTGTGTAATCAAACATATTCAGCTCACTGTTAGATAAGACAAAGACAATTAATCAACTACTATGCTTCAGCTTTATATTCTGTAGCAGCTGAACGTGGAACTGAATGCTACTTTATATACAGATAAGTAATTGAATCTATGACATAGCTTTACATTTTATTTTTGATATTAAGTTGATCCTTGAGTACAAACTTTGTATGTACTGTATGTAGAATATACAAAGTGATTAGCAATTAAAGCTGTCAAAGTAAATATAGTAGAGTGAAAAGTACAATATTGTGCTTTTAAATGTAGAAGTGTAAATGGTCACGTAAAGGAGGCTACAAGGGAATATAAATGTATCAGATGAAAGGAAATTACTGGCAAATTAACCATATTTTCTCCATCTACTGCTACAAGGCGCAACAAATATCGATGGTGAAATATGTCAGTTATTGTGACCATAATTGGTGTTGTAGACGGGGCGGGGCTGCGCGCCCCCCCCGCCCCCCCGCCTCTCATGCATACGGTGGGGCTTACCCGGATCTACCGCTGCAGATATTTCCGAGGCTCCTCCCTGCACTCTTTTAGCTCCTTATAACAGGATATCTCACTGGCGCGAAAAACGCACTGTGTGGCTTTCTGTAACACACTGTGGGGCGGACCCTGAGCCTGTTGTTTGAGCCCCCGGTTTCCCCCCTTTAAACTGCTATAAAAGTAAAAGACTGCGTCCAAACAGCGCGCCGCTGTATCCAACGACAACCCGGGTCAGCTTTTATCCCTCTGATCCACGTGAGCTCGTTGCTCTTTGGCTGCCGAGGGATTTCCAATGCCCTGAATTTTTAGTCGTGGGATTTTTTTTTTTTTTTTGCAGAGAGCCGGTGAGTCGTTTTATTCTAGTGTCTGCCTTTGAAAGTTTCCAGTGAGGAAAGAGAATGGCCGCCTGTGAGAGCGAACCCACGCTGTGACTGTGAAGCGGTCTACTTTTCCTCTTCGCTGGTTCACATGTTCTGTGGAACAAAGCGCTGCCTGCATTTCAGGAAATGCAGCCACGCGCGTTACTTTTACGCAGGATAGTCCTGTAAGCCTGTAGACTTAAAATCTATCGTGTAGCCTACTTAAAACAACCAAAAAAATGCTTGCACTGAATCATAGTTGACGCTTATATTATTATATAGATTATATAATAACCTTGTGGTCCTGGACAGTTTGAGTACACCCCTTTTTAAAGAGAGCATCCGCAAGATGCAATCAATTATTTACGTGTCCCGTTTGTAGACGGCATGCTTTTAAAGGGATGTGATATCCTAATGGCCCATTAGATGGATACTTGAAATGTGATCATACTGGCAACTACTTTAAAAAGATCATTGCTAATCACTGTGCTGTTCCCCCCTCAGGGTTGTGCAGGACGTTTCTCAGAGGCAGCTGGTGTCATTTGATCATTTCTGGGAATAAACTCTAGAGGATTTGATTAACTGTGAACATGGAGTTCGACTGCTACCAGCACTATTTTTTCGACGACTTCGAAGGAGAGGAGGATTTTTACAAGTCGACCGCACCGAGCGAGGACATATGGAAAAAGTTCGAGTTGCTGCCCACCCCTCCCATGTCTCCCACTCGGACTCTGAGCGCCGGTGCGCTCCTCTTCTCGCCGGGAGACCAGCTCAACTGGCTGTCCAAAGTCCTGGGGCAGGACGAGGAGTGCGAGGGCCAGTTCATCCCCGGTACAGGGAAGCTGTTCGGCAACCTCAGCTCCATCATCATCCAGGACTGCATGTGGAGTAGTTTCTCTGCCAGTAAGCAGCTGGAGAAGGTCAACGCGAGAGTGACTGCTGCGGCACAGGCCGTCGTCCCCCCGGTGGCCCAGGTCTCCGTGAGACCGAGCAGCAAAGCGCAGTGCGTCTCTCCCGGCGGCCCGCTCGCCACCCCGGCGACAGACTGCGTCGACCCCGCGGCTGTTTTCACCTTCCCGACAAGCGGCTGCAGGAAGCCGGCGTCGTCTGGCTCCGAGTCCCGCTCTGATTCCTCTGGTAAGGAAGCAGTCATGCTCTAAATTGCCCCACCCTGCTCCTGCCTCAGGATTATATTGCCCTCTAACAATGCGTAATTTGGAATGCTGGGCTGCTGTTGACTAACTGGTCTGTGGTGCAGAGAGGTTATCAAGTACAACAGTCGGTCACTTTAAAGCTGCATTTTTTTTTTACTCTCACTTTGATAATGCGCCACATGCTTTGCGCAGATTACCCAAGCAATATTTTAAAAACCGCGCCCCCGTCACTTTGCCTTGAATTTGCCCCCTCTCAATATCTTCCCCTGACTCTGCATTACAACCAGAGTGCGGTAGAGGGGCGGGGTGACCGTGACCTGATGATTTATTGCTACTACACTCAGATCTCAGCTACAGACCCTGAGAGTAACTCATTCACACTAACCAAATTAGGGAGTGCCCCCCGCCAGCAGATCTCCTCATTTAAATTGTTAATGAATGCTCAGTGTTCAAAGACAAAAGCCTGAATTCCCTGCGAGCTTTGGCATGGATGACTACTGCTGTTAACACAGCAGCTCCTACTCTGCCCTCCTCAGATGGAGGAGTAGGGATTTGCACGCTTTGCTGTTCCTTATAGTTTTTCTCTTGACATATTTAGTGAAGGGTGGCATAGAAACATTACGCTGTTAAAACCGTTTTTTTTATGTGTGTTGATGGGTTGTTCATATGTGATCACAGATGATGAAGAGGAAATCGATGTTGTCACCGTGGAGAGCAAGCAGAACCGGGTGCGGCTGGTGAACGCCAGAAAACCGGTGACCGTCACGGTCCGGGCTGACCCCTGCCCCCAACGCTTCCACATGTCCGTCCATCGGCAGCAGCACAACTACGCCGCCCGGTCCCCAGACAGTGATGATGACGACGATGATGACGATGATGATGACGAAGACGATGACGAGGAGGAGGAGGACGATGACGACGAGGAAGAGGAGTATGCAGAAGAGCCTCCAAGCAAGCGTACCTGCACATCGTCCAGTCAGCGGCTGGGCTCTTCGGCTAGTGTCTCCCAGCCCGGCTCCCCCACTGAGAGTCCCCTAAACTCAGACGCAGAGGACACTCACCGCAGGCGCAACCACAACTTGCTTGAACGGAAGAGGAGGAACGATCTCCGGTCCCGTTTCCTTGCCCTACGTGATGAGATCCCCGGCCTGGAGTCGGCCAAGACTCCGAAGGTGGCCATCCTGACCCACGCGACGAAGTACCTGTCGAAACTTCACACCAGGGAGAAACGGCAGCTCCAAAAGAAGAAATGCCTCAAAACCCAACAGCAGCAGCTCCTCCGCAGATTAGCTGAGCTGAAGCGCTCATGAGACGCTTTTGAAATAAACTATCCTCGTTATTCACATTCAGGAACTTTACTCTCAAGTTTATCTGTCACTTTTTTGGAAAACTACAGTTTTTATATAACAACAGCCTCATGTAAATAGCCGGGACTTCATTGGAATACATTCATATTGCTGTGGGCTTCCTCTAAATTGACTGTGCTGGCCAATGAGCCTGATATGGGACGGAGGAGCATCTAGTGTGCTGTGTTTTTGTTTTTCGTTGGACAGTATTTTTAGTTTTGAACAGGGGTAATGGAATTGATTTTCTAGTGATGACTAAGATATATCTTGGTATGCTGTGATTGGGAAATAAGAACGTTGTTCATAGTTTGTAAGTGTGATTATGTAGCCTTCAGGTTGTGATGGAGTGAAGTGTGAATGCCTTACTGTGTACATATGAGTGAATGAGTCCGTGTGGTTTGATGTACAAATTGTTCTGTAAATAATAGCTTGCCACTCCTGGAGAAGGAGACGAGACTAAGAGTTGTCAACGAGCTTTGCTCCTCTTTATGACGTGCCGCCAGGCATCGAGGAACCTCTATTTTGTTAAGAAAGTAGGAAAACTGGGTGAAAAAATAAGTAGCACTGCTGTACTTTATATTCACATGTCACTTTGTGATTTCAATGCTCCTCCTGAATTTGTTTCATTTTTTTTTTTGTTTTTTTTTGAACGCATGCTAACATTGACAGCGCCATTAAATTTTTATACCATATTTGCATACAAACCTGTAATCTTGTTTTTATTAAAAATATTATGCAATGACATGCACGAAGACACAAGTTGCCGTATTCCTCTGTAATATTAATAACATCTTGACCGTGCCGTCAAAATTTGCTCTGTGCTACCACAGCGTTATTAGTTTCTGTTTGAGGCGGAAGTAACAAAAGGTAGATTTATCAGGCCTCACACTGATCGTACGTAAGATCCACCACATGCTGCTGTGGTAGTGCCTCTCCAGAAAAACTCTACAAGTCAGCTGTAAATGAGGGCACCGCATACAAGAAGTAACCTGCAGGATTTCCTCCCCGCTGTGTCACTTTGCCGTATCTGTTGTGTAAACGCGTCTTGTGCACCAGCTGCTGGTCCACAGGAGGTGAAACCCGGCCTGTCCTTGAGACTTGCCCTTGGAGAGTGTGTGTGTGTGTGATACTGTTGTGGATCCTCCCCTCTGCAGTGGCTGCTGCACTGAACTAGGTCAACACTCACACACAGGTACAGTCGGGTATCTTTAGAACGGTCCCCGGTGGTTTGGATGGAGACGGGGGTTTGAGTTGCCTGCTACCTGGATGTGGTGCAGTTATTCACACAGGTATGCAGCGCTGCTTCATCGTAAGTGGCTGTAAAATGGAAAAAGTGAAAATCTTTCTACGTTCTTCATTGTTGGATGACATTCACCTCTTGTCCACTGTCATATGGCTTGCACCTGTTATGTGACAAGCCTTTTACTACACTTTGGCATTACTCTATTGCTTTGTGGTCCATATAATTAGGGGGGGGGGGGGTGTTGTGGGCCAGTCAGATTCCTGCATCTGTTGTTCTCTACTTGTGTAAGTAGAGTAGAGCTGAGGGTTGTAGTAAAGAGTTTTTTTTTTTCTTGATTTCTGATAGATGAACAGTTGTGTTTAGCAGCAGATGCTTAGTTCAGTAACCTGAGACTCTAATCTGACGACAGATTTTCAGTTCATAGTCCCTGTAGGATTCGTAACCCTGCGGTGGCTAAGATCCCGACACTGGCGTATATGATTTGCAGACAGGTAGTTTGGGTGCGGGTAATCAATGGAGTTCAAAATGGAGAGCACACCCACAAGTTTAACAAAACTTTATTGGACTGAAAAAAGGCAAAGTTTGATGCAATGACCAATGTTCCTGTGAGATGCTGCTGCCCTGTCGATGACCTCTCAGACGCGTCTCTGCAAGACTGGGTGACTCAGGTTTGACTGCCAGTCATCTGGATATTAGGTTCAAAGCAACCATTTCATTCAAGTACAGCCTGACAGACGAGCCAGGCACACCCTGAACTCCAACCGTCTCAACACCTCACTGGCAGGAATAGCGTGGTGTTCCACCTCCCTGGGTTCACTCTGGGTCCCATTTTCGGCCCTGAGGGCACTATTCTGCCACAGTTCAATATTTCCTTTACAAAATCAGTGTTAAGTCTCAGGAGGCTCAGTAGAGGGAGATAAATGACCCTATCGAATAGATAATTGAAACTCTTTGCTTGACTTTGCTTTGACATTTAATTAAGAAATAACTAATACTTGTGCAAAACTTAGTGCCTTGAAGTACTCCTATTTCCTCGATAAACTCACTCAACCGACATATACGGGAATGCAAACTAAGTGAAAGGGTGATGAGGTCTAGTCACAGCAAACGGTATATCAGGAAGTGAAAGCAGATATCAGGTCTTGGACCAGATCGGAGCGGCCCGTTTGATTCGTTTCCTGTTACCTTCTGAAGTGATGCAACACAAGAGTAGAAAATCAATTATTAATTTAATAACTGTCAAGGTTCAAAGCATTTCTCCAAGAGATGTGCTGCTAGCGCAGTTAATGGTTCATTTCTGGGCAATGCAGCTATCCAACACCAACATGCAAAGTATATATCTTCAAAAAACCCAACATTCAACAGTTAATCCAGTTTAAAGAGGAAAACCCCCACATTGATAGGAGCTCGGAAACAGCAGCTGCATGTGTGCTAAATTAACAGCATAAGCACTCAGTGATTATGATGCTGATATGTTTGAAAAAAGTGGGTTTTCCCTGAAGGAAATAATGAGGTAAGAGGATCTCTTTTTCCAGTGGGATGCTCATCTCTGTTCTACTCTGCTTTGACGGTTAACTTGCCAGACCAGACTTTCTGCTCTCAAATCCATGCGACGCCCACACTGAGCCGTGACTTCTGAAGTGCAGATGTGATCACTTTCACACACATGCTCAAACTGTGACTGTGTCCTCTTTGACCACATGTGTTTTATTCTCTCACATCTGCCGGCTACATTTCTTTTCCGCAGTAAAATAAGCCTTTTAGTCCCAAACAGCTGCAGCCTGTTGCCGTCCCCTTTATTCAATATCAGGCGGATGTAAGAGGAGATCCGTTCATGGCTGCGTCATAGAGGTCTACATATTCCCAGGGTACAAGACAGAACGTGACAGCCTTTACTGGTGGTCAGACAGAAGAGTGTGTGATGTGTGCGATCAGGGTGGGACTGTGGAGAATTGATGATTTGGCTGGATGGAGAGCAGCCTCTCTCCGATTTATACATCCTCCTCACACACACACACACATATTTGTCTTATGTAAAAAGCAATTTCATTAATCTTTCATTTTATTTTTGAGCATGTGTGTGGTTACCGACACATTTCACCGAAAGAGTGAGTGTATTTAGTATGTTCTTTGCATGTGTAACCTTTGGCATATAACTGCATCACCTCAGAACAATGACTCAACCTTGTAAACATTGTCACAAAAACACAAAAGCACAAGAGCATGTCTTATCTTTAGCAGGTCTCCCTGACAAGAAACACAACCGGTTATACTCGTCGCACCAACATGTCTTGCTCCTCAACCACTATCTAGGTCAAACGAGTGTGAATCTGAAAAAGGAGTGCGATAACTACATATAACCATAAACTTTCTTCTAATTGAGCAACATATAAAGTGCATCTGTGTTCGTGGAAAGTGGGAGGATAAACTTTCGCAACTTTTAAAACCCCATCGCTGTCACTCTGATGAATCTCTTACCTCTGCAAACACACATTGAGCAACATTTCCACCATGTAAACTGGTTGTGTTCTGACTGGCCTGGTTTGTATAGCATGTAGACACTGCGTGTTTACACAGTGGGGCAGAGGAGGAAACAGACCATGAGCAAACTGCACTGGTTTGTGATTCTAACAGCATGGTTGAACTGGCTGCTTATCTCTGACCTACGGTACATGTGGCTGAATATAGGATGTACAATAGAGAGGAGGAGATATAGGTTTATGTTAGGATAACCTTATGGTCTTCTGTGTGAGAATGATCTGCAGTTGAATTGAACCGTCTTCCAATAGGAGGCTTGGTTCAGAGATTTGGGATGGTTGAATGCTCCATGGGAATCGTAGTCGGCTGGAGAGAGGGGAACCGGACTCACTGTTATCCCTTTTTCTTACTCAACACACATCCTTCCCCTTATTCTATTTTTCAAGTGGCTGACGGTCAAGGAAGATGTGGGAAACACAAGCAGGAAGAGGCACAAACAGATGCACCATGCTTGTGAGGGCACACACACACACACACACACACACACACACACACACACACACACACACACACACACACACACACACACACACACACACACACACACACACACACACAACTGATTGCAGGAAACTTTCCCTGGTCTTAGTCCTCCAGCCTACTGACCCACATTCCAGCCTGGTTGTGTCACTGGGACTCAGCCGAGGCTGTGGCGGCTTCTGTCCGTCTGATCCCAATGAGGCTATGAGCCGACCACCGAAAGAATGATTATGCTGCAAGAAATCACATTCTTTGACTCCCTGCTTTCCTGTTTATCTCCCTTTCCTGCTGTCTTCTTGCGTCCCTATCTTTCTCGCTACACCCCTTGTTCCCTGACAATCCCCCTCAGACCCAGTCTGCTGGTTCTTGCCCCCCCAACACAGGTACTTATCTCCACCATTTACTGATCTAGGTCAGTCGTCTGTGCTCAGTTCCTCTCTCTCTCTCTCTCTCTCTCTGTTGCTCACCCTCCCTATCCTAAGGCCTATGTTACGTAACAGTGATGATTCAGTTGGAACATGCTGTATATGTTCCTCTCTCTGTGGATACATCTGACAACAGCTGACTGGTGTCAAACCAGAGTTTTGCTTTAAACCTCAGCCAGGACAACAATTAAACCCCCTTAAAGCCAAATAATCACGCAAAGTGTTGGGAGCTCCTGTGCAGCACCTGTTGTGTGGCCACATGTTTTGGTATTTTTCCTAGTAGTTCCTACCTTCCTTACCCCCCTCAGCAGACAGCTATCTTGTCTGTTGTGGGTTAGTAGCATCTGAGACAAATTCAGCAGAGTTAGCGTGGGGCTAGGCGGCCATATCGTGTCAGCGGAGCAGGCCTTTCAACCCGCCTGTCTAATCTGGAGCTAATCCTAATCCCGTTAGTGTAAACACTGCTGCCATCTGGGCCCAGACACACCACAGCTCTGATTATAATGAACCCATCAAAAGGTCTTCAACCCATCACACTGTGTGAGCTGTCAGTGGCTGGATTTATGACACAGTCACGCTGAGGATGGACAGTCCAACAGTTGATGGGTAAACAAACAAACGCATAGCCAACACTGCAAATGGGTCAATGTTACTAAAGTAGGCAATTAGGATGGGAGACAAGAGAAAAAAGCCTCACAAGTTATGTGTAAGAGACACAAACACGAGTAATCTGTTTCTATAGGGTCTTTGGCCACTGGAGACATAAGAGGGAGCATTAGCTGTGGCGATGTAACCATGGCGCTGGTTAATGGATAAGCACAAGGAGAGAGGGGGGGGGGGCTCAACAGTGACAGCTGTGCTGCCCTCACCCAGGCAACCTCACTCATCACCCCCCCTTCCAACACATACACAAACACTGAATGGGTGAGGGTGACATGGCTAGTGAGTGAGTCACTAAAACTGGCATTATGTTCCCAATGAGTATCTTGGTGTTGGCTCTGATCAATATTATCATTATTATTTTTCATATTGGGGATATGATGTGAAACCATTTACAAGCCTAAATGCATGATTAATTGTCCATATTTCTGATCTGATCACCTGACTCTGTGCTGTTTGTCATTTCTATAAAGGATAAAGCCCCTTGGGTTTTAGGTTTTCTGGACTTGCTCCAGCTCTCCGTTGAGTTTGGCTTCTTCATTATGTCACCAGCAATGAAAACAAGAAAAAAAGTATTCTCAAAGCTGCTCTAAACCATATTTTGAGCTAAATAATCGATCAGATGACTGTGTGTTATGTGAAAAGGGTCGTTTTTAGTGACAAACCCTCCAGAGAATAATCAACTAGCAACCAACTCTGCACTTCTCCTCCGCTCTGCAGAGTATGTTAGCATCTTTTAGCTCATTGTTTTGGTTCACTCTACCCGCTTTCATCAGCATCTGTTTTGAGCTAAAAAATCTCTAAAACCTACTTTTTAAATTTTTTTATATTTTATTATACTATATTGATCCCTTTAAGGGGGAAATTTGTCTCTGCATTTGACCCATCCCTGTATATAGGGAGCAGTGGGCTGCCAAGGACAGGCGCCCAGGGGGAGCTTGGGGTTCAGTGTATTGCTCAGGTACACTTCGACACGTGACACGTCCCAGCACAACCCTCTTAACCCAGTGAGCCACGGTCGCCCCAAGCACCAGTTTCCCACTACTTTCCCAGCACCAGACTGCAGACAGACAAAGGTATCAACTAGCTGGTGAACACAGTGGAGCATTACACAGCTAAATAGCCAGGTATTTCACTCAGGAGCTGGCGAATACCAAAAAAGAGCTAAAATGAGAATAAACATTTGACTTACATTGTTCAGGTGGAGACAAACACAACCCCAAATGAATTATGTTTCTCCATGTCTGTTTGTTGTGTAAATTAAAAAAGGGTTAGCTTACACATTGGCCATATTGAATAGATTTTTTTCTGAAGGATAAAACACAATAAAGCCCAAGAGCTTATTTCCATTATGGTCCTTTGGGTGTATGTTTGACTGTTGTAGTGTTTGAATGAGTATATTAGCACTATTTATACCTAAATGAGTTAACATTAATCAGGCTTCATTAACCTTATAACGATAATGATACTATGTCAATGTTCTGTTTACGGTGGCACCTTTGTTTCAGCATGTAGATCCTCATTGCATTGTTCATGGTCAAATTGTTTTGTTTTTTCTCTGCAACTCAGGTTATAAATGCCCCAGCACGCATGGCAGACAGCGATTACATGGATAAGATGTTTATGTGCCACTGCATCTTGGTACCCCAGCTTGTAAGTTTCTCAAAAGTGTGAGAAAGGCCGATCCGGGTCTCTGAAACCAAGATACGATGTGTAAATGTGCCAACACATAACCTGTAAAACTGGGATACAAGTAGATGCACTATTTGATGTAGAATCTGACATGTTCCCCAAACTGCTTTTGAATACAGTCACCTTCCCACATTTAAAAACTATTTGATGCTTTCAAAATAAAGTGGAGCAATCTAGTCAGACTGCCAAAGGCAATGAGCCAAGTATCTATGATCTCAGAAATATGTTGGGGGGGGGGGGGGGTTTAAATCAGAGCCACAGCGTTGTCAGCCAGCAGATGTTCCATTGTTTAGCTCTGCGGTATAAGGTTGCTTCAGTTGAAGTTGAGACACTTACTGCATCTTTTGAATTTAGCTCCATTGAGTGCCATCACCACCAACCCCCGCCTCCTTCTACCCCCCCCCCAAGCTACTCAGAGAGGGGCTTAACCCCTCCCCCAATTCCCCTTTAACCCCCTGCAGACCTCATAGTGGCCCCACTGTGACTGCAACCCCCCTCTAGATCTTCACTTTAGTGCTAGTGCTCTTTGTCTCCCCCTCTCCTCCCACCCCCATCAGAAGCCAATTTATTGACCAATTGCTGCAGTGTGAGACGATAGTGTATTTAAATGGATATACATTTGAATGCTAAAATGCAGATTCCCCCCACACGCACACATACACATGCAGTGTGTTATCACATTGTCTCTTATCTGATGGTGAATGTATAGTGCATGGACGCCTCTGTCCGTCTTGCATGGTTACAATTCCTTCTTTTCAGCCTGCGTCTGAATGTGACTGCTGTTGTAGTCAGGGCCTGAGTGACCGCCACTGTGGAGCTTATGTAATAATCAGTGCCCTGCTTTCCTCTTCCCCACTATAGGCCTGTGTGTGTGTGTGAGAAAGAGAGAGAGGCTCTGTTATAATGCCTAGGAAACACACAGGCAGCACAGACTTCCTGTTTTTGTGTTGTGCCCATTGGAGGCAGGAAGTGAGAAGAACTGCTGCTCTGCTCCTTTTGCTCTCTGATGGGTGGATTTTGCCAGACAAAAAGATGCTGGTGCTTAGTCAGCTGCCAGCCACTTACTTACTTACACTACAGATCTAGGGGGGTTGGGGTGAATCTAGACGGTTGCCTCACTGAAAGCCAATAAGAACAAATCCAATGATGTCACTTAAAGTGCGGTGTGGCTGCTGTTAAAGGCCCTGGGATGCGGCTTCAACAAATGACCTTCATATGGGTCCTCTACCGTGGTGGTGGATGATCGCCAGCTCTTAACTTGGCAAGAAAGGGGCCTCTACTTGTGTCTGGTAAAATCATCCGTGTGTGGCTGTGAGTTTTATACATGGAAAGGGTTCAAGCCAAAACTAAGTAGAACCCTGGTTAGAACAAAGAATCTGGTGGTGGCAAACATGCCTGAGTGGTTGCTTTGAAGGACTGATTAAGGTTATAATAGTCATCTGCCTTGCCTCAAGCCCTCGGGCTGTGTGTTAAGGGTGGGGGCTGATAACAAGTGGTGTGTGTGTGTGTGTGTGTGGGGGGGGGGGGGGGGGGGGGGGGCTGTTGCCCTCTTTGTTCTGGCCCACTCCAATCATGCCTGCCTTTGTCTCCACCCACAGCCTACCACTGAGAGAGAGAGAGAGCAGTATCTGTCTCGCGCCAAAACAGAGAAGGAGGCGTGTTGCTTTTTCTTCCTCTTTTATTTCTCACTGTCCTTTTTTTCTCCCTCAAGGTACATTTTGTTTGTGTCTGACATGCATCCAGGGTAACCCAACGACTGCAGACCAGAGGTGTGCAAAACCGGCCAGTGCAGTACCCGTCCCCCTCTCTCTCCCTCTCTCCCTCCCTCTCTCTCTCTCTCTCACTACTACCTCTGTGCCTCTTTCTCTCCAGCATTTCCCGCCACTCCAGGGTGCATGGGGGTGGTGTTACAGCCGGTATGAAGAAAGGCTGGCTCCACTGAGCCTCGCGCCAAATGCCGGCTTTATTTAAATTAGCTCAGTGGGTGCGGCCCAACTGTCTCCATGTCCTGTTAACCCCCTCAGAGCCCCAGACTAGAAAGCAGAGACACAAAAGCAGAGAGCAACTAGGGCTCACAGTTTTGCCACAGCAAGAGTAAATATATAATTGATGTACCACATATGCAGCAGAATGTGATGTTTTTATTCCTCTATGAAACAGATTAAAATCATGTTATTCGTGCAGTTTTCTTTTGCTGTTTCAGAGGCTCTTTGTAGACAAATGTAAAGACTATTGAAGCTTTATTTTGTCAAACTTTACCAAACTTCCCTTAATAAAACGGGATGTTTGTCTTTCTTTGAAAATACAAGGTTTATTCAAGTAAAATAATATGTTTTAGCCCATAATAATGGATATTAACTACCACATACACACTCTAGAGAGGAGTATAGTCACTACGCAGCTACAATCCCAAATTGAAAGCGTTTCAAGCAACAAAAACTGCTCTTTTCAGATCAACTTCCTCTCTCGTACTCGCAGAGTATCTCTTTCACGTCCTTTGTCTGCAACGCCCAGTGCAATGAATGAAGCGGTGAAGTATTCAGGACCACGCTGCAGGGCTGAGAGGTTTATCCTCTACTGCGCTCTAGTGGCTGTGATCATGTAATGCAAGAAATGACTGCTTTAGCTGTCAGTACCGTCACACTGCTGAGAGACTCAACTGGGATATAGTGTTCCATCTATAGATCACAGGGTTGTTCTGTGCTCTTTGTTACACAAATAAGTGTTGAGACAGTGTGCATTGTTAATTCCTAATTATGTCAAACATGTATGATTAAAATACAAATACTTAATAGAGCAAACAGATTGTAGATCCTCAGGTTCCACACAATAAAAGACACACGATCCCTCAGCTGTCCTCTGTCAATCGATAAAAGCTCTTTGAGTCTGGTCTCTGGAGAGCCCGGAGGAGAGTGTGTGGTCCCAAACACATTATCCCGATGGTAACATGGGCACAATTGCAACTGCAGTCAGTTTCATGCGCGCTGCCTCTAGAAGTATTGGACAGATAGGTGTGATGGACCTCTGCTGGTTTTTAATTTGATTCATTCTTGATGAATACCTGGAAAGTAAAGTGGAAGCAACCCTATATCTACACTGAAAATAGTGAAAAAAATGAAACACCTTTTTGAAAATGACTGTTGGTCACTAATGGTGTCAGCAAAGCATAGCCTTGATGTCAACAGTCAGCATTTACTACCTCTGTAATGCTGACAGGTATATAGAGAGAATGGCTGTATGCGCCCATCAGGTGTTAATTGATCGTTTGTTCCTTGAGTCCCTGCATGAATGTCTGTTCAGTATCGTCATAGTCGGTAAATTACCTTTTTGTTCTCGTACAATCTAACATCATTTATTCTACGTCTATGCTCTTCAAAGACAAACCTTTCATCTTTGTTCCCTGCATCACCGGTCTGTTTCTGATTACTGCCATATCTGGAGGGCTATATATACAGTCTGGTGTCCCCGCAGCCAATCAGATCCAAGATGTGGACGTCCCAGCCAGTCTGACTCCCTGGCCGTTGCCTGGCAACTGGGACTGCTGCTCCGTCATTCGATCGATGGAAAGATCCTGCAGTGTTTTACATGGGAAGGGAAGAGAATAAATAAATAAATCATTTGATGCACAGGGGGAAGCAAATGACCCAGGATGAACTCCATTTCCCACACTGCTGAGCAGGAATATGAAACAGCAGTGTGCTATTGGAAGCTCAGAGCACATGGGACACAATGCAACATTATAAAATAATTAAAAAACACCTTCACTTTAAATGATCTATTGATGCATTGTATGAGAAAACAGCTTTGCTTCTATGTTCTAGGACACCCAACTCCAACTCTCTCTTAGGAGAACTGAAGCATGAATGCATTACAAGCATCATGACACAGCAGCGTTCTGACATGCCGGCCTGATTTGTCCAATAGGGTGCATCAACCATGTTGTCACATACATCACATGCTCTGCTGCTGCTCCAGGAGGTTAGACCCTGAAAGCGTTAAAAAGGGGGAGGATGCATTGTGGCTTGAAGTCATCAGTGTGTGTGAGTACCGGGAGAAGGCAGAAAAAGCCAAGCACAGAAGGGCTGAACAAGGAATATCTAGCATGACGCTAGATAAGAGGGAACATTAATCTCTGCCCACCTCTCTTTTATTCTGCGACATCTCACTCTTTCTCTTCCTCCCTTCTTTAAGAGCATTTGGCCAAGCCTCTGCGGCTGCAGTCGGAGTGATCTCATCTCCTGAGTGCACCAGGACGGAATTCAAATTGTGAATATGCAAGAGTGAGTAAGGACTTTGATGGGAACTCCTGCCAAAGAGAGAGAGAGAGAGAGACGAGATAAGAGAGCTATCAGAGCTGTAACTCAGTGTGGATCTGAGGGAGACAGGAGAGTGGTGAGCCCAAGCGGTAAGATGAGTCTAAACAAGTCTCTGACCGGCAGTGGACAGGACTTGACCAGCAGCGGCAACCGAGCCCAATGGGAAGACGCAAGGACGGTGTTGAAGCCCTCCACCCCCACCAGAAAACCTAAACCAGTGAGTACAGCCTTCCGAATGCAGCATCCACTCACAGGAGCAGTTCCTATGAGTTTCCATTCCTATGTGACGTGTCAGAGTTGGTGACAGCAAAGAGGACGCTCGTTGCACATAGCAGATGTGAACTGTGAAGTCAAATTCAACTTGTTGTTATGGCTTTTGGAGCAGAATTGTGTTGCTCTTACTGCCACACTTCACTGCTTCGAGGCTGCCTATTTCACACTGGCCATGACTGATCTGGCCTCTGAACTTGAGCAAAGTCTAGCCTTGGTAACAGCAGGAGGGTTAATACCATGGTTTACTAGCAAGTGTTGCATTTGAAGCCTCAGTGAAAGAAAGTTAGGTGTAAATGTAGTTGGGTGAAACAGGATACAGTGGATACAGCACACAGGGCTCTTGTTTCAGATCAGGTGCACGGTTCTCCGTGAAGGCTATTGACTCATTTGGATTTCTTCCCCAGAGAAAATACACCAAAATACAGAAACAGACACAACTACTACAGCTTCCAGGAACTTGCAGGATGTGACATTAACTTTTGGTTTAATACTCATCAAGCTGTAGTAAGTTTTCATCCCATACATATTTCCCCCCCACGTTTCAGGCTGACATATCTTAGCTTTCATAGATTTGTCTTGTCTTTATATCTGTAACTGACATTACCGTAATGTCTATTTCAAGTTCAGCCCACTCATAACCAATTAGAATGTAAAACGAGAAAAATCTCAAAATCTGTCGTGGTTATCAGTCAAAATATGACCAAACAGTTCAAGCATATGTACACAGTGTGCTATATTTTGTGTTGTCGTCCCAGCCTCCAAAGAGTTAACATGTGTCAGCCAGCCTGGCATGTGGGCCTCCACTATCAGAGTCGTCCAGTGGAAAGTATTTCATATCACACTGTTGCCTCTATTCTGTCACATCAGCTCACTCAGTTTACCCACTGTTGGCAATAAGGACTTTATTAAATAATTCCTTAATGCCGAGAACCGTTTTCAATATTCTTATGTTACTGCTCAGACTATGAACAGGCAGAGGAGTAACAGGCAGACAAGTTACAACTCTGAACCTGATTGGATAACAAACACTGTTATTCAAATAAAGCAAATGTGTTTGTGAAGAACAAGTCAAATCTGGGTATAAATGAAATGTTCTTTAACTCTCATCCTCCAGCCCAAGCCGGAGAATGCCATCACCATCGGCGTGTCTGCACGAGTCCTCTTCAACATGGAGAAGGAGCAGCACATCTACGAGCAGCAAGGCATGGAGGAGTACATCAAGTATCAGGTGGAGCATGAAATGCTGCCCTTCAGCCCCGGACCCGCCTTCTCCTTCGTGAAGGTCAGAGAAACAAACACATACACTCTATATCGAACCCAATGCAGAGGGATTCCTTGGTGTCAGTGTTATGTGTTAGGTCGTGTCTCTGGAGGCGGTGAATGAGTAATAAGCATAAAACACCAACCCACTCACACTCAAATCCATCCCCGCTGCTGTGATATAGCATGATCTTTTTTCTTTTACAGCTGGTTTTTGTGTTTTGTTGTGTTGCCAGGCTCTGGAGGCTGTGAACATGCGACTGAGGGAGCTTTACCCCGAGAGCGAGGAGCTCTTTGATGTTGTGCTCATGACCAACAACCACGCATACGTCGGCCTAAGACTCATCAATACCATCAATCATCACCGTGAGTTACTCGTGCACATGAATGATAAAAACGCACTCGTGTCATCAATATTTGGGTATTTTTAATTACTCAAATAAACTAAAGGATCAAGAGGTCTTATATGTTTTTTTTGTACTTTTCAAGCTAAAGATTATCTGAAAAATGCCTTGTCATGAAACTCAACACAGGGCTGACATATCTGTGGTTTTCACAGGACATCCATGAAATGACAGATTTAAGGCTGTAGTTCAACATTTTGAAATGCTTATTTGCTTTTCTTTCCATGAGTAAGATGAGAAAATTGATACCACTCATGTCTGTACATTAAATATGAACCTGGAGCCAGCATACGGTTATCTTAGCACAGAGAGAAACAACTAGCTTGGCTCTGTCCAAAGATATTCTGAATTAGGTTTTATAATCTTTACCTCTGATAATGTTTTTTAGGATTTTAGGAGCATTCTTTGGACTTTCTAGTCGGAAGACCCATAAACCTCTAATGGGTGGTACAGATTTCTCTTTGTTTCTGCGGTGGGATCATGGATTTAAAGCTATAGCAATGTAATTGTTACCATTCGTATGTTGGTAAATGAGCACCTACTGTAATCTGCGTCTGTGATAACATTGTGTCGCTTAGTCCAGGACAAGCTGTTAAATTAGCGTTGATACATTTGCGGCTCAGGCTGAGTGCGTGAGTGCGTTTGGGAAACACTTTTGCTAAAGAGTTTCTGAGTGAGTATGAACATTGAGGAATGTATGAGATGGACGTTTATAGTTAAAAGGAAAGTTAATGTCTGGTGAATGTGTAGGTTTGCTGCCACACATTCTGCTGCAGTAGAGGAGCTCAGGACTCGCAGCTGCATGTTAGAGGAACCTGTGTTTTGATGACGGACAGAGCCTCACGATGGGTTTCTTTATCGCACAGCTCATCGCAAGACAGAGGGTTTGAAAAGACTGTTACTTACAATTAACTGAGTTCCAAGGAATGCCCACAAATAATACATTAACAAAAGGAATTTAACAAATTCACAAAATTAGAATTGAGTGGGTGGGCATCATTGTCCTTTTGTGAATCCCTGAGTGTGGACAGACTCCCTCTCAGTTTAAGGGGTCGCCTGGCAGAAAAATCTCAAGCGCTTTCCTTTCATGTCACTCCGGGTTTGCTCTTCATTTCCTCTGCTCTGCCTTCTAAAGCCACACACCACCAGCAATCAGTATTTGACGTTGACAATAATCAGTTATGTAAAAATAGGTCGTCATGTCCCCGATTCTTTCACACCATTGTGATCAGTCGACTCTCGCCTATCTTCAATTGTATGCCCATCAGCTGTTCACTGATCTCTTAATTCTTCCCCTCTGCAGAGTTGTTCATTGAGCGCTTCTGTATGACAGGGGGGAACAGTCCCATAGGCTACTTGAAGGCCTACCACACTAACCTTTACCTGTCAGCTGATCCAGTCAAGGTTCGGGAAGCTCTGGAAGAAGGTATATTACTTAGAAGCTGTGACACTACACTAAAGAGGCAGAAGTTAGTGTCTCTGCTACATGCTATGTAAGATTAATTTATACACACGTTTTTCTCCACCAAACATTTAGGAATAGCAGCAGCCACTATGTTCACCCCAGAGAAGATGGCGGAAGTGTCGGAAACTCAGCTGCGTGTCGCCTTTGATGGCGATGCCGTCCTCTTTTCTGATGAGTCTGAGCGCATTTACAAGGCCCATGGACTGGACAAGTTCTTTGAGCACGAGAAGGCACACGAGAACAAGCTTCTGGACCATGTACAGTATACACATAGTGACAAATGAATTATCCGTGTCACACTTCTATTGAACATGTAGTGCATGTAATACATTCACCCTTGAATAGACAGGGAACGACAAACAGGACAGAAATCCAACAGAGCAAGAAACAAGCAGTCAGATGATTATCAAAAGAACCTCAACTAGAAGTAAAACTCAAAGTGAGCGCACCTGAAAAGTCGGCAACAATCCCTAATTCATCAGGAAAACATTGTGCATGAGTAAGTACATGAGGTCAACATAAATAAGGCATTTGGTCTTTAAACTTGGTTCCTAATTTTATCATTTGCGTTTTCTTAGGCCCGACAGCTTATTTCTTGCCCCGTCTGACTTCTGTTAATGATCTCACCACATTTCCAGATCTCAGGAACCAACTTGGTAATAACAATGTTATTATACCAATATGAATGACAGCCAATACAATGAAAGTAAGTCCCAAGTTACTATAAAGCAGCTGGCAAACTCTGCATACAGAGCACAGTGTGTTATGAACTTTGCCTTTTGGCCCAGAATCTAACAATTGTGTAGATTTGACTGCGTAATGAGCCACATATAAATGTAGAAACTACCAAATGGAGGCTGTGTGCTTACTCTATACCTTCTTCTTTCTGCAGGGGCCGTTGAAAGGTTTCCTGGAGTCTTTAGGAAAGCTACAGAAGAAATTTTATGGCAAAGGCCAGCGCATGGACTGCCCCATCCGGACCTACTTGGTGACAGCTCGCAGCGCAGCCAGCTCTGGTACCAGAGCCCTAAAAACTCTGCGCTCATGGGGTCTGGAGATCGACGAGGCTCTCTTTCTGGCAGGGGCACCAAAGGGCCCCATGCTTGAGAAGATCAGGCCGCACATTTTCTTTGACGACCAGATGTTTCACATTGAGGGGGCAGCAGAAATGGGGACAGTAGCGTGCCACGTGCCCTATGGGATAGCTCAGAGAGTTACCAAGAGAGAAATTAATGACAAAGAGACTTCTTCAGCACCCAAGTACCCTGGACATAAATGTTCAAAGGCAGAGGAGCCCCTTAGCAACTAAGGATGTTATAACTGTGTTTAAAACCATGAAAAACGGTCCTGGAAATGGTCTACAAATTGTAAACACTATTTCTTTAGATGCCAGGTTACTGAAGAAACATCAAGTGACTTAAGGCTATTTTTACTATAGAGGAATTGCATCCTTAATGCGCCAGTTTGAAGATGCTCAATCATTTTGTGCAGAAACTCGATTTGGATTTATAATTGTATCACTTTACTGCTTGTCTGTGTGTTTAAGAGTTTGTAAAACCGGTGCCTTCTTCCTCACTATTGCTGGATGTTTTCCATCAATCCTGCATGTTGTTGGTATATGTTGTACATGTGGTTGTTTGATCAATGTATATGAATGTCTTTTAACATTACAACTTGGTATTTGAATATTTACTTCCTATTTATTTAATATTTCTTCTTGAAGACACTAATGTTTGAACATATATATTTATATGTATATATAAATATAATATATATATATATATAATTTATTAGCATGCATCATGTGCAATTTGCATGTCTGCTACTTGTCCCTAAAGTGCCAAAGGTTCAGTGTCTAGCTGGTTGTTGCCTGCCTGTGTGTCTTATGTTGTCATTCAGGTGTGTTGTTATTGGTACTGTCAGACCTCACATGCACAGATGTGGAATCTGAAAGTCTGGGCTAAATGAGAGTTGTGGACTGTTATGCAATCAAGTTTTTCTGTTTCAAGATGTGAAGTAAAGGTGACTACATTCAAAAGGTTCTCTTTCCTGTCATTTTCAACACTAAAAAGTGTTTATTATTCATTTTGTTGCAGAGGTGAAATAAGTTTCAATGTCTTACTCACACAGTCAAGAATTAGAAGAAAAATCAAGAGTGAAGATAAGAGTTGACGGTGGCTAAAATAATGATTCCTGACAGCAGGGGAAGACAGACACCAAACAGCTAACAGTATAATGAAGACCATTAGCCTATTAGTGACTCCTGTTCTATACTATACTCTGTGCCAGCGCACTGGCCTGTTTCTCCTGTATAAATGCCAGAGACTCAGAGACAAACCTTTGACTCATATTCTGTATGTGTTCAACCCTGTCTCCTTCTTGCAAGAATAAATGTCCCGTTTGATGATTTTTACATCGGTCTCGGGTGAATTTTTCTAACAAATACTATGACTTTTTATGACATATGACATATTATAAATGCTTCTATGACACCACTGTTAGTTCCATGCCACACCCATGTGATGACAAGTGTTGAATGCAACGTGTAATCATAAAAGGCCTGAAAATGACCCTCCAACCTCATTCTTTTGAGTTGACTCACCCATCACCATCATAGACAGACGCCACCATCGTTGCATTCATTTTTAGCTTCAATTTGAAAAGCCTGTTACTGCAAAGCAGCATTCAATAATATTACTATAACAATGGTTGAGGTGACTGTGTGTGAAGGAAAAGGTGTCAATCACAGTTATAATACAACAGCTGATAATCTCCTTCCTCACAGCTGTACGAGATTTATAGCATCTTTCAGCTCAGTGTTTTGGTTTTATGGCCCACAAGTTAATAATTTACTCACCCAGTACCTTTTGAGGAATGTAAATATTTACAGAAGACACACTGAACCAGTATGTTTAACAGACAGATTTATTATAACATTTCAGTTTTCTGAGATGACAAAAGTGCTGATTAGGAAATTAACTGGTGTAATTTACAATTGCATTCCTAATTGGCAAAATTTGTAAAAAAAAAAATGTTTAACGTGTCCTTCATGATTTTCAGATAAGTGCAGCCAGTCCAAGCAGAGTTCCTCCGACGCCTGCTCCAGCGCTGGCTGCAGCTGCAGTGGCAGCTCCTGACAGACCAGCTGCACCTACAGCACGAGTATACGTTTTACATCAGGACATGGAGCTACGGAGAAGCTGAGGCTTGTCCTCAAGCTAAAAACACCAACCTTACTATAGACTACACAGTCATTATATTCTACCTAACACTTAGCCCAAAGCTAAAAAAAACAATAATGCGAAATGACCATTAAGATACAACAGTTAAAACCACAAGATTCAAATAAATTTTTAAAATCAAGTAACGATGTTTACCAAATGCCTGCAAAACAGCCACTGCGCTTCCTGCTGCCACTGCGCCTCCGTTAGCCACTGCAGCAGCTGACATCATGCCGGCAGCATAGGATCCTGCTGCGATCCCAGCTGTGGTGAAACCTATGGCTCCCAGAACAAAAGGAGCCCCGACCACACCAACCACTGCACATGAACAACACAGCAGAGGGACCTTTGTTGTTAATTATAGTGTGCTACTTTCTCAGGCCACTTTAAAATGGATAATGCATGATTTCATTTTTGCGTGTAAATGTTTTTTTGTCTTCTTTTTTTTGTGATAAACCTGTTAGAATCAGTGGGAAAAGTAAAAACGGTTGATCCAGAAAGTCTGTACAAAGTCATACCTGCTCCTCCTCCGAGTGCAACAAACGTCACTGAAAGATAAGATGAAAACCGAAATCAACATTTGCTGTGGTTCTGTAATAAAAGCATATAAGTGAAAGTAAATCAGTATTGTGAAAGGAACAGTGATACTCACATAGTCCCATCTCTTGCTGTAGTAGTAGCTACTGATGAGCTTGGGCGATGGGCTGGGCTTTATATACTGAGGGTGAGTTTCATTTCTCATGAAATGAAACTGGGCGAATCTGAACAGAAGGGGGCGTCACAGAGATTCTGATGAGTCTAGAACTGTGCTGGGTTTTATATACTGAAGGTTAGTTAGGTACCACTTCATCACTTCATACCATTTATTCAAAAATTAAACTTCAAGTCTGATCAAAAGAGGGTGGCACAGAGTCCATTCAGAATAAACTTTCATCATCACGATAGAAAATAATGTTTTGGCTGGTGGTGGCTTTTATCAAGATCAAAGTAAATAAAGTACAATGTTAAGTATTTATACTTAAGAGATCATAATAGTGTTATTCCAGCATGTAAAGCCTGCTTTAAAGGTTCAAATGTATTCATTTATAGTCATGTATACCAACAGTTAATTGCAATAAAAAAGGGATAATTCAATGAAATCTGCTATTTGAGTGAAGGCATATCTTAATTTTAAATATATGATGGATGACTCTTAACTATGTGTATACCTGTTGATATTATTGTTGGCAAGTTGTCATGTCAATTAAGCTTTTATTGTTTTAGTTTTTTTTTGTATTATTTTCAAGGTATTAAATACAAACAGCTGTTTGATACGGTGGGAAATCTATAAGAGAGAAGCAGGAAACCTACTTCTGGTGGAGATTATGAGGAATTTAAATATTTACAAACAAAAGACTGAACCAGTATGTTTCACAGGTTACAAGGATTTATTGAACAAAACATATCAGTTGTCTGAGATGACAAAAGTGCTCTTTAGGTAATATACTGATGCAATTTGCTATTGCCTCCTTAAGTTGGCAAAAGTAAAAGTATTGTAACTGCATCTTGTTCCTTCATGATTCTCAGCTGAAGAAGCTGGTCAGTCATCCCGCTGCTGCTCTGCAGTGGCCACTTCTGGCAGACTCCCTGTAGCACCTACAGCAAGAGAACACAATTTATATCAGAATATGGAACTACAGAGAAGCTGACAAAGTCTTGTTCTCAAACTAAAGGACTAAATAAAACAGTAGCATTATTACACACAGTAGTGTCATTATATTCTAAAAACACTGTATTGTAAACCAAAAGCTACTAATATCTTTTTGAAATTATTGTTTCTTTCAGTTCCAGGTTTGCAAACACCTGTGTAGCATTTAGTGATACTTCAGAAAGATATAAAAGGGAACATAATGTCCCTGTGATTATCATTACAGCAATGATCAAATCATCATTAAGATTTTTAAAAATGTAAAAACCACAAGATTAAAATATTTTAAAAGTTAAAGAATGTTTTTTACCGATTGTCTGCAAAGTAGCCACCGAACCTCCTGCTGTTACTCCTCCTCCGTTAGCAACTGCAGAATCCGACATCATAGTAGCAGCACAGGAACCTTTTTGTATTCCATCTGAGGTGAAACCTACTTCAACGATAGCTTCTACTGCACCCGGACAACACAGCAAAGAGAACGTTGTTGTTAATGGTCTAATTTGTCAGACCACTTTAACATGGACCATGAATGATATCAATTTAGTAAATGCACTTTACATTAAAGTCTGTTTAAATCAGTTGAACATCGATGAACATCGAAATCAACATCCACAGTTCATCTGGCTGATTCAAAGATATTTGCTGTGGTTACTATCATTACGTATACTTTTTAATAAGAAAGCAGTATTATCAAAGAACAGTGATACTCACCAGTGTCCATGTCTTTACCTGCTCTGGTTCTGGTGAGTCTTGAACTGTGCTGGGTTTTATATACTGAAGGTTAGTTAGGTATCATTTCTTCAAAAACGAAACTTAACATCTGATCAAAAGAGAACGTCACAAAGTCCATTCCACCCACATGAACTCAAGTAATTACAATTCCTGAGATAGTATGTCATCATATAGAACATAAGAACAAAGACTAAAGACAAACACTGAAGAGTTGCTAAACCAGTTCAGTTGTGACGGCTCCTTCAAACCTGCATTCAGGACAAACTTTCATCTTTAAGTCACGATAGAAAATAATGTTTTGGCTCTGGAGGTCGTGGTGGCTTTTATCAAGATCAAAGTAAATAAAGTACAATGTTAAGTATTTATACTTAAGAGATCATAATAGTGTTATTCCAGCATGTAAAACCTGCTTTAAGGGTTAAAATGTATTCATTTATATTCATGTGTACCAACAGTTAATTGCAATAAAAAAGGGATAATTCAATGAAATCTGCTGTTTGAGTGAAGGCATATCTTAAATACATGATGGATGACTCTTAACTGTGTGAAAACAGCTTGATGTAATACTGAACCTTTATCAGTGGAGGGTGGTATTTCCCTCCTATGTGAACGTTATCACCTGCAGCAAAGCTTCCTCAGGTCCCTTCATGTCGTGTTTGGGTGAAAATGAAAAGCTCATTTTTGTTTTACAGAAACATATCCAGTGATGAGCATCAAGCTGTTACAGATATAGTGGAAATACGTGTCTGTATACAACTGGAGGAGGATTCTGTGTTTCACGGGGGAAAAGTCTCTGCTGGTGTTTTGTTGATGTGGTCTGAGTTAATATTAGATTTAAGTGTATTGCTCAATATTTTGGTTCATGACTAAACATCTGCAAAACTAATGACATTCCCATCAGACTCAGCTGTTTGTGTTTAGTGTGTTTTGTCACGCTTAACTACAATGGTGAACATGGTTAACATTATATCAGCATGTTGGCATTATTGACATCATGAACATGCTGATGTTATCATTTAGATATCCAGTAGCTGATTATGAGAAATTTAAATATTAACAAACGAAAGACTGAACCAGTATGTTTCACAGGTTACAAGGATTTATTGAACAAAACATATCAGTCGTCTGAGATGACAAAAGTGCTCTTTAGGTAATATACTGACGCAATTTGCTATTGCCTCCTTAAGTTGGCAAAAGTAAAAGTATTGTAACTGCATCTTGTTCCTTCATGATTCTCAGCTGAAGAAGCTGGTCAGTCATCCCGCTGCTGCTCTGCAGTGGCCACTTCTGGCAGACTCCCTGTAGCACCTACAGCAAGAGAACACAATTTATATCAGAATATGGAGCTACAGAGAAGCTGACAAAGTCTTGTTCTCAAACTAAAGGACTAAATAAAACAGTAGCATTATTACACACAGTAGTGTCATTATATTCTAAAAACACTGTATTGTAAACCAAAAGCTACTAATATCTTTTTGAAATTATTGTTTCTTTCAGTTCCAGGTTTGCAAACACCTGTGTAGCATTTAGTGATACTTCAGAAAGATATAAAAGGGAACATAATGTCCCTGTGATTATCATTACAGCAATGATCAAATCATCATTAAGATTTTTAAAAATGTAAAAACCACAAGATTAAAATATTTTAAAAGTTAAAGAATGTTTTTTACCGATTGTCTGCAAAGTAGCCACCGAACCTCCTGCTGTTACTCCTCCTCCGTTAGCAACTGCAGAATCCGACATCATAGTAGCAGCACAGGAACCTTTTTGTATTCCATCTGAGGTGAAACCTACTTCAACGATAGCTTCTACTGCACCCGGACAACACAGCAAAGAGAACGTTGTTGTTAATGGTCTAATATGTCAGACCACTTTAACATGGACCATGAATGATATCAATTTAGTAAATGCACTTTACATTAAAGTCTGTTTAAATCAGTTGAACATCGATGAACATCGAAATCAACATCCACAGTTCATCTGGCTGATTCAAAGATATTTGCTGTGGTTACTATCATTACGTATACTTTTTAATAAGAAAGCAGTATTATCAAAGAACTGTGATACTCACCAGTGTCCATGTCTTTACCTGCTCTGGTTCTGGTGAGTCTTGAACTGTGCTGGGTTTTATATACTGAAGGTTAGTTAGGTATCATTTCTTCAAAAACGAAACTTAACATCTGATCAAAAGAGAGCTTCACAAAATCCAAGGCTCAAGGGTGTCAGCTCCACACAGCCTCACTACTGTGGTCTGCCCAAGAGATTTCCCAAGAGATTGTCCTTCAGGATATCCTCTCCTTTTAGCCACCAGCCACAGCTAATCGCGATTGAACAGCTGCAGCTGGCATCCGGGACAAAGGGTGGCACCCGAGAAGACTGAGGGAAAACAGAGGGAGAGCACACACACAACACGGCACGTAACACATGCTATACTTTATTTCAATGACATTTTATAGCTTTCTATATTGTGATTTTTATGGCATATTATGACATGTTTATGACATACGATACTATGACTTTTTTATGAAGTAGTATAGTGACTTTTTTACATAATTTACACATTTGTATTGCATACAATACTATGAGATTATGACACTTCTTTAAAGAAATACTATACCATTACATTTTCAATGACATACAATGTTTAGTAGGTACAGCAGCATGACAGTAGACTCATGTCAGAGCAAAGCATTTCATAATTTGATGAAAAGTGTAATAAATAAATGAGTAATCCTGGAATAGTTTACAAACCATCATACATCTTTGCATATGTTGTTCTTACAATCATTTTGAAATCAGGAAATCACTGAAGAATGAAAAATTCTCAATTTTAAGTTAAAATCTCATCTGTGTGATCATCTCATGACTGAGGCCCAAATGTGAGTGATGAATGCAAAGCTTCATAGCAACATGTTGGTCTCAAAAACTTGATTAACTTAAAAAGTATTACATATTTTTAGAAATGTTTTCCTAACACTTCTGTTAGTCCCATGCCTCACCCATGTGATGACTCACATTCCAGTGAGGAGACAAAACAAGTGTTGAATGAAAATGTGCAATGAGAAAAGGCCTGAAAATGACTCTCCAGCCTCATTCTTGTGTTGATTCTCACATCACCGTCACAGACAGACACCACCATAGTTGCATCCATGTTTAGCTCCAGTTGAAAGCCTGTGCATGTGGAGCATGCTGGATGGTTTAGTGTTGGAGCATATCAAGACATCCCGGAGCTCAACATGAGTTTGAATGTTATTTAGTTCAGAATCCTGTTCTCATAGTAACAGGTTGTTGATATTATTGTTGGCACGTTCTCATGTCAATTAAGCTTTTACTGTTTTAGTTTTTGTTAAATTGTTTTCAAGGTATAAAATACAAACAGCTGTTTGATACGGTGGGAAATCTATAAGAGAGAAGCAGGAAACCTGCTTCTGGAGATTATGAGGAATTGAAATATTTACAAACAAAAGACTGAACCAGTATGTTTCACAGGTTACAATGATTTATTGAACAAAACAAATCAGTTGTCTGAGATGACAAAAGGGAGTACTTTCAAAGAAATATATCAGCATTGTCAAAGAACGGTGATACTCACCAGGGTCATGTCTTTACCTGCTCTGGTTCTGATGAGTCTAGAACTGTGCTGGGTGTTATCTACTGAATGTTAGTTACGTACCATTTCTTCAAAAATGAAACTTCAAATCTGAACAAAAGAGAGCTTCACAAAATCCAAGGCTCAAGGGTGTCAGCTCCACACAGCCTCACTACTGTGGTCTGCCCAAGAGATTTCCCAAGAGATTGTCCTTCAAGATATCCTCTGCTTTTAGCCACCAGCCACAGCTAATGGCGATTGAACAGCCGCGTCCAATCAGCCGCTGCAGCTGGCATCCGGGACAGAGGGTGGCACCCGAGAAGACTGAGGGAAAACAAAGGGAGAGCACACACACAACACGGCACGTAACACATGCTATACTTTATTTCAATGACATTTTATAGCTTTCTATATTGTGATTTTTATGGCATATTATGACATGTTTATGACATACGATACTATGACTTTTTTATGAAGTAGTATAGTGACTTTTTTTTTACATAACTTACACATTTGTATTGCATACAATACTATGAGATTATGACACTTGAAAGAAATACTATACCATTACATTTTCAATGACATACAATACAAAAAACTAAGGAATGTTTTGCTCCAAAGGCCTGTGTCCTCATGTGAAACTTTGTGTGAACTTCCTCTGACACCAAGTGTCTCAGCTGGTTTTGTGATTAGGTGTCACAGATGACTACTTGGTGAGCATTTCATCCGTTTGTCCTAAATATAAGATAATAAACCTGTTGAACATGTCAGTGTTTACGCAGAGCTGATTTGCAACCATGACGTTTCCTGATTAGGATAAGATGACCTTTAACCCAACGAATTGTCAAAGAAACGTCTCCAAAATATGTTCCAGACTTTATGCAAATGACTCTGTGCCAAGGAATTTGTGTGTTTTCCATAGTGTATGCAAATTACTCTGTCAGCGCACTGGCCTGTTTCTCCTGTATAAATGCCAGAGACTCAGAGACAAACCTTTGACTCATATTCTGTATGTGTTCAACCCTGTCTCCTTCTTGCAAGAATAAATGTCCCGTTTGATGATTTTTACATCGGTCTCGAGTGAATTTTTCTAACAAATACTATGACTTTTTATGACATATGACATATTATAAATGCTTCTATGACACCACTGTTAGTCCCATGCCACACCCATGTGATGACAAGTGTTGAATGCAACGTGTAATCATAAAAGGCCTGAAAATGACCCTCCAACCTCATTCTTTTGAGTTGACTCACCCATCACCATCATAGACAGACGCCACCATCGTTGCATTCATTTTTAGCTTCAATTTGAAAAGCCTGTTACCGCAAAGCAGCATTCAATAATATTACTATAACAATGGTTGAGGTGACTGTGTGTGAAGGAAAAGGTGTCAATCACAGTTATAATACAACAGCTGATAATCTCCTTCCTCACAGCTGTACGAGATTTATAGCATCTTTCAGCTCAGTGTTTTGGTTTTATGGCCCACAAGTTAATAATTTACTCACCCAGTACCTTTTGAGGAATGTAAATATTTACAGAAGACACACTGAACCAGTATCTTTAACAGACAGATTTATTATAACATTTCAGTTTTCTGAGATGACAAAAGTGCTGATTAGGAAATTAACTGGTGTAATTTACAATTGCATTCCTACTTGGCAAAAGTTGTAAAAAAAAAATGATTTTCAGATAAGTGCAGCCAGTCCTAGCAGAGTTCCTCCGACGCCTGCTCCAAAGCTGGATACGGCTGCAGTGGCAAATCCTGACAGACCAGCTGCACCTACAGCACGAGTATACGTTTTACATCAGGACATGGAGCTACGGAGAAGCTGAGGCTTGTCCTCAAGCTAAAAACACCAACCTTATTATAGACTACACAGTCATTATATTCTACCTAACACTTAGCCCAAAGCTAAAAAAAACAATAATGCGAAATGACCATTAAGATACAACAGTTAAAACCACAAGATTCAAATACATTTTTAAAATCAAGTAACGATGTTTACCAAATGCCTGCAAAACAGCCACTGCGCTTCCTGCTGCCACTGCGCCTCCGTTAGCCACTGCAGCAGCTGACATCATGCCGGCAGCATAGGATCCTGCTGCGATCCCAGCTGTGGTGAAACCTATGGCTCCCAGAACAAAAGGAGCCCCGACCACACCAACCACTGCACATGAACAACACAGCAGAGGGACCTTTGTTGTTAATTATAATGTGCTACTTTCTCAGGCCACTTTAAAATGGATAATGCATGATTTCATTTTTGCATGTAAATGTTTTTTTTCCTTCTTTTTTTTGTGATAAACCTGTTAGAATCAGTGGGAAAAGTAAAAACGGTTGATCCAGAAAGTCTGTACAAAGTCATACCTGCTCCTCCTCCGAGTGCAACAAACGTCACTGAAAGATAAGATGAAAACCGAAATCAACATTTGCTGTGGTTCTGTAATAAAAGCATATAAGTGAAAGTAAATCAGTATTGTGAAAGGAACAGTGATACTCACATAGTCCCATCTCTTGCTGTAGTAGTAGCTACTGATGAGCTTGGGCGATGGGCTGGGCTTTATATACTGAGGGTGAGTTAGGTACCACTTCATACGTACCATTTATTCAAAAATTAAACTTCAAGTCTGATCAAAAGAGGGTGGCACAGAGTCCATTCAGAATAAACTTTCATCATCACGATAGAAAATAATGTTTTGGCTGGTGGTGGCTTTTATCAAGATCAAAGTAAATAAAGTACAATGTTAAGTATTTATACTTAAGAGATCATAATAGTGTTATTCCAGCATGTAAAGCCTGCTTTAAAGGTTCAAATGTATTCATTTATAGTCATGTATACCAACAGTTAATTGCAATAAAAAAGGGATAATTCAATGAAATCTGCTATTTGAGTGAAGGCATATCTTAATTTTAAATATATGATGGATGACTCTTAACTATGTGTATACCTGTTGATATTATTGTTGGCAAGTTGTCATGTCAATTAAGCTTTTATTGTTTTAGTTTTTTTTTGTATTATTTTCAAAGTATTAAATACAAACAGCTGTTTGATACGGTGGGAAATCTATAAGAGAGAAGCAGGAAACCTACTTCTGGTGGAGATTATGAGGAATTTAAATATTTACAAACAAAAGACTGAACCAGTATGTTTCACAGGTTACAATGATTTATTGAACAAAACATATCAGTTGTCTGAGATGACAAAAGTGCTCTTTAGGTAATATACTGATGCAATTTGCTATTGCCTCCTTAAGTTGGCAAAAGTAAAAGTATTGTAACTGCATCTTGTTCCTTCATGATTCTCAGCTGAAGAAGCTGGTCAGCCATCCCACTGCTGCTGCTCTGCAGTGGCCACTTCTGGCAGACTCCCTGTAGCACCTACAGCAAGAGAACACAATTTATATCAGAATATGGAGCTACAGAGAAGCTGACAAAGTCTTGTTCTCAAACTAAAGGACTAAATAAAACAGTAGCATTATTACACACAGTAGTGTCATTATATTCTAAAAACACTGTATTGTAAACCAAAAGCTACTAATATCTTTTTGAAATTATTGTTTCTTTCAGTTCCAGGTTTGCAAACACCTGTGTAGCATTTAGTGATACTTCAGAAAGATATAAAAGGGAACATAATGTCCCTGTGATTATCATTCCAGCAATGATCAAATCATCATTAAGATTTTTAAAAATGTAAAAACCACAAGATTAAAATATTTTAAAAGTTAAAGAATGTTTTTTACCGATTGTCTGCAAAGTAGCCACCGAACCTCCTGCTGTTACTCCTCCTCCGTTAGCAACTGCAGAATCCGACATCATAGTAGCAGCACAGGAACCTTTTTGTATTCCATCTGAGGTGAAACCTACTTCAACGATAGCTTCTACTGCACCCGGACAACACAGCAAAGAGAACGTTGTTGTTAATGGTCTAATATGTCAGACCACTTTAACATGGACCATGAATGATATCAATTTAGTAAATGCACTTTACATTAAAGTCTGTTTAAATCAGTTGAACATCGATGAACATCGAAATCAACATCCACAGTTCATCTGGCTGATTCAAAGATATTTGCTGTGGTTACTATCATTACGTATACTTTTTAATAAGAAAGCAGTATTATCAAAGAACAGTGATACTCACCAGTGTCCATGTCTTTACCTGCTCTGGTTCTGGTGAGTCTTGAACTGTGCTGGGTTTTATATACTGAAGGTTAGTTAGGTATCATTTCTTCAAAAACGAAACTTAACATCTGATCAAAAGAGAACGTCACAAAGTCCATTCCACCCACATGAACTCAAGTAATTACAATTCCTGAGATAGTATGTCATCATATAGAACATAAGAACAAAGACTAAAGACAAACACTGAAGAGTTGCTAAACCAGTTCAGTTGTGACGGCTCCTTCAAACCTGCATTCAGGACAAACTTTCATCTTTAAGCCACGATAGAAAATAATGTTTTGGCTCTGGAGGTCGTGGTGGCTTTTATCAAGATCAAAGTAAATAAAGTACAATGTTAAGTATTTATACTTAAGAGATCATAATAGTGTTATTCCAGCATGTAAAACCTGCTTTAAGGGTTAAAATGTATTCATCTATATTCATGTGTACCAACAGTTAATTGCAATAAAAAAGGGATAATTCAATGAAATCTGCTGTTTGAGTGAAGGCATATCTTAAATACATGATGGATGACTCTTAACTGTGTGAAAACAGCTTGATGTAATACTGAACCTTTATCAGTGGAGGGTGGTATTTCCCTCCTATGTGAACGTTATCACCTGCAGCAAAGCTTCCTCAGGTCCCTTCATGTCGTGTTTGGGTGAAAATGAAAAGCTCATTTTTGTTTTACAGAAACATATCCAGTGATGAGCATCAAGCTGTTACAGATATAGTGGAAATACGTGTCTGTATACAACTGGAGGAGGATTCTGTGTTTCACGGGGGAAAAGTCTCTGCTGGTGTTTTGTTGATGTGGTCTGAGTTAATATTAGATTTAAGTGTATTGCTCAATATTTTGGTTCATGACTAAACATCTGCAAAACTAATGACATTCCCATCAGACTCAGCTGTTTGTGTTTAGTGTGTTTTGTCACGCTTAACTACAATGGTGAACATGGTTAACATTATATCAGCATGTTGGCATTATTGACATCATGAACATGCTGATGTTATCATTTAGATATCCAGTAGCTGATTATGAGAAATTTAAATATTAACAAACGAAAGACTGAACCAGTTCACAGGTTACAATGATTTATTGAATAAAACATATCAGTTGTCTGAGATGACAAAAGTGCTCTTTAGGTAATGTACTGATGTAATTTGCTATTGCCTCCTTAAGTTGGCAAACGTAAAAGTATTTTAAATACATCTTGTTCCTTCATGATTCTCAGCCGAAGAAGCCGGTCAACCATCCCACTGCTGCTCCGGTGGCTGCCAGAACTGCAGTGCCAGCTCCAGACAGACCAGCTGCAGCTACAGCACGAGTATACAATATATATCAGAATATGGAGCTACAGAGAAGCTGACAAAGTCTTGTTCTCAAACTAAAGGACTAAATAAAACAGTAGCATTATTACACACAGTAGTGTCATTATATTGTAAAAACACTGTATTGTAAACCAAAAGCTACTAATATCTTTCTGAAATTATTGTTTCTTTCAGTTCCAGGTTTGCAAACACCTGTGTAGCATTTTGTGATACTTCAGAAAGATATAAAAGGGAACATAATGTCCCTGTGATTATCATTCCAGCAATGATCAAATCATCATTAAGAGAAAAAAATATAAAAACCACAACATTTTAATATTTTGTTTTTATACCTATTTGCTGGAAAAAAGCCACCACACCTCCTGCTGCCACTCCTCCTCCGTTATTAATTGCAAAAAACGACATGATACTAGCAGCAATGGAGCCTGCTGTGATCCCAGCGGAGATGAAACCTGCTGCTCCCAGAGCAACAGGAGCCGCGACCACAGCACCTACTGCACCTGGACAACACAGCAGAGAGAACGTTGTTGTTCATGGTCTAATTTGTCAGACCACTTTAACATGGATCATGAATGATATCAATTTAGTAAATGGCACTTTACATTAAAGTCTGTTTAAATCAGTTGAAGAAGTAAACACAGGTGATCCATGAAGGCTGTACAAAGTCTTACCTCCAACTATTAACACAACAAACCCTGAAATGCAGGATAAACATCGAAATCAACATTCACAGTTCATCTGGTTTATTCAAAGATATTTGCTGTGGTTACTATCATTACTTATTTTTTAATAAGAAAAGCCTATATCAAAAAAACTATCAGTACTTTCAAAGAAATATATCGGTATTATCAAAGAACAGTGATACTCACCAAGGTCCATGTCTTTACCTGCTCTGGTTCTGATGAGTCTAGAACTGTGCTGTGTGTTATCTACTGAAGGTTAGTTACGTAACATTTATTCAAAAATGAAACTTCAAATCTGAACAAAAGAGAGCTTCACAAAGTACATTCCACCCACATAAACTCAAGTATTTAAATTCCTGAGGTGGTAGGTCGTCACTTTATATAGAACATAAGAACAAAGACAAAAGACAAACACTGAAGAGTTGCTAAACCAGTTCAGTTGTGACGGCTCCTTCAAACCTGCATTCAGGACAAACTTTCATCTTTAAGCCACGATAGAAAATAATGTTTTGGCTCTGGAGGTCGTGGTGGCTTTTATCAAGATCAAAGTAAATAAAGTACAATGTTAAGTATTTATACTTAAGAGATCATAATAGTGTTATTCCAGCATGTAAAACCTGCTTTAAGGGTTAAAATGTATTCATCTATATTCATGTGTACCAACAGTTAATTGCAATAAAAAAGGGATAATTCAATGAAATCTGCTGTTTGAGTGAAGGCAAATCTTAAATTTAAATATATAATTGATGACTCTTAACTGTGTGAAAACACCTGTTGACATTATTGTTGGCAAGTTCTCATGTCAATTAAGCTTTTATTGTTTTAGTTTTTTTTGTATTATTTTCAAGGTATAAAATACAAACAGCTGTTTGATACGGTGGGAAATCTATTAGAGAGAAGCAGGAAACCTGCTTCTGGAGATTATGAGGAATTGAAATATTTACAAAGGAAAGACTGAACCAGTATGTTTCACAGGTTACAATGATTTATTGAACAAAACATATCAGTTGTCTGAGATGACAAAAGTGCTCTTTAGGTAATGTAGTGATGTAATTTGCTATTGCCTCCTTAAGTTGGCAAAAGTAAAAGTATTGTAACTGCATCTTGTTCCTTCATGATTCTCAGCCGAAGAAGCTGGTCAGCCATCCCACTGCTGCTCCGGTGCCTGCCACAGCTGCAGTGGCCACTGCTGGCAGACTCCCTGTAGCTCCTACATTAAGAGAACACAATTTATATCAGAATATGGAGCTACAGAGAAGCTGACAGTCTCGTTCTCAAACTAAAGGACTAAATAAAACAGTAGCATTATTACACACAGTAGTGTCATTATATTGTAAAAACACTGTATTGTAAACCAAAAGCTACTAATATCTTTCTGAAATTATTGTTTCTGTGTAGCATTTTGTGATACTTCAGAAAGATATAAAAGGGAACATAATGCCCCTGTGATTATCATTCCAGTAATGATCAAATCATCATTAAGAAAAAAAACAACAACCGAAAAACCCACAAGATTACAAATATTAAAAAAATTAAAGAATGTTTGTTTACCTGCTGCCTGCAAACCAGCCACCACACTTCCTGCTACCACTCCTCCTCCGTTAGCAACTGCAGCAGCCGACATCATACTAGCACCAATGGAGCCTGCTGCGATCCCAGCGGAGGTGAAACCTGCTGCTCCCAGAACAACAGGAGCCCCGACCACAGCAGCTACTGCACCTGGACCACACAGCAGAGAGAACGTTGTTGTTCATGGTCTAATTTGTCAGACCACTTTAACATGGATCATGAATGATATCAATTTAGTAAATGGCACTTTACATTAAAGTCTGTTTAAATCAGTTGAAGAAGTAAACACATGTGATCCATGAAGGCTGTACAAAGTCTTACCTCCAACTATTAACGCAGCAAACCCTGAAATGCAGGATAAACATCGAAATCAACATTCACAGTTCATCTGGCTTATTCAAAGACAGACCAGCTGCACCTGCAGCAGGAGAACACAATTTATATCAGAATATGGAGCTACAGAGAAGCTGACAAAGTCTTGTTCTCAAACTAAAGGACTAAATAAAACAGTAGCATTATTACACACAGTAGTGTCATTATATTGTAAAAACACTGTATTGTAAACCAAAAGCTACTAATATCTTTCTGAAATTATTGTTTCTTTCAGTTCCAGGTTTGCAAACACCTGTGTAGCATTTAGTGATACTTCAGAAAGATATAAAAGGGAACATAATGTCCCTGTGATTATCATTACAGCAATGATCAAATCATCATTAAGAACCCCCCGAAAAACCCCACAAGATTACAAATATTTTAAAAATGAAAGAATATTTTCTTACTTGCTAGCTGGTAACCAGATATTCCTCCTCCATCCGACTTCATACTATTAGCATAGCATTCTGCTGCTGCAATGATCAAATCATCATTAAGAAAAAAAAAAAAAAAACGAAAAACCCACAAGATTACAAATATTAAAAGAATGAAAGAATATTTTTATACCTGCTGTCTGGCAACCAGCCAATCTTGCTACAGTCGGCATCATACTTGCAGCATAGCATTCTGCTGCTGCAATGATCAAATCATCATTCAGATTTAAAAAAACAACCGAAAAACCTATAAGATTACAAATATTTTAAAAATTAAAGAATATTTTTTTACCTGCTGTCTGGCAACCAGCCAATCTTCCTTCAGCCGACATCATACTTGCAGCATAGCATTCTGCTGCTGCAATGATCAAATCATCATTCAGATTTAAAAAAAATGTTAACACCACAAAATTTAATATATTTTAAAAATGAAAGAATGTTGTTTACCTATTTTCTGCAAAGTAGCCACCTGACCTCTAGCGGAGGTGAAACCTGCTGCTCCCAGAGCAACAGGAGACGAGACCACAGCGACTAGGCCTACCTCACGTAGACAACACAGCAGAGAGAACGTTGTTGTTAATGGTCTAATTTGTCAGGCCACTTTAACATGGATCATGAATGATATCAATTTAGTAAATGGCACTTTACATTAAAGTCTGTTTAAATCAGTTGAAGAAGTAAACACATGTGATCCATGAAGGCTGTACAAAGTCTTACCTCCAACTATTAACGCAGCAAACCCTGAAATGCAGGATAAACATCGAAATCAACATTCACAGTTCATCTGGTTTATTCAAAGATATTTGCTGTGGTTACTATCATTACTTATTTTTTTAAAAGAAAAGCCTATATCAAAAAAAACTATCAGTACTTTCAAAGAAATATATCAGTATTGTCAAAGAACAGTGATACTCACCAAGGTCCATGTCTTTACCTGCTCTGGTTCTGATGAGTCTAGAACTGTGCTGTGTGTTATCTACTGAAGGTTAGTTACGTACCATTTCGTCAAAAACGAAACTTAAAATCTGAACAAAAGAGGGCGTCACCTGTGTTGCCACCTCCTCAGTAAGTAAAGCAGCTATTGGCTGTCCTAAAAGTTGCTAAATGACGTCATTACCTAATTTGCATAATTCTAAAAAGTGAGTAAAAAAACTACAAATGAACTTTCTTCTGTTGGTTATTTTTTTCTTTTTCCATCACTTCTTATGGACCCCATTGTTAATCCCCGTCATAACAGGGATTGTCAATCCGTATAACCATTAAGACATTTATATCTACAAACCGCTCTGCAAGCCTGGGCAGCGTCAGCTGCCGCTTAGCGCATGCGCGATTCATTTGCCGTTTGGACGCGGAGAGTGCGTCGCCTCTTCTCTCTGGCTGTCGCTGAAACTACTGTGTGAGACTACTGTGAGACTGCCCGCCTGTGAGTGCTTTGGGACGGCGGAGGGGCTCACGGCAGCACCCACTGCTCGTTGAGGACAGTAACTGCAAAAAAATCGCCAAGAGGATTTGGAAAGGCGCCAGATTTAGTGAGAAGGTCACCAAGTTGGCAACACTGCGCGTCATTATGCAAGCCCATTTACACAAGCAAAAAAAAAAAGTCAATGTTTTGTTTTGTTTTTTTACTTTTTCTGCCAGTGTGGAGGATTTCAGTATTAAAAGCATTATTAGTATGATTAATAACACCCCAAGTGGTGAGTAGAAGTATCACAATAATAAGAATGTCAAAATATGGTAAAATGTCACAATATATTTACCTATGGAATGAATAATATGTTTACAGTATGTTTACCATATAAGTGTTACGCCATAAAAGACAATCATTGAATGTATTAAACTGTGAAGAATAGCCAAGGGACAGACAGGGATTTTGAGATAGGCATTGCAGAGACCACCAGGACCAGAGGAGGAGTCCGGAAGACTTCAACCAAACACTGAGCTGATAACTGCCTGAAGCCAGGAGGGGCTATTGAATTTCGGCCAATCACAGAGGCTGATACTGGACATTTAAACTTTCAGAGAGGGACTTTTAAATATAGGATAGTGCCAGAGGGTGTTGGCTTGAGTTCGCGCCGTTACCACTCTGTGTAGTTGACCAGCTGGACTGGCCTATTAGGTGGGCAGTGTGAGAACTCTGCCCTGCGGGACATATTGATATCGATAGAGTAATTCAGCAAAATATATATATATATATACACACGTGGACAAAATCATCAGCATACTTAAGGATGGTGACTGAATTGTCTTGGGCTGTGAAATTGTTGGTGTATAAGGAGAGGAGCCAATGTGATAAGACACAGATTGTCATAATCACAGGAACCCACAGCTGATAATGTCCCGACTATGCAGTTATCCTCAGCTGTACGAGCTTCATATCTTTCAGAGTGGTGTTTGGGTTTTACGGCCCACAATTCAACTGTCGGCAGAAAACAAAATGCTGCTTTCATTTCAAAAAGCTAATGAACCAGTGAACACTTTCCAATCACTAACTCAGTCCTTTTTGGTGGACATGATGAGGAATGGAAATGTTTACAGACGACACACATGGACCAGAATCTCTCAGAGGATGCACAGATTTATTGAACAAAACATTTCAGTCGTCTGAACTCACAGAAGGGCTGTTTAGTAGGTACACTGAAGTAATTCTCTTCAGCGGAAGAAGCTGGTCAGCCATCCCACTGCTGCTCCGGTGCCTGCCACAGCTGCAGTGGCAGCTCCTGACAGACCAGCTGCACCTACAGCACGATTTAACAGCTTTTATTTGTCAGAAAGTGGAGCTACGGAGAAACTGAGAAAGACACCTGTGTAGGATTTTGTGATACTTCAGAAAGATTTAATAGGGCACATAATGCCCCTGTGATTATCATTCCAGCAATGATCCTCCCACCATTAAGATACACAAACTAGGAGAGTGTTGTTCTCAAGCTACAAGACTAAAGGAAACAGTGGAACTATTGTCATCACAGTGTATCATTCAATAGAACCAAACCATTTTATTCTGTCGATTACCTACACTAACTATCTACATACATATACATCTCTATTGTGACAATGCTACATTGCTGTTGTTTCAGGTCCAGGTTTGCCCGACACTTCTGGGATCGTATTTGTTTGCACTTTGAAAAGACATTAGAAGTAACGCAGCACGTGATTCTCCTTTTATTGTTCCAGCAATGATCATCTCACCATTCTGATACATCAGTTAAAACTACCATAAACATATCTAGTCAAGATGTTTACCTGCTGCCTGCAAACCAGCCACCACACTTCCTGCTGCCACTCCTCCTCCGTTAGCAACTGCAGCAGTCGACATCATTTTCGCACCAATGGAGCCTGCTGCGATCCCAGCGGAGGTGAAACCTGCGGCTCCCAGAACAATAGGAGCCCCGACCAAAGCAACTACTGCACATGGACAACAACACAACAGAGAGAAGGTTGATGCTAATGACAGAGTGCGATTTGTTTGGCCACTTTTAGATGGATCATGCATGATACAAGTACAGCATGTGAATGGATTTTCTACATTAAGGGGTGTTAAGATCAGTTGAAAAAGTAAACACAGGTGATCCATAAAGGCTGTACGGTCTTACTTGCTCCTGCTCCAATGGTAGCAGCCGTCACTGAAACACAAGAGACAGACATTTGCCATGGTTATTATAATCATTATACGTTTATTAGGAAACCATACAAGTTAAAGAATCAGTACTTTAACTGTATAATATATTAGATTAGATACTTACTAATAGGACCCATGTCTTCTCTACTGGTCTGACGAACTGCCCTGACCTTTATTCTCCTGAGAAACGAAGCACTGTTAAAATCTGAACAAAAGAGGGCGCCAGTCACTTCTACTTCCTCTATGACACAAAGGAATACATTGTATTAAACCTTAAACATAATCAAAGAACAGGAAGTGAACTATATTCAAGCATTGTGCAGAAAACTTCGTTGAATGAACCTCTAATTCTCCAACTGACGGATCACAAAAGCTTTATTGCTAATACGTTAACGTTTGCTCCCCAAACCACGCCTTAAACAGTGAGAGCAAAGAAGAAAACAATACTAAATATGAACGTACTATTTATTCTAACTGTTAGGTTTTTAAGAACAAAGGATGAAGGAGCCTGCAGGCCGCAGGCACTCTTCTACTGCGAGCTTCTTACTGCGCACGCGCATCAGAAGAATGAGCTGGACCCGGTCCAAAATTAAAACAATATTTAATGTACTACACAAAGTTCACTTACAAACTGAATTAACTATCAATAGTAATGTTCTCGAGAGCAGAGACCACATACACGCATCTCCTCACAGTCCGGCGCGGCCAGTTAGCTGAAAATGAGAGCTGCAGTGATCTGAGGTAAACTCCCTAAAACATTGTCTTTTATATCCCCTGAGAGTCGGAAAGTGTCCGATACTGTCATAAAACGTGTGAATGACCCTCCGTGGCGATTAGTGATTGGCTTCATTTGAATTCTGCCCCCTCCCATTATCGATCCCTTAGCAAAACATCTTGAACTCCTCCTCTCTGTCCTGCTGGTCAGCTTGGCATTTGACCGTCCCACTGGCCCCATCCTCCATCGATGAGGTCGCCTCCATTTGCTGCTGCATGTCTGACACCTCACTCAGAATCCCTATCTGACCCTCAAAACTATTCTTAGTGTTTTAATACCTACAGTGACTATACTTCTATGATTTAATACATTCAATGAGTTAATATACTGTAACATATAATATCCTCTATAAGTAAGAATATTGTAAACCTATAATACATTCCATATGGAAACATATTGTGACTAACATATTTATTATTGTAACACTTCTACTCACCACTAGGGGTGTTATTAAATCCTACTAATAATGCGTTTAATACTGAAATTCTCCACATAACTAAACGATCAGCTCTCATAGGGTGCTACAGGGAATTGACTTAAAATGAAATGATTTGTCTTTTTAACTACAATCTCACTTTGACACTTTCACGACGCAGCATTTCATCAGACTAACGTTAGATGCAACAGAGACTTGATCAAACAGGCTCGTTTGACATGAACTGCGCCTCGCTTGGTTTATGTTGAACGAGCCTAATATCAGTTTGCAAGCATGACGCAGTAAAATGACGTTACATTCAACCAACCAACAGAGCATCATTAGTAGCTTAAACACACATTCACCCAACTAAAGAGAACACAAATACTTTATGGCAACATCAATAATAAAATGAAATACAAACAAACCTTGTGCCCTTATCAGCAAGTCACGAAATCCGCTGTAGTTTGGTCAACACAGCTGCCGTTTTGTATTTCTTCATCTATTTCCCCTACCTTTCAAAATAAAAGCACATCTTTTAAAAATGTATAAAGAAAACATGAGCTGGCATGAAAACCAACGTCGTGTATTATATCTTAGTATGACGGACGGTATGGAAGGTTATTTACACAAGGCATGTCTATCATTTGAACTTTTCTATTATTTTTTTATTAAAACAAAACTTACCGCAGACATGCGGCTACTTTGAGGAGAAAATGTCTGTATGTTCATGTATACCAGGCATGTCCAAAGTCCGGCCCGCGGGCCAATCACGCCGCTTCCAGGAGAGGTGGAGATCGCAATATTTTTTTCACCGAAAACCGAAACAACTGTGTCTGCCTAATTAGTCATGAGACTGTCGCCTTGTTTAAGGAATATAATGTAAAGAGACACTACGAGACCAAACATGCTAATGCTACAACAAGCTATCAGAGCGACCGTGCTAGAAAACTTCTTTACATTCTAATAGAATGTAAATAAGTTACATTGTATCAGAATGTAACTTCTTTACATTCTAATAGAATGTAAAGAAGCTACAGTGTATAGAATGATTCTATTGAAGTTATTCCTTTTTAAAATGTTTTAGATGAGTCACTAAACATTTTAAAATGGTGATTATAGCTGCTTACATTTGGTTACATTGCTATTTGCTGTTATTGAAAATAAAATGATTAAATAACGTATGTATAGGCTACTTGTATTGTTTAAAATAATGTCAGCAGGGACTGTTGGCCCTTGGGCATTTTCACATTATCAAATCTGGCCCTCTTTGAAAAACGTTTGGACACCCCTGATGTATACCAACAGCTGATTGCAATAAAAGTGGAGCATTGAATATAAACTTCAATTTTCTCCATCCTCTCATTCCTATGATGAACAACTCTAACCTCTGTGAAAACACCTTGATGTAATACTGAACCCTTATCGGTGAAAGGTGGCACTGACCTGCTGTATGAAAGGTATCAGTGGCACCAAAGCTTCCTCAGTTCAAAGTCCCTTTGTTATTGTGTTGAGGTGAAAACGGAAGCTCGTCTTCTCTCTACAAAAGGTTAAGACCCTCAATATCTGAATCTGTTTTACTTGTCCGATGAACATCATTTAAACATGGCTGCAGAGACTAATTACTAATAACTGCACTTATATCAAGACTGAAATATCTCAACTACTGTTGGATGGATTTCCTTTAATTGTTGTACAAATATTCATGGTCCATGGAGGATGAAGCAGATGGACTTTGGTGTTCTCCTGACTTTTCCTCTAGCTCCACTACGAGGATGACATTTCTCTTCACTTGAATAGCCACACAATCAGAGTCAGTGGAAGTTGTTTTCAGTACAGCATGAAAAACTATAATTATCGCCTCTGCCAACAAGTCAATTTGCAGTTTACATGCAGGTCACAGTCACATTGACCTTTGACTACCAAATTCCAATCAGTGGATCTTTGAACACAGGTGGATGTTTATGCCAAATATTAAGAAATTCCCTCCAGGCGGTCCTTAGGTATCGCATTCACGACTATAGACCAGACAGACGTACGACACGAGTTGAATATATTACAATGCAAGATGCAAGGATTAGAAATGAAGAGGCTGTGAAACCGTTGGTGTATTAGGGGAAGAGTCAGTGTTATAAGACCCTGCACCTTAACCCAGTACCTCCTTTCCCACAGGAAGCGCAAGATCCAATAGCATACACAGGGGTTGATGTTAATGTCCATTAATGTAGTGAAGAGCTAGACAGGACTTATGGTGGAGGAAGCACAGAAAACATGTCAGTTGTCAGAGATCACAAAAGTGCTATTTTGGGTCTTTTATTTGGCAAAATAATAAATATCATAAATTTAACTTTTTTCTTTTCTGCGGATTAAGCTGACCAGCCATCCCACCGCTGCACCCACACCGGACACAGCTGCAGTGGCGGCTCCTGACAGACCAGCTGCACCTGGAGGAAGAGTACACCGGTTAAGCTGAGACAGTCTTCTCTGCTAGAACACTACATGAAACATTGGCGTTGGTGTCACCACAGTGTGGTGGAGTGATTCAATTGTAGCCTACAAAAACACTTTATTTTGTTGAATACTGCACCAGTTATCCAAGTAAGATTAGTAGATTAGTGCTGAATTACTGCTGTTTCAGTTCCAAGTTTGCCAGAGACATTAGGAGTAGCTCAACACAGCACATGGGTACCATTGTTTTTGGTTCCAGCTGTGATCATCTCACAAACCATTTTTTTAAAAATCAAGTAATTGTGATTACCTGCGGCCTGCAAACCAGCAACCAGACCTCCTGCTGCCACTCCTCCTCCGTTAACAACTGCAGCAGCCGACATCATACTAGCAGCATAGGATCCTGCTGCGATCCCGGCGGAGGTGAAACCTATGGCTCCCAGAACAATAGGAGCCCCGACCACAGCAATCACTGCACGTGAACACAGCAGAGGGACCTTTGTCCTCTTGAGCACGACGCCCCCAAATTTGGGGGCTCTCGGGCTCAGAACCCCTCAAACTCACATGCAGCAAATAGCCTGATTATTAGCCAGTAGTGTGGACACGGCCACTTTTTATTTTCGATGAACCAGCAACGTGTGGACAACAACATCATATAAGTCACTTATTATAAACTCCAAAGACAACTATAGGCTACTCATATAAGCACAAAAATATCGTGGCATAAAAGCACCAAATCCTGGCCCGAAATCGGCGCTATGAGTACAGTAAATCAATGTTTGTACCCTCATGCTAACGGCTACCCAGTCATACAATGCATTTATTAGCATTAGCACACGTGGCGGAACACGTAACTAACTTCTGTTTTACGATCCGTAGAAGCACTAAACCGTTGGTGGATGATCAAACGTACCTTCATGCTGAACTTCGCCGACAAAAATCGTGGTTATGCGCCCAAGTTTTCTCAAAATATGGATAATAACGTCGCGGAATTTCCGTTCCAAAGCTGTAGTCATTGCTGCCAACTGCATACTGTTGACTTCCGACTTGTTTCCAGAATAAGAGCGGTCAAGGGGGCTTGGGCGAGTGGTCAGACTGCCTGCGACCGGAAATTTCCGCCGGGGTACACGCCTCACTTCTGGCAACTTTATTCTATGAAATCTGTTGACGATCACCACCAAATTTGGCATGAGTCTTCCTAAGACGATGACGCGTCTAAAGAGGGGTTGTTTTTGGAAATCGACCGAGGATAGGCTGAGATCCAGCCACACACACACACATGCAATGAGAAAATCCTACAGATGACAGCCAAAACTGGCTCTGATGATGTTATGAATATGAATATGATTCCTATTATCTGTATTTGGATGTATTGAATCATATGAGTGATAAAGAAAGTGAAATATATAGTTATATAGTGTATAAAAGTACAATGTAAGAGCTGCAACAGCTGGTTCGAAAATGATGCCTCGCCTGACTAAAACCTCTTATTCTTAACTTTATTCCACTTTATTCCACTTTAACCTTTTTTTAATAACTACTGATCAGTTATGCTATGACTTGGCAAAGAATCAGGGAGCTAGCTGCATTATTTCAATAACCTTTTATCACTGAAAGTGCATTTTTCCCAGGCGAGGCTGAATATTTTCACTTTCAGCTGTGTTATGTCTTATTCTCTATATTAACCAGCAACATATTCACAATATGACCAATGTAAACTATGTCACAGGTGTTGTGATCTGATTATATCAACAAAAATTATTAAAATCGACCTTGTAGTTACAGAGCTATGGTCAGTTTTGTAGGGCTATGCTTTTTCGCTCAGAGACCTCAAAAACGGCTCCGGGATTAAGAGGTTAATTATGGCGTGCTACTTTGTCAGGCCACTTGAAAATGGATGATGCATGACGTCACGTTAACGTGCGTCAAAGAGTTGAACAAGTAAACACAGGCGATATAAAGTCTTACATGCTCCTGCTCCGGCTCCTACTCCAACGGCGACTGCTGTCTCTGAAACACAAGATGAAAATATTAATCACAGACATTTTTATTTGGGACAACGTATAAGAACAACAGTGATATACTCACTCGGGTCCATGTATTTCTGTGGCCTGACGAGCCTGTAGCTGTGCAGTTTGCGTTTTCTGAGAAACGAAACTTTGTATAAATCTGAACACCAGATGGCGCCCCCGTTAACACGGATGTATAAATAGAGAGCCGCACCAGACACTTGATATAATAATTAATATTATTTTGTCCACAAATCAGCAAGCGCTAATAATAATAAAAGGTTGTACCAATATTCAACAGTCAACGTGAAGTCAAATGTGGGCCTCCGTTGTTGTTCAGCGGACCTGATCACGTGGTAGGATCAGCGCATGCGCGCGGTGATGCGGGCTGATGGAGTGAAGATGCCCACCGCCACCATCCCCGTGTAGTGCAGGAGACACACAAAGAAGAGGAGCGAATGCGATAAGACACAGGTTGTCATAATCACAGGAACCCACAGCTGATAATGTCCCGACTATGCAGTTATCCTCATCTGTACGAGCTTCATATCTTTCAGAGTGGTGTTTGGCATCAGCTGCCGCTTAGCGCATGCGCGATTCATTTGCAGTTTGGACGCGGAGAGTGCGTCGCCTCTTCTCTCTGGCTGTCGCTGAAACTACTGTGTGAGACTACTGTGAGACTGCCCGCCTGTGAGTGCTTTGGGACGGCGGAGGGGCTCACGGCAGCACCCACTGCTCGTTGAGGACAGTAACTGCAAATAAATCGCCAAGAGGATTTGGAAAGGCGCCAGATTTAGTGAGAAGGTCACCAAGTTGGCAACACTGGGCGTCATTATGCAAGACCATTTACACAAGCAAAAAAAAAAAGTCAATGTTTTGTTTGTTTTTTTACTTTTTCCGCCAGCAAAAAAAAATAAAAATAAAATATATATATATATATATATATATATATATATATATATATATATATATATATATATATATATATATATATATATATATATACACACACGTGGACAAAATCATCAGCATACTTAAGGATGGTGACTGAATTGTCTTGGGCTGTGAAATTGTTGGTGTATAAGGAGAGGAGCCAATGTGATAAGACACAGATTGTCATAATCACAGGAACCCACAGCTGATAATGTCCCGACTATGCAGTTATCCTCAGCTGTACGAGCTTCATATCTTTCAGAGTGGTGTTTGGGTTTTACGGCCCACAATTCAACTGTAGACAGAAAAAAAATGCTGCTTTCATTTCAAAAAGTTAATGAACCAGTGAACACTTTCCAATCACTAACTCAGTCCTTTTTGGTGGACATGATGAGGAATGGAAATGTTTACAGACGACACACATGGACCAGAATCTTTCAGAGGATGCACAGATTTATTGAACAAAACATTTCAGTCGTCTGAACTCACAGAAGGGCTGTTTAGTAGGTACAGCAGCATGACAGTAGACTCATGTCAGAGCAAAGCATTTCATAATTTGATGAAAAGTGTAATAAATAAATGAGTAATGCTGGAATAGTTTACAAACCATCATACATCTTTGCATATATTGTTCTTACAATCATTTTGAAATCAGGAAATCACTGAAGAATCCAATACAAATTCTGTGTGATCATTTCATGACTGAGGCCCAAATGTGAGTGATGAATTCAAAGCTTCATAGCAACATTTTGGTCTCAAAAACTTGATTAACTAGAATAAATTAATAAAAAAGTGTTACATATTTTTAGAAATGTTTTCCTAACACTTCTGTTAGTCCCATGCCTCACCCATGTGATGACTCACATTCCAGTGAGGAGACAAAACAAGTGTTGAATGAAAATGTGCAATGAGAAAAGGCCTGAAAATGACTCTCCAGCCTCATTCTTGTGTTGATTCTCACATCACCGTCACAGACAGACACCACCATAGTTGCTTCCATGTTTAGCTCCAGATGAAAGCCTGTGCATGTGGAGCATGCTGGATGGTTTAGTGTTGGAGCATATCAAGACATCCCGGAGCTCAACATGAGTTTGAATATAACTTAGTTCAGAATCCTGTTCTCATAGTAACGGGTTGTTGATATTATTGTTGGCACGTTCTCATGTCAATTAAGCTTTTATTGTTTTAGTTTTTATTGTATTGTTTTCAAGGTATAAAATACAAACAGCTGTTTGATACGGTGGGAAATCTATAAGAGAGAAGCAGGAAACCTGCTTCTGGAGATTATGAGGAATTGAAATATTTACAAAGGAAAGACTGAACCAGTATGTTTCACAGGTTACAATGATTTATTGAACAAAACAAATCAGTTGTCTGAGATGACAAAAGTGCTCTTTAGGTAATGTAGTGATGTAATTTGCTATTGCCTCCTTCATTTGGCAAAAGTAAAAGTATTGTAACTGCATCTTGTTCCTTCATGATTCTCAGCTGGTCAACGATTCCACTGCTGCTCCGATGGCTGCTCCGGTGGCTGCCATAGCTGCAGTGGCAGCTCCAGACAGACCAGCTGCACCTACAGCAAGAGAACACAATTTATATCAGAATATGGAGCTACAGAGAAGCTGACAAAGTCTTGTTCTCAAACTAAAGGACTAAATAAAACAGTAGCATTATTACACACAGTAGTGTCATTATATTATAAAAACACTGTATTGTAAACCAAAAGCTACTAATATCTTTCTGAAATTATTGTTTCTTTCAGTTCCAGGTTTGCAAACACCTGTGTAGCATTTAGTGATACTTCAGAAAGATATAAGAGGGAACATAATGTCCCTGTGATTATCATTCCAGCAATGATCAAATCATTAAGATTTTTTTTTTAAAAACCACAAAAAAAAGAATGTTTGTTTACCTGCTGCCTGCAAACCAGCCACCACACCTCCTGCTACCACTCCTCCTCCGTTAGCAACTGCAGCAGTCGACATCATACTAGCACCAATGGAGCCTGCTACAATCCCAGCGGAGGTGAAACCTGCTGCTCCCAGAACAATAGGAGCCCCAACCACAGCGGCTACTGCACCTGGACCACACAGCAGAGAGAACGTTGCTGTTAATGGTCTAATTTGTCAGGCCACTTTAACATGGATCATGAATGATATCAATTTAGTAAATGGCATTTTACATTAAAGTCTGTTTAAATCAGTTGAAGAAGTAAACACAGGTGATCCATGAAGGCTGTACAAAGTCTTACCTCCAAAGATATACGCAGCAGTCCCTGAAATGCAGGATAAACATCGAAATCAACATTCACAGTTCATCTGGTTTATTCAAAGATATTTGCTGTGGTTACTATCATTACTTATTTTTAATAAGAAAAGCCTATATCAAAAAACTATCAGTACTTTCAAAGAAATATATCAGTATTATCAAAGAACAGTGATACTCACCAAGGTCCATGTCTTTACCTGCTCTGGTTCTGATGAGTCTAGAACTGTGCTGTGTTTTATCTACTGAAGGTTAGTTACGTACCATTTCGTCAAAAACGAAATTTAAAATCTGAACAAAAGAGGGCGTCACCTGTGTTGCCACCTCCTCAGTAAGTAAAGCAGCTATTGGCTGTCCTAAAAGTTGCTAAATGACGTCAATACCTAATTTGCATAATCCTAAAAAGTGAGTAAAAAACACCCTAAATATGTTTAGAACTACAAATGAACTTTCTTCTGTTGGTTATTTTTTTCTTTTTCCATCACTTCGTATGGACCCCATTGTTAATCCCGGTCATAACAGAGGGATTGTCAGTCCGTATAACCATTAACCATCTCATTAATAAGACATTTATATCTACAAACCGCTCTGCAAGCCTGGGCAGCGTCAGCTGCCGCTTAGCGCATGCGCGATTCATTTGCAGTTTGGACGCGGAGAGTGCGTCGCCTCTTCTGTCTGGCTGTCGCTGAAACTACTGTGTGAGACTACTGTGAGACTGCCCGCCTGTGAGTGCTTTGGGACGGCGGAGGGGCTCACGGCAGCACCCACTGCTCGTTGAGGACAGTAACTGCAAATAAATCGCCAAGAGGATTTGGAAAGGCGCCAGATTTAGTGAGAAGGTCACCAAGTTGGCAACACTGGGCGTCATTATGCAAGCCCATTTACACAAGCAAAATAAAAAGTCAATGTTTTGTTTGTTTTTTTACTTTTTCCGCCAGCAAAAAAAAAAAAAAATATATATATATATATATATATATATACACACGTGGACAAAATCATCAGCATACTTAAGGATGGTGACTGAATTGTCTTGGGCTGTGAAATTGTTGGTGTATAAGGAGAGGAGCCAATGTGATAAGACACAGATTGTCATAATCACAGGAACCCACAGCTGATAATGTCCCGACTATGCAGTTATCCTCAGCTGTACGAGCTTCATATCTTTCAGAGCGGTGTTTGGGTTTTACGGCCCACAATTCAACTGTAGACAGAAAAAAAATGCTGCTTTCATTTCAAAAAGTTAATGAACCAGTGAACACTTTCCAATCACTAACTCAGTCCTTTTTGGTGGACATGATGAGGAATGGAAATGTTTACAGACGACACACATGGACCAGAATCTTTCAGAGGATGCACAGATTTATTGAACAAAACATTTCAGTCGTCTGAACTCACAGAAGGGCTGTTTAGTAGGTACACTCAAGTAATTCTCTTCAGCGGAAGAAGCTGGTCAGCCATCCCACTGCTGCTCCGGTGCCTGCCACAGCTGCAGTGGCAGCTCCTGACAGACCAGCTGCACCTACAGCACGATTTAACAGGTTTTATTTGTCAGAAAGTGGAGCTACGGAGAAACTGAGAAAGACACCTGTGTAGGATTTTGTGATACTTCAGAAAGATTTAATAGGGCACATAATGCCCCTGTGATTATCATTCCAGCAATGATCCTCCCACCATTAAGATACACAAACTAGGAGAGTGTTGTTCTCAAGCTACAAGACTAAAGGAAACAGTGGAACTATTGTCATCACAGTGTACACAGTAGCATTCAATAGAACCAAACCATTTTATTCTGTCGATTACCTACACTAACTATCTACATACATATACATCTCTATTGTGACAATGCTACATTGCTGTTGTTTCAGGTCCAGGTTTGCCCGACACTTCTGGGATCGTATTTGTTTGCACTTTGAAAAGACATTAGAAGTAACGCAGCACGTGATTCTCCTTTTATTGTTCCAGCAATGATCATCTCACCATTCTGATACATCAGTTAAAACTACCATAAACATATCTAGTCAAGATGTTTACCTGCTGCCTGCAAACCAGCCACCACACTTCCTGCTGCCACTCCTCCTCCGTTAGCAACTGCAGCAGTCGACATCATTTTCGCACCAATGGAGCCTGCTGCGATCCCAGCGGAGGTGAAACCTGCGGCTCCCAGAACAATAGGAGCCCCGACCAAAGCAACTACTGCACATGGACAACAACACAACAGAGAGAAGGTTGATGCTAATGACAGAGTGCGATTTGTTTGGCCACTTTTAGATGGATCATGCATGATACAAGTACAGCATGTGAATGGATTTTCTACATTAAGGGGTGTTAAGATCAGTTGAAAAAGTAAACACAGGTGATCCATAAAGGCTGTACGGTCTTACTTGCTCCTGCTCCAATGGTAGCAGCCGTCACTGAAACACAAGAGACAGACATTTGCCATGGTTATTATAATCATTATACGTTTATTAGGAAACCATACAAGTTAAAGAATCAGTACTTTAACTGTATAATATATTAGATTAGATACTTACTAATAGGACCCATGTCTTCTCTACTGGTCTGACGAACTGCCCTGACCTGTATTCTCCTGAGAAACGAAGCACTGTTAACATCTGAACAAAAGAGGGCGCCAGACAGTCACTTCTACTTCCTCTATGACACAAAGGAATACATTGTATTAAACCTTAAACATAATCAAAGAACAGGAAGTGAACTATATTCAAGCATTGTGCAGAAAACTTCGTTGAATGAACCTCTAATTCTCCAACTGACGGATCACAAAAGCTTTATTGCTAATACGTTAACGTTTGCTCCCCAAACCACGCCTTAAACAGTGAGAGCAAAGAAGAAAACAATACTAAATATGAACGTACTATTTATTCTAACTGTTAGGTTTTTAAGAACAAAGGATGAAGGAGCCTGCAGGCCGCAGGCACTCTTCTACTGCGAGCTTCTTACTGCGCACGCGCATCAGAAGAATGAGCTGGACCCGGTCCAAAATTAAAACAATATTTAATGTACTACACAAAGTTCACTTACAAACTGAATTAACTATCAATAGTAATGTTCTCGAGAGCAGAGACCACATACACGCATCTCCTCACAGTCCGGCGCGGCCAGTTAGCTGAAAATGAGAGCTGCAGTGATCTGAGGTAAACTCCCTAAAACATTGTCTTTTATATCCCCTGAGAGTCGGAAAGTGTCCGATACTGTCATAAAACGTGTGAATGACCCTCCGTGGCGATTAGTGATTGGCTTCATTTGAATTCTGCCCCCTCCCATTATCGATCCCTTAGCAAAACATCTTGAACTCCTCCTCTCTGTCCTGCTGGTCAGCTTGGCATTTGACCGTCCCACTGGCCCCATCCTCCATCGATGAGGTCGCCTCCATTTGCTGCTGCATGTCTGACACCTCACTCAGAATCCCTATCTGACCCTCAAAACTATTCTTAGTGTTTTAATACCTACAGTGACTATACTTCTATGATTTAATACATTCAATGAGTTAATATACTGTAACATATAATATCCTCTATAAGTAAGAATATTGTAAACCTATAATACATTCCATATGGAAACATATTGTGACTAACATATTTATTATTGTAACACTTCTACTCACCACTAGGGGTGTTATTAAATCCTACTAATAATGCGTTTAATACTGAAATTCTCCACATAACTAAACGATCAGCTCTCATAGGGTGCTACAGGGAATTGACTTAAAATGAAATGATTTGTCTTTTTAACTACAATCTCACTTTGACACTTTCACGACGCAGCATTTCATCAGACTAACGTTAGATGCAACAGAGACTTGATCAAACAGGCTCGTTTGACATGAACTGCGCCTCGCTTGGTTTATGTTGAACGAGCCTAATATCAGTTTGCAAGCATGACGCAGTAAAATGACGTTACATTCAACCAACCAACAGAGCATCATTAGTAGCTTAAACACACATTCACCCAACTAAAGAGAACACAAATACTTTATGGCAACATCAATAATAAAATGAAATACAAACAAACCTTGTGCCCTTATCAGCAAGTCACGAAATCCGCTGTACTTTGGTCAACACAGCTGCCGTTTTGTATTTCTTCATCTATTTCCCCTACCTTTCAAAATAAAAGCACATCTTTTAAAAATGTATAAAGAAAACATGAGCTGGCATGAAAACCAACGTCGTGTATTATATCTTAGTATGACGGACGGTATGGAAGGTTATTTACACAAGGCATGTCTATCATTTGAACTTTTCTATTATTTTTTTATTAAAACAAAACTTACCGCAGACATGCGGCTACTTTGAGGAGAAAATGTCTGTATGTTCATGTATACCAGGCATGTCCAAAGTCCGGCCCGCGGGCCAATCACGCCGCTTCCAGGAGAGGTGGAGATCGCAATATTTTTTTCACCGAAAACCGAAACAACTGTGTCTGCCTAATTAGTCATGAGACTGTCGCCTTGTTTAAGGAATATAATGTAAAGAGACACTACGAGACCAAACATGCTAATGCTACAACAAGCTATCAGAGCGACCGTGCTAGAAAACTTCTTTACATTCTAATAGAATGTAAATAAGTTACATTGTATCAGAATGTAACTTCTTTACATTCTAATAGAATGTAAAGAAGCTACAGTGTATAGAATGATTCTATTGAAGTTATTCCTTTTTAAAATGTTTTAGATGAGTCACTAAACATTTTAAAATGGTGATTATAGCTGCTTACATTTGGTTACATTGCTATTTGCTGTTATTGAAAATAAAATGATTAAATAACGTATGTATAGGCTACTTGTATTGTTTAAAATAATGTCAGCAGGGACTGTTGGCCCTTGGGCATTTTCACATTATCAAATCTGGCCCTCTTTGAAAAACGTTTGGACACCCCTGATGTATACCAACAGCTGATTGCAATAAAAGTGGAGCATTGAATATAAACTTCAATTTTCTCCATCCTCTCATTCCTATGATGAACAACTCTAACCTCTGTGAAAACACCTTGATGTAATACTGAACCCTTATCGGTGAAAGGTGGCACTGACCTGCTGTATGAAAGGTATCAGTGGCACCAAAGCTTCCTCAGTTCAAAGTCCCTTTGTTATTGTGTTGAGGTGAAAACGGAAGCTCGTCTTCTCTCTACAAAAGGTTAAGACCCTCAATATCTGAATCTGTTTTACTTGTCCGATGAACATCATTTAAACATGGCTGCAGAGACTAATTACTAATAACTGCACTTATATCAAGACTGAAATATCTCAACTACTGTTGGATGGATTTCCTTTAATTGTTGTACAAATATTCATGGTCCATGGAGGATGAAGCAGATGGACTTTGGTGTTCTCCTGACTTTTCCTCTAGCTCCACTACGAGGATGACATTTCTCTTCACTTGAATAGCCACACAATCAGAGTCAGTGGAAGTTGTTTTCAGTACAGCATGAAAAACTATAATTATCGCCTCTGCCAACAAGTCAATTTGCAGTTTACATGCAGGTCACAGTCACATTGACCTTTGACTACCAAATTCCAATCAGTGGATCTTTGAACACAGGTGGATGTTTATGCCAAATATTAAGAAATTCCCTCCAGGCGGTCCTTAGGTATCGCATTCACGACTATAGACCAGACAGACGTACGACACGAGTTGAATATATTACAATGCAAGATGCAAGGATTAGAAATGAAGAGGCTGTGAAACCGTTGGTGTATTAGGGGAAGAGTCAGTGTTATAAGACCCTGCACCTTAACCCAGTACCTCCTTTCCCACAGGAAGCGCAAGATCCAATAGCATACACAGGGGTTGATGTTAATGTCCATTAATGTAGTGAAGAGCTAGACAGGACTTATGGTGGAGGAAGCACAGAAAACATGTCAGTTGTCAGAGATCACAAAAGTGCTATTTTGGGTCTTTTATTTGGCAAAATAATAAATATCATAAATTTAACTTTTTTCTTTTCTGCGGATTAAGCTGACCAGCCATCCCACCGCTGCACCCACACCGGACACAGCTGCAGTGGCGGCTCCTGACAGACCAGCTGCACCTGGAGGAAGAGTACACCGGTTAAGCTGAGACAGTCTTCTCTGCTAGAACACTACATGAAACATTGGCGTTGGTGTCACCACAGTGTGGTGGAGTGATTCAATTGTAGCCTACAAAAACACTTTATTTTGTTGAATACTGCACCAGTTATCCAAGTAAGATTAGTAGATTAGTGCTGAATTACTGCTGTTTCAGTTCCAAGTTTGCCAGAGACATTAGGAGTAGCTCAACACAGCACATGGGTACCATTGTTTTTGGTTCCAGCTGTGATCATCTCACAAACCATTTTTTTAAAAATCAAGTAATTGTGATTACCTGCGGCCTGCAAACCAGCAACCAGACCTCCTGCTGCCACTCCTCCTCCGTTAACAACTGCAGCAGCCGACATCATACTAGCAGCATAGGATCCTGCTGCGATCCCGGCGGAGGTGAAACCTATGGCTCCCAGAACAATAGGAGCCCCGACCACAGCAATCACTGCACGTGAACACAGCAGAGGGACCTTTGTCCTCTTGAGCACGACGCCCCCAAATTTGGGGGCTCTCGGGCTCAGAACCCCTCAAACTCACATGCAGCAAATAGCCTGATTATTAGCCAGTAGTGTGGACACGGCCACTTTTTATTTTCGATGAACCAGCAACGTGTGGACAACAACATCATATAAGTCACTTATTATAAACTCCAAAGACAACTATAGGCTACTCATATAAGCACAAAAATATCGTGGCATAAAAGCACCAAATCCTGGCCCGAAATCGGCGCTATGAGTACAGTAAATCAATGTTTGTACCCTCATGCTAACGGCTACCCAGTCATACAATGCATTTATTAGCATTAGCACACGTGGCGGAACACGTAACTAACTTCTGTTTTACGATCCGTAGAAGCACTAAACCGTTGGTGGATGATCAAACGTACCTTCATGCTGAACTTCGCCGACAAAAATCGTGGTTATGCGCCCAAGTTTTCTCAAAATATGGATAATAACGTCGCGGAATTTCCGTTCCAAAGCTGTAGTCATTGCTGCCAACTGCATACTGTTGACTTCCGACTTGTTTCCAGAATAAGAGCGGTCAAGGGGGCTTGGGCGAGTGGTCAGACTGCCTGCGACCGGAAATTTCCGCCGGGGTACACGCCTCACTTCTGGCAACTTTATTCTATGAAATCTGTTGACGATCACCACCAAATTTGGCATGAGTCTTCCTAAAACGATGACGCGTCTAAAGAGGGGTTGTTTTTGGAAATCGACCGAGGATAGGCTGAGATCCAGCCACACACACACACATGCAATGAGAAAATCCTACAGATGACAGCCAAAACTGGCTCTGATGATGTTATGAATATGAATATGATTCCTATTATCTGTATTTGGATGTATTGAATCATATGAGTGATAAAGAAAGTGAAATATATAGTTATATAGTGTATAAAAGTACAATGTAAGAGCTGCAACAGCTGGTTCGAAAATGATGCCTCGCCTGACTAAAACCTCTTATTCTTAACTTTATTCCACTTTATTCCACTTTAACCTTTTTTTAATAACTACTGATCAGTTATGCTATGACTTGGCAAAGAATCAGGGAGCTAGCTGCATTATTTCAACAACCTTTTATCACTGAAAGTGCATTTTTCCCAGGCGAGGCTGAATATTTTCACTTTCAGCTGTGTTATGTCTTATTCTCTATATTAACCAGCAACATATTCACAATATGACCAATGTAAACTATGTCACAGGTGTTGTGATCTGATTATATCAACAAAAATTATTAAAATCGACCTTGTAGTTACAGAGCTATGGTCAGTTTTGTAGGGCTATGCTTTTTCGCTCAGAGACCTCAAAAACGGCTCCGGGATTAAGAGGTTAATTATGGCGTGCTACTTTGTCAGGCCACTTGAAAATGGATGATGCATGACGTCACGTTAACGTGCGTCAAAGAGTTGAACAAGTAAACACAGGCGATATAAAGTCTTACATGCTCCTGCTCCGGCTCCTACTCCAACGGCGACTGCTGTCTCTGAAACACAAGATGAAAATATTAATCACAGACATTTTTATTTGGGACAACGTATAAGAACAACAGTGATATACTCACTCGGGTCCATGTATTTCTGTGGCCTGACGAGCCTGTAGCTGTGCAGTTTGCGTTTTCTGAGAAACGAAACTTTGTATAAATCTGAACACCAGATGGCGCCCCCGTTAACACGGATGTATAAATAGAGAGCCGCACCAGACACTTGATATAATAATTAATATTATTTTGTCCACAAATCAGCAAGCGCTAATAATAATAAAAGGTTGTACCAATATTCAACAGTCAACGTGAAGTCAAATGTGGGCCTCCGTTGTTGTTCAGCGGACCTGATCACGTGGTAGGATCAGCGCATGCGCGCGGTGATGCGGGCTGATGGAGTGAAGATGCCCACCGCCACCATCCCCGTGTAGTGCAGGAGACACACAAAGAAGAGGAGCGAATGCGATAAGACACAGGTTGTCATAATCACAGGAACCCACAGCTGATAATGTCCCGACTATGCAGTTATCCTCAGCTGTACGAGCTTCATATCTTTCAGAGTGGTGTTTGGCATCAGCTGCCGCTTAGCGCATGCGCGATTCATTTGCAGTTTGGACGCGGAGAGTGCGTCGCCTCTTCTCTCTGGCTGTCGCTGAAACTACTGTGTGAGACTACTGTGAGACTGCCCGCCTGTGAGTGCTTTGGGACGGCGGAGGGGCTCACGGCAGCACCCACTGCTCGTTGAGGACAGTAACTGCAAATAAATCGCCAAGAGGATTTGGAAAGGCGCCAGATTTAGTGAGAAGGTCACCAAGTTGGCAACACTGGGCGTCATTATGCAAGACCATTTACACAAGCAAAAAAAAAAAGTCAATGTTTTGTTTGTTTTTTTACTTTTTCCGCCAGCAAAAAAAAAAAAAAATAAAAATAAAATATATATATATATATATATATATATATATATATATATATATATATATATATATATATATATATATATATATATATATATACACACACGTGGACAAAATCATCAGCATACTTAAGGATGGTGACTGAATTGTCTTGGGCTGTGAAATTGTTGGTGTATAAGGAGAGGAGCCAATGTGATAAGACACAGATTGTCATAATCACAGGAACCCACAGCTGATAATGTCCCGACTATGCAGTTATCCTCAGCTGTACGAGCTTCATATCTTTCAGAGTGGTGTTTGGGTTTTACGGCCCACAATTCAACTGTAGACAGAAAAAAAATGCTGCTTTCATTTCAAAAAGTTAATGAACCAGTGAACACTTTCCAATCACTAACTCAGTCCTTTTTGGTGGACATGATGAGGAATGGAAATGTTTACAGACGACACACATGGACCAGAATCTTTCAGAGGATGCACAGATTTATTGAACAAAACATTTCAGTCGTCTGAACTCACAGAAGGGCTGTTTAGTAGGTACAGCAGCATGACAGTAGACTCATGTCAGAGCAAAGCATTTCATAATTTGATGAAAAGTGTAATAAATAAATGAGTAATGCTGGAATAGTTTACAAACCATCATACATCTTTGCATATATTGTTCTTACAATCATTTTGAAATCAGGAAATCACTGAAGAATCCAATACAAATTCTCAATTTTAAGTTAAAATCTCATCTGTGTGATCATTTCATGACTGAGGCCCAAATGTGAGTGATGAATTCAAAGCTTCATAGCAACATTTTGGTCTCAAAAACTTGATTAACTAGAATAAATTAATAAAAAAGTGTTACATATTTTTAGAAATGTTTTCCTAACACTTCTGTTAGTCCCATGCCTCACCCATGTGATGACTCACATTCCAGTGAGGAGACAAAACAAGTGTTGAATGAAAATGTGCAATGAGAAAAGGCCTGAAAATGACTCTCCAGCCTCATTCTTGTGTTGATTCTCACATCACCGTCACAGACAGACACCACCATAGTTGCTTCCATGTTTAGCTCCAGATGAAAGCCTGTGCATGTGGAGCATGCTGGATGGTTTAGTGTTGGAGCATATCAAGACATCCCGGAGCTCAACATGAGTTTGAATATAACTTAGTTCAGAATCCTGTTCTCATAGTAACGGGTTGTTGATATTATTGTTGGCACGTTCTCATGTCAATTAAGCTTTTATTGTTTTAGTTTTTATTGTATTGTTTTCAAGGTATAAAATACAAACAGCTGTTTGATACGGTGGGAAATCTATAAGAGAGAAGCAGGAAACCTGCTTCTGGAGATTATGAGGAATTGAAATATTTACAAAGGAAAGACTGAACCAGTATGTTTCACAGGTTACAATGATTTATTGAACAAAACAAATCAGTTGTCTGAGATGACAAAAGTGCTCTTTAGGTAATGTAGTGATGTAATTTGCTATTGCCTCCTTCATTTGGCAAAAGTAAAAGTATTGTAACTGCATCTTGTTCCTTCATGATTCTCAGCTGGTCAACGATTCCACTGCTGCTCCGATGGCTGCTCCGGTGGCTGCCATAGCTGCAGTGGCAGCTCCAGACAGACCAGCTGCACCTACAGCAAGAGAACACAATTTATATCAGAATATGGAGCTACAGAGAAGCTGACAAAGTCTTGTTCTCAAACTAAAGGACTAAATAAAACAGTAGCATTATTACACACAGTAGTGTCATTATATTATAAAAACACTGTATTTTAAACCAAAAGCTACTAATATCTTTCTGAAATTATTGTTTCTTTCAGTTCCAGGTTTGCAAACACCTGTGTAGCATTTAGTGATACTTCAGAAAGATATAAGAGGGAACATAATGTCCCTGTGATTATCATTCCAGCAATGATCAAATCATTAAGATTTTTTTTTTAAAAACCACAAAAAAAAGAATGTTTGTTTACCTGCTGCCTGCAAACCAGCCACCACACCTCCTGCTACCACTCCTCCTCCGTTAGCAACTGCAGCAGTCGACATCATACTAGCACCAATGGAGCCTGCTACAATCCCAGCGGAGGTGAAACCTGCTGCTCCCAGAACAATAGGAGCCCCAACCACAGCGGCTACTGCACCTGGACCACACAGCAGAGAGAACGTTGCTGTTAATGGTCTAATTTGTCAGGCCACTTTAACATGGATCATGAATGATATCAATTTAGTAAATGGCATTTTACATTAAAGTCTGTTTAAATCAGTTGAAGAAGTAAACACAGGTGATCCATGAAGGCTGTACAAAGTCTTACCTCCAAAGATATACGCAGCAGTCCCTGAAATGCAGGATAAACATCGAAATCAACATTCACAGTTCATCTGGTTTATTCAAAGATATTTGCTGTGGTTACTATCATTACTTATTTTTAATAAGAAAAGCCTATATCAAAAAACTATCAGTACTTTCAAAGAAATATATCAGTATTATCAAAGAACAGTGATACTCACCAAGGTCCATGTCTTTACCTGCTCTGGTTCTGATGAGTCTAGAACTGTGCTGTGTTTTATCTACTGAAGGTTAGTTACGTACCATTTCGTCAAAAACGAAATTTAAAATCTGAACAAAAGAGGGCGTCACCTGTGTTGCCACCTCCTCAGTAAGTAAAGCAGCTATTGGCTGTCCTAAAAGTTGCTAAATGACGTCAATACCTAATTTGCATAATCCTAAAAAGTGAGTAAAAAACACCCTAAATATGTTTAGAACTACAAATGAACTTTCTTCTGTTGGTTATTTTTTTCTTTTTCCATCACTTCGTATGGACCCCATTGTTAATCCCGGTCATAACAGAGGGATTGTCAGTCCGTATAACCATTAACCATCTCATTAATAAGACATTTATATCTACAAACCGCTCTGCAAGCCTGGGCAGCGTCAGCTGCCGCTTAGCGCATGCGCGATTCATTTGCAGTTTGGACGCGGAGAGTGCGTCGCCTCTTCTGTCTGGCTGTCGCTGAAACTACTGTGTGAGACTACTGTGAGACTGCCCGCCTGTGAGTGCTTTGGGACGGCGGAGGGGCTCACGGCAGCACCCACTGCTCGTTGAGGACAGTAACTGCAAATAAATCGCCAAGAGGATTTGGAAAGGCGCCAGATTTAGTGAGAAGGTCACCAAGTTGGCAACACTGGGCGTCATTATGCAAGCCCATTTACACAAGCAAAATAAAAAGTCAATGTTTTGTTTGTTTTTTTACTTTTTCCGCCAGCAAAAAAAAAAAAATATATATATATATATATATATATATATACACACGTGGACAAAATCATCAGCATACTTAAGGATGGTGACTGAATTGTCTTGGGCTGTGAAATTGTTGGTGTATAAGGAGAGGAGCCAATGTGATAAGACACAGATTGTCATAATCACAGGAACCCACAGCTGATAATGTCCCGACTATGCAGTTATCCTCAGCTGTACGAGCTTCATATCTTTCAGAGCGGTGTTTGGGTTTTACGGCCCACAATTCAACTGTAGACAGAAAAAAAATGCTGCTTTCATTTCAAAAAGTTAATGAACCAGTGAACACTTTCCAATCACTAACTCAGTCCTTTTTGGTGGACATGATGAGGAATGGAAATGTTTACAGACGACACACATGGACCAGAATCTTTCAGAGGATGCACAGATTTATTGAACAAAACATTTCAGTCGTCTGAACTCACAGAAGGGCTGTTTAGTAGGTACACTCAAGTAATTCTCTTCAGCGGAAGAAGCTGGTCAGCCATCCCACTGCTGCTCCGGTGCCTGCCACAGCTGCAGTGGCAGCTCCTGACAGACCAGCTGCACCTACAGCACGATTTAACAGGTTTTATTTGTCAGAAAGTGGAGCTACGGAGAAACTGAGAAAGACACCTGTGTAGGATTTTGTGATACTTCAGAAAGATTTAATAGGGCACATAATGCCCCTGTGATTATCATTCCAGCAATGATCCTCCCACCATTAAGATACACAAACTAGGAGAGTGTTGTTCTCAAGCTACAAGACTAAAGGAAACAGTGGAACTATTGTCATCACAGTGTACACAGTAGCATTCAATAGAACCAAACCATTTTATTCTGTCGATTACCTACACTAACTATCTACATACATATACATCTCTATTGTGACAATGCTACATTGCTGTTGTTTCAGGTCCAGGTTTGCCCGACACTTCTGGGATCGTATTTGTTTGCACTTTGAAAAGACATTAGAAGTAACGCAGCACGTGATTCTCCTTTTATTGTTCCAGCAATGATCATCTCACCATTCTGATACATCAGTTAAAACTACCATAAACATATCTAGTCAAGATGTTTACCTGCTGCCTGCAAACCAGCCACCACACTTCCTGCTGCCACTCCTCCTCCGTTAGCAACTGCAGCAGTCGACATCATTTTCGCACCAATGGAGCCTGCTGCGATCCCAGCGGAGGTGAAACCTGCGGCTCCCAGAACAATAGGAGCCCCGACCAAAGCAACTACTGCACATGGACAACAACACAACAGAGAGAAGGTTGATGCTAATGACAGAGTGCGATTTGTTTGGCCACTTTTAGATGGATCATGCATGATACAAGTACAGCATGTGAATGGATTTTCTACATTAAGGGGTGTTAAGATCAGTTGAAAAAGTAAACACAGGTGATCCATAAAGGCTGTACGGTCTTACTTGCTCCTGCTCCAATGGTAGCAGCCGTCACTGAAACACAAGAGACAGACATTTGCCATGGTTATTATAATCATTATACGTTTATTAGGAAACCATACAAGTTAAAGAATCAGTACTTTAACTGTATAATATATTAGATTAGATACTTACTAATAGGACCCATGTCTTCTCTACTGGTCTGACGAACTGCCCTGACCTGTATTCTCCTGAGAAACGAAGCACTGTTAACATCTGAACAAAAGAGGGCGCCAGACAGTCACTTCTACTTCCTCTATGACACAAAGGAATACATTGTATTAAACCTTAAACATAATCAAAGAACAGGAAGTGAACTATATTCAAGCATTGTGCAGAAAACTTCGTTGAATGAACCTCTAATTCTCCAACTGACGGATCACAAAAGCTTTATTGCTAATACGTTAACGTTTGCTCCCCAAACCACGCCTTAAACAGTGAGAGCAAAGAAGAAAACAATACTAAATATGAACGTACTATTTATTCTAACTGTTAGGTTTTTAAGAACAAAGGATGAAGGAGCCTGCAGGCCGCAGGCACTCTTCTACTGCGAGCTTCTTACTGCGCACGCGCATCAGAAGAATGAGCTGGACCCGGTCCAAAATTAAAACAATATTTAATGTACTACACAAAGTTCACTTACAAACTGAATTAACTATCAATAGTAATGTTCTCGAGAGCAGAGACCACATACACGCATCTCCTCACAGTCCGGCGCGGCCAGTTAGCTGAAAATGAGAGCTGCAGTGATCTGAGGTAAACTCCCTAAAACATTGTCTTTTATATCCCCTGAGAGTCGGAAAGTGTCCGATACTGTCATAAAACGTGTGAATGACCCTCCGTGGCGATTAGTGATTGGCTTCATTTGAATTCTGCCCCCTCCCATTATCGATCCCTTAGCAAAACATCTTGAACTCCTCCTCTCTGTCCTGCTGGTCAGCTTGGCATTTGACCGTCCCACTGGCCCCATCCTCCATCGATGAGGTCGCCTCCATTTGCTGCTGCATGTCTGACACCTCACTCAGAATCCCTATCTGACCCTCAAAACTATTCTTAGTGTTTTAATACCTACAGTGACTATACTTCTATGATTTAATACATTCAATGAGTTAATATACTGTAACATATAATATCCTCTATAAGTAAGAATATTGTAAACCTATAATACATTCCATATGGAAACATATTGTGACTAACATATTTATTATTGTAACACTTCTACTCACCACTAGGGGTGTTATTAAATCCTACTAATAATGCGTTTAATACTGAAATTCTCCACATAACTAAACGATCAGCTCTCATAGGGTGCTACAGGGAATTGACTTAAAATGAAATGATTTGTCTTTTTAACTACAATCTCACTTTGACACTTTCACGACGCAGCATTTCATCAGACTAACGTTAGATGCAACAGAGACTTGATCAAACAGGCTCGTTTGACATGAACTGCGCCTCGCTTGGTTTATGTTGAACGAGCCTAATATCAGTTTGCAAGCATGACGCAGTAAAATGACATTCAACCAACCAACAGAGCATCATTAGTAGCTTAAACACACATTCACCCAACTGAAGAGAACACAAATACTTTATGGCAACATCAATAATAAAATGAAATACAAACAAACCTTGTGCCCTTATCAGCAAGTCACGAAATCCGCTGTACTTTGGTCAACACAGCTGCCGTTTTGTATTTCTTCATCTATTTCCCCTACCTTTCAAAATAAAAGCGCATCTTTTAAAAATGTATAAAGAAAACATGAGCTGGCATGAAAACCAACGTCGTGTATTATATCTTAGTATGACGGAGAGTATGGAAGGTTATTTACACAAGGCATGTCTATCATTTGAACTTTTCTATTATTTTTTTATTAAAACAAAACTTACCGCAGACATGCGGCTACTTTGAGGAGAAAATGTCTGTATGTTCATGTATACCAGGCATGTCCAAAGTCCGGCCCGCGGGCCAATCACGCCGCTTCCAGGAGAGGTGGAGATCGCAATATTTTTTTCACCGAAAACCGAAACAACTGTGTCTGCCTAATTAGTCATGAGACTGTCGCCTTGTTTAAGGAATATAATGTAAAGAGACACTACGAGACCAAACATGCTAATGCTACAACAAGCTATCAGAGCGACCGTGCTAGAAAACTTCTTTACATTCTAATAGAATGTAAATAAGTTACATTGTATCAGAATGTAACTTCTTTACATTCTAATAGAATGTAAATAAGTTACATTGTATCAGAATGTAACTTCTTTACATTCTAATAGAATGTAAAGAAGCTACAGTGTATAGAATGATTCTATTGAAGTTATTCCTTTTTAAAATGTTTTAGATGAGTCACTAAACATTTTAAAATGGTGATTATAGCTGCTTACATTTGGTTACATTGCTATTTGCTGTTATTGAAAATAAAATGATTAAATAACGTATGTATAGGCTACTTGTATTGTTTAAAATAATGTCAGCAGGGACTGTTGGCCCTTGGGCATTTTCACATTATCAAATCTGGCCCTCTTTGAAAAACGTTTGGACACCCCTGATGTATACCAACAGCTGATTGCAATAAAAGTGGAGCATTGAATATAAACTTCAATTTTCTCCATCCTCTCATTCCTATGATGAACGACTCTAACCTCTGTGAAAACACCTTGATGTAATACTGAACCCTTATCGGTGAAAGGCGGCACTGACCTGCTATATGAAAGGTATCAGTGGCACCAAAGCTTCCTCAGTTCAAAGTCCCTTTGTTATTGTGTTGAGGTGAAAACGGAAGCTCGTCTTCTCTCTACAAAAGGTTAAGACCCTCAATATCTGAATCTGTTTTACTTGTCCGATGAACATCATTTAAACATGGCTGCAGAGACTAATTACTAATAACTGCACTTATATCAAGACTGAAATATCTCAACTACTGTTGGATGGATTTCCTTTAATTGTTGTACAAATATTCATGGTCCATGGAGGATGAAGCAGATGGACTTTGGTGTTCTCCTGACTTTTCCTCTAGCTCCACTACGAGGATGACATTTCTCTTCACTTGAATAGCCACACAATCAGTTAGTGGAAGTTGTTTTCAGTACAGCATGAAAAACTATAATTATCGCCTCTGCCAACAAGTCAATTTGCAGTTTACATGCAGGTCACAGTGACATTGACCTTTGACTACCAAATTCTAATCAGTGGATCTTTGAACACAGGTGGATGTTTATGCCAAATATTAAGAAATTCCCTCCAGGCGGTCCTTAGGTATCGCATTCACGACTATAGACCAGACAGACGTACAACACGAGTTGAATATATTACAATGCAAGATGCAAGGATTAGAAATGAAGAGGCTGTGAAACCGTTGGTGTATTAGGGGAAGAGTCAGTGTTATAAGACCCTGTACCTCCTTTCCCACAGGAAGCGCAAGATCCAATAGCATACACAGGGGTTGATGTTAATGTCCATTAATGTAGTGAAGAGCTAGACAGGACTTATGGTGTAGGAAGCACAGAAAACATGTCAGTTGTCAGATCACAAAAGTGCTATTTTGGCTCTTTTATTTGGCAAAATAATAAATATCATAAATTTAACTTTTTTCTTTTCTGCGGATTAAGCTGACCAGCCATCCCACCGCTGCACCCACACCGGACACAGCTGCAGTGGCGGCTCCTGACAGACCAGCTGCACCTGGAGGAAGAGTACACCGGTTAAGCTGAGACAGTCTTCTCTGCTAGAACACTTCATGAAACATTGGCGTTGGTGTCACCACAGTGTGGTGGTGTGATTCAATTGTAGCCTACAAAAACACTTGATTTTGTTGAATACTGCACCAGTTATCCAAGTAAGATTAGTAGGTTAGTGCTGAATTACTGCCGTTTCAGTTCCAAGTTTGCCAGAGACATTAGGAGTAGCTCAACACAGCACATGGGTACCATTGTTTATCGTTCCAGCTGTGATCATCTCACAAACCATTTTTTAAAAAATCAAGTAATTGTGTTTACCTGCGGCCTGCAAACCAGCAACCAGACCTCCTGCTGCCACTCCTCCTCCGTTAACAACTGCAGCAGCCGACATCATACTAGCAGCATAGGATCCTGCTGCGATCCCGGCGGAGGTGAAACCTATGGCTCCCAGAACAATAGGAGCCCCGACCGCAGCAATCACTGCACGTGAACACAGCAGAGGGACCTTTGTTGTTAATTATGGCGTGCTACTTTGTCAGGCCACTTGAAAATGGATGATGCATGACGTCACGTTAACGTGCGTCAAAGAGTTGAACAAGTAAACACAGGCGATATAACGTCTTACATGCTCCTGCTCCGGCTCCTACTCCAACGGCGACTGCTGTCTCTGAAACACAAGATGAAAATATTAATCACGGACATTTTTATTTGGGACAACGTATAAGAACAACAGTGATATACTCACTCGGGTCCATGTATTTCTGTGGCCTGACGAGCCTGTAGCTGTGCAGTTTGCGTTTTCTGAGAAACGAAACTTTGTATAAATCTGAACACCAGATGGCGCCCCCGTTAACACGGATGTATAAATAGAGAGCCGCACCAGAGCACCAGACACTCACGCATCAGCACTCAAATATTACAACTACGGCGTCATCGAACAACCGGAAGTGAAACTCATTTAATTAACAATTCCTAAAGTGTAATAAAAGTTGAAAATGACTGCACTTCCTTACAAATAACGGTTTTTGATTAAAAAAAACATGCAATTTGAACAGTTTTCGCATTTGTGAACAGCACGTGTCTTTGAGAAGACGGTGGATATAATAATTAATATTATGTTGTCCACAAATCAGCAAGCGCTAATAATATTTTTTTTTTTTTACCAATATTCAACAGTCAACGTGAAGTCAAATGTGGGCCTCCGTTGTTGTTCCGCGGACCTGGTCACGTGGTAGGATCAGCGCATGCGCGCGGTGTTGCGGGCTGATGGAGTGAAGATGCCCACCGCCACCATCCCCGTGTAGTGCAGGAGACACACAAAGAAGAGGAGCCAATGTGATAAGACACAGATTGTCATAATCACAGGAACCCACAGCTGATAATGTCCCGACTATGCAGTTATCCTCAGCTGTACGAGCTTCATATCTTTCAGAGTGGTGTTTGGCATCAGCTGCCGCTTAGCGCATGCGCGATTCATTTGCAGTTTGGACGCGGAGAGTGCGTCGCCTCTTCTCTCTGGCTGTCGCTGAAACTACTGTGTGAGACTACTGTGAGACTGCCCGCCTGTGAGTGCTTTGGGACGGCGGAGGGGCTCACGGCAGCACCCACTGCTCGTTGAGGACAGTAACTGCAAAAAAATCGCCAAGAGGATTTGGAAAGGCGCCATATTTAGTGAGAAGGTCACCAAGTTGGCAACACTGGGCGTCATTATGCAAGACCATTTACACAAGCAAAAAAAAAAAGTCAATGTTTTGTTTTGTTTGTTTTTTTACTTTTTCTGCCAGCAAAAAAAAAATATATATACACACGTGGACAAAATCATCAGCATACTTAAGGATGGTGACTGAATTGTCTTGGGCTGTGAAATTGTTGGTGTATAAGGAGAGGAGTCAATGTGATAAGACACAGATTGTCATAATCACAGGAACCCACAGCTGATAATGTCCCGACTATGCAGTTAACCTCAGCTGTACGAGCTTCATATCTTTCAGAGTGGTGTTTGGGTTTTACGGCCCACAATTCAACTGTCGCCAGAAAAAAAATGCTGCTTTCATTTCAAAAAGTTAATGAACCAGTGAACACTTTCCAATCACTAACTCAGTCCTTTTTGGTGGACATGATGAGGAATGGAAATGTTTACAGACGACACACATGGACCAGAATCTCTCAGAGGATGCACAGATTTATTGAACAAAACATTTCAGTCGTCTGAACTCACAGAAGTGCTGTTTAGTAGGTACAGCAGCATGACAGTAGACTCATGTCAGAGCAAAGCATTTCATAATTTGATGAAAAGTGTAATAAATAAATGAGTAATGCTGGAATAGTTTACAAACCATCATACATCTTTGCATATATTGTTCTTACAATCATTTTGAAATCAGGAAATCACTGAAGAATCCAATAAAAATTCTCAATTTTAAGTTAAAATCTCATCTGTGTGATCATTTCATGACTGAGGCCCAAATGTGAGTGATGAATGCAAAGCTTCATAGCAACATGTTGGTCTCAAAAACTTGATAAACTAGAATAAATTAATAAAAAAGCATTACATATTATTAGAAATGTTTTCCTAACACTTCTGTTAGTCCCATGCCTCACCCATGTGATGACTCACATTCCAGTGAGGAGACAAAACAAGTGTTGAATGACAATGTGCAATGAGAAAAGGCCTGAAAATGACTCTCCAGCCTCATTCTTGTGTTGATTCTCACATCACCGTCACAGACAGACACCACCATAGTTGCATCCATGTTTAGCTCCAGTTGAAAGCCTGTGCATGTGGAGCATGCTGGATGGTTTAGTGTTGGAGCATATCAAGACATCCCGGAGCTCAACATGAGTTTGAATGTTATTTCGTTCAGAATCCTGTTCTCATAGTAACAGGTTGTTGATATTATTGTTGGCACGTTCTCATGTCAATTAAGCTTTTGTTGTTTTAGTTTTTGTTAAATTGTTTTCAAGGTATAAAATACAAACAGCTGTTTGATACGGTGGGAAATCTATAAGAGAGAAGCAGGAAACCTGCTTCTGGAGATTATGAGGAATTGAAATATTTACAAACGAAAGACTGAACCAGTATGTTTCACAGGTTACAATGATTTATTGAACAAAACAAATCAGTTGTCTGAGATGACAAAAGGGAGTACTTTCAAAGAAATATATCAGTGTTGTCAAAGAACAGTGATACTCACCAGGGTCATGTCTTTACCTGCTCTGGTTCTGATGAGTCTAGAACTGTGCTGTGTTTTATATACTGAAGGTTAGTTACGTACCATTTCTTCAAAAATGAAACTTCAAATCTGAACAAAAGAGAACATCACAGAATCCATTCCACCCACATAAACACAAGTATTTAAATTCCTGAGATAGTATGTCATCATATAGAACATAAGAACAAAGACAAAAGACAAACACTGAAGAGTTGCAAAACCAGTTGAGTTGTGACGGCTCCTTCAAACCTGCATTCAGGACAAACTTTCATCTTTAAGTCACGATAGAAAATAATGTTTTGGCTCTGGAGGTCGTGGTGGCTTTAATCAAGATCAAAGTAAATAAAGTACAATGTTAAGTATTTATTCTTAAGAGATCATAATAGTGTTATTCCAGCATGTAAAGCCTGCTTTAAGGGTTAACATGTATTCATTTATATTCATGTGTACCAACAGTTAATTGCAATAAAAAAGGGATAATTCAGTGAAATCTGCTGTTTGAGTGAAGGCATATCTTAAATACATGATGGATGACTCTTAACTGTGTGAAAACAGCTTGATGTAATACTGAACCTTTATCAGTGGAGGGTGGTATTTCCCTCCTATGTGAACGTTATCACCTGCAGCAAAGCTTCCTCAGGTCCCTTCATGTCGTGTTTGGGTGAAAATGAAAAGCTCATTTTTGTTTTACAGAAACATATCCAGTGATGAGCATCAAGCTGTTACAGATATAGTGGAAATACGTGTCTGTATACAACTGGAGGAGGATTCTGTGTTTCACGGGGGAAAAGTCTCTGCTGGTGTTTTGTTGATGTGGTCTGAGTTAATATTAGATTTAAGTGTATTGCTCAATATTTTGGTTCATGACTAAACATCTGCAAAACTAATGACATTCCCATCAGACTCAGCTGTTTGTGTTTAGTGTGTTTTATCACGCTTAACTACAATGGTGAACATGGTTAACATTATATCAGCATGTTGGCATTATTGACATCATGAACATGCTGATGTTATCATTTAGACATCCCGTAGCTGATTATGAGAAATTTAAATATTAACAAACGAAAGACTGAACCAGTATGTTTCACAGGTTACAATGATTTATTGAACAAAACATATCAGTTGTCTGAGATGACAAAAGTGCTCTTCAGGTAATATAGTGATGTAATTTGCTATTGCCTCCTTAAGTTGGCAAAAGTAAAAGTATTTTAAATGCATCTTGTTCCTTCATGATTCTCAGCTGAAGAAGCTGGTCAGCAATATCACTGCTGCTCCGATGCCTGCTCCGATGGCTGCCAGAACTGCAGTGCCAGCTCCTGACAGACCAGCTGCAGCTACAACAAGAGAACACAATATATATCAGAATATGGAGCTACAGAGAAGCTGACAAAGTCTTGTTCTCAAACTAAAGGACTAAATAAAACAGTAGCATTATTACACACAGTAGTGTCATTATATTATAAAAACACTGTATTGTAAACCAAAAGCTACTAATATCTTTATGAAATGATTGTTTCTTTCAGTTCCAGGTTTGCAAACACCTGTGTAGCATTTTCTGATACTTCAGAAAGATATAAAAGGGAACATAATGCCCCTGTGATTATCATTCCAACAATGATCAAATCATCATTAAGAAAAACAAATGCAAAAACCACAAAATTTAAATATTTTGTTTTTATACCTATTTGCTGGAAAAAAGCCACCAGACCTCCTGCTGCCACTCCTCCTCCGTTATTAATTGCAAAAATCGACATGATACTAGCAGCAATGGAGCCTGCTACGATCCCAGCTGCTGTGAAACCTGCTGCTGCCAGAACAACAGGAGCCGCGACCACAACGACCACAGCACCTACTGCACCTGGACCACACAGCAGAGAGAACGTTGTTGTTCATGGTCTAATTTGTCAGGCCACTTTAGGATCATGAATGATATCAATTTAGTAAATGGCACTTTACATTAAAGTCTGTTTAAATCAGTTGAAGAAGTAAACACATGTGATCCATGAAGGCTGTACAAAGTCTTACCTCCAAAGATATACGCAGCAGTCCCTGAAATGCAGGATAAACATCGAAATCAACATTCACAGTTCATCTGGTTTATTCAAAGATATTTGCTGTGGTTACTATCATTACTTATTTTTAATAAGAAAAGCCTATATCAAAAAAAAATATCAGTACTTTCAAAGAAATATATCAGTATTATCAAAGAACAGTGATACTCACCAAGGTCCATGTCTTTACCTGCTCTGGTTCTGATGAGTCTTGAACTGTGCTGGGTTTTATATACTGCAGGTTAGTTAGGTACCATTTCTTCAAAAATGAAACTTCAAATCTGATCAAAAGAGAACGTCACAAAGTCCATTCCACCCACATAAACTCAAGTATTTACAATTCCTGAGATAGTAGGTGTAGTGTATTCAATGTATTGGTTATTTTATATGTCCTTTAGCAACACCTAGTGGCGATTGTGAATAGCTGCACTGAACAGGAAGTGTTCAATCCATATAATCCTGTGCCTTGAAGTCCACAAAATCGGCTTCATCCGTAAGTGTGCTACTATTTACAGTTATATTAACATGTTTATATTCATATTTCTTTGGTTTGTGTTAGTAGCATTTATACTGATGTACTAGCTATTATTAAGTACTTACAAAGGCACTTACGTTTTGTATTGTTTGTGCTCTTTTTCAGTTTTACAAAAATATTACATATTTTCCACCATTAAACCTTGCAAATACAACAACCTGTCTGTTCCTTGGAGGATACGGTGCTGGGAAATATATTGTCAAGCTGGCTGTATAGCTGAAAACTACGTTTTACTAAAACAACTTTTAGTTAGGACAGCACAGGTCATCACTATATTTATAGAACATAAGAACAAAGACAAAAGACAAACACTGAAGAGTTGCTAAACCAGTTGAGTTGTGACGGCTCCTTCAAACCTGCATTCAGGACAAACTTTCATCTTTAAGTCACGATAGAAAATAATGTTTTGGCTCTGGAGGTCGTGGTGGCTTTTATCAAGGTCAAAGTAAATAAAGTACAATGTTAAGTATTTATACTTAAGAGATCATAATAGTGTTATTCCAGCATGTAAAGCCTGCTTTAAGGGTTAAAATGTATTCATCTATATTCATGTGTACCAACAGTTAATTGCAATAAAAAAGGGATAATTCAATGAAATCCGTTAAGGGTTAAATACGTTAAGGGTTAAAATGTCTTCAACATTTATATTCATGTATATCAAGCTTTTTTTTTTTTTTTTTTTTAAAGGGAGAATTTTATGAAATCTGTAATTTCGAGGCATTCGGTCCTTGTCTTTTGGGCTGTGAAATTGTTGGTGTATAAGGAGAGGAGCCAATGTGATAAGACACAGATTGTCATAATCACAGGAACTAACAGCTGATAATGTCCCGACTATGCAGTTATCCTCAGCTGTACGAGCTTCATATCTTTCAGAGCGGTGTTTGGGTTTTACGGCCCACAATTCAACTGTCGCCAGAAAAAAAATGCTGCTTTCATTTCAAAAAGTTAATGAACCAGTGAACACTTTCCAATCACTAACTCAGTCCTTTTTGGTGGACATGATGAGGAATGGAAATGTTTACAGACGACACACATGGACCAGAATCTCTCAGAGGATGCACAGATTTATTGAACAAAACATTTCAGTCGTCTGAACTCACAGAAGGGCTGTTTAGTAGGTACAGCAGCATGACAGTAGACTCATGTCAGAGCAAAGCATTTCATAATTTGATGAAAAGTCTAATAAATAAATGAGTAATGCTGGAATAGTTTACAAACCATCATACATATTTGCATGTGTTCATGAAGGCAAATCACTGTCAAAATCCGAGAGCGCAAATGAAATCCATGCGCGCGCGAAAATCAAACAGTCGCGCGCGTATTTTACTTTGGCGAGCGCTTTTACGTCACTCCGCGAGCAGAATTCACTCTCGCGCGAGCAAAAGTCGCTCGCGAAGATTCAAACCGCTCGCTCGCGAAACTTCAACCCGCTCGCGAGCGAGTCTTTTTCTTTTTGACAGTAAGTGGGCGGATCCAGTCGCCATTGTATCTCTACATCTGATTGGTTACAATCCTCGTTTTTGGATAAACCAAATATCACTCTGACGCAGACGCTAGGTCTAATAGAGGTGGTTTTCAATCAGCCACTAAACACTACTCCACTACATCTCAGGATGTTCTACATTTGTCCGACAGGTTTTGTAAACTATTCAGACTGTAGAGGCTGATGAAATACAAATTATGTTAATAGAGTTGTTAAATACAATAATTAAAAATGTGTTAAAGTCAAGTTGCTCAGATTGGTTTAAATTCACTCCATCATTCTATTACAGACAATGTGTGTTTGATACTCAAACCTCTTGTGACAGCTCAAAGAAACTCTTTGATCTTAATTGATTAAAACATGATGTCATCATATTTAAATCATACTGTTGTGTTTACAGAAGAGATATAATATAGTTGTATATAATATGAGCAACAATTTGGACCTGTTCAAAGATCTGGAGCCAAGATTAGGGACCACTGTTTGTATATTAACTGTTAAATCACTGACAAGTAGTTAGTGGATGAAAAAGTATTCAGATCCTTCACTGCAGTAAACGTACTAATACTATACTGATGAAACAATAATCCACTACGAGTAAAATACCTGCATTCAAAACCTTAGTCAATGTTATTATCAGCAAAATCTACTTTGAGTGCAGAAAGTAAAAGTACCTGTAACCCTCTTAGTATCTGCAGAATACTCAAATTGTTTGTTGGACCAGGACCTAGGTTCATAGGGAGAGGTTTATAGCCAATAATAGACACACAAAGAACTGGAGCCACAGAATGGTTTGATTTAAAAGGTTATATTGAACCTTGTGAAGATAAAAATAAAATTCACATCTTATACAAAATTTACAATGCTCTTCTCAATCAGATAACTCAGCACATATCCATTGGAATGTGTAAAAGTATCTCTGAGATGCAATGTTCCTTCAGTTTCTTCCTTTCGCGTTCAAGCTCCTTCCTTGTTTCCTTATTCAGTCAGTTCAACTATTCAACAGTCATTTTCAGTTCCAAAGTCAAAAGAATAAGTCAAAGTAATAAAATGTGTTGCTTTCTTAATCCTACCACACTGGTGCACTCAGGTGATGAGAAACGAAGAAACGCTTGGTTTCTCCTCAGCAACAAAGAAAATCTTGATCCTACTCCTCGAGGTAAGGAGATGATCAGTTCAGTGGTGGCTCGCCATCTTCCTCGTCAGGAAGAGTTCCATATCCAGTCTCAAAGGTATTCAGGGAACATCAAAAACCTAGCCAAGACGCTGCCAAAAGTTGTAAACCCGTGGCACAAAGGTCTCTGAATCACCTCTCACGTTGCATGAGTGCAGTCTCACAAAGCGCTGTGTCTCTGACCGTTTAAACAGTTATCAGTTAACAGTTATCTTGTAACGGCTGAACTACTTTATGAAACAGATAGTGCTCGTTCCCTCGCGCATTCTCTTACTCTGTAACGTCTAACGTCTTTCTGGTAGGGGCGGGACTTATTTTCCTTTCCCCAATCGGGAGTCTGCATTCGCCGAAATAACCAATGAGAAGCGTATCTGGGTAAAACTGCTGTGATTGACACTTTGTTTAACAAAAGAAATAAGGTTAAATTAAAATGACATTAAAGACTTAAATTATCTGCTGGGTTACATCACAAATAGGAAAATAATCCTAAAAGTAAAGATATTAGGGGCTCAAATTCTCTACCTGGTTACACCCTCCCCCTTTAAATGTCATGCACGTCCCGTTGCATGTTGACACTATTCTACAATAGGAGTGGTCATTTCAAAAGCTTGACTCTGTGACCCGTAACAACTGTCATCAACACTAAGAGAATCAGCAAAACCTGTACTCAAACCCTGGAATAATGACTTAACCACTGTGACTAAGGGATTTCCTAGTTCAGGATAGTGGAATCTTTGTGATGGTTGACGATTCCTCTCAGATCTCCTGATGGGTTGAGGTATTCCTGAGTCACTGCTTGGCACTGTCTCTGTTTGGTTTTCGATCTGGTTTCTCATTTCGGTTCCAAAAGGCTTTTGGCTCCTTGTCTGTATAGGACTTCCTTCAGGTAAGGGTGGTACTTCTGCCGAAAAGCTATCTGGCGTAGCTTGAGTCAGGTTTGAGTGACTGGCTTTTGACGACTCATTACTGGGAAGGATCTCAGACTCTCTCTTTGTTGTGATTTCACATTCCATATCCAGTAAGTGTGACTCTGTCTCAATTTCTTGTCCAGGTGGACTCCAATGTTGGCTGGACTCCTCATTATCAAGCTGTTCAATGGAAGCACTCTCTAGTGAGTGAAGAGTTCCAGTAGGTGTTTCAGGCAAGTTATTTTCCGAAGGCAGGGATTCCTGTTGTTCCAATGGTTCCGAACAAGGTGGATTCATGCATGGTTCTCTTTCAGGTTCCCCATGTTCCTCTCTGTTTTTGTCTGAGGTTGGTAATGGTGTGTCATAGATTTTGATGAAATGCCTCTCTCCTATTTCTTGAGATGGTTCAAACTGATAGCAGATTTCATCATCATCCTCTTGAAACCAGTTCTCATCCTCTGGTTGAACTACACACTGTCGAGTTGTTGGTCTTGGAGGCTTACTGACTTGTTTTGGCTCTTCTTTTTCTGTTTGTGAGAGGAAACCACAAGGGAGCAAGAGATCTCTGTGGAGTGTTCGTAGAGGTCCATCCCCTTTCTCAGGTTTCAGTGTGTATACAGGCAAGTCTCCCATTTTCTTGGTGGCCACATATACTGTAGACTCCCAGCGGTCTGCCAGTTTATGTTTGTTTCGGAGACGGAGATTGCGGACTAACACTCTGTCCCCAACATCCAATGTGGACTCACGGATGACTTTGTCAAACCTCCTTTTGTTTTTTTCAGCCACTTTCTGAGAGTTCTTGGTGGCTACTTGGTAGCTCTCCTCAAGATGGCTCTTTAACCTTTTCACATACTCTGAATGTGAGTGAGGCTGTTTGTTGGTGACTGGTAGTCCGAAGGCAATATCAATGGGCAGTCGCGGTTGCCTTCCAAACATTAATTTATATGGTGAGAACCCTGTAACGTCATTTCTTGTACAGTTGTATGCATGTGTGAGGGGCTTGACATAGTCACGCCAATGGGCTTTCTCTTTGTCTTTTAACGTACCCAACATACTGAGTAGGGTCCGGTTGTAACGTTCTACCGGATTTCCTCTCGGGTGGTATGGACTGGTTCTAACTTTCCGTATACCCAGCAAGGAACAAAGTTCTCGGATGGTATGTGACTCAAAATCTCTACCCTGGTCACTGTGAAGACGCTCCGGAAAGCCATAATGGACCAGGAAGTGTTCCCACAGACACTTTGCCACAGTACTAGCCTTTTGGTCTCTTGTGGGAATGGCTACAGCATACTTTGTGAAGTGATCAGTTACTACTAGAATGTCTTTTGTGTTCTTGCTATCAGGCTCTAGTGAGAGAAAATCCATGCAGACTAGTTCCATGGGCCTGGTAGTCTGGATGTTTACAAGTGGAGCCGCCTTGTCAGGCGGGGATTTCCTGCGGACACACCTCTCACACGCTTTTACTTTCCTTTCAACGTCTGCAGCCATCTTCGGCCAATAGAAACGAGACCGTACTAGTTCAACTGTGCGCTCAATCCCTAGATGGCCCATGTCATCATGAAGATTCTGAAGCACAGTGGATCTGAGGATCTCAGGGAGAACTGCAGACCCGTGCAGTAAAATGTACATTATTTGCCCCTGACCTGTAGTGCAATCTGAAAATCTCCCCCTAGCATCTGCGTCAGAGTGATATCCGGTCTATCCACTGGGTCCGCCCACTTACTGTCAAAAAGAAAATCTACTCGAGAGCGAGCAGGTTAAGGTTTCGCGAGCGAACAGGTTTAAGCTTCGCGAGTGACTTTGGCTCGCGCGAGAGTGAATTCTGCTCGCGCGAGAGTGAATTCTGCTCGCGGAGTGATGTAAAAGCACTCGCCAAAGTAAAATACGCGCGCGACTGTTTGATTTTCGCTCGCGCATGGATCTCATTTGCGCTCTCGGATTTTGACAGTGATTTGCCTTCATATATATTGTTCTTACAATCATTTTGAAATCAGGAAATCACTGAAGAATCAAAAATTCTCAACTTTTCTCAAGTTAAAATCTCATCTGTGTGATCATTTCATGACTGAGGCCCAAATGTGAGTGATGAATTCAAAGCTTCATAGCAACATTTTGGTCTCAAAAACTTGATTAACTAGAATAAATTAATAAAAAAGTATTACATATTTTTAGAAATGTTTTCCTAACACTTCTGTTAGTCTCATGCCTCACCCATGTGATGACTCACATTCCAGTGAGGAGACAAAACAAGTGTTGAATGAAAATGTGCAATGAGAAAAGGCCTGAAAATGACTCTCCAGCCTCATTCTTGTGTTGATTCTCACATCACCGTCACAGACAGACACCACCATAGTTGCTTCCATGTTTAGCTCCAGATGAAAGCCTGTGCATGTGGAGCATGCTGGATGGTTTAGTGTTGGAGCATATCAAGACATCCCGGAGCTCAACATGAGTTTGAATATAATTTAGTTCAGAATCCTGTTCTCATAGTAACGGGTTGTTGATATTATTGTTGGCACGTTCTCATGTCAATTAAGCTTTTATTGTTTTAGTTTTTATTGTATTGTTTTCAAGGTATAAAATACAAACAGCTGTTTGATACGGTGGGAAATCTATAAGAGAGAAGCAGGAAACCTGCTTCTGGAGATTATGAGGAATTGAAATATTTACAAAGGAAAGACTGAACCAGTATGTTTCACAGGTTACAATGATTTATTGAACAAAACAAATCAGTTGTCTGAGATGACAAAAGTGCTCTTTAGGTAATGTAGTGATGTAATTTGCTATTGCCTCCTTCATTTGGCAAAAGTAAAAGTATTGTAACTGCATCTTGTTCCTTCATGATTCTCAGCTGGTCAACGATTCCACTGCTGCTCCGATGGCTGCTCCGGTGGCTGCCATAGCTGCAGTGGCAGCTCCAGACAGACCAGCTGCACCTACAGCAAGATAACACAATTTATATCAGAATATGGAGCTACAGAGAAGCTGACAAAGTCTTGTTCTCAAACTAAAGGACTAAATAAAACAGTAGCATTATTACACACAGTAGTGTCATTATATTATAAAAACACTGTATTTTAAACCAAAAGCTACTAATATCTTTCTGAAATTATTGTTTCTTTCAGTTCCAGGTTTGCAAACACCTGTGTAGCATTTAGTGATACTTCAGAAAGATATAAGAGGGAACATAATGTCCCTGTGATTATCATTCCAGCAATGATCAAATCATTAAGATTTTTTTTTTTAAAACCACAAAAAAAAGAATGTTTGTTTACCTGCTGCCTGCAAACCAGCCACCACACCTCCTGCTACCACTCCTCCTCCGTTAGCAACTGCAGCAGTCGACATCATACTAGCACCAATGGAGCCTGCTACAATCCCAGCGGAGGTGAAACCTGCTGCTCCCAGAACAATAGGAGCCCCAACCACAGCGGCTACTGCACCTGGACCACACAGCAGAGAGAACGTTGCTGTTAATGGTCTAATTTGTCAGACCACTTTAACATGGATCATGAATGATATCAATTTAGTAAATGGCATTTTACATTAAAGTCTGTTTAAATCAGTTGAAGAAGTAAACACAGGTGATCCATGAAGGCTGTACAAAGTCTTACCTCCAAAGATATACGCAGCAGTCCCTGAAATGCAGGATAAACATCGAAATCAACATTCACAGTTCATCTGGTTTATTCAAAGATATTTGCTGTGGTTACTATCATTACTTATTTTTAATAAGAAAAGCCTATATCAAAAAACTATCAGTAGTTTCAAAGAAATATATCAGTATTATCAAAGAACAGTGATACTCACCAAGGTCCATGTCTTTACCTGCTCTGGTTCTGATGAGTCTAGAACTGTGCTGTGTTTTATCTACTGAAGGTTAGTTACGTACCATTTCGTCAAAAACGAAATTTAAAATCTGAACAAAAGAGGGCGTCACCTGTGTTGCCACCTCCTCAGTAAGTAAAGCAGCTATTGGCTGTCCTAAAAGTTGCTAAATGACGTCATTACCTAATTTGCATATTTTCAAAAAGTGAGTAAAAAACACCCTAAATATGTTTAGAACTACAAATGAACTTTCTTCTGTTGGCTCTTTTTCCATCACTTCGTATGGACCCCATTGTTAATCCCTGTCATAACAGAGGGATTGTCAGTCCGTATAACCATTAACCATCTCATTAATAAGACATTTATATCTACAAACCGCTCTGTAAGCCTGGGCAGCATCAGCTACCGCTTAGCGCATGCGCGATTCATTTGCAGTTTGGACACGGAGAGTGCGTCGCCTCTTCTCTCTGGCTGTCGCTGAAACTACTGTGTGAGACTACTGTGAGACTGCCCGCCTGTGAGTGCTTTGGGACGGCGGAGGGGCTCACGGCAGCACCCACTGCTCGTTGAGGACAGTAACTGCAAATAAATCGCCAAGAGGATTTGGAAAGGCGCCAAATTTAGTGAGAAGGTCACCAAGTTGGCAACACTGGGCGTCATTATGCAAGCCCATTTACACAAGCAAAAAAAAAAGTCAATGTTTTGTTTTGTTTTTTTACTTTTTCTTTTATACACACACACACGTGGACAAAATCATCAGCATACTTAAGGATGGTGACTGAATTGTGTTGGGCTGTGAAATTGTTGGTGTATAAGGAGAGGAGCCAATGTGATAAGACACAGATTGTCATAATCACAGGAACCCACAGCTGATAATGTCCCGACTATGCAGTTATCCTCAGCTGTAAGAGCTTCATATCTTTCAGAGCGGTGTTTGGGTTTTACGGCCCACAATTCAACTGTCGCCTGAAAAAAAATGCTGCTTTCATTTCAAAAAGTTAATGAACCAGTGAACACTTTCCAATCACTAACTCAGTCCTTTTTGGTGGACATGATGAGGAATGGAAATGTTTACAGACGACACACATGGATCAGAATCTTTCAGAGGATGCACAGATTTATTGAACAAAACATTTCAGTCGTCTGAAGTCACAGAAGGGCTGTTTAGTAGGTACACTGAAGTAATTCTCTTCAGCGGAAGAAGCTGGTCAGCCATCCCACTGCTGCTCCGGTGCCTGACAGACCAGCTGCACCTACAGCACGATTTAACAGGTTTTATTTGTCAGAAAGTGGAGCTACGGAGAAACTGAGAAAGACACCTGTGTAGGATTTTGTGATACTTCAGAAAGATTTAATAGGGCACATAATGCCCCTGTGATTATCATTCCAGCAATGATCCTCCCACCATTAAGATACACAAACTAGGAGAGTGTTGTTCTCAAGCTACAAGACTAAAGGAAACAGTGGAACTATTGTCATCACAGTGTATCATTCAATAGAACCAAACCATTTTATTCTGTTGATTACCTACACTAACTATCTACATACATATACATCTCTATTGTGACAATGCTACATTGCTGTTGTTTCAGGTCCAGGTTTGCCCGACACTTCTGGGATCGTATTTGTTTGTACTTTGAAAAGACATTAGAAGTAACGCAGCACGTGATTCTCCTTTTATTGTTCCAGCAATGATCATCTCACCATTCTGATACATCAGTTAAAACTACCATAAACATATCTAGTCAAGATGTTTACCTGCTGCCTGCAAACCAGCCACCACACTTCCTGCTGCCACTCCTCCCAGAACACTAGGAGCCACGAACACAGCAACTACTGCACGTGGACAACAACACAACAGAGAGAAGGTTGATGCTAATGACAGAGTGTGATTTGTTTGGCCACTTTTAGATGGATCATGCATGATACAAGTACAGCATGTGAATGGATTTTCTACATTAAGGGGTGTTAAGATCAGTTGAAAAAGTAAACACAGGTGATCCATAAAGGCTGTACGGTCTTACTTGCTCCTGCTACAATGGTAGCAGCCTTCACTGAAACACAAGAGACAGACATTTGCCATGGTTATTATAATCATTATACGTTTATTAGGAAACCATACAAGTTAAAGAATCAGTACTTTAACTGTATAATATATTAGATTAGATACTTACTAATAGGACCCATGTCTTCTCTACTGGTCTGACGAACTGCCCTGACCTGTATTCTCCTGAGAAACGAAGCACTGTTAACATCTGAACAAAAGAGGGCGCCAGATAGTCACTTATACTTCCTCTATTACACCAAAGCATACATTGTATTAAACCTTAAACATAATCAAAGAACAGGAAGTGAACAATATTCAAGCATTGTGCAGAAAACTTCGTTGAATGATCCTCTAATTCTCCAACTGATCACAAAAGCTTTATTGCTAATACGTTAACGTTTGCTCCCCAAACCACGCCACAGTGAGAGCAAAGAAGAAAACAATACTAAATATGAACGGACTATTTATTCTAACTAAACGATCAGCTCTCATAGGGTGCTACAGGGAATTGACTTAAAATGAAATGATTTGTCTTTTTTACTACAATCTCACTTTGACACTTTCACGACGCAGCATTTCATCAGACTAACGTTAGATGCAACAGAGACTTGATCAAACAGGCTCGTTTGACATGAACTGCGCCTCGCTTGGTTTATGTTGAACGAGCCTAATATCAGTTTGCAAGCATGACGCAGTAAAATGACGTTACATTCAACCAACCAACAGAGCATCATTAGTATCTTAAATACACATTCACCCAACTGAAGAGAACACAAATACTTTATGCCAACATCAATAACTATAATAAAATGAAATACAAACAAACCTTGTGCCCTTATCAGCAAGTCACGAAATCCGCTGTAGTTTGGTCAACACAGCTGCCGTTTTGTATTTCTTCATCTATTTCCCCTACCTTTCAAAATAAAAGCACATCTTTTAAAAATGTATAAAGAAAACATGAGCTGGCATGAAAACCAACGTCGTGTATTATATCTTAGTATGACGGAGAGTATGGAAGGTTATTTACACAAGGCATATCTATCATTTGAACTTTTCTATTTTTTTTTTTATTAAAACAAAACTTACCGCAGACATGCGGCTACTTTGAGGAGAAAATGTCTGTATGTTCATGTATACCAGGCATGTCCAAAGTAAGGCCCGCGGGCCAATCACGGCCCGAGGTCAGATTTTATATGGCCCGCACCTTCTGTCTTAAAATGCATTATTTATGGCCCGCCAGCACAGTCAAAACGGAATGAATAAATCATACAAATTCAACATGCAATTCCTCTTTTTACCTCATGGTGGCAGCACCACTCTGTAACTGTCTGGCTGTTTGAAATTGGCTCTGACCCTTGACCTGTCATGTTACGGCAAGTAAAAAAAGGAAAGTCGATAATGAGGGCCGCCGCTTCCAGGAGAGGTGGAGATAGCAATATTGTTTTCACCGAAAACCGAAACAACTGTGTCTGCCTAATTAGTCATGAGACTGTTGCCTTCTTTAAGGAATATAATGTAAAGAGACACTACGACACCAAACATGCTAATGCTACAACAAGCTATCAGAGCGACCGAGCTAAAAAAGTGAAGCAACTCCAAGATAACTTGGCCACACAGCAGCGGTCCTTTTCACATGAAAACATCATCAAAGTAAGCTACCAAGTGGCCATGGCAATTGATAAACATGACAAACCTTTTACGGAAGGTGAGTTTATCAAAGACTGTGTTATGAAAATAGCAGAAAACATAATTGCCCCGAGAAGAAGACCGAGTTTGCTAATGTTTGCCTGGCTCGTAACACTGAAGAGCTAGCATCAGATACTAAGAGACAACTTGATTTGTTTCGTGAGCCTGTTTCATGTGTGTTGAACTTAAATGTGAGACAACTTTTCATTACCCTCACTAAGTCATATTTAAGATTGTGTTGAGGTGAGAATATTGATCGGTTTCTATGTAATTCGCTTTTAGATGGCTTGTTCTTTGTGTTATCTGACTTTCAAGATGTGAAAGAAAGGCAGAATAGTTGTTGAGATGTGTTCATACATGAATGCTTACATTTGGTTACATTGCTATTTGCTGTCATTGAAAATAAAATGATTAAATAACAATGTATGTATAGGCTACTTGTATTGTTTAAAATAATGTCAGCAGGGACTGTTGGCCCTTGGCCATTTTCACATTATCAAATCTGGCCCTCTTTGAAAAAAGTTTGGACACCCCTGTGGTAAAATAACAATGTCAGGAAGTAAAGTGACATTTTTATCAACCTGACAAAATTACATTCTTGTGGGAAGAAAAGAAAAGGCAACAATGTAGCTTCTTTACATTCTAATAGAATGTAAAGAAGCTACAGTGTATAGAATGATTCTATTGAAGTTATTCCTTTTTTAAATGTTTTAGATGAGTCACTAAACATTTTAAAATGGTGATTATAGCTGCTTACATTTGGTTACATTGCTATTTGCTGTCATTGAAAATAAAATGATTAAATAACGTATGTATAGGCTACTTGTATTGTTTAAAATAATGTCAGCAGGGACTGTTGGCCCTTGGGCATTTTCACATTATCAAATCTGGCCCTCTTTGAAAAACGTTTGGACACCCCTGATGTATACCAACAGCTGATTGCAATAAAAGTGGAGCATTGAATATAAACTTCAATTTTCTCCATCCTCTCATTCCTGTGAAAACACCTTGATGTAATACTGAACCCTTATCGGTGAAAGGCGGCACTGACCTGCTGTATGAAAGGTATCAGTGGCACCAAAGCTTCCTCAGTTCAAAGTCCCTTTCTTATTGTGTTGAGGTGAAAACGGAAGCTCGTCTTCTCTCTACAAAAGGTTAAGACCCTCAATATCTGAATCTGTTTTACTTGTCCGATGAACATCATTTAAACATGGCTGCAGAGACTAATTACTAATAACTGCACTTATATCAAGACTGAAATATCTCAACTACTGTTGGATGGATTTCCTTTAATTGTTGTACAAATATTCATGGTCCATGGAGGATGAAGCAGATGGACTTTGGTGTTCTCCTGACTTTTCCTCTAGCTCCACTACGAGGATGACATTTCTCTTCACTTGAATAGCCACACAATCAGAGTCAGTGGAAGTTGTTTTCAGTACAGCATGAAAAACTATAATTATCGCCTCTGCCAACAAGTCAATTTGCAGTTTACATGCAGGTCACAGTCACATTGACCTTTGACTACCAAATTCCAATCAGTGGATCTTTGAACACAGGTGGATGTTTATGCCAAATATTAAGAAATTCCCTCCAGGCGGTCCTTAGGTATCGCATTCACGACTATAGACCAGACAGACGTACAACACGAGTTGAATATATTACAATGCAAGATGCAAGGATTAGAAATGAAGAGGCTGTGAAACCGTTGGTGTATTAGGGGAAGAGTCAGTGTTATAAGACCCTGCACCTTAACCCAGTACCTCCTTTCCCACAGGAAGCGCAAGATCCAATAGCATACACAGGGGTTGATGTTAATGTCCATTAATGTAGTGAAGAGCTAGACAGGACTTATGGTGGAGGAAGCACAGAAAACATGTCAGTTGTCAGAGATCACAAAAGTGCTATTTTGGGTCTTTTATTTGGCAAAATAATAAATATCATAAATTTAACTTTTTTCTTTTCTGCGGATTAAGCTGACCAGCCATCCCACCGCTGCACCCACACCGGACACAGCTGCAGTGGCGGCTCCTGACAGACCAGCTGCACCTGGAGGAAGAGTACACCGGTTAAGCTGAGACAGTCTTCTCTGCTAGAACACTACATGAAACATTGGCGTTGGTGTCACCACAGTGTGGTGGAGTGATTCAATTGTAGCCTACAAAAACACTTTATTTTGTTGAATACTGCACCAGTTATCCAGGTAAGATTAGTAGATTAGTGCTGAATTACTGCTGTTTCAGTTCCAAGTTTGCCAGAGACATTAGGAGTAGCTCAACACAGCACATGGGTACCATTGTTTATCGTTCCAGCTGTGATCATCTCACAAACCATTTTTTAAAAAATCAAGTAATTGTGTTTACCTGCGGCCTGCAAACCAGCAACCAGACCTCCTGCTGCCACTCCTCCTCCGTTAACAACTGCAGCAGCCGACATCATACTAGCAGCATAGGATCCTGCTGCGATCCCGGCGGAGGTGAAACCTATGGCTCCCAGAACAATAGGAGCCCCGACCACAGCAATCACTGCACGTGAACACAGCAGAGGGACCTTTGTTGTTAATTATGGCGTGCTACTTTGTCAGGCCACTTGAAAATGGATGATGCATGACGTCACGTTAACGTGCGTCAAAGAGTTGAACAAGTAAACACAGGCGATATAACGTCTTACATGCTCCTGCTCCGGCTCCTACTCCAACGGCGACTGCTGTCTCTGAAACACAAGATGAAAATATTAATCACGGACATTTTTATTTGGGACAACGTATAAGAACAACAGTGATATACTCACTCGGGTCCATGTATTTCTGTGGCCTGACGAGCCTGTAGCTGTGCAGTTTGCGTTTTCTGAGAAACGAAACTTTGTATAAATCTGAACACCAGATGGCGCCCCCGTTAACACGGATGTATAAATAGAGAGCCGCACCAGAGCACCAGACACTCACGCATCAGCACTCAAAGATTACAACTACGGCGTCATCGAACAACCGGAAGTGAAACTCATTTAATTAACAATTCCTAAAGTGTAATAAAAGTTGAAAATGACTGCACTTCCTTACAAATAACGGTTTTTGATTAAAAAAAAACATGCAATTTGAACAGTTTTCGCATTTGTGAACAGCACGTGTCTTTGAGAAGACGGTGGATATAATAATTAATATTATGTTGTCCACAAATCAGCAAGCGCTAATCATATTTTATTTTTTTTTACCAATATTCAACAGTCAACGTGAAGTCAAATGTGGGCCTCCGTTGTTGTTCCGCGGACCTGGTCACGTGGTAGGATCAGCGCATGCGCGCGGTGTTGCGGGCTGATGGAGTGAAGATGCCCACCGCCACCATCCCCGTGTAGTGCAGGAGACACACAGCCCGGGCGTATTTAGCGCAGACACTGTTGTCTTCCAGCAGAGCTGCATGTTGTCGTGTGACACCAGGAGGCCGATGTCTGTGGCAAATGCGAAACACACGGTCCTGAATCCGGTAAGAGGCTTATTATTATTATCATCATCATCCCCCTGATGCCATCATGGAATGATCAATAGACCATGATGTAGCTTACAATACAGCTACACGTTAGGTTATGTGCAGCAGCAGCTGTCTACAAACGGCATGCACACTGCACGTGAGCTAATCCGATATATCTGACGGTCAATGCAGGCCTTTATTCCAGCGAGAGGCGTTTCAATGTAGCTCCCTGCTTCAGGTAGCATGTCGTCAGTTGCTGTCAGTGCACAGTTATCCAGTGCTTTAACGCCAACTCTCCACCTCAGGTGGTCCCATACACAGGGCCCATACCTGGAGGGATGCACCCTGGGGAGATCATCATCATCCAGGGCACTGTGCCCCCAGATGCCGACAGGTAAGATGATGATTGAATAAGAGCAATATACAGATGAAGAGCCACCTTTATGGATATGTCAAAGATTTGTTTGGTAAACCCCAAACATGTGGTACTTTAATCTGGGAAAAGGTGTAAACATTGTTGTCTAGTTCAGTGGTCTCTGATTTTTTTTTTTTTTTTTTAAACCATTGCACTCCTTAGTTATTTCCTTTTTGAGGAAAATGTGCCACCTTTTATGTGGATGTCCAATCAGTGCTGATGGTAAATGTAGTTTCCCAGTGCATGCTATATTGACCAAGAAAGCTGATCTCTCCTGCTGCTGAGCTGAGCCTACATGTACCAAGATTAATTTAACAGCATCTGTTAAATAAACATCAATGATGGAAATATTCTTACACCTACACCGAGAAATACAACCATACATCTTCTGAATTCAAACGTTTACACAGAACTGAGACGGGCTTAACTCATCATAAAACACACTTCATTCAAACTGGACAGAAACAAAATGAAACTCACCAAACAAGTCTTAGTTTGTCTTTCCACTCTTCCAACAATCAGCAAGTCTGGTTTGGTCAAAATAAATTTAAGTAAGATGTTAAAATATGCTCTTGACGCTGTACCTCTCATCAGCAGCACTCCCCCCCCCCCCCCTCCTCCCCTTTTAATAGTCCAGCCTCCTTGTGCTACCTCGCTGCAGGTTCCAGGTCGACCTGTCGAGCGGCTGCAGCACCAAGCCGCGCTCCGACGTGGCCCTCCACTTCAGCCCTCGCTTCAAGGGCTCGCCCTGTGTGGTGTGCAACTCCCTGCTGCAGGAGCGCTGGGGCAAAGAGCAAACGCTCCACCAGCTGCCCTACAAACGCGGAGCTCCCTTCGAGACCATCATCCTGGTGCACGAAGACGTCTTCAAGGCCAGTGAACGCATGCTGTTTCAGGATGAAGTCATCAAAAAACCGAAGTTAAATGTGATTCATACTAGAATGCTTGTCTTCACCCATAGGTGGCAGTAAATGGCACTCACCTGCTGGAATACAAGCACAAAATCCCACTCAACAGGGTGGACACATTTTCTATTTCTGGGAAAGTCAAGGTGCACGCTATTGGCTACATCCCAAACTCAGTAAGCACACGGTCATCTTTGTTTGCTTCCATAAGTCCTCACAAGCTGGTGAGATGCGTCTCTTTTACAGACGCATCTGATAAATCATTTCTTAATGTGTTCTAATGATTTCTATTTTCTCTGTCAGGCAATATATTCAGAATCAGGGGACTTGGTGAGTTTTTTTCTTTTCATCTACATAAAGTCTTTGTGCCCAGTGTCTTGTGATGCCATCAAAACCGGACCACTTTTCCTAAATGATTCCTTTGTGCACTGGAGACCGTATCAACTCAGCAAGCAGCTCTTGAATGGTTGAAAGGAAATTCTGGTTTCTTTATTTTTGAGCTCTGGGGGAAAACACCAACATCGTAACAACAAAGTCCTGTGGGGCAAAAACTGTTAGTCCTCAGACAGTCAGGCAGGTTGTAAACAAGACCGTTACGATGATCTAAACCACTTTATTTGGAGGTAAAGCCCCCGAAATGTTGGCAATGTTTCACTTTCTTTTTAGCGATGATGCCACATTCCCAGATCTTAGATGTTCTATATGTGTAATTATGTTCGTCTGTGTGGCCCCTGTTATCTAAACTAACATATTAATACAATTATACATGTAAAATGATGCCAAAATCAAGACACAAAAGTATTAAGAGGTTTCAGAGTCAGAGCAGCACGGATTAGTTGATTATTCGACTCATTGATCGGCAGAAAATGAACTGGCAACTCTTTTGGAAATCAATTGTTAAAAATGACATATTTGCTGGTTCACGCTTTCCAAATGTGCCGATTCACTACTTTATATACTGCTGATGTATGATGGTCAACTGAATGTCTTTGGGTTTTTGATTGTTGCCTGGACTAATAAGGCATCTGAAGACATTACCTTGGACTATGGGATGTTATATCTGGCATATTTTTGTCATGAAAAATGCTGAGAAAATACTCTGCATATAATGTGTCGTATAAAATGTATCAACCGTGATACTCTCATTCCAGAGCCTCCCTTATAAAGGCAGTGTACTCAAAGGACTGAGCCCCGGACGGCACATCACAATCAAAGGACAGGTCAGCATGTACCCTCACAGGTAAAGTCATGACTCGACATAAGTTCCCTCTGGTGACTCAACTTTTCTTTAAAAAAAAAAAAAAAAAAAATTTACCTTTTTAATCCTCGTTTCTTCCAGTTTTACAGTGAACCTCCGCAACAGCGGTACGGAGAACATCGCTCTGCATCTGAACCCTCGCATGAAGTCTTCTGTGTTCATCAGGAACTCGTACCTGAGTGAATCCTGGGGACAGGAGGAGCGGGAGCTGACCTCCTTTCCCTTCTCGTCAGGAGAGTACTTTGAGGTATGAACCGCCTACAACCTGCCGTCTGCTGCCACTGCAATCACAAGTTGATCGCTCGTTCATTCTCAGTACGTCGTAATGATTTAACTATTCCTCAGTGTTTTGCTTTCTCAGATTCTCATCCTCTGTCAGCCTCATCAGTTCAAGCTGGCAGTGAATGGCTCACACCTGTTTGAGTTCAGACATCGGGTGCAGGACCTGAGCAGCATTGACCAGCTGGAGATCATGGGGGACCTGGAGCTCAATGATGTGAAACTTTGGTGACCGGGGGGGTCAAGACTTGCACGGAAGCCAGCGTTCCAGATACTGTTGTGTTCTGGTTATCGATGCTAAATTAGCTTAGCCACAATGACCCGGAAAATGGATGCTGAAAAAAAACGGCAAATCCTGTACTGACCTCAGGTCAGGTTAGCCTTGCAGCAACCACAGGTCACTGATTTAAGCTAGTCTAGCATTTTGGTGGGCAAGGACCATGGCCCTTCCATGGAGTGTTATGGTCCATGTTTCCAGCCCTGGCTACACGACTGATGCATGAAAGTTAGCTGTGCTGGAGCATCAGGCTTGTGAGGCACCATGATTGTTTACAGCTACAAGTTTGCCTTGGTTGAATTTCTTGTACTGTCTCTCGTGTATTTCTGCTGTGATACGCCCTTAACGCACTGTATAATTCAACTGGAAATATTGCAAATGTTAATAAGCACTTGGTTTTGTTCAAATGCCAAGATAGACCGCTAATACAAACAATGAGTTCAATTGAAGGGCTCCATGCTTTTGGAGCAAGGCCCAATGTAGACTTAATTATTATATATTTAAACATTTCTAATTTGCTTTTCTTTTAATCTAATAGGACTTGCCCACATGTCTGTTTTATTCTTTATTTTTTAATTTAATCTGCTTTAAAAAGGTCAGGATTCCTGAACATACGAGAGCGTCCCGTGCACTTGACATTTAAATCAATTTAACATATAACGGTGCAGCTGAACTCAAGCACAGTGCAATACAGGGTCAGTTTCAAATGTAATTATTTCAGTAACCTAGTGAATGACATGTTGCAAGCTGTAGAATCTGCATCTGTGACCATATCTCGTCTTAAGGAAAATAAAATCTGGGATATTTCTTTTCCAATGTCAATGTTTTTTTTGCATTGTCTGTTGTAATTGTTGTAAAATATGTATGAAAAAAAACTATGTATCATAAATGATTTAATAACAAATAAATGTGTTATCATTCCACTGTTTTACACGTGTAGATGGTTTGAGTTAAACCTGCATTCATTTATATTATCGACCACAAAACAGGCCGTAAACACGACACTAAGATATTTCCACATTGACCGTGATGGAGGGAACCTGTGAGCAAAAAGTGGCTTTTTGTACATAAACAGACACAAAGCAACACGAGCATTCAGTGTCTACCAGATGAATGTACGCCTGATATTCACTCTCCTTAAGCTAAATGCTTCACTTTCTGCTCAAGCTAACTTTAGAAAACATCTGGTGCCGGGGAGGCAAAACATGTTTTTGTTTACCAGTTTTTTGAATGAAAACAGCTGCCTGCTACATATGGAAACAAGGTTGGTAGGAGCAGACAGGATTAACCAAAAACTAAAGTTACATGCTGGGAAAAATCCAAAACAATGCTGTGTAGAGCGAAGGAGAACAACACGCAAGTTCCTCACTATAACAACCCATTCACATTACATGTAGTCATCTGTTAAATAAAGGATTGCTGCAGCTTAACGTTACATAAGTCAGAGTAGGTGTCTGCACTTGACGACTAATGCCTGATGTTTTAATGTAGTTTAATGATCAGAACTACACTTTCCCCTGCAGTACTCCTACACCACCACAAGGTGGTAGAAGATAATTTACTGCCTTTTACTAGCCAGACACCTTCACCAACAACTGCTCATCAGTTAACTCTTAATCTTTTTTTGTTTGAGGCACCTGCAATAACCTTTAATAAATATTACTGTGAACTGAGAATTGTTTTAGTCGGTACATCTCTCTTACCAGGAATGCTGTCGGGATGAACGGGAAGTCTCAGCTTTGTTTGAACAGCCATAAATGTTCAGCAACTTTCATTGGACGTGCTTGTTTGTTTAATTCTGTCTCTCTGACTCCTAATGACCACAGGCATTCGTCACAGGGTGAACTTTAAAGGAAGCGTTATCGCCACATGACTCACATTAGCACACATTACACCTTATTAATGCAATCTTATCTGATAAAAGTTGATGTTTTATTAATATCCACAAGAAATATAATAATTTGTAAGATTTGTAATAATCGTGGTACAGTACAACAGTCTCTTGTTTTTTTTGTTTTTTTTTTACATAGAAAAAGCAGGATGATATGAAACATGATGACATCAACCATTGCACTGCTGAGAATGTCTAAGAAAAAAAAGGCAAAAGATACCGTCCAATCAGCAACAGGCAAAACGGCTAAAGTTTGTTTTACAAAATAACCCGTCAGACCTGCGATCCATCGACAGAAATTCAGCATTCTGACCAAAAATGTCATGTACTGTCGAAACAGTTAGTTGGAGCCTGACATGGCTCACAGACATATGCCACTTTGAGAAAGCAACTCCTCCGTGTCCAGTTTGCAGGAGGTAATGGAATATGCTTCCCTTTAAGTAAAAAAAAGAAAAAGAAAGGAGAAGAGAAGCATATGTCGGAGCTGTCACACAGGCCACCAGCCTAGAAAACATCTCTCCCTGCTCCAACGGAGAGGTCTGGCAAGACATTGGCCGAGGACAACTGGTCTTCACTTCGGTTCAGTTCAATTCCATTCAGTTTCTAGCAGCTGATTCAAACCACAGCCTCTTTCAGTTCTCAAGTCCTGCTGAAGAGAGAAAGGAAAGCTGATTCAGGGGGAGAGCGAGCCGGTCCAAACGTGGCAGTTCCATGTTTCTAGAGGGAAGGGGGGGGGGGGGGGGGGGGGGGGGGTATATCCCATTGTCAGACAGAGCTGAGCTTTACCAATCCTCTGACAGAGTCCTCGTGTAGTGAGTCCTGGCTGGCTGGGTTGTAGAAGCCGGCCTGTATAGTGTGGCTGTGACCCAGCGGGCTGCCGCAGGGAAGCATACCTGGCGGCGAGGGCATTTCCTCTGGGGTGAGAAAGTGGTGGTGGCCCATCGGCTCTTGGAGGGGGTGGCTGTGGTTGTGTGTGTGGCATTGTCCGTGGATTGGCAGCATTTCTGTGGCCTCGTGGCAGCTGAGGCTGGGGGTGGACGTCGGAGGGGTGGGCTGGCCGAGGGTGAGGGAGGTGCGTCCGGGTACAGAGCATCCGTTTTCAGGGGAGGCCGTCAGGACGACTGGCTCGCTGCTCTGCTGCTGGAGGAGAGGTGTGGTGGCGGCCTGCAAAACGAATTTGGTGCTCTGAATGCACTGGTCTTGGTCACACTGAGGGAATGCAGTAGGAAGCAGGAGAAAGAAGGATACAGGACGGGGATGTGAAAGTCAGGGAGATAGATGTGATGAAGGACAGAAATAGAAAACAAATAACAGTGAGGCAGTGTTAAAAATGAAGATGGACGAGGAGAGAAGAAACGACACATGGGATCAAGGAACAGAGTATGTGGGAAGACAACAGAGGAGGGGGGTCGGTGATTGGATAAGGGAGAGAAAGAGAACAAGACGTTAGTACCCGTGTTAGAACCTGCACCAGTTCGTGCATCAGCCCCGGTGGATAAAAACAGAGCTCAGGTCAGAAGACAAGAGTTGAAAAGCCACTATTAAGTCACAGCCTCATGACCTATTGATCTCTATTGTCTTGCATTAGATTGGAAATCACACGTCTAAAACCAGAGCAGAGTAACTGGGTCAGGGTTAGTCATCGATACCACACATTAGCTACAGGGAGATTAGCTTTAACCCTATCGGCCCCTTATCACCTTATCACCATGAATAGTAGAGACCAGTTACAGAGGAAAGTTGTGCAGGAGTTAAAAAGGCAAACAAATAAACAAGTACTCTGATGACTCCTTCCATCGCACACACCACTCCCGAAGAAAATTAAAAAAATCGCCCCGAACAGAAGTTGAGCTACAGGAGAAGAGATGATTCTAAGAATTATCAATCTCATCAGCTTTATGAGCTTGGCCTCACTCCAGTTGGTTGAGAAGACTAATTAGAGCGAGGGTCATTGGACTGAAATGACATGGAAGCCTCGCTCACAGAGCTACGTCATCAGCGGTGTGTTGGACATGAAGTACAAAAGGGATCCAGCGCTCTGTCCCACTCATGTTTTATAGAACAGTCATCTAGTCTGAGTCAGCGCTGTCCATCCCCCACGACCGACACACACACACACACACACACACACACACACACACACACACACACACACACACACACACACACACACACACACACACACACACACACACACACACACACACACACACACACACACACACACACACACACACACACACACACACACACACACGGATAAGAGAGCTTTTTTTTTTAATCCTATATTTGTATTTTATTCCTCGATTTCATCACTAAACTGTGTACAGTAGTCAACATGCCACCGCAGGATTATGTCATTCTAGTGGTGGAGAGTCATTTTAATGTTTCTCACATGTTACAGGCCAAATTATTAATTGACAATCAAAATAATGATTGGCTGCAGTCATACCGTGTTCATATAAAATGAAAAACAAATGTCCCAAAGCTGGCACCATCTATTTTCCATCATTAAAGAAGGCACCGCTGTCTGCTGTGATTGATAATAACTTGCACTACATTTACCTTTAATAAACTGACAGCGACTCATCACTCAATGTGGAACCATGAACAAGGAAACGGTGGATGATCAAGTTGCACTCTGTGTGTGTGTGTGTTATACTAAAATAGCTCACAAAAGGAAAAGGACAGAGGAAGAAGGAAAGGAGAAAGACAAGGCCAAAGCAAATAGTGCACTTATAACAAAACATCATTTCTCACTTCAGAATTTTTCTTGATCTTTGTAATTCGGGTGAACTGACCCTTTAACTGGAGGCTGAGATGACTGCTGTCAATCAAGCTGCCCCCCCCCCCCCCCCCCCCAAAACCCAGACGGAGGTTTTATGTTATCAAGGTTACACTGTTACCATGGCAACCGCTTGCAAGGCTTCTTCATCCCAGGCTGCATCACAGACTAAACTACCTCACGGAGAAACAGGGCCGTCACTGCCCAAACGCCACCTCAATGCATTAACCGGCTACCTACTGTAGACACACAGTGTCAGTGTGTGACGGGCACAAGCCAACAATATAAGTGGAGATACAAACGTCTGCTGGGCCTCGGGGGCTGTTAAGTCAGTGCTTATTCATTTCTATATAACAAAAGAGAGAAATACCAAAAGTCTACTGTATTCCTTCTCCGTCATCTTTAAGCACAGAAGTGTTGATCCGTGCACAACTTGTTCTACGACATCAAGAGATTCCAAGACGTCACGTGGCCGACCGACGGTACCGATGAGTGAAACCCAACATTAAAAGCTAAAACAACAGTAATACATTTAAAAATATGAATTAAATACATTCACTTCTCTGCTGCCCCTTTATATCTCTTTCACTCACACACACACTTCATGTACATTTACAGACTTTGTCCAAATAGCACCCACCTACACTCCTCTGTAGTAATCAAATTAAAGTGACGGGATACTTTAACTAAATTAAGCAGCAGCCTCTCTAAAAACCGACTTGATGTTACAACACAATGTGGACAGTGTGGTCCAGCTCCCATTTTTAAAGGAAAAAGATTTTTATAGCGATGACGTGAGTTGCATCGGTAGGCGTAGGGAGATGATGAGAATGCTCAAAAATAGTCCCTCCTGTGTTACCGATGCGGCATGTAACCGAGTCCAACAGATGGAGAGTAAGCACACAGCTGACTCTGTTTCAGTGTGCACATAAATGGCCAGCAGCCGGCACAATAGGACAACTCTCTGCTAATCAGGACCGCTACAGAAAACAGATATTTCTGAATGTGCTAACGTAAGGGAAAATGACAAGTAGTCCACACATTTAGGACCTGGAGACAGATGACGTTCATGTTCGGCGTCTCAACGAGAACTGACAGGATGAGGTCGAGCGTGGACGAGAACAACGAGGCGACTGTGGCGCAGAGGGAAGGCACCAGTGAGAGACGTCTTAGTAGCCGTGTGTGAATAGGCCTTAAATCGAGCATGTCATGTGTGAGGTTAACGGCTAAAGTGAACAACAGCAGACTTGTTGCTTCTAGTCAGGCACCAGAGGGACACCGGTCAGTGAGGTTAGAACAATGTCCGCTTCACCGCACCAGCTATTCTCTCCAAGCCTTTAAGAGACATGTCATCTGTTTACCGACTGTGGCGTATAGATTGCATTTTATATCATCTCTCTCCGATTCCTGCTCGTTGTCTTTTTTTCGGGCCAACTGCAAGACTTGGATTATCAGTATGAGTCACAGTATTCTGACTGATAAACTGTGAGACAGCAGGAATCGTAGAAATCAGGGAAAGTGAAATTCTACAGTGCGATGCAACCTCAGCACAGACGGCCACACTCAGAGGACCCCTCCTCGCTATGGCTGACCTCATTTACAGACGACGTGGAGCGACGCATGCAACATTGAAAACATCACTGACTCGCTCTTTGAAATTCTGAACGATTTCATCCGTTTCAATCTGGTTGGATGAGAAACACTCCACGGTCTGGATGGAGAGAGAAAAAGGTGGGCCAAACAATACCTACCGCCTGTAATTATTTCTCTATTTAGTAGCTTTTCATTGTTAGTGTTGTTAGTCCAGTTACTGACTGACCTCTTTATTACAACAGTTTGTTTGGCTGCACAGAACGTCTGCTGCAGCTGTCATGAGAGTCAGGTCAGTGTCTTACCATGTGGCTCAGCTGAGACTGGGTGGCCCCGTACATAGCGATGCCATTGGTTGGTGGTGCCAGCTGTGGCGCGTCTGATTGGATGAAGCCCCTTCTGTCAATGAGGCTAGTCGGAGAGAAACAAAGAGGGAAGAAAAGCATTGTTTTGAGCAGTCATTCACAAATATGAACAAAGCGAATGGCATTACACAGTCACAGATTTCACACAGTAGAGCTGTGCAACCATTTGATTCTTTGGAGCACTGAAAGCCTTAAAACACAGATGTACATATGAAATGGTCTGACTGCAGTCACTGAGTGCAACAGCAGGCCGATACTGTATCTACAGCCAGGTTGACTCAACGTAAAGTGGGATTAGCAGAGTGCAAATGACCTCGTGCGTCAGCGGTACTACACTGTTCAGAGAGACAACAGCGTGTCAGTGGATGTGTGATACGATTGTGTACAAGCCTCAACATTTTAGTCTGAAAACTCTAATCTTCCACTCACACACAAACGTATACAATCACAACTTGGTAATAAATCACAGAGGTCCTGCAGTGAATCATAGTTTCTGTCCCATCGTTAATGCAGAACTGACACAGCTGGTTAGACCATGACCTGCTGAACCTTTGGTATGCGTATATATCCACGTGTGTGGTCACGGGCCAGATGTATGTGATAATGGCTGTTTATCAGCCAGATACAGGTTGATCTGACACAGAGCAGTCTCCACACACACACACACACACACACACACACACACAGAGCCTGTTGAGGTGTTAAACAGAGCGAGCAGGGTAATCATTTAACAAAGTGAGTTGACAGCGTGTTCCAGTGGGACTGAGCTGGATTCAGGTGGAAATGGTTTGCTAGAATCACAGAGACAGACTCCGGGAACCTACAGCAGGTGGCTTGTGTTGCTGGTAATGAATAGCGGAACGTGTGTAGGCTGATGCATAAGAAGGTGCGAGTCAAGGTCTCGGCAGGTAATCAAATGCAGGAAGCTTTTGTCTCTGTGTGTGAGGAGCAGCGTTGCTTGCATAGTCCGACGCTGAGGTGAAACATTCCTTTCTTACCGGTGGACACAGCTGTGCAGTTGAGTACGTTGAGAAGATACTGTATGCATGTGCTGAACTACAGACTGTGTGCTCTTAAATGAGTGCAAAGGCAAATAGATGGTTGTGACCTCTTGACGGCGTCATTTTGAGTGTTGTATCTACAAAGTGGTTACGGTGGCCAGTAAAGATAAGAGCAGATAGGATGCATCTCTCTCGAGTGAGTGACCACGAACACATTATGAACCGTGATGACAGACGGGAAAGAGCAGTTTCAGTCGCAGGAATCAAGAACTGCAGTTTCACGGATGAGTAATGAGAATTGTTTGGCAAAAAGAGGAAGTGAAAGAAGCTGGGAGGGAATGTGCAATGTGTACTGACATCTACAGTCACATGGACATGAGAGCGTAGCTGTGACAGTTGGCCTGGATTCTTGTTAAATCACATGAGCAGCAAAAGTGTGATCTTGGATTTGGTTAAAACGGGCTTGAAATCCTTTCCACTATTGCTGTATCTCAGGAGCTATGTATAGAGAAACGGCTGCGGGCGGACTGCTTTCAAAGCAGCTCTTCACATCAAAAGGAGTCTTGACTAACAGCTCGAGTTTAGCCTTTGGACAAAACTCAACATTACAATGGGGGGGGGGGGGGGGAGTAATAACAGGTCCTGTGACTTTTTACTGGGTTTTCTCAGAGCAGTGAATGATAGGGCTTACATGTCATGTGGGCATCTAAGAATTAATAAATCACCACGTAAAAATACACACACGTCATACCTTGGTGGCAGGGGTCCACACAGTGCTGCACAGCAGTTGGTGAATATATTGCCATGGCTGTAGGGGTTATAGTTGTCCTTCCCTCTTTTAGAAGACCATGAACCTTTTATCTGGAAGAGACCATGCAACAGATAAATGACCTGAAGTGTCACCGCTAGAAAAACCACAACTCGGTGCAACACGGAGATAATGTTTGAGTGCTGTGTCTAAAATTAAATATGTTTATGGCACGAACGGGGATCGAACTCATGACACAATAACCGATCCATTTTCCTGTTAATATGGATGTTAAATGTTCGGTTTCTTTTCAGCACGCGTGTCGTGATGTGTGAATGTCTATTTCATACTCACATCTTCGTTGGTGGTCTGGTTGGAGCTGATCAGGTAGGTATGGAAGCCCGAGAGGCCCACTATGGACCAGACCGAAAAGAAACACACCACCACCTCCAGCACAGTGGCACAATTGCGTCAAGGAATAATTGTTTCAATAGACGTGAGAATGAATGAATAAAAGCTGTGGCAGAAAGAAATAACGAAATAATGTGAAAAGCCCAGACACACAAACACAGACACATGATGGACCCATATGGAGACAGCATGGACCACATATCCACGAGTTCTAACAGCCAGGCTACTGACCGACAGCCTCAGGGCTGTCCTCCTCTTGCCAATAGTTCCTAGTTACCAGTTCATCTGGCTGGGACTGCAGGACTCTGCTAATTCTCTCTGCTCCACATAAAACACAGACACTGATGAATCCTGCCTTTACAGGGGGGGGGGGGGGAAACAACACAGCGGCCCTTGACTATATCTTAGGATACTGCCTCTAAAAGAATATCTTATTCATGAGATAAGCCCCAGACACTAAGTCCCTGTAGGCATATTGGTAGGTCAGTAGAACATTACATACTCAAAGACCACGAGTCTGTCTGTAAAAATCAACTAAATACCCACAATCTACCCTTTTCTCTTTCTTAATCCCTCTCGTCTTTTTCTCTCTTCCTCCTTAGCGAGGACAAAACATGTCATCATTCACCAAGTACAAAGGACTGCTGCGATACTATCGGCAACAGTTCCCCTTTATTTAAAGTCCTGTAGGACACAGACCATTATCAGCTCGGCTTGGCACACATTTCTCTGCCAGAGAAACAGTTATCTCACTCAGAACGTAGGGGGGAGGAGGGGAGGGAGAGAGCAATACAGATTCTCCAAACAGGCCTATTGATTTTGTTTATTAGAAGATCCTTGTTCAGATTTTTGTATTGAATTGATATATTGAAAGCAAAGTAACTGTCCCTCTCTATTGTGTTGGGGAGGTGACGTTAGGTGACTGCTTCCAACCGTTACCGCCTGGATTTACAGTTACACACCGAGGTCAAATGATGTGAAACTTTAACTTTACAGCAATGTCAAAACACAACGTTTGACTCACCACAGTCCTCATGATTATCACTGATGTTGTGCCGAGACAATAAGCTGACTTTCAGGGTACTTGTAACAGCTGTAGCTTAAGACGTCTCTCACACACACTCGGCATCTTGCACGCAGACCGACATCATGGCAGCGCTCGCATCAAATCCCACTCACACGACATCTCTGTGGAGTGAAGCTAGAGCAGAGGAGCTCAGAGACTGACTGAATCAATCGACAGAGACGGGGAGAGGAGCTGCCGTGCGCGATGCGTTAACCCTGATGGAACGACACTAATCAGACGCACTCCAGTTAGTATTATGTTATGCGAGTAATTCTGAACTACAGAATGACCTGTATGGGCCCTCGCTGGGCTAGTTAGTCTTGCGACTATGGACGGAGAAGTGTATAAAGAAAAGACAATCACACGTAATGGACACCTATTGCACAATAAATGACAAAAGGTTTATTTCAGTGAAAGGATATCTGGCAGGACTGTCTTTAAGTGCCTTGAGGAACCCGCCTTGATGGGAGCCTGTGAACAGAGAAAGACCAGTTTCCATTAGAACATTATACAATTGTGTTCGCCATTACTTCCATGCCATCACACACACAATGGCGCATATCAGCATTAAACACCCATTGAATGTGGGAACTTGTATCAGATATTGGGTACCGCTACAGACTTGACGATAACTGTAATATTAAAAAAAAAAATATATATATATATATATATATATATTGATATGTTAATACTACACATATGATATCTTGTAAATAATCTGAAATATTACGATATCATCGTGAATTATTTTGGCCACATGTAGTTAAGTGTAGTAATCGTGTAGTGAAGATGAGATATTGTGACGGCTCTAATGTTCATACATAGGGAACAATCACAGAATGTATTATTCTATACTGTGTACTGCCTGTTATAGAGTAAACTGTCCATCATCTCAAACTATTCATGAATTTGTATATATTATATTATCTCCTACCTACTGACTGCACATGGTGCAGGAGGAGAGGGAGAGACCCGGCGCCGTTGTTGGCAGAAGAGCCAATTAGTCTGAGCAGCATGCATGGAAGTGAATGACAATATAAATAAATTAAGTGTCTGATTAAGTTAGTTGTTCCAAATGTTTTTAAGGTTGTTCTGTCGAGGCTTATTTTGGACTTCCAGGCATTACAAATTGTAAGCTTTTTGTCCTCTTCACTCCCACTGAAGAACTTCCACACCGACGGCGTGTGTGTGTGTGTGTGGCTGTAGTGTGTGTGCCGCCGCTGTGTTTGACTTCCATGGTGCTTGTGCAACATCAAAATAGTCGTGCATCATGAAATATACGATCAGCAGGTCACTGGTTATGGCCGATCAGCTCATACGTTAGTGCTGGAGGACTGCAACTACCTTTGGCTTGAAGCACCGATAAGCAGGTCTTAGCACAACTGTACTGTATGTCTTCTGCAGCTTACAACATGAACAGGGTATTAAGTCGTATATGCTCACACACACACACACACACACACACACACACACACACACACACACACACACACACACACACACACACACACACACACACACACACACACACACACACACACACACACACACACACACACACACACACACACACACACACCAGAATGCTGCAGCTTTTCACAACGCCCACTTACACCCTGCTGGCTCGAGACACACCAAGAGCACAGCCAGGAGGAGAGAGAGTGTGTGTGTGTCTGTACCATGCCTGAGCACATGTCCCTTTCCCCCCCCCCCCCCCATCCCTCCCTCAGCTACTTACGTAAAATGATGTGTGTGATGACAAAGGAGAAGATGAAGATGGTGAGGAAGGAGAGCGAGAGGATGAACATGTAGAAGAAACGGTAGTTCCTCCTTCCCACGCAGTTCCCCACCCAGGGACAGTGGTGGTCAAAGCGCTCTGCATGGACAGAGAGAGAGAGACACACAGATGGAGGGAAAGTATTTTAGATACAAGAAGTCACACAAGTCTATCCTTTTATCCCCACCACGCTGCTGCTACAGTGATATTCCTCATCATGTTCACCCTGCCAAAACCTGGTTATGCACACATGGCTTCTCCAGAAGACATCTATGACTTGTCAACGCTCAATTAGTGAAACCAGGTTTTTCATTTGCAAGACATTTAAAAAACATAAAAATAAGCAGGTTACTTCAGTGCATGCCAACACAAAGTAGGAGTCCGGAGCCCTAGGACATCAGGGGAAGTGTCCCTCTGGGTCTTGGCATAACAATATACACATTTCTCACATAGCTGGCTATTTATAAAAAAACAGCAAATAAAAGTTACAGGCCCAACATGACTGTGTATGGCTGAAACAGTTCCCCTGACACTGGGTCTGTGGAGGGTTGAGATGCCGAAAGAAGCACTTTGCTGGATATAACATACAACTTAGGAATATGTCAAGCTGTTTGAGGACAGGGTTGTCCAGGCCGCCGGGTTCCTCCCGCAGAGATCCTGCCGATAGGAACGACTGGGGTTGTCCAGTTTGTTCACACTGCCTGTCAGCCACCTTGGTACGGAGTATGCATCTCAACAAAGTGTTATTGTGGAGCCTCTTTCATCTGAATATTGGTGTTGTTTCAGGGAATTAAATGTCTGGAATTCAGAAATACTCGCATCTGAATGCAGTCCGATGAGTTTAATTACTTCATGAATGTGAAATGCTTTCAGATGAAAATGAGTAAGTGGTATTGTAATTAAAGAAACTGTACCCCAGCATACTTATCCCTTTAACTGATTGCAAGAGCAGTTATTGTTAGCGTGATTATTCAATCAGTCCTAGCTCCGCCCTCCTACCTCTGAGGGTGGACTGCCAGCTGTGCATGGTGGTAGTTACTGAACTTATTAAATCAGAGCCATTATTTGTTTAGTGAAGTGAGATGACCTGCTTTTGTCGTCACTAATCAATGTCTAGTTAAAGTGTGTCTGGGACATTCAGCTCAGCCTCTAGTCAGACGAGATGAAAGGGGACAAGCACTACGACTCAGATCTAGCGACCGTTATCCGCCTATATTCAGTAAAAGATGTAATCAGGACATAACAGATTTCTGTTACGAAGGTTCAGATTAACTTTAGAGCTAAAGATCAGAACGAGGTCGAGGTGTTTTAGAAACAGCTGCTAATAGAGACCAGGCGTGGCAGCTGATCGCTCAGTAGCATCGTCCTTTCGATGGTCGCTTTAAAGTAAAACCAAGAGCTCGCAACAACAACTCTGACAGTTTCATGATGATCTAATATATTCTGATTTATGTGCCAATATTCTTTGATGTATTTTTTTGTTTGCAACGTTCCTCTTCCCCAAGAGTGTCATTAAATCTCAGTCTAATGTTGTCTAATTAAGCAAATCAGAGGATGGAAAGCAGCAGAAGACCTAAAACCGCTCTTATAATCCCGACCCTCTGTCCACACATCAATAGTTATCAACATTTAGGATTACAAATGTCTGAAAATCTCCATTAAAATAGCAAACTTATTACATAAAAAAGCAATACTAGGTCTTATGGCCCATTTAATTGTAAAAGTTAGTTTCTAGCTGCATATGATGTAAATGCAGCCTGAGCAAATAACAACATTGAATTCCCACAAATTCCCTCTAAATTCTCCAGGGAAAGTTTCCACCTTGAGAAATCCCAGAACTTTGCAACCCTATTAACATTACAACTGATAATAAAACACCAACAGTGACACCATGTCATGCTGTATCTGTGCAGTATATATATATAGTGAAGAAAGAAATAATAAAAACGAGTACAGAGGGAAAAGCAAAGTGATCCGTGTGTCACAATTCTGCTCTCATAAGCTTCTTCCATCCCTCCCACGGGGATAACCCTCTTAAAAAGGAAGTGACTCGACTACATTCCTGTGCTGTACTTCCACGGGGGACGCCCTCTCCATTCTGCCTGCTAACTTATTTAAGAGCGTGTTAGCTCCCATGGCGTTTACAGCACCAAAGGTAGACACACAGAGAGAGACAGGGGAAGCACTCGTATCACTTTCTTTTTTTAATGCCAACGCGATCCGTATTTTCCAGTGCCGCTCCAATTTGTTACTAAATTGGATCATTACTGAAAAAAACATGCTCGGGTTATTGAACAAATATTGAACATTCCTTTGAGAAAACTCATCATTCTCTGTGCCACTATTCATACAGTTTCTCTCTGAACTGACTGACTCACTTTGGGATCTGGAGCCACGTTGGGCGGAGGCCCGGAGCTTCGAGAGCAGAAGGTAAAGTAGTTTTTATAAGAGAGACGACATGTTTTACAAGTGACAGTCATCACATTTTTTGTTAAGGCTCATCCCCAATGATTTGGATTCAGAAGATCATACAATGCTGTGTCCATGTTTGCTTCTGGAACAAATCTAAAGCACCTCCTGTGATTGTGCTAGTTTGAGTCGGTCAGTCAATCATTTAGCTTATCGTGTTTTTTTTTCTATTTTAATTAAATTCCAAACAAAAACTGAGCTTCACCACTTTCAATTATGAATTTAAAAATCCACTTAAAATGTGAACATAGCCAGCCGGTCTGTGAAAATGACTTCCCTCCCATCTTTTTGTTCTGCTGCCAGTCTGTCTTCCTTCCTGCCAGTGTGCATCTGCCACATCTGACGACAACCACCTCCTCATCTTTCTTCTTCTTGTGTTTACTACTTCCTCATCTCTGTCTCCCAGGTTTTCAGTCAGCGCCACTTCTAACAAGGAAATAGACATTGAAAGGATGGAGCGGTCTCTGATGAGTGAGCATCACAAAAAAACCCTGATGAGAGAGATGCAGACACACGGGTCTCTGTATCTCCGTCTCCATCTTTTAGTAATTGTCTAGCTCTGCTCTTCCCTTCGTCTCCAAAGACAGAGAATGCAGCTGTGAAGAGCAGTAAAACTCAACCATTATGCTGCTGTTTTCTTTCTGTTCTCATGGTAACTATTCCCTCCTTCTCCTCTGCGTGGATGTGAATGCCTCGAAGCATATGTACTGTATATTCCCCGTAGATATGCGTCCTAAACTAAACATTTATCCTGTTATCTCCTTTTTGCTAAATCAGGTTAAACATGATTTATCAGAATAAAATCACGGAATTAAGTGAGGCAGCAATCGATCTGTTCATCAGACTTATGTTGACCTCTTATTTAAATACATATGCACGGATATGAAGTGAAGTGGTTGAGGTAAAACAATTCACAAATTGCATTAAAAGGATAGTTTGGTGACGGTCTTTCCCCGTTTCTGTTAACAATACTAATTTCTCAAAATGAATGTGGCAAAAATGACGGTGCTGACAGAAAATATCAGCTAAACATAAAAAACAGTCAGAGATTATCATTTTCACTCACCCACACAGTTGTCACAGAGGCTGCAGTGGGAGGCCCGCGGCGGCCTGAAGATCTTGCAGGTGAAGCAATACTTCAGCTTGATCGTCTGGCCGTTGATGACCACCTCCTTGGTCCTGGGAGGAGGCCGGTAGCCTGTACCGCCATTCACCACGTCTTGGTAAGATCAAAGAGAGTAAAACGAGAGAGAGAAACATAAGAGTCAAACTACTGCACAGTGCTTTCTGTGGTTTCACTCAGGCCCTAATTGACTCCCACACACAGTACTATAGTGTGGCATGTGGCATTGATTGTGAATACTCCAGTGGCAAAAAAGAAAAATCACTATCGGTGTATTTGGCAAACTTCTGGATGGGACACGGTAGGAATTCAATCATGTCCATGTTCCATTACAAGAGGAAAATACCAAAATATGAATGACTGAACTATCCGATTGAAAGTATAGATAAGACATTTCTCCATTTGTAAGACGAGCCAATAGAATCCACTAGATTCTACCGTCTATAATCTGTTCAGGTTGTCTGGTTGAATTTGTCTCGAGACTGTTGAATCTCTACAAGGCCTTGGTGAAGTGAAATCCTTACCGATATGCAATTATCTCTAGCTCTGATAAAAAGGTATATGTCACGATATATCCGTAGCTTAAAACGTTTGAACATAGACAACCCACACAGCTCATTATATGTAATTAGTTCCACCAGTTTAGCTCTTTAGTAACCTTTACAGGTTCAGTGTCAAACCTTTTGTGCTGCTGATGAAACAAGCGGGTACAGTGACTTAACTTGAAACCTAGTTCAGGTAATATGAACAAGTCTGGAACAATCCAGCTACGACAGTGTTAAAGCACCAGGAGAAGTCCCGTTGTTTAGGTGTTCATAGTACATTTCTGGTTATACTAGCGCCTCGAGTGAAATAAAGAGCTGTGACAACAAACTGTCTGTTCCTTCTGAAGCATTAGAGGAAACCTCTCTGAAGAGTATTCTGAGATCTCTGGAAAAAAAAAAAGAAAAGCTGTCAGGAAGATAAAGACACACAAGATGTGTTTAAGTCATATCGATCAGACAGCAACTGGAAGCAGCTGAGTGGGCAAAAAGCCATCATGTCAGCCTCCTCGTGCCGTTTTTAGACATCAACTGTCATAAACAGTCTAAGCCGTCACAGGTTGAGATTTTATTTTTCAACTAAAATCATAGTCAAAGAAGCCTTTCCGCTGGTCAAAGTCATTTGTAACTGCCAACCAAACCTTAGCAGTACACCAGTGTCTAGTGGGAGATCCCTCAAAGGCCTGAGAGCTTGAAGCTAAAATAAAGCTTGGTAGAGTAGGAAGTGATGTAACAGAACACACGCACACACACACACACACACACACACACATACACACACACACACACATTGCCCACTCACACCCTCATACACAAAGCTAAATGAGGATTCAATGTCAGCCAAACTGTGCTAGGCGTTGCCTGTTGAGGTATAATGGGAAACTAATTGCCATCCCGCTGTGTATGTGGAGGAGAGAAAACTGGGCCCTTTACCTTCACAGATGGAAAAGTGTACGATGATGATGGCTATTGGCTAACATACAGCACTACTGACCTCGAGCCGCCTGCCAAGATGCACGAGGCAGCACCAGCACACCCTGTTCAGTCAAGCAGCCATTTCAAGGTCTCGTCACACAACAGCTGACTAGACAGAAAACGGTTTCAAACACGCTATTAAAAAAAGTGTGAATTATCAATCATGAAATTGATTTTCCACAATTACGAAGAAGACTAGTACTTTCTAAACACAAAAAGACTAGTTCAGTTGTGTAAGTTTGACAGCACACACAGATTATGGGATGCTGGTGTTAAACAGTGGTTGTATAAGTGGAAGATATGCCCGTGTGGTAACTCTTTAAAAAAAAAAACAGAGGAAAGTTGTTCTGTGCACAAGCTATCGAGGGCTAAAGCTCCTCCTGCAGTCTCCGGTGCCGGTACAAAAGGTGTCGTGAGACATTTCTTTTGAGGAACACTTTTTAAATATGTCAAAGCTCGGCAGCTTATGTTTCACTTACACTGTAATGATCGCTCACACGGTGGGGAACAAATAAGTGTCTCATAATCTGGAAGCCATGAACTCTTATAACAGTCCAGCTGTGTTTTGTTTGAATGCAAATTTTTTTTAAACTGTGGGCTATTATTATCCCCTAGTTTTGATTAGTGTGGTTCTAAATGCCATAATAGGAGTAATTCTTATCGTATTCAAGCCATGAAATAGGAAAACCTTTATACCGCTCCAATTTATATCGATGTCACTGCAATTTTTCAAAACAATTACTAAGTAAGGATTAGCTGATGGCTAAATGGAGGCTATTCACTGGTTTACCAACTAAATAAGCAGCTTTTTTTTTTCCTTTTCAGTATTTGGTCTAACTACCGAGCCTAACGCTAGATTGCCCAGAAAACATCTCTTTACTAACAAACTAACTTCACACGTGGAGAAGGAGTGAGACATGCGTCGATGATCAGTCTGTAATATCCGTTTATCTGTTCTGTGTTAAGAGCTTTGCTGTCCGACGATAACACAAGCAGCACCTGTCCCACAGTTAAAACAGCAGAAGCTGACCGGCTTTGCATGCCATGTAAATAGACGTGCCAGTGCTTCTTCAGAGGATTATGGGACTTTTGTTGCTGTGCCAAGCTGGTTTTAAATTTGGTTTTCTGCTGAGCATAATTTCTTGATGCGCCACAACATAAAACAGCAGCATTAGTATGGACCAACAAAACACTGCAGTGTTTACAATGTTCGTCTAGTCGGATGTGCTGTGTTCACAGCTGAACTACAACGCTGACTGTTTTTGTTATGTTGAATGTATAGCTTGGCCAATAAAATCCAACACAGAGTAAAATATGTGGAGCGGTCCGTCTGCACTGACGCGCTACAACCAGCAGACATCTCTGAGGGCAAATAAAAGCCCCAAAACAAAGTGCCAGTAACATATAGAGCGCTTATGTTAACGTAACGTATTATTGTAAACTAATCCTAATCCCGCAAACATGTTCACACATTTCTGGGTCACACTTAGCACTATTACTGAATCACACATACTGTATAGATAGTGTGGCAGCTTTAAGGAGGTAGAATACAAACAATGAAATGCAAATTACAAGTACACTTTTAATTTGCTCTTCTACTCCTGGATATTACTCTGAGCTCCGTTGTTTGAAAAAAGAACGAGCGGATACGAATAGAAGATGCTCAACATCTCTCAACCGTTCTCTATTCCACAACAAGGCAATCTTGGGCACAGATAACTAATAGGTTATTACTAGAAGGTGCTGTGGGTCATGTGGTGGTGTCTTTACTGTGACCTCATCTGATCTTCACACGACACAGAGCACACACCGTTTATATATTTTATGTTATTGAAGTGCATTAAGATAAAAGGTGTGTGTGTGAAAGCTGGCTTAATGCAGGCATAATGGATGGTGCAACAGAGAGTGGATGATCAGCATATTGGGTCAACCCAGGCCAGTGTAATTACTCCTCCACAACAAGTTTGTTTTCCATTGTCTCCAATAAACAGCTCTACAGTGACAGCTCTGTTCCTGTAGATTCCTATTCCCTGAGGCTCTATCATGTCTTTTTCAAGTCCATGTCATTGTATGCCTGGGGACATGCCAAGAATGAAGGAAGACAGGGAGAATAATAGAGGAGGTTATTCTGCATAAGGCACTTCAAAGAGTGTAAAGTGACTCTTTACACCACACACGATCAGAATATCGTAACGGCTGGATTGTACGATAAGATTTAAGTTGAAGGGAGTGTGGATAAACCTGTGACGACGTTACATAACCCGGTCCTGGGTGTTTAGGGGTTTTGCAAGCAGATGCTAAATAAATGCTAAGCTTCTCCTCAGCGAGGAAATCAGCAATACAGCTTCCTTCTGATGAATACACGCAATACCCGACACTGGCATCTTTTAATTTCCCATGGGGAATTAAAAACAATCAAAATAGTGTTCATCATTCTGCTTGTTGTAATTGAGCCATCTACACTCTCCTGTCCTCTCTTCCAAGCAGTTTTTCCCTCTGTCTCCGTGTCATGTTGAACTCTTTTAAACCCGTCCTCCCCTGCCGACATGCCCCTTTGTCAATCATAACAAGAGAGGATAGGCTGTTCACAAATGTACAAGTTGAGATGTCAAGTGGCTTAGTAATAGAGTCCTTCCACTGGCTGCACACCTATTACTTATTATTCAGCCAATAACAACGGAGTCAAACATGAACGTGACCCGGGGCGGTTGGGTACACCAGAGACGGGAGCGGAGGGAGGAAGAGAGTCGTGGCAGCGATTTACGTACCAGCATGAATTATGATTGGGCCGTCGTTCAAAACAAGGTATTAACTCATTCTGCAAGAGGACGGACATCTCTTCGTCAAACAGACACACAGTCTACTGTCGGGGCAAGGGCAAAAGATGCTTTGACAGGAGTTCAGGAGACTGTGCGTCTGATAAACCCCGTCACTGTGAGAGACCACATCCTGGAGTCACTGAAGCACCGTGGCTGCTATATTTCACTATTTTAATTTCCACGGTTGGAGACCAAGAGGAGGTCGGAATCAATACAGCCCTGTGAACGGCACAATATATAATGATAAATGCAAAATTGGTGCCAGTGTTTTTTTTTTAATGTTTCATGGCATGAATCAGTGCAGTGGTCAGCATTTAAGGGATAGAACTGCCAAGATTGAAATAAGTAGCCACTTCTAACATCTTGTCATCTTCAAGACACAGAAGCTCATAATGAAAAGAGCCTTAGTTCACTCAGCCTGAGCAAAGTCAGCGACACAAGCAGACCTATAAGTCCAGCGAGATTGTTCACAGTGTCTTATCGCTACGGGGAGAGCAGGCTGGATCTAATGTGATTAGGCTGGATCTAATCTGAGAGAGTAGCTCGGGCTGGTCTCTGGTGAGGAGCTTTGCATTTGAGTTTTGGCATCTGGATGAACTTTCTGGTAAGTACACTGACAAAAACCAGTCCTAACAAAACATTTCACAACAACAAATAAAAGCGATAAACACAATGTAATTAAAATAGGGTGCAAGTTAGAGAATGATGTGGGTTTAATGAATTGCTTTGGTCCTCATATTAAAGTAAGAAACATCTCGATTGATGAGACAAACCCTGGTTAAAACCTCATGTTTGGTTTGGAATTTTTAACAGTTCGATGAGTTCATGGCCCAGTTACCGGAACACCATAGTACCTAAGATTTTGAATGCTGAACAATTACAGAGAATGATCACATGACACAGTGAAATATCTCTGATTGCATCAGCAACAGCGCGTCCTGCTTTTGTCCCCTTAGCTCGGCTCACGCTTTGTACAAGCGGCACACTTGTCAGCACAGTAGCAAAGCACAGTTTATTATGACGATACACACTTGGGAGTGAAAATTGTCACGGTGCACTGCCAACGGCGGTGGGGTGCCAACAACAAAGCATAAGTCAAAATCAAAGCAGTGGGGCCGACTCCAAGCCCCAAGGCAAAAACTATGATTTTCATCCCACACATACTGCATGGACGTATTCTTTGCTTTGCTCGGATGAGCTTCTATTCAGAACACATACACAAATATTATACAAAAACACAAAACACTAGAATTAGAATCACCGCCTTGCGGTTGTATGCCTCCAGCCGACCAGTCGGGCTCCAGTTCATGTCTGTCCAGAATGTCCTTAATTTGAACATAATTGGCATATGAATTCTTGAGTTATGGCCAAAAACGTGTTTTGTGAGGTCACAGTGAGCCTCAGGGGTGCAACGGATCACAAAACTCATGGTTTCGATCGAATCACTCTTTTGAGTCACCGATCGGATCAACAGTGAAAAAAAAAAAAAAGGGATCAAATATAACTTTTAAAGATGCCCCGATCATCAACTAGCCATATCGGTCGACACTGATCATTTTGTCCTTGTGCCCCCAAGTCAGTGCAAACCATCAAAAGTTCTAAATCGAATCGTGGCGGGGGATCCGTACGGATCAACTACGATCCGATACACCACTATACGACTACCAAGTTCTAAATCGGTTCAACCTCGAAGTGGACGTTTGTGCCAAATTTGAAGAAATCAGCTCAATGCGCTCCCAAGAGAATGGAAGTACCACAGTCCCCACCTTCAAACACCCATAGTGACTGCTCCTCTAGTCATGAAAGCCTAAATGTCCTTGTAGCCTCACTGATGTGTCCATCCTTCCTCCAGCAGCACAAGCTCTAAGCCTTCCAAAATCGGTTTCCTCTGCTGGCCCTAAATCATGGCTGGCAGCTTTGGAAAAAAAAAAAAAAAAAACAGCGTGGCTGCCCTGAGGTTCACCAGCTAGCTTTGACAATATCAGGTGGAGGGAAGGAAACAGGGCAGCTATTACCATCTCTCATTCTGATTAATGCTTCAGAGAGTCTTCTGGATTTGGCAAGTGGAAGCTGAACTGATGCCAGGCTGTCTGGTCCTGACATATTGGGCAAGCAGGCAGACATGAAGAGACATCAAACGCAGCACACTGAAGGCAAATCAACTCTCGTCTCCATCTCAAGCGGGGATAAACAACACGCTGTGCTACCCTTCCTCCAGCGCTTTATAGGTGCACACAGTATGTCTGCTGTATTCGGAGTACACTGTGACAATATACTAGTATTACTATACCCTTTGAAAAAAATTAATTTGTGCAGGAATAACGGCCTGAGAATGAGGATGACTGTATACAGTACTATCTTTCATATGAAGCAAAAATGCCATTATTTGATTTTGTCTGGCTAAACTTCACACCACCCACCCTAACCTCCTTTTCACAGACATTTGGCAGACAGCAGAGATCTGCTCACAGTGACGACAGCGGAGGCCGATCAGCTTTCCCTCCTTAAGTACAGGCAGCATGAGAGACCCTGATGTCTCACAGTGCACAGATATGTTGTCCCTCGTTGTTTAGTCAACAGATCAATAGGAGTGGTGTCCAACCTGAACCTTGTAGCACTTCGACTTGAAAACATCATCATCTATTCATGAGGCTGCCGGTGAATTACAAAACGTCTTGGACTACTGGAGGCTGAAGTATTCAGGGATTTTTGTTTCAACGATTACAGCGTCTAATAAAGTCTAATAAACAGGTAGTTCATCATTTGTAACACTCAATAAATGTTAGTTATGCCCTCTAATTGATCAGGATTTTGTATGGAAAATTTGATTTGAGATATATGTGTGACAGTTATGTAAATCGAGTAAACCAGTGTTGCACATTAAATGGCGATTTAAAAAAAAAAAAGCAGTATGTGAGCATATAGGAAACAACACCTAAAGTGGTAAAGAGCCATTGCATTATGGCAGCTCTGACAAATAAAAAGGAGTGAGGAAAGGAGACAGAGACAGAGACAGGCAGACACTGTGAGGCTGGTTGCTGTTGGGGCTTTGGATGATCAGGTCTGGACTAAGGAACCAGGGAGGTGGTTTGAATACAGAGACACTACAGTAGAGACACTACATCACAAAGACTACCAGAGACCGACGGAAAGAAAGAGCAAGAGTGCAATAAGCAACTCAATGAATAACATGTGTTTCTGCCTTTTTACCACTTGGGGAAAACAAAGTGACCTTTAACAAGTGTCTTAAATCTAACATTACTATCTGAAGGATTCAAAGCATCTGAAGGGTTCGCGGATAAATGCTCATGCTATAACAAGCCAGGTTCTTTCAAACGGAACATAATGGGAACCATAATGTCCCCACACTACAGCAGTCTATTAGTCTACTGCTATACGCTATTCTACAATTGACACTTAAGCTTAACTTCTTCTTCATCGAGGCCTTTTCTTGAACATCTGTCTGAATGCATGCGTTAGAGATGCCATGGGCTCCATTGTAAAGCTGTGTTGAGTCCTTGTAAACACACATCTGTGCAATTAAGCTGGTGAGAAAGACGTTATAATAACCGATAGGAATGATAGCAAAAGCTACAAAAAGTAAGAACCATATTAAAAGAAAAACAAAACAAAAGCCTCATCTATTCTATCATTTCACCACCTGTGAAAACACAAAGTCAGCTACAGGCAACAAACAACATGTCAAAGAGATTCCAGTTTAGAAACAATTTCATTTCCAATTTGCTACACTTCGGGATGAAATGATGGCAGAGAGGCTGGCAGAGTTTGGTATTTAGGTCAACGTTGTTCATATTTTCAGCCTTTCATTTATTTATCCTCCGACAAAAACATGCTTGCCGATATAACATGGGAGTGTTGCACAAGTGCAGTTTCAGCCCACTGCTCCAAGCGCTCTGTGCTTTACCGTCCATCCAAAAGCTTTTAAGTCGCCTAATGAGATTAATTAAGCCAGTCGAGAGTTTGTTTAACGAGGCCCCAGTGGCCTGAAGCACGGCAAGGACCATCGCTGGCAAATAAAAGCTTCACATTCAAAATAAAAAAAGGACCAAAACTTTGAAGGGGGGGGGGGGGGGGTTTAGAAAGAGGGTTTAAAAAGTCAAACCTCTGGAGTAAAGTGGTGATAATCCATCTAGCTACAGGGCAGCAGGACACTTTTGGAGACTGGCGATTTAGTCACGCAACTTACTAAGCTGACATTGTTTCCACTGTGAAGTCTAAAGTGCCCTTTATTATCTCCTTACCTCCTCTGAAAGAGGCCTCGTGTAGCGGACTACACTCGGACTCTGAAGTATTGCACTTGGAGCAGCTTCTATTATGGCTGATGGTTGCATTTATGTAGTGGCCTCATACAAATTCTGAACAGGTAAAATATTTTTTCACTGCTTTCATATAGTCTTTCTAAAAACACCAAAGCTAATGCCACAGCTCACCATTAACTCTGATGCTGAATGCAACACATGTCCACATAATAAATATTATGTCAATTGTAGAGAAAATAAGCCTTGGATCTCTTTTTACTGGTAAAACTACATCTGAACAGGGGTTGCATCCAGATAATGGCTTTCATGCATTAATGCGTGTATTTTAAGACTGAATCCTCATCACAAACTGCTGTCTCGGCTGTTTCTGACTCATGGCGAGCTACCGTCAGTGCTGCGATGCCGGTAATTCAGTTACACCGTATCAAGTGGTTCCAAATGCACCAAACAGTTTTACCTTTCACGTCACACATTAGATTAAGAAATTATCCAGATGAAATGTACGAGTCAGGTCAACATCAGATGGGGACCCTAGGATAAGGTGGAGTGGAATACACTGAGCAAAAGCCACTTGGTCAAAGCAGCGCCGATACCTCACCTCAGTGGAAGTCAGTGGAAGCTTCATCCTTATTTCTTTGGCTACACAGACAAACTCCAAACACATCGGCAAGACAATCTGGCACTCTTTATAGGAGGTTGTAAAGGCACACACACACACACACACTAGCTCCCTTGGAACTCAAAGACAAATACAGTATTTAAGATAAAGGTAGCTACTGGCTCAGACAGGGAGGAAGAGCCTACAAAACACATCAACTGAAAATAGTGGTTGGTAAAAGAATAACTAAGGGCGGGAAAACCTCAATAAAAAGGGTTTTTACTGCCTATTTTCGTATATAAAATAATTAAATTAGAGTCTTACCTATTTGCCTCTCCAGGTCAGCAGCTTCATCTGGGGTGGCCCTGGGCAGCACCCCTGGGTCAGTGAAGCTGGTTCTCAGGAGCGTCCCCAGCACAAACAGAAACAGCACACCTCCTATGACCGGGATGACTGGGGTCAGATTCAGGGCAAGGAACGGACAACTGGAAGAGACGAATAGAGAAAGAGGAAATAAGCAAAACAGCCAAGAGACACAGGGTTCTTCTGTCTGACCAGCAATGCTTAGCTTAGTAGTAAAAACCTCAAAGTTCAAATAGCCAGAATCTTGGAGGATTACTGGACAAGCATCAGCTGATGGCCCTAGGGGCAAGTGTCTGTCTGCCCAAATAAAACCTGCTCTTCTAAGCATAAATGTTTGTACACAGCAAGCCCGTAAAAAACACTGAACTCCTTGCATTCCAGACGAGCCATGAAGTTAAGGAAGTGTTAATACCGTTTGACTTGACAGTAAGTGGATAGAGAGACACACATACGGGTGTAATCTGTTCTATTGAGACAATTTGGCATAATCCCATTAAACATCCTACGGTGCAGGTGGTTATTACTGTAATCACATTAGGTCGCATAGCCATTGATTCCACACAAGGGAAACTAAACGAACATGTGGTAAACATGTTTTCAGGAAGGCTGTTGAGGGATGGAAACAAGCACTGTGAGTTGAGCCAAGGTTCACAATAACAAGTGTTTACATAAAGGCTCTTGTTCATCTCCTCATCTATTGAAATAAAGGGAGAAATCGCAACTTCAAGTTTTGATTCCTTTTTTGTTGTTGCTGAAGATCCATCTGTATCAAATACTTTTGTCAAGTGACTTTTACTAGAATAAACTTCAGGGCAAAAAAAAATAATCTGAATATCCCTCCCCAAAGTGCCTCCTGTTAGTGCAGGTATAGGTATAGTAGTCATTGTATGCACTGAACCGTGATGCAGTACTGACTCCTACAGGAGAAGCACCATTTGTTTTGCACGGAGGCTGAATTACATCGAATGATGAAGAAAAAGAAGTGGAGCTGGTTGGTGGATTTGTATTATGGCTATTCACTAAGTCCATCGGACTGCAGTACATGACTGACCGCCATTTAAAAATCAATGCAGAGTAACGATGACTACGGGTCGTGAATGAGCCGAGGACGCTTAAAGTGACACCGATGGCTGTAATAAGGCGACAGAGGTCCACAGTTGTGGTCACCCTGTCTGTAAACCATGAAGGTGTTCAACACTATTTTAAAACTACTGTTGCAGAAATGCTGGACTCAAGCTTTTTTCAAAATGTCACACTGTACTGCCCCTATTGAAATGCATCAAGGCAATATTCATTGATTTTTTTTCTCCGAGTAGAATGTATTATAAGTTGCTGGTGGACATCATCTCACTACCCCCCCTATCTAACCAGCCCTCAGATGGCAACACCTTGGGAGGGCAGCTACATCTGCTGATCTATGCCAAAAGCAGTTATTGTGAGAAACCAAGCCCAACTATATTTAGGCTTGCCATGTTGGGTTCCTTCACAATAGCGGATGGAGAGGTTGTAAATATGGGCCTGGAGCATTTTCTTAGATTTGCTGATATGTGCTAATCGGGGTTCTAGCTAGAGATGCACCAATACCATCACCGGTGACGGCGCGATACTGCACTTCTACTCGTGAAAGTACCCCGATACCTAGTATGCATGCATTGCCGTGGACACATGCAGCCACTTTCCCCAATAAGTCGCCGCTGCATCGATTAGTTTAGCTGCTGAGCTATTTGCTGCGTCTCTGCCTGGCATACTCGGTCAGGGTTTACACCCGGGTATTGCAAGTCTGGCGTACCGTTAGCGAGTGCACAGACTCTCTGCTCTCACCTGATCGGCTGGAAATGGGAAAACGATCGGCAAATATTTGAGACCCAAGCAAAGAACACAAAGGCTTACAAATGTGTTAGTGCACTTTTGAAAGGGCTCATAAGCCAGTTAACTATTTTTTATTCAAAACAAAGAAGACTAGCTCTGAATCAGACGCACACAATATTTAAGCCTTTTTCCAACAATGTCTAAGCTGTGACAAACACACCATCTAGAACTCGTGCCATTATCCCATCTGAGTAGACAGTCCTGCTGCTTCTCTACATCTGGAGTGAGACTGAACTCAGCAGAAAAACAACACTGGGTTACCGGGGACATCAGCAGGGAGCTGCAGGCAGGACAACACTGAGCCGCACAAACATCTCCAGTTAAAAACTCGCCTGCAGGATCCCAACGTCGTCGTGTTGGACGATAACTGAGTCAATGAATTGAATACTGTTTAGTAATCCTTGTTAACAGAGGGAATGTTATCTCTGTGCGTGCTGTAAAGAGCAACAGTCACAACCGAGATAAACCTTGAGGGAGAGCTGGTAAAAACTAAGCAAACCGTCTTCTTGCTCTACTGCCAAAGAAGGAAACAGGAGGATGCCAGCAGATTTCTGACCATTCAGGCCGTGCTGAAAGGACAATTCTTTAAGGACTACTCCAGACATGCAGGAAAAGAACTCAGTGCATTGTCTCCTGTCTGGAGGGTTAAGTGCATGAAAAATGTATCATCACCATCATGACAAACACAACCACCCTATTGTTGGTTATTTACACAAAAATATATTCACAGTACAGGATTTCTCCCTTTTTATTGTTTTTGAATGTTGTTTTAATTGTAATTACTTTTATTTGTGCAAAGTTCCTGCTGGCAAAAGATATCCGTAACATTAAGCTTATGTTCAACCTTTGTTTCTTCATAATGCATGTAATACTTGACTTCTTCCTTTACAGGGCTTGTATAAAGACAATAAATTAGTCCATAAATATGAGATATGAGTTTACAGATAGTAATAATCCCTCAGCATTGTGGAGCTTAGTTTATGGCTTTTTGCAGTTACACCTACAGTCTATGGACATATCTATGGGTGACACTCGTTTTCTTTATTGATTCTTCACAGTTCATGTTGTTTGTGAGCCCTCTGGGCGTTTCGGAGAATAAAGTCTAAACGTACATACTCTGAGCTTGCGAACAAATTAGAAAGAGCTAACAGTCAATTAATTTTACATTAAAAAAAAATAATAGTAAAATCAGGGACAAGTCTGCGGATTAACACTGGAGGAGTAGAGTCCAAAGCTTGGCGCCGTCTGTCTGCATCTGCCCCAGAAACGCCGAACATTTCAAAGTAAAGTCATTAGCCTACATCTATTCATCTGTACCCACTCAATCTGTCCTCTAGTTTGTCTGACTGGTTACACATCACATTAATGAATCCACCAATTAGAGGCGCTAATGAGAAATCGCTGCAGTTGTAAAAAGCTTGGCAGAACTTGAGTGAGGGTCCGACATCTGTAACAATTAACCCAAAGCTACGATTTGAATGGTTTTGAAGTAGCTAATCAATTAGGAAGTCACGCCCTCCACTAATACGCCAAATACATGCAAAGGTCATTGGGGGCTACAAATCCACAGCATCATGAGAATGACCACGTTTGTGCTCTCAACAGTATATTTCATAACTTGTCATCTGGCAAAGTGGTGATGGAGATGGCTGAGAGAGCAGGACAAGCCGCCGCCTTCATCCTCGGGCTATGTCGCAATGTGTCGGACGTCAGGCACGTAGTGAGAAGGCCGTCGTGTGTTTTAGAAAGAGGCGGGTCGGTAGGAACGGACAGAGATGAAACACCGACGCCATTAGAGAGGGAGGATGGACGCCTCTTCTATAGACGTGGTTCAATAAAACCACTCTAGCCTGGTTCAAGATCCCTCTGAAGACGATGTCTCGGGGATTAGTTATTATCAGTCACTCAACATGACATGTCCAAAGTTACATCTTAATTTTGCTTTTAGTTTGACACCGAATCTTATATTTAACTGGGAATTTTAAGAGCTTTGTTGCCATGGAGATGGAACAGTATCCAATAACAGACATGGTCCATTTCGAAAGGGAATGTGGTTACCCTGGAAACAGCCACATGAGTGAGCCGAAGCCGCCGAAAGGAAGAAAAGGAAAAACATTCAACGAGATAGAGACGGCGTGATGGCTTTCATTACAATCACTCTAAATGGCTCAGCAAAGAAGTGTGTTGAAGGGGAAGGAGACTGAATTATTGCTGGATTTGATCCAGAAATGTGTCTGTAATTTAAAAAAAAAGTAACAAAAACAGAAATCTAGGCTCAACACATGGGACCCTCAGCAGCCAATGTAAAGATTACACTACACATACCTCTAGGCAGATCATCTATCATTGGTGGGATCGTAACCAAACACTGAAATGGAAAATATCAAAAATAAACTCATTGTAACCCCTGGAGCAACAAGCCAACACAAATACTGTTGTTGGTCAATCAAAGCTGAAGCTGTGTACTGTGATGAAACAAGCCAAGTGTACAAACATCTACTGTAGAGCCAGGGCAGATAATTGTTCACCAAAGAGCTACCCATTTACAAAAGCGTACAGCACGACTGTCACGGTCGGTGTGAATTATTGACAGCTACGATACCTAATTCCTTGGGTAAACACCATAATGATATATGGTTAACGCATCTGCAAGAGATGTTAATGCATGTCACAGCAGAGCAAAGAGTAGCAGAACGCACAAAGGACTGATGGACTTTAATCAGAGAACGGTCACAAGTATTCACACAGCAGCAAGGCACGTTATGGTGACACAAGCAAAACCCTAATGTGTGCTTTGTATTTGAATAAGAAAGGCTCGCTGCTTCATTGCTTCATTCCGTTGGAGGGTCGTCGCTCTTGAACTGACAGACTTGAGCCTGACGCATAGAAACGTTAGCAGATCAGATTATGTAATACAGCACTGAGTTTAGTTTTGAATCCCAATTATTGAATTAGGACTTCTCAGAGTAACTTTGAGCGAGGAAGGGACAGAAACCTTAGTGAGGACGTGCGGCTGACCTCGTTCTTTTAAGGAGGTGCGATTGGTCAGAAACGTGCTCTTAGTGATAATGAAAAGTTGTAGCCTATCATGACGTGTTGGAGTGAATTTGCTGATATTGCACCTCCTGCGATGTGACTATTGCGCTTCAACGTCGATGCTGAAAACGATATATCATGCAGCGCTAGTGGCCATCCAATCATGATTAGCTTATTACAGGCATGCAACAGCTACACATTGATTGCTGTCAGGAAGAGAATTTCGACAAACATTTAATAAAAATGCTTCTTAAATAACTGCCTTTAACTACCTCGACTTTTTAGTGCGTCGTGTCCCTTGAGCTGCCTTTGGTGAAAAGGATCAATATGAAGTCTAACTTCCGTTTTTAGTAGTCACATACATACACGGTCACATTTATTAATCTATGCAGCAGCTTGAATATAAATTGAATTGAACACAATAGCTGCTAGTGCCTTCACCCTTCTAAATTATTGTAACAAAGTGCTTCCTCTGTGTGGGACGCATTCATTATTTCCACAGAATACAAAAGGTAATCTTTCTACATCAACAGGGTCTCCCGAGGTTTTCGCTTCTTATTTGCCTCCCAAAGGGTGCATTAATCTCAACAATAATCCAATCCAGATTACTGTTATCACATTTCCCACTAAATCCTTTTATGATGCCAACCCTGGGAGTTAAGCTCGGGGGACTTTCATCTCCACTTGATGTAACCGTGTGAAGCCCGCTGCACTGTTCACTGGCTGTCCTTTCAGTGTCACCTGGAATGAACTGCACCCCTGTTTACTTTCTTCTTCAGCCATACAGCTTTAAAAAGGCAATCAATATCCTGTGATCTGCAGGAAATAACATCTGTCAAACATAGATCATCCGTCCGCCAACATTAACAGCATCTGGGCCTGCTATTCTCTCCGGTACTTGCTCGAGAAGAAATATAGTTTACCGGGAGATATCACTCAACGGTGATGCGGTACCGAACACATGAATGTGTTTAAAATGTGCTTAACGTCTCATTACTCATCTGGGCTACATGGAAACACGGCTTTGTTAGCTTTGCCTTTTGTTACGTTTTGATTGCTTCTGATTGCAGGCAAGGGCAAGACGTGAACCTCCTTTTAGCCGCAGGCCAAGTCATTTATCGACGAAACAACTGAACATGACATGCTTTTGCAAATGGTTACAGTTCTGCCCAGACTGCTTCATGGCATCTTAATTTTCCTGCCACCTTTCAGACAGATGTCTGTGCCTCAGAGGTATGCAGTGGGCATGTGTGCATCTGAGAACTCTGCAAATCCGTTGGCATAACCCTTCCAACACGTGCCATGCACACAGTGACTCCTGGCACAGGGAGTGGATGTGCTAGCACGGGAAAGCCGTGCGACAAACGGAGGGTGCTGGGTCGATTCAAGGCTTGGAGCTAGTCTGGGAGAGGAACTAAAAAAAGCAAACAGCTGGGCATGACTCCTGGTTTCAATGAGATCAGCCTCTTGATTCTGCAACAAAACAGACCGCGGCAATAAAGTCTCTGACAGCATGTCTTGCGAGGAATTAGTCACATTCACAGCTGATATTTATGCTTGATTAAACAGTCAAGTACGGCATGTCCATCTAGCATTTCATACTCTGATGCTGTGCCTGTGTGTGAAAATGTTTATTTCTTTTCCTCGATTCAGTGTAAGCCTGTGAATGGCACACTACTCTAAACTCTTATTTGACAGCTTGGCCCGAGAGGAATGCCTCTTTTGACTTAGACTAAGTCTACCATGGGTGTGACTGTTACGTGGACAAAGACTCTTTCGCAACAGTTTGATTTATGCCACTCCAAAAGCTGACTTACTATTTCGCCCCAGCATGCAGCAAACACATGCACTACTCTTCAGCACTGTGCAGAACCGACATTGTACGACAAAGAAAGAAGTCACCATTTCACTGATTTCATTGCGTTCAATTGGAAGCTATTGTATTCTCTGAGTGAAGCAGAAATACAATGCTTGGGGTATCCATAAAATAGGGTTGTCTTTCTACTCACGAGACATGAGCGAAGACCACTCCTACGGAACTTCGCCTCCTCCTACTTGTGCATTTAGAGTGCTCTTAAGAGGCCAAAGCATATGAGCTACCTAGATTCTACTACCACCTCTCTATCCCGTCAAAATCATGACTAGTAAAAATGCAGATTGGAATTCGGCAGGTGCAAAATGGGTGTGACGAGAAAGCAAGAAGCTTTCAACACCCCATCATCAAAGAGGCCTCACCTGTAAAACTACTACACAGTCATCCAAACACCTAACACACCGTTTACATGTCAGGTGGATTACTCATCATGAATGTAAGTTTGCGAGTAGGACCCAGTTGGTCTTCTTCATAAACTAAAACCACGTGATGGCATTCATGACAGGATCACTGCAGCAAACCACCTGCCAAAGTCTGCAGTTCTTTTCTGATTCTAACCAAGACATCTACCGAGCAATCTCTCCAATGGCCAAAAAGCAGGTTAGGCAACTACCCATGAATCAGGTTGGTTTGACGTAATTCTGGCCAAAATGTCTGTAGGACTGGTTCCTCAGCATCTTGTTGTACTCTGTGCACAGAAAGAATGTCCTCCTGAACTGAGCCTGTCAAGCAGCACCCACTTCCAGGCTGCTTTACTGAAGGACATAAATCAGACCCGACTAAACAAGCGGGAGACTAAATCAAAGCCTGACATGCATATATCAAGTAGATGCGCTGCCCTGATCTCCTGCTGACAGACTTTAGTTTCAGTGTAATTTAATCGAAGAATGTGAGCCTTTCTACATGGCAAGCTAATGAACTGTTTGTGCAACCTCATCACTGTCAAATAAAACAAATAACGCTGCAAGTCAAGTAAAGATTCCTTTTTTTTTTTTACCTGTTAAGGAGCTGCAGGTTAAACATCCAACATGTCATCAAGTTCACAGTTAACCTTTACAGTTTGATTCCTGTTGTATGGAAAAAAAGTCAACGGGCCAGTTATTTAAACGCACACAGGGCACAGTTGCTTAGCTTGTACTCGCCCTCATGAAGCCGGCGAGAGGCTTTCTTTACAGGGCTTGTACAAAGGCCGATTAAGTAGTCCATGCATATGAGTTTAAATATGATAAGAATCCCTCCTCGGCATTGTGGAGCTTAGTTTATGGCTTTTGCCAGTTACACTTACTGCCTATGGACATATCTATGGGTTACACTTGTTGCGTTTTTGATTCCACACAGTAGATTTAGTTTGTCGGAGAATAATGAAGTGCACAGTACATAGAGGACAAACGTCTCCGTGCATAGCGTGCTGCGGAGGCTCGTGCTACGACACCAAGCCCGAGTATAAACAAAGCTTAACACTTTGGAGGCGGGACCACCAATGAACCCACTAATCAACAGGCGGCTACAACTGAGACGGTAGAGCAAGTTGTCCACTAACCCCAATGTTCAATCCTCAGCTCCTCTTATCAAAGTGCCCTTGGGCAAGGCATTCAACCACAGTTGCTCCGGACGGTCAGGCCAGCACCTAGCTCGCTTTCCCTGCCGTCGGCGTGTGAATGGGTGGACTAGAGTGAATGAAGGCTTTGGATAAAGGCCCAAAATAATGCAGTCTTTTCATTTCAGCACTTGGAAAAAGGTCCTACAATAATGAAAACACACATGTAGGCACTACTCACTGCTTATTGTCACTGTCCTAGTGACTGCATTACACCGTATGGTCCACATCAAATTCGACTGATTTCCAATGTTAGGCCTTCTCTCTGTCCTCTCGTTCTTAAGATCAATGTCACTTCAAACATCTGCTCGAGTGAACTTTTTTCACGAGGCGTAAAGGGAGAGACGGCAACATGTGCAACATGTGCAACAACAGCACACGTGGATATCTGGGGGGAGCCAGCATCAGAATAATAAACAGACCAGAGTCTGCCGGTCACTAACAGAGGTTACTGTGTATGGCTGAGCACCCCTCAGACAGACAAAGACAACAAGCTCAAGGGAACATGGAGATGTAGAAAGATCTCCTCAGGACTCCACAAATCAAAAGATCATCTTTAAACAAATATGGACCAGATTGGATCATACCACAGTCAAATGTAAAATGGCATATTAAGCTACAGAGGCAATTCAACAGACAGAAGGAGCCCTGACAAACACAATGAGGAGCTGTTCTCCAATATGCTGACAACTGGAGAGCGGGGTTAGAAAAACACATCTAAATCGAAACGCATTACACTTAATGACAACAGAAGCCAATGTGCAGGTCTGCTGACTATTGCCCTGTCCGATAACTGTCTCCTTTCAGCTGATGGGAGTAGAGTGTGGGGGGGGGGGGGGGGGAAGAAAGCCAGGAGGACCTGGTCAGCCCGGGGGCATGGACGGACGAACGGGGAGGACAGTGCTAAGCTGAAAAATGGCTTCGTGGTTGCATGGTGTTCCTGAAAGCGTCCCCTGTACTCACAACAAACAGAGGACAGTACACTGGGCCCAGCTCCATCGACAGGCCACGGTGTAGGAAATGAAGCTATCTGAAGGGGGGAGCTGTATCGTCAGGAAGCATCTGGCATCCTCCGTGTGGGTGCTGGGGATCGTCCAGGTTCAAATGGACACTGCGGTACATCTCCCCTCCCATTTCAATATTTGTATCAACCGCTCCACAGTAAAGAGGGCTGGAAGCTCTAGCCTGAGATGCCCTCTCTCTGGCAGTCTGCCCTTTGGTCATGGGTTATGTCTGTATCTCTGCTGAGGGGACAATGCATTAAAAGATGAAGTGGTCCAGAGGTCACTGCTGATAGATGTGTAGCGCTGCGTCTGTGAAGGACTTCACACACACACGGGGCATACAAAACAGAATACTGCCGATGGTTTGGGATGAAACATATACAAGTAAGTTCCCAATGTGACATCTTTAAATGTCTTGTTTTGTCAGAATAACGGTCCAAAAGATATTCAGTATACAAGTAAAAAGAGAGAAACTGAAACTGAAGAATGTTTCTTGTTTTTGTCTAATAAGTAAAACAATACGCCGAGTATAAAAATAATTTTTCTCTCAGTGAATAGATTGATTAATCTACTAATTGTTTCAGCATTTCCTAATATATCTCTGGCAAATATAATTACATAATTGTAAGTGCTTCGTAAATGATATGTGGACAAAACATTTCATCACACAAACATCACATAAAGTGAAGTTGTTTAAATAATGTTTGCATGCATACTCTTTGTCTTTTGATTTACTCTTAGATCGTTAAGCATGGGCTATCTTTACAATCCAGATACTGAACAGCAGCCTTCAACCACAGCACATATTTTGTCCATTAAGCTTTCTCTGTCTCTGAAGCACTTTAGCCTGATAAAGACGTGTCCGATTGAGCAGCAAATCTCATGCTGGAGCAGGATCCTTATCTAGTGTAGATGGGCTTTCTGAGATGATAGATGACGGAGCGATCACCGGGGCCTCATGGGGAGAGAGGAAATGCACTCTCACTGTCTTGGTACACACTCCGGGGCTCAGGTCGGTGTCTGCATCGTGCACCTCAGTCACAGCGGGCCAATCTACGACATCCGGGACGAGAAGACGACGACGAGCTGGATGAGACGGTGGAAAGGAGCACGTTCTGTCTTTTTGATTACAGGTCGTTCTACCATTGGGAGAAAGAAAGAGGGCTCCTTTGGGGGACAGTGAGGCTGTGATTAAGGGAGAGCAAGTGGCACACACAGAGAGACGAACGCTGTGTAGTCTACTCCATAAGTCACGGGTGACTGATTGGAGGATAAGAAACAAAAAGTGTAAAGTAACCCGCTGCTAAATTATCATGTTGTCACTATAAAAAGGTCAAATTACCGCACGACACAATATGCATTAAAGTCCATTACTGGACATGCGGATCTGCTTCAGAACAGCAACTGGTCAAGATCTTGCTCAAAGACACTTTGGTGAAGTTAAGGTTTGAAGCCGATCCCTGTACCCGGGGTGCTCCCTACAAGTAAGGCCGGCATGCCAAAGCAACGACGGTAAATATAAAACAGAAGGCTGTCTAAGATGCATCCCACACGCAACGGCAAGAACAAACCATAAGCAAACTTAAAACAGGAAACCCACACCACAGAGTAGTTTCCATCAGCAACAGCCCCCCGGCAAACCACACTGCTTTTATTAGAGATACTTTATATATAATTGTATTATATCTTACTTGTTAATACAGAGAAATGTCTGCCTAACCACGCAACCAGTTTGTTCTGACATCTCCCTGAACCCCGAGGAGATCATAGGAAATGCACCCACTCCAGAGTGATGCCAGTGGCATAACTGACCTACATCTAAACTTTTTCTCTGACAGCTGAGCCCATGAAATGAAATCCCTAAATCCACATTGTCGTTGTGCACACCTACAAGGCAGATGGAAGAGCAAAGAGACATTTCCACCATACTTACTCAAAGGTGAAGAAAAGTCCACATGTGACTAGAATAAGGACCAGGGTGAGGTAGAAAACCCCCGTCTGCTTGGCCATCATAATCCTCCCATCGCAGCAAAATTTATTCCGACCAGGGAAGGACTCCCACTTCCTCCTCTTTGGGGTCCTGTGCTTGTACGGGGTCTCCATCGGTGTGGAGCTGCGAGTGCTTATCTGGCTGTACTCGCACTCTCGCATGGACTCAGATACCCCGAGATGCATCAATTGCGGATTCAAATCCCCACAGCTGAGTTAATCCCGGGGCAGATGTGCCTCTGTGGAGAGAAGAAATCAGATCAGTTTGCAGGCCCCGGATCACTACTCTGCAGACAGATGCCTGGGTGGAAAAAAATAAAAAAAAGTTTATGAAAAGTACAAGACACACTTCCTGATTATTAATAACATCTAGCTAACACACACACACACTACATGAGGATGTAGCTTTTTAAAGGCGAACCTAGTGTCCAGTTAAGTCATCAAAGGTACAAGTTAGCTCAGTCATTACTACACGTTTAGCTACTCTAAGGTTAGCTAACTCGGCAGGTAACTTCACTGGCAGCTCGCACATACCATAACGTAACGTTAATAGCGCCATTGTTAGCAATGCAACCTGGTTAGCTTTTTATAGCAACTCAATCTAAAGTGCCGCTAAGGCTCACGCGGCTAGCAAGTTGATGAGGTGAAGTTAATGTTAGCACGTTGGCCAACTTTACAATTAAAAGCTGCCTCACCCGGTCACTCACTTCACCCACGTTAGCTTAGACTCTGGTTCTGTTTTTTTACTTAAACTCTCCCAGTCGAGAGGAGCTAAAATGCAGGTTTCAGTGGGCTCCACATCACACCACAGACACGGCTTCACATCCCGCGGTCGTGTGTTTTTTGCTCCGCCTGCTGAAGCGACAGCTGAAGAGCTGCCTTACCGAAGGCAAGTAGCGCTGGTCGTCGTGCTGGGTGTTGTCACGTAGCTGCTCCTTTCGCTACCCAGGTTTGTTGCGACCCGACGACACAGCGAAGAACACCATTTTTTTTTTTGAAGTTTACGGGTAAAAAAAAAAAAAAAAAAACGAGTCTGAAATTGGCACCTCGTCGCCGATGAAGAACTTCGTTTAAAAAAAAAAAAAAGGGAAATCCAGAGATAATACCTCACGACGGGGCTGCTCTCAGACGAGCTCCAGCATCCCGACGAACCGAGCAGGACCTCGCAGCCTTTATGTCCAAGTGTGTCACAGCAACACACGGAGAATAATCACCGGCGAGCTTCACCGTTCAGCCGCGGTTTAGGAAAAAAAGAAAAGTTGCCGCGTTCCCCGAGACGCGTGGAGGCGACAACCCCTCAGATTGTGTCCCTCTACACGGCGCTGCCACCCTCGCAAACAACAAACATCAACATGGGAGCAGAGCGAAGCCTCCCAGCCTGCTCCTCCCCCTCCAAGCGAGGCTGAACTGAGGAGGTGCAAAGGGAGGACGGGCTGTTAAAGGGGTTCCCAAACCGTGGTCCAGGGTCCTCCATGCGTCCGTAAGAAGGTCTCCACTAGCAGCAGATTGTAGTCAAAGCACTGCAATTAAGGAACCTTTTGATTTTTATTGCTAATCACAATTTAAATATGTGCTTTGTTAGCTGACATGTCATGTTCAAGCTGACAGCTTGCTGCTAACACAGGGGTTAAAGGGTAAGACACATCATATTCAATATTTTTGTTACTGTCAACGAATCCCATGAAAAGACCGAAACCAAATATGCCGGACAAAGCATGTTCCTGTGTGCCATAAAGCTACGTTGTTGTCAAAGTAAATATTAAAAACACACAATTGAGCCAAACCATAGAACCCGGTGACATCTATTTTTACCAGCGTCGTTTATTTTGAGTCAATTTCAGTACACGGTCCCAGTAGAGTAAAATACTCACTCGCACACCCATTCTGCGACAGAAAATAATCCCCAATAAATACACAATTCCCCACCTGTTTCTTAAAATGATTATTATTAATATTGTTGGCCGTTTTATGCCTTTAATAGCCGACACAAAAGAGTTGGCTGGAATTGAGGTGAGAGCGAGATGGGGAATGACAAACTGAGGACACCGCGGTCAGCGCACCAATCCTTAGGCCACGAGTCTGCCCCCCCCCCCCCGAGTTACGCCTGTTTGAGTGACGTTTGCTAAAAACTACAGTGCCCAGCTGTCTTAGTAAATTATCGACCTGTTTTTTAGAACAAACTGAATTATATGAATGGAAATGGGGGCTGAGAACCACAGACAGGGGAAGTCAGACAGTATTTAGAGATGGACTCAGAGATTGTTCTCCCAGTGGCCAACTGTGGTACTGCAACACAATCCCGTGTAGACAGAATAGGATTCTCCCCATGGATTACTATTGTTACTGGGTCTGTAAAACTATTGACAGGACACTTCAAACTGCTCAATTAATATCCCTTGTATTATGATTAGTCATTTTCCTTAGTGTGGAACTGCCCCTGATCCCAGGGGGTCCCCGGAAATATGAAAGATGGGTCGTGATTACGCTTTATGAACGAGACATGACAGTGAAATAGTTTGTACAAGCACCTCTAGCTGTCCCCCAGAATACATAGTTTAATGCAGTGTTATTTCATGCTGGGACATGAGTACAGTTGGAGGTAGAAAAGGTATGATGCTCCTTTATCTAACTGTTCTCACCTGCAAAAAAATGCTCTTCGGTAATGGTTCCTGGAACAAGAAGCACAATTATCGCATGAATCAACATGATTTAAGAAGATAATTAAATAAAAAAACTTTATCATTGACTGTAAATCATTCAATTGACCGGGGCCCGATTAGTCATATTAAAGCTGTTTCTACTAAAAAACGGCCATGCAATGATGTCACCACATGGCTCGTACCATGTAGGTACAGTTCTCTGATGATGCAATTTCCTGTTCAGCCTGCATAAATTCTGATGATTGCATCGTAAGCCCACAGTTCTTCTGTCATCTGTCCTCCTCTTAACACCCACACACGTGCAAGCACACACGCTCGCATGCACACACACACACACACACACACACACACACACACACACACACACACACACACACACACACCTCCTCATCTTAGTTCTGAAGTCACCTCAGCGGTTTGGCTCATTCCCGCCCACAGACGAACAATTATCCACTTTAACTGGATAGGAGTCTGCATGTCATGTAACGTGAGAGGAGGACACAATCAAACATGTATTCCTATTGTGCTTTAATGTTTGCACTTGTTGTATGAAAGTAGGATTTACCTTTCAGGCACATCGATCTTATCGGTTTGGATATGAAACATCAGCATACACACTACATTTCCGCATATAGAGAGTCGGCTGACGATAGAACGTTTCTAAGGATGTGGTCATGTACAGTACTGTGAGTTGTAGCTGTTGAAGCTTGTGTCATGCATTTGAAAACTGGCAGAGATCTTGATTGGCTGCCGCTGCTGTGCATGTGAAGCTATCAAGTGGCACATGTTTCACTTAATCTGTTGGAAAGCCGTGGATGTTTTCAATGGCTGCTAATGATCTGTAAGCCCTCCAGTCTTAACCGTGGGGCTCGTCAAGCAATGCGATGACATACGGCTGAAGCTGTGTTTGTGTTGGGAAATAAGTGGACATGATAGGGCCTTTGAGTTCTAATCCAAGAACAACATGGGCCTGGATCACATCCTGCCAAGGCCTCATCCAGGCATTATTGTTTCTTTTAGAGAGCTGGACTGGATGAAAGCACAAAGTGACATCAAAGCCTCATCAAGAGGCCAATACTGTCCATAGCCACAGTTATTGGACTTGGCCTGATCTGGTAAACCCTGCAGACACACAGTTCACCCCCACACATAAAACATTTACCTGGAAAAGGTCAGAGTGCTCTTTTGTGTTCGCCCAATGCTCATTCATCTACCTACGTTAGCGGTGAGAGGCAGCAGGGCATGGTACCCGGGCCAGTGGTAGCCAGTGACTTGCCCGGCTTCCTCTCAGCCACCACATCCATTCTGTCAGAGCTCGATGACTCAGCTTCTCAGAGGCACAGGAGTGTGGGAGGTTTTCTCCTGCGGTTGGCTGCCTACGTGAAACGCATCCTCCATCACCGGAAAAGTACAGCAAACCCACTTTCTATTCGATCTCTAAATGACTGGAATTGAAATCGCTCGGAGGTATGTGGGCTACGTCTCTGTTTGTCATGTGCAGGTGCATACATGTAACAACAATGCAGCTGCAGGTGCCGAGACATACCCGAAAGCATATGAATCATTTATTTATCCGCAGAAAGGTGCTTTAGTTAAAAATCAATCAACCACCCCTCAGGCTGCTGTAATTCGTTTTGAAGGTGTCAGTAAGATTTTAATAAGATCAAGATGAGTGATTGTACCTCTCTGCAGCCAAGCAACCCGGCTAACAATCATTCTTTGAAACCCAACCTGTTCATTGCCTGTGTTGTCAACGTTAGGAATGCTGTTATTAAAGGAAGCTTAAAATAGGACTTGGTATAATGCCCACATTTCCCCTAAAGGAAAGTTGGGAGAAAGATTTCAACTTCCAACTGAAGAGGAAGTCACACTTCTGGGGACTCGGGTCAAAGGCAAAATATATGAGCAACAAAAGAGTACCGGTAAGTGTTGCTATCAGACTCAGTATCAATGTGAACGTAGCCCCTCGTGTGTTAAACTAGAAGAAAATAAAACAGGTTGTCGGCAGTTGTGTCTTTATTCAGCACTAAGAGGGAGTGTAGGGCAGTGTGCAGCATAGAGATGGTCTTTTGTTTACGTCTGCTTTTTAAAGCCTTTCCTATCTGATGTCTGTGTTTTCACTTGCATGCCTTTACTGAAAGAGAGCAAAGTGAATATAAAACTACAAGTGTGCCGACAATTCATCATAATAAAATTATCTTTGATTTGATATTGGGAAATCTCTAATTAGGGATTAGTAAAGACAAAATTTCTAAAATTGTGATAAAGTCGTGTCTGTTGAAGGCCACACATGATCTAGTCGTTTATTTTATAGTTCAATTAGGAATCAAAAGAACAAAAAAGAAAAATGAACATGAGAGGAAAGTCCTTGTGTTCAGGGATGCTTAAATCCAGTGCAGCAGGTCATATACTTACAATAGTTAACATGCAGATATGTGTGTTGAGAACTCCTCTTCATGACAGCAGAGGGGAAACTAAGATGAGCTCATAGGGGACACGCAAAACAAATCTTACATTCTAAGAAAACAATACAAAATAATATGCAGAGAACGCTTGATAAAACACGTCAATTTACCACAGTGGAGAAACAGAACAGACAAACAAAATCACAAACATTAAAAGATATATATATTATTCCTAATGTACTCTGAGAATACATATGGTACTGTTATTGGAAAACATTTTGATATGTCACAGAAGGAGAAGCACAGGTGTAGATAATAGAATTAATGACAGCCGAATTCCATTCAGCTGCTTCCGTCTCAGGGTCCTGGTATTGTTCATGCTAATTAATGTCACACTGTCAGGGTTTACTGGGGCACTTGAATAAAACAGAGCCATCAATAATGTTATTAGTAACCTCTGTGCTTGTCCTACTTTTGTAAGTCAAAAGGCTTATGATGCATGATGCATAGTGCAGACAAGACATGCAGTTTTAATCAATGGGGCCTGGTAAGCATCGCTCTGTTTTTCACCAGAGCCCTCTCTAAATGTAAAAGTACAAGAACACAAGTGCCTAAAGAGTTTGTATGAGGTTGTGAGGAGGATCGGGTACTTATCACTGTACGGGCTGAGATTGGCTGTAGAAAGGTCATGGACCTCTGTCTTCACAAGGGGATTATGAAAACTGATGCTCTTAGAGGAGCTGTTCAAATTGAGTGTGGGGTCCCATGAGTATGATAAGTATTCATGATATATTTTTCCATTGGACAAAGGCCAAAACGTGAACACGTCATCAGTATAGCAGTATCAGGTCACCAATAAATGGGTTAACCAATTCATTATTGCAGTCCTTTTGAAATCTGCCCATACATTGTACAAAGAAGAAGAGATGCATTTAATGCAATTATTTTGTGTATCAGGGACTAAAAACAGACTATGGTAGTTGTAAGATGAGTTGGTCTTGGACACAATTCAACTGGAAATGTTAATTGAACTATTTATAAATGTAAACCCCAACATAAATTATTTTCTTTCATAAAAAGTGCGTCCCTCTCTGGCTATCTGCCCAGTCTCATAGTTTCACATTGCATACGTGTTTAGAGAGTTGCTGCAATATCACTTTTTTTTTTTGTCCAAAACGGCTTCACCTTTATCAGCGCCTTGGTCCTGGATGACATTGCAAAAATGATCTGTGGTCGGTTGGGAAAGAGCTAGCGTCTCATCTTCAGATAGACTGTCTTTCCTCTTCAGATGATTTTATTCAATGGTTTGTGAGCTGGAACAGCCACATATTACAGTCAGTACATGGTTCACTGGTCAGGAAGCACTGACCTTTTCAGGAAAAACTCACACCACCTCTTCTTCTTACTGTTCACAGGCAGGCAGAGATGCTGATAATGATCATTTAAAACATATTACACTATATCCCGATATTAACATGTTTGAAACCATCCATTTCAGAAGTATCTAATTCAACAGTTATCACCAACACCTTCTAAATAGAATATAATGTATATGATAAAAAGTAATACGGCTGACCTGTTGATGTCCTGGTTGTCATTAGAGATCAAATCCAAAACTGAGATTCATGGACGGGAAACATTGTGAACATACATCAGAGACCTCTGAAGTGACACCTGAATAGCAGCCATATTGTATTATCACATGCCCTCTGGACTCTTGCAGCATTTCATTGTATAATTCCATTGTAAGGCTGGAGGGGTCAGTTGCGACTGATACAATGTATTTTGAATGACATCAATAACAGGCAGTCCATGTAAGCAGTTGATGTTTGTTTTATTGGCCTAAGATTGTCTGGACATAATGCAACGTCTCCGGTGCTTAATGATGTTCATCGTACATTTATTTGTGACATGTGCAGCACAGAGTATAAATGTGTATACTGAATAAAAGAGAGACATGGAGTCATACGAAAAAAGGCAAATTTTACAATGAGCTTTCATGACATTTTGAAGGTTCTTTTCACACGTTTCTTTTCAGAGCATCATCTAGATTCAAAAATATGCCCATTGACATGAATGGAGGACAGTAACGAACAGAAATGTGTTCGGTTTCCCCCACGTAACCTCGCCTAGATATCCTCTCACCCTGGCACTTTCACGTTTGATTACCAAAGCGATTGTTTTCTCAGCTATAATACAATGCATACAGGATTTTTTTTACATTGAAACACCAGTTACATCTGCCATGTTCAAATATTTGACCCCATTAACAAAATATGTATAATAACAATAACAAATTTTACCAACAATAAAAGCATTTGTTATAATAGTCGGAAAGTCCCATCTCTTGCTATGCTTGATTGAGACCGAAAGAATCATGTGCGTCCATCGTACAACGGTTTATATACACAGTGATGAAAAAATACAGACATAACACAAGTGCTTAGGAAACACAAAGTTCATCTGTGAAAGTCATCGAGGCTATGATAAATTAGACACTTATTTTAACAGACACTCTTCTCTCATGTTGATTGGCTGGTGCAATGCTGCCTCCTCATGGCCTAAAGCACACACTGCAGGTATCTTTTAAGATTCTTCTTGTTCTCAAAAAGGGACAACTTGCTCTAGAGTCCTATTGCACAATTTATCTTCCAGCGATGGAGACATATACATTTCAATTTGAAAAGTCAGTGTTTTTTCCCCCCCCCCACAACTGTTGGCAAAAAAGTTCAAACTACTGTACAGAGTCACATTTTAAATAAATACTCTCCATTAACAAAATGTTGATGAGTATATTAGCGTTTATAAAACTGAAAAACATCTCCACGACTCATCGACTCAAAAGGAACCACGTAATTCAGCACCAACATCTGGTGGCAGCTTTGGCTGAAAAAGTGAACAAAAGAAAAGAAAATGCCAAACAAAATGAGCAATCCAACACCAGCAAGTATTAAATATTTGTATTAAAATGAGCTTTCAAATGCCAAACCCACTTTTTTTAACAGGGCCCAGAAGCTATACATATATAGAGATATTCTGTGGATATGTCTTTAAAAAAAACAAACATTTTCTGTCATTTTGATAAATAAAAATAGGAAACCACAGAAGCATCTTGTTTGCCTTAGCGTCTGCTGTGTGAGTCCCGCCTCTCCTCTTGTCATAATTTCCCTAGGTGAAAGAGAACTTGGCAAATGATACCCACCACCCCCGCGTTGAGCACAGAGGAAATGGAGATGTCTAATAATCTGCTTTCGTACAACACAAACTCTGTCTTGTTCTCCTCCACTTTAGCCATAGCCAACAGGCCTTTAGCTGCTCTGCACATCATGTTTATGCTAGGTGGGTCCATAGGGGGGTGCCCCATGTGCAGCAGGCTGTGAGGGTTCTGCTGGTACTGCGCCATGCTAACGCCGTCATCCAGGAAGCCTACCAAATTACCCACGCTGCCCTTCTGCATGGCTATGGCACGTGCCGCTGTGGGATCTCCTTGTGCCAGGTGGGAGAGCACAGCCACTGCCATCTCTCTGTACGCCTGGGCCTTCCTCTGACCCACGTAGCGGACCAAGACGGTGAAGAGCTTCTCCTGACGGCTGAATGGTGGCGTAGCTAGCAGGAGGTCAACGTTGCCACCCTGGATGCTCAGCTTGCAGAGGGACTCCAGCACCAGCCTCTGGGGAGTGAGCTGGGAGTGGGGTACTGCTGATGGGAAAGGGTCCTGGGCTTCAGCTGAAGGGCACACCATCCAGTGGAGAAGGCCGTCCAAGATGGGGAGGCAGATAGTGTCCGGATAGGTGGAGAGATCCAGGTGACCCGAGATGTTGGCCAGAGTGACCATAGCATTCTCCCTGAGCAGACTCAGACACTCCCACCACCACTCCTCTTTGCTGCTCGACAGCCCCTGCTCCTTCTGCTCGTCTCTCTGGTAGCCAGGGGGCGACCTGTTCCTCTCCGGGTGCTGGTGGTGCAGCAGGAGCAGCCTGCCCAGAAGAAGAACCAGAGCAGGGTGGCGTGACATATCCAAGTCATTCCCGGGGATAAAGGACAGGCTCCGGACGATGTTGGAGACGCAGAGGCAGCGCTTGGCCAGTGAGTCCTGCCAGGCAGAGGATGTGTAGAGCGGAGCCTCGTCCAGGCAGCGAGGCTCATCCTCCAGCAAGGTGATGTGGTCCTGCTCCCCATCCTGATGCACCCTGAACGGGTAGGATGGCAAGGAGCGCGCAGGGTGGGCGTAAGAAAGGGCGTCCACCCGAGCACACAGAACATCATCTATGGTAGCAGTGATATGTGTCAGTGGATGTTTCTTCCCATCGTCCACCGTGTTTTCCTCTTTGTTTTCTTTCTCTGTCTTTCCATCTGCCCGGGGAGGCGGTTCACTCCGGGGTTCAAATTGTGTTTGAATGTGTGCGGTGGAATCACCTCCGCCAGCCTGCCAGTGTAGCAAGCCGCTAGCGAACTCAGTGACGTAGCCTAAGTGCTCTGTCATGTCTTCAATCAGGTCCTCTTTGTGGACAATCTTGATGGGGAGCTTATCATATTTACTGGCTTGCTTGAGTTTAGGTTTTAGCTCTGTAACAGGCTGGTCAACACACTCCTTTTTGCTCTCTGCTCCTTTTTCACTCTCTTCTTCTTTTGCCTCATTCTTTCTGTCCTCTTCATCTTTGTCCTCCTTCTTTATGGTCACCTCGGACTCCTCCTTCTCCATGTTCACCTCAGCTGACTCTGGCTCTGCAGTAGCGACGGGTTGAGCTTCCTCCACGATGCCTCCTGCTTGCTCCTCTTCTGCCAGAGCTGACTCAGGTTCAGGATGGGCGTTGGAGTCCGTTTCCTGGTCAGGGATGACTTCTTCTTTCTGTTTAGCAGCAGGGTTCAAAAGGCCTTTCTGAGCCACTGTCCCCACCTCAAACTCTTCCAGGATGCCAAAGATCTCAATCAGGTAACGGCGAAAGTACTCCACAATCAGCTCGAGGAATCCTGGCAACTGTTCAGACATAGATCAAATTCATGTCAGCAACTTAAGAAGAAAGAAATCTAATTCTGATCACTTTTTTTTGTAATATCTTGATAATTTGGACGACATAGTGACATAATGGTCTTCTGAATATTTCCCCTTTACTGAATTTTACAGATCTTTACTACTAGAGAAAAAGGTTAATCTGGAAGATCAAGTTCAAAGAGACACAGTGCATTGCCATGCTTTTACAGTGCGCTCCATGTAGGCTGAATGAGTTCTCTGTCAGCGGTGAGGTGTAGTCATGAAATTGGTTTTACCTGTGAGAGTGTAAAGGAGCCCACAGTGCTGTCATCGTACAGCAGGATATTGATGGTGTCTAGGGCCCATGTGCTTTCTGCCAGCAGGCCGGACTTCAGAGACATCATTACGCGCCAGGCCTCAGGCGTTCCTGGGGTTAAAACAGCAGGATTTTTGGAACCAGGAAAAAAAAAAAATGGTGATCAGACATGGTCCAAATGATGAAATGGGACACTGAACAGAGTAGATCATTGTAGTTCCTTTCATAAAATGTGCCTCATGTTGTGCTAGTTCTACCTGAAAATTAGGCTTAGCTGTTCATCTAAGACAGAGATAAAATAGTTTTTTTAGAGCATGAAATGAGCACTTTCATTTTTCAAGCTAAATGCAAAACTACAATTAAGCAATCAGGAATGCATCTTCTAAAGAGCCTTGCCAACCCATCCACCTCACAGCCCTAGTCAAAAAAGTAAATAATGAAATAATGTGACTGCATCTCACCAGTGTCCTTGGAGGTGAGCTTGCGTCTGGGCTTGAGAATCGGCATTGAGGCCTCCACTGATCCTGGTGGGTAGTTGAGGTCCCGCCTTAGGTTGGGAGGAAAGTGACCGAGGGGTCCACCTCCCTGTGGGCCCATCATGGTCATCCCAGGCTTAGGCATCTTCATGGGTGACATGAACGGTGCTTTGGGTGACATCCTAGAGTCCATGGAGCGCTGGAAGGCTCCTGGGCTGGGTGCTCTGGACAGATGGTTGGCCATGGATGGACAGTTGGAATAAGAAGATGGCTGGCGTGAGGACAGGGGAACCATGCCTCCTGATGACATGTAGGGAGACTGACGGTGCCACTGCTCCTGCCCCGGCCGTCCGTCCATGTCGTCTCTGCCCATTGGGCCGTAAGGTGGCATTTGCGATGGCGGCCCCTGTCTGTTGGGGTAGGGATACCCGAGCTCTGTCCTGGATGGCCACATGTTGGGGCCATCGGCGGCATGGTTAGGAGTGGGCCCCCCACCCATCATACTGTGCTGGCTCTGACCTGAGGGGGCCATGCGGTCGCCCCGGGGGTAGGGGTAAGGGAACTGTCCCTGGATGGGTCTGTGTTCAGGGCCTGAGTACCCACCACCGTAGTGGTTGTACATGTCCGGCTGCTGGTTGGCGTACTGCATGGCATACATGTCGCTCTCGTGTCTCTTGGGTGGGGGGCCGTACATGCCGTCCATGGGCCGTTTGTAGCCCTGCTGAAGCAAATGTGTAGATAGTTAGTTAAAACACACAGCCATTCCACTGCTTTAGTAGAATTCTATAATGATAAAAAAAAAAATAGTAATAAAAACCTTTTTTAACAACGTTTTTGACACGTTAAAAATGCAACAAAGCATAAATGGGGCAAAAATGTATTTGGGAAGAAATATACAACTCAATATTTGACATGATAATTTATTCGTACAGTACATTATTTGTAGGTTAAACTGTCATAATCTTAGGACACTTCCTGTTCAAAATGGGTTTAGTCTTTTAAAGTTTTACTAGGCTGTCATATATTGTGTTCCTTCAATACATGAAGTCACAGTAAACTGTGTAGAACTGCTTTATTTACATCTCTCTCTCTCACCTGTTGCTGAGGGTACATCCCAGATGGATGCATCCCATATGGCATGCTGGGATACTGCTGACTGTAGCCATCGTGTCTGAAACAGAACGGAGGGGAGGAGAGGAATAAGTCCCTCGCTGGTTAAAAAATGATCAGCAAAGTAACATGAATACATGTAAGTTATTGCTTTGACTTTCCACAAGTGTACTCTAATAGACTCTTCTACACACATGGGTGCTGACCTCTGCTGTGAAGGGTATCTACTGGGAGAGTACATGCTGCCCTCACTGTTCGAAGGTCCCATGTTGTTCTGACTCCCAGGGGGACCCATGTTCCCCTCCATCCCCATGACATGGTCCGGTCTGAGGATCAAACAACAGCAAAGTCTTAATGCTTCTGACAAAATGTCTGCTGTAAACATATGTTTTTAACCATCCCAACTACAGTGGCCCCTCGGGCTCATGTTAGGGGAATGCCAAAGATATAATGAGATACTACAGGTTCACCACCCTCTTCTGCTGATTTGTGTGCCTACCTCCTGTCGTAGCCCGGCCCATATGGATACTGCGACCGTTGGCTCATGCTCAAGGCTGATGGGGGTCGACCATACATGTCCTGCATGCCACCACCGGGCATCTGGCCTGGTATGTAGGGATCAGCTCCTGCCACTGCGTAGGAGGAAAACAAATGAGGTAAATGCATCTGACTATCTTATATAACAGTGAATGAATCAACATAGACAAAATGAAAAAGGAAAAAAAAAGATCTTTACAGGCAACAAGCTAAAAAAAATGGTCTAACTAATAGTGTCCTACTAACCACCAGGTGGCAGCATGCCTCCATGAATATTCACCACTTCACATGATTAAATCTATTGTTCTGAGGCTGCAACTGTTGTTATGCAGCTAACATCCACCATATTATTCATTCAGACTCCATTCTCTCCAGCCTTCAGAGGAGCCTCCATCCTTTCTAAAAACTACTGTTTGTTCTGAAAACTAAACCGCACGAGTTGGTCGAAACAGGTGCTTCTCAGCAGGATGGGAAGGATGAAAGGTTGAATACGGGGAGGATGAAAAGGATGAGCAAAGTTAGGATGAGACAAATGCTAAGCTACGAGAACATCAGACGAGCTGGTGTGTTTTCCGTAAAGGGATGCGTGGCGTAACACACACTTCTCATCTCCTTTCATAATTCCAGTAGTAAAACACACACACACATCTGTCCTGACTAGACAATGAATTAGACCAACGAGAAAGACGAAAGAACAATTTTGACAAAGAGCCATGTAAGTTTATAAGATGAAGTTTTAAATTTTAAATATACTCATTTAAAGTCGACAATGCAAAATAGTTTGTTAAAACGGTTTTGTCGGCCTGAAAAACAGTTTATTCACATACGTCTCAAAATGGGGGAAAACAGGTCTTGGGCTTGTTGTTTGGGAAAAAGGGTGTCACAGCGTGTGCCTCACTCACTCTTCCTCATCCCGGCGAAAGGGTCCTTGGCGTCGTACTGCATCCTCATCATCATGTCAGGCATGCTGAGGCCCTGCTGGTAAGGAGCTGAGGGGGGCAGGGAGGCAGCACGCTTCTGGAAGGCCGGGTCACTCACCTCCGAGAAGGGGTCCTGTATGCTCACACTGCTCCTGGACAAGGCGAGGAGGGAGGGGAGAGAGAGAGAGAGAGAGAGAGAGAGAGAGGGAGAGAGGGGAGAAGATGGAAGCAGTGTGAGAGAGGAGCAGCCATGGATTGCACACACTGAAAACATTGATATGATGTGTGATATGAAGGAGCTCTATGCTCTTATTTTGAAGGGAAAAAAACCGTTTTAAATTGTTTCAATGATGGACGTTTAATTTTTGTGTAAAATACTTCATATATTACATAAAAGAGTTGTTTGTTGTCAGTGGTGGATTCAAAAGAACTCAGGTTAAAGTAAAGAAGTATCAGCAGCAAAATGCACCTATTAAAACTAAAAGCACTCCTTGTATGATAATATATTATTGGATTATTTTTACAGATGCATTACTGTCGCCCAGTATGCAGGAATTGATGTTGTAGTTGGTTAAAGTAAAGCTAATTCAAACGACTTTAAATACTGTTAGTGTAATCTCTAACAATTCATCATATTTTATGAACTGTACTATAGTTTGTATGTAAAACCTTGATATTAAACATAAGTAGTAACTGTCAAATATATGTTATGGAGTAAAAAGTATAAAGTAGCATAAAATAGAAAAATATTAAAGTAAAGAACAAGCACCTCAAAAACTTAAGAAGAGTACTTGAGTATATTTATTTAGAGAACTTCCACCACTGTTATGTTATATAACTTTGCACACATAATATCACAAATAAAGCAAAAATAAAGATCAACATTGTCTACTTTCCCAGGGTGCAGATGAGGAACATTTTACAAAATTAAAAAGTGAAAGCCTTTAAATATCATATACAGAGCAGCAAAACAGAATGTAAATGTTGTCTTCAATCACTTATGTTAACGAATGTTAACGTTGTATCTGAACATAACGGTGCATATAAAGATCTTTGTCTTTTTGATAAATCCTGCTTCACTACACCATAGTTGTTCACAATTTAGGTTTATACCATTTATCAACAGACAATCCCTGTTCATACATAAGGAACATTTTGTGCTAACTGACACAAATATCACACTGCAATTTGTTTTTACAAAATGTATCACAGAAAATAAAGAAGAACTACTACTATAGTGGCAGAAGTGGTAGAGGCAGCAATAGCATGAATGTAAGTAGTAATAGTAGCAGCCTGTGGTACCTGTTGGGGGCCAGTGGTGTGACCTGTCCCAGGGGGGTGGTGGCAGGTGTGGGGGGTTTCAGATCCCCTACTGCCTCTGCTGTCGAGCTGCTGCCAGAGGACTGGGGCGTCTGTGGACCTTGGAGGGAGCCGCCTGAATTAGCTGGAAGACACAAGTATCCTTTTTATTATCATCATAGCTGGACGATTCACACAATTCACAGTAAAAGCGGCAACACATTCAGACCGCAGGGCTCCCATGTCTTCAGATAGGATCTTGAAGCCGGTTTGAGTCAGAGCGGCCAAACTGGGCTTTTCGCTGCAGCAAGGTGCTGTATTAGAGAGATAACTTTGGACTTAAGGCCAAAGCACTGACAGTGTTACCCTTCATGAGACCTGAGCTCAAGCAAACAGCCTACATGAGCTGGGGGGGCACACATGTATTTGAAGAATATATAGTGTACATATTGGTTGGAGTCAAATTATGTGCAAGCTAATACTTCAGCAAGCATCCCCTAAATATGAGCTTGAGAAAGCACATGCTTGTAACTTTCTTCTAGAAAAAAATACATCCCCTCACACAGAGACTCCAACTGAGGTTAAAAACTGGGTTAGTGTGCTCTCTTATTATGACACCATATTTCTGTGAATTTCTCAGTTCAGATGACTAGAAAATTCTAAGAGTGCCAAGAAACAAGAGCCCAACACACAAAGAACCCCCAACCAGATAAAACCAAGGGATACAAATTCCCAGAAGCAGGTTTAATAAAAAATGTGGACCGTTCCGGCTAAAAGATGACAAAGACGGAGACTAAAAAGAGAGACTATGAAAGTATCCTAATGAGCATTTAGTGTAAGAAGACTTTCTCTGGAACAGCCTCGGTGGCCTTTCCCTGCACCGCACGTTTCCACAGGAAAAATAAAAGAAAGACATAAGCTTTAAAGATTCATGCTAATTCTGAATTATTCAATAATACCCCCTGCCTCTACATCATAGGAGTAGGAGAGAAAGAGAGAGAGAGAGAGAGAGAGAGCGGGGGGAGTTATGCCATGATGATGAGCAGAGGTAGAAGAGAGGGCAAGCAAGGGGCAGCGAGCATTAGGGATTCTTCACTTCCTGGGATATGCTTCAGACGAACACGCGCACACACACACACACACACACACACACGGAGAAGTGCAAACAATGGTGGGGTTAGCGAGGGTTAACAGGTTTACCATTCCTCAAGAGCAGGCGGGCAGACAGACAGATACATAATACCAAGCAGTGGGGTTACGAAGATGGAGGGGAGGTGGAGGAGAGCGTGAACTCAACTGCCCTCTGCTCCACATTTAGAGGGAGAGACGAATGACAGAGCAGGCGATGAGGGAAAAAAAAAGTGCGTGTGCAAAAGCCACGGGGCTGACGTTTGATGTGTGTTCACGAGAGGCTGTGTGTGTGTGTCAGTGGGTGACATAATCCAGAGGGGCGGTGGTGGTGGTGGTTGGGGTGGGGTGGGGGGGAGTCAGTCAGCCGAGCCAATTTTGTGAATGAAAGGTGACGGCGAGGTCGAGTTTGTTTACGTTCTACATTCCAGTCCTCATTAATCACTCCCCACATCCCCCCCCCCTACCATCACAACTACACACAAACCCTCTGCAACCCGCCACCCCCACCAGCCCGCCGGACAAGCTCCCTCAGTGACATCACTGGGCTGTCAGTCTGTATAAGCTGGCAGGGTGTCAGTAGGGCAGTTTGCACTTTGGAGCAGGAAAGCGTAGATACTAGATCCAAACAGAGGCATGAAAAGGAAATGGGTGACATTGTTTTCAAGCTTGGTATTCAGCACTTTTCACAACAGAAAGTCCACACCTTGACCATCATTTCTGTAGGTCATGATAATATTGTACGGTTCAAAATAACTGCTAAAATCTGGGAACAAGGCAACATTGCGGAGAAAGACGGGAGCATTCAGACAATCATACGGGTTGTACGCAAGTCAACAGCAGCCAGATTAAGGTTGAACGTTCTCCTGTGATTGTTACACAGGAATATGTCCATCTTTGCCCTGGTTTCCTGGGATATCTTGCCATAAATTAAGTTTGATTTCAAAAACAGCACAGCAGACAATTTATCTCGTATTTCGACGTTATTCTTTCATATTCATCAAATTATATATATTAGTTTCTTTGAGGTGGAAAAATTCACAATGCCGACAATACAGAATCATTTGATTGATTCAACCACAATAATGATCTGTCATCGCACAGGTCATGGCTTAATCATTCACAGCTACAGCACACATGTTAAGTTGAACCAGGAAGTCTGGCTGTAAACTGTGATGGAGGTTAACGAGTAGTTTGGGTGATCATTTTACTGTTTGCCTCGTATGTCGTCTCTTTTTAGTTCAGTTTTAGCTAATCCGAAGATTTATGACAGACTTGACTGCTTGTGTTTCTTGCCCCGTCGGACTTCTTGTTACCAATGTTGCTGTGACCCCTGATGTCAGCATGAAAACTATGAAATCACCCTTCAAAATAAGTATGTTTTAAATCCACTTTAGCACATGTAGAATACTTTTTTTAATGTTCTTGTCATCAGTATTGCAGTACTAGCTGTATATCATGGGGACCACCCATTTTTACATGAGCAGGTGATTTAAAAAGTATGCAGCACTTCAATCAAGTGTTGCAGCATAAGCACTTTACACTTTAATGCGGCATATCCAACAGGCCGTCCAAACATCTCAAGTATTGACCTTTCCATATTTCACAATATAGCCGGTATCTCTGATTATGTGTACCGTGGTCCCATCAGCCGATGTGGGCAAAATGAGATTCTGTGAAATTGGCGTGGTTAGGTCCCGTTGAATAGATGAGAGGGGGCTAAATTGAGAATTATAAAGTGTTATGAGCAAGAGGGAATATGAATTGTTTATATATATGTGTGTGTGTGTGGCTTATGTGTACTGTACGTATATGTGTGTATATGCAAATGAAGGCAGATGCTCTTTTTCACCCACCAGAAAAAGCAATCTGCAGTGTCTCAGGCAGGTGAGATGCTCTGATGTTCTATTTAAAAGCCAGGGTCACTTTTCTCATCTCCGCTGCAAATTAGAGACATGACCTTACCGCTCTATATCGCTCCAACTCTTTCCCTCTTCTCTCCCGATTCTCGCGTCATAATTGTGTACAGAGACATTCGGTGTGAAAAGGCAGTATACGCAAACAAAAAGTACCCTTTGTGTTGTGGTGCTGTGCCAACGCAATATTACTTAACCTCTAAAGCACTGTAATCAAATAAAGGCCAGTCCCAGGTTTGAGGTGCAAGTGCTGATGGTATCGTAGCTCAACTTCATTAAACTAAGAACCATCTCATCAAAACAGTGCTAACGTCCACAAATGTCTCTTGGGTTTTAAGGTGTGTCCATGTATTCATGTATGCTATTTTTCATAATGTAGCACACACTGGCTGGCCATGAAACTGAAAGTTGTTAAAGGGTTGATTCGGTCAAATTACAGAAGACATTTTCTCTCTAAGCTCTGGCGGTATCTGCAACGTAGATTTTGTTGACTCTTGAAAACGACACAACCTGCAACTAATATGTCTGCCACTTCCCAGTCCTCCAATAAACTAGCATGGCAGCTACCATCACTACGATGTTTCCGACTCAGCGGCAAAACCTTTATTGTGGTGATGTTGTGCGCCACATTGTCATGAATACAGATCAATCGTCCTCTGAAGATTCCTGACACCTGTAGTTTGATCAGCAGCACCTGTTGTTTGGCTGCCGACAGATGGGAGAGTGGAGTGGTGAAAAAAACAAAAAACAAAAACAGTGAACGAGTCTGTTATCAGGCCTTACCAGGTGAGGGTGGCTGGATCTTGACCTGCTTCCTGCTGTCCCCTCCAGCCACGCTGCTGCCACTGCTGCTGCTGTCTGCCGGCGGCTCTTCTCCCCTCTCCATCTTACACTCGTAGGCAAACAGATACTGGATGTACTGCTTCTTCAGCGAGCTGGCGGAGGTGCTGGATGTACCCACGTTCAAGGTGGTGGACAGCTCGCGCCACTTCTTATTCTTGTTTACCTGAGTGGTTGAGGGTCGGGAGGGGGCAGACAAGACATGAATTAGTCAAATGAGGATCACTGATCACAATGATTGTGCACAACTGTGCTCATGCCCTTTCTTTATTTAGTAATGGATCCCCGTAGCATCAGCCACACACTTGTCATTTTGCCTGGAGTATGGTAGACCACAGCCTGCTGAATTTAATCTAATTAATTCCAAGGCTGTGCACTTAATATTTTTCTACTTACTATATAACCACAGATGTGTAGGTCAATCTTGAGTATTGCACATACTAGAAGCAAAAAAGTACGACATTATACGGCCACAAGTATGTGGACACCCCTGACCACAGCTAATTGGTCCTCAGTTCCAATTAGGGGGAAAACCCATTACTACAACATAAAAAAATATTTCAGACAGAAGTACACTTCCAGTTTTGCAGCAGAGTTTGGGGAAGCTAATTTCCTGTTTGAGCATGACAATGTCTAAGGCATAAAGCAAGGTCTATAAAGAAATGTTTTTACCAGATGTCAGTGTGGATAACATGACTGGCCTGCAGAGTGCCCTGACCTCAAGCCCATTCATCCAACTGAACTGGAACACTGACTGCGAGTCAGGCCTTATTTCCCAACATAAGAGATCGACCTCACTCACCTCACTATTGTGGCTGAATGAGAGCAAAGCTGTGAAGGGTTCCAAGTGTGGAAGCTATTACAGCAGCATAAAAATGCCCATGGCTTTGGAATAAAAAGGTGTAATGTTGTCCACATTCTTTTGGAAATGTAGTGTTTGCCGTTTCCTGTAAATCCTGCTACCGTTAGTATGTAAAGCTTTATACCTTGTACATTTTTATCACACGCGGTTTGACACGTGGAGTCCTCCCAGAACACAAGTATTGTGATATTTTCAGGAATACGGGTTCCCCGAGATTTATTTCATTCTCTTGAGTACATCTCTCAACATTTTACAAGCTCACCATATGCCATGCTGCTTCACTGCACATTGCTGGAGAATATTAAGCAGATGATGCACAAGGGCAGAATCATACACGTTTCCTGTAGAGGTTCCTGCGCAGAATATTTCTTTGAACTGACCTGTCTGTTATCTCAGTATCTGTACTCCTGTCCAATGGCAGTGAAGTAGAATCTAATCAAACATTTTCTCAACGACAGTGAGTGTGTTCCTTAAACGTTACCATGGCGAGGCCTCCAATCTCCCGAACAGCAATGTAGAGCTTCCAGAGGTCCAGTGGCTTCTTGCCCACAGTGGGAAGCTGGGTGACCGGCGAGCCCCTTTCCTCCATGAAGGTCAGGTATCGCTCCACCCAAACCCGCCTCTCCGGCTCCACACCCAGCTCAAACAGCCGCGTGATTCGCTCCCCACTGAGGGAGGAGGAGTTCGGGTTGGCTTTCTGGTGAGAGATGCAGATGGCTTACGGTAAAATAAATGTAAGAAAGTGACCTTTTATACACTACATTCCTGTTATACACATTTTTTATCATATATATATATAAAATGTAAACTATATGTGGTTTTTCCCAAAATTTTCATTCATGTTCTGTGGACACATAATGTACATCACTCTAAAAATGCAAATTTGAGGAATTCCTGCTCAATATATGCTACACATTCTGATATATAGAGTTCATTCTGCCGATTATTTGTCTTTGCTGTATGCTATTGCTGTTTTCTGCTACAACAACCCACATGAGGATCATTAAAGTTTCATCCCATATTTACACATCCTGAAGTAGGCCCTTGGTTGAATGACCAAGCAAAAACAAACACTTCTTTAGAGCACTCTGTTCAGTGTGCAGCCTGTGTTTACTTCAAAGTTCATTCACAGCACATTCGTATCCCTCAAATTCAAATTGGAGGACAAAGTTTAATCTCTCGCAGTCATGTCTGGCTTCAATCCAGGTTCCAATAGACTTCTGTGGTCTAAGAACCAGCTTTTGATCATGTAATTACACAATAATCCTTCAGTCATACATGAATCAATCAAACTAACAGCTTATGAGGACGATATTGTCCATAAAGGGAAGTTCCCATTGTTTCACTGATCGTTAAGTCGCTTGGTTTGGTTTCTGTGTCTATATGTATTCACGTAATTCCTGTACTTATTCAGTAAATGCACACATCCATCCATCCAATCGTGTTTGAGCTTCTCGTGCTTACAGGACTGGAGGGGGTCTTGAGGGGCCAGGGGGGGCTGCTGATGCTGTCGCTGTCGTCTCCGTGGTACGAGGACAGGCTGGCTGGGCTGGGTGAGAGGGGGGAGGGCACGGGCAGGGCACTGCCTGGCGTGGCTGGCTGGGACACACACTGCTGGGAGCTACTGCTGCTGTTATTGTTGCTGTAGCCGTCCTGTAGCTGGTGAGGAGTGTAGAGAAGAAGAGGACTTTCATTTTCTTTGTAAAAAGGCATCCATCACCCACCTCCTTGCTATCAGTATAGCACAACTGTGTGTTCTACTGCTGCCCACACAACAAGAATGTGGTCATAGCTCAAGTTTGCAACGGTAGATGACCCAAAATGAGTCCATATATGTGTGTGTGTGTGCGTGTGTGTGCACCAACATACGGACACGTGTGTGTTTGTGTTGATATGCATGAGTTTGGAACCAGAGGTGGAAAGTACATAAAGTACACAGAGTACTTAAGTATAATTTTGAGGTATTTCCATTCCACTTGAGTATTTTTCATTTATACTTGTACCTCACTACATTTTAAAGGGGAATATTGTACTTTTTAATGCATATTATTATGTTATAATTATTCATGCATTTGTGGCTGGTCAATTTTTTCCTGTGAAATGTAGTGGATTAGAAGTTTAACGTAGCATAAAATGGAATTACTCATGTAAAGTACAAGCACCTTCAAATGATACTTAAGTGCAGTACTTGCATACATGTACTTAGTTACTTTTTGTCTAAAATAGCCCTATAGCCAAAGTACGGCAAGTGTGTGTGTGAAAGATTTAGCATGTCTTACTGCTATTGTGTCTGCATGCATAAATGCATGCGTTTGCATGCTAGAGATGTAAAATGCATGCAGATCAGTATGATGAGTCTGTGTCTATAAATGTGTGTGCGCTTCACTTTGTGTAAATCACTCCATGTTAGCTCACATTAGTGTGTGAGTCTTGTGCGCATACATTTGTGTGTGTGTATGTGTGTGTGTGTGTAAAAGAGACTGCGAAAGAGGGAACAACAGCTTGACAAGTGCTTCTGGTCTGTGTACAGAATGCTCATGTCAGCAAAACCGTATCTTTCTCCCTCTCCCTATCTCTCTCTCTTTCTCACTCTCCCTCCCTCTCCTGGCAGACAGATCATCTCTTTTGGGAGCACTCGGGGTCTTTCTGGCTGCTCTGACTGCCTTAAATAATTCAAAAGGCCCTACTATCGCAATCAGCAAAACAAAAGACAGGGATTTGGAGGGAAAAGACGTGTAGTGGATGTGGTGGAGGCGTGTGAGTCTGTTTGTGCACGCCTGTGTGTGTGTGTATGTGTGTGTGTGAGAAGGGCTGTTAAGCAAAAACAAGGAGAGGGGGTAGAAAAGAGCAAAGAGCAGAGTTCTGTTGTTGCTGTGCTGAGCCAAGCCGAGCTGCAATTGTAGGGCAAAATGAGAAGTCAGCATTGTGTATTGGGACGTGTGTGTGTGTGTTTGTGTGTATGTGTGAGGCACTGAGGAAGTACTGTTTAGGAGAAGGATGGTGCATGTGTCTATGAGTGTGTGTGCGTGTGTGTGTGTGTGTGTGTGGACTTGCTGGAGAGGCCAGTGTGTGGCTTCTTGGCTTTTTGTAAAATAAAATAAATGAATAAATATGCATGTGTTGTGTGTGTGTGTGTGTGTGTATACATGCACTGTATTTCTGTGTTGTGTTTGAAAGTGTGTACACGCATGTGTGTGTACTGCAGATGCCCAGCCCTCTCTGTCTCTGTCTCTCTTTTTTTGCAGCTCGGGCTGCCAAAACATCAGCAAGAAGAGAGGGCTGGGGGCAAAAAACAAAGCGAGGAAAACATTAGGAATGGTAAATGTTAAACAAATCATTAAATATGGCGAGAAAACAACAGAGAAACAGCCCACTGTGCTGTGGCAGCTTATGCTGATCAGATTTGGTTTGCTTCATTAGGAGAACAAGATCAAGAAAGAGAGGAAGAGAGGGAATTGCAAAGAAGGATGGCGAGAGGAAAAAGGTCAAGGAGGTACCTTTGGTTTGTGAGGCTCGCTGGCCGGGCCGCTGTCGTCTTTTACGTCCGTTTTCGATTTCCCATCTGGGCTCATCATCCCGTCTCCCGACATTCCCATGGCTCCTTCAACAAGAATGAGGAAACATTAAAAAACATAAAAACATATCGCGAGAGACATGTGTGGGCAGGTAAGCCTTTGTCCTTTGGCCATAAATAGTATGAATATATAAGATAATAAAGCTTTCTCCCAGCCGGTATGCTTTCACCACGATGTAATGAAGATGTTTACTTGCCATGTTTTTGTATTAGAGTCAATTCAATATGATTGAACTCCCTAAAATGAACAGTGCCCTCTTTGTTTGTGCTAAAAGCTGCTCGATAATTGTTTGTTTGATGTCACAGACAAAGTCAGACATGTAAAATGGTTTAAATATTATGTTCTTCTTTCTGTGTTCTCAAGGGGCCTCTAAAGTCTGTCCAGCCATTCATCTCCAAGAGAAGATTGTGAAAGAAACTTAAAAAACATAAAAAAAAAAAAAAACATTAAAAGACTGCTTCTTAAGGAAAGACAGAGACTTATAGACAGAGAATGAGATACGACTCCACTAAAGCCAGCCGGTGCGCTCTTTCAACCTTGCTGACTGCACATTCTTAGTGTGGGAGAAATCTGAGACGACCTCACGTATTCAAAGTGCAGCAACAGAACGGGAAGGAGATGTTGGCTGACTTGTTCCTGTTTTCAAAGACATTTGAGTACCTTCACGAAGTTTCTAATTGAAGAAGAGCTGAGGTCCTTAAAGACTGATTTTCATAGTGCCAGCTGCATATTTCGTATTAACAGAAAGAAGGGGTCCTTGAATACGAGGCTCCCCTCTTTATTTTTCCCTTGTGTGCTGCGGCACGGTGGGAAAACTAATGGCTTTTTACCGTGCCCAGGGGCAAACCAGATGAGTTTTGAGGAACCTTGGCGCTCTAATTCGTTTGAAGTTTTCCAAATGTCACGCATTCTGATATTTGCGTTTAAATAAAAGGTGCCTTTCACTTCAGGAGCCACAGAGCCGAGATGCATTTAGCAACAATGCAGCTGGGTGAAGGGCTGGAAGAAAAAGGGATGCACCGCATTAATCTTTGCTCACTGGAGGGCCGGCTCTACAGAAAAAGTAAGAGCTCAGAAAGTAACTCTTGAATTCTTAGCCTTTTAGAATCTTTTGCCCCTTTTAGTCCTCCCTCTCTCTATCTGTCTCTGAGTGAGTCCCGAGGTGGTTCTGCTGTACACTCAACATAAAAACACAGGTTCATCTTGAGCGGCTCAGTGTACAGTTGGACATTAACCGTGAGGACTGCGATTTCTCAGTGAACATGGGGTGGTTTGAATCCTGTTGTTTGGTTAAGGTCAGAAGCTGCGTGGAAGTATTCAAACCCTGAGACAACAAAGACCCATTACTCTGCCGGTTGGCATTCAGCAAGTATACCTGAAGGCGGCATATTGTAGGCTGGACCTTGTGCGTTGCCCATGGCTGAGCTGTTGTTTCCCGTTGGCTGGCTGTTGGGGACAGTGGTAACCATGGGGCTCGCCTGGCTCAGGCCGGGGCCTTGGTAGCTGCCCTGCCTACCACAGAAAGAGGAGAATGGCGTTAGTAGAAGCGGTAGGGATGAATCCAGTTTAGATTCACAAAGTAATGACAGGCTGTGGAAGAGATAAGTGGGTCACAGTGAAAGCTGCCGAAGAACAGAAGTCACAAAATTGTACAAAGATGATATTTGTCAGTTCCGTCACTGCCATACCGCTTTATTGTTGCCATAAAAACTGAGCAGCATGTATATCTGAAAGTCACAATGAAAGCACCGTACACAACATATCCCTGATCAAACAAGCCGCTCTTCTGAAAGGTTGAAGATGAGCACGCAGCATCAAAAGAGAAAAACTCCCATCCTCTCTTTGCTCTTCTCCTCTACAAATCCCCCTCCCCTACCTCTTTCCCTCTCTTCCTCCCTCTCCCACAAGTCATAATTTAACTAATTAAGGTGTGCTTTTGGAGAGGATCATGTTATTTGTTGCCATGGTGACAGCAGAAGTCAATCTCCCTCCCTAAGCCTCCCTTCTCTCTCTCTCTCTCAGGCGGCTCATCACATGGTGTTGCAAGTGACATCAGAGGGGCTTATCTGCAACCTGCTGAATGCTGGCCATCCATGTGTGTGTGTGTGTGTGTGTGTGTGAGACTGCAGGCAACATCTATCGTTGCATGCCAGGCAGGCCAAAGCCAGTGACATGGGGGCTGAAAGGAACACCGTGTTTGGAACAATTTGGTCTATCTCCTGCTGTCTCAAGATTATCTCCTGGACAACCATATAAAAGACCGCTGGGAGGAAAGGGGGAGAGAGACTGGGAGAAAAACAAACAAACATGTGAGATGAAGAGAGACAGAGGCCTAAACGACTGAACACATAAGAGAGGAAAGGAAGGCGGACTGAGAATGCGGGATGAAACAAAAAGAAAGGAAGACAGTAAAAGGAGAGGTGGGAAGGGCAGACATCTAAGGAAGTGAATGTAGCAAGGGTGGATTTAAAGGGAGAAAGGATGAAAGGAAAGCAGGAAGGAAGGAAGACATCAGAGAGACAATGTTGGGCAACGGCAGACCACAAGGAGGTGTATTTGGCCCAAAATGCAACAACGTTTTATGTGGACGAAAAGAAACATTCTATCCGGATTTATGTCAGTCAATTCCCTCCTAACTGGCATCTTTCTCTCTTTCACACACTCACACAGACACATAGTGTAATACCTCATGTTGGAACCGATACACATAGCCTAAGAGGAGGGATTGGCTTGGTAAACCTCCCCATAATCTCATCTCACAGATGTAATTAGTCATAGAGCACGGCTGATGATACATATGTAATCCCTCTATGGGGGCCGAGGTGCACAGGGGAGCTCCATGGCAAAGAAACAAGCTCACACCAAATCCACGCTTATCTGGCCCCATTTCCATATAATGGGGGAAATATAGACTCCTTCGTTTGCTGCCTACGTGTTACCTAAAAAGCTTTGTGTGAGTCAAGACACAGAAATAAATGTACCTTTTGATCGTTGCAACTTTCCCCGCAAGTGAAAATGTATGCCACACGCAAACTCCCACAAAAGAGAGCGCTGATAAGCCAGAAAGGCAAAAAAAGTTTGGAAAATGCCAGAGAACCTCATTTATCCATACTGTAAAAATGCCCCTCACCCAGCTTAATATTAAGCAATATAAGCAGAAGCTCTCGTGTGAATGGTGAAATACCCAAAACAACAACAACAACAACAGTGGTTGGAGGTTTTCAACTGTGGCACTCTCCCATTATGACTAATTCATGTCATAAAAAAGCCCATTAGAAAGCACTTGATGGAGGCATTGCACAGCGTTTAATCACACTTAATATATGCATGTGCATAAAATAAAAAATAAAAAACGGCACAGTGCATTCATCTTGCACAGTGCATTCATCTTGCTCTCAGGCACCTTGGTGCCGGGGAAAAAAACAAACCCATCCTGTTGCCGCAGAGAGAGAGAAAGAGTGAGTGAAGGACGAGAGAGAGGAGGGATAGATGTGGAGGGAGAGGAAGAAAAAAAAGAAGGGAGGTGGAGGGAAAGAGAGAAGCAGGGAGGGAAATTAAGGCAAGAGGAAGCCTGAGTGGTGTGTGTATGTGTCCCTGGTGGACCGATGGGGGGGCGTATCTTCAGCTCAGGGCCCCAGAGCTGGAGGTAATCGCTGTTCCATGAGACTGAGCCGAGGGAACACACGCGCGCGCACACACACACACACACACACACACACACACGTGCACACGCACACGCACACAGTAAGAAACATGGAAACATCTATACTAACACCATCAGGCCAGTGCACTCTCAGTTTGTTGTTTAGGAGTGGCCTGAGGAGGGAGACAGATAGAAACAGCAAACACTCTCTCAGAGTTTTCTGCCTTTTTTTTTTTTTTTTTAGAAAAGTTTGCGTGAGAGTTTTGACACCATAATACAGGGAAGATGTAAGAAAATTCAGCTTTGGGACTCTGGTTTGTTCGGCCTGTCCAGACATCGTTGGGGCAGAAAGGCCCAACGATCACCTCTCACAGCTGAAATGCATTAATAGAAAAAAGACATTGTCGGTTTTTTTACCAATTCAAAGTGACAACTACCATTGTTTTTCTATTCATTCTATCTAAATACTCTACCCTGGCTGTCCTTCACTCTCACCCTTGTTTTTTTTCCTAATTCTAAAGACACACACAAACACACACACAACACACACACACACACACACACACACACACACACACACACACACACACACACACACACACACACACACACACACACACACACACAGAGCCATCTCTCTCTTTTTGCTATTCAGTCCACATGTGTGAAGGGCATCGGAGAAGGCCACTTTCGCACCGTGGGCAGAGTGTGTGCGTGTGTGACAGTGTGTGTTTGAGCGTGTCCTTGTGTTCATGCGCGGGGTGGGCGCTGTTGCCAAGGGGATGCCATGGTTACGAGGTGCCAGCCAACCAGCTGACGGTGTGTCTCTCTAGAAGTGGCAGCGCCTTTGTCCTTCATTCGTGGTGACAGGCCGCGCTGATGCCTCCCAGCGCTGCTAACTGGACGAGACAGCAGAAGCGCTGGGACTGCAGGAGTGTGTGTGATGGCTGAGCGTCCCTCGCTATCGATCCCTTGGCATTGTGTGTGTGTGTGTGTGTGTGTGTGTGTGTGTGTAAGAGTGTGAAGAAGAAAGTGAGAGAAAAAAGAGCCAGAGAGAGGCTGCTGGATGGAAGGATGGAGTGGATCGGCTGGAGGCCATGAATTATATATGGACCCAATCTGTTCTCAGGGCAGCTTGGGCTCATAGCTCCTCCAAACTCCTGACTCAACTCACCACGCACACACACAAAATTGTACACAGGAGGGGGGGGGCAGAATAGCCCCCCCACACAAAAAAATAAAAGGACAGCTTTTAACATATTTAATCCAGAGAAAAGCTACTCTTCCCTTCTCCCTCCCCTCCTTCCCAAACATCAAACAGCTCAGGATGGATGGAGGAGAAGCCATTTATTTTGCCCATCTAATGAAAGCAGAGCACTGCACAACACTGCCAAGACTGCGAGCGACAAAGCACCACAGGCAGCATCACTCGTTCTTGACATTCAAGCGTTGCTCTTATTTATTTAGCAAATTTACTTACTAAGGAGGTCAGAAATGAATTATTTGGCGAGGATTTGCCTTGGAGCACTCTCCTCTCCTCTTCCCTCTTCCAACATTTTTCTCCCTTCAATTTCCCTTTGATTTACGGCTCTTTTTTTTTTTTTTCGAGCTTTGCTCTTCTTCTACTAAGTGCTTATTTTTTCGACAGAGCCCGTTCCTATAGCTCCAGGAACTTTTTGCGGAGTGTCGCCGGCAGCGCTGGTAAGTCATTTGAAAAGCCAATTCTGTCCTCAGAAGCTGCTGCCAAGAAAAGCTTATACCTTTTAATACTTTCAGTTCTCTTCTCTTTTCCAAAAATAATTCCCGTAACATCAATCCACAGCCTCTTAAAAAAAATGCTGTACCGCACCTTTCTTCCAAACAAACGTGTACCTCCTCCACACTGACAGGCTTGACACCGTCCGTGCTATTTGAACATGACATGTCAGACTTTTTACGCTCATCATACTGACAACTGGCAGCCTAGAACGCCCAAAGAGTCAACTTTTCATAAAACTGATGCCATTTTCCCTCAAATGTAATTTCAAGAAAGACCATCATCTATTTCTGAAATTAGGAATTAACCTAGATCAAAAAAATTCTGCAAGATTTTCTGACTTTGTCGTTAAAATAAAAGACGTATTTCACAGCTCACGTTAACTTTTAGTTGAGCAACAGGGTGCCCAAAACTCTCTAGGCCAACACTGTTTCTCCTAAACCACAGATCCAACTGATTAACCAATAATCCAGTCGAAAAACCCACTTTTGCCACACTTTCTGAAGATTTAATCACGACCCACGCCTGCAGCAATGGGAGACCAGAAGTGGCCCTCCTCTGCTCATTTGGCATTCTTTTCACTCAGCGTAATGAAGCTGGAGTGTGTCTACTAGCGTGTGAGGGTGTGTGTGTGAGTCAGGGTTGGATGAGAGGTGGAGATGGAGAGGGATTATTGGTGGAGACTTAATAAAGGGACGTGTTCAAGAAAATGAAGAAAAGAAGAGACCAGCCAATGACATCGGTGCTAACTAGCCCCTGATTTGGAAGGTCGGGAGCGGGCGGCTGTGGCAGTTCACTCAGGTTTGGTGCATCAAAGAGTGAAACTAGACATGTGCTACGACTAACAACTTGTTTCTCAGACAGAGAAGAACTAGGGCTGAATGTTTCAGAATGTTGCACTGAGATCTGGAGAGCAAACGGGGAACTGGAGCCTTTAACTGCAGGTTTTCGGAGGCCAATTTTCTCCTGATCTCACTCAGATGTTCTAAAGTGGGATCTGAGGAAGAAAAACATAACAAGGCTGTGCTGGAGACAGCGGAGAACAAAAAGCAAATTGGGAGGAAGAAAGACTGAGGGAGATAAAACAGTCTGGGTAGGATAACAGAGCTGCATGGAGACGGAGAGGGCGATACAGTTGGGAGAGTTGGTAAAAAGAGTGAAACAGGTGGGAGGAGAGAGAACAGATGCACACGGGGAGGGATGAAAGAGGTAGAATGAGCGACAGCAGCAGGAACAACTCTGAGGGCAGCACAGAAACTGGAGTATTCTCCAAAAATGTCCATCTTAACAACCAGTTAGGTTCTGTTTTTGTTTAAAATCAGTCAAAACAACTGTCTGCCAGAAGACTAATTCCTAATTGTAGGAAGAAGAAAAAAATCTATATTCCGAATAAAGAAGACGTATTGCAAAATGACAAATGATTCAGATTTGTGAACACTGATATGCTTTGAAAACAAATAGTCTCACCTCGTTGGCAGATTGTTTTTACACCAGGCAGCTAGTTTATGCAAGTCTTTTGTTCAACCGTCTGAATGTTTTTTCCTTAACTGCAATGGAAGCAATGTTTGTTTTGAATAAACACATTTGGACGTTAGCGTGAGCATGTGCAGCAACAGCCAATGTAGCTGAGCAGAGAGGGAAAAGACAGATTTCCAAAGGAAAATCAAAAGCAAAAGCCGCCATTGTGCTGGACTTTTTTGCTTCAAATATGACCTTTGCAATGCAGTAAAACACACACAAAAAAACCACCCAATAATGACAGCAAGGTGCCAAAGATGAAGATAGCACACCGAACAAAGACAAGAAACCCAGGGATGTTTTCACAGTCGACAGCGAATCAAAATGGATCACTGAGAGTAGAAATACATGAAGACACAAAACACTCTTTTGAGACAGATATGTAAAGAAACAGCACAGGAGAGAGAGAGAGAGAGAGAGAGAGCCCTCTCCTCCAGCAGCGCCACAGCCAGCGACGCCTCTCCGGTGTCTCGGTGAATGTGAGGAGAGACTGACAGTCAGTCTGATTGGTCCCAGCAGTGGGGATCATGTCATGCCACTTCTTATTGACAGCCCAACCATCCCTTAATGGCTGGGCCAGCATTTGCATTGCTGTGTGTGTGTGTGTGTGTGTGTGTGTGTGCACTGGGCCCCCCTGATGCACGTAATTAATCACACATACTGTCAGCTACACCGCAAAATGCCAACGCAGTGCACACGACAATCTGAAGCTCAGTGAGTGTGTCTGTGTGTGTGTCCATGCATCATACTGTCTGTGCTCACTCGTTGTTGTCATTAGAGTGGCTAAGACGTGCTGATGATGATAATGATGACTACAGTGATGATGCTGAAGGTGATGATGGCAATTACAATGATGACTCCTCTTGATTTGCTCCGAGAGGGAGCTCGTGAGAAATATCACCATGATCCCTTTCAGGTCTGTTTAGCCTGAAAGAGGTCCCTTCAGTTTAGTCACACGACACACAAACACATACAGACGGTATATAAGGCGTGCACATACATGTGTTATGAGGGTGGTGGACCTACCTATAGTGCTGTGAATGTGAGGGTGGTGGGATGGGTGGATGGTGAGGTCTGAGTGGAGGGGAAGGTGGTGGACGGGCAGAGGCGGGTTGGGGTGAGGGCCAGTGGGTGGAGGTGGGTCGGGGTGGCTGCATCTGGACTGGGGACCTCGCATATGGAGGCCGCCTGTAGATCGGCGTCAACGGACCCCCCCGACAAAAAGAGACACTTCACTTGAAATATCATCACAAGCTCACATGTCTCCAGTCTGCCTCATGCACCATCAGAAATGGGAACGAACATTGACAAATGTTAATGCGCCACCTCGGCCTGGAGAACGCCAACGTGAGGCGAAACCCGCACCGATTGGAGGAAGCGCATAAATCCCCCCCTTCCTCTCAGAAGACGGCCATGTTTCCACAAGTTCCCCCGGCAGGGTTCAGGAAAAGTTTACTGCCCACACATTCCCACAACAGCCCTGGTCTCCGACGCTACCAACACTCATATATTCACAGCTCCAGCCCTGACGGAAAAATAATATCCCTTAACTCATATAGCCTACCATTATAGCATCAAAGTGCTTTGTATTTGTGATAAGGTGCTTGGTGTCACCTCTGTCTCTGGTGTTTTCACAGTTAAACCTAAGGTTTGCTTTTTCCTCTTTTATGTTTTGACAATGCAGTATTCAACCCATACAGTCTGCTCACAGACCAATATCTCTCCTTCTGCAACAAATGGCACTTGGTGTATAGTGCCAGCTATCAAAATGTCAGGCACTTTATGAGATGTGTGAAAATAGGGATAGCTCCGCAAATGGCTCATAGAAGCGTGGAGCCCCTGAGAACGACTCTTGCCTTCACATCTGAAAAGACTGTTGTGGCGCAGAAACTCTCTGTGGTGCTTTTCAGCACACCTCCCCACAGATGACCCTGATGTGAGATAGAGGAGCTTGCCGGCATTGCACTATTTCCAGGTGAAATATAATAAGGCTTAGTCCCACAAAGGAGTTTAGGCCATTTCTGTTTCAATGGCGCCGTAATATAATATTTACACAATAATCTCCTTTGTCAAGATCACTTTAGGACAATTATGGCACAGGAGCAGCAGCAATGAATTATATGCAAATACACACACACATTTGTATATATGCTATCTATATACAAACTTAGGTGAGAAAAGCAAAAAAAAACACGATTTACTAAAGGCATGCGAGCTGAGTCCATGCTGTGCTCTCTCACCTGTTGTGTGTTGAGTTGGCAGATCCCGGCATGGCAGCTGCTGCTGCCTCCTGGGCCTTGCGGTTAGAATTACCCAAAGAAGGAGGGCCCATCCCGGGCCCAGCTGGCTGGGGCATGCTGGGGGAGCTGGGAGCCATGGGCGGGTACGCCCTGTTCTGGCTACCCGGGCCGTGGCTGCGCCCTACAGGTATGGGCTGGCCGGGCCCCTGGCCGTGCATGGGGCTGCTTGCGTTCATCCCCAGACTGTTGGTCATGCCGGGGCCGGGGCCGCTGTAGCTGGTGCTGGCGGGCCCACCATAGTTGGAGGGCCGAGGATAGTTGCCTGGAAGAAGACAACATGGGAATGAGCCTAAAATCATTGAAAATGTAGGTATTACACAGACTATGTCATTTAAAACGTAAAACATGACTGGTTGTCACTTGAGACTTTCAACATCTCACTTGAATTTGATAGATTGCTTACGAGAATGACACAAAATGGCTGCTGTGAAATACTGCAGTCTCAGAAGGGTGCTATGAATCACTTCATTTGAGGGAAATGGAGTTCATCAAGCGCTTGTCAGCTGTTACCGTTATACCTGCAACAGTGACACACACAACAATTCCATCCCTCAAGAAAATAATCTTGTGACAGACGTGGAATGTAAAGAGCAAAACTAAATTCTGATTCATAAGCTCTTTAACCTCCTGAGGAGGCCGCAAAAAACTATATGGTGGTGGGGTGTGCCGACATTCTTCACAGCTGCAGGTTTGCTGGATGGCCATGGGAACAATTGTCAATCTTAAGGCTGACTTTGTGAAACACTTGAAAGGAGTTCTAATCTGCAGTAAATGCTTTCTTGCTGCCCTGGAGGGCCACATGGCCGCGATGCCAGAAGCTTTCCTAAGGCACACTTAAACCCCTCCATTCTGGCTCTAAGAGCAAAGCTCGACTCCAACGCCAGCTGCAGTAAGAGCTGAGAGACAATCACCATGCTGTCAAAGACCACATGTACACACATTTAGGCCCACTAAAACACACCTACTGCACATGTAAAGGCAGTGCAGCCCCACACACAGAGCACATCGCATTGTATTCCCTCTGCAGGCGCTGGGCCTTTTGACTGTGAGATTCCCTCCCTGGGACAAATCCCCCCGCAAGATAGAAAGGAAAATGTGGCATCCTCTATTGTGGAGGGGGCTATTTATTTTGATTTGATTAAGGGTGCTTTAGTTGGGCCTCACTGCTTAATCCTCTGTGAATATGTCTGGAAAAGGGGATCAAGTCCCTTTAAAACCTGAAGGCTTTTCTGCACGCTCAGACGAGGGAAAGTTGAATGACAATATTCCACAAGAGGGAGGGGGGGGGGGGGGGGGGGGGGGGCGTCTACGAAAATGTAAATGGCTTCTCAGTGTCCTCGAGCTGCTTCAGTGAAGACACTTTCCACATGACATAAGCCTGCAAGTCCAACAGTGGGAGGGAGCGAGAGGAAGCAGCAGAGGGTGGGGGGGGGGGAAACAATACAGACAGAAGTTAGCGGGAAAGAACTCATGCCCCCCCCCCCCCCCCCCCCGAAGCCCCGAGATAGGATTTATATTGAATCAAAATAAAAGTCTTTCCCATAAAAGTCAGCAGCTTCGGTTGAATTTGTCCAGAAATTGTGATGAAATCTACTGTGGGAGATGGGAAAAGAAGAAGAGGATTATTTCTGGGCAGGCTTTGGTGAGTCGGTGAGCTGAGTACGGCTGACACCTGTCAAGGGTTTTGGGGCTATAATAGGGAAGCGTTCAGGAAGAAAGGATGTCTGCTAACGAACACAGGAGGATACGTATGGTGCACAGTACATGTGTGTGTGTGTGTGTGTCCATCTGTGTGAACGCATATATAATACTGCTGAGACCTTGCAACCAGTGAAAGACACATTTCCATGTTTCTTCCTCTCACAAGCGACCGCCTACAACGCTGTGGAAAGAATCCTGGGAACGGTGTCCTGCAGCTTCCTTCCTCTCGGCTCAGTTTGCTACAGATGAACAAGGCCGCAGTCAGCGACCTCTCTCAGCCCTTTTTGGACAGCTGTTGAGCCTCATGTCATGGCCGCCTGCCATACATTCTCAATAGCCTGGGCAGACACTGTGGTTTTTTTGGCCCTTGTGACAGACTGAGGCTTCAGCACACCTCCCAGGGAGTGGTTTAGAACAAGAAGTCCCACTTGGACAATCTGCATTCTTTTCCCCAATTCGGCGGACGAGCTAAAAGCCCCAAAGATGGGAGTTACTGGAAGTTTCCATGAGAATGTATTCGACTTTAGGAGGAGGGAGGGGTGTGAGATGCCAAGCCAAATCTAACTGAAGAGGTTTGTGTGCTACATCGAGAGAACTTATCAGCCGTGATGTACTACCGTTCCAAATGTTCTAGTTGTGGGCTACGTTTCCCTCGGCTGACAAAGGAAAGACAGAGTGGCTGTGGGACTGGGTTAATGTTAAGCTTTCCTGTGAGAGTCCTGCTCCGATCTGACAAAAATGATTCACTTCCTGAAGGGTTGGTGCCGCGCCAAAGTGCTTCTTCAAGGACAGACAGTGTACTAACCCACTTTTTAAAATGAGTGAGCGCTCAACCCTGAAATTCTAAGTGTTTTCATAAGAGTCATTTATGCTTTCTAAAGGCTTTGGAGGTGCCATTCAGATTTCATCAGATGAGAAAGTTGGATCATTGCGGAGGCAAATGACAAAAAACAGATAGCACAGAATATATTTATCTACAATCACAACAAATATAATGTAACATAAATTGACAAAATCGCTAGTATTATTGTAAACCTAGTCCATGACTAAATTGACACCCTATGGTGTTAAATTCATAGAACTGAAAATATGTATTAGCTGCATTTTTCTTAAAAACACAAATAATCTTGTCTGTAAAAGACAATATGGAAGTCATGGGAGTTTTGCATAGAACCAGATAGAAGTCATCAAGTTTCTGCAGGGCAAGAGTCAGAGTAGTTCAGTTTTTTAATGTCCCTCCTAACTTTGAACTTCAAGTTAACTGCTGATAGGAAGTGAATACAAAAGTGTGTCTTTTTTTTAGCCATAACCCTTCATATAGAGTATTATGAGTTGTGAGCAGTTGGTGGCTTCTTTAAGAAAAAAACAACACAATCTTAAGTGCTCAGAAATCCCACTTCCTCTTGCTCAAACAGGCCAGGAGAAAGATATTTTCAGTGTTAGCTTATAACTCATATTACTCTGGAAACCAATCAAGGAGGGACAAGAGGAAAAGAGGACAAGGAGGACGTCATTCCTTTTTTTGTCCCTTCTCACGTCCTTGTGGCTCAGTCTCGGTTTCCTGCCTGCTTCTCGAGCACTTGGTGCCTTCGGGGAGTCTTGCTGGTATTTATAGCATGGTGGAGGGGAGGAGAAAGAGAGCTCATGGTGCTTCGTTCACAATTACATGGAAATTCCCAGCACAGTCACGCCTTCGGTGGACGCTATATCCTGCGCCGGGTTTAATCCTTGCAGTCCTGCGGGAGAGCTGGAGTGTGACCAAGCAGATTACCGTCTACTGCTTCCTCAGCAGACTGGACCGTCCAATGCTAACAGCCGAGGCAGTCATTCTCCCGGCTACAGTGGAGTAAGGTATGATGGTGCGCCAGCGAGCCCTCCGGATCTGTGAACTCCATCAATAAGGAGTGAAACGCAGATTACATGGCTGCATGCTTGAGCTGCCAAGGACAGCAGCAGGTCAGGCTGTCCGTGTCCACATGTGGATGAACACAAATAAAATAAATGAATAACAGCATTTTTTCCATTTTTTTTTTTTGTCGATGTGGTAGTGGTTGGTGCAGACGAATTTGGTTGGGGAGAGAAATGCAGTGTGTTGACAAGAATAAGACACCCTGGTACTCATTTCGTTCCATCTTACTCAGCGTTACATTTTCTAAACCGTCAGTATGGTTGCTATGGTAGACCGTCTCCTCTATTTTCCCCTTGTGATGCAAATTAAAGTGTCATTCAGTATTGTTCAGTAACAATAACATTATTTTACAGAAAACCTAATTCTAATTGTTTCTCTTGCAGTACACATGTATGACTTGCTGGGATGGATAGTTTTGTTGCGGCGTCTTCTCTTGCCTGAGGCTCCCACGTCCTCTCCCAGCCACCTCAGCACCTTCCCCGGCAGGGTGTCTGAGCCTAAGCAGGGATGGGGTGCGCCTTGGGGCCGCCGAGCTCCACACACTGTCAATTTCCTCCGAAAAACTCCACTCCCTCCCCCAGGCGCTGGCTTTTTTGGCTGAATTACACCACCGCTCCAGGAAGGCACTAAGGCTTAAAAGTGCTGTCTGAGGCATGGTCATTACCAGCGAGTGCTTAACCCCTCAAGGGGGGGGCTATGCAATGGGAGGGAGAGAGAGCAGAGCTGAGACGGACTCCAAATCTCTCTCCTGTAATGGCCTGAGATCCTCCTCCCCCGTCTGTCTGTGTGTCCACTGTTGTCAGCATGCTGGCTCTGTACCATGTCCAAGTGCATGTCTTGAAAACAGCTGTTGGGAGTTATTTGAGTCCTGAGAAGCCCGATGTCAACACACAGTACGAGATCAGTTTAACTTTGGATAAAGAGGGCTTTCAAACGACAGCCATGAACATAAAGAGGCATACATATTTTTTCGGGAAATATTGGGCAGTCACTTTAAGAGCTCCCCATTAGAAAACAGCAAAAGGGAGGGAAAGCTTTGGCAGGGTTCCACTGCGCATAAATCTGGAAGAAAACCTTTGGTTACAGTCTAAGCAGCCTCATGGAATCAAAGTTCTCTGGAAAAAAGCACTAAATATTTTAGTATTGTTTGTAGAAGGGCCATATCCTCCTGCAGACTCATGCATCACCGTAACCGTATGTTGGAAGGGCTGACGTAGTCGATTACACAAGCTCTACTGCAGTCATTAGCCCCTGATAAAAGAGCAGTGCTGCAGCCTTCCCTTACACAACACCAGACATGCTCTTTGGCGAGCTTCAAACTGTTAGTGCTAGTGTGTGTGGCGAGCAAGATTGCCGGACATTTTGGGTCGCACACCAAACACACACAACTTAAGAGTTGGGTTCTCCTAGCATTTGGCATGCAGGCCAAGAAAAACAGCAGAGCAGAGTTCAGAAACTTGGAGTGCGTTTCTGCGTTGGCTAATGGCTAATTAGCTAGTGTGCTTAGGAGAAGGAAGGGAAGCAGATGGAGCTGTCATTTCGAACAATGACCAGCAGCTGTCTGCCCTGTCCAACCTAAACAGGTCCCTGACGGGCCCCTAAAGAACTGGGACCCCGAGTATGTCCACATATTAATACTTTCCAGAGAAGTGCTGGGTGGTCCGTGAAAAAAACCAAAAACGTTTAACCTTGTTAAGACCTGCCCTGTGATAGTCTGGCAACCCCCCCCCCCCCCCCTACAAATGTAGCCACTCAAGAAGTGCCACGTTTGGGGTACTTGCTGCGCTGCTGTCTGAAAATATCCAAGAGTACTAATACAGGACAGATGCAGGTCAGTTGCAAGTGTATTAAATTTGAATGAGAGTACACATACATCAGTATGTATATACTCTGTGTGTGTGTGTGTGTGTGTGTGATGAGAAGAGAGCGAGCCTGAGCTGTTCTTTTCGTTTCTGATGGGAACATCTCTCCTGTCATCCGAGTGAGATTTCACGCTCATCTGCCTCCAGAGCCTCTTCGGGCTAGTCCGCCTCGCTGTCGCTCTCTGCTTACTTTATTTCTTTATTTTGTTCTGTCTGCTTACTGGGCTGTCAGCCCAGCCAAAGTCACATTAAGAGATACGAGTGGGTGGAGAAAGGGAGACCAAATACCAAATGCATTAGGGCTATTAATCAACATTAACAAATGAGAGGGAGAGGACGCAACTTTAGGAAAAACACACGCACGGATGGGCACATTTATCAAGGTGACACGTTAAAGCACACATTTACCAAAAAAATACCATAATGTTTCATCTGGTGTGTCGCCAATGGCGGAAAACTAAGTACAACAGCAGATGTCAACGTTTGCTGGATTGCCAGGAGTCGTACGTTGGAGGAAACAAGTGAGCGGAGAATGCTCGATTACAGAGAGCGATCCAAAGTTTTTCCCCAAATTTCAGGGAATCTTTTTATTTTTGAATAAGTATCACAAAAGGCTTGGATTGATGGTTGATGTGCCTGATTTAGTAGTTAGCTAGGCTTAAAACCTAATTTTAATTATGTTAGTTAGCCACATATATTGAAATGCTAAACAGTATACTTTGAAACGCATAAGATTCTTTTCTTTTTAAAAGTCTCAGAGTTTTGAGTCTGTCGATTTATTCACATTATTCTGAAATGAGTGTTTTTACTGTTGGCACTTTTAAGTATATTTAAATGCTAATAATTTAGTACTTTTACTAAAGTAAGTAAACCACTGGACATCATCATTCAGCGGATAAACCTAACGACGTGTCATTCTCAAGCTACCTCACAAGCTTATCATGAGGAGGGCCAAGAGGTCCGTCCAGAGTTCAAGTGTCTCATGAATATTCTGAGAGTCACACCCTCAGGAAGCTGGGTTTTTAATGCCCGCAGGGAGACCCACCACACAGGACTAGTGAAGACTATATCTGCCTGTGTGTATGGGAGTGTTAGAGAGAGACAGAAATTGAGGATGTCAAAATTAGTCCTTTTGTATTCCTCATTAGCAAACTCTCTTTGAAACCAACGACACTGATGTCAAGGCCCAATGTGACTGTGAAATGGGGGCCAAGAGTCATCAAAAAAGACAAATGTGGCTTTCCCATCTGAGGCCAGACTCCTGCTGAATGAGCGATGTGTGTGTATTCATCGCTCCAATAAGACAAGTCAGAAAGCAGAAGCTGTTCCGCAAAACTGAAGTGAGGTAAAAGTCAACAGAGTAGGTCAACACGGGGCCTGTTAGTGTTTTTCATGATTAATAATTCATCGTTGAGTTTGAAAGGAGTCACAGCTTGTGCAAAATCAAATTCAATCTTTTTTGGTTTTGAATAGTCTTTCAATGAATCAGGCTCCAAGGACTCAATTACTTATTGGAGCCCCGAGATAATGTCAACACCGCTGCTTAATGGAGGTAGACGGACTTTCTGGTCACACTACAAACCAGGACTCCTTGATCTGTCTTCAATAGATTATTGGCTCGGGTGCTCTTAGCTAAGACTTTAGTAAACACAATGTGGAGCAGTATCTCAAATGTACAGCTAAATCTGGTCCCTTTTTGAAGATGAGAAAAGAGAAATCATGATATAAAAACTATTTCAAACTAGTGTTGACTTTGTCCCATTAACAACGCGTGTGTATGTGTGTGATTAATTGTGTCATTTTCTCACCTGAATAGTCCAAAAAATGAATGTGTTGCTTCAAATAAAAAATTTCATATGTTAGTCTTGTTGATAATACTGCACGATTAAGTGTTTAGGCCTGGTCACGTCTGCATTTAAAATAGAAAAAATGATCACAACAAAATCAAGTCATTTCAACGGATTTGCGGAGATTAGTGAATTTGCTAAGTGTGTAAGTAAATCCATAAATGGCACATACAGAAAACAGAAAGAAGCTTGGGGATGTTAGCGATTAGCTCGTCGGCTACAGTAGTTTACTAACTAGTCCTGCAAGTGGTCGATATGTCACCAAACCTCAATGGATCTAAAGGCCAGATCTTTAATAGGAGTTTCCGTTTATGGACAATCAGTGGGCCGACCTTCCAGAAAACTTTGATTCCTAAGTGAAAGTGCACCAATGAAAACAAGTTTGTTGTAATGGCAATTTGGGCAAACCAGCTCCGACCTTGTTGTCCATACTGTGATCCTTGAGGTCCATAAGGGCCGGGAGGGCCGCTCTGGGAGTAGGGTCCCACCACAGAGTACAACGGGCCCCCAGGTGAGGGATGGGGGGACATAGGAGGTCCGGACTGAGGAGAGGCAAACTGAGAGCTACCCTGGTTCCTCTGCATGTTGGACATGAACCCTGAAACACATGAATAAACATACAAAAGCAATGTCAACACTTTGCTTATAAAATGCCAAAAAACCCAATGAGTCCTTTGTGGAGTGAATGTACCTGCTCAGCGAAATCAAAATATTGACTGATTATTTTTCTAAACCGGGATATCCATTCAATTTCCTTGTCTAAAGAGACCTTGCCTTTTCTAATCTTTTACCTTGGCACTGGCTCCCGTTACTCGTAGATACACATCAGTAAGTAACACAGCATGGAGCAGGTATTAGACAAAACATGCACAAAAAGGACAGGCTGACATGTAAAAGGAACCCTGAGCAGAAATAAACACACACACACACACACACAGAATGTTTAGTGAGCTTTATCAGTGGTGAAAGCACAGGTCAAGTGTATCCCTGGCCAGATGTATGTACGCCTGAAAAAGCTGTGGCCATGTATGTCTGTGTGCAGGGGTCAGTGCGTGAATAAAAAGAAGGAAAAAAAAAAGGGCCAAATGTGTGCTAATTATCTCCACAGAATAAGATGGTGATCTGACCATGGCTACTATGTTATTCTAAGACGTTCTGTCAATGGATGTGTCAAAGCCTCTCAGGCCCAAACTCGCCTCCACCATTCAAATTGACATTTGGAGCGATCCTCGCCGGGGCTTCGCTCTTTCAAGACGGCCCCTTTCGTTTTTTAAAGCCCACAGAAAGGTCTCCAAATCCACAACGAATGGGGAAAGGTCGCTGGACGGCCATTGAGGGAAAAAGATGAGGGCGTGTGTTTGTGTAATGATTAGGTGTAAATGGATTGGGTGTGCTCGACTGTAAACTTTGATAGCTATCCGCTTTGTTGAATGGGCGTGCACAGACCGGCTCTTTTGCGAGTTTGGGGTTTAGGGAAACGACGGAGTTGGAAAGTGCAAGTTGACACTTGTATAATTCCTTGTTTCTGCTCAGAGAGCGAGTAAAAACTGTGAGGAGAGAGATAAAGGTTTAGAAATGCTATGTGCGTTTTTCACTGTATGCCTGTGTGCACATACATGTGTGCACATATTTGTGTTTCTGAGTGTGTGGGGGGAGATAACGGAGAAAGAGAGCAATAAACGCTCTACGTCTGTGTGTGTGTCTGTGTGTGCAGGAAAGAGAGGAGGCTAAGACAGAGAGAGAAAGCGAGAGAGAGAGAGAGAGAGAGAGAGAGAGAGAGAGAGGCAGTGAGAAAGAAAGTGAGTGTGGGAGGGAAAGACAGAGCAACGGAGGGAAAGAGCGATTGGGGCCTGAAAGTGCTTAGGCTGCGAGTGCTGGGTTTAAGGAGCGAGGACATTATTGTAATGTTTTGCTTCCATTAGGGTAAGGGGATTCTGGAGAGGAGGAGAAAAAAATTACAGTGTGTAATATCGCACTTTAAATTGCCTGGAAAATGGATGGGGAGAGGAACATTGTGCAGACAGTGCTAAAAGCAAATAACACATTCAAGGATTTCTCTCTCTGCTTCGTTCCCTCTCTACACACACATGAACACACACACACACACACACAATCACACACAAACCATTCTTTCTTTCTGGCAAAGCGAATGAAGCTCTCAGCCGGACAACAACAACAGGCAGCCAGCGAAGCACGCGGGAGACAGTGGGGGGGAAAAAGGGACATTCAGCGGATTTATGGAAATGAAGAGTGGAGAGATGCTCTTAGGGAGGCCGGCACTTGAGCAAAGTGGGGCGTGTGTTGCTTGGTGGGGGCTGGGTGGGTAATCCTTGCTAGGAAAAACAGCAAAAACAACTAGGAGCCCTGTTAACCGACCGGCACAGCGTTTTTCTAGACTGGGCAGGGGAGGGCTCTGGGTTTACAGGCATTAGAGAGCAGCATTAAATCTCTGGTTTGATTTCATCATGTTGAGAAATAACCTCTTATAGTGCTGCACTCTCTCTCTCTCTCTCTCTGTCTTCATCCATCCACTCACTCTATGTTAACTTCTCTTGGGTGGGTGATAGAGAGGGAGCATCACAGTCATTCCATTAAGGTTACATCCCAGTCTTTCAGGTTGTTGTTTTTTTGCAATGTTGTATGGATGCAATTTTCTTTTTTTTTAAATGAGCAATTCTGTTGTTTGTAGTAATACTCGAGAAGTGGCCATAATTGCTGGAAACAATTTCCGATTTGGCAGGGACATGTGGCTTGTGGGTTAGCAATCATTTTACAAGCCTCTGGCAACAAGTTGTGGGCAAAACTGAAGTGGCTTTATCAAATGAACACACACTCTGACTTGAACCAAGTCAAGGATAAGTTGTTTACTTTTACCAAACCACGGTTCCCCGCGCCCTATGTTGGAAAATGATGCATGATGGTAAAACCTTGTGTCCGTGCGCGTTTCTTTTGTGAGAGCACCTGCTCAGCCTCAACTACAACAACTATCATCCAGTAAAAAGTTAGTTTCAGACACATGCTGTCAACAATGCAGAGAAATATGGAAGGCGTAAAACACGTGGTACGCTTGCTGAAGGAACTCACTTTGGAACAGAAGAAGAAAGAAGCCATACCAGCCATGTTCTTTGTTTAGATAGTTGTGCTAACATCTTTCCTTTTGCTCCCTCAGAAAACCTTTCATTATGACCCTTGTTGGTGCTATTCTCTGAGCTTTGCTAACATACAACATTTCAGTTGTTTTTTTTCTTATGATCTCTACTCTTCATGCCCCCCTAGTGTGGAATGTAAAAAACAAAAACACAAGAGACAAGAAAAACACAAGTTTGACTTACACGGACTCTTTTAATCTGAGTGTGATGTACAAACTGGATTCCTTATGGAAACGGTTTCTGTTGCACACATACAGAGACTTCAATGTATGCATTTGGTCTTCTGTTTGGACTAGCCACTAAGTTTCACTAAAATAAAACTCATGTCATAAACACACAGCATTCCACTGTACAGACATTAACCTCTGTGTACTCCTCGGAGACTTTAAACTGTCAAAACTGATGATCTGTCACTATTCTTCAGACAGACAAACGCCAAATGCTGGCCAGTGGATCATACACACATACACACATACCTTTCTCCTGAGCCATAGGTGAGCGGGTGATTGGCGGGTGGGCTCCTTCTGGTCCATTCCCAGAGCTCTGTGGGGCCATTGCGGAACCTGAAGAGCAACATGAAGTCAAGACATGAAGATTCAGATATCCACTTGATGCTGCACTGACTTGACACATTTTAGAGTTACAAAGGTTCAAAAGGCTGTAACAAAAGCTGTCACGTTAAAAGAAAATGTTTCGCATGAATCGCATTCCCTTCTTTGGATGAAAGCGAGGACAATAGAAAATGGATTTATATTTCTATATTTGCGTCTGAAAATGGAAAATGGAAAGAAACTGCAGGAACGGCTGTAACAATAGAGCGCTGAAGGACCACTTTTGTCTTTCTTTCTGCATTTCTTTCATGACACAGAAGGAACCTGGTTCAAATAAAAAAAGTTTTCTGTAGTTTGAATGCCAAAAGAAAAACAATGAGGCTGCCCTGGATGTGTTTCTTTAGCTTCAAGCAATAGAGTTAGAAAGGTTCAATGCCAAATTTAGAGACACACCGAGCGCTCTGCACAATCACTATACATGAAGTTGTTTGCGATTCACTATTAGCTAAATGACAAATGCACTTCCAAAGGACATATCAAGTCATTGGACCCTGTGCCACTTCCTTATGTAAGCATTAAAACCAGAGCGATCCCCTATAGAAAACCAGGGCCATTTGAGGTTCATTGATTAGGTGGTTGTGCAGGTCTTTGGGCTGCGCCTGTTCCATTGAAATCCAATAGTGAGTTGAGGGTCTGATTAGGACAAAAGCAGACAGAGACTATGGTGGATTGATTTGGCCCAGAGGAAGGAGAGAGATGGCAAATTAACCTTTTATCATTGGATTCAGACCTGCGACAATGAGGAGAGGGAACGACGAGGGGGAAAGTGGTTTGTTTTGTCAAACTGCACTGGTTGTACTTTGCTGTGGATGAAAAATCCAGTGGTTATATATCATGTATGTGAAATGCAGCATGCCCGAACGTACACAGAACATTGACGTAATTCAACTGTACATGTTCAGTGATGATTGTCACTACATATTTGTACGATTACGGTAAAAGATTTGACTTCTATTGAAATCGGATTATGTGCCAAAAGTAATCTTTTACTCATGATGGCACATTATGAAGTGCTGCTAGAGTGATGTATTACTAAAATGTGTCTGCTACAGTGTCCTTCAAACTCACAGTGAATAGACATCCCTTATTATAAAGAAAACACTTCGAATTATTCAATCACGCAGTAGAAAGTGTGCTATTTCAAGAAGTGTGTGTGTGTGTGTGTGTGTGTGTGTGTGTGTGTGTGATGTATCTGTCCACAGTAGCAGTAAAACATGACTGGAGGTGGCACATTCTCCACATAAACAAACCCAATTAAGTCAACATAATTGCTTTGCATAAAACTGCATAAACAACATTTCCATACACCAGGCTGCCTACACGCTAACACACGCATACACACACAGATGTAAAAGTAATTGGACAAACAAGTGTAAATAAACAACACTCAAACACACGAGGAAACACACGTAAGAGCACAAAGGCGCATAGGATACGTGTTGAAATATTCTCTCTCTCTCTCACACACACACACGCACACACACACACACACACACACAGACCCCCTGCCTCACACATGAATAGATCCAACTGCGCTGCTTCAAAGAGGGAATATTGGATTAGTCTGTCACCAATGCGGTGGAGGGAAGGGGAAACGTCAGAGTGCAAACATTGAAGAAACCCTGAGATAATACTAGCACTAGCTAGGTTCCTCTATGTGTGCTTGTACCAGTGGTGAAAAAAGCGCTTCTTTACTTAAGTAAAGGTAGCAATACAAAATTTTAATACTTCATTACAAGTTAAAAAGTAAATAACACAAGGGAAGCAGGAAATTATTTTTAAAAAGTACTCATCATGCAAAATGGTCCATTTCAGAATGATTATTATGATACATATGTGTTTTGGGATTATTATTAATAATATATTAAAGGGACAGTGTGTAGGTTTTAAACATAAATATATTCAGAACAGAATTAGAAGTTATTTATAATTTAGATAATAGCTAAATATTGTTTCAGTAACAGTTATGTCTACAACAGCAAAGTCAACATATGAAGTCGTTGATACATCCGTCAGTATCAGTCATCCCTCCTGTCGTCTGTCCACCCGGCTGCTTTTGTCTCAGCCGGCAGAGAAGTCTTACTAAGAGAACTTTTGGCCGATCGTTCATGCGGTGCTTGTGTGGCCGACTGAATTAGGTTTCACAAGTCCACAGATGTATTGATAAAGTATTGGCTTTTCACTCGCAAATATTTGATTGCGCGTACAGTAACGAGTGTAGTTATATCGCCACCTTCAGATAACGTAAAACATGGCGGTGCAAGATGGCGGACATAGTGGAAGACGACTTCCTTTTTAAGCTAAGTAAAACATAACGATTCTTACTTCCAGGTGATTATACACTGATTAAAACATAGTTATAAATGTTATATTAAGTATCTGCCAATAAAGCCCCCCTACATGTTACACACTGTCCCTTTAACACATATGCAACATTTAGTTGGTCAAGTGGGAGCGAGTTTGAACTACTTTATATAGTGTTGGAGTTTAATCTATGCATGATGTTTTATCAGCTTATCATATGTTTTTTATGTAAATGTCAATCTGCAACCAATGATTCCAAAGTACATACATTTCCCCCTAAAATGTAGCGCAATAGAAGGATAAAGTAGTTTGTAATAATACAAATGTTGTACAAGTACCTCAAACTATACCTATGCACAGCACTCTATTAAAGGCACTTAGTTACTTTCCACCACTAATATGTAAGCAGCTGCGTTCATGAACACGTTGTTGTACTGTTTATGCGTCTATGTGTCTGACTGGAGGGGCCTGAAGCCTCTTGTAGAGGGTCATGGCCACTTGTTGCCGGAGGGACAGATTTAGCTGCAGCACAAGTTTAGATGGGTGAATGGGTACCGAGGATAAAGTCTGCTAGCAGGAGGAGTTTACTGAACCCTTGAACAATGGATGTCGACCCCACAATAAAAGCTAGGCCTTGTGTGTGTGTGAGTGTGTATGTGTGTGTTTGTGTGTGAGCAGGGATGCATGCCAGGCACCGGCTATGCTGTCAGACTCTGTTTGTTTGGATGGCAGAGTGCTGGTGGCAGCAGCTTGCGCTGTGTGTGTGTGTGTGTGTGTGTGTGTGTGTGTGTGTGTGTGTGTGTGTGTGTGTGTGTGTGTGTGTGTGTGTGTGTGTGTGTGTGTGTGTGTGTGTGTGTGTGTGTGTGTGTGTGTGTTTGTGCGAGCCACATCGAAGGTACAAATAGGGAACGGTGTCCTCCATGCTCCAATACTCTCTCCACAAACCCATGTAAATTGTCACCAGAGACGAGATTAATGCAAAAACATACGAGTTTGCGTCTGTGCAATGTGGGTGTGTGAGGGAGAGAGAAGAGAGAGAGAAGACGAAGAGAGAGAGAGAGAAGAGAGAGAAGACGAAGAGGGGAAAAGAAGAACGACAAGAAACAAGAGATCCTTGTGGAAAAAGAGGAAGTTGACGAACAGATGAGAGAGGAGTGGAAGTATAGTTGAGTGTGACAAGGCCTCACCCCTCCTTCCCTCTGTCTCTGCAATGAACGAGTGAAGCTTGGAGCACTACGTAATTATTTCACTACCAATTACCAATGTCCAAACAGAGCTTCTTCCCACATTGTCTCCTCTTCCTTTCCTACCGTGCCTTCCTCCTCTCCTTACGATCACTTTTAACAAGGTGCCATTAAATAATTACGTCCAAATAAAACAAACAGTGAGCCCTGGCATGTTTAATCCGTACCATTAATAATTCATACGCTGAATCTTTGACGTGCAGTTCTTCTCCACGTGCTGGTGAGAGAGAGGAGAGAGAGCGAGGAGAGCTAAATGTCAGCCGGCGCTGACTGTACATCTTTCCCTGTCCAAAGAAAAAAAGGCCATCTTTGCTTGCTATGAAAATGTAAAACAAATGAGTCAGAGTAAATATTTGCTTTGCACCTTTGTAAGATGGCTTGTAAGTCTGCCTTAAACTATGTACTACATGTAAATATGTTTCTTTTTGTAAATTAAAAATCAGAAATGTTTTTTTTCTTTCTGAGGCTTTAGATCAGTTTAGATCGGATCAGTTTCAGTGTTTCTATATTTGATGTAGGTTTGAGGGCTTTTAAGAGTAACAGGCACTGTGTTTATATATTGCTGAACATTCTCGTATATTGTTTGAACTTTGAAGTCTATGACTAATCATGTTTTCATGCGTATGTGCTTGAATGTGTCTTTGTTTCTGCGTTTAGACCCCTTCATGTTTGTCCTTTATAGTGCCAGTGTTCCCATAGGTGCTCTATAACACAATTAACACATGTGGCCATCAGTGGCGCGGCAATACATCGCTGTCCCTCAGCCTGCATCTTCACCCACTGTCATTACCACTGGCAATTTACACCTTCACCAGCGCCCAGCTGAGCACACTCATACAAAAAATGCATGCAAATTAACATGATAAAAAAATAAAATCCCTGCCTCTCGCATTAGGTTTTATTGGGAGCAGCGGTGCAGAAGCAAGGTTCTTTTGCTTTTAATTAATTGTAATTAAACTATATTAACTAGATGATTTTATCCTGAAAGAACTTAAGTATCATTCCAATCTGTGATTTTTGATGGTAGGTCTTCAAACACGACTCATTAACACGACCTAGCAGAGACCGCTAGGCTTCAAAGATGAACAGATCTGATGTTTTGATCGTGTCGATGTCGTTTTAGAGAGACGGCGCCTGCTGCATTAAAAAGGACAAGAGCAAACAGGAAGACATCCAGAACGAAAATGCTCTTTTGGAATTGTGCTGAAAAGTCAAACAACTGTAATTTCCTTTTTGTAAAAAAGACACTTAGCAAGCAGATCCATTTTCTACTCTTCGCTCATGTTACAAGGCAGCGGGGCCAAAAGTAATGGGAGTTCATTGCCTTTTTGGAGATAATGCTCCTCGCTAAAAACCCAATACACATTTTAAATTTCTCAAACCCAATACACATTTTAAATTTCTCTTCCGCGAGGACTGTCGAGGCAACCCTGAGTCTCCTTTGAAGAGAGGGAGTTTGGTCTTTGAAGCTTTTTTTCATCAGAGTTTTCAAACGCAAATGCCGGGGAAGTTCAAAGCCGAGGGAGAGTATTTGTGGCCATATTTCTGTTTTGTTTCAGGGCCCTGGTAATATTAAGCTGAGGAGCTACTGCGTGTGTGCGTGTGTGTGCGTATATGAGCGATGGCAATGAAGAAAAGTTAACCAGAGGGTCAATCAAAAGCTTTTTATTAATTGCTGATGAAAGGAGGGTGCTGGTGTGCATTAGCAGACATGTGTGTACATGCTTGCAAGTGTGTGCAGGTAGATGTATACACCAAGATGCCTCTGCTTGCCTCTGCACACGCACACACACACACACACACACACACACACACACACACACACACACACACACACACACTCCCCAACTGTTTCTCACAAATAAAGACCCCTGGAGCAGCAGGGGCCATTTTTGCTAAAGTGAAGTAACGCCGGTGAGCGCTAATTGACTGGTGTAGGGTAGAGTGAAAGCATCTCTTAATACAACCCTTAGGCTGAAATGCGCGCACACACACACACACACACACACACACCTACACCACACATACACATAGACACACACCAAGGTAATATCCCCTTCTTGCCGTGTCTTTAGGGGAAACAGGCAGATAAACAGCAGGCTCCAATAATGGTGGTTTAGATCTCAATGGGTGAGAGTCAATGCCTCTCCAAGCCGGGGGCTAATGCCAGTTAACTTTCCCTGTAGGGGACGAGCGCAGGCCTGCGGTGGCTCACAAAACAAGCGCTCTCCCAAGATCCTCATTACTTCCAATGCTGAGTAGCAACTGTATGTAAAGCAAAACTTGCAGCTTAAGCTAAAAAACAGCGAGCGGGATGCGGGGGAGAGAGAGCGACGGAGTGAGAGAAAGCAAGAAAATAAGTGTTGGGGAGGGAAAATAATTGCGCACTGTGCTCCTGTTAAGGTTTTCCAGTCGGACGGAGTTAGAATGGGATTTCTCTAAATGGCTAACGCAGCAAGCCGGCAGCATATTCTTCTTTTTTTTCCTCCCCAGGTTTTGGCGGACGGTGTGCTTTGTGAATATAATGTCTGCGGGGAGGGCATTTTGCTGTTTCACTCCGAAACACGAGCAGCCATCAGGAGGAGGAGGAACAGAGGCATGTGGGAGTGTGGGAAAGAGTTGAGTAGACGAGGGTAGGAGGGTTGATGTGTGGATGGGGATAAAGAAGGGGAAAAAAGGAAGTGGGGAAAGAGAGCTGGAGGAGAGATGTGGAGAAATAAGAGGGATGGAAAATTCAGCCTTGTTCCTCAGTGGGAGGCCTGCACCACAGCAACGCTCTGAGCGGAGAAAGCAGCAGAGACAAACAGAGATGGGGAGGAAATGGTGGGGACGAGGGAACGTGAGACACAAGAGGGAACATAAGAGAAAGCGAGCACGATAAAAAATAATGAGAGAAAAAGAGAGGGACAGGGACAGCCAGAGGCAGTGTTCCCACCACGCAGCCTCTTAGGGAGTGGTGTGACTGGAAAACTCGCTCCACACACACTCCACGCTTGCATAAAACTCAACCCCCCCTATACCCTCTTCCACCACTTTCTTATAATAACTCCCACCACTAACAGAGGGAAAATATAAGTTTTAGTTGAACACCCCTGCGGCTTCTTTTCTGGTCCGATATTTTGCACCCTGTGAATTTGTCTTTCTTTCCTGTCGGGAAGTCGTTTACCGACATAATTTCTTTTTTAAAAAGCCCGTATTTATGCAAGCAATTCTGTTCTGAGGTCATCACTCTGGTTCCTTGCAGGCATCTGGGTTTGACCTTTGATCTCAGTGTGGGGGAAAAAAACAGCACCACTGGAAACTTGTTTTTTTCAATCTGTGGTTCTTATTACCACAATTAGAGACAGAAATATATTTTCTGAAATGAAAAATGAAATGCCTGAAACCACAGGCTACGCTGGGGGACAATGTAAAGGACAAGCGCGGATGTAAACGGGTTGGAGGAGAGTCACTGAAGAGATTCATTGGGAAGGACCCTTAAGCTAACAAACTGGACAAGCCTGGCCTTCTCACCCACTCTGTCTCCCACCCTCTATCTATCCCTCCTTCCCCTCTGCCTCCTCCACTCGCCCTGACCTCTCTGTCCTTTTCTCGGCCCTGGAAGCACTTGAAGCGAGCGCAGATACACAGATTAAACTCTCCCGAGCACTCGCCCGCGAGCTCCAATCACCTCTTTAGAAGAAAATAAAAACTTGGAGGGGTGGGGAGGGAGGCGGAGAGGAGAGGGGGAAGGAGGGAGGGTAGGCAGGCGCTGTTAACTGGACCTCGGAGGACCTTGGTGGAGAGAGACAAAGAAGGGAGAAAAATAGAAGAGGGAGAGATTTTTGTGATTTTCTGCAGCAGACAGAGCGAGCTGGGCCATGGATGTTCTCTGTGTCAATTAGTAGCTGCATGATGTGGAAACCTTGTGCTGTGTGGTCCTCACAAATGAAACAAATGTACAAACACAACACACAGACCAATGCAGACGGCAGCCGCTAAACAGGCTGTAAGGTAATCACTCGAGGCAATTCCACACAGTCAGTGTTCGTCCACTAAAAGTGCTTGTTTTTTACCACTAACAAGCTCCGGTTGTTATTAGAAGTGTCTGACAACACTACGGAAAGGACCCTAAAGAGAAGTAAAACCTCTTTCTTTACCTTTTGATTATCCCGCGTCTCGCTCTGAGAGATCTTGCCGCGCATCCACATTGCCGAAATCAGCCTTGACATTAAACATCTTTTAGATAACACTAAGCTACGCTTTCTGTACTCCAACACAACAAAACTCTGACAACGCCGGTGTCCCGTGGCACTCCTCTCTCCAACTCTCACTCACGTTTCCACAAGTCAGATGACACAATAACAGAAAGATAAAGGTAAAGAAAAAACTTTTCATTTCTCTGTAGGGTCCTTTCCATTATGTTGTCAGACACTTATAGTAACAATCTGTGCCTGTCAGAGGCAAAAAGAAGCACTTTCAGTGGAAGCTAATTGCCAGTGAGGAGTTGCCCCGAGCGATTACATTGCAGCCCGTTTGGCAAACAAATGCTTCTTTAAAGAGCACGCAGGGTCAACGAATGGCCTTTGTAGTTACATCTCAAGCCAACTGTACATCCATAGGTGATTATGGAGCAACAGTCTCCAAGAGCACTTTTGTGTTAAACTGAGTGTAGTTAAGTTTGCACCAGGTTGAGCCTGTTAATGGATATGGGTCCTCCTCGCCATACTGACAGGTACACTGACCTGCTGACAACTTGTTGAATCAGCCCATGTAAACACAGCCCAAGCAAACACTAAGTATGTCTAGAAGTATCCAGGAAATGCAGAGTTTTGAAAAGCAAAACACACACAAATCAACATATTTGGGACTGAACTTTTTCAGGATCTTGAGTTCTGCACTTTGACTGGATGACTCCCCCCCCCCCCCCCCCCCCCCCCCGACGACGGTGGCCCCATTCAGCCGCACATCCATCCGGATGAAAGACGAATGTCTGCTTGCCTCGTCCCCAATGTCTCACGGAAGGAGAAAAATATTCCGAGGACGCTCTGAATTACTTCAGAGGCACTGGGAGGAGGGTGGTGTTTGTGTGCGTGTACGACAGTCTGTTTGTGTGTGTGTGTGTGTGTGTGCATATGAGGTGGAGGAAGAGGAGGGGGAGGTTGGCGGTTGAGCAATGTGATTTCTGCTCGACTGTCACAAATCTAGCGCAACAGGAAAATCAATTTGGCCCTGTGTGTGCCTTTTTGGCTCTGGGAGAGAATCCAAATAGCAAGACGAGGCCTGGATAATGTTACAGTGTATTGGATTTGCTTCATGGAGAGAGGGAGAGAAAGAGGGAGACAGAGAGAGAGAGCGAGAGAAGGGAGGAAGAAGAGGAAAAGTGAAGAGACGAGGGAATTACAGGCGTGTCGTGGAGCTCCGACAAGATAGATTTGTGCAAGTGTATGATAGGCTGGCAATCTGTCAGTCTCCCTTCTCTCCCTCCCTCTCTCTCTCTCTCTCTCTCTCTCTCTCTCTCTCTCTCTCTCTCTCTCTCTCTCTCTCTCTCTCTCTATGTCTGGCTCTTTCTCACACACACACACAATCACACACGCACACACAACACTGTCACTCATCCAAGCAAGCGAGCATATATAGATGTTTATGCCATATTAGTTTCACATGAAACCATGAACTAAACCGTTCACAGGTATGTCCTCATGTGCTGTTATATACAGACTGTATATAAAACGTGGACATAGTCACCGTGTCGTCACCCATTAGTTTGTGAACAACGGTTTTGAAGCCTCGAGTTTGACATTTTGGTCGACGCCATCTTGGTTTTTGACCGTCTTGTTTTTTTGGAACCACAAGTGACACGAGAGGGCGGAGCTACGTTAATCAACTTTCATGAACTGAAAACACACTGTGAAGGGGTTAAAGATCAAAGACGAAAACACGGACAACATCCAGAGCGGACAGCCGTGGCAGCGACCTGTCAATGACAAGGTAGCCCCCCTCTAAAGCATACCCCGCTTTATGGTCTATTTTACTCTAAACGGGACCATCATTTACTAAATGAACATCATGCAGTATTGGAGATTTGATTGATAGAGACCATAAACTCATGGTTACAATGTTTACTGAGGTAATAAATCAAGTGAGAAGTAGAGTCATTTTCTCATAGACTTCTACACAATCTGTCTTCTTTTTGCAACCCGAGGAGTCGCCCCCTGATGGCCATTAGAAAGAATGTAAGTGTGAGGCACTTCCACATTAGCTTTAATATTCAGAGCCGCAGGTTGCCGACTGGCTGTTACGTATGCCTCCGGTGTTACTTATTGGTGTGTGTGTGTTTGACAGGCAGGTGAAAGGATGACATGATGAAATCGCTCTCCTCTGACCGCTGTCAAGGGTAACGTGTGCCCCGTGAGTGCTCAGCCGTGTGACATGTCGCATCCGTCTACCGAGTGAGGCTGACCAGTGACAGACTGACACACAAACGCATACATATGCACAGTCTTATACAAAATGACTGGTTCATTTCTTACCCCTTTTACCTCGACACCACTTTTTGCATAATTAAATATGGTTGACATGCGTGCAAAGTCTGCAAACATACGCAGGTGGACACACACTCGAACACACGCTTTGGCACCACAAATACAGATTTTTTATTTGTATTTAAAGGAAAAACCCACACTAACACGCATTAGGAATTTAGTAACTACAAGTCTTCTTTGTATTTGCTTTGTATTTATGTGTATATTTGCTGATAAAACTCACAATATGACCATCATATGGTGGCAATGGAGTTTAATAGGAGAAGAAGAGAATAAAGCCCAAAAATAACATAGATCATCCCAAACAACAGATTTTGACGGCAGTGGAGGGGCAGAATGCATTATTAAAGAACTGCAATTACAATTTCTCCAGTGACCGTCGTCTTAATGAACCAGAATGCAATGCAGCCACAAGAAATTGTGTAGTTTTGACTTTTTCTTGACAGGAGTTGAAACTACTGCAGATAAAAATAGGTGTAATTTTTCACACTAATTAATTAGCTAATTAAAGTTTTGTGTTATTTTGTTTATTCAGAGGACACTGTTATACCGGAATAATAAAGAACGTGTTGTTTTTATGGCTGCAGAAGTAACGAAGTAAAGAAGTGGAAGTGTGGAAGACACAAACCTCAGAAAACAAAACACACACACACACACACACAACGCTAGCTCTCCTGCCCCCTCCTCTCCTCACTGACTTGTACCAAACTAAAACGACAACATTAACCAAAGTGTCCTAACTTGTGATGAAGTGTTAGAAAGTGGAGCGTTCGTAATCAGATGTGCGCTAACCACATTAGTTCTACTGTGTCTCTCTTAGGCGGGCTGCTCCTTGATCTAATTCAAACTGATTGTAGTACAGCCGCTAAAACATGCCAGATGTTACTCACTGCTCCACGCTTTATCACCATTTATTTGGCATGGGGAATATTTTTAAATATTTTCTTATTAATCATGTCCCAGCGATCGGTTTCGCTTCCCGTCTTTGCCGCCTCATTCCGGATTCTCGTCATGATTCTTGGCACGAGCGCCTGGAAAACCAGTGTCCTAGTTTTTCATTAGCGTCAATCACTCCGGTAAGCGGCTTGGAGGAGGGGAGGAGGAGGAGCTGGCGTCGGGTTCTCACTCAAGACATTTTGCCCCGCCTCGTCAGAGTGACTGACAGGTCTGAGACACGCTGATGCGCCGGTTGGCCACGCAGTCGGGCAGAGAGGTGGTGCGATGACGGGGAGGCCAGGCGAAAACAGTGTGTGTATACACACACACACACACACACACACATGCCTGTCTGAAGCAAATCAAATCCACACTCGTTTATAATGCTCAATGTTTATCTAAATGGTTATGCGCTCTGCTGTGGCCTCAGGAGACAGACAGACACACCGTGCATTGTCTGATAATCCTGTTGGTGTCGTATTTGGCCTGCCATATCTTAGATAAGGAAACAAATCAGATGGGAGGTCCTCCACTACCAGTCAGTCTCAATTCATTAATACTCAGAGGTGTGAGGAAATATTGTCCGGAGAAGAATGTTGGAAATACTCGTGCGATCCACGGGGGAGATGGGCTTCATCAAAATTCCACTGCCATGTAGGAATGTGTTCGTACAACGCCGTGATTGAGGAGTTAACAAGTCTCAAACTATGCAAGGACAAAAACTGTGAGAAGAAAATGAATGAGACATGAAGTGCTCTGCGCTAAGCTGTAATATTCTTCAGCGGTCTGAATTAGGATTTCAAATGTACCAGATGTATCAAAGTCGAGACATGCTGGATTGATATTATTTGGTCTTCTGCTTCTGTGTGCACTCAGCTTCATCCTCTGTCCAAACTGTCAGAATGAAAATGGTTCTGGATGGATTATACGGTGAGTTGGAGTTGAGAGAAAAGACATGCTATTAAAGCAGGATGTTGTCGCCTTTATGGGTCATCTGGACTGCTCTAAGAAGACGTCAAACCCTGTTCACATAACACTCAAGCAAAGTCTCACGAGCGAATATACAAAGAATGGATTATGACTGATACCACCAAGAACTGTGCATCACTTGCGACCGCTATCTGCCGCGTCTCAAGGTGTGATTCATAAAAAAATATTGTGCTAATAATATTACAGCGCAAACACAGCCATGCAGTTTTTCAGCTGAGTTCAAATATCCATGTGGCAAAGTATGAATGTTGCTTCTATGCCAAGAACACAGGAGGCAGAACAATGGCACCAAGAAAAATAAAGAAAAATATCATTTTCAGATTGTGAGCTGGAGGTCCTGACCGACGAGTTGCAGAGGCCTCAAAACTTCAGGCAACTAGTTTAAACGAGAGAAACCGTATTTGGGATTTAACATTCCAGTCCCACAGTACAAATGTGCTTCAGTTACCACCAACTCTCTGAAGACGATAACAATTTCACTCTAACTGCGTGTGGCTATTAGCGCTGATCTTTGTGAATTCAACTATTTTTGAAATGAGGGTCATTTGCATAGAAAGGAGCCAATTTTGCACCAAATATATGCATATTACTTAAATCTAACGTGTGCAAATAGCAGCGGCGCACCGAGACTCTATTTGCTTGGCAGCACAGTTAGGGGTGCATTTCACCTTTTGCGGGTGCTTTGAAAATTACACGTTTTTCTTTTTGTCCTATTTGTGCAGGTTTAGCAAAAGTTGCGCAATCCCTTTTTGAATTCGCCCCTCGGTGTATAGATTTACATAGAAAATATTATTAAAGGTAATCATATGAAATAGGCAGAGAAACACAGGTTCCTTCCTGTAACCCTGCTTTTTACTGATCTGATGTATTTGCCGTTTGGTTATAAAAAGGTGTGAAGCTTCATCCTGGCAAACCCACTACATTTAAATGTTGGCATGTTGTTATTTGTGGAAGCGTGTAGACCAATTCTGCATCAGGGTCAGTTTTCTACATGACCTTTTTAAAATCCTCTTTAAATGCACATATTTAAAACAAAGGCTAAGCTCTTTAAACAGCGAAATATATGGAAAGGTCAAGCAGAAATATAAGAGTGATACCTGTGATATGTTTAAACAGGTTTACTAATATTCCTGCATTAAAGCAGCTCCATTTTCAAAGAGCACATCAAAAAACTGAGTCACACGGGACTGTAAACTAAAACTTCTAGCCACCCACCAATCAGTGACGTCACAGCAACTATTTTTTCATCATCTGTCAAAGGCAACGCACCTCGTTTGACATCAATGGCTGGGGAATGTTTGTGATTGTTTTCTCATTTGCTTTCGAACAGCGGCCTCTTGTTTGGTGGCACAAAGCAATTTCCCTTTAAGCTGTAAAGCAATTTTGCAAAGTTCCCAGGGAATCTCACATGGTGGTACAGGATGTAAAATGCAGTGTTGGGACCGGTTCCTACGGCAATTCCTGTCAGTTATAGTTTTGTTTGTTTGTGGCGATTTAACTAATAGAGTTTTCATGCTAGAACATGCACCTTCCGTCAAGATAGAAATCGGATTATCAAGCTGGATGTGCATTAATGGAAACCTTACCCGGTGCGGTGGTGTTGGCTGAGGGTCCGCTGGCAGGAGAGATGGGTCCAGAGCCTGATCGCGACTGCTGGGACTGAGTGGAGCCTGCAGGTGAGCCCACAGGGGAGGGAGAGGGCCCGCTCCTCTGGCTGGGTAGGTGGGGGGAGGCGTGAGGGGAGAAGGGGGACTGTCCCTGGTTGCTGGCCCCTCCCTGCTCCCCCTGGCTACTGCTGCTGCTGCTGCTGGAGGAGCCACCGACGCTGACGGCTGAGCCCAGACCAGCCTCCGTCCCAGTGGGGAGGTCATCAATCGAACCGGACAGATCCTGGAACGGGAGAAAGGACTTACAGTGAGTGTTTCTGAAGCTCACCCAAGCGTTTGATGAGAAGTGACATGAAGCAGGTGGCAAATTAAACCGTGAACTCAAGCAAAGACAAATTTACCAGGTAAATATAATCACGATAAATCAGAAATATTGCAACTATTTCAGCATAGTTGAAATACGATTGTTTGGCTGAACGATCAGATAGTACAATCTGTAAAAGCCTCTTGAAAAGAAGAAGAAGAAGTAAAACACATAATGCTAAGGCGCACCATATTTCTAAAGCTTGCATTAGGTATTAAGATTTTTTTTCTGAACTACTGTAATCACTGAGATAAAGTCCGGGTGACAGTGGAACAAAACTATTACCCGCATAAGAAGACACTACTGTACACTGGCTGCTGTGGTGAAAATGAATTGTAATGGGCTTTCATTCAGACAAAGGGTGAGTTCACATTACAGTTTTCATTCCCTGTGGTGAGCGCAGAACTGTGTGTCACTGTGTGTGTGTGTGCTATGTAGATACTCCCCCTCCTGAATTGATACCATGGAATCCCCTCCAATACTGCTGACAGAATACTGAATGCTGTATACTATAGTGTAGAGTATATTAAGTGTGGAGCACGGGAAGTAGTTAGACAACAATGAAAGATGGAAGAGACAGTAGAAGAGGTAAAAAGAAGACCAGATTTGATGTGATGCAATGTGATTGCTGCCCTCTAACTACACATCACTCACATTTGGACACAGACACACACACACACACACACACACACACACACACACACACACACTAGCGTCTGTACCCCAGCTGTAGCTGAATATGGGGGAAGTCACCTGTAAGTGACCCCTGTTTCCTGGCTGGTGCCCGCTTGGGAAGGAAGGGTGTATGCCAGCTGATCCCTCCTGCTCTATCAGGCCTGTTGACCCTGTCCCACCTGAGTCCTGTGCAACCATTACTGTCACCACAGAATGATATGTGTCTATCTGTCTGTCTGTGAGTCACTAAGAGCGTATGTGGGGTCACAAAATCCAAATACACCTACAGAAATACGCACCTACAGGGACAGCTGTCACATTTTTCACATAAACATGCATACTCAGGCGAGACAAAACTTTTTGCAAACCCCGCATGTCTTGAACGCATTGGCTGTGACTACAAATATGGCATTGGTTTTGAATTTATGCAGCTCTGTCACACATTCAATTCAATGTCGACAGTGGCAAAAAAACGGTGCTATTTCTCATTTCCCTAGCACCGTGTTATTCCATATAAAAAGTGAGACAGGCGTCGCCCATGTCTCTCTATACATGCATGGCTTAGTCTGTGCAACAGACAACCAAGTCAGTGCGGCAGTCGGTCCACGGCTGCTTGTTTTGGTTAATGCGATCTCGGCATGTGACACACAAAGCCTTTGTTTTCCATCATGCCGCTGTGAGTGCCCACCCGCTCTGCCAGCCTGCCAGTCTGTCGCCTGGTGTTATCTTCCCCTCGCTCGACATTGGGATCTTCTCTCTTCCTCTCTTTCTTTCTCACCCGTGGTACCACTCCCTGTCTCAGCCAATCAAGTCACCCAGTGTTCTGAGCTGAGTGAAGTAACGCGCTGCCTCAACCAACAGGGCTGACTGCTTTTTGCAACCGACCCGCTGCCCCGGGTGCATGCCGGTTGACACAGCGGGGTTACCACGAGAGCTGGTGTAACCGTGGTGATGGCTTTTCCAAAACACCAAGAGCTAGCCCGATGTACAGCTAGGTTGTTAACCCACAGGCTAAATGTGTGAATGGATGGGAATAATTGCATTTCACCTAATTGGGTGGTGCTGCCAGCTTTTCCAGTGGCAGTTTAGGGGTGGGAATATGTGTACCAGTAATTCGTTTAGAGGCTGTTAGGCTCATTTGGATTATACACGCACTTGAGCACAGCCGTGTGGCCCAAGACCAAAAAAGTAGCAGCACTATAGTAACACGAAAAGGGTGGGAAGGCGTGCCACCCGTAGACAAGTATAAAAATGTCAATTGTAAATACCCAATAAAACCACAGTTATGACTTATGGTTACTGAAACACTACCGTAAAAAAGTCATTTCACAACGCACCTACACTGTGATGCATTTATCAACACAAACACCTCCCTCCACATGTACACGTGGTCCCTGTCAAGGGCCATGGAGTATTGTGGTACCTGGCTAACAGTCTGCTACATAGTCATGTTTAAAGAATCGAAGCCAGCCAGCCAGCTAACCAGCCAGGCAGGCATGCGGTCGGGGGATCCAAACGCCCAACAATCTGGGGCCCCAATCCAAAGTGGCCCAAATCCAATTTGTTTGGCTCCGGGCTGCAAATTGCTCTGTGCATTGAGTCTCCAAATAGCTGTCAACCACTCCCGCTTGGCGTCCTGTATCACTTAATTCGCTCCTGGAGCATGTAATTGTCATAATAAGAAAAATATTGAGGTGATAATAACCAGTTACTTTGAGATGCCCCCCCGCCCGCCTCAAGACAGACACACATACAGTCGCGTATACGCACATAATGGGCCGAGACTGCCATCCACACATTTCACACTACGGTGGGGAGGCAGTCGCTCGTGACCCTTCACCTCGCTGGTGTTGGTGCCTGCCTGCACTCTCTCTCGTTTAGTGGGCCTCTGTTTTTGTGTGTGTGTGTGTGTGTGTGACAGGCACACAGGCTGCTGGGCTGTCACAGCGAGACATGCTTGAGCACTGATGCGGCCGAGGGGACAGATGAAGCCCCACACACACACACACACATTCCCCATCCCGTCCCTCACTCCTACTACTGACCTACTCTCTCACAGACCCACGCACACCCCAGCAGGGTACAAGGCATCAGTGTGAAGCACGGAGCTGTCACATCCAGCAGACTGTGGGCCTTTCTCCCCTGACCACGGTACTGATGTTGACTCCTCTCACCGCGCACACTGGGAATTAATCAAAGTTGCTATGGTAGAAGGCACCAAGCGTCTGTGTGAGAGAGAGTGGTTCTCTGTCTAGACAGGGAGGAGCCAATGGCGGCAGCTTCCTGTGGGCTACAGGAAAGGAGAGCGACTGGAGAAAGTAGCAACTTAACTCTGTCTCTTTCTCACACACAGTCTCTCACTCTCTCTCTCTCTCTCTCTCTCTCTCTCTCTCTCTCTCTCTCTCTCTCTCTCTCTCTCTCTCTCTCTCACATCGAGTATCTATTTTTCTGTCTACTCCAGACAGAGGGATAGTATGGCTGAGGGCTCTGCACCAGATGGCTAACCAGCTAACTAGAGCCTGAAACACAAACCCAAACACCACAAGTGGGCACCGTGAGCGGTATCACTCAAAAACAACCTCCCTCAAAAACCTTTGTATTACAAGTACCGCATTCATACTAGTGCGTGGGAAATGGTAACATGTTTTACTATATAATAAATAAAAATGTACTAATAGCAAACTTGGTTGGTTTCATTCGTTCAAGTCATGAGATATCTGTCTCTGAGATATCTGCCTTAGATGGAGGTGAGCGACATTTGTTGGTTATGCTCACAAAAGCAACATCTTTCAAACAGTGTCCCTAGCTGTCAACAGTTTTCACGGGGACTATTTCCGTTTCTGGACAATCCATGTTGCTCCTCAATTTTTAATATGTCATTTGTCAATGTTGTGGGCACCATAGACAACATTTCTGGCTGCAGAATTCCCAGAGACAGGTATCTAAAAGCCTGGGCAAATAAAGCCAACCCATCTGCATGGATATAGAGATAAGCGAGAACAAAGGTATATTAATACATATTTAAATTAGATATTGTAGGTGGTCAGCCATCCCAAGAATCTACGTAATACATGTGCTGTATGAATATATACGAATATATGGGCATGGTTTATTTTAAGATATGTTTATATTTTTTCATAAATGAACATAACAAGAGTTATTGGTTGCTGTAAATGCCACGAAAAGCTTCTAAATGTGATTCCAACTTCAGCCTGTGTTAGCCAAATCAAGTGAGTATTTTCAGAACTTCAGAAGTCTTTTTAGCACAAAATCTCCTCTTTGTTACTATAGCTCCACTGCAGCTCTGTCAGGGCGAACACAAAGAGGACATTTAGCGATAAAAGTCAGATTTCCGAAGCCTCATATTAGCTTCGGCTGAATTTAAGAATTTACATTTAAACAGAATAAGAACTGTGTTTTTAATTCCCCCCCATCTCTTACATTCGAATTGCATTAGGAAAGAATCTCTTCACAGCCTGTACGTGAAGGGAGAACGACCAAAAACTCTTTCAATGTAATCCAGACGTATAGGCAGGTCAGCATTGTTTCAAGACAGACTTGAAAAAATGTGAACCTCTGCTTTAAAGCTACTTTCACACGTACACTTTCACGCAGTATTGATGTTTTTACCGATGTGTATATGTATCCATATAGGAACGGTGTTTCCACAGGTCAAGAGTAAAATCTATGATAATGTTACACAAAGCGACGATTATACTCCACTTCACGGTGCTACAGTATATACAGAAACAACACCTCAGTGGGCTCTGGGGGGAGTTTTAATCTCCGTTTCTCTTCTCTGGGTAAATATGATGATGTAAACTGTAATTAACTCAAACAGCTATCGTTTGTAGGCCTGGGGGACAGGTCTGCTCATGGCAGCACTGCACTCATTTACCGGCTCCGGCCGCTGTGTTTTCTGTCTTTATGACGCACTGGAGACTAAGAGGAAATGCTATTACACAAAGATGCTGTTTTTTATCCTCCCCCCCTAACCGTCGATTGAGGCGAAATCCAAATGAAATGCCATGCAAATGAATCCAAATGGACTGCTGAACGTGTGCGAGTGTGTATGTGTGAAAAAGGGGTTTTAATGCGATGCCCCATGTAGAGCACCAACTGTAATTCCTTTCACTAAGTGCTATTAAGTACAGAGAGAAGAAGAGAACTGCGAAGGAGAGAGAGACTTAGAGGAGGGAGATTTAACACAACACCCCCACCATCATTTCTTTATTTTGATGTCAATCAGCTGGAATGTCTGCCAAAGCTGGAATGATGATGATAATTGGTGATGATGATGAGAATTGATAGGAATTATGACGATTGAAGTGCCTAACTATAAAATGCTCATCAAAATGTGCTTGCCAGTGCACAGTACTGCTTTATTAATTCTATGCGGGAATGTGCGAACATGCCTGGACGGGGTATGTCTTTGCTAGATAATGTGAGTGTTTGTGTGCAAACTGGGATATGTATATGTATGAGCTCGTGTGTGTGGAGATAAGAGTTCTCGAGCAGAGTCTCTGCCACCTCCTGAGGGCCTTTGCCTTGTGCCTCCTCCCCTCACTGAGGATTTCACTCAGAGAGACTCCAAGTGCAGGCAAGGGCACTCTTTGCAAACCGAGGGGAGATGTTTGGCGTGCCTCAGGCTCGCCAAAAAACCCATGTGGGCCTTAGGCATAGCACCCAGCAGGCACTCAATTATGCTAGCATGCCAACCCATGCACATCTTTGTTGTGCCACAAGCTTGGAGGCTGAATGTTCCTATCTCGAGTGCTTAAAGTTTCCAATTGTCTCCCACTCAAGTCAAGTTAAGGCAGCCACAGGTGAGAAGAACCAACACGGAGACGCAACACGGTGGAAGCAGTTGCAGTGAATGGTAGCGGTACTTTTAGATTAGTCTCTGCTCGAAGGCATGCCTAGTGTTGAACTTGTACACGCCAAAAGAGACAGCAGGTGTTCGTGTGATGGTTTGAGTTTGAGATAGAGGTTCAAACCTTGACTACTTTCACACATCTGGCCAATCCAACAAGCCCCAAGCACACAGAGGCCTTTACGGTGCTTTAGGAGTACACATTTTTACTGAAGTTGGTCTGAGCAGGAAGCAAAGCCCAAACACTTGCGTTGCTACTTCCACGGTGTATCTGCTGAGACTGCCGCTGCTCTGCTAATGGGCTGCTCTCGCTACACCTCCTGTGTAGACACAGTGTAAGCACAGAAATGAACAGTTCACAAAGAGAAATAATTGCATGTAGACGGTGTTCATAGGAAACACTGTATTAGTGAGCAGCATGCTGGTTCGAACAAACAGCGGTTCATGATTAGAGAGGAACTATTTTGTGATTTGAAAAACATTCCGCACTATTTGGCTACATTGCTGAAGACAGCCTCTTTGCTCCGTCTCTGTTTTTGTTATCTGGAACAAAAGCAGCCAAAGAACAAACTGTTCAGGGCTTCCCAAAGTTGTGCAGAGGAGAGCCACAGAAGCACTGAAAAGCAATTGTGCTTTTCTTTTCAATTCTGCTTATGCACACTTCACAAAGCCCAGACAATCTCCTGATGATACCGCAACGTCTCGATAAGAGGAAAAGAAAGCTCTCTCTGTTTTTTCCAGCCCCAGCACACTGAGCGGAAAGAACTCAGAGCCGTCCTGGAGCCAGACGTGGGGGTCAAACTGTCTCGTGGACACCTGACTGAGGATTCCAAAAAGATTCATTAAATCTGGTGATAATAGTAACAGTGACTCCAATGCATTAGCGATTATTGCTTGTTGTAAGATAGGGGGCTCACTGAGTGATAACTGCCCCGGCTCTTAAGCCTCTCAAAATGTGGAGATATGGGGCGGGCCACATTGAAAGGGACATTCGAGGCCCTATTACCCCTAAGCTGTTAAAGACGCCCAAATCTGGCACTGCTGTCTCCAAACCGGAGGGATTAGTGTTGAGTTCCACTCCGATTCCCCCTGATAATATGCCAAGCTGCAGCAGCAAGGACTACTTAGCCAGAGGCCCCTATTCACTTAATGCCCCCCCCCCCCCCCCCCCCCCCCCCACACACTGTCTTCTGCATCAACAACAATGACTGCAAAGTGTCTCAAAAGACCAAAACAACCTCATTTAAGTGGCTAAATAAAGACGGGGGCCGGCCCTCTTTGTGTGCCTAGGTATTGAAGTCGAAGAAGCCACACACTCCATCTCCACCCGCCCACGAGTCGGACCTTTCACACGGTTGAGTTAGGTCATTGGTATTCTGCCTAGAAGTGTGTATTTAAATTTGCTTTCATTTCAAACGGCGGCTTTACAGAGGCAGAAGAGACAGGCTGAGCCTGCTTATTGTTTGAGCTGTTGAAACCTTTTTTTTTTTTTTTTTTTTCAGAAGTCCACAAAGGTTCTTCACACTTTAGTTTTTAATGCACAAGCCGACCACTCACCGCCTCCCCTTACAGCAACACACACACACACATACACCATCACCCTATTTGTTCTGCACGTATTGGTACCACTAATGTTTTTATTTATGGCATTCTAGCATGACATCCTGCCATCCACCCACCCCCCCTCACCTCTCCACTCACCCAAGAGAGAACTGAAAAAATGACGCATGGCATAGAGTGTTAGAGAGTGTGCAGATATGAATGTGTGTGTTTGTGTTTGTGTGTGTGTGTGTGAAAGAGAAAGAAAGAGAGAGATGGAAGGAGAGGAGCAAAATAAAGAAATAAATAAAGGGCCCAAATTCCTCATTTCTAATTCAGCTGCTCGTTCAGCTTAACCTCTCTCTCCTCAGCAATTAAAGCGCACGCCACATCCTTCACGCTGCGTACAGCCGAGGCTAAATAATGCAGGGGGCATCCAGCACCCGCATCCTTTATCATCCCAAATGACAGCCATTTGCATATCTCCCCAGTCAATTAGAGCGCGGCGGAATAATCAGCCCATAATTGGGGGAGAGCGTCGGTAATCACCCGCCCTGGCACACCGACAGGGCCATTGGAGGAGTGAGGGGGGAGAGAGGTTGTGTGTGGGGTTGGATGTGTGTGTGCGTATGTGTGTGTGTCATGGAGACAGTCCACCCGACTGCAGCCTCTTCACTTCAAACTAACAAGTCCAAACAACCAGTCTAACTTCTCTCTGGTTCCCTCTAATACTCCCTGTCCTCCTCCTCTCCGCTGCCCCTTCTCCTCGCTAATTTGCACGTACCGGCTTCCTCAGTCTATTTGCCTCCAGCACATTATTTCTATGTGATATCTTTCATCAAAATGGGTCAGTAAAGGACTTTTAATGGCATAAAAACGGAACCTTGAATGACGGGTTTCATTCCAGGAAGCCATTCATCCTCAAATGTTATCAAATGTTAATTGCCCGCCATTTAAAAAACATGAATAATGACATCCTCTTTAGTGTTGCTGCTTTGTAAGTGAGATTCAAGGGTTCAAGATCACCAGTGTCAATAATACATTTTTCATGCCAGCAATTGGTGGATTGGTGCAGTCTGTGGATAAGCCACATTTATCAGATTTTTGAGTAAATGTAGGAATGAATTATTCACATGCAAAGCAATGTTCCAAGTTCCTTTCAAATTTGTGGATTTCCTGTCAGCAAACATGACTGTGGAGCAACATGTTTTTTTGCCTGCTTGCAATTCGCCTATAAGAGCTATTAAATTCATACTAGTCCCTTTACTTAGCAAGAAACACCCAAGAACAATGTGAGAAAGACTGCGCTGAGACACCACTGGGAAAATCCCCTGCTTGTCCCCGTTAGATGCAGACAATCAAAGTGGTTTCATGGGAAGTTTTCTGGGCAGCTTTGAAGTGCAGTAGCTGCATAGCCTCTGTATTTCCTGCTGAAAGGGGAATGACCATTTTTGTGAAACAACATCTCCTTTAATACACTGTAACCTCCCATTCCTCAGATGCTTTGGTTCTGTCCTCTGAACATGACAAATAAAAGGATGACTTGAGAAAGAAAGAGAAAGAAAGAGGGGTTGACAGTAAAGGGTGCGGTGCAGGTGTGTGTGTGTGTGTGTGTGTGTGTGTGTGTGTGTGTGTGTGTGTGTGTAAAGGAACATCAGAGGAACCCAGGCAAGGTTAGTTCCCATCTGCAGTTCCATCCTTTTGTGTTTCCCCAGCTGCTTTCTTTTCCCTCTCGCCTTTGTATTTATTTTACCCAATCCAGTTCAATGTTAGCCAGCACTGCATCTGTGGAGTTTCAGGCCCACCTTCGTTTTGGAGAGATGAAACACGTGGCATTCACTTCTCCTTGATAGAAGTGGCAAGAAATAAAGAAAGGAAGTTATATCTCGGAAGGAGGGCACGGGGAGGAGGGCGAGGATGGCACAGGGGATGCTAGCGAAGATTTGTTTCGATTCAACCTCCACATAGGACTTCAGTCTATTGCAGGTGAGGGGCAGACCAGCGTACCGGAGACAAAACAAGAGTTTAAATACACACAAAAAAAAGCCTCCTTTGAAGAGAAAAGACTACAGAAAACACAAGAGTGGCAGCATCCTTAAACAGCTCTCCCTGTCCGCAGAGGGAGGAAACATTGATTTCCTTTTTCGTCATTTTTTTAAGGGGGGGTGTCTTTCTCTGCTTAATCCCCCCATCCCTCTACTCTCGGGGATCTGTGGCATTTCCTGCCAGCCAGCCAACCCTGTGCTGCAGAGACTTATGCATCACTGTCAGAGTGACTCTGATCAAAAGAAGGGAGGGGAGGGGAGGCGAGGGGGAGAGTCTGGTTTGATCGGTGCGATGCAAAACTCTTCCCCCATTGGACGTGCCGCCTGTCAGTGGGTCCACCTCGGTAATCCATCAGCCCCCGCCGCTGATCAATAACGTGATTGGTTGAATTCTGAGAGGTATCTGGTCGTGATCTGTGTATCCTAAGACTGTGAATGTAGCGCTCAGCTGGACGATGCATAATATTTGGAAGCCTGATCACTGATCCCCTCTGTTATTTCTCCTGAAACATCTGAAATGAAATGGGTCTACAGTACCTGTTAGTTAATTATTCAACCCAAATTACAGAGATGGTGACCCATAAAGGACTACTGGGTGCCTATCAGATGATCCCTGTGTCTGATTCGCACTGTACATTTTACTAAACAAATCTCACACATATTAAGATCAAGAGACCAGAAAACTTCAGAAATGAATGTAAATAACAGGAGGATCTAAGGTAATATAGCTTTTGCCATGTTTACAAGGCACAAAGACCTACTAATTCTCTTTTTCCTCATTTCTATTTATAACTACCATAGTAGGACACCAATAATTCTCATCTGTCCTCTGCACTGTAAGTTGTTAAAATGCACTGAACACACATTAACACAGCAGGCTATATCTACTGTTCATACTCAAGACACTGGTTAAGCGTTCGCTAAAGAATGGTGTGTTATATTCAAAAGCTCATCATGTAAACGTGTAAAGAAAAGTGTCTTGTTTTTAATCATCCTTTTTGCAACATGTTTCGATATGCAAATATTCATGTTGAATCAAAATGTGAAATCATTTTTGACATCAATTGGCGGCTTCTAGCAAATTGCTGTGCTGTGTGTTTGCTACTATACACGGAAAAAAGTTCCATTTGGAGCTGACCTTTGACCTTCCAGCGGAATAGGTCGGCGTAGTAGAAAAACGAACGTCCCTGTGACGATATCTTTAAAATATTACAGAAATATTCCACACATGTGTTGCTGTTTGAACAAATTTGTAGCTATTATATCATTAGCGAAATAGAAAGACGGATATTTGGGGAGACAGCGGGCTGATGGAAGAATAAAGAGACAATATGATTCTCATTTCAGGGTAATCGAATCATCCAAGCTAGCTTACGCACTGAAAGAGGCACGCAGATTGGCAGCAGCCCTCTCAGGACAGGCCCCGGCGTCGACGTCAGCCCACATTTCAGAGCGTTCAAACTAACTTTTTTAGCGGTGAAAACAAATTGGGCTCACCATCAAAGAGACTTTTCAAAAAGCCATTTCTCTATGCCAGTTCAAAAGAACCCTGGTTGGTAAACAGGCACGGAGAATTCACAGCGCAAAATATTGTAGGAGGTACAAACGGCTGGAGCTGCACCACAACAAAGGCAGAGGAGAAGGAGTGGAGGGGTGTAATTCATCACACACTCAACAAAAGCAAGTGTGACTGACTGTCCATGACCAATGAAACAAAACAAAACAAAAAAATAAATAAAAAACTTCTCCCTAATTGGAGAAGCTGTTTTCTTTTTTTCATTTCAAACCCACTCCATCTACTGTGTTTATTTTTTTTATCCCTCCAATTTCTTGCTGTTCAGTGTTCCTGGATGCCCTTGCCCTCTCCTCCTCCTCCTCCTCCCCGATCTCCCTCTTCCCCTTCCCTCCCTCCCACTCCCTCTGTTTCTTCATTAAAACAATTCACTGTGAGTTATACCGGCCTCCATCTTAAATGAGAAGACAGACGGCACTTCAGGAAGAGAGAGACGGCATGAACGGAGAAGAGGAGAGAAGAATGGGGAGGTTAGGAGGAGGAAAAACGGCTTGTGCGATTTCTTTCACATACCAACCGTCCATCCACCTCAGGTAAAAATCTCATTTGTCAGGAATTCATCTGAAGACCAGAGGATGGAGAGAGACAGAGAGATTGAACGAGAGCAGCAGCAGCAGCAGACTCCAGCCCACCCCTCCATCGAGCCGTCATTAGATATGCACAAGACAAACTGCTGACACAAAGTCACCCAGCGTGCTGAGCAGGGACTTGTGGGTGGGCAGGAGGAATCCATCCCTCCGTCCCTCCACCTGTCTATTGACATCCCTGGCTCTCCCTTGTCTGCCTCCGGTTTTTGCAATTACAATCAAACGGCAGCATCCAGGCCCCCGAGCACTGACTGACGGCTTGGATTAAGCGAGACGTGGAGAGGCCTTGGGATGCTGTGTGTGTGTGTGTGTGTGTCTGTCTGCCAGTCTTCTGTTCATCTACGTGTGTGTACTACATTACTTTGTATGTGCAGCATGTTGCAGCGTCAGAATTGATGTTTGAGTTTCTGTTTCTCTTCCTGTCCATCACTTGATTTTGTCTGTACATTTGTGTGTGCAGTGTTAATGTGTGCTGTTGGTCTGTGTGTGTAGATGACAGGGAAGGCGTATGTATTAGCATGAAAACGAGTGTGAGCAACAATGCATTTGCGCATTTCAATTAGCTCCCACTGTGTGGATCCTTTGTTTCTGTTGGCTGGATTTGGGAAATGTATCATAAACTTATTATTTTGGGGAGCTCACGTGCCCCTCGAAAACTGACTGAGCAGCATCTTAACAATTACAGGCAATTAAAGAGTACGCTCAGATATATGATTTGCACAAAAATATATATACATTCAAAAATGCATTCCCATTGCCATTTCATTGCGAGTGCTGCACAGAAATTGTACAGAAGAATCCGGATTCTACATTTTAAAGAAGTAACAAAGTGAGACATGGAGAAATGTCATGAAAAGTGACAAGACAAGCAAATCAAAAATTTCAGGATATGGAAAGAAATCACAAAGCTGTCAGGATGAAAAAAGAAGAAGGAACACAGACATACACCCTTTGAATTAACTTCACTGCTGCACTGCCGCAATCGAGCAAGCCATGTCAAACATGCAACCGAACAGAAAACTGTTCCTCAGAGGGCAGCAACTAAAGTGGGAGGAACAAAAACACGTCAATCTGCTTTGTCCAAAAGAATTTGAGCATCTCTGCCGTGTCTTCCGTGGGATCGGTTCTTTAACTCTTCCTTGCTCGACGCAGACGTCATCCATCAAAGGTGACAAATGTGACATGACGGCTCTGCTTGGGAAGCTGCGGTGACTAAAGACAGAACACTACTTATAGCACAGTATGTGACAACGGGAGGTTTGATAAAACAAAACCAGATATTCAAATCTACTGATCTTGTTGTGTCCTGTAAGCCCCCCCCCCAAAAAAAGTCTATAGGCTTAAACATGTACAACACTGACAATTTGGTTGTATTTCTTTTTAGTGCTCAATTTTGGCAAGAATCCACAGATTCCAAAGAATGTTATTTTAATCTTTGGAAAGTGCGAAATGAGTTGAAATTACCAATATTTTCATAATAACTAATTTAACAAATACATTTCCACTCCAGCCCCTGAGGACATTGGAAACAATTGGGTTTTTAGGAACAAAAAAACTTTTCTGCACCGACTTCTTCATGCTTTTGCTGCAGCGCTTTGCTTGCTGTCGTGTCAGGATTTAGTTTCTCTCTTAGAAAGCCAAAAAGCATTTTAATTCGTCAGTTATTTAGCTTGATGTGATCCGAGAGGTTTTTTTGTTTTTTTTTGCGAAACCTTTGGCATCCCCAAGTGAACCATTCGCAGTGATAAGGACGAAGGACACCGAATCGTGGCACATGACAGCTGAAACATAAAATAAAATCTTAAGAAGGCATCTTAATACCGGCTATGAATATGCCAGTAGCACACTCTCATTCAGATTCACCATTGGTATCAGTCAGCCATCCAGTTTGCATATTCACACCGTGATTTGAGGTGGAGAGTCGTCCCGGATGCCCTCCCCTCCACCCCTACCCGGCCTGACGGAACAGAGACCATGCTCGCCAACCAGAACGTCCTCGCAGGGCTCGTGAGCCAATGGTCGTCCCGGCTGTGTGTGCGCGAGGGAGCGCGTGTGCGCGTGTGCGCGTGTGTGTGATGTAAGCACGGGGAAAGGAGAGGTGACAGCGGCGCGAGGCTGATCTAATAACAGGAGTAGATGAAGCGTTGTCAGATGCTGCAGCGAGCAGCTCAACGTTTGGTAAAACACACACGCGTCTCCTCCCAGACAGTCTGCTTCGCTCACACAGTATCTGTGCCTCACACACACACACACACACACACACATATTCAGACACGCACATTTCTGTGTGATAGACAGTTTCATAGTGTCGTAGCTGAGGTGTTGGCCTATAAAAAGCAGTGCTGATATGATTTAATGGGCGAGTCTTATTATAAGACTGTCGCTGGGCCAGTGTAATCTGGCTAGCGCTCCAGGGCATGAGCGCTGAGACACATGCACTACAATACTCCGCAGCAGATAATATTGCTATGTGCTACATTGCTATTATAAGATAGAGCCATTTGCCACACTGATATGCCGTGTATGAGGCTGTCATTTGGGAGGGAGTGATTTATGACTGTGAGGCATGAGAATAAAGACAGATTATTTTTATTCATGTGTCTTTAGAGGCCAACTTCATTGCTTTCTTTGTTTGTACTGCACTTATTTTTACACGGCATCAAAGGGAAAACCCGTCTTCCGTGCAAAACACACACAACACCATATGGGCTTTGTGTTTGTATAAGCTCTGTGGAGTCTGGACCACCCACTCAAAAACTGCACAATGTCACTTTGACATTGATTCTGAATCTGCACTTAATAGAACAAGATCCCTCTGTTAGCTGTCTTCCAATTTTTGCTGGGACTAAAATTGCTATTAATTATAAATAGCAGAGCAGCTGTCTTAAAATATATGACATATCTACCAGCGTATTAGACACTGAGGTGATATTGCCTCTCCTGCCACTTTTAATATCGGCACCCTGGCTCCAATCACAGCCTAATAATGGCTTCTCATTATAAGCTGCATGTGTGTGTGTGTGTGTGTGTGCAGGGAAGGGATGCTTCAATTTCACCACTTAAAAGCCACAGATGACACCTTGTAAAAAGTTAATTTCATTTTAGACATTTACGGAATAGGGCTGTAAATTTAAGCTCTCGAGCTGCGCTGTGAGGCTATCAGCTCTGATAATTGAGATATTGAATAATTAGATGTAAGCAATTCATTATGTATATGAATGCAAAGCAGCTCTAAGAAAAAAAAAGAATTAAAAGTTTATTTGAGAGCAGTGAGAGAAAAGTGTCTGTTTTCCGCATGAGCTGCTGTGGTGAAGTGCAGAGGTAGCTTTTAGTGGACAGAGACGGCCATTGTTCCCCGGATGTAATAGCGGAGTTGGACAGGAGATGGCGCTGTGCTTGATGCGAGCACAGAAGAGCATGTGATCAAACTCTGAACGGCAGAAGAGGGGTGCGTTCAGGATCAGCCAGCATTGCTGATTGTTTCATAATGTGATTCACACTGCTGACATGGACAGTTATTATAGCAGACCACATGTACAGTAGAGACACTGAGCAAGTGGGAAAAATCACTATAATATTCCTCTGATATCCTTATATGGACGTGTGTGTTATCTCAGCAGAGCGTTTATGGATACTTTATGTTCTATAAAGATAGTCTCAGAGATTCTCAAATTTGTATATTATGCTTCCAAAAATTTATAATGGGATATTTTTTTTGACAGGGGATTATATGAGGCTTGTAGTGAATCACTTAACACGATCCGTTTCAATTCAACCATTTTGTGTAAACACAACATCACAAGAGAAGGCATCTTCACACAGCTCGAGTCCACGCTCATTAAAAGACGAGAGGAAATCTCTTTTTTTAGGACTCTCCCATCTCCGACTTCTCTCTTATTTGTTCCCCGAAGTCTTTCATTTCCCGGTTCGTCCCTTTTTTTTTTCTTTTTTAACATGTACTGTAAAAAGGCGACGAAGAGACTCGCTGCCAGATCTATCTTTAAACTGCTTTAATTTTTTTCGCCCACAGATGAGATTGTGTTTGGTGAGAGGAGAGAGAAGTGAGGAGAGAAGGGCTTCCACCTGACTGTCTAACCCCCTTCCTGTAACTGCTCACCCTCCACCTCCTGCATCCAGCCCCCTCTCTCACCCTCCTCCTCTTCCTTACCCCCTCTCCTCTCTCATGGCCTCTGTCTTAATTTCACAGGGGAATCATTTGACAGATATTGCCCTTGAAGAGGCAGCCTGGGCCTTGCCACTGCGAGCAAGGGGGGGTATGAGAGTTGTGGGGGTGGGAAGGGGAGAATTGAGGCGGGGGGGGGTTGATGGAGGAGAGGAAGCGACAGAGAGTGAGAGTGATGGGGAGAATGAAAGAGTGGAAAGGGGAGGGGTGGAGGGTAAAAAGTTATTAAGTGGATGTGAAAATGCAGCGCAGCCAAAAAGGTTAAGTCTGGAATAGGAAATTAAAACTTGCATCGCTTTTGGCTTTAAATAGATTTGGTTTCATTACGGGCGCCAAGGCCAGTTAGAGTCAAATCTCTCTGGAGAGAGGGAGACAGAGGGGAGGAAAGAGAGAGGAGGAAGAGCGATGGTGACATGGGAAGGGAGGCAGGCGAAAGACCTGCGAACAATAGGAGAGAGGAAGGGAGGCAGACTATCATGCAGTTCACATTCATTTTCAATTTCCGCCTGTTTTTCCCCAAACCCCCTTCCACAGTCAAGCGAATACCAATTCTACATACCATTACTGATTTAATACTTGGAATTTAAGTGGAATCCAAGGCTGCTATGAAGCATGAATACAAAGAATGAGAACGGTATTGGCCAACAGGTGTGTCAAAAACCTCAGGACTATTTTTCTCAATCCCTCTGTTTCCATCCGGCGACTTGACTTGATTTTTTGACCCTGGAATGTATGAAACCTGTTGAGACCTTCCTTTCAGCAGTTCTCTTTTGTCATCTGGAATTATGAGGAAGCATGGGCCTTTAACAGCCGCGGCCTTGTGCTCCATGCATCTAACAAACGCCTCATATACATGAATTATACGCGGGGGTCAAGACCATTCCTACACTTTAAGCCTGCACAACTGGCCTTGGCTTCAGTGGTTTAATTGGAGGACACATTTCATACCAGCAGTTACAGTGTATACACACACACACACACACACACACACCTGCACGGGTTACACTGGCTGACCCTCTCACAGCTCTGGTTATTGCCTCCGTGGTCTCCCAGGGTGGACAGAATAGAGAGGAGGTAGATGGATTGGAATGAAAAATTGAGAAAGGAGGATGAAACAGAGTAGGGATGGAAGATGGAGGACAGAAAGGAAAAAGCAAGAGAAAGAAAGAGAAGCGAAAATAATGTGATAAAGACACAGAAAGAAGACCACGGGGGGAATGAAAGAATTATAGATGGACAGATAAACCAAGAGATAAGGGAGAGGATAAAATAGGGAAGTGTGTGTGTGTGTGTCTGTAGAAAGAGGTTGTGCTCTCATAAAAGATCTTTATCATTTGCCACCTCTGGCCATGCAAGTAAACAACAGCGGTAATGAAACACAAGTCGGTGCATACATGAATAAATAAGACGGTTGAGGCATTTCAATGCAGTTTAAGTTGATAATGGTTATGACCATTAAGGGTCAAACGACTAACTGTTACAAAAACAGCATCTCACCTGCAGAAAACAGTTATTTTTAGACAATTTACTGCAAACAATCATACTTCTGCATTTAGTGATAGACCTTGTCTTTATTTGAAGTGGCTTGTACTTAAATATCTGCCTTCAAAATCATTTAAATTGGTTTTGATCACAATTTCTGCTTGTGTACCTTTATTGACTCAATGTTACACCACGACCCAATTTACTGATCATAACTTGCATGCATACAAGAACAACGCATTTTAATGCACGCTAATGCAACACCTGGAAGTGGTTTATCTTGCACTGGGGTGTAAATAGATTTAGTTTGGCCACAGTTTAAAGGCCGCTAAAATCAATATTGTCATATTAACAACAGATCAAAAGACTAAATGTGTAATATAATAGGAAGGGCCTTGAGATCTACAGAGCTTTACAGAGGTCTATTAAGTCATTGTGACATTCTAGTTTATCTGCCCAGCAACAAACAGCACAGAAACAGCTGATAACATAGTGAAACATTCAGCAGCTAAAGAGGTTGTGAAACACTTTCATTTGAAAAAGAAAAATGCATTAACAGTGGTCAACATAATATCATGTTTATCAGCTATTGAACACTTCAGTCTAAAAATAACACTTTCACATGAACCAAGCCTTCATTTTAAATAAAACACAGAGAGGGAGGAACAGAGTGAGAGAAAGCGAGAGAGACAAGCTCCGGCTCCATTGTGAAGGGAAGCCATTTTCTTTTCTCTCCTGGCTGGCATGGACAGCAAGCAACTGCATCTCCGCTGAGAGAAATAGGAGACGGAGAGAGGGGAGACTCTCCTCTCTCTCTCTCTCTCTCTCTCTCTCTCTCTCTCTCTCTCTCTCTCTCTCTCTCTCTCTCTCTCTCTCTCTCTCTCTCTCTCTCTGCCTCTGTACACCAGATTATGAAAATGACTAGGAACCAGTGACCCCACAGCTTTCATTGCATATTCAGGGGGGGCTAGGGACGACACACACGGGATACTAATAAATAAAAGAGAGACTGAGTACATGTGTGTGTGTGTGGGGACATTAAGAGACACAACACACTCTGGCAGAAGAGCCACTACCCCCCACCCCCATGTTTGTCTGATTAGAGAAAAAAAGAGAGACAGAGGAGATAGAGAACAGTCCTCCAAAGCGAAAACAGAGACGCTGTCACCTTAATACCAGAAGCAATTTACTATTCATCCTCTCCAAAGAATAGGTGGTAAATACTTGATGAGAGCGATGGGTGCAAATCTAGCAGCGGCAGCGCATAGCTCAACTAAAGCATAACACACACGCCTTATATTTTCAGTGTGTGAAATAAATGTCTCACTAGCAGGCAGTACATCCGTGGATGTAGCAACAGCTGACATGCAATTAAAGGTGTGTTAAGTATTTGTGTGCATGTATTTACGGCAGTCCATGTTTGACTGTATATATCAGCTTGAGTGTGTGTGAGCTCTCTCTCTCTGTCTGCCTGTGTGTGTCCTCCAGAGTGTAGTCAGTGAGGTGTCTGAGTGGCGTACAAAGAGAGGGTATTACCTTGTTGCACAAGGGTCGAGAGGATAGTCTCTGTGTGACTAAGTGTCAGAGAGAGAGAGAGAGAGAGAGAGAGAGAGAGAGAGAGAGAGAGAGAGAGAGAGAGAGAGAAAGGTGCTGAGGCAGACAGAGAGAGTGAAAAAAGAAGAGCTGACAGCAGCAGCCGTCACAGTGAAACGACAGTAACACATAATTTCTCTGAATGGCGTTTCTGTTCAAACTTCCACCTGACTGACTGGCCTACACTTCACGCTGCTCCTATGAAACCAAACTTTTCCTGAATGCTCTGCTGTGCATGAAGTTAGCCAAATATTTGCCCCCGGGCAGCTTATTAGGGGGAGGCTAACTTGCTAGCTAGGCGTTAGCTAGCCTACATGCATAGTGTACACTGAAGCATGTACATAAAGTGAGGGTTATCATATTCAAATTCAAGATCACTTTTGAAGTTGTTTTGGAGCAAACATGTTAAGACTTTTCACAGCAGACCTTTCTACTCGCACAGGTGTTACTAATAACATTAACGATCGCTTTGTTCTCTGAAAATGGACAGCACCACGACCCTGAAACCAAAGCAGATTCATTTTTATTTTTATTTTTTTTTTTCTGTCATCTTCAATTACTTTGCTATTACTATACTCAATATGTGTGCATCTTTAATTTGTAGTATGGTCAAATGTGAATCAGACAGATGCTATAAAGAGACCTTGCTCAAAGGTACCTTGACAGTAGTTGTCACTAAAGCAGGGCTTTATTCATTCATTTTCCCTTCAGACTTTCTAGGATTCAAATGTGTGACCTTCCTGTTGCACCTGGAGGATAGTGCTGCCTCTCAATGGACTTAAGGTAAAAATGTGATTTGAATTCAATACAAAATACATCATCTTATCATGCAGAAAAGGTAAAATCTGACGTTTCAGATGTGAAAAGAAGGTCTTATGATTTTACAAATATCTGCAAACTGTGTTGTTTACAGTGAACCACAAATGCTCCCTTCCAGCATTAGAGCCGCATTTATACCCCTCAGCATTATCTTGATATGCGCACACACACATACGCACAAGGTCAACTCTCTCCACTTAGCGAGTGCTTCTCTCGTCTCTTGGCATCAAGATGAAGGCCAAAGCCAAACTCTAAGTGCACAGCTTTCCATTTAGGTCTAAAATACGACTCTTCTTCCCCCCTAAAGGGAGGACAGCGCTGTAGCAGGCATAGTGCACTAAGAAAAAAAAATCTGGTGAGGCAGTGTGTTCCTGTTGTGTGTGTGTGTGAGTGTGCGAGAGAGAAAAAGACAAAGAGTGAGCAAGAGCACAGGGTATAAAGACTGTAAGATGTGATGGGCCGGCTGGCTGGATGGCTTTCAAGGCCCACTTTGTAGCTAGAGAGCTGAGGCTGGGATCTGTGCTAATGTGTATGTGTGTTTCTGTATACACTATACATTTATGTGTGTGTGTGTGTGTGTGCGCGTCTGTGTGTGTATACACCCCTCACAGAGCACTTCAGCAATGACAAGTAGGTAAACAAAATCATCCGTGCAGAAAAAAGAGAGACGGAGATGGACAACTACAGGGAGAAGATAAGAAAACAAGGAGGAACGATGGACTTTTGAGGGAAGGGAGGATGAAAGGAAAGGATGCATGACGGAAAAAAAGAGGAAAAATCTCTGGGACGGAAGGTGTGAAGAAAAGGGGAAGAACATACGAAAAGAGGAATACAATGAAATAGAAATAGGGAATAAAGGAAATAATTATGAGGGGAAGATAAGTCTATCCTCCATGCAAATACTACAGGGGGTCTAATTAAAAAAATTATCTTTTACTACTATCACGATCATGGTTTGAAATGGAGTAAACTAAAATTGCAAAAAGGGAAAAAAGATGGTGGGAAGAAAGAGAGGATGTAAGTAAAGGCTAGTAACAGTTCAATATCACACTGTATAAATTATACAGGGAGCTGCTCCATTATGCATTTTCAAATGTAACCAAACTGTGATCACTGCTCCTCAGTGCTAGACACTCAGCAATTTGCATGACGAATCGCATAAACAGAAAGCAACGGCATTATGGGAAATCACCTTGTGTCTCTAGGTGACCAGGGGCCTCGATGTATCCAGGCATTGTTTTCCAGCCCCTCCAACTAAATCACACCGGAGTAAGTAGTCCGTGTTCATGAATACTGACACAGAAGTGTGCATGTGTTATCATGTTTGAGCATGTTTATTTAATGTGTGTGTGTAGCATGTGTTGTGTCTTTGAACATCTGTATGCGCCTCTACCTCCCTTTTCCTATTCCCCCTCCCTGTGTTTCCTCTCCATACAGCTCCCGCCATGATGAAGTCCGTCGCAGGGTCCCCGACCCAATATCCAACGCCTAATAAACTAATACATCATTAATGAGAGGGAGGGAGGGTGAGAGGGATGCAGAGAAAGAGAGATGCACTGAGGCTGTAGCGAGCGACTGCTCCACAGCTCAATAGGCTTTCTAACAAGGCTCTGTCCTTGAGAGAGGCTGCATACTAAAAACTTCTCCATCGGCCGCCGTGCCAAGCAAGGGGAATTCATAAACAGAGGACAGAGGGATGGGAGGGAGGGAGGGTGGGGGAGGTAAAGGAGGACACATGAGAGAGGTTCTTAGAGATGGGAGGGGGGGGGGAGACGGAAAGAGAAAGAGGGCGAGAGAGGAAGGAAGATGAATCATATTCTGCTTTAATTGTCCTTCTCTTATCTGACAGTTTGATTTAGGTCAGACCGTCTGTCTGACCGACTCACAGTAATGTCACATGATCAATAACCAGTTTATTCGTTTGTTTGTATGACTATTTCAGGTTTGTGTTTGTGTGTGCGTGTCAAAGAGAGAAATCCCATGTGTATAAGTAGGTATAGTAAAAAAAAAAAAAGGGAAAAAGAGTGCGCCACTTATCTTTATAGCATCTCCATAAAACCGAGCGAGGGACACCCTGAATGCATCCTCTCACAGGTAGACACTGTGTTTACACACATGCAAAAAATGTTCTTACTTAGACACATCGCTGGACACACACACACACCTGCACAGACACAAATAGCACAAATAAGCAATTTGGAAAGAGAAAGAGAGGGCTGAGAACCAGTCCTGTCAGTTGGATGTATGCTTGCACTCATAAGAACACATGCACACATGCAAATATGCTTGCACTCACACACACAGATATGCTTGCACTCACACACACACACACACACACACACACACACACACACAAATTGGACGCCTCTAAGCAAATAGTGCCGCAGGCCTCATTTGAATAGAGATAATTGAAAATCAGACTTGTTTATCAGGCTAAATAGAATGACAGACACTCACAAAAGGAGGCAGAGAGAGCGAGCTTAGCGAGCATTAGCATAATGTTCACGGCTGAATGGTTTCTAGGTCCATTAGGCCAGGGAAGGACATTCGAGAAGTTCACTTTTCATAGCTGGGGCTAAATGCTGAAATATGACTTCATTTTGAGGTGTTACTTTAAAATGATGTATTGGCATTTCAATGCTGATGTGAAGGTGGTGTAGGGGGGGGGGGGGGGCTCGGGGAGTATGCCGGATGGAATTAAAAGAAAAGAAGGAGAGGAAAAGAAAGGAGCGAGGAGAGGAGGTAGGGGAGGTGGAAGGGTGGTTACAATGCTTGGGAGAGGTTTGGGAGACTGTCCAAGACTTTCATTATCTTTGATGCAGATGATCAGATCCCATAATTAGGCCTCTAATATCAACCTCTCTCGTTTTCTTCTTCTTCTCTCTATCTTCTTGTGATCAATGAAGCACAGTATGGGGTGGAGAGGGGTGTCGTACACCTCTCATGGAGCTCGTTTCTCTCAGGGGCCCCTGGCATGGCTTGATGCCGGCGTCCCTTTCAGATAAATCCATCTCTGATTAGAGCCCATTCAATTAGTCTCAAAGACACATCATACACGCATGACACACTTTCTCAATACGAAACCACAGCAGCTAGAAATGAAAAGTGATATTTGGTCCAAATCAAATGTCAATTTGCTTAAACATATTGCATTGAATTATGCATGAAACACTCCCATGTAGTTTGACTGAACCGAGGGGGAAACAAAACTGTCACGCTGACATCTGTGAGAGTATTATCAAAACACGCACAAAACACCTCTGGTAATGTGTGCCGAACAGGATTGGGCCAACGTTCCCCTCTAATTCACATCCAAATAAAGAGCCACCATATTCCATTATCAGCTGAAATCCATGTGCCCACTGCCGTCGATCGGATCACTACAAAGCTTTGAAGCAGCAAGAATCAAGAAAATACAGCAAACAGGAGAATCCACGGGCCAAAGCCCACGTTGCCTCAGGACAGCCCTCAGACCATACAACAGTGCCCTTGGCCGAACAAATTAGAACTACACAAAAAGGAAAATCCCATTACCTGGAAGGAAAACCGCAACAGAAGTCTGTCCCAATGCATTCTGCAGCTTAGCTGGAGATGATACTATATCAGAAAACATGACAACGGCGGAAAATCTGAAACTTAGCAAGACAATATACAGAAAAACAGAGACGCGGGTAGGCCTGGCGTACTCACAGTGGAAAGAACACATCTCGGGCTCTAATAAAGTGAGAGCTGCATTCTCTCCTGCACCGTGGCAAACACTCAGAGCATGAGTTCCTCCCGTTTCACGCTTCACAGATGGTGCCAACGTACTATATTCAACAGAATAGAAGAGTTACCATTACCACACTGCAGAACCTTTTCATGTTCTTATTCTAAACCTTGGTTTCTCTAAGTATGCTTCACTAAACTATCTGAACCGCACATATTTTGTGCACGCATTTCTGGTTTGAATCTGATAAAGCAACCTGTTTCGATGAATAGGTGTGCTCCCAAATTGCGAAATAAAGCTTCATTCTGAATATGCGAAAATTGGTGTATGCTACAAGTTTTATTAAAATTGCTCAATCTGTTCGCACAAGTGGCTCTTGCATGAGACTCATTGTCTTTATGTCACAACTCACAGGTCTTTATCAGTCGTGTGTGTGTGTGGTGTCCCCTTCTTTTCCTTGTGATAGGTTAATGATGGGATTAGTTGTCTTTGTGGAGGAAGAAGAGCAGTGGGAGTCATCTGGAGGACTCGCTGTTCTCCCCCTCTTTCTACCCATTCTCTCTGCTGATATTTATAGTTTATTAGGTTAAAAAATGGCTATAATCAAAACAAAATTTCAAAGGAAGTGCTCTGAATATGACGGATTCACAACACAAAAGTGAGCCAGATAAAATATACGCGTAGGCAATACATCAAAGGGGGAAAAAAAGCACATTTATTCGAGTTAATATCCTGGCTCGCTGCCCTTGTGTCAGGTACAGACATCCAGAGGTAAAAGTCAAAGTCAAGCTTCCCATTTCCCCGGTGAGATGGGGTGATTAGCAGAAGGAAGACAAATGGCAGAATGGAGTGATGAAGTGATGGAGGTCCTCGTAAAGACTAAAATCCCTCTGTAACACAATAAACTCACACTAATGTAAGACTTTTTATAATAAACCTGAAGCTCAACTTAAAGCCAGCTGAAAACTAAATAAAAAGGTAAAGCTGGCCAAGTCATCCAATTTTTGATTGCAGTTAGACAACATTCTTTTAAATTGGCAGTACGAGGTAAAGCCACCCAACATTAACTGTGAATGAAACAGACATGAAAAGGTTTGTTCTAAGATAAGACCGGTTTTTAGAGTATTTTAGAACTTGTTCTTAGCAAAGGACAGACGAGCCAAGAAAACAAAAACACTATGGACTTGTTGACCTCAAAATATCCGAACCAACAGCAATTTTTCCTTCCAATAATGTGTCCGTCACGGGAACCCCAACACATGGCGATAAGGTCAAAGACACATGGGGGTGGAGAAATATAAAGACGGGAGAAACGGAAAAGAAAGGTAGAGGACAATGACACTCTACCTCCTTTGGGAATGGGAGGATGTGGGGGAGCAGAGGAGAGGAGGATGAGGAGAAGGAGGAGAGGGCAATTTGGTTTCCACTCTTCTCTAATCTAATATGTGTAACTGTGACTGATTCTCTGTCCTAAACCAGAACCCCAGACACAGGGAAAGGGCACCAAACTTCTCCGCCAGCCTGGGGGAGATGAACCAAGGAGGGAGAGGGGCTGGAGAGGCAGAGGGAGAGGGGGAGAGAGACAGAGTGCGAGAAGGGCAAAATAATGTGTCAGCTCTGGTGAAAAAAGAGCGATAGAACCAATTCCAGAAATATTCCCAAAGCTTGTGCATTATTGCCGGGATGTCGGACAAAGCAAATATCTAATACGGCGCAGTAAATTCAGTAAAGGTGTCGAGGTGGGTGTGTGAGAGAGGACGAGGACTCCGCAGAGAAGCACCAAATCACACATGTTTCACACCACCACAAGAACATGCTGACTGTAAAGAAAAAACAAATTACGTGTGGTTTCTCACAGTGTTTGTGTCTTTTAGAGTCTGAAAGAGCAGTGGTTGTGGTCTTGTTTGGTGACTCCCACTGCAGCAAAGCTAAGGTTAGCTATTTGCTCTTGTCACACCTCACAGGGTAAAAAAAAGAAAGACTTGAAAGCATTGGGGAAATTCAGCTATTAAGTTTTCCCAAATCCCCCTTTACACCGCGGGGCAATATCCAGTAGGACTAGCCCTCTCTTTGAGACACTAATACCTACCATACCGACACACACACATACAGTACATACACACACAGTCATGGTCCTGCATTCTCCATTAGCGTATTGATTTTCGGTGGGGGAGAAAGGGTTTAGGGCAAGATCTCTCTACGGGGGATGGCTCAAAAGGCAAGGTCAGCAACGCAGTGTAAAAAAGCGCACACACACGCAATTTCTCATACTTTTGGACTCAAAGAAAGAATTAATATCTATTCAGTTATCTTTTTATGACAAAGCAGCCCCAAAATTGTCCAATTTTAAGGCACATTTTCGCATAAACGTGTCTCTTTTAAAAGTGACTTCATCTTTTAGTGCCTCTTTCACAGAACCTGTGCCGCTTCTGTGAAAACAAAACAAAACATTACAAAAGAAAGGTCTCCTCCATTTCTGCATAAGTGGTTTCACCAAATCCTTAAATTTCCAGAGATACAAACAAACAGCTTCTCCCGTTGCTGACTTCAAACACAAGCAGAGCACGCTGCTTCATCAAATGAAGAGCCAGTAAGCAGCAGGAACAAAAAAACAAACAACTATTCCATGTGCAAATATTTTCACTGTTTTGCAACTTGCTTTTACTTACTACAGAAATAACGGTGTCTGCAATGGAGTATCAATAACATTTTACTTGTGGAAGTGGCCATATTAACCTGTTGGGCCCCTATATATTTTGTGGTAATTGATCATAAACCGTGCTTTGAAATATGTACGTAAGCTCAATATAAACTAAAATGTTTAAGATCACAAAACTAGATTTTGAAAGTGACACATGACCCCTCTGCAAAATAAGACCACAAACGTACACGATAATGCACGACCCAGTTGATATTGCACTCGACTGAGTCCCGAACATGTTGTGCACGTTCTCAATGTCACTAGGAACTTAAGGGGTTCCATGACCTGTGGAGAAGTTGACAATCTACTCATAGGCCAACACACAAGTTACACATGGTTTGTATTTCCTAAGGAAAATGTATTAAAAAGGCATTTTTAATACATTATGAAAAAAGGGGTCGAATGAATCATATCGTGGCATTATGGAGAGGGTTTTGAAACTGCACTTAGATTATTGCGTGGGGTCAATACCATTTACACACATTTCTGATTCAACAGTTAGTGAATTCAAATAATATTTAGACAAAAATGCAAAAAAATTGATACTCGTGTGTATGGTGGCTAGGCAAATGTGTTTTGAGGCGGTGGGTCTGGGCTTTATAGTTTGGACATGTAGTTGAGGTATACAGGTGAAGAGGCACATTCCAGGCACATCCCTCTGTCCTCCACACAATATGATTTAAAGTATACTGACATGACAGTTTGATTCCCCTCCCCCCACATACCGCTGTGCATCCCTGGATGTCACTAAAACTGATCAAATCCGGACGTAGCAATCATCCGTGTGACACGTGCGCATTCACATCTCACTCATCCACAAGTGGCCGAAATCCAACGCATTCTTAATCCACGACGGCACATGGCAGCGCTATCTCTGATGCAGCTCCCACAAATGTCCCTTACAGCCACTCTTACATCCTCACAATGTACTCTCAATGTCAAATCGCAGCACCATTCAACCGTACGCCTCTGAAGAGCACAGACACGGAAGCGTTTAGGCATTTAGTGTGAATAATGCGGAGACACACACTTGTAAGTAACCGTGTGTGTGTGTGTGTGTGTCCCAGCGCGTGGTGCATATCCAGTGTGTCAGAAGATGAGTAGCCCTGCACGTTTCTCAGATAAGGCCTGCTACGGGGCCCTTAGAGGGACAAGCAGAGCGGGGGAAAAGAACATCTGAAAAGGCACATTCTTCTGTGGCGATCAGAGAAACCCTAACAGAGCCAGCTCACTCTCTCTTTATCCCCCTTTTCTTTTCTTCTTCTCCCCCTCTTTTCACCCAATCCTACTTTACTCACACACAAAGAGAAGATGTATTATTCCTCCACCTACAGTTCATTTATTTTATTTTATAGTCTACATTCCGAGGCCACCACATCATCTCCGGGTGTATGTGAAGTAGTATGATGGGACCTGAACTTGCTGTGATTGATCCTCGTTTGTGTTCGCTGTGGCAAGCCAAGATGAGGAGCAGATGAACTACAACTATTGAGTTTATTCTGAGGTCAATATAATTAGGATGCTCACTCTCTCTCTCTCTCTCCCTCAGAAACGGGTCTCCTACTTCTTCTACTGTTCCTAATCTTCTGTGAAATATACGTGAGGTTTTAAAACGATAAATTATGTTAAACGGGCCCACTTTGCTATCTTAATCCATTTAACGGACTGTGGTGAAACAAGAACACTTACCTACGCGATGAAGGCACAGCACAACCAACGGCAACAAAGACATAGAGAGAAAAGCCATAATTATAATGCGATCAGCACAATGTTACTCATGTAATCGCTCATACATTCCATAGCATCTGCATATAATTATTTTCTTGCATAAACATGCAGTTCATTCATTTTACATGGCTGCATTACAACAGACATTTGGCATATGATTACATATATTCCCAGGAATGTTTCCCAACAGTGGTGACACTTTACTGCCCGAGTGTCTGTGTGTGTGCGTGTGTGTGCGTGTGTGTGTGTGTGTGTGAGCTCTGTGTAAGTGGTTGTTGGATCATTAGTGCTTTTGAGATTCACAGTAGATTTCACAGTCTTGTAATGACTGTGTTTGCACATGACAGAGAGAGAAAGAGAGGGAGAGAATTAGTGTTATTACCATAGAAATAGAGGGATGAACAGAGTGAGTATAAAACGGTGTGATATACAAATAAACACAAGGAACTTAAAATAGTATAATGAGAACTTAAACATGAGAGAGGGGAAAGGGAAGGGAAACGCGTGTACTGATTGGCTGTGGCGATGACAGTCACTGATCTTGGCCAATAGTGTGACAGAGGCCCTCTGCCATTAAAGACACATATGTACACACATGATTCTTCTCTCCCATCCCTGTCACACTGCCTCTCAACCCCCCCCCCCCCCCTCCTTCCTTCCCTCACTCCCTTCTCCCCCCCCCCCCCCTTTTTTTTCTTCCTCCTATTTTCAATCACCCTGCTCTCATTTTAATTACCCAGAACGGCGGCTAGAAGCCTGCGCGAGAAATTAAAAAAGGAAAATGGAGAGCGGCTAGAAAGGGAGGGAGGGATGGAGTGTAAGGTAAAGAATGGAAGGAAGGGGGAGGTTTTGTAGCTTCAGATGGGATGATAAACAATCTATCGCTTTAAGTGAATTAAAATTGGAGTAGGGGGGGGATTTAAAATGGATGAGAAGGTGGGTTGATTCTTATCATGATGGCAGCGGAAATAACACCACGAGGTCAATGAGGTTGAAAGTGAGTGAAGTGGGATGCAACAGTCAATGCAAGTGTCAATTCTGCCTTTATCTTCCTGAAACACGCACACGCACACGCACACACACACACACACACACACACACACACAAAGACAGACAGACACACACACTCTCAACTGGAGACATCCCTTATGGGTGTTGATGAACGGCAGAGACACATTTTGACATTTTCCTCTAAATTCTATTTCTGTGGAGTGTGTGTGTGTGTTTGTGTGTACTATGTAAGTGTATGCCCCATTTGCTGTGTCTCAAAGGGACCCAGTAATATGTCCTTCTTCAGTCTCCCAGGGTGAATGTGTCCCTGTTGTCACACTGTGTGTGTGTGTGTGTATGTGTGTGTCTGTGTGTGTTTGCCTCAGAGCTTTGCTGCTGGCCTCTGGATTCCTATCAGCACATCTGTGTTGCTGCCACTGTTAGCCAGCCGTGTAACACACACACACACGCACACACACACACACACACGCACACACACACACACATGCACACAAAGAGCGACAGGAAGGAAGGAAAGGAAAGCAGAGAGGGGAACGGGGACATGATTTCAAAAGCGCTGAAATGAAATCCTCCAGAGTTGAGATCACAGAAACACTAAAAAAAGAAAGAGATGAAAGCGCAGTCGCTCTCTTTTTGAGCTTTTTTAACACACAAAACATCGCCCGTGTGTTCGTTTTTTGGAAGGTAAAAACTGCGTCTTCCCGTTTGAAAAACTCTGTTCGTCTAATACTTTTTTGCGGCTGGTCCTCTTCCTCTTGTGTTGGAAAATGATTTGCCGCTCTCATCCCCCCTAAAGACATTTTAATAATTCTCTCACTTGCCATTCTCCCGCTCTCTTTCTCTCCGGTCCTGTCATTCATTCCTCCTATTTTACCCTCCCGATCCTTCATTTTCTTCCACCCTGCTGGCTGCTTCCCTCCATCATTGGTTTGTAATTTAAATATTCAGCCCTTTTCTTAAAGTGCAAGGACAAAGTTATTACGGCTGAATTCTCTTTCCTCGCTTCCTCTCATTTCCCCCCATCCTGCCTTGTTCTCATCTTCTGGAGAGTTAGCGAGAGACAAAGTGTGACAGAGAAAGACAGGGGGAGATAATGAGTGATAGAAGGAGAGAAAGGGGGTGGAGTGGGGAAGGAAGAGAAGTCGCTGGACTGCAAGATAAATTCCGTCCAGAATGAAGAAGAGAAAGAAAGGGGGAGGAGGTGAGAAGGATGTATACAGAAATGTAAAGGACAAAGTGAGAAAGGAAAGACAGAGAGGAGATTCTTTGATCGTCATGATTATTGTTACCTGCTTCTGGCAACTAATACCCCCCCCCCCCCCCCAACTAACATTAATACTGTTCTATCTTCTCTGAACGCTGATGTTTGGTTTGGTGTCAACCATGTCAGATTATGATTTTGATTATCAGGCTAGAGACACAAAGAAAGATGCATCAAAAGGTGATGAGACGGGAGGAGATTCAAAGACAGAGAGAAAAGGGAAGAAACAAACAGGAAGAGAAAAAAAGAGAAAGAAAGACAGACAGAGAGAGAGAGAGAGAGAGAGAGAGAGAGAGAGAGAGAGAGAGAGAGAGAGAGAGAGAAAGAGTATGATGGAGCGAGGTTGTGTACGTTTGAGCAGACTGCAGTGTGTTGGTTGCTCTGTCTGAACGCAGCAGGAAACTCAATGGACTGGGTTCGTTCATTATGCAGCCCAGGCACGGCCGACTGAGGAGCGGCCTGTTTAAACAGCTAAACCAAAACGCATAGTCGACTTGTGTCTCTCACACACACACACACACACACACACACACACACACACACACACACACACACACACACACACACACACACACACACAGAACCATAAAGATGAAAGCACTCAATGCATATGCTTTTATATCAAATGAACCCTTCTACTATTTCTTTACACGCACATTCAAGTTACAACGTCCCACCGTGTGTATGTCCCAACATTTTTGGACGTACACACATTCCTGTTGGAGGTAAATGTAAATGAGGTAAAGCTTGCCTTGTGCTTACATCTGTATGTGAATAAGCACACACACACACTCAGACCTGAATGGAAACTAACACACACACACACACACACACACACACACACAGAGCTAAATTAAATCTCACAGCTGCGGCAACACTGATACACTTTCTTTCATTCTTTGTTTCTTTAATTAGTGAGACAAAAAGAGGCAGAACACACAAGAGAAAGAATGAGAGAATGAGAGAGAGAGAGAGAGAGAGAGAGAGAGAGAGAGAGAGAGAGAAAGAGAGACTGCATGTTGGAAACCGGATGTAAAGCCACGCATCTCTTCTAATACAACGCCTTCTTCCACCTGTCAGCTGAGACCTTAAGTAGGAACGTCACCTCACCCCCTCCATACAGACTGTAACCTAACAGCTGGGAGTCACTGTGCTGACGAGGATTTAATCCCTCACCAGATTCCCACTGCAACATAGTGTAGTCGAAGATGCTCCATACAAGTTGGAATCCCAACAGCTATGCACGTAATCTGATATTTTAAATAAATAAGTAATTCAATTCTGAAAAATGAAAGGGGACATATCATGCTCGAATGAGCCTGCGTGTGAAGAAGGAAGGGGAGCCAAATCTAAACGACTTGTTGAACCGCATGTTTTCCGGCACTCCAGATAACAACATATGTTCCCTTTAAAAAAGCTCTTACGCAGTCAAATATACATCATCTGAAATTGTGCAGTGTTAATAATACATAGCTATTTACATTGATTTAGCTATAAATCTACCTATAAATACAATCAATCTAAAGTATAATCAATCAATATACAATATACATGTATATAAATCTATCTCTGACTGTACTAATAATAAAGTCTACAGAACATTTCACAGCTAATTTCCAAACACAAGAAAAGACATCAACTAATAAACAGATTTATCCCAATGAATTCAAAAAGAAAAAAGCCTTTCTGTCTTGTTTACATATCCTAATCCCTTAGATATAGCAGGCGGTGTGGCGGTGGTTCGGTGTGTCTCTGGGCTGGCGGATGCGTCTAATGAGCGATCCTTCCCTTCCAGCGCTCCCAGTATCAAACGTCTCCTTCCACCCCAGTCGTTTACCCGCGGACTGATCTCTATGAAGTCAATGCTGCTGCTTGTTCCAGCTCTTCGGCTTCAAACGCCGACGTGCCTTTTGGGGCTGCGCACAGATCTGCTCTCTTCCTCCCCTCCTATCTTTCTCTCCTTTATGTTACCCCTTTTCAAGTCTTCCCAAGCGTCTGCGAGTCTTTGTCTTCCCCCTCTTTCTTCTTTCAAGTCAAGACAGTTGGGAACAAACAGCCTGGCAGTTTCCCTCTCTTTTTTTATCCACTTTCTTGTTTTCTTTCGGTGGCGGTTCTCTCTTTTTCTCTCTCTCTCTGTATCTCTCTGTTTCTCCAAATTGAGTTGAGAGACATCCTTGATCTACCATTTTGAAGGAAGGAAGCCAGCTTTGGTGTATTTTTATACACAAACACACAGCCTCGTGGATTTGGCGTACTGTATGTACACAGATTTCCTTGTACACAAACAAATACTGAGGTTAAAACATACATGCTTTATCGCGCAAGATCCACACAATCACACAGGTGCACACAAAATGAAAGTGCTACTGATGAGAGGAACGGAGCTTATCTGGGCCACACTGTTAGCTACCAGTGAAGACATGAACCTTGGCATGTTTTCTAAGAATTCTGGAATATGAGCAAAGTGTAGGCTAGTTTAAATCTACAATAGAAAGTTATTAACAGTGAGTTTTGGCTCTGTTTTAAAGCAATGCGCTTTAGCATGCGTCCTTCTTTGTTTTTATTTGATCGGCAGATAGGGAAGTCTTTCATATATGTAATCTAAAGGCGCTTGTGGATGACACGTATAAGTAAGAACGCGGTAGTCATTTTAAGCTCAGTACAGTTTGATTTATTAAAAAGGTCAAATTCTAGTTTATTAGCCAACATTTATATCAGTTATACTGTAATAATGATACTGCTGGGCTTCCTTTTCCCTTTTCCAACTATAAGACAGAGTATTTAATAATCACCACACCTGCTGATCTAAATTCACCTTCATCCAGCCGCCTGCACATTGCGCCTCTGCACATACATGAACTAAAATAGAAGGTGCGCATGGAGACGCCCACACCGTCCGTGCACCTACCACCGTGCACATGGCATTTATTATTCAAATTTAACTGAGGGTGCAAAATAATTAACTGATGGTGCAATGCATGCTTTTGCATGTTCACCAGTAACACAGCGTTACATGGATGATATAATTACTCTTTTGGAAAATGTAATCCCTTACACTGCTCGTTACTGGGGAAAGTGATAATATTACAGTAGTGAGTATCTGCCTAATCGTCAGACTGCTCTGATTACTTTTCAGTAAAGCCGCCACATTCCAGGATCTCAGGAACTTGGTGATTACAATACCAATTTTACCGATGGAATGGCCAAAACTTTAAAAAAAAAAAAATGAAAAAAACTTCTCTTTAAATCAGGAGTTATGTGTTAACCCTGTAAAAACGTGTATTTACATCATCCCGAATCTGAACTGTGGAGGACTGGTTTCCACTACTGTAGAACTAACTACTGGAATATTCTTTAAATCCTACTGATATCTTGAATAATACTTGCCTGTGTGTTTCTGCGTATGTGGGATGACTGCTGAGTGTGACCACCTTGTCTCGTTGAGATGCATATGCATTTTGTTCTCAGGTCTTACTTGTAAAAACAACTTGATCTCAGTGAGACTTCCTGTGTAAATAAATCGTAACTACACAACCAACAGGATCTTGTAGCTGCTGTAACGTTTCAGTAACGGGATATTATCAACTGAGTCGGATTATATTTAAACAGACTTAGTCGCCCGGGGGTCTATTTTCATTCAGTTTTCACCAAGCTATACCAACACTGCACCCATCATGGCCTCATTTGCATGAAACACCAATCAGCACCTCTCCCCTGTTTACACACGGCACTTGGTATGAAAAAAACAAACCAAAAAGCAAGGCACATTTCAAGGTCAGGAAAGCAGCAACATGCATTGCACAGCTTGGGCTGGTCTTTGCAATACTACAAAAATAGTGTCTGTTTTTGAATTTGACCTTTCTTTTTAAATACAGTACTGGCAAAGAGATGAATTAATAAATGAATGAATACAATCATTCGGTATTTCCCCTTCAGAATGTTATTCCAGGCCGAGCGGAGAAGCCTTTTAGAAAACTGCATTACTAACTCTGGGCTGCACTGCATTTAATAATAAAACAAACTGGAAAAAAAAACTATAATTGAACAGTGAGTGGTCAAAGAGCAGAGATGGCCCTACAGGAGGAAAGAGCCAAGTTAATTTATGAGCAGAAATCCTATTAGCATGTGTCTAGTGGCATAAAGCCATCAGAAATAAACAGAGAGAAGAAAGCTCAATTTAAAATGAAATGCAGCGTGTGAGGGAAAAAGGCCGTTTCTCTCTCTCTCTCATTGCTTCTCTCTTTATTACTCTCCTCCAAAAATCATCCCAATTACAGCGCTAATTTTAGCCTCCAGTTGGTGTGCGTTTGTGTATTTTTACCTTTCCAATAGATCGGATAAGAGGCTTAATACAGCAGGCAGAGGTCGAACTAACTAACCTTTTGTCGGCTTCACACAGCATATAAAACACAACATTGAGCTGGGTGAATTGTGTGTGTGCGTGTCTGTGTGCTAGAAAGAAAGAGAAGAACAGCAAGAGATGGAGCAGCATGCTCTCCCAAAAACGTGTGTGGAACCGTGTGAGAGAGAAGACGACAGCTTGCACAAAAATCCCTACATTTGCAATCGTGTGTGTGCGTTTGAGCTTAGCGCATTATGTTGCGGCGTGTTTTTTTTCAGTGTACACAACTGCCAAAATGTCATTCCAGTAACACAACGATCATCAAAGCCTGCGCCATCTATCCTAAAGACCATCTAGCGATATTCATAAAGAGCATAGCAGATAACAGCCTTGTCATGTTAGCTCCTCCATAATCCAGACGTCTAGCCTTTCATCTACACCTCTGTGTGTGTGTGTGTGTGTGTGAGAGAGTCAGAGAGAAGATGATCATATATGCTCCTGTTGTTAAGGCTTATCACTGAGATCAGAGTGATGCCAAAACAACTGTGCTCTGGCAGGTGATGACACGTACATACTGTACACACACACACACACACACACACACACGCACGCATATCATCACTAAAAGAGTTCACATGTGCACACATCATGATGACACACACACACACACCTCGTATCAAACACGTCTGTGTGTCATCAGCAAGGACACACACATATTGATAGACGTGCACTATACATCTTTAGGAAGGCATGGCACGCACACACACGCACACACACACAGTTTCTCCCTCCAGACAGGTGTAGTAGAGTCAGTCCAGTTATTTGAGCTGTTGTAGCACAGCCAGCAACAGCCTCAGTCTAATTACCTCTGGGACGCCAACATCACGCCGGTAGCAAAGCAGGTGTGTGTGTGTGTGTGTGTATGTGTGTACGCAGAGCGAAAGTGAGAGTCATGACTGTGTGTTTGTCTCTGTAGGCACTCCAAATTGAAACGTATTTTGAGACAGAAATGTTAATAAAAACCTTGATCAATATTTCATAAACCACAGCTGATTTTCTTGTTAACTGGTTCTCTAGTTTGCACCCAAAGGTAAAAATGCAGGGCGTGTTTTTGACAGGAGCTTCCCAATGTGGCATTTTATTACAGATAAATGTCCACTGTGGTGCTCTTTTATAACTTATCACTGATACTGAGCTGATCAAAGGTTTGGACTTGGCTGATGTGAACACCCGGATATGCTGATGGGGAGGCACTGGAACAAAACAAGGAGGTGCTGTTTCAGAGATGGGGACATGGTACTTGAAATAAGATCAGTGACAGCCAACATGGCATAGGAAAGGGAAAACGTCCATGAGATCAGCAGCAGCCTGCCGCCCGGTTCAATCAATAACTTGTTACTGCAGCCGAATGTCTTCCACCGAAAGAGCTGACACACACACACACACACACACACACACACACACACACACACACAGCCAGCACAACAATATGTTAGCATGCACACAGGACAAACACGTATCAACATGTGACAGAAAAAAACCCGTGTGCATTGGAGCAGACGAATGGACACACACATTTTATGTGTTGAAAATCCTAAAAACTAAATATTTGGAAACAATGTGTTTTCTAACTGTACTGAAAAATGCTAATTTCTAAGGTCTCCAGTAAACAAATAGCTCTCAAGGGGCAGCATTTCAGCTTTATGTCCTCAGTCAGCCGGGAGGAGAGCAAGAGCACGTTTGAAAACAGAAAAAGCAGAGATAAGATGGAAGAGGAGGAGGAGGAGGAGGAAGAGGAGAGCAACCATTAATATATATATAGAGAGAGACTAAGCAGGAAATGAAAGTTTAGATTTGTTCTTTCATCCGTCGAGATTGCCTTTATGGCAAAAACCTGTTCTAGCGATTGGATCTGTCATTTTATTTTCATGGTGGTGGTCTCATTGTGCTAAATATCTTACACACAGTGCAGTTCAGTGGAAAAATATTAAACTGTAGAATACTAGAAGTAAATAGGTCAAAGTTCAGGCCAACCTGATATTATACTGTAATGAGTGATTGAGTAAGAAAGCAGTGCTGAGACAAGATACAAACTTTAGACACCCTGACAGAAAAGTTGTCTTTTTGAAGGCGGTTAAAGTGAGTTTTCAGTCCATAACAGCAGATGCTGAGCGGCTCTGCAGCTCTGACCGGACTTTTAAGTTTATCACTGCACAGTAAACGAGGTAAAGTGTGTTTGCAGCAGCTGTCCACCACCGACTGCTTGATGAAGACTTGCAGCTGAAAGGAAACATTTGAGTCGGGTTTTGAAAAAGCACTAGTTGACACATACGGTATATGCCTCCACATCTATGAGCAAATATGAGATCAATAGATGTGTTTCAGTGGACAACTTCTGCAGCAGTGTAAAATGCATGCTGGGAAACATGATTTCTGACAGGGAAGCGAGAACTAATATTTTGGACAGTTTTAACCCCATACATATATTTTGATCACTTCTACTACAACTGATGAATAAAGCTTCTGTTCTGCTCTTATTTGAACATCTCACCAGCTGGATCAGGTGACCTTTGACCTCCCCCTGGAGCGGGTCATGGTTGGCAGTGGGTTTGTGAAAATACAGAAAAAGGGTAAAAACTGGAACACACACAAGCCCACTTCAAACGCACATCCACTTCTATTTCTACTTCCACTTCTGCTCACACTTACAACAGACAGACACACACACACACGCACACACACACGCACACACACACACACACACACACACACACACAGACACACAACAGCACAGCATCCTTTTTGTTCGAGCCTTTGTTTTGCCGTTTCTACCTTTTCCCTGGCTGAGGGTTTGAAAGTGATTACCGATGCGGTCCACTTCATTAGCATGAGAACAAAAACAGCGCGGGGAACACATTATCACTTCACAGAAAAAAAAAAAAGACTGAGAGCTGTCTGCCTGTTTGTTTACGCCGTTGCGTTCGGACATTTTCTACCAGCGCCGGCGCTGCCGTCTCACGAGGAACGGCATTTTCTGCAGGAAGAAGCAGCAGAGCCGGGAGGGGCAGGGGGGGGGGGGGGGGTGGGGGGGACACAAACGGGTAAAGACGCAGACAGAGAAAGAGGTATAATTCTCTGATATGTGTTATGCAAAACCAAGTGCATGCATCAGTCACAGTGCACGTAAGCCGTGAATATTCAGATGCACATAACCAAAAGAGATTCTCATCTGCTGCCCCTTTAGCTCTCTGCACAATTGGAACTTGTTTATCATGTCATCAAGTATGCAGCAGACACTGGCTTGATTTACAGTGAAAAATAGGGAGAGAAAAGTCCTAAAATGTCTAATTATACTTCCTCCAGTGACTGTGTTTACATTCTGCCATTTACTTTCTGATACATAGCAACAATGGGCAAAGCGCTTGGTATAACTAGAGTAGCATCCAGGTAATTTCAATTTTGTCTCATCTCGCTAGACTACAGCCTTGTGCTCGCATTCTTTCATTGACTGTGATTAGAGAGCAGTGATTGTGGTGAGAAAAGGAGAGTGGCAGCGGCAATGACTTTAGATGTGTTACTGAAAAAGAGAAGACTGTCCCCTCCAAACAATCTCCACCAGCTTAAGAAACTTGTAGGGAAAACGACAACAAGCACAAACTGACCAGCACATTTCCTGTAGCCTCCACGTAGTGTCTGTACTTAGCCCAGAGGAACACGTCAGCGATACTGTAGCCTATGGCTTAGCTACCAAGGCTAAGCTGGAGTGCAGGATTTCGTAGACTGTGGGGACCCCAGCTGTTTTGTCTCAAAAACCCAGAGGGAGACTAATGACTGATGATGTTTTCTATGGGTCTGTACTGTACGGACACACAGCACAATAGCAGAGAGTAAAACCAAAATAAAGATTTTATGATGTAATACAGTAAAATTAAATAATTCCATGTTTTGCCAGGGGCCCTCTGGAGCCATATCACGGACACATGGGGAGACCCTGAACCAGAGTACGAGAACCATTGGCCTTGTAAACTTCCATTTGAATCCTTCTCCTTCATCCATCCATCCATCCATCCATCCATCCCTCTCTCCTCTCCCTCTTCCCTCAGCCTGCAGGGAGGAGTGCAGGCTGAAAAGGAGAAAAATATAGAGCAAACAAGAATGTAACGCTCCAGAAAAAAAAGTTATTTGGAGCTGGTTGACCCTGGGGTCGGCTGGCTGGCCGGCTTCCTGGTTAAAGGGGATTGGTGGGAAATGGAGGTAGCTTCGGTTAGCCAATCACAACATGCGGAGAGGAAATCAATGAGGTCCCACGGAGAATGTCAGCCGGGACTGACCTTTTGGAGACTACAGCCTCCTGAGTCAGAGAGGAGAGGAGCAGAGGGAGGAGGAGGAGGAGGAGGAGGAGGACAGGAAATAAGAGGGGATGAGGTCAAAAGGACAGAAGAGAAGATGGTGGAGAATAGAAAGGAGGGGAGGGATGAGGAGAAATTAGAAAGGGATAGAGGTGAGAAGGAGAGTGAAGGAAATAGTAGAAATGGAAGAAGAGCAAAAAGCCAAAACACATAGAGAAGAATATTAGGCGCTTGATTGACAATTTGGTTTATGAGTTCACTTGACAATATTCCAGAATGTAATCATTTCAAATGTATATTTTACTTTCATATTATTATTATTTATATGTTATTTTTCTATTTGTTCTTAAGTTAGCTATTACATGGAGTTATCTATCTTTTTATGAGACTTGTTTTGTAAAGACAGTGTGATGTTAGAGGTCTGAGAGCTGAGAGGGTTGTGACAATGAAGGAAGCCTTACAAGTAAACAAAGTGAATCACTGCTGTGATGTTAGGTGGTGGTAGATATACTATAAAAGGTGATGTGGACGCACCTTTAGAGTAAAGTCCCAAGCTGCAACATTTCTCCACACAACAGAAACAGTATGAGGGGAAATCATTTCAATGATTGGGAGAACGAGGTAACAGGGAGAAAGAGAAAGACGGGGTGACCTTTACTGTCTCCTGCCCTGCCGCCTCGTCGTCTTAAAGCAGCCTCTGTGAGACCCAGGAGGAGCGGGTGAGAAACAGAGAGACACACACACACACACTCTCCATCTAAAATGGTGAGGATGGGAATATTCCTTATCGTGTGTCTTTTCTGTCTTTATTTCCCAAGATCTTTAAAACCCAGTACTTCTTACATCACGTCCTTCCCAATGTCAGTGCATCCCTCCAACCTTCCTTGATATCTTTTTTGCCTTCCTTCCTTTTTTCTCTCTATGCCACCCTTCCCTTTGTCCTCTCACTTTCTCCGGTCTTGTCTGAAACCGAGAGTCGAATGCAAAGCGCTGAAGAGACATTAATCATGTTTGATTATCCTGTGCAAAAGTCAACTGTGAATATCAGATATTGATTGCCATCTGTAGCTGTCAATTGCTACCAGTGGGTGACATTTAGGTCAAACGCTCCAATAAGATCCCCAGAGTTCCTGTGCATGTGTGTATATACACACACACACAAATCTAATTCATATGCATGCCCTATAGCAGAAATATACCAAATATATACATCAGTGTGATGTGCATACACTCACACACATACTCGTTACGGTACTAAAGTAAAACAATAATAAAGACAGAGGAACATGTGGACATCAAGCACTGCACACACACACACACACACACACACACACACACACACACAAAGAGGAGGGCAGCAGTGGGTCTTTCTCTTTCTCCCTATTTCCATCTCAAACACTGCTGTCAATACTAACAAACACACACACACACACACACACACACACACACACACACACACACATACACACACACACACGCAAGCAGGCGTCTCTTTGAACTGAGTGCTGCATTGCGTTCAAAGCAAAGACGAAGGCAAAAATACGGGGGTGGTGAGGGGATAGAGAAGGACACTTCAAGGTGAATTTGATTTCCACATCATTTTACCCCCCCCCCCCAAACACACACACACGTTTATAAATACACGTGCTACCCAAGCCAAGCAAGCAAGTAAGCACATGCTTGCTGAGATACTGCCAAGCCGGCCCGCCACTGATATAGATGCATGGAGTGACAGACACAGTAACAGTAGATAGTTCATTTGTGTGTGTGTGTGTGTGTGTGTGTGTTAATACGCATTAAAATCTGTGCCTTATACATATTTATGATTTTTGCTCATAACAGAGGATCACCTTTAAACTTCTCCCTACTCCAAACTGTCTTGTTTGTATGCGTGTGAGTTTACAGAATATGCATATGAGTGTGTAGGAGCGAAATGACTCGTGCAAAAGTTGAACCGAACAGTGCAGAGTCTCACATTCGCTGGACAAAATATCACAACAACAATACATTCAGAGCAACCTTTGCACGGCAGAAAAACTGCTCTAACCCATAGTGTGTGCGTTGCAAATGTGTCCGACCAATTAAAGCAATCAAACCAATTGCAAACCGCCCACAGCGGTGCATATTGCTGGGAGGACAACATGGCGACCTGGGCCGCAGTGCCAAACTACTCTGACCCCTGCGTCCACTTCAACCACCAACGCCAACCAAAACCACAGCGTAAACACTTTGCACCACTTAGCGTCGCGGCAGTCCGCACACACAAACGCGCTCGCTAGATGCAAACACCGGCTTGACAGTATGACAAATATTGCCTTCCATCCAGAACGAATGAGGTAACAACAAAAAAAAAAAAGGAATCAACGGCTCATTAGAAAGATAAAAACCTCCCAAAGCCCTGAGGGCGAAAGAGAAGTGGGCGGAAACAAGAAATGAAAAAGAAGAGAGAGAAAAAGACTTGAGAGATGACAAATCATAACAGCTGTAACTCAATTCTGAGGCCCTGCAAGAGACAACTGTTTCTCTCTCGCTCTCTCTTCATCTTTTCATCTCTCTGTCTTTCTCGGTCGCTCTTCTCGTCGTGGCCTCTTGGTCATTTTTTTCCCCACTAACCAATAAGCCATTATGTGGCAGTAATATGGCTGCTAATGGATTCACTGACCTGGGAGGAAGCACATGGCACGCCATTAGCCCAAATGCTATGCAAAGCTACCACAAGACTCTTTCAAAATTACCCTGACTGAGTGTGTCGGTCCATACTGTGTGTGTGTGTGTGTGTGTGTGTGTGTGTGTGTGTGTGTGTGAAACCTGCACTGGACTAATGTTCTTGTGATTCCTCTGATGAGTTTGGTGTTTGGCTGCGTAAATGGACATCTGTCTTTTGGTCAGAGGTGGCGGAAGTGGTGGAAGGTGGAAGTACTCGGATCCCTGGTGGAGGACATATAAGATGCTTGCGCCAAAAGGACTGTAATGTAATATGTTAATATACTCCAAGTTTTACTAGTTAAAATCCGGCATCCGAAAAAAAAATAAAATGTATTTGTGTAATGTCCAAAAGTAAAAGTGCTTCTAGTGTTGAATGGTCCCTTTCAGTGCGTTATTATTGTTAAATATATTTCACTATCGTATTATCATTATTGATGTGCACGTAGGAATTCACGTACAAGGCAAGGTCACATGGGTGACGTGTCAGTGCATAATAAAAGAAGTCTACTTCATTATGGTGGTTTGTGCAAACACACAATTGACTCTGTGCCCCCTAAAAAGGTCAAGAGTTGTTTGTTTATGGACTGCTGCATATTTTTCAAAATATATCTGATGTGGGCTCAGGGGGTCTTATCACGTAATGAAATAATTAAAACAATACAAATGTACTCAGTCCATTGAGAATCGACAATTAAACTCAATAACTAACAACTAAAGCTCACTCAGAACACACAGAAACATTTCCAAGAATTAGAACTCATAAAGAATCCATTAAAAACAAGATGTTTTCCCTGAACAGAAGGGACATTGTTTCTTAATTTCTAGCGTGGCGCATCCGTCAAAAGATGGGAGCTTTATTTCAGCAAAGCAAAAGAACAGAGACGCACACACGCATGCACACAAACACCATGAGGGACGGGGTTTTTTTTTCATGCCGTGGAGGTCACAGGTTGCTGATATGTGAGGAGACCTCAATCACACTGCTGGCGCACCAAACACACATGCACACTCACACGCAGAGAGAGAGAGGGAGAGAGAGAGAGAGAGAGAGGGAGAGAGAGAGAGAGAGAGAGAGAGAGAGAGAGAGAGAGAGAGAGAGAGAGAGAGAGAGAGAGAGAGAGAGAGAGAGAGAGAGAGAGAGAGATTTGTTTAATTGTCCGGCCAAATCAGACAGATGGTCGTACACTTGCAAAAGAGCAGTGCGACTGGGAAAATGGGCCATCGGTGACCCTCGCGATGTGTGCCTTTGTGTGTGTGCGCTTATGCATGTATGACAGTGTTACAAAAGCAAATGTTACACAAGTATTGTTTCAGTCCCATTGTAACCCACTGCCAAGCCCTGATAGTAATCGTGCTGGCAGGATGGTAAACAGTAGAAGTGGAGTGAACAACAGGCATCAGTCAAGGCTGAATGCCGGGAGGAGAAAACCCCTCCACACCTCGATGCCTGCTTTCTTCCCCCCGTTTCCATCCCAGCCAATACCCTTCTCCCCGCCTTCCTCTTTCTCCCTCATTCTGTCTCTTTCTACTTCTATTCCCTTTTTGACTCTCCTGCAACAGCTGAACAACACTGAAGCCTGTTTTCTTCTCTTCCCACGCTGTTTTTTCTTTCGTTTTAAAGTTCTTCTCTTCTTTCCCCCCCTTATCAATCCATTAACAGTGAAACCACCCGCTCCTTAACACAGTAAAGTTGGCCAAGCAAAGACGGGGGCCCACACACGTTCACCGGCATACATGCTCATGCATGCAGGACTACAGTAAACCCTGTAGATAAAATGCGTACAATGCTGGGTCACACGCTTTGTAACATAAGTAATTAACACACTGTTGAACCGGTCTTTACATGAGAGGAGAGCTCAATTACACACACACACACAGAGAGCAAAGGATCATGCACACACACACAAGTGTTACACCAAATATAAAGCACTTTGGCACGCACACACACGCACTCTGGCGGGCGTCCAGACCGAGTCTTGTTGCCTGTGTCTGTAAAGCCCTGAGCAGCATATCGACAACTGTAATAACCGTGGCTGGCAGGAGAGAGCAGATTACAGCAGCAATCATAGGCGCCGCACACACACACATGCGTGCACACACACAAACACACATCTTCTCTTGTCAAAGATCTTTTTTTCTTTTCATCACCGATATAGATACACATCTCAGGGTCCATCCTATAGCTTACATAAAGCAGTAATATTGTAGCGGTGGACACAGTATGTCTCATGTCCACTAGAATAACACTGAAACATACTGTACACAAAGACACACAGTCAGTCAGGGCCACAATTGGGTTGTAAAACACACTCTTAAAATATTTGAAATGAAATGCTGTAAAAGGATCCACCATCAACTAAATCCATTTTTTTTATGGAACTGCAGGTGCGATACTTTGACTTATGGAATATCAAATATTATTGATTCTGCTCTAAACTGCTAAATGAACTACGGGATGACTGTTAAGAGACTGATGAGTGTTTCCGTTGCCTTCACACGCCTACAAATGCCATTCAATCTCACAAAGCCCAACTCCGACCGGAAAATAGTTCTTTAGAGAAACAGAGAGCAGGACAACCAGTCAGTAAACCAGACAGCATATGAGTAAGCCAGTTAGGCTGCGAGGGTCCGTAATGGCAGCACAAGGCCACCGTTGGAAAATGAAAGTGGACGATATTGGAGTGGAGATTGGGGTCAGAACTATATGGCACAGGCCAAGGAGAGGAAATATGTGGAGGGAGGAGAGGAGAGGAGAGGGGAGGGGAGGGGAGGAGAGGAGATGAGAGGACTGAAATACAAACGAAAAATACCACGATAGAAGTCATCCTGGGTCTAATGAACAAATGCTTTTCTGTTCATTATGGGAAATGTAGTATTGAGCATTTATCCCCCACATTAGGGAACACAATTCAGGATATCTGACTCAGCTCCCCAAGTACGTCTCACTTCTAACGAACTGTTTTTAATTGATGTTTAGGTATTTTTCATTTTATTTGCAGTCGATATAGTCCGAAATTTTGTAGGCGTCACTCTGTTCTCCATATTCACTGTTAAAAACATGGAAAGAACGAACACAAAAACACTTCCTGTGCAGGCAGGATTTTAACAAGGTTAACAGCATCTGAAACTAGATGTTAAAACGTTAAGGAGTTGGGCATAATGTGTACCAATAGTAAGACAAGTTGATATATAAAATGTAATTTACAAATTCAGTGTACTGTTGTATCAAAGAACATAAATAAACTAACTAGTGGACAGACTAAACATGGTAGGTATTCAAACCAGTACAAAGTTAAATTAGACACAATGCCAGATCCACATCCCCACTAGACTGTACTGTATGTGGACAATGAGTGTGACTAGGTTATGTATACGCTGGTCATAATAGGTGTTGACATTGAGAACACACCACACCTGTAACACCACTATACTCTTCTTCCCTTTCTTCATCACGTCCCTTCTAATCCTCCGGTTCTGTTCTCCTCTGTCTCACCTCTCCTCATTTCTGCCATGTCTCCTCCCTCCTTTACTGTCGTCCTTCTCTCTCCCTCTTTCTTTCTCTTCCCCTCGCTCTCCGTCGGCCCCCGCGACCTAGGAGAAGCGATTTGCAGCAGCAACCCGTCGCTAATTCTCGCTCAGCGTTCATGAAAAATGTATAGCAGGCAGACTGTAGGGAGATGCAGATTGGCGCTGGGCCCTCAGCGAGAGCCTGGCTCTGCGTTAATGGAACATTATTCTCGACCTCTCCATCCCTCCTCTCCATTTCCTCCAACCCTCGCTTCATCTGTTTTATTATATTCTTATCCATCCATATATCTATCCATCTATCTATCTGCTATCTACTTTGAAAATGCTCTTCCCCTCCATCTCGGAGTTTGAAACAAAGGCCATTAATATTCGAGGACTCAGTGGAATATTAGCAGCTCAAACAACCCAAACACAGCTTTCTGCAATCTGAACAACTCAGTGTGTGTGTGTGTGTGTGTGCATAAGTGAGTGATTTCTACACACGTAGTTGCTTCTGCATTTGCCTGTGAGCGCAGTGTGCAGCCAGCTAAACCTTCTCAAAGATAATAAGAGGAAAAACTTTATCTTAATCTTTAAAAGGCACAACGTGAAGTTTGAATCCAGCTGTGAAATGGGTCGTGTGTGTGTGTGTGTGTGTGTGTGTGAATGCATCTTAGCATGAATTCCCAGATATGTTCATGTGTGCGTGTGTGTGTGTGGAAGTGTTAGAAGCACAGGTATCTTATGAGAGTAGATTAATAACAGCACTGTAATGCCATCAGGACTAGTCACAGTGTGTGCATCATGCATAATAAACCTCCCATGGAGTTTACACAAATACACACACACACTTCCTGTCACTATAGCAACACTGGCGGTGTTGCTGCCCCTAACTTCAAAGTCAGATGTAATTTCAGCCTCCCAGCAGCCAGAGGGAGCCATGGTGATGACAGAACATTCCCTTCCCTTCCCCTTCATCCCTCTTTCAATTCCTTCACTTTTTCTTCGCCTGCGTTCCGCTGCTGCTGCCTCCTTCCTTCCTCCCTCCCTCCCTCCCTCCATCCCTCCCTCCATCCCTCCCTCCCCTGCCTTGCCAGCCTGCTGGGAGGCCAGGCATCCAAGACCAGACATAAAAATAAACCCAGAAAGGTTAGAAGTGGATGAAGCTCAGGAAAGAGGGAGTGAAATAGGAGGAGGGGGGCAAAGTGGGGGGTGTGCTAAAGAAGGGAGGAGGGAAGGAAAGTGGGAGGGCGATGGGGAGGAAAAGGAAGGAGGGAAATGATGCAGTCTTCTACTTAATCTTTCCTTCTACAGCAACTCTCTATTCCTTTGCTGAAGTCAAAAGAGTGAAAAATGAGAAGTAGACAAGAAAAGAAGACACCATTATCAAATGCAGCAACTGTCACTCAACTTAAAACATTTGTTACTTAAATCCACGTTATCACTCAACGAGGACAAGAAATCCTTTAAGATTAATATGCTGAAAAATCATTTGACAAGAGACTAATGAATACAAAATAGATGTTTCAAATCTTCAGATTGGCTCAATAACATTTGAAGCCAATTTAACAGTTAATTTAAATATTAATGTAACGGAAAATCACCATTTATAATGGAAGGCTTAGTGCCAGAAGGGCATATCTGGCATTAATGGTTGCTGAAGATGAAATCTATATATCAAGTATGCACTTGAGGAGATCTATTTGGTGTTCTGGAATCAATATAAAGAGTGTTTCATCAAAAGCAACTGAGTGAACTGAGGTGACGTCCAGACAGGATCTTCATCACATTTTAACAACAACAGCAGATGTAACACCTCGAGAAGTACACGCAGAAATGGTAAAACGCAGTGTGTCACGTTCATTTACTGATGTGTATCCAACATCACCATACAGCAGCCTCAGCTTTCACACACTGTCACACTGTTGACTGTCCCGTGGTGGAATAAGGGAGGACAGTTAGAAAGGTGTTGATGTGTGTTTTGTATCCCACGAAAAAAAAAAGCAGCAATACACACAGACTGCTGCTCCACACACACACACACACACACACACACACACACACACACACACTGATGCATACAAATGTATACGTATCAACACATGCACATTTATCAACGCACACAGTCATCAACTTTTCATTTACATCATCCAACATTCAAAGATTTTTATGCAGAATCCTGCTTGTCACTAACTGTGTGTGTGTGTGTGTGTGTGTGTGTGTGTGTGTGTGTGTGTGTGTGTGTGTGTGTGTGTGTGCGTTAATGGAAACCCAACAGCAATGAGCTTCCTCACCATCTCCGGCCTCTTTTGTAATCTGTTAGATGAAACAAGCTTTGACAAAAGCCACCAGCCAGAGAAGGAGAACTGTTAGGCAAAGGATTAAACAAAAAAGATGGAGAGGGGAAACATTTCTCTCCTTCTAGGGTCAGTCGTCACTCCCTCTCTTCCTCCTCCTCTCTTATCTCCCCCCTCTGTCTCTCCTCCTCTGTAGGAGAGGCTGGTGGAGGCGCCAGTGGAACCGGACTGCTGTTTTCTTAACCAAGTTCATCCCTCTCCATTTCCCCTTCACTCTCAAATCATAAAGCCTGTCACACACTGGGGGTGTACGCATGTGTAAGCATAGGGGGCAGCTAAGTGTGTGAGAGTAGAGTTTGGAAAGACTGTGCGTGCACACATGCACACACAGTCTCTTCACTCTGCTGGGCCGGGCTTCAGTCAGCAAGCCTGTCAGGGGTGGATGGGTATAAACATGGCCTCCTCCACAGTTGCGGTATTTCTCCCTCCTTCCTGTACCACCACTGCTCAACTTTGTGTTACCAGTTTGCTTTAACAACCTACGCTGGCCGGCATAGTTCCCAGTAGGCAGAACAGTGTGTAGCCATCACATTTTGTCATAAGATACAACTAAAAAGCCTTCAGGCGAAAAATACTTTATTGATCCCCATAGGGAAATTCTCTTCTGGCGTGTCTCTCACCCACAGGGGATGAGCGTGCAGAGTCAGCTGCAGAGGAGTGCTGGTAGGGATTCAGTGTCCTGCTAATGGACACTTCAGCAGTGCAGATGCTAGTCAACATGGAGGTTCAAACTTCTTCCAGCTAATAGCCGGCCTCTTTTCAGGTGGTCACCATTTCAAACTGGACTTGTAGTGCGGCAGTCTAAAGTGTGTTCAAAGTTCAAACTGCATCCCAAGGCTTATTCTTCTCAAGGCATTGCAGACATTTAAGCTGCTAAGATATAAAGTAAAGTAATATTTAGAAACCGCCTAATTAAAACAACAGTGGCCGCGGATTCATTGAACCCAGGTGAATTCTGTAGGTTAGAAGCAATGCTGAAGATGTGCTCAGATGAAGGACCCGGATACATTTTAACTGCAGATCAATTCCACTGCATGTGCGTCTGTCTTTTCAAGCCGTTGGGGAACAAATGGTATGGCCCCGGCAAAAACACGTGTTCCCCGGCTCTTGAGGATCAAACAACTACGCGTGTACATGAAACTGTGTGTGTGCGCGCTAAATGATTCATGAGCAGCAAATGAAAACAGGCTGGCATACAAGCGGAAAAATAGCCCGTCTGCATTTTAGATGAAGCCATGGGTCCTCTGACTTGCAGTGTCATGATACCTGGGTCTGCGGTGAAACGGGGCAGAGGTGGAAACACGTATTAAGTGTGTGTGTGAGGAGTGTGCGAGTACCAATGTAAGAAATAGTGCCAGTTCGATACAGAAAACCTCAAATCATACGGTAAATTATGGAATTCTGTGGGTCTAGCAACACATAAAGGGACAATGGCTCAATCACTCGGACTCATATTTGAGCGAATAGGTCTACGGGTTTGGAACTGGCATGACCAGTAGCATTCCCCTATACCTCAGAGTGTGAAACTGGCTTCAGATTAGCTGTCCTATTCTCAGAGCAATGTGTTCATGGCAGTGGCAGGGAGCTGCTGTGGCCTTCAGTGCCGCTGTCTGTTCTAAGAATAGGGTCCGGAGAACATCTCGTCTCCCTGCCTCCCTCTCTCCCCCACCTACCCTACTTTTCTCTCTCCACATGCCGCAAAAATAAATATTTGAAGTATACATACAAGAATATAAACAGAAATTATATTCCTACATGGAATTTGCACTTGGTGTGACGGCTTATGCATTTTGTCAGTATAATTTGAGCGGACTCTTAAAATAAATGCTGAAGGATTTGCATCTACAGTATGTAATCTTTTTGTATTTTAAAACCATATGTCTAAGAGACATATTTTTCTTTCCACGAGTCCCTCCGAGTTTTTCCTCCCCCACACTTCACCTCCTTCCCTCTCTCTCCCCATCACTCTGTTCCTTCCCTGTTCATCTACCTTGCATTTCTTTGCTTTCTTGACTCCCTATGCCCCCCCCCCCCCCCCCCCCATGTGCACTAATGTGGAGGCTGAATCTAACCCTGCTGGATGGCATTACTCTGCGCTGCCTGCTGGCCTGCCTGGGGACTCTAAAATAAAACACAACAGTGGGGAGAGCCAGAGTGAGAGCACATACTGTATAGGCAGCCTGACTGACATGCTCTGATAGAGCACACACACACACACACTCGCTGTGTGAAAATGGCTCACAGAGGACATAATGTGTATCAAAGTGTGTGATGCGTGTGTGTTTGTGAGAAAAGAGTGTGGTTGTAGTGAGAGAGAGAGAGAGAGAGAGAGAGCGCGAGGGGAGGGGAGCAGGCTTCTCCAGCTGTGCCCTGTCAATCATTCATGACCTAACACTTGGAATAACAGAGGAGGGCAAGGTGGACAGGAATGAGAGGGAAGAGGCACCGAGGGGAGAGATAGCATTTCTAATTTTTTCCTTTTTGTATGATAGAAAATAAGTCAAGGAGGGGCAAATGAGCACTGAAAGACATACAATAATATTTTTTCCTCGATGTGTCTGTGTGTGTGTGTGTGTGTGTGTGTGTGTGCGCGCTAGTGTGAATAACATGTCGCTGGCGGAACCCCATAGCCTGAATTCAACATCCCTCACCCTGAACAAGTGACAAAAAGATAACCACGTTTCACTTCACCGCTTCACGCCCTCTCTCTCTCTCTTACTCATTGTCTTTCTCATCCTGCTCTTCACCACCAAACCCCCCTTCTCACCTCACCCTCCCACCCCCAGCTCTCTCTCTCTCTCTGTCTTTCCACATGGCTGGCCATCCTCTCCCATGTCCCAGAGGATGGGAGGCTGTGCGGCAGCTTGGCAGGCTGTCAGGGGAGCACCGGAGAGCAGGGAACATGTAGTGACTGGAACGGGGGTGGCGGTGGGGTTTGGGGGGGTTGGGGGGGTCAGTGGGTATAAGAAGTCCTGGCTCCTCATCTCACTGTGGCACTGGAAGAACTGGCTCTGCTTAGCGATGTTAGGCAAAAAATTCAAATGGGAGAGGGCGCGACAAAGAGGTAAACACAGAGCTCTCACTCTTCCTCTATTTTCATGCACCACAAAAGTCACCGCCACACAATGCAGGACATAACAAGGAAGCACACAACATGTCTTCCTGAGCCAATCGTGTTGTCCAGCTCTGTGACCAACATGACATGTCACCTGTTATTAGCCTGTGATTGCCATGCCTGCCGTGGGGAAATGGGGGTAATTTCAAAAATGACAACTCGACAAAGAGAAGTATCCTTCTTTCAACTTTCTGCGCAACTGAAACAGTGATGCCTGATGTTTCTCAAGGGACAAGTGAACGGATACATGAAGTACAAACCCCCCAAAAAACTGTGGGTTTCACCTTTAGCTAACATTTACATTTCTGTAAATGTAGGGGGAGAAAATATATGGGGGCGACTGGCGACTTTTCTCAAAAGTTTCACCATCGAGGGGTTCATCTTCTCAATAGATGATCTTTGCTCTGGCTCCTAACTTCACTATTGTGTGGAACTTGACGAACAGGCTCAGCTAGAACAAAGCAAGTCCGACAAGGCTGAAAATACTAGAAGAGGAATACTTTCATGGTAATGCTAACCTTCTGCTGGAAGTAAGGCGGTGAATGCCAGGTCAGTTTAAAACAAAGAAGCTGCTGGAAAACATTAAAGTCACTACTGACAACAAGAGGCATGTGAAAAACAACAAAGCTGTAAAAATGAGAGGTATATGATCATTCATCCATTAACACGGAGAACCACTGTTACAGAAAAGCAAGATAATTCAACTATAGTGCCATACTTGAACACAATATGAGCCAAAGCTACACGGAAATGTAGATAGACGGTCAACACTGACAGCACGGCTATTGCTCCGCTAACAAGCTAGTGCTGTGCTCTTACTCTGTGCTTGTCCAATAGAAGTACTGACGGTGATTCTATATTAACAGCAGCCTTAAAGATACAGATACTGTACAATAATATGGAATACAAGACATGCTCTATCTCCAATACATTACATTTTAAAAGAGCTGTGGGGCACTGTGACTTGCATTTGTGATAAGTTACTAAAGCACTTTTTTCCCTTTGGTCTCCCTTCAAAAATCCCGCCACATCACACAGCCGACTCGTCCCAAAACAACAACATGACACTTTGCCGACCCACGCTCCCTCCCTCCTGACAGAGAGAAAGGGAAAAAAAAAGATGACAGCAGCTTTAGATCTGACATCAAACGCCGGTCGAGAGAGTGAGAAAGAGAGAGGGGGAGAAAAAAAAAAATGGTTACATCTCTGCAGTGACAGCTTGCTGGAAGAGCCTGGCAAACGCCGAGCAATTTCTCTCCCCTTCTCTCTCCCTCTCTCTCCTCCTCTATCTATCCATCTCCCCTCTCTCTGTGTCTCTCTCTCATCAAAACTTGCCGCCGATTAGGATCTCGGCGAGCCATGCGCTTTGGATGGGGTGTGCAAAAACACACGGAGAACCCAAGGGGTAAAATGCCAGGATTAAAGTGGTGAGGGAATATGGGGCGATATCGGCTGTGGTTCAAATAGATCGGCCCCCGCGACTGCGGCGGCTCCTCGCCTCGTCTTGCTCTCTTGCTCCGGATTCACACACTGATGCATCAAGGCCATTTCTCATTATAGCACGAGGGTGAAAAAAAAAAAAAAAAGCTTTCATGATGCTACTTTAGAGGGAAAGACAGAGAGGAAAAGGGAAGGGGGGGGGGGGGGGGGGTAAAGAGTGTGGGAGAATGAAAATGAAAGAAAAGAAAAAAGATAAAGCAGATGACATACTACTAGTATGTAATGGAGGAAAAAACTGTGACTGTGTGTGAATGAGAAAGAGATGAAGGAATCACTTGGATAAGTGACAGATAAATCAGCCGCTGATTTGAATCAAAGCAGACTCGACCGTCGGTGTGCGTTACACGGCCGATGAACAGAGACTTTAAAAGTAGTCTATGGAAAATAGTATGGCTTAATTTGAGTTTGTACACTTAATATTAGTCCTCCTTGCAGTTCATTCCTCCACTCCTGAGGCAGTTCCAAAGTCTCTGGTAAATTAAACGGCACACACCTCAAGCAGTGCCAATATTTGCGACCATTTGCAAATGTCTATTTATTCTATTCTTGAAAGTGCTGAGGAGCTGTGAGGGGAGAAATGATAGAGAGTAAAAAAAAAAATAAAAAAAACGATTAGTTTAGCCAAAAAAACTGGAGCAGCCCACATATCTGTCTCCCCTCACAGATCGGCCTGGCCTCACCATTTCTTCTCAATTACTCCTCCAGTCAACCTGCTTAACGATTTTTAGCTCGCCCCAGAAAGCCGAAGGCGTGTGGGTTTGGATGCGTGACTGCGTGCATTAGCGAGAAACTCTGTGTCCGTGCATATGCTTTTTCTGTATGTGTGGGGGCGTGTGTGTGTGTGTGTGTGTGTGTGAGTAAGTGCATGATGCTGAGAACACTGGCTGGAGCATGTGGCCTTTTCGCCTCCGGCATGGGCGCCAGTCAAAACACAGACATCAACTCTGAAATGAGCAGTCAAATCCATGTCTCCCGTGGGACACGAGACAAAGAGGCGTGTCACAGGGTGAGTGGAGGCCTCTGATTGGACAGAAAAGCTTACAACTGAATGTTAGGGAAAACACAGGAAGTGGAAGAGGACACAGACACAAATGTTTCTTTGAGGCTTGATGGTGTGTTTTGGCGTCTGCTGCAACAAAAAGACCCTCTCGTTCTCTCACACGCAGAAACGTTACCCTGATGTGTAACTCTGTGACACTTTGTGCTCACTGGTGGGCAGAGCTGTCAGTCACTCACCGGCAGACTGGACGGGCGGTCTTGGGAGACGCCATCCTCATTGTTGGCCTTCCCAGAGTTCCCTGGGGCCGGACCCCCGGTGGCGTACGTCTCCTGCTGCGCCTCCTGCTGCGCCTCCTTGATAGAAAAACAGATATAGAGAGAGAATCACAGAGAGTCATTTACGTCTATGATCAATAAATTAAAATGATGTATTTTACAGTACATTGCCAATTTTTTTTAGTTCTGAAGGGGATTATAAATTAGGATATTAAAAATACTGTATATCATGCGTTTTGGCAGTTATGAGGGTTGAAGAAAAGACAATTACACCATATAATGCAGTTAAAAGTGCTCTAGGTAGTTTCAAAACATTATCATTAAAGTGTCCTCTGTCTATCAACACGATGAGAATAATAAGCTCATGGTTTCACTGACTCCAGGTCATATTTTCCAGAAGTCTTTGATGTATAAATTTGAAGGATTCTTGCTAAAAAAAATAAATAAAAAGGTGCATTTATGCATATGTGCATGAAAAACAAAATGCGTCAAGAGAATTTATTTTCAATCTGCCTTGGGGTTGAAATCATTACTCACTTCCTGCTCAACACTTGTGATGTCATGGTATTCAAAACACGCTTAATTCATGATGAAAATGGTCTAAATGTGTGTGACAGAGATTGAGAGAACGAGTTGGACTGTTGAGGGTGTCTCAGGTTTAATGGGCTGGAATAAAGACTCGGATTCCCAGTCAGATCGAGTCACAACACAAAGAGGCACACTGCGCGAGGAAATACTGACGCTGATACAGTACATGCGGACTGAAAAACACACCCATCCGCACCCCGGACCCGGCTATTCATTTCAACCGAATCCCGGCCTAACCATCAACTAATCCCAGAAAAAACACACACATACAAACACACACCAATACACACACACACACACACTCGGTTCTATTGTTCAATCGAAGTCATTTTCTTTCCCTCTGTAATCACAAGCCTATCGAGTGTAAACCAATTTTCTCCCCATTGTCGGAGGTGTTGCCCTCTCCCTCTCCCTCCCTCTGTATCTCTCCCTCCTTCCCTCTCCCTCCTCTTCTCATTCACCGCGGAGGTCGTTCCTCCATCATGTTAAGCGTCGGCAGCACAATGGCAACTTGTTAAGGAGCTCTGTGTGGAAGGATTAGTGATAACTGATCGGCGAGACGAGGCGAGAGATCACACACACACACACACACACGAGTGTTTGAACACACAACCAGACGCAACATGCTGTACGTACACGAACAGCCACACATTTGTGTTGTACGCACATACACACACACACACACACACACACGCACACACACATGCATATACAGTCTGTGTTCAAGCTTTTACTTTCAAAATCCATTTTTTCCCCACAGTTTGATTTCTTATCTGTTGTGTGATTATACTGTAGTAGGTGGGCAATATCCCTGTCAGCTAGGTGATATAATTTTATTGCTGAAGATTATCCTTCACAGCGAGAGATGTATCATGTGGAATGGATCTATTATCAGAGCATTAAATGTGTCGGAATTTGTGCTTCCAGGGTGAATGACACCAATTTGGCACTTTTGTACATTCTTTATGAAATCTGATGTACAGTTTAATACACACTCTTTACATTACCTTTAAGGTTACTGTACACACATTTGCATGCCGCATTAGCAGCCGTGCACACACAGAGACTAAGAGTTAATGTATTCATTCATCCATTATTAAGAACAGGCAATTTAATGACCTTAAATGCCCTGGAGTAGTCCCTTCAAATCCACATTTCAATTATTAGCCAATTAAATTACTGAAGCACTAATACTAAAAATATAGAAAATGTTAAATACCCTCATGTTTCCTGTCAATTATTCTATCTATGTAGGCATGTAGTGGACACTTACTCAAAATACATTCTTAGCATGAAGTGAACTCTTAACTCTTGCATTGTGCAGCCATGCCCCCTTTGTACAGTTCTCATAATCTTCATAATCTGGTCCCTGAATATGTTCCAACGGTTTATCTCTCTCATATGTTTCAAGATCGATCATTCTCGTTCGCTGGAACCTCAATTCATTTAGGATAAACCATTATTATGATTTCAGTTTTCTCAGCTAATAGATGGAGAATAAAGGCATGTCAGCAACATTTCAAATGTATCTGCTCCGACAGTTTGTCATGCGTTTGATTGACACATGGATCAAAACACGAAGTATAGAGGTTTAAGGCAGATTTGAGATGACGTTCTTGAGTAAAGATTGTACTGGTGCAACTATATATAAGTATAAATATATATAAAAAAATAATATATAGTTATATATATATATAAATAAATATATATACAGTATATATATAACTATATATTAAATGTTTGTATATATATATATTCCTCATTTCTACTTGCTGATATTCTGTCTGTGCTTTGTATGACTGAATTGTCTTGTTGTAATTTTGCATACATGTGACTTATTTTCAGGCTCCTCTTGTAGAAGAGGTCTTGTTTTCCATTAGACTTTCTGCATAAATAAAGTTTAACTAACTACATTTTCAATTTTATTCAAAGAATAATCAAAGGGAAAATGGTCAGCCAAATAAATGAACATCCAACCATAATAACCCCAAACCCCCAACATCTTCCTAACCACGCCTAAAAGCCAGATGTGGTTCGGTTCATCCCAGAGGTGGGTGGGTGCAGAGACACTTAACAACAGGATGGCAGCAAAGAACAGAGGTGCTATGTTAAAAACAAGGTTTATTAGTTTCCTCCTCGGGGCCTTGGGCAAGCCCAGTGTTTAAAATGCCCCCCCCCTAGGAAACCAGACTTCGACACAAATACACCTCCGCAGGTAAATAAAGGCTCGGGGAAGAAGGGACGAGGGGTGTGAGGAGGAGGAGGACAAGAAATGGAGGTGAGGAGGTGTGCGGTGGCTTTCTGATAGGTGGACAAGTGTGTACTGATAGGTGGACAAGTGTGTACATGTGCTCGGTTCAGTTCAGATGAAAATGCACACATGGACAGAAGACAGTTGCTCACACAGTGAAATGAGAAGAGTGGCTGCTGACCCAAGTCCAATATTTACTCAGGCATATGAGTCTGTAGTGTGTGTGTGTGTGTGTGTGTGTACTCGAGGGGATTTCCGTTTTAAGTGGGTCAAAGTGAGGTTAGCCTCGTACTACTGTTTACACTCACGTTCTTACATCATCACTGTCAACTGTAATATGGACAGAGAGGGTGAGAGAGATGGAAACAGAGACTGGGAGGAGGGAGTGAAGATGCTGACAGAGAAGTACAGAAGGTGAGATGCAAAAAGGATAGGGAAGGAGAAAAGGGAAGGAGGGAGAGAGAGAGAGCGAGAGGGGAGGTGAAGAGAGAGAGAAAACAACAGTGTAAAAAAAAAACTAGAAAAAGCGAGCGCGGGAGAACATCAGAGGCAAATGAAGGAGAGCTGCGAGTGCATCCTTTCATTTGAGTTTTTTCCAGTCCATTGTCTCAAAATCCCATTTCCCAGCTAATTTAGAAGCTTCTAAAATACACTCCACTCCATACCTTAAGCCTTAGGCCACAGCTAATCCTATCTTCACACACACACACACATATGCGCACACACACATAGACACGCTCATTCATCCTCCGTGCTTTTCAAAAGACTTCTTCTTGGCATAGTAGAAACAAATGAAGGATATTGAAGGCAAGCGTTTGAAGTACATGAGGGAATGCAGGAATCAAACTGTGAGTTAAATGCTATTAGACAGCTGTGTGGAGAGGCAGTGTAATATTAGATTTGATTGAATAGATGACTGCTGAATGTGGTGTAATATATAGAGCGGGAGAGGCTTTATGCGGACGCAAATCAATATCGCAGCACCATGTTAATCCCAGCCACTCAGGGACGGGAGTCGGTCGGTAAGTGAGAAGCGTTCGGAAAGCAGGAACGTTGTTGTGCGATTGTCTGGAATATGAGACTTCACAAAGTAGTCAGACCGGTTTGTAATGTAATCTTTCACACTGATATCAGTGTGACGCTAGACTTTGGTAAAGAGAAAGAGAAGAGGTCAAAGGTGAAGTTGTGCTCTGGAACAATACTTCCTGGAGCTATCATTTTTTATTCGAGGCCACAACAGCTGCACCAAAACAGCAATTCCAAACATGACATGCAACCAATTTGACACTCCCTTTCTCTTTTGGCTCACACCTAATTTAAAAGTGTTGTACTGAGCCTTTTTGGTTGGTTGCACCGCACACTTTTCTACCTCTATATTCCACCGCGGAGCAAGGTGAAATGTTGCCCCGCTTTGCTTGTATGAGTTTGATTGCCTCGGAAAAACAAGCAAGGAAACTGTCATGACAGCAAGCGAGCACATTTGATGCCACCACTTGACACAAGGAGAAAGCAGCAGGAGGGAGCAAAAATTCACAGCCACGTTAAGCAGATTTTGGCTGACATCTGCCTCGATCTCCTTTTCTTTTTTTTTAAACAGCAAAAAAAAAAAAAAGGTAGTTCAAACTATACTTCAGCATTATTTTTGAAAATAACGCGCTTGCTTTTTAATCCTTTTTTCCACCGCCCTTGTCTGCTCTGGGCTATATTGCTTTTATAAACTTTGTGTGCGGATGTCGGTGTTTTCGTCACACACTAGTTCTCGCGTTATCGTAGGGGTCAGCTGCATTTCTCAACGTCTTCCACTCTCATCCTCTGTTCTTTTCTTTGATGGCTGTGCTTTTCTTACCTCTTGTCCTTATTGCATTTATTTTCATTTTTCTTGCTCCTACCTTCCCTCAACATCCACTCTCTCCTCTCAGTCTTAAATGCTCCCTCACTCTGCATCACCCCACCTCCCTCCCTCTCCCCTTCTCCCTCTCTGTCCATCCGCTCTACTCATTAATCTCTTGCTTTCTCCACGCCTATCGCACTCCTTCCCCGTCTCTCTTTTTTTATACATCACTCTTCTTCTTTACTTACCATCCCACCTCCGTTTCTCCATCTCCATCCCTTTCTCCACCCACACCCCATCCCTCTCTCCCTGTCTCCAGCCCTTCTCCTCATGACTACCAAATTAATTAGTCACCCCCCTTTTTCCCCTGCACCTTGGCAGATGCACATCTCCACAAAATCTGACGCTAATGCCATTAATATTCATTAAAAATTAAGCTTAATTGCGTGTCTTTAAGAGAGAGGCCCATAACCCCCCTCACCACCTATACACACTAACCTTACACACACGCATGCACACACACAAACACACACACAGACACACAACAAGAAACCCAGTGCATTTGACCACCATCCTCTGCCACATCACCCCAAGGACTCTTCAGGTCTCTAATGTCCATTGGGTGAGACCCTGAGAAGCACATACACACTCTCTTTCTCACACACACCCGCTGAGATATACTGGGTCAGGCACTGGGAAAAAACAAGGTCAAGTGATGGGAGGGTGAGACAGAGGTAAGAAGTGAGGAAGTGTTTCCTGCTGTGACCGAATGTCCTCATTTCTGTATTTGTGTGTATGGCCTGCTCACTACCGCTAATTACTGTTAAAGGCAGCTGCTAAAAAAACGACCAACCTTAAAGTAGAAACACTTACAGACGTGTACAAAAAGCTGCTATGCATCAAGGAGAGGCGGGGGTGGTGGTGGTGGTGCTTGGGGGAAGAGGGGGGCGCACATCCATATTCAACACCCCGCGTTCACACACACACACACACACACACACACACACGCGTTGGTTCATACTTGCAGATACGCACACACGCTCACACCAATCAGACTGACTGAACCATAATTAAGGCAACAATCAGCAGTGAGAGCGAGCTACACCGTGTTCTGGAAAATGTGACAAATCAACATTTGGTTATGATGTGCTTGTCTTTCATGTTTTCTTGACACTTACATCTTTTGATCCATTTCAGAGTATTTGGAAAACATTGCAGCTACATTCTGATTATGGCTGTAAATATATTATAGGGCAGACCTACTTTCGTCTCCGCCAAACTGCCTTTTAAATGTGTGTTGGTTCCACGCCATGTAAATCATGGCCATTTATTCCAGGGTCTATTATTATCATCAGGGGAAAGGTGACCATTAGCATGGAAACAGCTACTATATGTGCATATGTGTATGCGACGAAGCCTGTGTGTGTACGCCTAGATATCCGTGACCTATGTCAGTGTGTGTATGTGTGTGTGTGTGTGTGTGTGTCCAGCCTATCTTAATAGGTCCATTTGTAGCAGGACCTGTTCTAGTGCTGTGTCCTTCAGATTGGATTCTATCTCAGCAATCCCCCTGACCTTTAGCACAAAGAGACTACAAGAGAGGACCAGAGCTCCGACACGGGGCACACACACACATAAGCACACTTTCACACAGTCTGTACACACACACACACACACACACACACACACACACAACCAGCCACAAGCAAGCATCCACTCTTGCCCATATAAACAGAATTACACAAAAGAAACACATGCAGACACAGTAAGAAATGCTCATGCAGAGACAAACACACTGGTGTGTGTGCAGGCCATCCCTTAGGGATGATGTCAGATGTAGCCGACAGTGTTAGCTGCAGATGGCGTTGCCAGGGCTTTCATTCCCGTTCCTCTACGCAGGCTAATCAAATAAGAGCCGGTCTTTGTACCATCTTCACTTCACACACTCTTCGCAAGTCCCCGTCGCCACCACCCCCATCCGCCCATTCACTTCAATTGCTTTGGCACACAGTTAAAAAGGACATCCACCCAAACTGGTGAACACCCACATGACTTTTGCTCAAGCACGGAAGAACAATAGCGGTGTGTTGGGGAGCTCGACTTTGACATTCTTTTTTTTGTGTGTGTGTTTTCTCTTTCTCCCTCTGTCTGTGAAGTCGGTACCCAGGAACAAATGTAGCGGCATTTCCTAACAAATGGCAGCTAAATTAGGCCCCTAGGGTGCAGTGCTGCTAACTACCGGCCTCCTTTTTTTCTGAGCCATTATGATTGTCCTAACCGTTCCAAAAACACCTCTCGCGTTCTCGTTCATTTGCATTTGAATTGCAGCTCGGCTGTACAAAAACAAACATAAATCAAAAAAGGGAGAAAAAAAAAGAAGAAGAAGAAGAAGAAAAAAACAGTGGCGGATTCTAGTCGAGCAATTAGCGAGTGTCACTCAATGTGAAGGTAAAACACACACTAAATTAAAATCGTTGTCTCAAACACACACACACACACACACACACACACACACACACTAAACCTAGCTGACATATACAGCGTATATTTTTTTTCCTTCAATTTTATCATTTAGTTTTTGCCTGAAAACTCATCAAGCTTAAGTGCTCGTCAGCGGCGGCCAATCGGAGTGCGGCAGGCCCAGGGTTGCCGTGGCGATACGCGGGGACATTTAGAGGACTCCGATAAACTCTGCCATTTAAAAGGTTATGACAATTAACGCGGCTCTCCGCAAATTACCACTGCCAGACCTTTACCCATGGACGTCTCTCTCTCCCTCTTATCACCCCGCACCCAGCCTCTCTCTCTCTCTCTCTCTCTCTCTACCTCCTCCTCTCTCTCACCATTAGCCCTCCATTTCTGCAGCCTGTCCTCCCTCCATCCCTCGCTCTTACAGCCACCAGCACTTTTATTATCCTGTTAATTAACAGAGTTCTTCACTTAATATTCAAATGGTGACCAATTAATGACATTGAACTTTGGGCGCCCCACCCACCCACCCACATGCTAAGCCCCCTCTACACACAGACACACACCTTCCCCTCCACTCTCACCTCATCCTATTCACTCTCACTTAAAACATTCTCCTTCCTGCCTCTCATTTCCTCCGTCTTGTCCTCACTACTTCCCCTCCATCCCTCCACCTCGTCGCCAAGGTGAGCTCCCATTTCCGCGTGAGAGAGAGAAAGAGTGTGTGTGTGTGTGTGTGTGTGTGTGTGTGTGCATTGAGGGGCAGTCACGGTGACTGAGGCAGCAGAGCAAGTATACAGCAAGGGGGTAATAATGCCAGGGGTGCAGGACATAGAAAGGCTCTCCGGCCTTTTAATTAACCTGGTGTGATTAAAAGCGGGGCTGGCGGAGGGCGGGGGAAAGGGCCTGCTGCTTCAGCCGGTTGGGGGCAGAGGGGTGACAGGAAATAGGAAATGACACACTGGAAGTATTGTAAGCTGGAGCCAGGCGATGTGCCAGTATGTGAGCAACTATGGTTTATAGAGGTTTTTTCTTGAAAGAAAAAAAAAATGACACTTAAACTTCTTGACTTTGATAACAGGAGTTTACCAAACAATCTTACACAAGGTCCATTTAGTAACATTTCTGGAGCTTTCAATTGGATCACATCAAGAAGGACCTTTAAAGTCAACATTGACAAGAAGTCTTTAAATTGCTCATTAAAACACTTTTTTTCTCAATTTGAACACTTGCAATATCATAACAACTTGGAAGATTTAATCTGCAAAGGACATTTGTGTGATATGATCAAAAGCTGTGGAACAGCCACTGAATGTAGCTTGTAGTGAGATTCTTTTGTCAATATTAATTTCCTTTATGAGAAACACTTGATGTACAAACGTGCAGACTGCTTATAATATACACAATATACAATGTTGCATATTACGCTCAGGTTTCACAACAAAAGCAACTGTCTTTTCAAAATAAAAGGAAAATTATATTTAAAGCTTGAACTGCCAAGCTAAAGGCCTTTACACACCGGGGACATGACAAAACAATTTAAAAATCAAAGCTATTCAAATCGGCAGCGATGTGAACTTGCGACAGCTGCAAAACCAAAAAATCGCTTAGAATAGATTTGCACAGGCAGAAGACCAACTACCGTGATACTGTTGACACAGAGCGGCGTGTGGCAGTCTGTCTATTTTTAATGTTAGGTAAAGTTACGCAGTGTATATGTCTACGGCTTTTATTGTCAAAGGTGAGAACAGAAGGAAAGGATCTGGTATGAAAGGAATAATAAAGTGTGCCGTCTAGTAGCCTCCACGTTGTTGTGCACTATAATGTACATTTTGAAGATGTCCGGTCTGCCCAACGTGATTGGCTGATGCCTTGATTCACGGTGCGAAAGCTCAGAAAAATCCACCTTGTTCCAAAAAAAAAAACAAGGTGGATAATATATTCTGTTCAGTGTGAAAGTACTCATGACAAATATAACGATAATATATTGATGTGCGGGAAAAATTCCCCCCCCCCCCCCGGGTGTGTAAAGGCCTTAAGAGAGTTCACCCCTTCAGTTCACACCACATGGCGGACATGTGATGCTGTGCTCATGAGCATCACTAATCTAAACCAATGACCAACGTCCTTCCATGTAGGTCCCTGTAAAGAGAGCTTGTCTCCTCCAATCAGCTGAGAGCTCCTCTGTGCCACAGCACAGCTCCCCAGAGCCTACTCTCAGACAGGAAGAGGAAATAGTTAAGGCCAATAGAGGAAACGACCGGTGGGATCAGTTTCACAGAGGAGAGTGGATCGGAGGTTTTTACTGCAGGGAGTAAATGTCACAGGGAATGACTTCCTTCTTCAAAGACTAGCAGTGAAATCACTACAACTCTGCTATACACCAAACAGCACTCAGTGGCATATTCACCATACACTTTATGTTATACTACAACAGGGCAAGGCCATATTCTGTAACATGTAATTACTCATAAATCTAACACACTGCTTCTTGGTGAAACATGAAATAGTGTGTACTCCACGGAATGACTGATCAAAGCGAGTACCATGTTCTCACAACATTATGAGTCTGGCAGCTGGCCAAGGTTGCATTTCACCGCCTTTCAGTCTATCCTGTCACACTCTAGTGTATACTACCCTATAAAGCAAACATGCCCCAGAAAATAATCTCCAAAATTCTTGAAATTACAACTCTCTCATTTCCGTTTTTATGAGGTAGAAAGTATCTGACAGTAACAAGATATCATGCACTTCATCTGTTATGTGTCAAGTGCAATATGGCCGGTAAGCGTAAGAAAGGGCACTTATTTTCTCCTTTTAAGCGTTTTGTCTCACGCTGTAATTGAAGCCAACAATCAGACCAAACACATTAGGGTCATGATATTTATAGAGTGTGTTAAAATATACTTCCAGAAAAGGGGCTTCTATTATATGGCATTTAAATGTTTTCTTTCACAGTAGTGAGCCTTGATTCAAAAGTGGAAAGTGACATTTTAGTATACAAACCAGGTAGTGTGTGAGGTCAAAAAGCCTTCTCAATCAATTAAGTATATGTCACAGTGTTTCTGAGGGCTCACAATCATCGATTTGAAAATATCCGATGTCCTCAAACACAAACAGACACACACTTTAAAAGCACTTCTCCCCTGATGCGATATTACATTTATATGTTTTGGTATATGCCTTGATGTCTTAGAAATGTCTTTTAGCCTGTTCTTCTCCTCGCAGTCAGCTAAGGTCAGTGCAATAGACTCAAAGAAAGATGGCATTTTCACTTTGATTTGTTGCAAAACCAGCTAATAGCGGTTGGTTGGAGAGCAAATTCTGTGTCAAAGGCAGCTGGAATGGTTCCATCAACTGGAGGATGTCCTCTGGCTAGGGTTAATGGGAGTGGAGTCGGGGGAAAGGAACTGCGGAGAGCGCCGGAAGAACAAAATAAAGAACTTTTCAGCTTGGATTTCTCAGAGTAATGCAGGGTCAAAAAACCGGGGTCAACGCCACAATGGCATTCCTAATCTGCCGTGCGCTTGCTATTGTGTGTGTGTGTGTGTGTATGTGTGTGCGTGTAATCTGTTCTGTGCGCCTCACATCATGTCTCATTTCAGCCCAGAATCACAGACAATCACAGCTCAGAAGCTCAGAATTCTTGCAGCACACTCGGCTAAATAGTGTTCACACAGACACATGCAGACACACTTATTAAAATAAAAAAACCTTACTCAGAACAGAAACATTAAAGTAATATACATCGCTGAGTTAAAAGCACACCAAATACTAATACAGTTTATTACAAATTTGCCAACTTCACTGTGTAAGTTTCATTTCCAAACATGTTTACTCTTTGATCCAAAATCAAAGACAGGGACTTAGTTTCTTTGGTATTTAAATGTTTTCTGGTATTTTCTGGTTTTCTTTCCCTCTCTAATTCCTCTCTCACTCAATCGATGGACAATTAACTTTGTCTTAATGCCACCGCACAGGCTTGTTTTTGTTATGCGTTGAATGTCATTTTTAATGATCAATATTGTGCATATTCAGTAATTACTTGAAAATAAACTGAAACAGAGTGAGTGCTCGGACCTGGATATTGCATTTGTTTCACACGATGGAATTGGTATAGCTGTGTTGCAAAGTACACGGATGTATATGCCAAAAACCCACCTCTGTCTCAGGGAATCTAGCCTATTACCAACCATTCATTTACATTTACACATAGTCTGTAGCTACCCGGTTTCAGTTGAATTGGGCTGCTAGTTGGAAAGAGAGTCCTTTGACTGTACATGTGCATTAATGGCCGGGTTTCTTGTTAAAGCTCACTTCCCATGCCAAGCTAAAATGTAAAGATGTTATGTAGATGTAAAAGTATGGGAGCTGGGAGCCTATTAGTCGAGAAAGACTGGATTTAGTTGGTCTACAGTTTGATTGTGAGCAGACAGGAACCAGGAGGTGTCTGTACATTGCCTGATGTGTTGCTGGGACATAAAATGCTATATATCTCTAACACATAGGAAGGATTTCTTGATTAGAGGTAAAGACAGCGGGACGCGACGTTGTTGCAGTGCAGGCTGCCGAAGGTATTGTGGCTTTTATGCAGCGATAAAAGACCATGTGTGCCGATTGAAACGTTTTCCCTCAAAGTAGCATTTATGCTTAACAATGACAAAACAAAGGGAATCCGGCTCCGCGGTCACCACAGCAGTTGGCATGGCAACCAATACGGGACCTATCAGCACAGGTGAAACGAGGCTTTGGCCAATCGGAGCGCTCGGGAAGAACTACCTGGTGTGTAAATGTCAGCGAGGGTCAATTGCCGCCACATCATCAGCGATGATGAAAACACACCATTACTGTCACAAAATGTCAACGTGGCCATGGATCTCAGCCTTCCCTAGTTAGAATGAATAATGTTTGTTCAGCGGGCTGCACGGGCCGTGTGTGTGAGCATGTTAAGTGAGGAAACAAGAGTAAGTGCTTTTTTTTTTTCCCAGTGTGAACAAAAGGCACGCCGGCTGAAATGTTCACTCAGTATGAAAATTACTATGCTAAGACTAACGATTTCCTTTTTTGACAACCTGCTTTTGTGTTCACAATGGCTTTTTACTTGGCTATTTGTCTTGGTGTGCTCAATATTCAGGGCTGTCTAAAGGAAGGTTTAACTACATCTCAGTAAATCACAGTATAACTACCTCGACAGATTCCACTACACCACTGCCAAATGGCATCAACTGGTGCAGATGCTTAATAAGTCTATTCATATTTGTGAGCTGCTAATGGCTCAGTGTTTTTCTCGGTGTTGAGTAAAAAAAAAAAAAAAAAGGATGCTTTTAAAAACATCGTGTCCATGCTGCCCTTCTTCAAAGGAATGCGCCTTTAAATTCTAGAAAGTAAATACTTGCAGGGGAAATGGTTCTGCATAGCACATTGTCATTGGCCTCCGTGCTGTTTCATGTATTCTATACAGTTCGGTCCTGCAGGAATGAGCTGTCGGAGTGGACATCTCAAAACTGCTCGCTCTTGCTTCGTGATCATTCTGCTCTGGAGTGGGAGGGGTACAAATCAATCAGCCATGTTTATTAAAGTAGCAATCACTCTACTGCACGTTAAAGTCCTGCCTACAATCTTTACTTTACGTTAAATAAGTGTTAGATGGAAAATAAGATCCAATAGTAGATGGTTAAATTGTCGATACATTAACGTCTAAGCACCATTTTAGTGTTGTAGCTGGCCCAGGTGGTGCCACATCTATCTAATTTATATACTTCTTGGGTATTTCAATCACAATTGGCTATTTTACAAAAAACAAACAAAGATTGGAAATGGACTAATATGGCCACTATAGATGAATAGAAACATGCCTTTATGGCCTCCCTGCATCACTCATCTGTCTTTCTCCAGTTCTGCTTCATCCTATCTTCTCCTTTCCCACACTGCTCTGTCTGAGTTTTGCCTTCCTGTCCAGTTCTGTTGTAATCTCTCCCGTCTAGTATTGTTCTTTGTCCTGCTCAGTTTTGTTCTGCTCTGTTCTGATCCAGGAAAGGGCTGTTAGCCAGAGGCTGATAGATCCCTCTGGCAGCAGAGTGGATGGGAAACACATGGCCAGCCTTCACTCAGCTCAAAAACAACTGCTTGAACCCTGCAGCTTCCCGATGGAAAACTTCTACAGAACATCATGCTGAAACTTGGCAGGACAAGTCTCAATCCAAATGTGTGGAACAGGCCTATTGTTGTACTGAGGATTGGGTTTGCACAGGCGGGTTTATGTTCATAGAAAACGTACAATGTGTTTGTGCACTATGACCGGCCAATCTGTGACCTAGTATTGCAAAAGTCCTTTTTCTGTTTGTACATTGTATGTGTGTGTATGTGTGTGTTTGGTAGTGTGTGTGTGAGAGTGTGCGTGTGTCTGTGAAGTTGAGAGAATATGAAAATATATAGAACCAGACCGAGTAAAGTACCTGTCATGTACCTTCACCTGTCATGAATAATGTGAGGGAATACTGTGACCAATACACCAGGCATCAGCACGTTATCGTTTATACACACACACACACACACACACACACACACACACACACACACACACGCACACACACACACACACACACACACACACACACACAGTCTATCCCTTAAGGTGATCTCTCCAATCTCAGCACCACTAAAATATTAAAATACAACCCATGTAAAAAGATTTGGATGAAATCCCGTTCTTGCTGATATTTCAAATTTTATTATTGAAGTTACATCGGATTGTCGACATCTGCACATCTATGTGTAACTGATGCATCTATTCATATTTATTTATTGAGTTATGGTAATCATTTCCATTTTTGCTCGCGGCATGTAACGGGGACTTTAGGCTTGGTTACAGCTGTCTTGGCCAATTTTTTCCACACAGGAAACGGCACAGTGGGCGCCTGGGCCTGAGTGTGATGAGTTTATGACTCTGTGTGTGTGTGTGTGTGTGTGCGTTAGTACCTGTTGTGGCGGTGGTCGAGGCTGCAGGTAGGGGCTCTGGGTCTGGCCTGGAGGGGTCTGCTGAGGGGGGCTGAAGTACGGAGGGGTTCCCTGCTGCCCCGCCTGCTGCTGCTGCTGCTGCTGCTGCTGCTGGCTGTAGCCCCCCATCCCCTGCTGGCCATATGGCGCCACCTGCTGAAACGACCAATCACACAACGGTTAGAGGGGAGACATTAAGGTCAGGGCTGAGGTTGAAGCAAAACTTTCACTTTGAATTAAAAGTAATTCAGAGAGACTGTCAGGTGCAGTTAGTATAGGCATCACAGCCAGTCTTCCAACCTAAAGTCCTCTTGGAATAATATGAAATTAAAAACAAAAACATCCCACGTGGGCTTACACAAACTGGCTTCTATCCATTTTCCAATTCATCTGATTGTTCCTCCGCTGACGCTTTTAATTTAGCTCAGACCAGGCTGTCACCTGCCTCCCAGAAGTCCTCTGCCTAATGAACTCTCACTGCAGAAACCTCTAACGTTATGTCCTCCGGCTTGCCAAGTGCATCCTCCCCTCTACATTATCTCTGTCTCGGTCAGCTCACAGATGGGATGAGGTGTGTTGGATATTACCGCTGGCCCGTCCCTGGCCGTAGCCCCTAATGAGGGACACATGGATGAGCCGGGGCATTCCAGAGCAGTGCAGTTAAAAAACGAACTCGCGAGGGCGAAGCCATGCCAAGTGCCAATGCTGCATTACACGGTGGTTACGAGAGAGAATGTGAACAGGGAGTGTGTGTAACAAGCTGGCACCAATACAGTCTAAATCCCTCCTTGTCGTTTGTTATGACTACAGACAGCACCAGGTGCTCCTCACTCCTCTAAGGATTTCCTGTGGAGGCTGGGGTTTTCTCATTCACACAAATACACACACACACACACACACACACACACACACAGGCCGAGAGCAGACTATTAAACAACATTTATGACCACCGCCGAAGCCGTTTGACAGCACTTTTCATGTCATATTTTTTCCCCATCATGTCGCTCTGCTTTTATATTTAATGTCGACCAAAAGTGCTGCCACAAACTCATTAAACAAGCACACAGGCTGTGATTTGGGGCGTGTGCAAAGCTAGTCCACCTCCAGCCTTCGCCCCCGAGTCCTAAACTTCGAAATGCCCCTTTAAATCTTCCTTGGCAGGCTTGGCAGAGTAAGACTCTCTCAAACTCAGAGTGATTTATATCTCAAATGACGGTATTATAGGGAACTCCGACGTGATGGAACTTCTACACTACAGTCTTGTCAGATCAAAAGCAGAGAGCACACATCCAGCGTTGTAGTTTTACAGCGACCGTTATGAGTGAGAAAAAGTCAGTCATAAAAGCCCTGTTGAAACTGGTGGCTGGTGTAAAATACAGTGAAATCTGATCCGGCTGCAGAGGGCAAGTGGAGATTAATATGTTTGAAATAGTTTTCAAGAGTAACTTCCTTTGAGTGGGTGTTAAAAAAGAAATCTTCTCTCTCTGCTGGCTGAAGCTTTTTGACTCTCTGAATAGAGATGATTGGACAATGTAGAATATTTTTCACTTCAATGGAAATTTGATTAGAAAGGACAGGTCTGTGAGTGCGGTGTGTGTGTGTGTGTGTGTGTGTGTGTGTGTGTGTGTGTGTGTGTGTGCGCTCAGAGTGTGAGAGTGTCATTAGGCCGATGAGACAGACAGACAGGGTGAGATCAGTCTAGCTGGCAGAGGGGTTAATAGCATGGCCCCGCTCATGCCAACAGCACCACTGGATTCATTACTGTCAGCCGGGGCAACACACGCACACGCACACACACACACACACACACACACACACACACACACACACACAGACTCTCATACCAATGTACTCAAATGAATGTACGTGAATTCAAGTTGTCTGTATATTATGTAGAGATTTGTTAAAGTAAGAAAGACAAAAAAATGCTCTCTCTCTCTCTCTCTCACACAGACACACACACACACACACACACACACACACACACACACACACACGTCATTAGATGTGGATCAAAGCCACTCTGACAAATCAGAAGCAACTCTATCCTGTGATCAGTGATTACAGGCTGTGTGTAACACAGTGGGTCTCAACTGGAACACAACTGTTCTGGGATTGGCCAGGATTAGGTCGCCATGGAGATCGAGACCAGACAACCGTGGGTGGGTTTCTGTCTCAGACAAATACAACGACAGGCAGACGGACGGATCTGTGCAGACAGCGACAGCTAGGCAGAGGAACAGATAGATAGACGTATAGGCAGAGAGGGAGACGAATCACACACAACCGGGTCAGCAGAGAATGGTTCTTTAGGTTTTTGTGCCTCGTCTCGGTGCTAAAAATAACCTTGTTAGAAAGCATGAAAGGCTAATGAATAAATAATAAACTACACCAGATTCTGTTGTCTGTAAAACTGCCAGTTTGAGTTGCGGAGATTTTATATGTAAAAAATACACCTGGGACACAGATAGCAAGCACGCCGGAACAAGAGAGCTTCAACACACCAATGTTACGTCTGCTGCCTCTCTTTGCTTTGTATCAGGATAAAGTGTCCCATGACTGACTGGCTGGGTAAAAATAAATGTGTAACGCTTATTGTATAATGTCATGCTATGTGATTCGGATTTTCGAGTTATTCAAATTCAAGAACTTGCAACAATCTGAGACCGCCGATTTACTGAGATTATACCTTTTTAACTAATTACAATTAGGCCTGCCGAGATAACTATTTTTGTTGTCCCAGAAATAATTGCGATAAACGATAGTATTGTGATTTTAAGACCATTTTATGCCACTGATAAAAAGATAATAGAATAGCATAATAATGCAAGCGTGCCCTTTAAAAGAGCAATGAACTTTTAACTCTGGAGAATTTTCAGACATTGGAATGGGAGTGTGAAGAAAATATTAAAATGTATCAAATAAATAACCAAACCAAAACAATAAATTAAAAGGCCTCTGTTAACAAAAATGTGCAACATCGCAATTCCCAGCTCTCCTAAAGGCAGGGAAAACCCTGTTGTTTATTCTGGCATCATGTCGGCAAAAATATTGCTGACATTCTTATGTAAACAAAGACGCATGTAAACACAACGGGCAATATCGCGGTCAGCAACAAAACGATCAAGGTCATGTCATATATCATACGATAGATCAATAACGTAATAATTGAGACATGCCTGATTGCAACAGACCTAAATAACTCTCTTGTATATGATTGGGTCTTCCCAAACATGGGAATAAATGCAACCCTGGACGGTTTATCTTTTTTTTTTCCCTCCTCATTGTTGTCATACAGGTCCTTTTCAAGCTGCCTGTAGCTACTTTATATAGAAAAAGCTTTACAGGGGACCTTTAAAGAATGTCCATTTTCAGTGTATTCAAGAACACATACTGACAGATATGCAAGCTGGTGGACAGGCAATCAGGTAAGCAAGCAGAACAGACAGACACGGAGACAAAACGAAAAAACGAGGCAGAAATATCACCAGTCAGTCAGTCAAATAGGAAGAGAGACAGCAGGCAGACTGGAGGTCTAACAAGTAGCAACCTGTCACCGTGGCTTTGGGAAGAAAGAAAGAGTCATTCAAATGCAGCTTCTGTTTGATCGCTGGGGGCGACTGTATGAATGTACTGTACCTACTGTGTACACACCAGCTCACTGAAAACGGATTCTCTTTGACTGAAAATATGCTTAGTGATAAACAGACTTGCTGTGCTGTTGCTTATACCAATACAAATAACACAATGCTCAGCCCTTTTCCTTAAACTCAGGTGTGTGGAAGCAGACAAAATAACTGTGATTTATCCGGAGTGCCTTGGCAGGCACACAGTGTCAAATAAATGTCTGTAATGAAATGACAACAGATGTGAAGTGCTGTAGGGAGAAATGGCGCAGAATAGACGTCCTGCGAAGCAAATAATTCACCATAAACTGCAGAAACAGTGTGAAGAAAACAAAAGCCTTGGCGGCATATTAAGATACAAAAGACACAAAACATTCACACAAACACTGAGAAGAACTCAATCAAAAATCTATCAAAACAAGTGTCATATGCAGAGGCAGACAATATTTTCCTGCTCCGCAGATGGAGGGGAATACATAGCCATGCTAACCCTCATCCATGGCAGCGGTGTGTGTGTGTGTGTGTGTGTGTGTGTGTGTGTGTGTGTGTGTGTGTGTGTGTGTGCACACGTCTGTGCCTTAAATCAGCCGTTTAAAAACCTTGCTTGGAACAAGGCACTGCTTGTAATTCAATTGGGCCAATGAGCAATAGACAGGAATCTTCATAATTCTGCCGAAGTGGCGTTACGGCTGGCTGGCAACCGGGACCAGAGGTCGCCCATTTTGAGTGACAGATGGACTCAGCCAACCAGAGAGCTAACCAGAGCCACCACCCCGACCACTGAACACACACACACACACACACACACACTGACAGGCATGACAGGCGCACACAGGCAGCGCAGCAGCATTAGCATGCTATCATGCTAGTAGGCCACCACAAGTTGAACTAAAAATAAGAAAGACTGTAGGGGTTACATGTAATAAAGAGTCAGACGAGCTGACAAAGACTGAAACAGACAAGAGAAGCAACATAAAACATGATAGAGACACATGAAGAGATCTAGAGACGGCGGCAAGGGAAAGTGTTTGGAGAGACAGAGATGGAGAGATAGGCAGAGGGGAGATAGACGAGGGGTGTTACAGACTGAGATACGTAGAGGGATGGATAAAGCGATGCTTCGCGTGATAAAGTCAGAGAGAGACGGAGAGATGTGTGGAGAGAAAGGGGCGACACAGACAAGTGTAAAAGAGAAGCAGAGGAAGGAAGGAAGGAAGGAAGGAAGGAAGGAGGAAGGAAGGAGGGAGGACAAGTCTTACAGGAGGGATGGGGCAATGTTAAGTAATGATGAAGACGAATGGAGACAGGAAGGGAACGTGAAAGAGCTTCAGTGGAGCTTCAAGTTCTTTTATACTCACACCATTTGAGGAACGTATGGGAGAGGAAGGATGGAGAGGCAGAGACGGATAGATAATATAGATCACCAGGTGAATGGAATTCACTAATTACCTTTAACGAGCAGCCATAGATTGAATAGCAGCAGTGGTTTGAGGTCTGACGGCTTCACACTAATTTGAATCAGGTGACAAAACTGAGAATACTGAAAACATAAAAATAAAAAAATCTAACTTAATTTTGTTTTTGTCTTGTATTTTTGAGTGTGCTGCCGATGCACATTGTTGTCGCACAGCTCAAGACAGATCTCAAAAAAAGGAAAAACAAAATAGAAAATACTTGAAAACCATTGGCATGTGCATGTATTGTATACTTCTTAGTGTATAACACAGTACAGTTTACAGTAACTACTGCAACAAACAGCATACTACAAATATTGTTAAATGTATTATCTAATCATTTCCATAATACAGTGTTTTAGCAGTTACGAATCTATATAATAATCTACATACTTTGCCATTTTTGTCTGAGTTTACAATGATACAGCACAAGATGCTGCCATCCGTCAAACTGTAATGTTTTTGTTTTTTTAATGGACTGAGAATTTTGAATTGCATTGTGCAATGCATTACGGTAAAATGGTGCCCTTCAAGTGCAAACTCAAAAATAGAGCCGGGTCAGTATGCGTACTGGTGTCTTTGGCTTGACCGAGAAAAACCCACTGCTGTTTGACAAGTGGCCCTGATCTTTACAGATGGAAACGCCCAAACAGGCAGTTAATAATACAATAATAATACAAAGAAATAATCAAACATCCCTGCAGTGATGGTAGGGCATGCCGATGACAAGATTAGATAGGATACACTGTGAGCACTGCACTTTATTTATATCCTGCACAGAAACTGATGGATGCTGTAACACCTGCTTCGCTAACATTAGCATACATGACACTAAAAGCCCAACGTCATCAATTCAAAGAGACACTTTTATATATAATCCTTTCCAAGTTTAATTAAGTAACTGGGCACTGAGCTAAACACATCTTTTATCAGTTGGACTAAATCATACAAGGATGGATATTGATCAAGAACTGTTGTTACAGCATATTATGTGTGTTTGTCCCAATGGCAGCTATTTTTCTCAAGCATTTCTTTGCATATGGTAACAAGTCTTCTTCAACAATGGTATATGTGAATATACAAAAGACATAAAAAGCGAATAATTCCATTTGTACAGAGTACAAAATGCTTTCCTATTCAGACACTGCAGCAGTTTAGTGAATCTAAAAGCCAACTTAAAGACATATAATCAAAGGAGATTTCAGCGAGGGAGCGCAGCGGGGAAACAGTGAGGGAGAAATAGCAGTGTTGACAGATCTGTCAGTCAAAAGCAGGAAGTATACCGCTATCAAAATAACTGACAACTGTGGCAGTCGCCTCATCTATTTCTCGAAAGCTTATTTGCATTAAGTGGCTGGAGCATTTAAATGATCCAACTGAAACATCTGCCAGTTGACCTGCATCTTTCTTTTCCTCTCGCGGTCTCATCTATCACGCCTTAAAATCTCTGCCCGTAAAACAAGACCTGGTTTTTAAAATAGTTTAGATATTGAGAAAATATAAACATAAACCCAGTAAAAAAAAATGTTACGTCTTGGTTTTATAAGAAACGCGGGGCATTGAGACAAAGACTTGATTAATAAGCCTATACTGCACATTTCCAGGACAGGTTGGAGGAGTAAATAAATAAATAAATGTTTCTGATAGTATCTATAGATAAAGCTTAAGAATTGATCTACTTTAAATGAATAGTGGTAGTGAATGCATCCTTTTTGTCCTTTTGTTTGTTTGTCTTTTCATTAACTTGAATTTATAGGAAACATTTTTTCTATAAAAGATTAGACTAGTATCATTATAGAAAAATATTATTAAAAAAATGTCTATTTGTTTTTATCCATACTATACATATTTTCATTTATATTGTATGGATCTTGTATACAAGTTGTCTCATTTAAAGAATATTTTTCTTATTATTGACGCGGCTTTAGTATGAGGATGCTTTTGTGTCATGCTGTGAATTTGATCCATGGCCAAAATATTGCATCTCCAATACACTTATTGTGTGGAAATTATATATTGTGATATTGTGCTGAAATGTTGAAATTTATTTAGCTTGACTTCATCTTCCTGCACGTCTGCCTACTGGGTGTCTATTAGATAACACTCAGTTTGTCACTGAAGCAATGAAAATGATTATAATATTACAATAAGCTCTCGTTATTCAGCGGAAGTCAAGATGTTTCAACCATGGGGCCATCGCTAAGAACCCTGCACACGCATAATGAAAACAGGATAGTGGCTGATAGTGTGGTGATGAGATCAGCCGCTCACAGCCGATACCACGTGCACTCGTCTTTTGTATACAGAATGAGATGGAACGAACGTGAGTCCCTTAATGAAATGTGAGGCGTCGGAGGGACGGATCAGCATCAACACGCTCATGATTAAACATTAGGGGAAAGAAGAGGGGATGCATCACCGTACTCCTCAACGTCCCCCCCCCCCCCATCCCCATCCCCATCCCCAAGGTGACAGCGCTCTCCGCCGCTCTTTTCCTCTCTTTGATATCTCCTTCTCTTGCTCCTCCCCCTCCTCATACATTGGGAGGCCCTTGACACCTCGAGGAATGAGCTGCCCCTGGAGGCCCGGGAGAAAGAGTGAGGGACAGGAGGAGTGATACGCAGGTCTCTCAATCGTCACGTGCCAGTAACCTGAACCTAGATGCTACACATCAAGCCAAGGCTACATATAAATAGACGTTTGTGGCCAATTTGAAGACATTCTCTCGAGGAGTTCCTGAGATATAGGGTCCGACGGACAGACAGACGGACAGACAACCTAAAAAAACCTAAATGAGTCTCTGAGGCTTAGACAGAGAGAAACGCCACTACAGCTGCAGATCAATTTGCTAGTATTTCTTTTTTTTGTATGACGCATGGTGCACTTCATATACCGCAGGTTTTTTTTATTCCCAAATGAAAACACAAGTCTATCTATTCAAAGATTGTGACTTATCGACCTGGTGATAACATCAACATCGAACTGACGGCGAGTAGAAGCGAGCGAGATAGTGTAGCTATCGACTGTTAAGACACACAGGCGTGTTTTTCTATATTTTCATCTCGGATCCCTTTCTGAAGACTGCCAAACGCTGCTCTCTGCCCCCCCCCGTCTGTCTTCCTTTATTTTTCCGTCTCTCTAATTCTCTCGTTTCTGCTCACATCATTTGACGGCTGGCTGCGACTAGCGGTGCCTGTGTTGTTCCAAGCAGAGCCGTAATGGAGACATTTGGAGAGGCAGAGCAGGGCAGGTTAATGCTCTCTGTAATGTGTGTGTGAACAGCGATTTTTTTTTTCATTTTTTTTTTTTTTGTGCGAGAGGCTCTGGGCCCCGTGCCACCAGCTCCAAATGTTTTCCCCCTACTAAACTCCTGACCCCAATCTGTGGCCAAGAAAGACAGAGGAGAGAAGGGGAAATTGAGAGAGAAAGAGAGAAGAAAAACAAATGCCATTCATTTCGGGGGGTCAGAAATGGATCTGAATGAGTGAGGGGAGACAGAACGTGAGACTGGTGAACAGATCATTGATCGACTGAAATGCTTCTTGACAGAATTTCTCAATGTTTACATTTACCGCTTTTTACTTGAACTCAAACATAATTCTGTCTTGACAGATAGAAAGCAATCATCAATGAATTACAAATGGAGGGGAAAAGGAGGCTTGTGACACACGTAAACAACACAATTTAGCACAAAAGTGCCCTAAAATGTCTTTCAGATCAATCACTTTGGCACGCAGCGCAATTTTTATTTATTTTTTTTTTTATTTTTTTTTTTTACCGCTCGCTGTGATGACAGGCTCGAACTTGTGTAGGAGTCATGTCAATTACATCCGAACAGTGAGGATGGAGGGAGGGAGAGGAGGGAGTCGGGCTTCGAATTGAAACACGCTTGTTCGCCATTAGCGGTCGACGCGGCGCAGGAGATTATACTCATATTTCCCCTCTCCTGTGAAATACAGGCCGTCTTTATTTGGATGCTGACAGTGTGAGGTGCCGCTGTGTTGACATCACGGATTGTCGAGTTCCTTCAGGTCAGTGTGCGTAAGTCTACATTTGGTGCCACCAAATTGAGGGGCTCTCTCCCTGCGCTCACACCGTTATGAGGTATTAATTCAAATTCATGATCATTAGAATTATAGTGCATTACACTGAGAGGTGTTTCTATTATTTTGTCCACTCCATTTATATCAATGAGGGTAGGCTGGATAACAGAAACACCTCTCTGTGTAACGCAGTATAGTTCAACAGCACCACAGACCTCCAGAATGACCACAGATAGCTGAATGAACACCTCTCTAGTTTTAGATACCGAAAAAACTGGAAGCATCCATTGCGGTACGATCATTAAACGATAAACTCAGCACCATGTTGCCATTTATCACCTAAAAGATCTATAAACTGTATTGGCTGAAATATAAGATGATGTTTTACACACTTTCTCTCTCTCTCTGTCTTTCTCCGGTGGTTGTGAAGTAAAACAGTATAGTTACTTGAACGCAACCCAACTTTCCAAGAGATGTTTGGTCAACACAAAAGAAGCAAGCTAATGATGCCTCTCTTGAGGTGGTGTCATGGAATATAAAATATGTAAAGGCCACAGTATGCTTCCGGTATCTTATTTGAAGACGATATTTGTTTACCGGATTTATCTTCCTGCATTTAGAACTTATCTTTAAAAGCTGTTGCAAAAGGGTAAGGGTTATGTTAAAATTCACATCGACTTATATTCAAGACAATACAGTATGTATAGACTTTGAAGTTAGACTCCATAGAAAAGTCTTCATCTTCTCATGGCAATCTAACACCAGATGGATGTATGTGAGCGATACACAGTGGATAAATTGAGGTAACACCTTGATCTTGCCAATCTATGCCTTCTCAGATCTGTTTTCAAATGTTGATGGCGTGTCACGTCTCTTCACGTCTCCGTTCTACAAATGAAGCCCGGGGAAAGGGAAAAAAAAAACGAAGCAGACTTGACCTGTGCAAAAATCTATCTCTAATCTGAAAGAAAACTGAGATGAATTCTCTGTGAGCCAATTAGAGCAGCGACTAATCCCCCTAGTAACTCGCAAAAAGACGTAAAGCACCCCTTTCTTTTCCCTCCCTTCCTCGCTCCCTCCGTCTCGCTCCACTTTCATCTCTGTGCTCTTTTATCTTATCAATAGGCACATATAGAGCACTGCAGACGCCGAGCCCGGATCCTTCAAAAACACTCCGTTTGTGACGTTTTACACCGATTGCCTGCATTCAAACTCTAAATCATATTAAATTCCACCATCACTTCACCTTGCTTTGCGCAAAAAATGATGGAGTCTGCAGCCCATACAACTAATGCAACCGAAAACAACTGACAGCTGGGTTTGTAATTTCACTAATAGCTCACAAACGTCACAGAATTTACTGATGTGGGTCCCATTCTGTGTCCTGCCATCTTCCTTTACGTTAGATCTAGCACACACACACTTTACATTGATATAATTGATAGTGTTGCTTCGACTGGTCTGTGATACGGGAGGGGGGTTTTCTCCCCCCCCCCCCTTTCCAATTAATGGCCACGTAGCATCTCCACGTGGCGTCTGATTGGCTGAGAGCCACTCCACAGCAGCAGGGTAATAAAAGTTACAAATGAGAGCAGGCTATTAGAGCCATTGACGTGCGTAGGCTAGCTTGCTAATTAATTGATCCTGAAACTTCATCTATTCTATAGCCAGAGAGGAACCCTTAATTAATCAGCCTTTCCATATCATTGTCCTCCTTTTTTTCCCCCTTTTTCTCTCCTTCTTTAAACCCCCCCCCCCCCCCCCCCCCCCCCCCCATTCTCTCTCTCTCTCTCTCTCACGTAAAAATGGAGTGCAGGTTTGGAGTTGTGGAGGAGACGGAAGAAAGAAAGTGTGTGTTGTGCGGGTGTGTATCTGCATGGCAGAGATGTGTACTTTGAACAGCGAGCCTCCAGTGTTTCAAGAGCCTTTAAAAAAAAAAAGGGAGGGGCGTGACGAGGTTGGAGTGGTCCCCTTTGTACCCCCACCCCTCCTCTCCCTCCATCTTTCCTGGCAGAGGGGCTGATTTATTGGGGCTTCCCAGCCATCCGTCAGAGCAAGCAGCACTGGCTGCATTAACCCCAGAGACAACTCTCAGCACCCGGGGCCCCTAAGTGCTTCCAAGTGGCCCTCGCTCTCCCCAGTGTTGAGGAACAAACCCCCCCACCACCTCCACCCACCCACCCTAGCTCAATCGATGTCGTAAATTACCCATCTAACTCCCCAAAGTCGATAGTCTACAAGATGATGTTTGGACAGACAAGGATTTTTACAGCGTTTTATTCAAATGGAAACGCACTATTTTCTGGCCATTGTAAGAATGCTCACAAATTAAGTTTTAATTATCAGTGTTTGTGTGTTTCTCAACTGGTAATAATGAAAAAGGACGGGCTAGATTGAGTCAAATGTTTACAAACTGACCTGTTGTCTCTTGTGATTGTTGTTGGGTAACAAAAGGCCTCTCAATCAATAAGTCTTTTTCACGAGACATTTTGTCACAGCAGGAAAAAGCACAGGTGTTGATAACAAAATGAACGAAGGCTGAATTCCATTTAGCTGCTTCGCTTTCCTTGGTCCTTGGCCTTTCTCACAGCACACATTCTGACAAACACATGGCGTGACTAAAAACATGAATGAGAGCTTCACTCCTTTCGGGTGTCCCAGTAAGCCATATCAGTGTGACAGTGATCCAGCACGCACAACACCGGGACCATAAAACTGAAGCAGCTAACTGGAACTCAGCCATCATTCACTTTAATATTGACACGTGTGCTTTTCCTACCGTAACATGTTAAAATGTCTTCTGTGAGAAAGGCCTATTCCGTTACAACACCACAAAACAAATGCAATCTAAGTTAGTACAACTGAATTCAAATAAAAGCTTTATTGAGAGTCTACAACTATTTACAAAAAAACAATACAATGCATAGTTAACAGTTGCATGACACTGGTTTTAATTTAGTGGTTTCAGCTGTTTTGAGAACCACTGTAAAACATGTTGTATCGCAAATGAAGTGAATAACAACACAGCAGAGCCATCTTGAAGTGTTGCTCATTATTTAGGAATGTACACAGTGTGCCCAGCTTAATAAGGCTTTTAAGACGGGCTTTTTAAGGAATACAGATGTATTCTTTTTCTGTTCTTTTGCCTCCTGATCATTACTGAATACTGACGATTCCTGAAGAATAATCTTTAGAAAGAGAGCGTGACTTGTAAAAAAGGTTTACAACGCCGTGAAGGACAGCAGGCCTGTGAAGGAGTGGTGTGGTTTGTATGGAATGAACAGGCGGCAGGTCAGCCACAATTCCACTTGACTTTAAATGGTTGGCTTCTATTAAGTTGGCCCAGTGTGTAAGGAACAAACAGCCAACACTGGAAATGGTTTCTGTCTGACTCTTTGAAGAGTCAAAACACACACACACACACATATAGACACACAATACTTCCTTTTTCAACTTCTCTCTCTCTTTCATTTTTGCGGGATATCTTTTCTTCCTCCTGCTCTTTCTCCCACTCCTTCACCCCTCCCCTCGTTTCACATCAAACACTAATGTTTCCTTTAAATTCCTTTTCCTCTCTGACTGCCAACTTTGAAATCACAGGAAATTACGCTAAGAATTGGCTTTTTTCTTCTTCTTTTTTTTTCAAATTCATTCCACTTCCCAAACAGACGCTTTTCTCGTGTGGCCTGTCATCCCCAAGACACCCGCCTCCCTCTTCTACTCCCTCCTCTTCCTGCTGATATGTTTGTTCTGGTTCCCATCACTCCACACACACACACACACACACACACACACACACACACACACACACACACACACACACACACACACACACACACATCTCTCACCCTTTGTGACACACTAAGTCTCTAACGGATGCGCATGCAGACGCGGCATGACACTAACTAAACCTAATGCAAGTTCTGGGCTTATTCGTTGGAGGCTTGTAGGGGTACGGTTGCTGTGTTTTGTTCTTTCGAGACATCAACAGCGAGATCAGTGTCTGAACTTGCCTCCTATGGCTGGATGAAGAAAAGGAGGCCATGAGGAGAGTACCTAATAGGTAGTGACTTTTAAGAATGTGTCACAGCGTGTGTGTGTGTGTGTGTGTGTGTGTGTGTGTGTGTGTGTGTGTGTGTGTGAGAGTGCGATCACGTCAGCGCATGTGATTGAAGAGGCAGAGAGAGCTCCAGACATTGAGCTTGAGGGCCTGAACAGGTAAACAAGGTCCCCCCCAGAAACAATGACTCAATCTGGACCGAAGGGTCACATACAGCCTCTGGGTTACACACACAATGAGTGCCGTACACCAATAACTCTACCACTGAAAACAACCAGATGAAGGTAACGGTTCAGTCAAAGTGTTTCTATGAACTATAGGAGAGGTCCTTGTAGAAGCTTTTAGCTTCCTTTCCCTCCTGCACAAGCTTTTTTTCCCCCTGGCTACGTGGATGTGTCAATGCAGCATGTAGGCGTTAGTGTGTTTACGTATGTAAATGTCACTGTCTCGATATTACACCTTTTATATTGCTGTGTATTCTAAGGTGGAGACAATTATGCAGAAACAATAATAAATAGCTGAGTTGACATGATTTGTGGGCGTACACGTGCCACATAAATCCAAAACATTGTCCAGCTCAAAAGAATCCAGCTGGAGTCTGTATATTCAAATTACACACACACAAAGAAAATCATTCAATGTGTTTTTCTTTTTTCTTTTTAGACATGCGTCATCTCAGAGTCGTCTGACTCCATCCCACAACAATGGGGGTGAAATTAATTTAGTTTGTGGTGCTCAAAGCATCAAACAATGGTATTGTCGCTGTTGCTCTGGATAATCCACCAACCCTACTATCAACCTTTTTCAGTGGTAAGTACTACCAATAAAAAACTGTTTACAAAGAGCTCTGTGGATTCTGGATACATATGTTGCTCTTGGATTTTTTTTTCAAATATTGGTTGTTTTTTTTATATTATTTTTGGGACATTGTATGCTTTTATTTGACAACAATAGTAGAGGGACGACAGGAAAAGAGGGAGGCCCCTGGCTTCGAAAGGGGGACGTTGTGTGTCGTAGGGGAGCCCTTTAGGGTAAGTAACAAATAATAACCTAGTCTTCTATTAAAAAATCAAACACCTATTCAGGTGTTATTAAAATGATTGCAAGTGCACCCATAACATACTGTATATCTAAGCTGTAACAAAGACACATTTTGACAGCATGTGTGTGAGTCTTCTGAAGAGGACGGAGGTTAGCGCCTACATATCCTATATTCAATGCCTCCACTGGAGGAAATACATGTATTGCTGTGGAGTTATTATTTAAAACGAGTGGGGCTTAATTTTAGCCGGATTTAATCATAATAATGGCAGTCAAAGAGAACCTTTTGTTCCTCGGCTGAAACTCCCCCCACACACACACACACACACACACACAGTCACTCAGTCCCGGGGAAATCACAGAGATAGACGTACACACATATCTTTGTTGACGTCACGTTGCCTGGCAACATCCCAGCATGCTTGGCTGTGACAAGCTGAGGTCTCAGCCCCGAAGCGCAATGCATCATGGGGGGACCGTGAGTGCCGCGTCTTACATCACCCACAATCCCCCATGCTGATGCAGCCACAGTCAAGATGGTGAGAGTGATCTTTGCAGCTGATCCTGAGGCAGTGTTTTTAACATCTGAGGTTAAGGAAGAGGGTGGGGTGGCTGATGTATCCTCCTCCAAACACAGCTGCAATCATGCCCATCCTAACTGCAATTTGGTGCATCTTTTGATATGTAATAAACAGTCACTTTAAGACTGGATATACAGTACATTTTGCAGTACGCATCTGGGGCGTTAATTTTTAGCCCTCCCCGCTCCTCCCTGATCAGACCCCTGACCGCTTTTCAGTAGGTGAGGCTCATTACGCTCGTGTGAGAGTGTGGAATTAAACCTCCTCCTCCGAACTCATTACTGTGAGCTAGATTTCACCGGCTGCAGATCGGCAATGCAGTGGTGCTGCTTTTAAAGCCAGAGCCAGATAATTAGAAACTTTAGAAGCACATTTCCCATGGCTATAGCCAGAGTGAACAACTAATTCTATTTGAACTAATTACCTTCCATAGCGCTTCGTTCGGGCTATGTAATACGCCCGAGGATTTCATCACAAAGCAGTACCAGGGATGTATTTTTGTGCGTGTTACTGTCTGTACGTCATTATGTGTCGGCATTACTCCCTGTGCACAGCCTGTCTTCACGTAGTCGCCGGCCCTCCCTCCCAAGTGTGTGTTTTTCAAACTGCAAAAAACCCCTGAGCAGGCTCAATAATGCCTGTTTTTTGGAGCGTGTTGACATCATCAAGACGCGTCAGGTTGGGTAATGACGTCTATCATGAAGGCTTCCTGTTAGGAAAAAAAATATGATGGGAGTAAATTGTGTAGCAAGACACTGAACCTTCTGGCAATTAATGTGATTTTTATTCTTTTTTTAACAGTGTGCATAATAAGTTCTGGCTTCAACCTACACCTTTTCGGCTATTACTCATTATGGTATTGTAGCTTTTTAAGCTGTTCATTTGACTATTTATTAATTTATTGTACCAATTATATATATTTATAACTATATGCAATCATTATTATTTTTATTATTATCATTATCGTTATTATTACAAATCGCATCGCCTGCAATAGTAAAAACCCACACAAAAATGAATACATTAATAAAATGTGACAAAGCTCCTCCAAAGCCACAAAAGACATTATACAACTGCTGTATAATGTTGTTTTCCCTATTATGTGTGAACTAATCTTCATTTGTAAAATCCGCGTAGCATCCCTTTTACTCTTTGTGCACCTCTCAGTATACCTAATTGTTAATGTCATCTCCATCCTCATGTTTTTATTTAAAATACTAAATATAAATCTTTATTGCATACGTGGAAATTGTAAGCGAGTCTATCTGAATATAAATATACTTTCTCTGCTACTGCATGTATGCACATATTTTAAGACAATGTAGGAAGGCTGTCTATCAGTCCATCTGTTTCCCTCCTTCTCTCTCTCTCTCTCTAGTCTTGCTATGTGAGGAAGCTCGCTCGCCCCAATAAGAGGTGTCCAAGTCCAGCTCAACAGACCAGACTGACTAAATATAGCAGGCAGTGACAGCAGGGGACACTCCCCCCTCCTCTCGCTGTGGCGCTCAGCAGTGCTGTTTCAATACAAACCACACTGATGGAACTAGAATGTCACACAAACACACAGAAGAAGTTTGCTTTCTGCCAGAAAATGTGGGACACCCATATCATGATCAATGCAAACGCATATATTTAGCCCACACAGAGTAATGCACATACATACTTCCTCTGTATTTCTCCTTCCAACACACACACACACACACACACACACACACACACACACACACACACACACACACACACACACACACACACACACACACACACACACACACACACACACATCCATCCAGTCCAAATGAGATTCGCTTAGGACTCAATAAAGCAGACAGAAGCCCTATTGTTTCCAACACAGGCCTATTGCGTCGCACAGAGAGACTGTGACGTGGGCCGGCTGTGCCGCATCTATGTTTACCACACAGAGAGCATTCCACAAACACACAATTAAAGAGACGTACACGCAAAAAAAAATCAAACAAGCATGCGCACACACACATACAGTACAGAAGCATACAGAAAATACATAATCAAGCATTCAAGCGCTCCATCAAACAAGCATGACGAATGAACACGCTCACACACGCACACAAACCACACGTACACAGCATCAAACCCATCCCGCTCCAGTGGGACTCTAATGGGGGAACTGAGTGATCAGGAGTGACACCACCACCACCACATGGCAGGGTGCGAGATGTTCTGCCTGGTATTTTAGGCTGCTTCTCAAATTGAACATGCCAAGCCTTCGGGGGGGGAAAACCGGTGGAGAATGTTCACCATGTCCAACAGTAATATGGCTTATAACACCAGCTACAATATCTGGATCAGCACTGCAGAGCTGAGGGGGCTGACTCATTCATGAATTACACATGCAAAAAAAACCCGTAGCGTTTGGGTTTGTTGACATACCTGCTGTTGAGGATACTGCATCCCGCCCATGCCCATTTGGCCCCTCCCCTGTATGCTCATTGGATATCTGTGTGGAGGAGGTGATGTGTATGGCTGACTAGGAGGGTAAGGCCCGCCCCCTGGCTGCTGTGGGGTGGAGTAAGGATTGTTGGCCATGCCGTACAGCTGCGAGCGCTTCATAGCCATGAAGTCCATGGAGGACACCTGCAGAGGGGAAAAAGAGGGATGAATGTTATGTCGTCAGCATTTCTTTCCTGGCTAATATCTTACGTTCATTCACGACGGTGCATTGTGATTGGCTGAGAGAGTCATGCGAACAAATTCATCCAGCATATGCCAAGTTGGACGGAAGACCACTTAGTGCACACACTCCAAACCACAGGCACCATTGATTTATCTTATAATTGCACAGCAAGTGGAAGCCTTAAATTAATGTCTACAGGTCCTAAATGAACTACAACTGGAAGTAAGTAAGCAAAGACGCTTATTGCTTAGCTATCGAGAGCAAACTTTGCTGGAGGAGGGCCAACATATAATGATTTAATTAAAACCTAAAGATTGTCTCTGTGTTTTAATGTCTGAAAGGGTTTTGAAAGTGTTGTAAATGTTGTTTAAAGTGATGGGAAGCAATAGCAATAAAAACTCTATGGCCTCGTTCCCACAACCACAGCCCAGCAGTGCCAGTAATCGGTGTACAGCGCTCGCTCTCGCTCGCTTGTTTGCATGTTGTTGCTTAAAGAAAAAGAAAAAAACTGGCAGAAACACTGATAACTACATCTGAGTTTACGCTCTGTCTGAATTCAAATAGGAGAACGAGTGAGGGTTGAGAGTCTGGCAGGGACTCAAACACTGCATTACCATTGTGACGAGGCATTTCAAGTTTGCAAGTTTGAATCCCAGGAGGGAATTCGGGGCAGTGAAGCACTCAAAGTACCTGCTCTCCAAAGCTACACCTTGGGAACTGGCTTCTTAAACACACAAAACAAAATCAAAGAGAAGATAGAGAGGGTGTCAAGGGCGATTTATTCCGTTGTAAGTATTTCAGAGCCTTTTCACAGGTTGTATGGGTCTCAGTGAGCCATTGGAAAATTCCGGTACAGTGCGTCAGGCTAATGCTAATCCGTCACCCGTAGCGGCGTGTTTGTCTGCTGGGCAGATAATGTGGACTTCTTCTATCTTCCCGCTCTCCTCTCATGCTCTCTCCCTTTTGTCTCCGCCGTGCAGGATCATGTGTGATTTATGACATTTTGTTCCTACTGTTCCTTACACACACACACACACACACACACACACTTTCACTTCTCCTCTCTCATCTCCAAATACCCCCTCCTCCCTCCTCAGTTCCCTCTCCTCTTCCCAACTCAATATCACCTCGTCTAGTGTGGAGGAGAAATTGCTGTTGCCTCATATTGCCAGGCTAATATCAAGAAGACATGTCAGGGGATGGCAGCACTTTATTCAGCAGGTTACGTGCGGACGGTTACGGCGCTCTAGCTTTAAAGTGGTTTTGTCTACTGAGGCATGTGCGTGGAGTACATTGGACTATTTCACAGAGTGCAGAGGAAAAAGAGAGTGTGTGTTATGGTAGGGAGAGAGAGGGAGAAAGAAAGCCAGAGAGAGAGAGAGAGGAATGAGTACTCTACGGTGTCTAAAAGTTGTTTCACAGCGTGGAGGTATGTGGGTGTGTGTGAGGAGAAGGGGTTACCCCTGCATCACAAAGATGTCGAAATCCACGTGTGTGTTAATGTTTGTGGTCACATACTATACTCTTGACTTTGCCCTCCTACATGTTTGAAACGACTAATAAGTAAAGCATTCCCTACGTTGCCGAAGCAAAAGTCACAGAGTGCACCAGTGGTATTGATCTAAAATGAAAAATGTAACCACCGCACAAAACTGACATCTCATCTGACAAAATGATTGCCAGCACTAGAGTAAAGCACATTAGGGAATAATTAAAGTTATGAGCCACTGTGGTTTGAAACACGTATAAAAATGTTTTGGATAGAAAAATCATTTTGTATTTTTGAAATACTGATGGATGAACTTCAAGAAGCAAAATTTGTTCCTTATTGGATTTCTTTTTTTTTGAAGAAGAAGAAGAAGAAACGATCCGGAATCATCATATTATTTGTCCCGGCTCCTTATCGCAGTAAGACGATGAAGAGCCTGACTGAGCAGGGACGAGAGCGATCTAATAACTTAATTCAGGCTGCAACTGGAATAGATTTAGTCCTTTAGTGCATCTGAGCTGAGCTGAGCATTAAATACTTAAACCAACTGAATATCAAAGGAGAGATTTGTTTAAGAGTGTCTTTTTAAACTGACTCTGGTCATACGCTTCTAATGCAGCAATAATGGTGTTTTCTCAAGAGCGGAGGGCAACACATGACCTGTTAAATGCTCTCAGAACACGCCGCAAGCCAGACACACACACGCACAGGTCCACTAAGCAATATCTGCAGCGAAAGGGCGACGCTCTCCAGTTTTTGAAAATCCAGGGCACTGTGCCACCCATGATATGGGACACCCCCCCCCCCCCCCCCTCCCCCCCCCCCTCCCCAGCTCCATCCAGTTCCCCAATCCATCTCGACAGGTCCTCCGTTTGCCAAAAATGCTGAGCGCAACACAAGTAAATCCCCTCACACGGCTGCCAAGTGTAAACACACGCTTATAATAAAAAAAAAAAAAAAACCTTAACTGCTGCCCTTTAGAAAAGGCACTGGTCACAGAAAATAACTTCAGAGTTTTGGGAGCTGAGAAGTGGATGCTGGATTAAATACACACACACACACATGCGTGCACAGAAAGGTGTATTAGCAGAATCCTGCACTGGCTCTCACTGTTGATCTCTCTCATCCCTCACCCACTCTTGTGGGAAATTCTCAAATAAAACAGCCACAATAAAATGATATAGAGCTGTCTAATACATTGGTCCATCTTCCACACATGGCATTATCCACACCTGTCCACTGAGGCGGAAAAAAAATTGGGTATTCTCCGCCTCCCCAAGTGGAGCCTCATATCTGCTCTCATGACAAGTTCCACTAAATGAGATTTCAGCCCACTGCAGCCTCTTCCTAGAGATATGCCCACCATTTCCCCCACACCACCAGGCATAAAGAAAAAGACAACAATTCTTGACAAATTGAAAGATTTTATTTTTTTTTTCTTCCCTCAGAGAAATGGCTTGTACTTAGGAAAAAAAAAATTATGAATATGACACGTAGTGAATCGTGTTTGCGCCAGAAGGGACAGCAGATAAAAAACTAGAGGGAATACGCAGAAATTGTTTTTTTTATTCTCTTCAAATGTGTTTTTCACTTTTGTTCATCTGGGTATGCCATTCAATGGAGGAGGGGGAGGAGGCATGGGAGACAATAGTAATTCAACTGCTAAATTTAAAATTCAATTTATGAACTCCTCTCCAGCGCTGACTTTCGTGAGCTTTTTTTTTTTTTTTTTTTTTTTTTTGCAAAACAAAGCCATTAAAACAGAACATGGGTGAAATTACTGTGGGGTGAAACCTGCTAAATTGCTTTTCTGAGCTCAATCGACAACATTTTTATGTTGCAAAAAATGATTGTATTTTTTCTCGCTTTAATGTGCTAAGTTGTTAATCAGAAAGAGACAAAATGCTCGACACAAAAGGCTTGGATATGTGGATTATGAGACGCACACTGGGATCAAACAAACATAAAACAATATTGGTAAATGGTTATTATTCCAATTGCATTTTGAAAGCGGGAATTCTTTTTAAAAATCTTCTGATTTATCGGCCGTGGTGAATGAACGTGTTCGAATGGGGCTGACACACACACACGCGCACACACTCTTACACACTGTGTCCCTGTGGCTATTGCTACCCTTGTCCTTCACACCAGATGACCAAATCATCACCTGTCTGCATCAGCCCTTCGTTTCAGTTATTTACAACACACAGAGGAAACGGTGGCAGGGACAGTCTCACCCACTTAGCATGTGTAGTAACAACACAGTGAGATCAGTGTTGCTACGTATCAGCCTTTAGTGTTTCCACTAAAATCCACTGGGGGTTTTTTTTCGGACTCAAAAACGGCCCGGTGGTCTTCATACAACCAACACTGTAATAAAAGATGTTCCTTCACATGTTCTTTATGGACTACAAGCTGCTTTATTGAGCGGCGGCTACTTCAGAAATAGTTTGAACCTCGAAAGAGCAGTTCAGTGAACTATTATGATCCGTTAAATCACCTGGTGGTTTAATGCTGTCTGGAACAACAGATCTTTTCTTGTTGGATAGGCATCGGTTCCTAAAAAAGACATCTCAGGCCCGAACAGCTACAGTGAGTATTGGGGCTCTAAAGCTCATCGTAGCTTTGATACTCCCGAGTCTTCAGTCTGATGTACTGTGCAAAAATAGCAGGAATTATATATTTCACCTATTATATTATAAAAACCTATTTGGCACTGGCGCAAATTAGTGCCATGTGAAAATGGTTCTGAATATAACCATAGAGAAACGCATCAAACCTGATTATGTATGAAAATTAGCCCCGAGATGCCTTTTTGGTATTGAATATCTTCTCTTTTTCTTGGAAGGACTAATGCTGAATGCTGGCTTTTATATGTGTAATGAAACCGTTTTAGCCCGTGTGCATTGTGTGAGGAGAAACAAATAAGGATAATTATTGTCAACGGATCCTCTTTATGCTCTGTGCCGCGTCTGTCTCTGGAGAGTCAACATGCTGCAGCCAGAGCTGGGTGGTCTGCCGGGACAATCAGCCTTGTCTTTTATGTGTTTTATTTATACCATGCAGCAGAGCACTCTCCAATTCCTATTACACTACGGGGCCCGGCGATGCCTCGGCCTCCTGAAGAAAGCTCCGGGCCTGAAACCCTCTGCATCTGGGCCTACTGTTGCAAACAGAGGAAGAATGGAACAGGGTTGAAAGCGGAAAAAGATGGGAGAGGGGGAGAGGGGGAGAGGGGGGGAGAGCGAGAAAGAGGAGAAGAGAGACTGCAGCAGTGGGCGAGTACAGATCGAGTTCCATATTAATGTGTGCAAATTCCCCCGCTCCTGCTGACTAAGATTAGAAAAATTAATTTCATGGATGCAGAGACAATACTGATGTCATCAAGCGGAGAGGAGAGGAGCAGCCCGCTGTTAACTCCTCCCTCCCCGGCCTCCATGAGGAATAGATCACTCTTTAGTATCGGCCCATCACTTCATTTCACTGGCAGGATTCAAGCAAGTTAACTCAATACTAAACGCCGACAACAACACACAGCACTTAGCCTTGACGGATCTTTCCTATCAAGTTACCCCCCCCCCCCCCCCCCCCCCATCGTGTAAGTGTGTAGTGGAGCCGAGCTCCGTTCCCGCGTAAATGCTGCATCGCGAAGACGACCAAATTCGGTGAATTATGTCTTGAAACACAATCCCGTCCTGCATCCGAGCACGCACGCCTTGTTAGTAAAAAGTCTGGTAACGAATGACAGAGTGAAGAGCAGCGCTGGTGCGCGGGGGAGCTGGACAGAGCCAAATTGCCTTTCCTCGGCCCACTATGCCTGGACGGCACGGGCAGCTAGGCATGAAGGCTGGCTAGCAAAGAGATGCATTAAAATGATCAGAGGAGAGGTGCAGGGAGTGACAGCCTTAAAGGAGACGGGGATGGGGGGGGGGATGTACGCGTACACACTGTACATTTTGGCAATGATGATGTGCGTTGATAAAGAAAGGCAGACAGAGAGAAGCCAGATAAGAGGATGTTGTTATGCGGCCGACCAGCGTGCTTTTGTGTCTGGCGCAATGCACATAATTGCTCACTCTCCTGCGTCCTTGTCGGAGCCGTTGATCGGTGTGCCCTCTGCGATTGACACCAATATTTACACCACACACACAAACACACACACAAACACACACACACACACACACACGTCAGGGTGCTCAGAAACACACATACACCCCTTCCAACCCCCTCCCGTGTGCATGAGGCAAAGTTCCCGAGCGTTTGGTTCGTCACGGCCGGCACAAAGACGTCATTAAGTGAGGGGAGGAGGGGGATGGAAGAGAGGAGAAGGGAGAGAGGAGGGAGGAGGGAGGAAGGGTGCAGGAGAAGGAGAGAGGCTGCTTCATCTGTCTCAAGTGAGATTGGGGTCGCAGGGTCGCGGGAGCCCTTTTCCCTCGCCAAGACTGAGCGCTAAAGAAGTGGCAGGGACAGAGAGAGAGAGAGAGAGAGAGAGAGAGAGAAAACCTCAATGACAAAACGAGATGCGGCTGACATGCTTGCGACACGCCATTAGAGAACGATAGCAAACAAAATGCTGTCGTCTACATACAGTAGAGGAAGCACGTGTGGAAGAACACAGACCGCAAATTTCAGTCAAATCTACTGCCAGGAAGCAGTTCTCCAAGACTGAATTCTTTCAGATTTCCACTATATAACAAGGAGTATACAAAAAAAAGATAAACCTGCACAGGTTCTAGTTAGAGAAAAAGCTTTTTCTAAGCAACATATTTTAGTGTTTTTCAAGTCTGGTCAGGGAACACAAATTCTCATTCTTTCTCTTCTAACACATTCATAGTTTTTTTTTTCATGTGCTGAGCATGTGTTTTTAAATCATCTGACAAACTTTGCTACAAATCAGCAGTGTTCCCCCTTGAAAAAGTTTCTCGCTGGGTGGAAAATCACTTGAAAAGCCTCGAGGTAAGACCGCGTGGCAGTACAGCTATTGCTTTGAAACCAATGCAAATTAAATGCTTTCAGGAAATAGGGACGGCGCCTCTTGCTGCCTATTTTCATAGAATGGGTTTCTGATGTGAAGGAGGGTGAGCCTTGCTACATGCATTACCAGCCTTTTTTTTTTGTCTCTCGGCGCTGTGTGTTTCCTGTCTGCCGTGACCCTGGGACAGTGGAGGGCCACTGAAACGGGCCCGTTTCATCTAAAGGCCGTGGTGGAACGAGAGGAATGCTCTGCTCTCTAACTTCCCCAGCCTGCAGAACCCCACGGAGAGACGGCGTTACACAACCAAATGAAAGAAAGAAAAAAAAAAGGGGGGCAGGAAGGAGGAAAAATAACAATAACTCCATCTGCCCAAAGAGGGAGAACAGGCTATTTGAGTAAATGTGCTGCCCTTTTGCTTCCCACGTCTCTCGGCGCCGAGCCGAAATGCGGTTATTAAATATGCAGGCTAGATTTCCCCCTTATTCAAGGAAATCACCACATTTGCTAATGGAATGGTATTGGAGAGGAACTGCGTTTCTACAGCTTGGATAATTATGAACGAGGTCCCGTATCGCCAAGTGTGTTTATGAATTAGCAATGGTTATTCATGATATTGTGCTCAGAGTAGGGTGAAAATACATAAGTGAATACTAAGCGAACAGACCAACAGAAACGATGCTAAAGGGTCCTGAGGGGGCTTTCTCTGCCATCCATTAGTCTTCCCTGTAAGGCAAAGCTTAACGAGCTCCTCAGGCTGGGAGGCTGGCCATTGAGGGAGAGGGAGCAGAGTAAATTATGAATGCGAAAGCTCCAACCAAAGCAAGACCACAATCAGCCCCCGTCCCTGTTATTTAGCTCTTTTCCTCCTTGATTTTGTTCGGCGATCCTGAAACACAGGTGTAGTATTCCAGTTTTTGAAAAGTCTTTCATCAAGGAATTAATAAAAAGTAAAAATACTGTTTCTATAAAAAGCAAGTTGTCAAACTAGGTCATACCCGCGGTGCGGTTAAAGAGGCTCCCCACCAAAAACAAGGATTTACATTCAGGCTGTTTGTTTTGGAGCACTGCCCAGTCCTCCAGGGTGAAACCATCCGTGTGTCACCTGCATGTGATCCATCACTTAAAAATCAAAAACAGAAATAACAAACAGATATCCTGACCTTCCTTCCTCAGGCGGATATTAGATACTCATTAAAAGTCACCTGAAACAATTTGAACCAAATTGATTTCATTATCGGACTCGGCACGACACACCCGGCCCCCACGTCTGATAGCTCAGCGGGAAATTTACAAAGTTAATTAGAAAAAAATTGATTTTCATATCTTTCTTTTTTTGTCACTTTACCGTCGTAAAGTGACACGGAGAGGGGCTTGTTTGCGCGGGGGCAGTGAGGTTCAGTGTGAATGGGAAACACAGCAGGTTGGAGGCTTGAACATTGTAAGTGGAACCAGAAAATGTATTCCAGTTTTCAGTGGTAATAGAACAGTGTGTGTGTGTGTGTGTGTGTGTGTGTGTGTGTGTGTGTGTGTGTGTGTGTGTGTGTGTGTGTGTGTGGTTTTGACAGATTGTGTAATAGCATGTTACGGTCGTGTTTGCTCCCCCCTAACCCCTACACACCAATATCTCTTCACCTCCTGCATACATACACTCAAACACACACCTCGATATAATAGTCACAGCAGCAGCAGCAGACGCGGCCATCATTTTCTCATATAATGAATGTGAGCCTCCACTCTTCCACCCCGCTGTGAAGGCTCCTTGACCTGGGTTAGGGGCCCTGGAAATAGGCTCCCCTCCCCCCCCCCCCCTCCCCGCAGCCCCTCCAGGTCACCCTTCGGGAGGCCCCAGGCTCTGGGAGCCCGGGCCAGGCCTCCCATCTCCAGGGCCCTGACTGGGAATCAATCACCGAAGCTGGCTGGGAACATGAGGTGGGGGAGCTGGGTCGATCAATGAGAGAGCCTTGTGGGAGCCTGACTGCACATACACACTTCTGACTCACACTTAACTCCACCATTCCCTCCCATTATTGCTATGCCCCAGGGCATCTATGTTTACGGTGGACTGAATGTGCCAGACCATATGAATAACATATGACTGAGAAAATCAAGTGATATTTGCTATTAAAAGGGCCTTAATTAGACATGATCACCCTGAAAATGATTGCGACGATGCATATCTCCTGTTTAGTATCCATCATTTTCATCAGCCTCATATATTTTCACTGTAGTGAGAAAAGAAAATCAACCTATAGCTACATAAAATCCAGCATTTAGTAACAGTGCAACCACACACTGTATCTTAATTGGAGCAGACCCATAGACATGTATAGCCTGAATAAGAACCCTGATCATGAGTTGTTACACACACACTGAACTTTGACCGACCTATGTTCAGGTTTTTATTAAAGGCCAGACATATTAAAGGGATGCACATATTTCCCGGGAGAGGCCACAGATCCTTTCGCTGCAACACACACATTTCACCACGTGTCTGATTCTGTGGCGTGCATGTGTCTGTGTGTATTTATTATATGCATTCACCTACACGGCAATTTTCATGTGAACCACTGTGTGTGCGCAAGTACATCGGATTTTGAAAACAATAAATGAGTTGACTATGTTTGTGTGTGTCACACACATCAGTATATTAACCAACTGTAAACGCACAGTGTGTCTATGAATGTCTGCCAGTATCAGGAAAACATGTGCAGTATTTTGTGTGTGTGAGTGTGTGATCAGTGCGTACCATCTGTGTCCAGATGTTGCGTAGAGAGCAGGCTGCGTGGACAGCCAGACAGTTGGCAGGCCTTCTGACAGGCCTGTGTTCCTTATTGATAGAGGGATCACAGACACAGAAGAGTCAGCCCTGCTCAGCTAGACCACAATATTGTCCGCTCTGCTGTTATTCATCCCAGTCAGCCAGGAGAAAATGGGATGTTCTGAGCCAAGTTTAGAGCTGTCAGATCTGGACCAAATAGGAGTTGAATAGGTTTCAAACATTTGGAAAACAGCATGAGGAACGTTTGATTTTTCATACAGATGCCGCCAGATCCTTGTGCCAGAGCTGAAGAATTTCATTGTATTTCATTTCTGACAAGGCTGTTAATACAGAAGGCAATACAGCTAATGCAGTGCATTGGAGTGAACAGCAGCAAGGGCCAACATGTTGGCGGAGCGGTTTGACTGTTTTTTGTGTGTGTTGGTGGAGGTGAGATTGAGGCACAGTGTAGCATAACAGGAAATACAAAAGCAATTTGCCTGACTGCAACTCCCCTCTATACTTAATCCAGGAATCTCTAACTGAGCAAATACTGGATATCTGAAGCAATTAGTTAGACGCACACATACTACATTGTCAAATTAAGCAAATTCCCCTGAAAAAAACTGGTGTTTATAATATAGATGTTTCGCTATATTCATCCTGCCAAAATTTCACAAGATCATTAACATCCTTGCCACTCGTATTTAACCAAGTGCGGGCCTTCTCCACGGGGCTTGTGCACACACAGAGCGGAGCGGAGGAGAGACAGCTGAGGAGAAGATAATGTTGTCGGCAGGCGGCAACCTCCGCTTCTGGCGAGTGATGCCGATGCGGAAGTGACTTAAAACTTGCATTCTCTCTACTGGCCAGCAGGGGGCGACTTCTCCGGTTGCAAAAAGAAGTGAGATGGTATAGAAGTCTATGAGAAAATTACTCTACTTCTCACTTGATTTATTCCCTCAGTAAACATTGTAAACACGGGTTTATATCGCTAGTTTCAAGTCTTCAATACAGCGCAATGTTCATTCAGTAAATTATGGTCCCTTTTAGAGTCAAATAGACCATAAAGCGGAGTCTGCATTAGGGCGGGCTTACTGTGGTTGACAGGTTGCTACCAGAGCCGGATAGGGCGTCTCTGCGTCACTCCTTCGCATTCCAAATATGGTCACTTCTGTTCACTGGTTGCAAAAAGCTTGCCAAATCGCCGAACTCTATATGCTTCAAAATGGCAGTCCACAAACCACGGGTCACGATGACTACGTCCACTTCTTATATACAGTCTATGGTTGTACCGGTTACAAACAGGCTCGATAGTATACGAAGCGCAGCGTGCTGATTTGGTGTTTTTGCGTTTTTCGCTGAGCTAAACCAGAGAATATTCGGTTAAAACTGACTGGTGGTGCTGTTTTGCCCTCATTGTTAGCGGGGACGTTTGCTGGATTTGACATAATGCTGGTGCGCTGTGTGTTGAGCGAGCACCGCTTTAAAAAAAAAAAAGAAGCTTTTTATATGCTAACATTTGTTTTCAGCAACCGGTCACTTGGAAGGCAATCTGGTCTTGTGTGCTCCGATTAACTTGGCACTTAACACACCAGTCATGATGTTGTTTGTTACGAAAGCTAAACTCCTGCCATTTGCTCCTTGTGTTCTTCACCATTGTTTTGGAGGAACAGGCGGCGAACCAGTTTTGAAAGAGATGTTTTTTCTTTATAAATAAGTGCTGTGCGATTGATCTGATTTATGGCGAATGATTCATGTGGATTTCAAAAAGTTACTGATAAATATTAGGAGAAGTAACTGGTAAAAAAGTTAGTTATACATTAAAGAAACTTTAAAGTGTTACATTTGAGAACGAAAGGTGGTGTGGTGGTTGGTGGTAGCGTGAATGCTTAATTGGCCCATCTGACGCAAAGCAGCTACCCTAGGGGAAGCACTGCAATTACTATGACGGTAAACACGAAATGTGTTTTTTTAAGAAAAGGCCTAAACTATCCTGCACATTATTATTGCGTTTTTTTCTACTTTTTAGCTTTTACAAATAGCATCTGTTGACTGCCTAGTTTCCATTATTGTCTCCCTGACCTTGCACCGTGTGCCATCTTTCTTCCCCGGCTCCTGCCAGAGTTATGGAGCGGGCCGACGTTTATGGAGGGCAGACCCTTTTCCCGGAGCTTTGATCCAGAAAGTTCTATTGCTTATAGTTTTGCAGGGGTCATTCAGGAGGAGCCATGTGGGCAGCAGTGTGTGTAAGTGAAAGCACATTGAGCTGCTCATTTTAAGCAGAGCCTCAGTGCGGAGGCGAGTGCAAAAGGGCCTTGGAGGACTTGAGGGGTTATAAGGTGCATGTTGTGTGTGTGTGAAGGCTATGCTCTACCTACTTGTGCGGATGTGGGAAAGGAACAGATACACAGCACTAATCCATGAGGGGGGAAAAACAAAAAAAATCACAAATAAAAAATGAAAACAAGTGCCAGAAAATAGAGAATCGGAGGCCAACCCAAAATCTCATATCACAGCTCTCGTACTGTATATCTGTCATCTCTCTTTCTTCAAACCCCTCCATCCCCTATACAAATTATTCATGCCAGTAGCTAAATGTATTCATACCATTCTGTTTACTTTATTACTCCACTTTTATTCTGCTCTTTTCCCCACATTTGTTTACAAGAATAAAAGCCTACTCTGACAGAATTATCCTTCTGCACAACAAAAATAAATCACAGCGCTTGCACACACATCATTCACATTCAAAGAGCACAGCTAAATTATAGATGGCCCCTTTCTCCCCAAATATGCATTTCATTAGCATTTCCTTCGCCTGTTGTCTTTTTTCTTCTTCTGCCTGCCTGCGCGTATGACCCACAATTATGTGTGTGTGTGTGTGTGTGTGTGCGTGCGTGTGTGTGTACATGACTGGAGAATGGGAACAGACTTGCAGCAAAGCAGGACGCGTCCCCTTTCCCAAGCCTAATTTAGGATTCAATTACAATACTCTTTAAAAGCGTTGACTTCGCAATTAATTATTTCAAGATTAGCCTGACAGTAATGGGCCTCCCACCGACGCCAGCCAGCACAAGACTGGCCGCCTGCACCCCAGGACCACTCTGTCTCTCGACATATATCTGTACACCCTTCTCTTTATCCCCTCCTCTACCTCTCCCCTTCACACCCTTCGCTCGCCCTTCTCTCCATCTTCCTCTCCTGTGGAAAAGAGAGAAGAGATAAATCTTCATAATCCTCACCTTCATCCCCTCCCTCTGTCCTTTCTTTTTCTACCTCCCTTTATTGCTGTGTTACACTTTTTTTCTTTTGTTGTTGTGTTGTTGTTTTTTCTCCCCTTTGTTAATTTGCGTCGTGCTCTGATCTCCTCGCAATTGATATTGCTTCAGTACGGCGGGCTGCTTTTTTTACGAGTCACAAGGCCCTTTCTTCCACGTCCTCCATAGTCCCCAGGCAATGCTGACGGATGAGCCCCACGACAAAGTGCACGTGCACATTAACACTCGCACCCGTACACATCATTTTCGCATCCACAGACGTCTGTCACCGCCGCGGCCCGGTGTAAGCGAACAAACACGGCGCCTTCCTCCGCCTGCTTTGATTGGAGCCAAGCGAAGCATTTTTCTCTCCCCCTTCCTCTCCGCCGCTGCTGCTTTTCCTCCCACCCTTCACCGCTAGCACCCCTCCACCCAACCCTGATTTTTGAAATGAATGTCATCATCCATTCCCTTTCTCCCTCCGCCGCAACCTCCCCCTTGTCACCCGCGGGCAAACCTCAGCCGGAGCCCCCGATTCTGTTTATTTAAATATTTGATATGTAAGCAGTCATAAAATAAATGTCAGAAGAGGCAAAGGGAATGGATACGGGGGGTGTGGGGAAAGAGGCCATTATGGGTAATGGTTTCTGATGTATGTCCCGGCCCTCACAGTAGACCCCCCCTCCTTAACCCCACCATGCAGACAAACCTGCACATGACGGAGCCGTGAGACGCCGGAGCAACAGGGGGCTAGGTGGAGCGGGGACATGTGCAATCTGAATGTGTTTGTGTGCCACGAGGGCAGAGATGCAACAGCTACACACACACACACACACACACACACACACACACACACACACACACATAGTGACTCACTTGTTCGACTAGCGATATGGAAAATAGGCCCTCCCATGCACAATTGACTTCTAATACATTGTATACTCCTCAAACCATCCATTTACCAGGAATTGCAATTTCAGGGGCCCTGAAAGCAGCACTTTGCAGTCACTTTGCAAAATACCTTAAAAAAAATCTCCAGCCTCTACAAATGCTCTCTCTCACTAACTGCCAATTCTAGCATGTCTGTTAAAGTGACAACACAGCCTTGTTCCCTGGTATATTGAACATCGCTTTATTGACTTGCCAGGATTACCATGTTGGACACAAGACCCAATGCTGCCTACTGTTTAGACACCCCACCGCCGACACCATTACAAGCACACACACACACACACACACACACACACACACACACACACATCTCTCTCTGAGTGCATGCTCATGTGTGAGTCTAGCTAGTGGCCCCCAAAGGATTACACGACTGTGACAATTTCAGACCAAGAACTGATAAAAAACAGGAGGTAGGCGGGTTGAATAAATCAAGCGCAGCCGCTGAGAGACAAAGGGAGAGTAAGAGAGTCTCTCGGTGAACAACCTTGAATTTCTCCTTGATGCCGAGATGCTAAAATACTGCAGATCAGCACAAAAAAAAAATCCCCAATTAAGGACAAAAAAATCATCACAAAATGTTCATTAGCGCTGATGGTATATTGGCTTGGCATTTCAGGGCCTTTTAACTCTCAGACCTTTGCCTAACAAGCTCCCTGGCCGCACCAAAGGGCTGGGGGGGGGGGGGGGGGGGGGGGGAGGTCAGAAGTCAAAGAGAGGTGTTGCCGGCTGTTGACCTCCGTCACATCTGAATGCTCAAACGGGCCGAATACCCCAATGATTTCCCCATCTGCAAGTCTGTACACCAACAGCTTTGACTTACAATGTACATATCATACACACACGTACATATACATATAACAATAATCGATACACACACCTATAATCACCTTCACCTTTCCTAATACACAGTTTTTCCACATATACCTGACCTCCTCCACACACACACGCCCCTTGCTCCCCTCTGCCCCCTCCAGAGTCCGGGTCAGGGTGCCCTTCAGAGCGCCTCACCCTCCCCGCTGTTAATTACCACTAATTGGCCCCGCTCTGTTTTTTTTTACCCCGGCTATAATGGAATCATTCATCTTTACTACTTAATGAGTAGGCACTGTAGTCACCAGGCAAGGTCACCCACAACTATAGCATCCGAAAGACAGAGAGCCAGAGAGTTGGAAACAACTGTGACGAAAAGAAAGAGGAGCGAGGGAACCGTCGACAGAGATGAAGAATTGGTGTATGCTTGAAAATACAGATGAAAAAAAATGGGAAATTGTTTCCACACATGACTCTGCTTTATAACATAGCGAATGTGTAAAGAAAAAGTTGAGAAATGTCTGGGAGCTGTGGGAGTCTGCAGTGTCCAACGCAAACCACAACACACGCAGGGAATTTCCAAAGACAGACTAATTAAAATACGCGTTATGCGAGTGAAAACAATGGATCCCTCAAAACAACGCTGAAAGCGCAGCGTCAAACCGAGCTGTAAATATAAAAATGTATTTTTCAAAATGCAGTTAAGAGCCTCTTCTCCGGCTTTTGCACACATAATTATCAAAACAATCATTCCGACCGTCAGCGCAGACTCCAGCCCCAGCGGGTGAGAGGGCAACATGTTAGCCGCCTCAACTACCATAAAAACATCTAATTAACACTGAATTGCTTTGACTATTAGTCCAATTGCTGCTTTGGATTCATTTCTGTGGTGAGTCCTGGAATAAGGCAGGTTACTGCTGAAAAAATGGGCCCTTATTGCTGAAGGAAACAATAAATATAACTACACTTAGTGCAAAATAGTGTATATTATGATCATAAAAGGCCCAGGAAAGCTATTCTCATATTCCCACACTGACTAGAGTGAATGTGTTAAGACTTTAGACTGATTCTAATATTTATCTTTTTCCAAATCAAGTCTCTCTCTATCCACGGACTTATTAGAAGTTCTCACAGTACACAACAAACTGTTGACACGTGCACCCGGGGGCCAGCGGGTCAGACAAGACAACACTTCCTTCACATTTTGTAACTGTGCGAGCAGTGTAAGCTGTCAGCCTTTGCCTAGGGTAGAGCAGAGGAATGTTTCAGGTTCAAGCATCATAATTTGTCCCGGCGCGTCATGCCAAAATCTGACAACCGGCTATTTTCCTTGGAAAAGTCTATCCGCCATTGTGTTGTAGACCCGCCATTCAGTCTCAAGCAGCGTAGCGGAAGCAGGCGCAGTCATGTGCTCCCGCAGCGCTGTGGTGATCAGCCCTGCATGGCAATGTTTGTAAATGGGACAGTTGTCTATGGATTATGTTAATGTGGTATTACACACTCCCCTCTGGCATGTGTCTGACATTACAGTAACCTTTGCATGTTTAGCCAACAGTAACTATGGATGTTCATTGAGTAGGGAGACACACAGACACACACACACACACACACACACAGGCAGTTGCACAGGGAGATTAACCGCGAACAGCAACCATCTGCTCTTGCCAACCGTATTGATATCCTTTGGAGGAATAAACACCTTAAAGAAATAAGACATTTCAACTTCAAAATAAAGTTCACTTGCGTTGTCGATATCTAATCCAGTCCATCCGGTTTGTGTCAGAGGAGTGTCTGGAATGTAGAACACAAGTCTGGCCATATCACAGAGGTGTGTAATGGAGGAAAATGAGAGAAATACCAAGGCTAAATATCTGTACTCCACACCCACTGCAACACGTTTTAACCACATTTCTATCATAACCTCTTCTCCCACACACACACAATATCTCCAATGATTAATACGTGTGTGTGTGTGTGCGTGTGTGTCCACGGTGTGTATGCTTGGAGGAGGATGTGGTGTGAGGTTGGCTCCTAAATTGCTGAGATCAAATTGATCTAAATCAGGTAGCGTTCAGCCAGGAGTGACCACAAGTGTCCTGTTGTGACCGGTGTCTATAAATCACCAATACATCCACACACACACACACACACACACACACACACACACACACACACACACACAGTAAGCTGTAATGGACAATCTTGGTAAGAAAAGAAAAAAGATGAAAGAAACGTGTTGTGGCTGGAAAAATACATGGTTGACCAGTCAACACAGACAACCGAGAGAAATACACTCATAAATATATGTTTAAGTATGTGCGCGTGACAGGAAAGGGCAAAAAAAAAGAAAAAGAAAGTGGAACTCAAAGAGAAACGACCAAATGAAACCGACAAAACCCATCAACACAAACTCGGTGCGTCGTGCGTGTCCCATCGTTTTTCTATTTCTGTCTCTCTGTGCTTCACAGACGACAGACAGAGCGCCTTGCTGGTGCTGTTTGGTTGTATTCTTTTTTTTTTCTCCCTTCCTTTAGCTGAGCAAATGGTCCCACTGTGCCAGCGCTGATTAGAATCAACTCAAACCAAACAGCAAGACATGTGACTGGAGTCTACAGTCTAGAAACAGAGAGGCTTTGATGTGTAAAGTGACAGATGATGGTGATGGTGATGGTGATGATGATGATTTTCTCACAGGCTGGTAGGAGGAGGAGGGGATGGTGGCAGTTGGACGTTCACACACACACACACACACACACACACTATTTGGATTACACACGTGCTTCTATATGAACAAGTCAACACATGAAATGTGCTCATTTTGTTATAAGCAGATTCTAACACGATACATTTTCAATGAAATCTAATGTGCACCAAACATCTTCTACATTCTTATGAATAAAAAAACTCCCACGATAACAAATTATCCTCTTCTCTTTTCATTTTTTTTCCAGCTAGACTATCAGACGATTAGTTTTATTATATAAATCTTAAAAATGTCTTGCTAACTATTTAGAATTTGTATTAATTGCTGCAATCATAAAATTACTCATTTCTGGAGGGACGGATGTTTCCCCATTTCCTCTTCTGTTGGCCAGAGAGGGGAGAAGGGAAGCGGAGGCTGCAGTTTCTTCAGTAGTGACCCACAGATCTGTTCAGTATAGTGTATAAATATTCAATAGCATGTGCTGGCTGTCTAAATACCTTGGAACTGACTGCTGCTCCCTCGGGACACCTAGCTAGCTTCTGAAAGCCAGGGACACGAGGCAGACAAAGAGGAGAGACCGTATTTATAGAGAAAACACAGGAAGAACAAAAAGAGATGGCTACAAACTGTTCAGCATTGAGCACCATCTGTCTAGTAAGTATATAGGTAGTTAAGTGCCATACATTTACTGAGGAAATGCTATGACAAATAACCCCGGAGATAGAAAGAAAGAGAGAGAGGAAGAAAGAAAGAAAGAGAAAGAGCTCAGAGTCCTTCCTTTCAGCAGCTCCACATGGCTAATTAGCATATGTGAAGGTCAGGGTGGAGGGGTGGGGGGGTTTTAGGTGCCACTAGAGCACCTACTACCATGAGACCTGGCACCTTGCCAGCCACACACACACACACACACACACACACACACATAAACACAGACTATTGAAGGGGGGAAACCCGATATATTTGTGTGTGTGAGGCCAACAAATCGGATTTTAACTATGCTGACATTTGCCAGAGTTCAGATACTGAATCTCCCTCTTTCTCTGTGAACTCAGCCAGGCCCATTCCTCAGAAGTCAGCAGCCCTCCATGTGACTCCCTTCTAACATCGCCCGCATTTCTGCATCCCGGGCCGTCCTGTCCTCTCTCTGCTTACAAAGAGACGACAGCAGCTAAGTATCAATGCAAGGAGATTGGTGCATATCCTGACATATTGAAATAGGAATGACAGATTGAAGCTTCAATGCCATATCACAAAAAATACCTGAAATGGATGAAATTACACAAACACAATTCAGATTTCTTTTTTTTTTATCAACAGGAATGCATTAGTTGGACAAATAATTTAAAAAGCTCATTTTTTTTTTTTATTCAGCCAGAAGATGTCATAATTGTGGCCATGCAGAAGTTGCGATCACACGACCATTATAGAACTGTCAAGATTCTCTTTGTTTCAGTGTTCAGGCGGCGGAGCCGGCACTAAAGAACAACAACAGATAATATTACAGTATTGAAGGTTTCACTTTTGCAGGTGGCTGTAACTGTGTGGGAAATGAACTATTTATTCACTTCAACTCAGCTGACAGACGATAGAAAGAGAGTTAACATTTGAAATGTGTTTGCTGTGACAAGTCTAAAGTTTTTCTTTGCCATTGATAGAATCGTAGCTGCAAGAGCCATTCGGCTATTTGAGATATAACTGTTATGCACTGTATCTAACACCAAATCATCGCTCGCTCGCAGTAATTAAATCCTTCCTTCAGGGCGTTTACACATCAACCTTTAACTCCAGGGGACGAGTGCAAAGTCAGACCAGGAAAAAAAAAAAAAAAAATACAATTGTTTTATGAAGCTATAGCTAATAATACATGATTCAACTGGACAGTCTGCTTTTTAAAATCATATTATTTCTAAAAATCGGAATTAATTGGCGTTTTGTGGAAACCGCATGCAGACTGGGGTTATGCCAATTACCTAAGCAGGCTCTGTGTTTCATCCAAGGAAGATGAAAAAACGCTGCACGGGGCTCTTATCGGACGCAACAGAGCAAATTAAAATTTCACTCTAGTGTTGCTAATCAGCACTGCGCTGGCTAGCCAAGACAGAGATGTAAACAAACCAACATAAACAAACGACTGATGGGAAGGATCACAGAGCGAGACATTGTGAGAGGGGCGGGGTGGAAGCTGGACTGCTTAGTGCTGACGAAGGGGCATTAGCCTTCTCCTGCCTGCACACACACACACACACACACACACACACACACACACGCACACACACACACACACACAGAACATCGAAACACATCCCACAGAGAGAAAACAAAAAGAAGCACCCACACACACGCACACCTGCGTGTCCATTTCCTGACCAGACCCCATGGGCTGTCCGTCCGATGCAGAACATGTACCATAAATTAAATTCCAGCAGCCACAGTCAGGCCCATCACTATGCACAAGGCTCCCTGAGATAGCCGCATAACACAATGTGACATTGATGCATTGCTCCTATTATAGAGTCTTTGTTCGTATCACACTAATAATTCATAAGAGAGAAATGTAAACAGTATGCACTGGAGAGCACTGCGAGCAGGAATCATTTCAAGGTAAGCACATTACCAAGGATGGGAGTGGGTCTAGTCTTTGATATGCATAACCACTGCGCTTTGATTGCAATTCTAAATAAACAAACAAAGGCAAAACACTGAGCATAATAGTGATAAATTAGTGGAAACTGTAGTTATCCATTCATTTTTGTTTTATTAGGTCAGATTTTAAATGAGTCGCTGCTGCAATTATCAAAGCAACAACACTATTTCCAACTTGCTAGGACCTCGTTATTATCTGCTAATTACTTTTATTGTTCTGTGTGTGTGTACTGATTAGTGGATAGCGGACACATCCTTGTTACACATATAGGTTGAGACAGAATAGGCCGTTTCATGTATGATGTCAGCCTCAGTCATTAGGATTGCACATATGCTGTTATATTATAGGTACATGACGCACGTAAGCAAGGAAAAAAACACACATTGAGCAGCAACGGCCTGGATTTAAAGCAGCTGATAAGTGGACAAACCATCAGACACGCATACAGGCAGAAGGTCACAAACTGAACACTGAACATCGTTCTGATATTCCTCAATCAAGTAGGCCACAGCCATTTGAAAAACTAGGACGATGTCATTGTGGTGAGAGAGCAGGTTCAACACACACCTCTAAATAACATATGTCACGTATCTCTGATGTGTGTGCACGTACACATCACAACACAGCACACAGTGGTGGGGCTCTGTCTTCATTTCGGTGAGTGGCCAGACAAGTGAGTGTGAGGGGGGGGGGGGGGGGGGGGGGACAGCGGTGTAAATGAGGTGCACTCGTTTCGCTCACAGCTTGCTCCTGAAGTGAGGCAGTGGGGAGGGAAATTGAATTTGAAAGAGGGGAAACTGTGCCAACAGGTGACAGAGGTGTGCTCCGACCAAAAGCACTCTGAAGTGAAGCGCAGTCATATCACGGGGCCAATTTGGAGGCAGTATTATGCACTACACCGCTCGCCTTTTCTCACACAGCCTGTCAGTGCACAGGAGAGCAGCAGTGCCGCCGTTCCAAATATGAATTAAACATAGGGCTTTTGTAGCGTGAATGTACTGCTGCTGAAATGTTGGTAGAGTCAAGAAAAAACAGAGTCCCACATGCACTTACTCCTGAAGTGGGAAACTGAAAAAACTAAAAACATTGGCTGTATATAATGTTAAATGTAAGTTCTTTTTTAGGGGTCTGGTTTGTTGGATTTATAAGCACAAACAACCGGAATATGAATAAGGTAGTATAGAATATGGCTCTTATGCTGTGACTGATATACTATCTGACTTTCATTTAAGTGTCTTTGAGATATAGTATATATAAAAATATATATACATACATACAGTATATACATTTACATGTAAACATATATACATATATATATATATATATATACACACACACACACATATATAGATATACATATATACATTGACATGTAAACATATATATATATATACACACATACATATTTATACACATACATATATACATACACATACATGCATATATACATACACATACATACACATACATACATACATATGTATATACACATATATGTCCTTAATATACAATCTGCACATAACAAACAATAATTAGTGAGGAGTGATATATATTGCTGAGGTTTCTAGTGACCATTTTATAAGTTCATAATTTGATACAATCAATACCGTTGCAGTACCTCCAGCGCTAAAACATTTACTTAATTTCCCCAGCAGCCAACCCAAATTGCCTTTGATTGAAACAATGTAGGCTAATGAACTGCTTTTGTTTTGCGAGAGGCAGACAGTACAAGCTATGCTCAACCACCTTACCCTCCAGTCGTCCAGATGTGCCATCCAGCAGTACGAATAATTTAGTGCATCAAAAACAACCGCAGAATAATGGCTCTTCTGAAGAAGCGCTGCGATGTTTTAGGGCAGAGTTCTGAACTGGCAGTGACTCCCTCCACTGGCTGTAGGTCTGCACACTGTGGACACATCAGTGTTTCAGCACAGGGTTTAGGGACACCCAGGGATCCTCGAGTGCAGTGCCCAAAGACAGAGGGAGGAATACTTGAATAATTAGTAACACGTTCCTCCCTCCCTCAGATGTTACCACTGAGGTGCCCTCAAGCAAGGCATTCAACCACGAGCTGCAGCAGTGGCCAACAGAAGTGAGCTTGCAGGGGTTGTTGTGTAAAACTGTGCTTGTGTGTTTTCAGAAAAAGTGAGTGTTTCCTTATACTTCAAAATATCAATGCACAAAGGATTTTATAATGTATTAATATCACATGAATAAGATGTGAGCTTGAGATGATACATTCATATCAAATAGAACAAACAAAACTGGACAATCCTCAACAGAAATTGAAGATTATAAAGATAATCATGAGGACACATGATCAATTTCCTTTTTGTTTGTTTTTTTGAGTTGACACTGCAGCGTTTTTGTACGTCTTTTCAGGGTGGGACAATTATGAGAATAATTATCTGGAGCAGCCTAAACCTTTATAAAGGTTAAATTATTGTTGTGGACGGCCCCCAAGTCTGGAGTATTCCCATAAGACTTAAATGCAGCATCACTAAAGCGCCAAGGATCCCTGCAAGAATCCTCCTTTTTTTTCTGAGTGCAGTCTGCCCAGCGGGGCCACAGGGAGCCAATCAGATGGCAGACTGGGTGTCAACTGTGAGCTGGGAGTACGGCGAGCTTTAAGCCAGTTTACCTCCACTATTCAAATCCCGGGGCTGCGTGAGAATAAACGAGGCGCACAGAAGCGCTCCATGCTCGCTCCGGAGCGCGCGGAGAGGCACAGACGGTCCTCGCTCGCCCGCGGTGTCCTTTTTGATTTTCGGTTGAGAAAATTAAGAAATGAGAATTACGCAACGTTGGCATTCATGATGCTCGTTCATATACATTTTCTATAGGAATATTTTTGCTACTTTCTTCGACGAGCGCCTTGAACACAACACGTCCTAAACAGGGCGTTTCGCAACGTGTCTGACACCACGTCGACAGAGAGGTGAATCCGCCCGACGTTAATGTTGCTTTTTATTCTCCCGGATCAAAATGCAATAATATGGAGAGTGTGACCTATAGTCATGTGAGGATGGAAGCACGGCGTCTGATTTAGCGTATCAATTATGGTATAGGCTCAATAAATAGCCTAATAAGTCAGGATGAATTTTTAGAAATGCATTTTACTTTAAGGTTTTATTCCCTTATTGTGTCACGTTAAAGCTCGTGCAGGTATAATACTTAACACAGTTACACCAGTCGGAATTACGCACATAATGGCCTTTCTTTTATATAAAAGCACCGTGACAAAAAAAATATATAGGACATTTTTGTATAGGTCCTTATTCACTTACAACCTCCAACATTCTCGTCCACACATGATGGCCCTTGACCGAGACACACAGCGTGTACATGTGGACAACACACACACACACACACACACACACACACACACACACACCTGGTAACAATGAAAAATAATGAGTGTCACACCAGCGATGAGACCCCAAGTTCACCGATGCACACCGGCTGAGAAGTTTCCTAAACTCACCTGTGTCCTGCTGAGGCCTTGCCCTCCGTTGCCTGGACTCATTGAATGGGGGTGGTTTCTTTGCTGCCCTCCCCAGCCGTGGGCCGAGCTGGCTCCATACTGGGGGCCCACGTCTTTCCCCAGGCCCATGCCGGCCTGCTGTTGCGCCGTGGGGCCGCTGTAGTCTTGATATGCACCGCCATAGCCCCGCATCATGGGGCTCGGGGACGTCAGCAGTTGGTTGAGTGTCGGGGTGGCCCCTGACGGATGCTGCTGCTGCTGAGTTTGTCCTGGGAACCTCTGAAAGCCACCCGAAGCCGCAGCCAGGGGAGACTTGCCGTGGCTCGCAGAGGAGTTGCTGCCCATCATCATGTTCCCTGGTTGCCGGCACCCAGAGGGGCCCATCATCCCGTAGGCCCCGCCGCCGTAGCCCGCCCGGTACGCCGGGTACTGATTGTACTGGCTGTTGTGGTACCCTGCTTCGTGAGAGTTCTCCATGCTGTTATGTGCCGAGGAGTGCGTTATCCCCATCCCAGTGCTTTGCTGCTGCTGTCCGCCATGTTGCTCATAACAGGGCCTCGAAGTGTAATAGTTGTTATTAAACTCAGAGTTGTTACTAGTTGGCCCCAAGTTAGAGTGTTCATACCTGGTACCCATCATCCTCTCCGCGGGTTTACAGGTGAGCTCCCCCTCACCTTTTCCTGGCATGTGCTGCTGCTGTGGCTCCCCCTGGCCCCCCAACAGGTTCTCTTTGCCGCCGTGGTGCTGGTGCTCCATAGCCCTGTCCCCACGGGGCCCTTGGCCGTTGTTATTCGCGGTGTTGTTACTTTGGATCTGCCGCTGCTGATGTGGCGCAAATTGGCCGAATTGCGGCGGCTGCTGCTGCTGCTGCTGCGGCGGCGGCGGCGGCGGCTGAGACTGAGGGGGATCTCCGCTCCCCACACATTTCAGCTTGTGGTTCGCGATCAAACCCGTTTCCATCGAGGAAGTGGTTGAATTAGTCGAAGCCGAGGCGGACGTGAGGTTATTCCCATCCTTCTCGTGGCCGTCCGAAGCGTTGTGAGTCGTGGAAGTTGAATGAACCATGTTGAGCTCGTTTCGGCGGTGATGGTCTACATTATTCAGAGTCCCATCTCCGGCACCCAGCATAGGTCCAGTCCGCTGTACGGTCCCTCCTCCTCCTCCCGATTTCCCCGAATTGAGCTCCGGACCCAAACCGCTGGATAATTTCTTATTTTTGTTATTAGTTCTGGTCGGAGCCGATGCAACTTGCGCAGCCATGGTCACTCCAACATCTCAGCGCGCAGTGACAGCGAGCCCCGACCAGCCGTGCACGCAGAGAATAACACGAAGAGGGAAGGAAAAGCGCAAGCAGTGAGGAGAACAACAATATATTCAGTGGAAAAGCAAGCTTTGTTCTTGCGCTGGTGTTGCTGTGGTGAAATGTGTTCCGTCAGTGAGGCTTCATGTTGAAAGTTTCTCTGCCAGGTTTAAACGAAACTTTTTTTTCCTCCCCCCCTCCGCCTCTCCTCCATCCCGGTTCTCGGTAATATGTAGCAGCGTCTCCCGGAGCCCTTGTGGCCCAGCATGGCATGAGAGAGAGCGGGCTATACAAGCTTATCCACCTCCAGGGCTCTGGCGCGCCTCACATGGAAAATCCGGACTGGAGTAGCGAATCATTACAGACGCCGCATTCGGATGTTTCTGTGTTTTACGTTGCTTTCGGGGGAAACAAAAATTTGCATTGATGGTGGCAATATATTCACATGAGATACATTTCCATACTGTCATTGGAATATCTAGGTATCTTTGAATAATTGCAAATCAGACGGTCAACAAGGAACGGCTCCTTCCCTTGAGTTTAAAGAGCAGATATTACTTTTAAAACAACCAATAACGCTTGACAGATCGGGCATTTCCCATTTACGCAGGGACACTGCTGCTCCAGTCCACACGGATCCTTCAAATAAGCACACCAGCAGATGTTAAGTTTGCCCGAGTGAGTTTCTACGCAATTATCCAGATCAGATTTTCCCTCTTCCCAGCCTCTCATGTCCCTCGGCTCAAGCCAGTTCTCTGCAGCTCTGACAGGAGTCGGACACGCAACCACAAGCTGTGCGCAATAATGTTGCCATCGGAATAAGAATGTAATCACACTTTATAGCGGCTATGATGTTGTAATATCTGCACCACAGAGTTTTATCCCCTATACGCGCTCCAATCACTTATTTTCAGCCTGAAAAAAAAGGAGTAATGCTTCCCTTCAACGAATAACCATATAGCTATCGTGTAATAAGTGCCATGAAAATATCACAAATTATGAACTGTATAATATAGGGGACGATTTGGTGTGATAGCAGCTATAATAAATGAGTACGATTAGGTCACTTAAAGCTCACTCCGTAGGAATGTAATATGAATATTATGAATATTAAAGCCATTCTTCATTAGGGTCTCATTTGAATAAAAGGCTACATTCTTTAATTTCCTTCATTTGATTTACTTTGTAAGAGAGGAGCCCGTCTGAAATGATAATGAAATAAAGAAAAAAAGAAGAAAAAAAAAATCAACCCCAGGCTGCAGTGTAGGACCACACAAAACCAAAGTCTACAAGATATGCTATCCCTATCCCATCAGTGGTATTCAAACATGAATGTAAAATTGTGCTTAGTAAAGAAGCTGGGGTGTCTGTTGGGACTTGAGTGAGCAGAGGGTCTGCTTTGATGAGATCAGATGCATTTGATCAACAGAGGGAGCTGTGGATGAAAGAGGGGTGGAGGGGAGGGGGGGGGGGGGCGGGGGGGGGGCGGAGGGGTGGGAAGAGAAGGATTTGGGGATGAGAGTTTGTGCTGAGGATGGCCATGATAATGAAGATGACTGGTGGCGGCGGGGGACAAATGTGGCGATGACAACCAAGATGCCATTGGTGGAGGTGACGATGACCATAGTAATGGTGATGACTAGGTAGAGACCATCATCGTTCTCCAACCCATAATTGTTGCTGCAGATCACATATTGGTGAAAGGAGGAGGCACAATTCACTCTGCTGTATATTGTGTACAGTGTAAGATAATTCACCATGAAGCCATGTCCATGACAATGGTAAGACCCCTGCTGGAGACACAGTGTTAGTACAAGTTAGAGCCCAAAAAAGAATAATAAATGTATAAAAAATACAAGCAGAAACACACCTTATGTTGCAGAAGGCCAGAAATGAGTGACAGAGGACGGTCTTATACAAAAATATTGAAAAAAATACATGAAGAAAAAAAAAAAATCTTAGTCTTACAACAAGATTAATCTCACTTTTCCAAATAGAAGCTCAATCATAGGAGAATAAAAGCGAGTGACATCCCCAGAAACCTCTCCCAGCCATTTTCCTTTATGAGCCCATATGGCAGAGAATAAAAGCTATAACGCTGTTATGGTCCGACAAAGTCTCCATGGTGCTCACCATTCAGTATACTCAGGCCAAGCCTATAGCGTCAACAAGACCAGATGGCTATTCATCTATAGGACACCCCGAGAAGACATCACGTTTACACCCTCCGTGTATGAGTGTGAGAGAGAGAGAGAGAGAGAGAGAGAGAGAGAGAGAGAAATGTGTAGGTGACAGAAAATAACTGCTGTTGGTCTGTGTGCGGAGACAAAACAATATCTCCATAAATGATCGGGAATGTCTTCATGTGGGAGCTTCATCATTGCTTATGTGCACCTTTTCTGATGAGAACAAGCCTCATCCACACCCTTCCTGCTCTCTATACTTTGTGCACATGATGATTCCGGCTCCCATCAGTGTCCCAGATCAAAGCCTCAGCTCTGATTTCATCTAGAGCAACACTAAGGCTGACAGTGAGGGGACCTGGAGCATTAGCATATTCTATGATGGCGCCGGGCTTTTCAAGCCGTTGCCTCGGCTGCAGCTCTGGGTGTGCGCTGTGGCTTTGCAACTCTAATTTTCCTCCCTCGCTCATTAAAAAAAGCCCACTGTTCTCCTATTAATTCGCAGACACACTGATCTGTTTGAATGGCGAGGATGGGTGTGTGTGTGTGTGTGTGTGTGTGTGTGTGTGTGTGTGTGTGCAGGGAGGAGGGAGGTGGAGGAGGGCAATGGCTCAGCGCATTTGCATTTATGTTTAATTTATAACCTTCAGGGGCCCCCTGATGCAGCAAGATTGAAACAATAACTCCAGACAAACACGGGAAGAGAGGAGGAGGAGCCGGAGGTGGGTGGATGGAATTAAAAATATACAGATCTGGGATGGTATGTGCTTTGCATATGTGTGTAAGATGTGTGTGTGTGTGTGTGTGGGTGCTGTTACTGTGTGCGCAGCCATGTGCATGCATTTTTGTATTCGTTCGTGCATCTGCATCAAGGTGCATCTGAAAGTCTCTCACACAAACACACAAACACACACACACACACACACACAGAGAAAGGCAGAGGTCTCCAATCCGCGGGGGGATAACATGCCACGGTGAGTGTCTGTCAGGAGGAGAGCTGGAGTCTGTTCCGGGGGAGTCTGCAGGGATCTCCCCCCAGCAGCACAGAACAGAAGAGCACAGCACAGCAGACAGCAGCAGACAGCAGCAGCAGCAGCACAAGCCTGGCCAAGCACAGAAAGTGGGTCAGCCCAAAACACACACAAACACACACACACACACTCACACACAGCTTCGATGGATGCAGCCCTGGTGTCACACTGTGGGTGTGTTTGGAAGAAAAAGGGAATGGGCGTGCAGGGAGAAAATGCATCGTGGATGGTTTGTGTACGTGAGACTGAGTCTATTTTGCATTAGTAATGTTGAAGGGGGGGGGGGGGCTTGTTTAAAATGAGGGGTGGATGGCTAAGGAGGAGGAGAAGGAGGGTGTAGCTGAGACAAAAAGCCAGCCAGCCATTGTGAGCACACCCTATGGAACAAATTGATCCATAGTCTTTTCATTTCAGGCTTGGGTAAATAACAGCATTTGAATTGATCAGTCTGCAAATCCAAGCAACGATGGGCTTTGGACCATGCGGTATGTGCGTGTACGTGCGCGCGCGCGCGTGTGTGTGTGTGTGTGTGGCTGCTAACAAAACACATCTCTTATTCCTTTCTGCTCCTTGCGGAGTCGAGGGCCTCACCAGAGCCCTACAAAGGGCTATGATGGATAAAATGTTTTCAACAACACTTGAGAAGAGTGGATGCTATTGTGTCCGCCTGCACGCTGAAACATAGAATCACAGAATTCCCAGGACGCCGCATGCTCTATTTATGTGTTATGAAAAACATGACTCAAAAGAAAAACGGAAAACAGCTATGCTCCACTTTCACTGTCAGCTATCATGTGAAGTGTGAAGAGGAGGCAGCGGATGAGAGGGAGATACAGACGGGGAGAGGAGAGCAGAGGAGAGTGATTTTCTTCATCCACAGATCCTATTTTGGAGGTGACAGGGGACTGGGCTCTCAGGAACCCCCCCCCCCCCCCCCACCTCCATCCCCTCCTCCCCCTCTGATGCCTGTCACTGCTCCTCTCCTTCCCTCCCTCCCCTTCTCCTGACTGGAGGAGTGTGTGAAGTGTCCCCCGAGAGGCACCGACTCAAAGACGGTATTTACAAGATCCACACTGAGCCCACTTTTAACTGCCTGTGAAGAACTTCTCCCGCCGCCTTTGATGTGCAAACCTAATGGGGAAGAGCTCGCCGGCAGTCATTGCATATGTTAGCGCAGGCAACGTGAGCTAATCCGCTAGCATTGCAAGGTAGACTTCATGCTGCTTGTAGTAAGTGAACACTTTCCAATGCTGTATAGCTTTGGTGCATTGCTGCCGTTGGAAAAGTCCCTGTTGGCATTAGAAGCTGACGCGATGCATCAACTGTTACAGCAACTTAGTGGCAGCAGCAGCAGCAGCAGCAAAAGACGAGAACTTTGCTCATTCCTCGGTGGACTTAGGATATTCATGAGTCGATGTAGAAGCCTGTTGATGTGACCATCAAGAATATGGTAAAAACTCCATACGATGTGCAAAATATTAAAGCAATGACATGATTACTTATCCTGTTAATAGTAAGTACATCAGAAGATTTTAAGTGGTGCAATAAATCAGAGAGCTTTTTGATTCCCCTGCCACTTGACATTTCCACCCAGATGGGATGACTAACATCAACAAAGAAGTCAGCAGAGCGAGCTCTCCCACATCGAAAAGAATCCCGCCACAGCCTTCAAGTCTGTTTTAAAGCAGCTTTCGTTGTTCTGCTTTCTGGCGTAAATGTTCTTGAGGAAAGAGAACTGAAGCATCATAGCAACTGGCGCCCCCTGCCTTCTGTCAATTGAAAGGTCAAAGGTCAGATTAGGGCACTTAATCAGTTAAACCACAAACTCACACACACACACATTACATCGGAGGTAAAACACTGACACTCCGTCCAACTTGGTTTTATCTTTAACAGCGGCACAACAAAAAAGGAAGGCTTTCATAAAAAAACAGAAGCATTTGGAACGATTTTGAATTAGGCTAATTAGGTTTGTGTTTTGTTTGTTGTTCAGGAGGCATGATCAAAGTGATATTTCACCAATTTGTGTCAGCTCCGGAGGAGAGGAGGAAGAGTTAGGAGAACGCTGCCTATTAATCTCCACCGGTTCAGCGTGTGCTGTGCGTTAGGGACAGTAATCAAAACAAGAGAATTATGAATAATGAAAAATGTTGATCAGATATGAAACAAAACAGTAGATTTGTGCTTTGTTAGTGGCTTATTAGTAAGAGGATTGGACTCTGTGGTAATTTCATATTTTCCCGTTTTCCAGCTCTTTAAAGGGGGGGGGGGGGTCAATTTCAATGTATGCTCAATCCTCCCTGCTCAGCCTGAGTGGAAGAAAAATCAAAGGGATGTGGATGACTTGACCCAGGAGCTCAGAGTCTGAGAGCAACTGGCTGTTTTGATCTTATCTAATATTTATGAATAACTTCCTTGATATTTCCTTCGCTCCATGAAGCCGTCCGCTTTTACAGTGTTACACAATGATGTCTTAGAGGGGCGATGACGGAGATCAAACGGGGACCGGGCTCAGAATACAGAGCGCTCTCTCTCTCTCTCTCTCTCTCTCTCTCTCTCTCTCTCTCTCTCTCTCTCTCTCTCTCTCTCTCTCTCTCTCTCTCTCTCTCTCTCTCTCTCTCTCTCTCTCTCTCTCTCTCTCTCTCTCTCTCTCTCCGTAGCCTGAGAGGAAACTCAGCAGCAAGCTATCTAACGCTGTGTGATTGAAATACAAGCTCCACTAGGCTGCAGCGTGCAGTGTGATGATATTTGTATTTGCGCCTCTGTCAAAGGAATATGGGCACGGAAAGGGGAAACGCTGTCACTGCTTGAGCATAAAGACGTGTGTGTCTGTGTTGCTACTTGTGATTGCACCCGTTGCATCTTTGCATTGTGTATGTGTGTTTTTGTTGCAACGGAGATGATTCCACAACCTGCCTAGCCACGGCTTTCACAGAGCCACTCGCCACAGGACCATTCGGGGCTGTTTGGATCAGTAATGGCCTTAGATGCTTTTCACTATCTCTTCACAAAAGTCAAGTGTTCTCAACATGTTATTTGCCCAAAGTGGCCCTGTTCCAAGGCACTATTGTGAGCCTAATGGGGGCTAGACGACACTAAGACTCTAATTATGGACACCAACGATCAGCCGTGATAATATTGCAAGCAAAGTGGGTAATTTGTGGCTGTTGTGTTGAAGGGTTGAGGGGAAAGGGGGGGGGGGGGGGGGGTGAAGGGAGGTGGGGAAGTTGTTTTCTTGTGTCATCGCCCCGTCGTCCGTCACCCTAATCATTCCCCCGGAGCAGAGAGCCAAGCACAGCAGGAGAATATTAATGGACTGTGTGACATTATGGTTCCCGCCCATTCAAAAGGAATGTTATATTACATTATGGGCCATCAACAGGTGATTTCTCACCACTCACCACTCACTAGGCTCCATCGAGGTACACTCCTATTTCATAAAGTGCCTGCACGGCACAGCTCGAGTGCCTATTCGTCTCATTTAATAAAGATATTACACATACAGTTGACTCGTGCTTATAGATCAATGGCTTGTTTGCCACTAAGCTCGCTGCCTAGCTTTCCTCAGATCTACCTGAAAGATTATCCAATAAAAATTGACTGAGAGTCAACATTTGATTGAATGGATTTTTGCGTACAAAAACCAAAAGGGTGGAGCAATAACAAGTCATCTCTGCATCATAGCACTTTCTGGTAACATAATTACCACAGCAACAGCTCCGGTGAAAGGTTGGACAAAGCTTGGCCTTTAGCTTAAGTGAGGCCCGAGGTAAACCGCTTATCACGATCAATACAGTGCAGTGCCAGAATTGGCAAGACAGACACCGAGGCAACTCAGCAAGCCTGTGCCTATTCTGTCAACACCCCAAATCAAAGCCCCTCTCTCCCTTGAGTGATCTGTCCAAACAATTAAAATGGAACCTCTTTGTAGCATCACACTTAACATGTCAGACAGGAAAATGAAAGGAGCCCCCGTGTGTTGGAGCCGCATGCCGCGACGCCTCCCGTGACAAGCCCCACGGAGAGAGCGGCCCGCCACAGGAATGACGGCACTGTTCAAATTTTAAATATGTTTTGACACAAAATCAAAAGTTGCTCACCATTATGGGGGGGGGGGGGGGGGGATTCCCGGTTTTCTGTGTGATCACTTATTAGACCCCTAGGTGAACGAGGCAGAAATACTGACACCTGAATATTCTCTTTGCACTTTCTTTGACATTTTTTTTTTTTTTTTAGCAGATCTGGGAATCATTTCACATTGTGAGATATCATTTCACAGTAAGATTGAAGCTCTGATCTCTCCACATCTGAGGCTCACGAAAAAGCCCTCAGTGATCAATGAGGATTCCTGCGTGAGTTGCTGGGTTTTTATCTGCCTCACATTCTCCCTTCTGGTGTCCAAAGCCAGGCTTGCTGCCGCTCCATTTCTGATTATAGTAGTATAGAGGATTTGACAGCGCTGTTGCAGCTCTGACAGGAGATGTTGGGCTATTTCTAGCAATCCTGAAAACACACTGAACTCCAATAACCAAGATTTGTCTGTCTGTTTGAAAGCTGATTGGCTTGATGAATTTGATCCCCGAAGTGTACTGATTGGACAAGAACTAATCAGGCGACCAATCCCATCAATCAAAATAGCTGCCTTCTGACATCTTTTCTGTCATATGACAATGCCGTTGTGTGGCGAATAATACATTCTCCTTTCACATTAATAAGCTTGAGTGGCTTTAAAACATAATGGAAAGCAGGACTATTTCATGGGCTTTCACTGTACTATATACATAATCCTGAAGATGAAATTCCTAATCTTCTACCAAACAGGGGAGAGGTTTTTTTAAAGCAAGACCCCAATTATGCCCCAGCCACAAATTAGCATGTTTAATGCAGCAAAATGTTTTAATAAAGAATAAAAGCAAGGCAGCAGAAAACAAAAGCCAACTGGGTAATAAGATTATCTCTGCCAGGCGCCCAGTGCACATTATTGTAGTTCACACAAATGGAAGAGATTATAAGTCACATTCAAAACAGCCTAATCCGTGAAAGACTCCCGATATGATTACTTTCTATTACGTTTGGTGACTGAGTGCGATGGATTTATCTGGAATCCTGAGGAGTCTTTAAAGTACGGTTGGACATAAAGGCAGAGAGCCAGTTGAAGATTAGTTGAATCCATCGGTGATAAGCTTCAACAGTTTGGCCACAAACAGAGAGACACACACAAAGTGCTGAAGACCAGATGATGTCATAAACATTCGACAGCTATAGATTAATCCTGCAGATCAGAAATTAACATAAAGTATCAAAGGCGTTGCAAAATACACAAATTGATTCAAATTTCCATCAAGAAATTGTTTAGATTTTGAAGTTTTAAGCAGCCACTGATCTGACTCAATGCCACCTTTAAGTGCTGTTTAGAGTGTTACATTGTTCTACGGCATTGTTGTAGGTGTCCCTCTGCTGCGTCCCATCTCTCTTGAGACGATTACAGCCTCCTTCATCCCTGACCTCCCCTTAGTTCCTGACAAGGTCAAACATCTCCCATTAGGGGAAACCAGGCCTCGCCAAGTCGCCAAGTATCCAAGTCGTACATCGTGAAGGTCAGGGGCTGCATAATGAACTGGAAAATGTCAGTGATATTACTCCCCATTTAAATAGCGGATTTTCCGCCACCAGGAACAAGGGTGATATTTACCCTTTTTTCCTGCGCAGGCCCGGAGCGAAGAGTCCTCTTAATCCAGCTCGGGGTGTGAAATTGAGTCGTATGTGTGAGGGAATGTGATTTCCTGGTTCCAGAGATGAGTGAGACTGCTATGTTGTACCACACTACAACCAGGTCTTCTTCACCAGGGCAAAAACATGTGGAGGAAAAAAAAAAGACCTTCTTCCCTGTGCATTAGTGGTGCCTACAGCGGCAGAAAATCCCCTGCCGGATACAAAAAAACCTGAAAGGATGGCGATAAAGATAAGAGGGAAACAAAACAGCTAAATAAGATAACAATTGCATGATTGACTGTCTTCTAATGCCAAAATATATGCCCACTGAAGTGACGGAGCAATTACTAATTATTAGTCTGATTATTCACATTTCCCGGCACATTCACACACCGCCAGGAATGTCAACGGCTGCATAAATTAGTGTGAGAATAAAACAAGAGAGGCGACAGGGCTGAGATGACAAAAGGGCATCCAAAGGAGAATGTTAATAATGATTCCTCTAAAACAATTTCCATTAATTTTCAGCCATCTCGCCGGGGAGTAATATCTACATGCCTGAGGCAGGTTTAAATTGCATAGTCTGCCTGAGAAAAGAGACAAAGACTCCCCAGTGTCCAGCTGCTCTCATCAGAACAGGAAGACTCGAGGAACACCCAGGAGACAGCGCCACAATAGCCAAAGGTAAGCTATTAGCACAGCATCCATCCAGGAGAGAGACGAACTGGATACTCGTTGTTTTGAATGATGCTGTGCAACAACACACATGAGACATGAGCACGCCGATGCTGGATTTCCTGGGTTTTTCCTCCACTTCGTGTTGAGACTCATCACCTCAGGTGGACAGTACCACCAGATTCTAGCTCTGGCTGTGCCGCCTGCTGCATAGCTAACAGACAATGTCAAAGGTAGGACGTGAATAATACAATCATTTCATATTCTGACTCCCTGCCAGGGAATATGTCACTTGGACACCGGGTCACATACCCAGTCAGCGTGTGAAGGCAGAGATGGGGCCGCGAGCTTTGGGGAGAGCAGAGGGAAGGCAGCCAGCTAATGTCACACACATACCAGCATCGGGGATCTTCTCCATCCCCCCTTAAAGTTATTCTGCGGCCGAGCTGGCATCTCGCCTCTCTTCGCGGCCAACGCGAGCTCGCTTTTGCTCGGTGACACCGGGCAAGTCTCCTGGGTATGGGCACACCTGGCAGACTGTCAGCGGGCACAGGTTTTAAGAGAGGGCAAAGAGGGTAAGACAGGGAGGGGCTGGTACTCTGGGATATCTTCAGGCAAGAGATGACAGTGTTTAATACACACACTACCGCGCTTTGGAGAGCGAGTGAGCTGTCTCCACTAGCCTTTTCATTAAGTTTACAGACAAATAACAAATATAGATATTGACAGAAACTGGAAACACTTTATCAGTGTTCAAATTACACTGTGGCTGAGACTGGGTTCTCTTTTCACGCAATGATTACGCATCGGCATACCTGTACAAAACAACACATGAAGGCCGCCCGTGAGCCATGATAAACAATGACCTCCCTGCACACGTCCAGATCAAACATGTTACATGTATTATTGACAGAGGGATATTCGGCAACGCTAGCCAAGGCAGAGTCGTGCACACACATTTACAAGGACAGATGACATGACATGACATTAGGTTTTGAATAGATTTGAGGTATTTCTTACAGAATTCATTGTAGCATGAGAAATGCTAATGGTTTATCGGTTTTTGAGATCCCGCAAAAAAATGAAATCTTGCTGCTGCTAAGGTCTCTTTTGGGGGAGCAGAACCCACTCTGGCTCCCCTGTAATTCGAAACACGAATGATTTTACCCATCTAAAACATGACACAATTTTTGTATTTTCTCTATCAGAGTCTGAAACATTATATACAACATTATGAGTATCATTGACTGATATTAGCTTGATGCATTGGATTTAGTTTAATGTTAGTCTATTATTATATTAGAGATAATAGGCCCCATTCCCACAAAAAAAGCCATCACTGGTTAAATATATTGGTCTCAACTTACGCTCAACTTAAGTTTTATCTTTAGAATTAATTTTAAAACATGCCAGGGAACACCGTCCAGCAGCCCCAAGCACACATTTAGCATCTCCTCCCACAGTCACTCACATAAGACTATATAATAAAAACAAAGTTTCCTCCCAATAAAACTTTTCTATTATCCTGTCCCTCGCCTGCTTCTGGAAGAGGTTAGATGTCTCATTTGCAAGTGAGGGCCAGGAGAAGAGACGGCTGCCCACCAGCCTGTCTGTCAGATGAGCTCGCTGGGGAAAGCATGTGCGCAAGCTCGAAGGAGTGTGTGTGTGTGTGTGTGTGTGTGTTGATTAATATCAGGAGGGCAGGGCAGTGCTCAGACTGCGGCTGTCGTTGAGAGCGACAGAGGACAGTTCTTTTCACTGCCGCCCAGGGAGAAGTCTGCTGGCGGACGGGGTAATGAGCCAGAAACAAGCTGAGAGGAGAAAGAGGAGAGGGCTGAGAGGAGAGGAGTGGAGGAGGCACAAGGACAGGCCGCCACCCCCCCCCCCCCCACACACACACACCTCACACACACCCTTCACTCAATCTCTCTCTTTCCCTTACGCTGCCATCCCTCACCCAACCACAGCAAGCCAAGCACCATCAAGGTTCCCCTGTTTTTTTTTTTTTTTTTTTGCTTCCCCATTTGACACTCATTCCCTACTTCCTTCCGTCTGGCTCTCTGTCTGTTCTGCTCTACATCACACTCTAACTTGAAAAATACATTTGTATGTGCCTGCATGCACACATTCACGGGTTAGGCACACAGGATCCTTGCATTTCTAGTCATATGGGGCCTTTCATTTTGTAAGGTTACATGCACACTATGCACACTACATTACACCCAATTATTACTGCGCATAAGGTGGCCGTTCACTAAGGTTATACGATTTGGAAAACAAAACAACGTATTTCACTAATAATGCAGGATTTTCTGACATTTTGGAATATCTGCTTACCATGCTATTACAAAGAAAATATGAATAACGTCTCTATGTATTCAAAACAGTATCTTCAAGATGTGTTCAGCCGTGCTTAGCATAGAGACTAGAAGTTGTTCTTCATCAACCATCCCATTGATTGTGATAATGTCCAGAAGGATCTGTGTTAACCAACAGTAAACAGGACCACAAAATAAGGCAAGAAAATTGGACTGTGACATTCTATTATTTTTGGGTTACTACATCCAATTACTAAGTTAACATACTTAAAGCTGCTCTAACCTAACCTGAAGAATGAGTAGGAGTACGTCATAAAGTGTCCGTCGTCCTCTTAAATGCAGAATTCCATACTGCTGCTATACCACTGTTTTCTCCAAAGCCACGAAACAGGTGCAGTGCTTCACCATTTCGTCAAATAAAAACGTTTCGAGACCCTGTAAATCTCTCTGACTACACCAGCACTCGGACAATGCTCATAACAGCGACGGCCTCAGAGCAGTGAGCCATACAAAACTGACACAGCCACAGGAAAAATGGGGCCGCATGTGTCTTTTCACAGTGGCCAGAGGGCGATGAGGTAAACAAGAGGCCATGGGTGGGGATTAAGAATGGATGTTCAGTGTTATGGCCCGGTCGTGGTGTCAGGGGCTAGTCGTGCTGTCTGAGAATATTACCCTCTGGATGATTTTTTTTTTTTTTTTAGACCACTCGCCACTCAGCTGTGCGCTTTCTAGATGGAGGATTGGGACTGTCTGCGGAGAGAGGATGCATCCACGAAGACTTATGAGGGAGAGCCGGGCACAGGAGGGAGGGGGGTTGGTGGGGGGGGGGGGGGGGGGGGGGGAGGAAATAACATGAGCAATTTCATAAATGGAAGGGAGAGGCTGTGACTTCCTAAATCGTCTGTGAAAGACAGAGGGAGGGGGCCGTGAGGCGGGGGAGACGGTGAGCGAAGGGGACGACAGGGAGAGAGAGAGATGGAGGGAGGCGAGAGGGAGCGTGACGCAAAGTGTGAAAGAGAGAGGAGAGCCTGGTCGTGGTGGTAAATGGATATAACTGGGTGAGGGAGGTAGGGGCAAAGTGAGAAAGAGAGAGGCTGGAGAGATGAAAAGATGAAGAGGGCAGATTTCCCACCAGCTGAGTGAGCACCTCTATTACCCTTTCTCTCTCCCTGCATGCCTCCCTCCCCTGCTCTATCTCTGTGTCCTATCAGCGTCAGTGTGGCATCCTCTCACATCAGATTAGCTCCAGCCCAGAGAGACGGTTCAAACTCCTCTGTCAAAGTTATTTAAAACACATCTGACGCCGAGGCCACGCTCCATTCTGCTCCCTCTCACCATCTGTCTTTCTCCCTGTTCGTCCTTGTCGTGGTCCAAACTTAGGCTGAGGCTGGAGCTCCAGCCTCGCCAGCTCAGCTGGGATGTACACCTCCCCATGGCGTCAAAAGTCACTATCAATCAAACATGAGGGTGCGGGGGAGGACCTAGGTGTGGCAGGAGGCAGGAAGGAAGGGAGTCTGTAGGAGACTTGCATAAATCACCAGTCTGGGGGAAAGATGTCAGAAATAAACATGACCTGGATATTTAGATTTCAAATGTCCTCTATGAGCACAGATTTAAAAAAAATCATCCTACAGATTAAGCACCATTTTAAACTGCATCATCTTCTAGTCAGAGAGACAAATTACTTTTACCAAAGAGCGAAACAGCTGGCTTACGATCCTCTTTCATGATTTTGGTTTAAATTCCCTGCAAATCGATAAAAGAACATGTTAGGTGAGGCCTGAACACTGCAATCCCATAGAGCAGTTAAGGGAAGCTTGGCTTTATAGAGGCATGACTTTGCATTGAACAGCACGCTGTGGACAACTGTTGTGAACGAGACAAACAGATCACGCCATGAGCCACTGTGTCAAGGCTTCATCCCTCCTGATGAGAGAGGCCAGTTCGGTGTGGCACGGCACAGCCCATTTTTTGACAGAGACGGCTGTTTGAGCTCTCCAGTCATGGCCTCGGTGATGAATGGCCTCCACTGCCAGGGAAAGAAAGGAAAAAAAGGGGGCCTGGGAGCCCTCTGAGGATCAATATGTACGCACAGGAGGACCTGCTTCGCATGTTAAAAACCCTGATCCAGCCCCAGCCCAGCCTATAGCCCCCCCACCCCGCACTTGCTAGCTCCGCTGTCTCCCGCATCACTGACGGACAAGCCTCTGGGAGCGAGTGGGCGGGGAACTGAGGCTGAGGAGGGAGGACTTCAGTGTGCGTACGTATGGGTGCATGTGTATCTACATGAAGTGTGTCAGCAGGTTTCTAGAGGGGCTGGCATGTCAGCAAACTCAAGGTCGACATGGCACACACGAGCGCGAGACGCACACACGAGCGCACGCAACTCTGCAAATCCGACCACTGTTGATGCTCTGAAAAGGGCCACAGTGACATGCTAATTCAGAGGTGTCTAAGGCGATGGATATCCTATTAATGAGCCCAAAACAATGACTAGACTAATGAGCTTATAATGGGAATATTGAATGCATGGGAATGGGATTGGGCGTTATGTGAGCCAAGAAAAAGGGGCCGCTGAATGAGAGCCAATGCACAAGGGCTAGAGGGCTAAAAGCTTGAGACGAATACAAACTGCGAGGGGTGTAGCGGTGCTGTAGGGGTAGGGCTGTGTGTGTGTGTGTGTGGGGGGGGGGGGGGGGGGGGGGGGGGTGCACAGTCAACCCAAATCAATACACCCCTACCCGCCTTGCCTCGTTGGGTTCGTGATATACGAGAGCAGGCAGCTTCTCTGAGCATAAATAAAACATGAAAATGCAACAAATTATCAGGCCGAATGGACAGAGATCTATTTACTCTGTAATGCTGTATTTTTTTGTATTTGTCAGGTCAGTCTGGGGTGGGAGGGACTGATTGTTACCCTGCATCCAATTTGAGTCAACCGAGTGCTGAGATGTGATTCAGCTTCTGTTGGTGAATTAATGAATTAATCAAAGCCCGGTTTGGTTGGGAAGGGGGGGGGGGGGGGGGGGGGAGAAACGAACCGAGCAAACGGCAAGCTGTGATGGGCTAATAGCTGGAAAGGGAATTACAGTCCAATTGCTCTGTCTTATTCTGGCCCTAATGCTGCCGAGGCCTTTTGCTACAAGCCGGGCAGCTCCTCCGTGTGATTTGATTCCATTTGGAGAGCCTTATTTTCCTCTTGATCTCACACATTAAGAACCTTGCTATTCACCAGAGCAGGAAAAAGCAGGAGGACAGTCAGAGCAATGGAATGGATTAGCACACAGCTGTTGAGACCGGGCAGGTCAATGTTTTAAATCTCTGGCCCTGTCCGCTTAAATCTGCTGGCCTGTACTTCACAGACACTATGTGGGTCTAAAAGGGTTGAATAGCTCTGAGCAAGATGGTTGAGAATAAAAACAACCTCTGGTTTCCTAAAGGGTGAGGCGTGGCCATGATAAAAACGGGCCTTTAGTTGCCAGGCAGGATAATCCTTAGAAGTGGTTTGAAAACAACAGAGGCCAGAAAGGATCCTAATGTGGAACAGCTGACTGGTCTTTCCACTTGGACAATACAAAAAACTCAAAAGACACATTGTCTTTAGCCTAAGTTCATTCACGGTATCCATTTAACAAAAGGAAGCTTCGGCGTCCATATTAAAAAAATGTAGCTGTTCAGAGAGGACCCATAACGGCGAGCTCCGAGGTGCCGGGCGCGCAATAGCTGGACACACACACACACCGTTCCCGGCGCGGTGGAGCCGGTGTGTGTGTGTGTGTGTGTCCAGCTGTGTTGCTCTCAGATCAAATGAAAGAGTAGGCAAGAATGCAGACAAATGAGTATCGTAAACGTTGAGTCAATGGGTCATCTGACCACCAATCAAACTACTGATGAGAACAATTATGAGCTGAGAACGGGCGGTTGCTAATGCGACTGGAGCATCCGTAACCCGACCTTAATACGGCAGTAAATTGCAGCAAAGGAAAATAAAATAAAAAGGCAAGACATTTACAGCTCAAAACAATAACATTGGATGGATATAGCGCTTTGAAATGCGATGCCAAAGCTCACTGAGTCAATGGAGCGCCGGAGTAAAAGAAAAGGGCCTCTTTTTATGTCACATCATTTTGCATTTTCTTTTCTAAATAATTAACCGTTTAGTTATCAGTTAATGGATTTCGTGCTATTGCGAGCAAAATGAAGCGAAACTGACTTCTCTAACTTCCACCTTTGTGTTTAAAAACTCCATCATACACAGCTCAACAGTGACCGGCCTCTTTTTGAACGGCTTCGGTTCAGGAAGTGATTTCATCCACGTGATCTCACAGATATATATGTGAAATGAACCTCTTAACAGCGCATTATGTGGCGTTTGCACCTAATTTAGGTTCCTAAACGAAAGTCCGTTGTATATGTTCACCGTTATTTATTGATTTGTTTTTTTACATCATCGAAATTAAGTATATTCAATTCAATTCAATTCAATTTTCACTTCCAGAAACTCACTGTTGAGCTCTATTACATCAGATGTAATGTTGACCTGCGGTGGACAGATGTCTCTGCTGTGTGTGCACGATGCTGAGGTAAGGGATGGAACTCTACCAGCAGCGCTCGTCTGCCCAGAGCGCAGCCAACCAATTATCCCTCTTAATTATCTATTGACGAGATGGAATTGATGTTTTTGGAGCGCTGATTGGATAATCAGGAATGTTGGCCACAGTTATTCTCCTTGGATGGTCTCACTCATCTGTCCAATCTGGTCTCCTTGTTTGAGTAATCTGCTCAGTTACACAACATGGTCCTGCTCAACAATAATTCATGATCACAGGGAAAGGCATGGGAGATGTCTGCTACTGGGGTTAGCATGGCAGTACGTGGCCACTGTGCATGGGTGTAGTGAAACGCATCACGGGGCTTTTTCTCCCAATAGACCAATGTTTTCAGCAGCACGAATGGCGACCTTTTCCATTCTGCTCCCTTCATTAACCTCCACCTTTATCTGCAGACAGGCCAATGCTTGTTATGGGGCCCCATTTCCAAAACAGTCCAGTTCTGAACAAAGGAACTTAGCTACATTAATTTTTGCACCCTCCCCCCACCTCTCTTCACATCAGCAGCCTATTTTCTTTAAACTCTGTTGGAGAGCGAGCTGGCACAGGACCAGGCAGGCAACCGGGAACAGGAGAGCGCAAGAGTGGAGTGACACTGATTGTGCCTCCTCTAATTAAACCCTAACTGACCCCGGTGTTGGGACATCATTAGTTCTCCCTCGTAATCATCACACAGCAGCAATTACATTCTGTTTGGCCCCATTTGCATTTCACAAGATTTCCCTGAACAATCAAAGACGGATTGGGAAAAGAAGAGGAAGCCAAATAAAGCTTGGAAAGTCCTAAAAAAAGGCAGCCAGGTTCAATTTCACAACAGTTTGGATGGTTGCATCACGCATCATGGGAGTATCAAGGTTAAAGGTTAAACATGTTCAGGCTCAGTAGCCAGCATTGTAATCTGAGACCACTTTCCCATGCAGCATTAATGCTATCCTGATGCTGCTGTGGGTGCAGAAAGGACAAAAAAAAAAAAATAATAATAATTCCAAACAGCAAAGAAACATCTCAGACTTTCTTACAATCTGCCAGGAACCAAAAAGTGGGTTCATGGCAGAGATACCTGCCTCGGTTTGGTAAGAGACGGGGACAGAGAGAAACTAAATATAATCACACTCCAGAATACTCCACTGCAGCAACCGTGCGTCGCCCCACTTGCAGAAAGCACACTACACGGAAACACACACACACACACACACACACACACACACACACACACACATGCAGAATAGAGCCATCTATGTAAGTGCGTACTTCAGGGAAAGTGCGCAAGGGCAGATCCTCCATCTGTATTCTGGGTGACAGGCGCGTTGTGCTGGGGTAGCGTTTCTCTCCCCGAGACGCCGTCTGCACAGAAACAGTCATACGTCACGGACATAAAAGAGGGCCCTTTGAAAGCTCATGCACACATTTGGCATTCGAACAAGCCGAAGGAGACTTTTTTCCTACCAGCTCCTCACATGCGGCTGCTGTTACTAAATCTGACAACAAGAGTAGAGTAAGGTCGTCGTGTTAAGAAGAGAATTATGCTGGAAAATACCCTCGGGGCCTTCCCTGTTTCTAGGCAGTAGACGATCGGACGGGCGTTCTCATTTCCATACCGCAGTAAAAACAAATATTGTCATTAAGACGACCACAAATGCAAAATATTATATATGAAATAAACACATAATATCTGCAGCAAACTATACACTAGATATTACGATCTAGAATCTCTGCAGATGCATCTATATACACAAACTAGTGATGTTCACATATTGGCGTTATCAACATCTCAGATTATTGTCAGTTCATTGATACTGCAGACTTTTTATCCCTTCCCGCATGACGCCCTCAACCGGCTTTTCTCTCCCAAACCAATCTCCACTCAAGTGTTTCTAATCTCTGCCAAATCTTCTGAGAGACAGTGCCGTGAGATGCTCTCCTGACTATGACTCGAAACAAGATTATCTGGCTGAGATACTGTGTGAGGTGCATTCATTTGTTTAGAGATGGAGTTTGAGCTTTTGGATTCATGACTTGGTCACAATATTATCTTATAACACGGGCGCAATACAACTCCACTTCAATTGCAGCTCAATAAAGGAGAGAATTGCCTTTCTATAGGACAACGGGGCAGGTATTATTAAGGTCTGCTGGCGGTGAGTGATGTTCAGTAATAGGTCATAATTACACGTATGACAATGTCATCGAGACCACATAAGGCTTATAAAGTGCATTTGTCATGTACAGATGCCATTGATTGATTCATGATCCATATGCATATATTCAAGGATATAATCTATGCATTTGCTATATAGCACATACAGTATATCCAGTGAGTCGGTGTGTGTTCATGAAAACAAGTCTATTCAGTGGTGGCTGCAAATTAATCTCTGCCCTGTGAAAGTAGAACAAAAAAAGGAAACTAAGTCTTAATCCCAGTTGAGACCAGATTCTGCTCATTTACACTACTGAGAGGAAGCCTGGGTCTCTTTAAAGCTTAAAAAACAGCACAGTGTTGCCAACTCTTTCCTAATGCTAGCAGCATTAGCTCAAAAACTCCCTAAAATCTTGCGAGAAAGTCGCCAAGTCGGGCACACTGACGGCCCCGTCCCTTCGGGCCTCCCTCGAAAGCCACTCTCCCCAAATGATCATTATGAATGTAAACAATGAACATGGCTATCGCTGGTACTGACAGCTGTCAAGCAAGCAACTGTATTGCCACACATACTGGATTTTTTTATCTCTTTTTTTTTATTTTTTTATTGACGGCTGCCGGAATCTAAGGACAATTTCAACAAATATAACTACAAATGAATTTGAAGAACATGACCAACCCTAACTTTATGGGCTGCAATGAACAGTTCATTTTATTAATGATTAATCAGATGTATTGATGAATCGTTTTATCTATTATATGTAAAACTTGTGCTTCACTTTCCTAATAAAGTTAGCTAAAATAGACAGTTGCCCAATCATTAGCCCAAAACCCTCAGATATTCAGATATTAAATTCATAATGATATAAAAGAACAGAACACAAACATTCTCCCAATTTGAGGGTAAAACCAGCCATGGTTCTGCATTTTTGCTTCAATTCAATGTATTTGATTTTACTGGGACAATCCACTCAGTATCAATGCTGCCTTCAAGCGTCCACGGTTATTATATATTCAAAGCAAACAATAAGACAATATCATTAATAGATAAATGACTTAAACAATTAATTGATTAAGTCATTGTTGTCAGTTCATTTTTTGTCGATCAATTAACCAACTCATCCTTTTGTTTACACTTGACAGCATGTGAATGCTTTATAGTCAATAACTGACAGTCATGAGATAATAAAATCCCAAGGACATTGAAGGCTGCTGAGGTGAGTCCTCCCTTTATCCTTTCACCACATGGTCCTGGTGGCAGTTCACATATACGTTAAACTTGGGCTTTGATGCTGCCACAAGCTACAATTTACAGATACACCATTGCTTCTAAAGCGTGGTAACTTTATGGATATCTCAAAGTAAACTTATCCACTTGGCACAGAGGAAGCTGTAGTAAATGCAAACTGAATATGTTAATCGATCAACAAAAGGGGAACCCAGGAGGACAGCTTAACAATAGATTATAGAACTCAACCATCAGAAAGATCAACAGTCAAAGACGTAGACTTCTGCTCAAATTCAGTGTGATGAGCATTACCATCAACTCCGTCTTTATATGTTCTCTTCACCGGCCTACAATAAGCTATACAATAAAATGAGGCTCTCTTTGAAATTGCAATTACTTTTTGAGGAAATTAATCATATAAAAAGGAAGGACGTGATAAGAACTGCTAACAGGTTATTACAGCACGCCGTGTTCATCGTGGCTAAAAAAAAAACTTACCTCATACCATCAAGAGGGAACAAAGTGCATTCTGGAGCCAGATTTCACATTAAGGCAATTTAAAATATTCCAGACTGCCTAATTCAGGGGTCGGACTTCTGTGTAACTTAATTCAACAAGATTAATTATACAATTAAATCCAAACTTCTCTCAATTATGTGGAGAAATGCTGTCTGCCTGCTCGGGCCGACCCCTCACCTTTTGCTGAGGCGAGGTACCTGATAAGCATAATTTCAACAGGAGCAGAAGAAATTGCTGCCGATTTTGTTGCCGTGTCTCAACTCAGCACATTATGGTCCTTAATTGCTGGCAGACTTCGTAACTGTGCCCTTGACATGGGAAGGCAAAACGTTATGCCATTCACTCGCACATTACTGAACGTGCAGGAGCTCCTTTCCTGATTGACAGCACAATCCACTGAAACAAAAGACTTAATTGTGTGTCAATTGATTCGGTAATTACAATTGGCAGGCTTGCCACTCCAGTTTCATTGATTTATCATCTGTGACGAGTGAGTGCCTAATGACATAATACGGCGTCGGCGTCGTAGTGGCCTATGCTGGCTCCAAAATGTGGAGTCAGCGTGGTTTAGGAGGCTGACCTACTGCATATCAGTTTAGGCTTACATTTTGGTTAACAGGCAGTTTAAGGGTAACCAGACAGCTAATGTTCATGTCTCCGTTCCTTTGAGTGCCCTTTCATAGAATATTGTACCTTGTACAGCTACATTAAGGGGCCACTGACATCCAAAACGCAGGGCCACTACTAACCCCCAATTGCGTTCCTTTCATATTTATGTCGGGGCTATGAGCTGCACCAGCAGGACTGAGTTACAAAGTGCAGGTGGGTTATCCTCTTTGACAAGCCATTATCAACACGATTCTTGGAGTGAGGGAGGAAAACCACCAGGGATGGGTGTAAAACCTCTTTCAAAGACCTTCAAAATCCTAGTTTCTACCCTCGCTCTCGCTCTCTCAATCCCTCCCTGTCATCATTTCATTCGCCCTCTCTCTGCTCCCTTCAGAGGAGAGGGGGGGAGAATGGTCTACTTGACCTTAATCTGCCCAGTAGTGAGTTTCAGAGAGATGACATGCAACCTCGGAGGTAAAGGGCAATTGTTTCTTTTTCCCTCTTCTCAGAGCCAATTTACAGCCCCGGGGGACTTTCTCTAAAGCTGCGAACTATTTCAGGTTCTGCCACATTGTTTCTGATTCACTCAGCTGGAAGCGGCTAAAAGAGCAAACACCTTCCCTTTCCTTATCCTCAATCCTCCCTCGGACCATTAAATTCAATTCATATCTCCTGTGACAGACGACAAGTGTAGCAGAGCGGTATTTGCATTTTATGGACTGATGTATGTGTAACCTAATGGACAACATATATATACGTATATGTGTGTGATGCTCTCTGCAATGGCTATTAGAACAAGTCAGCAATAACATTAGTCTCCTGGAAGCGCAACAACTTGAATTGAGCATAAATGCCAATAAGGAAATTAATCCCATTGATGATATTCTGTGTACGCTCCCCGAGGTAACGAATGAGAAGTGGCATCAGCAGCAATTGTCTTAAGGACTGGATATAGCCTATAGACTCTGCAAATCTGCATCAAAACCAAGAAATCCGGAACAGTCTGGATTGGCTGTATTGATTTTATGAGCCGGAAACTAAAAAGAAGAGCTACTCAATTAAAAACAACCTCCTTTCAGTTATATTACCTGCACTTTTATGAGCCGAGTACTATTGCAAGGTTTTCCACTTTGGTTTTATGTCAATCATTCTCTCCTTCAAGTTCAAGTGCCATGACTGATTAATCACAATTAACCTTCAAACAGTTTGATACATAAAAAAACATGACCCCTGAATGCCGGATTGTTATAGGTGCTCCAATCAGAGCCACCTTATCAGAGCCACCGTTTGATCGTGACTCAAACGGGGTTGACTGGAGGACATTTTGCTTTAACTAAAGGCCTTTCCTCAAAGTAAAAATTGATCTACCGTAACGAGCAACGGCAGCGAGCCCGCATCGGCACAACGGACCGACGAAAGCGGCATCAACGTCTCTGTCTATAAACAAAGCATTAGTTTAAACTAGAATGTTTCAATCAGTGCGTCAACGGCCAAAACTGCAGCTCAGATTTTCTAATAAGGTCACAAAGCTGTTACGGAATTACCAAGCGCTCAAACAGAGTAGTGAAGAAGTGATGCGTTTCAACAATGTATAAAGTCTCGCCGAGACAATGTGAGCCATTAATTAATAATTCAGAGGGAAGTTATTAAGTTATTTGTTAACAGTAAATATTCTGTATGTGTCCCTGAGAGCGGGACTTTTGAATAATTTGGAGTTTTTAAACTTTAATGTTTAGCTCCATTCTGGAAATAATGGTGCTCGGCTGTAATTGATTCTTCCGCCGTGGAGTAATTATGATGGCTGTGTCGAAGTGAAGCCCGACGCTCTTGGCCCTGGGTGATAGGAAAGAGAGAGAGAGAGTGAGAGAGAGAGAGAGAGGGGGGAGAACGGGGAGATTTAAAGACAAGGAGGAAAGACACAGTGGAGACACAGGGTTGGATATGGCTCTTGACAGATAGCCTCGCTGAACCGGAGGCAGAATACAACACACTCGTGGGAACATCCCCCAACGATGAGCTAGATCCATCTTGTACTATTCATTTTTTAGGCCTCTTTGCTCAAACACTGCACACCCATCGGTCTTATTTATTTAGATGGTTTGAGACTGATAAACACCCTCCACATTTCTTCCCATCCCTGTTGCTCATATCACTCTTTGCCACTGAACGTGTTCCTGTTGCTAGCAGGCCGATAGTAGTGCCCAGTAGCAGAAAGAGTCAATCTCAGCAGGGTAGTATTCAATCCATCAGGGCTCAGTGTTAATTACTCACACATCCACAGCGCTCTGAAAGTGAGGCTGGGTTTAAGCACCCTGGCACTGTTCTTTAAAAAAGGGAATGATCCCACAACCGTGTGCAAAGTCTTTGTCTGGGGCCCATTACATCAGCACAAACAAATATGTCAAAAGTAAAACACCAGCCACGACCAGGTACGCACACACATGCATCCCGTAGAGCACAGGGCAGAATAGAGCAGGGTAAAACAAACACACAAGGCTAAACCCCCTCCAGGTAAAGGTGCATGGTCACCTGCGACTGATGGGGTTTCCCATAGGTCAGCAGCACGCAGCGCATCGTGGGGGCCGCCAAGAGAGAAATTGTCTTCGTGGGTTAAGTCTCTATAGCCGACACACAGACAAACACACACATGCAGACAGAGGGGTCTTTTCTAGAGTGGAGTGGCATAGCGGGCCCCGGTCACAGCTGCTCTCCCCCGCCTCGGGAGGAATTGCTTCCATTTGGCCTGTCACTTTTGCCAGGGCCACTGTGGCTTTTCTCATTTGTCAGAGAGCGGGGGCGATCCTCTGGCTCTCATGGCTAATCTGCAGCCGCAGGCTAGAGGGGACAGACACACACACACACACGCACACACACACACACACACACACACACATCTTTCATCTGACTGATATAGGCTTTGGTTCACAAGGGTCTTTTTACTCTTTGCGTTCAGGAGGGGGAAACAAGCGCAACAAGGAAGAGATGGACAGAGAGAGACGTCGACAGTATCAAGGTCAAGGATTCAACCTCCATTTGTGACATACACATTTCATCTACACAGGCTGGATAACGATGAGTTTATACTCTCACAACTACTGCAAAGTCCTCTCTGCTATTGACTCGGAAGAACTACAAACAACACGCACAAAGGTAATTAGACATGGTTTCAGTGATTATCCTCCGATGGCAGCACAAAGCGTTGCTTTAACTGTAACACCAAGGAGTCTGACTTCCTCGTCCTCCTACATGCATGAGTGCTCAGTTAGCGTTTGATTAGTAGAAATGATTCAGTAAGTCTCGGGGAGGGATATCAAGGGTCCAAATGAACATGAAATTGCCTGTATTCATAAGTAGACGTAGAGAATTCCTTGAGATCAACTTTGTCTAGCTGGATTTTATTGCAGTATATTGGAGAATAATTATACCAACAGTCAAGCGATGCTGGCTAGTAACATTTTACAGCACTGAGGGAACGGAGCAGTCCAATTAAAGAGCTGTCACACAAGGCTTTGAGGGAAGCGTGGCCAACGTGCTGTGCCAAAACCAATCCTTTCATTAGAGGCTGCCATCGCTTTGAGGTACAAATGCTTTCAAGTCTTTTCTTTCAGTCAGCTTCCGCTGCAGTCAACAGGTGATGGCTCTACTTGATTATTACTCCCTTAAATCTACTAGTATCAATACGCAGCTACCTGTGAGATCCGTATTGGAATGAAAATATATTCCTATGATCAAAAAGGCAGTTCAATGTGTGTTTGTCTCTCAAGATAAAAACAAGCAAGTCAAGTCTCTCCTGATGCTTTTCATATCCAGAGACAAACTGAACAACTGCACGTGTATTGAATGGGACATAAGTACGATTAACTTGTCTGGGAAAAAAGTTATTAGAGGAAGTTTAAGACCAAACAATATTTGGTCGGAGCATGTTTCATTCTCTTTCAAAGTAGAGCTAAGTTTGGATTATTTGTGGGAGAATTTTGACGTTTACAAATACAACTTGAAGCATTTGAGATGACAGGAATGAACTTAATACTTTACGATATGCATATAAAATATATGATTTTCAGAGAAAGGAAGATCATTTAAATGTATTGAAATAATTTAAATTCTAATTAGTTTGAAAGGGCAGCTCAAACATATTTAAAACACATAAAAGCTAATCTAATTGAATAACAGACTTACTTGAGGATTATTCACCACTCAGATAACATAGACACATAAATGTGCTGCAGGCATTAAATGTTCAACTAAAACTCTGTCACTGAAGAAAAAACCACTTGGTTATGATACAACTGAGTAACTGCAGTTGACTATTATCTCAATTCACACATACATACATGTTTTAAATTGAGATATATAGCTGGCAAACAAATAAATATTGAGTTGATGTCCAGATGTTATCATCCTTCTCATACCTACGATTGCAGGTAAAATAATACCTTTTACCGATAACGAATCCGAAGACTAATGTTAAATGTATTTAAGACAATGTCATCTCTTTGGGGACCCTTAGCAAGCACAGTTTGCAGAGGCAGGAAGTGCTCTAAAGAAAAGGGACAGGTGTTACAAGCACAGGAGTTAAAGGTAAGGAAGTAGCTTCTTCTTTCCCTTACTAGGACTGCACTCTGGACATGGATGCTGCTTCTGAGAGCCTGTAAACAAAACATCATGTAACTTACTAACTACCTAGCTCAGTTTGCTACACACATTGCTCAAAGACTCATCTTTAACTTATAAATCACTGCAAAACATATTAGAGAAAACATCTTTTGAGTGATGGTCATAACTTTTTAAGTGTTTCTGACAACCTTAATGCATTCCCAAGTTTAATTATTTCTTAATATTGACATTTCTAATTAAGCAGCATAATTGGAAAGCCTGTGTGCAGTGGCAATCATTTCAGCGACCACTGAAAAATTAATATGAAAATTATTAATGAATACTACCGCTTTTAATTGCTGTGTACCCATATTTATAATTGCTGCAGCATCCTCCTTGAAATGACATGATGACAAATACAAGTGTCATGTCAGCGCTTTCCTTCTTCATCTCACACCTCAATCAAAGCTAATCCATTTCACCTCAGCTACGAACACTGGAACAAATTAAAGTCCCATTTCATTTTTCCGCCTTCATTAATGCATCTCGTTTCCAAGGTTACAATCATTTAGTAACTGCGGAACAAACAAATTCAAGGAAGCCGTGTGCTTTGATATTTTGAGAAGAAGAAGACGTGGATGGAGCTTACTGGGGAAAACAAATCAACCCTGAGTTTTAATCCTCCGGCTCCAAAGTGTTCTGCACATGTTTATCGCAACACAAAGCCTTTTTCATCTGAACAAACATTTTAATATTAGACTTTAGAAGCTTATGCCCACCGAAATAATGTTCATATTTTAAACTTTGCCTTGCCAGTGTCATACAAGTCGATACATCCTGTATCTAACGGTCCCTATCCAAATAGCGACAGGAGACAGCATGAGCAGTAACTGCACAATGTCATTATGTTCATAGTGTTTCCTCCTGTAGTTTGATGTGACGACGCCAGACACAATGACCCAATTTGCCTGAGTGGCTATAGGGGGGTACCAATGGTAGGTTGCATCATAAATACTGTACAAAGACCCTCTTAAAAAGGAAATGATACAATTCCTTGTATGCAATGAAAGGCAGCCGTATAAAACGTCACATTTTTCAGTGTTTACAAACCTCGTTTTCTTCTTTTGCCCGTATTCTAAAGGAAGAAAGCAGAGCCTAAAGACGAGGCTGGAGGTGGTGGGGGCAATGATGAGTTCCCAGACTAGCCTCTTTCGCATGCAAATCATATCTGAATTTCTCATTAGCATAAATGCATGAGCAACTTTAAATGCTTTTAATTTTCAATCTCGCCAAGCAGAGGAGTAATTTGTCACTGTCAGGATGGGAGACTAAAAGGGGGGGGGGGGGACCAGAGGGAGCCAAGGACTCCACGCTAAACTGAAATCACGGAAAATTTCTGATTTACTAATTGACTGATGTGCAGTTCAGTCGAGTTGCCTTGAAGGTGTAAATAATTCTGTGTATATTCAAATGGCAAAAATGAGAGAGTGCAGGGTGGATACGCAAAAGCACATTACATGATGCTTCTCCCCGGGCCATGCTTCTCTTTCTGGTGATTCTATTTTCCAGCGTGTAACGCTTTCAGTCTGTCTCTTTAAAGGGTAAGTATGCTGTTTCAGAGCATAATCACAGATAATCAACTGGAAATTAAAACAAAATGTCTTTTTTTTCTTCTTTTTTTTTTTTTTACATCTCTTTGCCATTACACAGAAAGAGGCTGCTCAAAGCTATTTAACAGCCCAGCACAAAAACATTCCCAACAGCTTATCGCGTTTGCTGTTTTAAGTCATTTTCAAATTTTATCTTCATTCTTTCAAGACGTAAGATCAATTGACACTGCACTTTGAAGTCTAAACCGCTAATGCCTCATTTTTTTTGAACAAAGCAGTTCAGATTCAGACAGACCGTGTTAGCTAAATTTAGCTGTAGGTGAAAACAAGGGGGAAAAAAGATTTCACAAGCTCCTCCATTTAAATGACTAAAACCAATTATGCAAACATGATTAGTATTCAGTAAGAGAACTAAAGACGACTGCAGCACGGGGCGAGCTGCTTACCTCCAAAGAAGGCCCCGTCAGACAAGATCCTGGTGGATGTATCCGTCTGTACAACAACTGTGCCACGGCTGATGAAATGCATGCCCTTGATTCGCTGGCCATGGTGGATAATCACATCATTCAGCACCTCCAGAGGGTTCTCAGGGGATGAGTCACCTTTCATGTTTCAAGTAGGGGGGCCCGTTCATTGTGGTTCCAACTTCACACCTCCTGTGTACATTTGAAAGCATGACAAATAGAAGACAATGTAAAATAAGAAGAAGATGTGAAACACTTAAATGGTAAGTCGTAGTCATAATGAGCAATGAAATAGTCTTTGGCCTAAATTAGGGGTTCCCAGGTGTACCGTTTATGAAACAGGTAAGTTATATTGCCCATATATTATTTACAGTACGACAAAGAATTCCACCAAACGTCACAGTGAGTGAATTGCAAATATGGTCCCATCACATCCAACATGTATGATAACACCCTCGTTACCTTTTACTCTGTGTGTTGCAGGAATATTTTTGTTTCAGCCAAACTGCAATGAGAGCATTCAGCTCCTCACCTAACCAGGTCATTGTGGAAACTGATGACACTGCAAAAAAAAAAAGGAGAAAAAAAAGCAGACAAAATTGCCAAAGACAGTTTTAGACCAACTTCTCACCTCAGGTCGACAATAGCTAACCTAGGCTAACGGCACTATTTTGAAAGCAGTAACGTTAGCCAAATAAAAGCACATTTCCCTCTCTTTACTTAGCTCTGACATTTATAAGCAGCATTTTGTTCCCTTGATGATGAATTGTGGTGACTAACGTTAGCCACTGGGTTCGTCTCTGCTGCTACTTAGCTAGGTATCATCTTCCAAGTACATTCACACACGTTTACGTTTTTTAAAGAATTTTCACATGTATGCTTGTTGATCACCAAGCTGACCTTTTAACCATGCTACGATAATCTCAAATCAATTCTTCATTGGAGAGTGGAGTTGGCTCAGAAGTCAGGTATTCTGTTACATTAGCTTCTGTACTAGCTACCTCGCTAGTATAGACTAAGCTAATGCTAATTGCTTTCCAATTAGGCAGGGCAGGTGTGAAATTTGCCAATATCAACAGTCACAAAAAATTTGTGTACCGGGCATTGGTATGGTTTCTTTCTTATTTTTAACAGTCAGAGAATATACGCTATGTAGGTTGGAAACTGCCGAATACTTGACTAGTTAGTTAGTTAGTTAACGCTAGTTAAGTAGCATTAGATAGGGCAGACGGTGAACTTAAGAATCAGATGCACGGGTTCAACGCAAACATCAGGGGGTTGTCAGTCAGCCTAACATCATGGCAACAGGCTGAGAGTCGGGTCTGCTGGTTTTATATTGAGTACCAAAGCTTTCTTCTTAACTTCTTGACCTGCTGTATTCCAAGTTATGTAAATAAGTATTAAAACTCTAGGCTACTACATTAAAATCATGAATCCATAGCTGGCTGGTGTATGGCAGTATACAGCACACCCCAATACAAATTCAAGTATGCGGAGCATGCCGGGATGGAAAATGGTGCAGCTGCGTCCATGTCCATTCTTTACATCGGGCTCATACTGCCCTCCAGTGTTGAAGCGGTGAACACAGTGGGAAATAGAGGAAGGGGACTCAAGAGAAGCAGCAACCAACTCAATATGACACCTCTGGAATAAAGTGTCCCTCTGTGAAGCAAATATTAAATCTATGGTCATTTTCAGGCTGTAGTTTGTGGTGCCGTGTCATTAAATTGCGTCACTAAATTAATTCATTTATTTGCGCACCATCTTACTCTGGTAGGTAAACCACAAAACAACGACACACTGAAAAGTCTGCTTAATAAGTTCCAATACAAACTGTCCACAGTGTGGTCTGCGGATTACCCTAACCACAACCAGTACAAGAAAGACACATCTGCAAGACGTAGAGTATTCACACAGTCATATTATTTTTCTTTTTTAATATTGTTTTTGATTGTACTTTAGAGTTTTGAAACACATTTTTAACATGCATTTGGCCCCTCTAGCAGTAGAGCAGTCTCACTATACTGGCATGTACTACATACAGTAGTAGGCATTACACATGTAATGTTCATAAAAAAAACAACTAATTCCACCTTTTAATATGTCCTCATTGTTCATTAAAATGTCAGCCTCTGCACCGCTGCCTCCAAGACAAATGTCTATCATATGTACATTCACTGCATTAAACAAATAGTCTCTGTTACATGAAAACAATATAGCCACTTTACATTAAGTGATTGCCTAGACCGCACTGATGTCCGTACTGTAACGTTGTTCAGATCTGGATCGTTGTATACTTTGAAGTCTTGAGTGAGGCTTTATGAGCATTATTGGCCCTACGTTTGGGATGTGGGCTGGTGGATGAAAGGCAGAATCTGCAGTGGAGTTGCACCATGTTCTATCATGTCACAAATTGGGTGTTTTTTTTTCACACAAAAGTCAAACAAGAAGTAAACTCACCATGAAGGCATGTTGATTCTGTCTTGTGGCCCCATCTCTCTGTCAGGTCACACAATGATGATGTCTTTAGAGAACACTGACCCAGAGAGAATCATGGGAAATGAAGGAATATTTGATGTGCCTGTAATTTCCACTTCGGCCCACAGCGGCTGCTGTTTAGCAAAGATTACAATGTCTCGCTTTTAAAAAACAACTGTTCTCTCATTTAATCCTTTCATGGATGCAGGGATAGAAAAAGAAATGTCACCGTATGTTTGATTTTAACAACAAAACCTTATATAGTTTTGGGATAACAACACATAACTCTGTTCAACACAGCCGTCCACAAAACTGTCTTTGTGAATAGAGGCGTAATATACAGTCAATGCAGCAGCTACCATACAGCCAATTGTACTGTAGTCTATTGTGAGGCTCTATTGCATTACTTCTATCATATTGTGTTTCACTATTACTTCTCAGCCCTTTAACAATTGTTCACTGGCTATCCACCGTCTAGTGACACGAGTATTGCATTCATACTTTTTTTTCTCCGCATTTGGAGCAGTTAAACTCTTAAATGACAGGATGGACAGGACCAACAAAGACACATGCATTTGTTTTATTCTGTTTCATGTAGTTAGATAACATCTTGAAAATTGTTTAATGAGTCAGGAGAAGCATCTCACTATGAAATAATATATCATAATCACAGGGAACGTTTGAGAAAGTCAACGGAGTCATACTATCTAATCATTTTTATTATTAGACACAATATCTCATATATGTGATATATGAAAACACAGTTATAGGATAAGAAGTTTTATCATAATGATGTTCACATTGGCTTGAACTCGTAAAGCTCATGGAATTTCCCTTGACGTGATACTATGAATATTAAGACAATCACATGTATTAGAAAGGGAAATACAGCCAACCGAGTTCTTAAATGTGTTGTTGGGCACGAGCTCATGTTTGAACCGGTGTTACTGGGTGCCGTTACAGTCAGGATCCACTAGATGGCAGCTCTGTTTCAGGTTAAAATAATAATCCAGCACTTCTCCTCTCCCCCCCATTAAAGACATAGTGGAAAAACAGATCATATTCAGACACAAAATATTTTATTTGAAGCACTTATTTCTGACTGATATACATTATCCAACAGCAAGTGTGTTAGCCCACTCCATATGCCTTGAACAGGAAGCCTCACGTTGCATCACTTTACTGTCCATCACAGCAGCAGCAAATCCATACAGACAAAAGTATTCACAAAAATACAGATGCCAGCCAGCGAAATATCAAAACCACATCCATTTTGTCCTGCCTGGAGACATTCCTAAAAAAAAAAGTTATCAAAAGCAATTTATTCCAGGAGTGTAACCACCATTAGCTTCCATTGAAATGTGTTGTTGCAGCAGCAAACGGATCCTGTGAAATGTCTAAAAGAAGGAAATTTAAAGAAAAAAAAAAATGGTATTAATGTGCACGGATGCAAAAAGAACATTTGTTAGTGTCATGACAGCAGGGTGTCTTGTTTGTGGATGCAGTGAGGGCCACGACCCTGACCATGTTCCAGCACTGTAGTGGTGGAGTTCACCTTTGACCTAAACAGGGAGGAAAAGGAAACCTGCTAGCACTTGAACATGGGTCCTTTTACAGTTTCCTTAAACACCAACAGGGAAAGAAATACAAGAGCATATTTGCATCTTTATGTGTTCTAAATGGCTTACTTTCCCTCAACTTCCCAGACAGTGACTGTTGGCAGCTAACGTGATGCCCTTCCTCTCAGAAAACCACCGATTGCTTTCGGTTTATAACTCAACTCCGGTGCTGTCAGTGGAGCGCTTTTTATAAGGAACTTAATCCACAAAAGATGTAAAAGTCTTTGTCAGTTTTGATAGTTATTTATCTTTGGCAAGTGTGCTAAATATAGGACCTGTGGCACATGTGAGTAGAGTATGCTCTATCAGCAAAATAGCATTATTCTGAATGCAAACGTGAATATATGTACTCATGAAACTTAAAGTTCAGTTTCCAATTTTGTTTTCTGTAAGCCTGAAGCCTCTTGAAGACTGTTTCTGCAACTACTTTTGATTCGTTTTCTCAAGGAAAAATGGCAAACATTTGCTGTTTTCAGTTTCTCAAATGTGAGGATCTGAAGCTCTCTTTTATAATATATAATAATAAAACCAAAATATCTTTGGGTTTTGAACTGTTTGTTGTATAAAACATTCAAATGCATCTCCTTGGGGTGTATCGTTTCATTATTATCTGACATTTTGTTGACCAAACAATAAGTCACAAAGAAATGCTGAAAATAATCATAAGTTGCAGCCTTAGATCGAAGAATTATTGTATTCCTTCCAAGTCAGATTCCCATTATAGTAAATATTAAATAGCATTACAGCAGACACACCGGTCTATTCTGTCTCCTTTGCATAGAACCTGTGTTGCATCGTTCATAAGGCGCACTACGACTGCTTCCGTTCTTTTTTTCTTTATACAACTTTCAACAAAAACACCAGTCAACGAGTTAATATGTTCTAAATAATATCTATTCTATTCAAAAAAAGTGCACAAAATAACCTACAGTCACTGTCAGCATGTCATTATCTACAGTCAGATACAATTATTATTCATTCAACTCAAAAAACAAAAACAAAATCCTTATTAAGGCTTAACCCTGCAGACACATTAAATTGCCATGCAAATACACACATTCCATTGCAAGCAGGCAATGAGACACCGAGATAGAAAGCTGACATTGAAGAATGTATATAAGGTCTTCTGCTTATTCCAGTTTCGCTATTACGCATTTATTTTGTTGGTCTGGAACACACACGCACACACACACACGCGCACAGACACGCACACACACACACACTATGTCACTTTCTCAGGCTTTTCAGGCAAAGTGAGAACAAAAGGAAACAGAACACCTTTTGCCTCCAGAGGCGCCCTCAGGGCCTCCTCAACAAAGTAGGCGTTCTCCTCCTCCACCACAAACTGAAGAGTCTGGCTTTTGTTCACACAGTAGATGCAGTTCCCGATCACGGCACACCTGAAGGGCAAATGACTTCCGAGCCTCTGCGCTGCGCAGTCATGCCACATCTTCACGATGCTGTTGTACTTGAACACGGTGATCCCCTGCTCGCGGTTGACGTCAAAGCGGTAGATGAAGCTCTTGAACGCCACCATGTCGGTGGACTTCTTCCTGCTGTTGTTGAAGGGGCACTCCTGCCACTCGTCCCGCTTGGTGTCGTACTTCAGAAGGCGGTAGAAGAGGGAGCCCCCTGACACGTAAAGTTCTCCGCTGCAGGCGGTGGCCTCGTGGGCCACCGCGAAGGCTCCCTTGGGCAAAGGGGCCACGGCGGTCCAGCGGTCCATGCGAGGGTCGTATTTTTCCACTGTAAACAAACATTCCCCTCCAATGGCGTACAAGTAGCCCTCCATGGACACGAGCTTGAGCTGGGCACGAGCTTGGGTCAGAGGTCGGACCTCGGCCCAGCGGTTGGTTATGGGGTTGTAACAGAAGACCTTGTCTGAAACCTTGCCCTTGTCCCCGTAGCCCTTTATCCCCCCTGCCACAAACAGGTAGTTATACATTGTGCAGATCCCGCATCCTTTAGTGTTTATGTCCTCGGGCATCGCAGTTAAAGGTCTCCAGTCATTTGCGGTTTCGTTGAAGCAGTAAATCATATGACTCTCCTCCAAAGACCCAACCGACAAAGGGCTCTGCGGTCGGCTGCCGCAGCGGCTCGGCGGCCGGCTCCCAACGCGATCGAACACATCGTTTATCTCCGCCACCATCAGAGTCTTCCTCCCCTCCATTCTCTTCTTCAGGATCAGATCCCGCTCGGACCCGTTCAGGCGCCCGTACGCAGCGGGGTCTTTGAGGACCCGGAGGAAGTTGTCGCTCATGAAGCCGTAGGCGGTCTCCTTCAGTTCGCTAAGTCGCTGCTTTTTGGCGATGGCCAGGATCTCGTAGCAGTTCTCCGCGGTGATTTGCTCGGACATGGAGTCCATGGCTGCCTGGACGGCGCAGGGGATCTGGAGGATTTTGGCCCCCGTGATGACTTCCACGACATTGCCCTTGCAAACATTCATCTGAGAAGTGTAAATATAGTCGATTAATGTAGACATAGTCTTGTAACTCACTCCCTTCACTTTCAAGATGTCGCGTGACAGCCGTGCTTTGAAGTAGTCACTCTTCTCCGCCAGGACGGCCTTGTGAGCGTTGATCTTCTGCCCGCCGACTTCGATGACTAAATCAGGCTCTTTTGGGGACTTTCCAGCTCCCTGGCTGCCGTCCCTGCGCTCGAGGTTCGATTTTAGGACTGACCAATCTCTTTCCTGTTCGGCTTGGCCAGGCAGGCCAACTGGGGAATCTGCATTGAGAGACACTTTCGCTCTGGCGCCATTGTGGATTTCACAGTTTTGTTGCGGACCTCCGTTATCATTGGAGCGGTGATACTGAGCCGCCCTCGAGATGTACGGGACGTCGCCTTTCTGGTGGCCGATGTGGTTATTCTCCATCAGCATACCGTCCAGCAGGTATTCCTTCTCAAACACTGGAGGGGGGCTAAAATCCTGGTTGTCCTGCGGGAATCCTTGGACGTACCCTGGACATAAATTCCCATCGTCGTCAGAAGGCGTGACAAGGTCAGGGTTCACGGCGTGGAGGATGACGTCGGCCTCCACGGTGACGGCCCCTCCATCATGCCTGCGACACTCGTTCATCTCGACGTGCTCACTTGTGACGGGAGGCGGCGCCTTCACCGATCATGCTGAGTGGATGGACAAGCTTGTGATTGTGCTCCTCTCTGTTCACCTACAAGGGGGGGACACAAGGAGGGAATTCAACCAAGGCCAATGAAGGAGGTAAAAAAGGGTCATGAAAGCTGCAAAGGCTTCTTTATTCTCTAAGGGGCGCCCTTTCTCCAATAACAAACAGATTGGAAACCTTGAAATTGAAAGGAAAACATGACTTTGTGCTGCCATTTCCAGCTCTGCTGAGTATTACACTCCTTTCTTAATGTTTCATCGGGTGAGTCAAAACCAACTGCAGGCTTCAGCATGCAACACCTACTTTTCAAACAAAAGAAACCTATGCAATCCCCAACATGCGGCTTCTCGTGGCTGTAAACTAACTGCATGACCCACTGCAATAATCACTCTGCCGGCCCATGATTTGTGGTGGTAATCTGGAGCCATTCAGAGCGCATGCGCAAATGGTGTAGCGCTGATGGAGGGATTAATCTCCAATAAAACTGAGAAAGGGCGTTTGTAATCACGTCAAAACTCCCGTCTCTTGTCCAACGCGTTATCCCATAATGTCGGACACACGCCGAGAAAACAGCCCAGTTTGTTAAACCAAGAAAGAATATAAGTAGGCTATTTTACGTTAACCTAGTATAAATTAAACGAGTACACATAAATACAGATGTATGTCCATTAACAGTGTGATGTGATTTACCTGCGTTTCCTCTCTGCGATTAAACAGCTCGGCACCAGCAGTTTCCCTGCCAGTCCGGCACAAAGCTCCGTTACGTAAGGCAGTCCGCGATACTGGTGATCCCAGCCAGGCTGTGCTCACTCCACCCACAGATCCGATCCCAGACCCTCTCAGCTGCTGCTGCTGCTGCCGCCTCATGCGCCCCTGCACTGCGAGCTCCCCCCCGGGTTCAGTGGTGGAGGCGAGGCAGGCAGAAGAGGGACGCTCAAACAAACACCAGTCATTTCAGGTCGCACCTCCTCCTTCAGATCGGCAAGATCGCAAACTAATTTCCTCCGGTGGAAGAGGGGAGAGCTGCCCGCGCACATTCACCAACGCGTCGTCCTCCAGGAAGCGGGAGCTGTCCAGCGTGGGCAGCAAGAGGCACTAGCTGTCGGACCTGCCAGGGCTGTGCTTTTTGTTGTGTGTGTTTTTTTTTTTTTTTTTTCTCGGTACCGTTGACTACAGTGAGGCGGTCATCGTTGAGCAAAACCACGCCCCTTCAGTCGGTATTAACCCTACTCTCAATAGCAGGCGCACGAGGCTCCATCTGTTAGAGATGCGACATTCCTTTACGCATCATCCCCGTCCCGGGTACAACTCATTTCATCATGAAAAAGTGGGACCCTTTATATGAAATAATCCTATAGAGAACAATTTAGTAGGATATTACAGCTGCACATTAAAATATAATTAAACACTAGACCCCCAAAGGAATTTTATATTACACCAACGCTGTTCAAAAATCAATAGATGGTCCATTAATACACTCCACCTGTTTGTGCATGAGACAGTTTATCATAAAATATACCTGTAGGACTGACATGATTGCTCTCTAAAGTAAATTGCCGAACGATGCTCTGGAAATATGAGTCACACTTTCCTTTTATTTGGAAATGATCCAGCATCATTTCTGACTAACTCCCACACGAGATACAACCAGAACCAGAGTGTAAAAGTAACAGAGTTGGAAACGTTTGTGTTTCTACAGTGATAAAAGAGGCACACAGCATGTGACGAGGCCCGATTAGAAATAGCGAGACCTCACAGGGCAGCAGCAGTTATTTTATTCAGGGTCCACAACCTCTCCACCGAGGAGACTGCGTGTCTTAACTGGCCTTCAGATGTAAAAATAGAGGGGAGCCACCGCAAGGGCATCACACAACTATCAGCCGTGTGAGATTAGAGGGCATTCAGCTGGGAGGTTTTAATGCCGGGTATTTTGAGAACAAAGAATCGTCGAAAGACTGATACGCAAAATGAGTTATCTCCATGGAAACGTCAGGGTCAGAGAGGGAAACAAAAGACTTCTAGTTGCAACACCCAGCCAGACAAACTGATAGCTCGGGTTGGTTCAGCGGACCGAGGCGTTGCCACGTTTTTCTAGAAGTTAATAAATACAAGCCAGTATTCAGTTACAGAAGTTAATTATCTTAGGCTCAAGTCCCCATTAAGATCAGACAATATTTGGAATAAGCCCAGCAGGCCGTGGATTCTAGCATGGGATCAACTCTAAGCCGACATCCGCCTATCTTTGCTTGTAAGAACTGACGATGTAGTGAAACGCGGTTGTGCAACAGTGGACGTGGGCGTCGCAAGAGAGGAAAAGCCTTGACCCTCTCCTTGCGGCAGTGCGAGAAATGAGCAGTGAAATCCCGGAAGAGCGGCATCGGGCTCGGCTCCTGCGGCCCCTCAGGCACATTGCTAGTCCCAGCATGTACCGATGTCTGCACACAAGCCGAGTGGAGCACAAGTGCAAGGTTAGTTTGAGTCAAGAGAAATAGGCACACTAACACTCTCTCTTCCCCGGTCTAAAATAGGACTTAAATATGTCAGCGTTAGTAACTGGTGCATTGCATTATTTATTTTTAGCTGGAAACTTGCGAGAGAAGTTGCCATAAACTCCATGTGTATTTCCCCGGAAGAGAATCTTCAATGAAACAATACATTAGGATGTATAATGATACATTGTGGACATAAGTGGAGAACTGCATGCATCCTTTGAAGAATTGGTTCAAATGAAGTACACAAGGTTGCTCAATAAAACAGTTTATGCATTTGTTAATACACAGAAGTAAATACAAATTGTGACAAAAGTATAAAGCTTTTTTTCCTTTTTTTAAAATATCCTTATGCGAGACAAAACGATTCATTGGGAGAGGAACTCTCTCCTGGTGATGACAACACTTTCACGCCTTTATTATTAGGAACCTGGCCAGCCAGGGATCCTCATCAAGCCTTCCCGAACAGATTCAGTCATCGATATATTTCACCTTTTCTTTCCCCATCCCTTTTCCCTCCGTTACCAGAATGGTAGAAGCGCCACGCTGGCACAAAAGATGACCCCGAAACTCACACACACACACACACACACACACGTAGTCCTGAGTTGTCATACTTCATATTTACAACTCGGGGCCTCGACAGATGACCGACAGGCCTGGCCAGAACCCTACTCTTAATAAAACTTTTATGTAACAGATTGAAAGCCCCATCGTTTCCTTACACACCTTTCATGAAGTCATCAACACTGATATGAATACTGCAGTCCTATACAGTCAACTGGTACGGCACAGACACTGGAGAGTAATGCGTTAGCCATGTTACAGAAAAAAAAAAAAGAGCTTTCAGTGTTTTCCAACAAGTATACAGTATATCCTCCGACTGGTCCGGAGGCTGTTTGCTCCGTCAAGCGTCATGATTGAGTGGTTATATTAACCCTTTGTTTTTCTTTTCTTTAGGAACATCATCTGGAGTATTGTGGAGTGCTTGATGCATTTCTCGTTTCAGTTTTGATTGATCCCAAATATTCTGTGAAGTGTAACAGATCTCCTTTGTGAGAGTTGTGTGCAGCACTTTTGTTGAAACCTGAAAAAGAGAGAGGATATCGGTAAGATACAAGTATGTATTGCTTGGTTACAGAGAAAGTGTTATTTCCAACCTACTGAGGCACTTTGGGTGTCACATGCTGAGCAAGGGGATCTGCCAGATCATGATGGTAGAGGTGGTGTCCTCGTGGCGAGACTGTTTGGTCTTCTTGCTGACCCTGCGGTGGCCAAGGCCTCCAGACACCACCAGCAGAGAGCTGACGTCCACCTTGCTGACCCGGCGGCCCCTCTGGTGATGGGCCGGGTCGTGGAGCACGTCGTAAAGGGCCCCGTCCTCGGGCCCGTGCTCCAAAGAGACCAGGGACGGCGCTAGGGAGCCGCAGGACGACGAGGACAGGGAGTCCCGGAGAGCCATGGCGGTGCAGCCCGCCTCTCCCAGCCACACGCCCCGTCCCTGAGGGGCGGTCGGGGCGGAATCCGAGGAGGGGGGCTGGGTGTTCCCCCCATCATCGTCCACAGTCTCTGTTGGCTGAGCTGAGGTGGGCGGGGTGGAGGACGACGGACCAGAGGAGGGCCGGTTACACACCGCGGCAGCCACGCTGAGGAACTTGACCGGACCGTTGTGAGCGTGTAAGGACACCATGCCCCGACCTGACAACAGGCACAGACCCTTTAATATTCACTGAGGACGTTTCACACACTTAGGATGAAAATAATCCAGAGTTGCGGGACTGTGTCCGAGTACATCTGAATATGCAATACAGTGCTGCGACGGCGTTACCTGTGACTTTGGGGATCCCCTGCAGTCTGGGGACAGAGAGGGCCACAGTCACTCCCAGGTTGGTCCCCACCAGCAGCAGACCATGACAGACCAGCAGACTACTCACCGACACTCTCTGGTTTCCTGTGGGGGGGGGGGGGGGGAAGAGAAAGAAAAATGGAAGCATAACTTTAGATTCAAGATTTATACCTTGCATGTATCAAATGTATTTCTGAAATATTGAGAGAGCGATTAAGTGTTGAGCATGAACCCCTAGACCTCACACGGATGGACGGTAATCAAGCATCACTTGTGTATCCTGGAAAAACCAGAGAACTGCATAGTTAATGGCACAGGGCCACTCGAATACAGCCCGATGCGTGGGAGGGAGGGAGGTGTGTTGTGTTTTTTTCAGCGAGTGGCGGCATTTCGGCAGCGACAACGGTTTTCTGTCTCCAGGGCAACGTAAAAAGAGGAGCCTGGATGAAAGCAGCTCTTTTCAAGCGTCTGAATGCAGAAAAAAATGCACCATTATGGGTCCGCTTTGACTCAGACAAACAAACACAAAAGTGTTTTGTCATAGAAGGAGTGAAGCGTAATGCTGTAATTAAGGAAAGGAGCTTTGGACAGTCTGAACTGACCTTTTCCCTTCTGGTCAGAAGAATAAAAAAAGTCTCTGTGATGCCTCTTTGGACTGTAAAATGGCGTGATTGTTAGTTTAACTGCACCTCTCAACGAGGACGGCAGTAAAATCAGGCTCGCTGTGTTAGGTGACTTATTATGTGTAATTTGGCACTCGTCTCAGACCGTCCGCACACAGAAGCTCTGTCAGGACTAAGCTGTGCAACAAATGCTATCGAGTAACACATTTTTATCATCACTTTTTATGATTGTAATAAGAATCTGGGGTTTTTGCAAAAACAGCCTTTTGGGTCCCGCTATGTGGGAGGCGAAGACTGTCATGAGTCATTACTGCTGCAACAGCTTGACTTGAATTTCCTCCCTCAAAGTAATCCTCTTGGGGTTTAGGGGAAAAAATTACTGCCAGCCTCTCTGCCTGACCCCCTCACTGGAGCTGACCCCTTGCATGGGGCGCACACACACACACACACACACACTACATACTTCCAGGAATCATGCCAGATAGGCAGGCAGGTACAGTTGAAGACTGGGCCCTGCCCACATGTGCTTCTAATGAGGGCCCGGAGTTAGCAGGAACGCACGGACTGCTGGTCGGGGGCCTTGCTCAACTTCCTCCTTTCATAATATTTGGAGTTCCCCACCCAATGGGTGAACTAAAATAAACCCAGAGTGAACGTCAACACGGCCCAGCTCTGGCCCTGATCCTACACCGGAGCACCACTTTGATCCGCACTTAGTCCCGACAAGCAACAGCAGGAGGGAGGAGCAAATCCCAAGCGTTACAATAATACACTTGATCAGCCATTCAGTCTCGAAATAACTCGGTCGGCCTATATTACCCCTATTGTAATGCTGCTGGAAGCGTTCTAGTTCCTAAATTCACACCCACATTTTCTCTTTGTTCACCCAATGAAATACACTAAGAGCCACGTTTACGGCTCTGTGAGCATGTACTTAGGGACAGCAGTGCTTTGAACTAGATGCTAACGCTAGCATGGCAACATGCAGACAAATTGACAGTGTTAACATGCTGACGTTTAGCAGGTATAATGTGTACCACGTTCAATTTTAGTTTAGCATGTTAGCATTGCCTATTTAGAGGATCAGAGGGTGATCAAAATGGTGAGGGGAAAATGAAAGTATGCACTGAATTTCAAGGGACTCCAATAGTTGGATATCACAAAATGCCATGGTCCCCAGAGGATTAAGTCAGGAGGCTTCATCCTCTGGGGACCATGAACGTCTGTATACAATCTTATAGAAATCTATCAAACAGTTGTTGAGATTTTTCAGTCCGGACCAAAGCGTTGGATTGACCAATCGACAAAAAAAAAGGGAAGCACCATGAGCTCTTAGTCGGCGAGCCGGAAACTTCACACATATCTTAAAATCATCATACCTCATACCTCACTGATCGTGAGGAATTTCCATGTCAATCTGAAACATCTCAGAGGAGAAAAATCGAATTAGGACGAGTTTGAACCAGAGCTTCTTCACATTGCAGCCTGTCATCCAGTCCTTGTATCTCTAAGAGAGGTGGATGTTCTCTCATTAAAAAAAAGAAAGTGTCTTATCCGTGTTGGGACGTGTGCAACAACAAACAAAGAAGAGCTGGAGGTGTTATTTACTGACCCCCCCCCCCCCGCCCTGATGTTTGTCTCCCATTAAGCCATGCATGGCTGCCTATTTAGGTCACAGAGCAACAGACAAAGGCAGACTAGAGCCTCAGCGCAGCAGCCTGCCAGCTCGCCACCTTCCTCTGAGACGCCATCCTGGTGCAGTCTGCTTTGATGGAGAACCGCTGCCTTTTGAAGTGCTTATTATTAGGAGCTTTTTTTTTTTAAAGCTTTTACTAAATTTGAACTTAATTTGCATTATAATTCTCCTAACTTTTTTTTCCTCAAAGACAAGCACTTTATGAATATTTCAGGACTATTTTACAGCTTCTGTACTCGTCCTGAGGTGGATCCTCGTCCCACTTTCCTTTGAGATTCAGTGGGTATCACAGAGGTTCAATAAGATAAACCCATACTCCAACAGGGAGCTCTAATAACATGTCTAACTTAGAGGAAAATATATTTTCAGATTAATACTTTGGAATATACAACTAAATTAGTCTAAAACATGAGCCACACACGGTTCCTCAACAACCACTAGCTATGGATTACGTTGGAAACGACTGCTATTACAACACATTAGCTCACTGTCTGTTGAATGTAGGGAGTTAGCAGAATTGCTCCAACATGCATGAACATGAGGTGGATTACTCCACCTCGAGCATCTCCTGCATTCAACACTGAACCATTTACAGAGGCATTCACGCTGAAGACAACGCCTCCATTTCTGCATTGGTGTGCCAAGATTGCGTTAGGTGTTGTAATACAATACACCTTCTTAACAATGTGGACTTCCTGGACACATCGATTGCAGGCAGTCCCTCCCGTCCAAACAGTTTGGATGGCAGTTCCAATTACATCAGAGTTTGTGCAGAAACAGCACTTTTTAGATCTCAGAAGACCACGGAAAGAGCGGCATACAGGTGGACTTCATGCAACTGCTTCACCAAAAACGCTGCTATCAGAAGGAAGTGAGCTCTTAATGGCGAGGCCCAGAGGATGAAAGCTTTCGAGTGTAGTCGTCTGTCCCGGAACCAGCTTCCTCTGCGGTTGCATGGATCCTATTAGCAGTGAGGTCCCAAACCGGGCTGCTTTTATCATTCACATCTGTTTGACAAGGAGGCCCTTCTACTTGTTACTCTAAACACTGGCTATCAGAGTGAGATCCTCCCACAATATCAAGTCAGTGTGGACGGCTGGTCATTACATTTTTCACATGCAATTAGGGATTTCCTTCAGGAAACTCGGGGTTTGTAAATGTAGTATTTCTGCTGTTGCCAATGCAGTTTATAAAATCGGTTTCCTCTGCAGACGGCTCAGCAGAACTGTGAACCAGTCTGCCTCTTGGAACAACTTGTAGCCATGGATACGGGAAGCGGTGAGCGGATGGCTCTTTCACGCGGTCTGTATTTAAGCCTCGACATCATTGGATTCCGTCTTCATAGCCGCAAGTGGTATTTAAAACTATCTCCCCCAAAAGCCAATTACAGGAGATGCGACACTGCTGCTGATTTATAAATGCTGCTTGAAGTGTCCGATGAAAAGAGCGAACCTGCTTCAGCAGATGTTACGCAACCTCCAGACAGTCTCTTTTGCTACCTTGCGGCAAATAACAGAGAAGTCGCTCTGAAGACTAACTAGAGCAGAGCTGGGTTAATAACGGCACTGAGATGAGATTGCACAGAACAACTGTGGGCTAGTCGTTGATTGAATCATCAGAAACCAAAACCTCATAAACTCAATACACTGTAAAGAGGAAGCCAATAAATAAATCCACATAAAACTTCTAGACAACATCAGGCCAAACCACAGCTGTCTGCATTTCTAAGCATGCCGGAAAGCGAGACTGAAAGCAGCAGCGATTGCTCTGTACTAATCCTGACTTTCTACCAACAGAAGAAGAAACTACAATCATCCTTTTTTTTTTGGGCTGTGTGTGTTTGGGGTCAAGCTGATGTAACACAGCAGCTTATAAGATCCAGAGCAGCAGCAGCAGCACCCCGACGACTTCAGCCCGGGACACTCGTCACAGTAACAGTCGTTTGGTTTGACGTTTGACTTAAACACACGTGGCAGGAAACTGTTGCAGCATCACAACCAACTGCCGCACACCAAATACAATACCATCTACTGTGATGACAACAATCGCCTTAGCAACACAACTAATGTCCGTGCTGAAGCACATGTTCGAGAGTTCTGCACGATGCAATACACTGTACGTTACATATATGATAACTTCAACTTCTCCATTTTTCAGAGCTTCTAAAGCAAACATTTGCTCCCCACAATTACGCCTCATCTCGTATCAAATAGTCACAAATGGTGAAATACGGCTTATTTGTCTCGCCTCTGACGCAGTCGGGCAGATATTACTACCGAGTGATGACAGGTTTACATCTGGAGTGCACAGTCAGAGAGCAAAGGTGGACCATTACAGCAGGATGATGTAAGTGAACTGCTTTTCAAAGCAGGAACAAACCGCTGCTCTCATCTAGATTACTGCTCTCACTCGATCGTGTCAAATGAAATAGATACTCCTACATTCTGATTGATTTTTAATCGAGATAGCTTTGGTTTTAACTGTCATCACAGTTCATATTTTTTTGCCAGAACAACATTCTGATCGACCGACGTTACTAATTGTATTTCTACTTTTTAAGTGATGGATGTATTAGCATAATAGTGAGTTCCAAAACAAGCGCTTGATCTTTGGTACCATCGATGTTTCAGACAGCTGAGGAATGTTATTTTATGCTGAACTAGTAGCTCAGATGCAAATAAGCCCTATATTTCAATGTGATGTCATAATTCATGTCGTCTTTGTTTGGCCGTTTATCAAAACGATGTCTCATGATTTGTTTTTACAAGTGTTCAAGTCTGGGCTGGAGTTTCCCCTTTTTGACAGCGCCTTCCAGAACACACAAAGTTTCCTAAAAGTGACTTGACGAGGTCAAAGCTTTCCTTTGTGCAACTCAGGAATAGAGAGAAAATGAGAGGTTCCCGATTCCCTGTTTAGACTACAGGAGGACGAGTGCATGACGAAGCTGCCACAACAAGAGCTGTCTGGATGAGCACCTACACTGATGACAGGCACAGGCAGCACTTTGAAGCCATGAGGTCGTCGGACCTGCACAGCAATCCACAAATGCTGGGCTGTATCTGAAAAAGTACATTTGACTCGAAGATCAAATATCAAAAAGAGAGAACTAGGCTTAGCTGTTCTTCTTCAGACAGTTTGATACTCTCTGAAAAGGTTTCAGTCTCAGTCAGGGGGGGGGGGGGGGGGTTGTTGAAGTGGTAAATGTGGTTTGATTGACAGAAGGTTCATTTTTTTGAAAGTGCCACCCTTCTCTAAACAGTTTCTAATGCCGGCTTCTCAAATGATTCTGTGTAACAATCCGTCGGGTGGGTCAGGATGTTCGTGTTTAATGCTTTTCCTTTTAACATCGTAAACCTCCAGGACTTACTTTGGAGAGGGAACGAGAAGATCCCAAAACAGATTGTATTTGTCCAACAAAAATAAAATGTTGGGGATGGGACACGGAGAAAAGAAAAACAGTAAAAACAAAGCCATGTGGGCCGACTACATTCCGTCTTTGATGCTGAACCTTTGAACTATAGACTTGAGGCGTTACTAAAATGATTTTCAAATCTGTTGATTGTCAGCATAGTTGACCCTGGATAGGTGAAGGGACGCATGTCTTACCAGGTAGTGTGTTGTGGACAGGTGTGGCAATGTTAATGTCCTGCAGGTGCTCCAGGGTCTCGGTGTGGAAAAGGCGCAGAGTGGAACCTGAGCTGAAGGCGATCCATATGCCCACCCCAGCCACCACCATGTGGGACACCACCATGCCCTCTTCCTGGTGGGCCTCCAGCTGCCTCTGGATGAAGGGGGACAGGGCAGAGTGACAGGCCTGAGGCATTACATACTGCACATTCATAATAACTCCAGCACAGTAACATAACCATTATGAAGAGTGAGTGTATTCAAAATAGACTTCTAAGGACTTTTCCAGTGGTGGTCGGACTAAAACAGAAAAACAAATTAGCAAGTATGAGTTAACATGAGACCTTTGAGAACAGCAAAAAAATGAAATCCGACCAGAAAAACTGAAAGGTACGGTTAGTCTGTATTGAAGAGTAAGATCCGCAGCAGCATCTAAACGAACCAAAGTGGTATATGCATGCTGTTCAATGTTCTGTAGCTGATTAGCAGTGCGTTATCTGATTACCATCTAATTAGCTATATAACCTGCAAACCTTCACTGTGAATATTTGTTCGGTGGCTCCTTCAACGAGTTAAGTTGCCGGAGACTCGAGCATGAAATCTTCCTTAATCTGGGTTGTTGTCCGGACTCTGTGGCTCTTATATTGTGTACGAGGTTGCTGTCTGCTTGACAGTCTGCCCATGAGAGAACACCGATGCCCCAAAAGAAACTGCACTGTATACTGTCGTTGACATTTTAAACCCAGGCTAAACACGACAGAGGCTGCAGGGTTTCTTGTGTGACTACAAACTAGAGAAACTAAGCAATCAACCCACAGAGAGCCTGTCCCAGACTGTTTAGACTACAGCAGCACATGCATCGTCAGTGGTTGTAATGTCTGGGACCCTGTGATTATGCTTTACCATCCAAATGGTATCAAACGAGTCGCATTTCTACAATAAAGCAACAATGGTTTTTTTGGGGGCCAAATGCCCAACCATTAGCCAGACGAATGGCTATTTCTATATAGCAGTTCTTAATGCTTAATTCTAAGTCATCGGTGCCATAGGGACTGGACTCCATACACGAAATCATGCAGGATCGCCAGAAACCCCTTTAGCTCAGACTCCAGCGGGCTGTGGTCGTATTTCTGGGCACACTGGAGGGGCCGGAGGCACGGGACAACCAGGACCGTGCGGGGGAGACTGTGAGACCCTGCTGCAGTACAATGTGAGGTTTTCTAAAGGCGCTTTGAAACGCTACCGCCTTTGTCCACAGGAACCGCCAAAATCAACACAAAATTAAAGTTCCTTGTAGTAGCTTTAAATTAAATCAACTTTTCACAAATCATTTTTCTTTAACTCTTGATTTGGCCTTTCTTTCATTAGTGTGGACAAGAATAGCTTCAAATATGCGCAGAGTGTAATTTTAAATTCTCTGGTCATGGAGACCACTAAACTGGGCTTTTTCCATCCCCACTGGTTACATAATCTCACCACACATTGCTTCACATGTAGGTGGAGTTATGTTTGGCAAAGGAGAGCCCGTTCACAAGTGTGTCAGAACAGTAAAGTGTTAACGAAGGAGCATGAAATGTTAGTGCAATGCCCTGCATTGTGTTTAGTACACATTTGTAACCATTGTCATTTAAATTGTAACTACATTTGATTATTTATTACATACCTTTTCAAATTTAAGTCTAATTTCTCTGCATCCATCTCACCATTTCTTCCTCTCCGTCTCTGCCTCTCTCTCTCTCTCTCTCTCTCTCCCCTGTTCAACTTACAGTCACCACTCTGGTGTAACTGAGTCCTCAGTGAGGAGAAGAGAGTGAGACAGGCAGGCGGTCCAACATAATGAGCTTAATGAGGCTAAACGGATTATTAGTGAGTGCATGTCACAGGAACGCTACTATTCCCGGACGCATGGCAGGTGCTTCCGTTCCCTAAACCAGGCCAGAACACACACACACACACACACACAGGCAACACCATCCATACTTCAGACTATGGAATCAAGAAATCCCAGGAAGGGAAATGGGGCACCTTCATCTACTTGCGATTCTTTATACTTTAAGTAACTGCAGTTTACACTCTTAAATCTCCCCAATGTTCCTTAAATGTTACTCTGTACTCTTTCCGACAGATATACGAGGGTTATTTACACCACACACGCACATCTGCTAAACTGCTCTGTTTATGATGTAGACATGGTGTGCAATAGTAGCCTCCAGCAAGGGTTACGTACCTCCACACAGTGTGTGTGGGCACTGATGATGAAGACCTGTCCACCTGTTGAAGCCCAGAGGTGCTCCTCCACAGCCAGCATGGCCTTGACCGGGAGGACCCCCAGTTTCAGCACCGTAGGCTTCTCGCAGCTCCACGAACCATCTGTAACAACAAACACAATACCGGCACCTCAGCACTCAAGCAAATAGACAGTCTGCATTTCACAAAACGCAGTTTAAATGCAAACACACACACACACACACACTCTTTTACAAAGTAACCCTCTAGCAATTATCCACGTAACCGTTACAGAAGAATGGTTTACACTTCATATGGAAGACACAATAACAGACAGTGTCTTTATAAGCGTTGCCTGAAAAGGTCATGTGCATTCATGGCTCCGCTAATGCTGGTGGAGAGGCCATTGATGGTTTTCACAGCCTTCACTGTGAATACAGATGGGCTGCGAGGCATTAGTCAGAGCCGAGCTCTATCCCACTCGCACCTCCTACACACTCGGTTCTACATGTGCCTGGGCCCCCACGGCGTCAGCTCTACTGCAGTGAAACAACCCCATGCAGTGCCTTGATAAATAGCAACACATTACATTCCTTCAACCATTATATACACTGGCTGAGATTTCAATCAATGTCGTCATCCAATAAGGGGCCAATGTAGGAGCGGCGGACGGAAAAAAGCTCTACATTTGATCGATTTTAATCGGGCTTGGAAAATAAATTGATATCATACCGATATTGTGGTAAGAGACTAGATATCAAATCAGATTTTGCCTTTACACACTTATAATCATATCCACTTTGCTGATGATTATTTATCAAAAATCGCATTGTTAAAATATTTTGTAAAAGCACCAATAGTCAACTTTACAATATCATCGCATAACGACATCAAGGTATTTGGTAAAAAAAATGTTGCATTACTTGATTTTCTTTGACGTGCACTTTTGCTTTGCCCTGTGTGAACACAGACTTCATTTCCTCCAGATACCACATTCCCTGAGCCAATCTAGGCCAGGAAGTGAATGAGGCCTCACCAACGGTGTTGTTAAGAGAAGGCACAAAGGCGGCTATTGAAGGCCGAGGTGCCACGCAGGGAGAGGCGTTCTTTCAGAGGTACAGTAATGACTGGGGAAGTGAGGGCAATCTCCCACTGAAGGGGCTAGGTGGGATTAGCATTCCAGCAGTGCCCCGTGTATATTATTCTAACAATCATACTGTGTAGGTAGATGTCCACGAGACAGAGAAAAAAAAGAAACGGGGGGGGGGGGGGGAAGTACAGTGGAGAAAAAATAAATAAAAATGAAAGGAGTGCCAACTTGCAGTCTTACGTAAGCCTGCCCACATCCCTCACTTCTTAAACTGTAGCATTCCTTCAAGTCAGTGTCAGCTGGCATAAACTACTCATCACAGTGTGTGTGTGTGTGTCCAAATAGCAGCACACAAACCAGACAGTGAACGCTGATTAAATAAGCCAATCATCTTTCATACTGTGACATCGCTTGCAACAAACAAGACGTTACGCACCATACCCTCAACGTGAAGAAGTAGGTGATGCAGGATGAAGCCGGACGGAGTTTATGTTCCGACTGGCTGGCTATGACGTACGACCTTTGCCGAATCATTGCCTCCTTCTCTCTTCGTCTCTCACACGGTCAGTCACAAAGGAAACAGCCAGCATGGCAGAATGAGGCCGAGCGGCCAGCTTCAGACACGCTGCGTCTACAGCGGGAGAACTCGGCCCCGATGGCTTTAAAAGACAAAAAGCAACATCCCCAATCTGTTCGGTTGTTTCTGACGTCTCGTCACTATTCACTGCGAGGGTTGCCTTCGAACACGCGACAGTTTACCGTCAAAAGAATAACGGCTGATCATGTCCCTCGTTTCTGCTCGCTTTCTTCTCTGCGATGTAAACCGTGAGTCTACTTTAAATGCTAATGAGGTGCCGACAGAGCCTTTCACCGTGATGAAGTACTGGAGCAGCATTACAGCGGGGGACGGTTTCCCTACCAAACTATGCGGGATGACTCATCATTCTGGCGTCAAGCATCATGTTCCAAGTGACAGAGCTGTTGAAGGGAACAACGGGATGATCTAGGGCCAGGATCTTCGTGTTGGAATCAATTCGACTCACCAGTGGTGACGAACGATGAAAAGTGGCTTCTGAAACAGCCAACACTGGCATACTCGTAACTGGTGTGTGTGTGAGAGAATGAAGGTGGGGGAGAGGCGACATGAGCATCAAAACAAGGAGAAATGAGTAACCCTGAACATTCCTGAACGGTTGCATACATCCGGTATGTTTTATCCAGGCAAACTCAACTGTGGAATGAGCGAGAATAGTTTTCCACCTGTGCTTCTGTCCTCAGGCCATCATCTGTAATCTTTCGGTGTCTCTTTATCGCACACAGACCAACTTAACAGAACAACCAAAGGTAAAAAAAGGGCACTTAAAAGTTCTTCCTTTGGAGATTCAATTTGTGTCATATGAGCACATGGAGAGGAAAGAATATGTGGGACTGAGGTTGGTAAAACATGCCTCTAGCAATGGTGGCATCACAGGAGGATAGGGATACCGATATTTGACAAGGAGTCTGTTCTGAAATGTGTACTTATCTTAACCCACATTGTGACCCAGAGGAAAAAAAGCAGAGAGAAAATGAAACGCAGAGACAGAGAGAGGAGGCCCTCTGTTTGCACCGCTATGAGAGCCAATAAGAGACGGAACAACACACGGAATGGGAAAGACTGTGGGAAGAGTGAAGCTCGGATCCTCTCTGATGCGTCTGCACTCGTCTGGGACGGAGGACGTTAAATAGGTCACCGACAACAGATTGGCTTCTCCCAGACAACCGAGCAAACGGGAACAGAACCTCAACAGAGGAGACTCCCGACCTCGAGCTCCACAATTTTGCATTGTAGCACACGAAATGTCCTGCCCATCATTGGAAAAAGTAAACAGATATGGTGCTGGTTGCATTTTTGGTAGATTAGGTGAGCAGAAGTGTGTTAGAAGCGGTTAAATCTAACAACAAAGTTGCCAACAGTGCTCTTACTCATGGCCAATGGTTAAGGTTACAAAACTCAGGGCTGGTGCAGACTAAATATTGAGGTAAACACTGTCATCCTACACAGTTTATAAAACCAAATCTAATTAACTCAATGAATGCATATTTCTGTTTCACACAAAACCAGTGATTTACCTCGTAATTGCCCTAATTATGGCTGTTTAAGAGTATCAACAAACATTGCGGAGGGAGAACTCAGACACTATAACGGGAGGAGGCACGCAAATCCCTCCCCTCCTGAAACACACACCTTGTGATCTGGAGTAGACGGCCACAGAGCCGCTGACCAAGCCGACGTACAGACAGTGTTTCTTATGGACCAGGCTGGTGACGGTGGACTTGTCTGGGGTGAAGAAATGCTGCAGGCGGACTTTCTTGGACCGTTGGCTGCTCTTATACACAATGATGCTGAAGAGGACGGGAGATGAAATCAGATCAAACTCAATACTTTGATACGCACGGCTATCTGCATGTTGCATTTTGAACGCTACATTGCATTATGGGCCACTGATAAGTGGACAAGTATCATAAATCTATTGGCCACTGTGTTGGATCCCTCTCTAGTGATTAACTACGGTGCTAAATGAAAAGGCTAGAAAGACGCCCCTTGTTCTTTGATGCTGACATTCACCATTAATGCATAATTAAAACCTGACATTTATCATTTATGGATGCAGAATTAGAAGTCTGCCCTCTTATTAAAAAGTAACAGTGTGCATGGTGCGGGTACAGATGACTTTAAAAGTTTCACAAAATTACGTTTATTGTAATTTGTAGACATTGAAAGATATTAAAAGGAATGCAGACACAGTATTGAAAGTACTCGCGTGCTGTACCTGCCCTCCTCCATGCCCAGACAGACACTGGGAGAATCGCCGGCCTTCGCTGCGGAGGCGTGGTTGTTTTCGGGAATCTGCTCGCCATTCTCTTGAGGCTGCTCCGCCGGGACGTAGGCCATGCAGAGGATACGGGACTCCACATTGAAACACTCGGTCACCTTAGGGCTGGAGCTCTGCATGGCCACGATGGATATCTGGCCCATCTGGTTGGTGCAACTAGCAACCTGAACAAAGATAGAGACGCCTTTTGTTTTAGGGCTACTTTCATTACTAATAAATAAATAAATAATATAGCCCGGTTAAAAACGGAACATCTTCAAGAGTTACACAGCATGGAAAGCGCAGTATAAGCAAAACAAAGCAGACAGCGCTCAACAAATAAGCATTCGACTGAAGCACTCTTAAAAGTATTTATCCAATTCATGCCATAACGTGCCAATTCAAAAAGGCAAGATCCAATAAGACTGATACTCATCTATGACATTAAATCATGTTGAAAACAACCAAAATCGAACAGTTTATATCTTACCTCACCATTGAAATAACAAGCCAGAGGGATGTTTATATCTTCAACAGACTCGCGCTTCTCCCTGACGGACTGAATCACTGCATGAGCAGTGATTACCACCGTTTATTTTGAGAAAAACTGAAGTACTGAATCAATCATTTGCAATCCCAGATTTTTGTCTCTCTAGGGGACATTAGAACATTTTAATTGAATATCAAAAACCTACCATCTGTACAGCCAACACTAAAGAAACACATTTTTAGTGAAAAACAGCTTTCTGCCAAAACTAAAAGTCAGACTCACTGAGTGAAACGTGGTGAGGCTTAAATCATCTAAGCTGCTGAAAATAAGAGGACTGCGAGACCATTTGCCAAGATACAGCTGTTAAAGCCTCTCAACACACTTAAACTAAATCCTCTCGTCTAAAACTTTCAGGGTTGAAGGGCTCATGAGTGTGTTCTTCCTCTGGGTGGAGGAAACCCAGATATGTGGAGGTTAGCTGCTCTCATTTTGTGCAATTCTTGAAATGTAAGCGAACACCTTGCTTCTTTTTTTTTTTTTTCATGAGCGGAGTGGAAAAAAACACCTCACCCAGACACAGCCGTGGCCCACGACGGGAGTATCTGCTGTGCTCTCCGTGTTGATGTGGGGCTCTGGATTATGAACGGCACATTCCACCTGACACAGAACGGCAAGAAATAAGAGAGGATGAGAGAGAAACATGGTCGGATGAGTGGGAATCCACAGGGTAAATAAAACAGGTGTCCAGTTAGTGTTAATTAGTGTCAAGATGAAAAACCTAAAAAGATGTCTGAGAGGTTCAGCCCTGAAGCAAATCACCTACATGAGACTACAAGTCATTTTATACTGTGAGAATTCAAATGGACATAAAGTCAGGTAGAAACAGCCCACGTTACTGTTATATTTCCAGCCAGCGTCCAACAACATGAGAAACTCTCTCTGTTAACAGGCCACACATGTCAATGCTGTAATGTGAGCATTGGCCCGTACGGAGATGGAACCCACAACCCTGGCATCACTAGCACCACACTCTCGTTGACTGAGATAACCAGCTACCTTCTTTTAAGACCGTTATAGGAAAGAAACAGGTCTCACCTTGAACTCTTGGAGTTTTGACATGACCACGGGCATCTGTCGAAGCAAGAGAGGGTGTTTCTGCTTTTTGATCTGATTCCCATCCTCCTCTGCGAAGAGCCATCCCTGCAGGTTGTCCTCCTCTGATGTAACCCACAAACAGCACTCGATTCATTAATGTGTACAGTATGCAGCAAATGTTTTTGAACCACAAGTTATCCGTCGTCAGAATAAAAAACTCCAGGCAACACATTGTTGTCATATTTTATAAATGCACGCATACACAATTGAAACGGTAAAGACAGCTGAGACAGTGGCGGTGTACTGTACCTAGAGCCAGCTTGGCCATCTGCAGGTTACTGATCCATGACTGTTTGATGGCTGGGCTGAGAGTGTTGAACACCGCGCTGAAGTACGTCGGTTTACCCGACCTTCCAAAACAAAAACACGAGTGATTAGAACGTGAGGAGAAAACTCCAACCGTAAACACAGTCATATCACAAATATACGATCAATGCATTCCAGGAGATGTTTTTTTTTTTAGTGCCTCCACTTTCTCTCCTTCTCCTCCTTGATTTACTTTACATATTCTTGTTTTTAAAGCTCTATGTGATGACTCAGCACAACAGTGACACACCAACTGGACAGAAGATCAGAATTCACAGCTGCAAGCTGCTGCTTTCACCTTTCTATTCATTACAAACAAAAAACTCCTCACAATCCGTTTGTGGCTTCCATATCACGCCAGTTTACTAAGTTAATATTTAATACATAAAAGTCTTCACATAGAGCTTTAAAAAAAAAAAAAAAAAAAAAAAGTACTCATGTTGCAGAATATGTCAAAACATGAGATGCTTTAACAAGAGTGTACTGAATGAATAATGTGCCAACACTTTGGTAACCATAGGGCCTGAATTTGCATGAACATCTCACTATGCAGCCATGTCGATGTTTGAATATTCTTCTACACACACCAGTCCAGTGTGTGAGCTCAGCATCTCTTAGGGTAAAATACCAGATATGTTCAAATGAACAGATCTCTGTCTGGCTTGAATCCAAGCCGAGGGGGCACATGAGTCTGCCCATTCAATGCTGAGTGACTAGACACACTGTGACAGAATAGCGATACAAGTCAATGCCAATTGTCGTTTCTATCAGCAGCTCATGTAGGCATCGTGTGTGTGTGTGTGACTCCTGTCATTGGCTGATTGTGAGAAGAAGTGTGTTGTGTGCTTTGCGATTGAGGGATCGGGGGAGGAATGACAGAAGCACAGCTGTGTTTCCAAACATACCCGTGGATAATCTCACCCGCTAAGAGCAGCAGGGGTGAGGGATGGGGAGAGGGAGAGAGAGCGTGTGAAAAAGCCAAAAGTATATGCACCCGTGGGGGACCACGTGCCGACAATAACAGTGTGTAAATATGCGACATGTGCCTTTGAGTTAAGCAACAGCTGCAGCACTGGGTAGCCTTTGGTTGCAAACACTGATGCACATTTCCTCCCCTGAGATTCATGGCTGGGATTAGAGCTGGTGGAGGAACTTGTTTATCCAAATATCCAAATGTGCTCTTATACTCTCTCCTAAAGCTATAGGCACAAGGGGAAGAGGGAAGGAGAAAATATGATAAAAGGGGATAAAGACAAACCCAGGATAAACAAGACGTGTGTGTGTGTGTGTGTGTGTGTGTGTAACACAAACTTGTCATGTTTGCCAGGCAGCTGGAGCTGGATCCTACACCGGTCAGCTGCCCTGATCTCCTCCTCCTTCTTCAGTATCAGCCTCTGGAGACCAGATACCCAATCCTGGGCCACTGTGGAGTTCACATTCTGTACACAGGGAGGAAGAGAGTCATGAAATTAAGGGGGGGGGGGGGGGGGGAGATAATTGAGTGTGCACAATAATGGGAATAGGAATAAAACTATTGTACTTGAGAGCATTTAAACATCTATAAAACACATTACATTCATTTATGACACAAACAGAAAAGGCCCTGACTGAAATGCAATCCAATACATTACATACGGACATATCTCTGAAGCTGAAAGTTGTGTTTTTGTATTGGACTGCATTATATTGGACTGTCTGTGGTTTCTTGCATCTTTGCTCCTCCGTATTTGTCAACAGAATAAAATGCTGTTGAAAGTACAGACGTATCATATAACTGACAAATCATACACGAATAACTACAATAGCCGTTTAACCAAACTGAAAATCTTAATTGCAGTATATGCTTTACGGTCTTATAAATTATCATCAGCATTGATGAACAAAATGTATGAAGAAGCTATAAGTATATCTAATATTACAAGACTGTCAGTATCATTTAGGTTACTTCATTTAGAGTTGAGGAAGAAGCCGAGCAGCGTGCAGATCAAACATCTCAGCCCGGCTTCTTTCTTTCCTTTCCCATCAATGTCTCCGTCCCTCCATCTCTGGGACACATGTCTCTCTCTGAGAGCCTCTCTGTTACTCTGCCTCCCACTCTGCTTCTGACAGACCTACCAGCACAGCACAAACACAGCCTCTCACACACACACACACACATGCTGTGCTCTGCAAACTAAACCTCCACCCTAAGAGCACAGACAGACTTGTGTGGATATGTGTGTGTGTGTGTGTGTGTGTGTGTGTGTGTGTGTGTGGCCACATGATATGACTTAAATGGTGCAAATCAAGACTTAAGAGACTCCTTGTCTCCCAGAGACAGATTGCCTACTCTGGCACATTCCACGGTTTAAACATTATATGGCTTCATAGCAGCCCAGCCCCTTATGGACATCTGAGGGGAAACACGATGAATGTGATTTTAAAAGTCCGGAGGTACACGGGAGGAACATTTGTCTATGTCAACTTTTGGAAAGCTTCCAAGAATATTAATAGACAGTGAAACTATTCCAACTCTTAGTCAAAGTAACACAAAAATAGTACTTCAAGGGACAATGAAGACTAGAAATGTATTGAGTTGAACTGATGTACTTTAGCTCAGTGACACAGTACCTGGTAGTTGCCTTTGAGGCTGCTGATCATGCCGGAGATCTGGCTGACCAGGCTGAGGTCATGGATCAGGTTCTGCAGATCTTGGTACAACTGACCGGGGCCCATGTACAGCTTGTCTACAGAGAAACACACAAAAGCAAAACATAAAAAAAAAAAGAAAAAGAAAAAAGCTTCATTTTTGTTTTCGGTAATTCACAACTTTTAAACTCTGAATAACTTGCAATGGATGTGAAGCTAAAAAAAAGTGTTCAAATGAAGTGTTTTTTGTCACAAAGCTTTAATCAGCTCATATCATTCAAGGGTGCTTTATAGTCTCATTTTCAACTCACAGATAGCGGTGACTCATATATTTAGGATCCATCCGTGAGCCGGAGAGAATAAACACACAGCAGTGAAAAAGAGCTGAGACCTAAAGAGCTGCAACAGCCCCCTAGTAGAACGTCTGATACGCAAGCAGCAACGAGTGAGACAAGCAGTTCAAATTGGACTAACAAGGACGAAGATCAATAAAGGCTAATCAGTCAGTTTCCCACGGGGAGCGGTGACGGCTCTGCAGTGATTCTCACCAGTGTGCTCGCTTGTTGAGCTTTCAGAGGTCAGCAAGTATCATCCTCACTGTTCTTTACTTTGTGTATGAATGCTGCAACAGGTACGCCGTTAGGTTGCTCTGCCTCTCGTAATTGTTTTGCGCAAAATATCAAACCTCATGATGCTGTGTGATGTGACCGTTACCGTGCTGTTGTTCTGTATCGAAAGGAAACAACGACTTGCTTTGTGCAGCGCTGCTCTGAACACAACCACATAGCTCATCAAAGGCACACACACACACACACACACACATACTTTGTACAGAGCAAACGGGGGGGGGAATGCCTGTCAGTTGGCCAAAATTGTCAACAGAAAAGTTATCCATGTCATTCAATCAAACGGCTGAATTAACAAGTAGAGGCCTCTTTCCAATTAAAACCTAACCGCAAACCACATGAACCACGTTTATGTGCGTATCGGTGACCAAATGGTTAAACTGCATCAGTCTTTGGCACCAAAATGACTTTGTTTGCTGCTGCCATTCTACTTTCTCTTCCCCCTTTCCTTCCTTCTCCTACAATAGTCAGTCTGCCTGGTGCTCCAAACTCCATGGCAACCCAGTCCAGTCCTCTGAAGGTCTCGCTGACTGGCCATTCAGGGGACACTTTACCCCCGTTTGTGCGTCGCCAAAATCCACATTTGTAGGTGGTCTCTGGGAGAATTACTCAAAAATGTCTCCCTCTGAGCTTGTACACAGGAGGCTGCTCACTTCCACAGAACCTCTCTGTTGTCCTTACACATGCATGAGCAGCCCTGGACACAAAGGCGCAAGCAGAACACAGCAGGCCTACAGTAGTGTGTCAATGGGTTTTAGATTTCTTTAATGTTTTCATGGTCAATTACCTCTTATTATATTTCATTCACTGGCTCAAATCATAGCCACCTTTCAATACAACTACAGGTCACGTATACTTACTCAAACCATTAATACGATGACGTGATAAATGTATTGTTGCAGTTTTGTGGAGCTGTAAGCAATTTTCATGGCTCATCTGTCTCAGCAAAACGAGTCGGAGGGTTGAATTCAGGTCAGGGCAGAAACGCTGAATAAACCTCTCATGTGTTCTCGATGGTGTGTCACGCTTGGAGCAAGTGCAACTACAACAGCTTATATACAGCCAGTGTCACATGATGGAGCACAATCCTAAGGCATTGTTTAAAAGCAGAAAAGTGATCGCATTATCCGAGTTTAAACAGGCATATAGTTAAAATTTGAAAATCTTCATTTTACTCTGTAGACCTGTGATCAGTGTATGACGAGAGTCTGTGCTCCCTCATTTCCAACCGTCTTTTGCTGTATATTGTCTGTATTTAACAGTACAAATGATAAGACGCAACTGAATTGACCGTTCCCACAGCCAGAACTGCCACTGTGCAACTCCTTTCAACCTGGGTCCAACTTCCTGACGGCTCTTTGTGAGAGTGCCAAATGCCGGGAGTTTTTCAAACAAATCAAGCCGGGCGGGCAGCATCATAGGAAACATGGCAGTCATCCCAGCAATTACACACTTCCTAAAAACAAACAACATATCTACAAATTACATACCGACGGTGAGCCGCAGGAGAACGTAACCTGAAATGAAGGGGCTGCCTGGCGGACTGATTGCTATGCAGTGGAGAGAGGAAGAGTTGAACTAAGCAGAAGGACATGAGAAGAGGCGACCTCATGTGCGGGAGAACCTTTTCATTGTCACAGAGCTGCTTTTGGCTGCACACAGTCGGCCGAGAAACAATTGTTTCCACTTGTTGAGAGTTCCTGGACTATGCACACATCTGTATGCAGACAAACATCCCCCAGAGACGTACACAAGGCTGAAGTTGGTTGGGGAATAGCTAAATCAGAACAAGGGAATAGAGCGAAGGTCAGCTTTTTTTCAAGCACTGTGGTCAGATCACATCATTTCAATATCTACAACATCTAATTCACTTAACTGCTATTTGTAAGAACAAAATAACATTTATACTTGACTGTATCCTTGTCTGTTTGCGCCATCTGTTACTTACAATCGTGCAATTGCTCGACTTTTCATACAGCTCAGTGAAGTAGAGAGAGAGACCGGGGGTCTGAAAGAACATGGGTGCAATAGAGAGTGTGCCAAGTGCGGCTGAAGTGAAGGTAAAGGAAAAAGGGTATAAAAGGCAGATAAAAGAGGGGTACAATATTCTAAGGCTGTGGAAGAGCGGAAAAGTGGAACAATCTAACATGGCAGGTGGGCTGTCTGCTACAACACACAAAAGAAAACACCAACTATTAAATGATAAATGTGACACCTGGCTGCAAAAGACTGAACATTATGTAACTGTGTTGCGGATGTTAGATTAGAGGGAGCTGGAGAGATGGACAGTGCGAGAAAAAGAGAGGGAGCTATAGAGTGCAGTGTGTTTTTCCAGTGGTAGTGATTCCAGCCCACTAGCATTTAGCAACCGACAGACTGAGCCTCCGACCTCGGCTTGAATACATAAGACCTTTGACGTACCAGGGATAATACGGCATCAAAGCACTCGCCACTTACCTCGGCACAAACGCGGACACACAGAAAGAAAATCTACATCCTGGAATAAAAACTGCAGCGCTCTGACCACAAAAATATAGACTTTCGTCATGCCTCGTGTGTGTTTTTTTTTTTAAAGTGGCTGAGCAGCTGTCTTTGACAGGGGAGAGCCCAGTGGAAAGACTGAAATCATTGGACTTGGAAGGCAGCACACCAGAGGATTGCAGAAGGAAAAAAAATACACCATCGGGCTGGATGGTCTGGGCCAGACTGACCCCATTCTAGAGATGTGAATGTGCTACAACAACAACAATCAAATCTCTCCGACTACTATAGTTTTTGCAATGCTGCAAGCAATATTGATAGCTACATATAGCATAGCTAATATGAGCTATGCTTTAAAACCTGTGACAGTGTGGTTCATACTTGGCTTAGCGTTGATGACCACCTTCTCCCCTGAATGGGACGTTGGGTAGCGGCTGTTGTCGGCCATGTCCTCGCTGGATCCGAACTCCAGCACTTCCACGAAGCTCAGAGGCACGCTCCACTTTAGAAGGAACTTCTGGTCGGGCGGGGCATTGCCGCTGCCACTCCCACTGCCATCCTGACACCTGGGCAGAGCCGAAAAGAGATGAAGGTCATGTGACAAAGTGGCTCCTGTTCATGTTGTTTCGTGGAAAAGAAATGTCTCTTTGGCACCGTGTGAGGAGGAAATATGAGTGGAAGAAAACATCAGTGCAGTTTGAAAGATAAGAGGAGGTAAATGTCACTCATCTTGAAAATGTATATATTTTTTTGTACACGTCAGTGCATGTTTCCAAGAGGAAGTATGTGGTGACCATCATGTTACAATTACAGGACAGAAGCTGAAAAGCCGCGGAACCGGGGCTCTCCGTCACTCTTGGCTGAAAAGCAAGCCGCAGTGGGTACAAATGGGTCCAAACCTCCAGATCCAGTGTGGTCAAAAGTCACCCGAGGTGACCAGTTTCATACGTGTGCTGACCATTTTAATTTAGTTCTCTTTAAGACAGATTCTTACCGTCAGGAAATCTTACTTACATTAAACACATTCCTTTAAGTGAACTATACAAACAAGACCACAACAAAAATACACACACACACACACACACACACAACAATTAATTTCTAAATTTGTAAAGTAGTAAAGAGATTACAGGATATTGCACCCAAGGTGCAAATTAGGGGACAGATTCAGGGACAGGTCTGTCTGGTTTGCGGGCACTCTTACCGGATGTTGGGCGTGGCACACATGAGAACGTCATTGAGGAGGAAGAGGCGTCTCTCCTTGGTTTTGATGATTTCCCCACGCTCATTGTAGACCGTCTCCACCATGTCGTCGGAGCGGATCAGGTAGCGGCTGCCATTACTCAGAAGCTAAGAGAAGGGGATGATAAATGATACGAACTAAACTCCTCTGCCTCATATAGGGTATCCTGTAAACACATGAGTGGGTGGCGGCAGATAGACAAATAATTACACCTTGGGGAGAGCTGGTATTGTGTGCATATGTGAGAAGCCACGCGCTAAACATATGCTATTCATGCAAGAGAATACTTGAAAAAAAAAAAAAATGTGAAGTGCCGGATGGCTGCCCACACTGGGACGGAGAGAAATGCCACAGCATATGCTCAAAGACTCGAAACATCATCAGCCAAAATGTGTGTACTGACGGCGCAATGAGTAAATCATCAACTCAAACCAATCGCACGTGCAACAACCTCATGTGTCAAGAACACGGACTCCGTTATGCTACAGCATCGTACTGTACGATGATTCAGACCACACACACACTGAGCAGTGGGCGGACCTTGTTGAGGTAGCGTTCGTTCATGGCCTTCGCAATGTGGCGGATCTCGCAGCGTTGGTCGGCTTCCCTCTTCTTTTCGTTGAGCTTCTCCGCCAGTGTCTCCAGTTCGGCCAGGGCCATCTGCAGGGGCAAACGGTCTGCGTGACCCACTGGCGTGTTCTTCAGCATGTCCTGATGAGGATGCACAGAGAAGTCACACTTTAGTCATCATTCGCTGATTTATACACACACACACACTGAGGACCTCTCTCCCAGTGTTTTCTAACCAGTACAACTATCCATACATCTGCATAATTGCATCCCACAGCATTTGAAAGCATGCTCTCTGTCTTCTCATCCATTTTTCTATATAGCACACATCCTCATGACTGAAGTGTTTTTATAACATAATGTGCTCTTACACGTTTTTACGAAAAAAATAAAGCAATCCAGTGTCCTATATTTTCTGCAAGAGGCAGAGGAAAAGTCAATATGCCGAGCAAGATTAAAAGAGATCTGAGAAAATTATTTCCCCCGAGACCATTTCTCTGGTTGGTAAGAACTTTGAAAAACAGAGCACCTTGATTTATGTGTACGGCACTCCCTCTGCTGGTCAATGAACATACCACACACTGTCTTCTAGATTACTGTAAAGTAAGAATTCATCAAACCTGAAGGAGCAGAATGAACTGTGGGAATCTCTGGATAGGTTTCATCATCAGGCCGTACAAAGTCATCCGGTCGCTGCTGGTCTCCTGGCGATGCTGTAGGTGAGAAGACGGGTCAGTGCAGTGTAGCGAGAAACCAGTCCAAAGATTTTTAGAGGATGCATTAGGACGTAAAAGCATGCCAGCAGGGTAGCGAGTTGTATTTACCAGGCAAATCCATGTACTTTGAGTAGATTTATTTTGCATTTATCTGTTATATGTATTGAATGTAATTAGCTGTCTTTAGCACAACAGTAAGAACAAAAAATCCAAAGATAACATTTATTCATGACACCGTTTCAACAGTTTTTCTCAAACCTTGAGGAATTCCAGGAAGCCAGGTTTGGCGGCGCACGTCTTCCTCACCACTGCCATTGCGGTGCTGAAGTTGTTCACATACTCACTGTAGGCATCCAGCACCATGGACTTTGAGAACTGTGGAGGAACACAAATGTTTAAAACACATTACAGCTGGGGTTGGGATCTTCTTCAAAAAAATGTTTTTGTGAAAAAAAAAAAAAAGCGGTATCTGTAGCTCTAAAGGCTGTAATAAGGCTGTCCAATTATTAACTTCAGGCCCATCGCTGTGTGTGTGTGTATATGTATGCGTATGCACGTGCTGGTGTGCAAGTTCTGCTGTTTTATGATGCGATATGAATTGTGAGGTGACAGAGGGTAGTGAGCAGACTTCAGATGGGTCTCACTGCTCCTCTGATGTCATGCCAGGAGTCGATTTTCTTACAAAAACCAGGAAGTGATGTCGTGAGCAGGGACTGTGGGAAATGAGGCCTTTTGTGTTGATCCCTGCCTCTGAGTCGCTAAGCAGGAAGAAGGTGGACTACATGCTATAATAGAACAGACTTCAATTTCTGCATCTGCATGAGAGCATGCGTCTGAAGACGGTAAGAAAGAGGAGAGCGTGGCTGTGCTGCATGTAATCACAAATGTCATGAATATCAAACTAGTTCAGCTGGAATCAGGGGTACCACAGCTAATGTTAAAAAAAAAAAAAAGCTTTACAACCCCAGCTTACCGATGCAACAAAGACATCCCCGATCATCTCCAGGCTGTCCCACTCAGCAACGCGGCTTGCCAGGGCGATCTGGAACAGGAAGTGGCACTGCAGGATCTCACGCACCCGATAGAAGGTCATCTTCAGCTTCCTGTCGCTCAGCAGCCTCGGCTCCAGCTGGGACAGCGGCTTCTCATATTGCTGATAAAGCAGATAATGTGAACTGTGTTAACAAACATTTCAAAGTGGATTTGTCAATCGCCGCAGCCGCACTTGCTTACCTCTAATATCCTTTTCAGGGCGTCAAGATAGTTCTTCTCGCTCTCCAATATAGATCCCAGTATACATCTTCTCACCAGCTGTGGAGGAAACACACCAACACATTCGGCATGGTTTTCTTAAAACGGCAAAGAGTTGCAGAACTTGGGATAGACGTTGAAAGGCGCGTTTATCACCTGTTGCTGTGAAAGACCCGCTGGTGCTGGACACAGCACGGGCTCAACATTGAAACAGTCCACCTCAATGAAGAGTTCAGACTCCTCGTCCTCAAAACAGGCCGACTTCCTCTCTGAAGGATTTAAGACGAGAGAGCAAGTAAAGCACCAGGAATACATGACCGCAATTAAACAAACAAGCCTTCATGCTGAAGAGACAGAAAAATGCTACGTTGCCGTTTGCTAAAATGCTGAACCTTCTTTACATTAACACCGGTGTAACGTAAACAAAAAGCTAAAGGGATTTGCTGTTTAACAGAGCAAACTACATACCCTGACAGAATGACTTGGTTTTGATGAAAGAGCGTCCCTTCTTCACTGCAGCTTTGGTTTTCTCAAGTCCATCTTTGGTCCCTTCCTTAGCTGCCTTCACCAGCTTTTGCATCTTCGACGAGACAAAATACACGATTATCTACATCGCAAAAGTAACACAAATTCTATATTTGTCTACACCTGTGGCTGAAAAAGCTACTGAACTGAGAGCTAAGCAGGACGGCAGCAGTGTTAGAGGAGGGATGAAGGTAAACGGCAGGTCATGTAATACAGGACAACAGGAGAGCAAAGTCGACCAGAGAACGACACAGTAAGTGGGACATCAGCTGAAAGGAACAGATACTAGAAATACAGAATGACAGCTTTCAGCTACTTTTATTAGTGAAATATTAAAACTCAATCGCTTCACAACCTCCAAAGCACGAACGTATAATGAGACAGGTGAGTGCAGCAGACAGGGAGGCAAATGAATTGAATGCAAACCCATCACCAGTACCACCACCACCACCACCACCAGTCATTCACATCAGAGCAGGATGAGGGGACCGAGTCAGTGAGAGACGCCCAGAGTGAGAGTTAAGGGTTTGGGACTACTGTCTAGCACAGGCAGGTGAGGTGAGCCTCAGGTAGTTTACCTTCTGCTCGTGTTTCTGTTTTAACTGCTGCAGCTCTACCGTTCCCACTGTGTTTGCCATTAGATCTTTCATCTTTTTCTCATAGTGTTCTTTCAAGCGTGTCAGATCTTGAGAGAGCTAAACAAAAGCAAAGCAGGCGTTACTGGTTATGGTTTTGGAATGACCTCGCACCTTAGACCTACCAGCAAACTCACTTTAATCTTGATATACGTGTTGCTAGACTGCTGATCCTATCTTCTTCCAAAAAACATTATTTAGCTTAAACTCATTTAAACTGTGAATCAGGGGAAGAAATGGACTTTTCCAAAGAGCATGCCTTCCCCTTGATCTGATTTTTTTTCCATTAATGGGCCCAATGAAATATGCAGACAAATCTGAACATATTGGGAAATTAAGTTATACTAATACTAATCTGATTCACCTAAAATCAGTTTCTGAAAAATCGTCTATAACCACAATACCATTTGGTTTTTATTTGAGGTTTTTTCACAATGTTGCATTCATATGTAAATAATCATGTATCAACTCAACACATAACTTGTACAAAATGATTTATCTTGCCAGAAGCAATCATTAATATCTGACCACGGTTCACTGAAAACAAAAGCAAAGCTGAATTCTCAAAACCACAATCCAAAACATTAGAGTGCAGCACGCCGACTGTAAACCAGAAGCTGCAGAAACAAAGAAACTATTGATTCCGCATCCATGCACAAATAGACTGTACATTATTGAAATCAATATCCACCAATAATTTGACCAAAAGGTTCAAAATAGGCACATTAAGAGGATTTGTTTCAACTTAGAAATGAAAAATACAACTTCATATAAAAAATAAAAAAACTTCATATTCGCAAATATGTCAGATCTATATCAATGATAATGTATATCTGTAGATATGTATAGGGTAGAAAAGAAGACACAAGCCCTCTTGCTAATCACAAACAATTTAAAATGCAAAATTGCAGATTACAAATAAAAATGACTCTCTGCTTCATCCACTGCTGTTATCCACCCACCTACAGATGTACAGTGATATACGTGATAAAATATGTGTTTTGTCTGTAATGCTGTCAGAGCAGTGGGAGTGTGATTGTTATACACACATGTGTTTTCTTCTGGGGGGGCTTTCCTCTCATGAAGGCATGCGGCAGGCCGTTCTCAGGGCGACCTTCCCCGTCGCTGGCCTCGTCGTAGCTTTCAAACTCGCTGGAGCTCCAGCCGTTGTCGAGGGAGCTGTTGCAGCCGCCCTCCTCGCCGAGTTCCACGTCATCGTAGATCATCTCATCTGGATCTGTGTGAAGCAACAGGACAGACACAGAAAACGTCATCAGAAATACGAAGGTTTAGTGAGTCAAAGCACCCACAGAAACAATTTGTAGGGTTCTTCTATCAAAGGTCAGTAGCATAAATGTATATGCAGATTTATATCGAGTATTAGTATCTTAGTTTTTGACTAAAGAAATTAGGACAATAGAAGTGAAAGTGAGCAGTGCTGACAGGCTTAAAGCTACAGACGGGAACAAAAATACTGAATTTGTGAAATGTAGATTTCTTTTTTTTAAACAAACCTGTGTTGGAGTCAGAGTTCTCTCTGGGCACATCATCGTAAATCACCTCGTCTGGATCTGAAGCATAAAAAGAGCCGTTCACAACAACTAGTGTCTGATTTGTCACATCACACAACAAACAGGATGCAAGAAGGGATCTAAAAGAAAAAGCACGCACACACACACAAGGCTGTGCTTCCTCAAAAGAACAGGGAAGGAAGTGTCTGGGAATTCAGCAGCGTCAAAAGAAGAAACAGAGATAATATCCCCCTGAAGGCATGCACTGTGTGTGCAGAGGCAAGTACAGGGGACTGAAACAACAGCAGCAGCATTCTTTCCACGAAAATGATTCATGCATCCCGACAAGATGTGCAACTGTTGTGGGCATCGCTCCTTACTTTCCATCCATGCAGTGTTGGCGGGATCGGATGCCCATTTAGCCAAAGCGTCCTCTTCTCTAATAGGTGGAGACTCTTCAGTGAAAACACTGAGAAAACATGCAAACAAACACAATTATAACTGCAAAGAAATACATATTTTCTTAGGCAGAAAACCAATAAATAACTTAATTTTTTCTGTATTAATACAATGATATATCTATGGCATGGCATGAGGGGGGTTGTATTTTATTACACACTGGAAAGGGTTTAGTAAGCATGACTGTAACTGAAAGTGGGAAGTATACTCTGCGTACTTCTCTTGAGACATAGCCCTAAATGTACTAAATGACTGGTATAGACTTGCTTCAGCTGCTTAGTATGAAACATACCTGTCTGCAGAGGTGTTGACAGTCCCAACCACAGTGACTGCAGGTACAAAGAGAGAAAACATTACCGAGAGGAAACCTACAATGCTTACTATTGTTAAGAGCATGGAATGAAGGATACATTTATTATATTTAATATATCCTCAATATAATTGTTCCAGAAATCAGCACGCCGCATGTCAAGCAAACGCAAATAACTAACAATAAATAGATTAAGAAACTCCGTTGTAATTTTCCTCATACGCCTCCAGGTGTCACTGACGATTCGGTATCTCCTCAATTACCGTTCGATTTAGTCAAGATGATATTTTCTTATCAATGTGCTTCCACAAATGTCACTTCACAAATGTACCCAATTTAAAAATGATAAGACTATAAGAAGAGTAGAGATGACTGTATGTCATGGCCAGAACTTGCAGATGACAACACTGCAAAACGTGTACAATTATTTTCTACATCACACACACACACACACACACACATACACACACACACACACATCTATGACTCTCAAAACTCTTTTCCTAAAAATCTCAGTATTTCAATGTGGTGTGACCGTGGTAAGATAATGACAGTGTAATCAGACTCTTCAGCTGAGCCCGAGCCTGTGGCCGGGCTCAGCTGTTGCCAGATTTTAAGGAAACCGGAAAATCCTCACAGCACAGCACAGATCTTTGGGGAGGGCTAAATTTAGCCCCTACTTCCTTGTGGCAAGGCTTTGGGAAAAACAAGAGAAAGAAGAACGGACGGAGGATAGAAGCAGCTGAGACAGCATTTACGTGTCATTGCATTGCATCTCTAGGTCCGAGTGCAGTGAGAAAAGGAGAGGGAAGAATTTCTCTCAAAAGTAAAAAGCAAAACAAGAGACTTTTCTCTCTCGGCTCTACTTTACCGTCCTCATCCATGGAGAGGTGCCGAATGAGGACGGGTGTGGCGTACGTTGGTGTGATGAGCGGCACACCAGAGGGGGTTGCGTAGCCACAGGGCACTGGGACCGAGTATCCTGAAGTGATGCTAACGGGGCTGCTGGGGATATCCTGGGATTCTCCCTCCGGCTCCTTGGGCTCCGTTGGCGAGCAAGCGGTGGAGTCGGAAGAGGAGGGTCCATGCTGCTGCTCGAGCTGCTGCTGCTGCAGTTGGAGAGGAGTGATGTCGATCACAGAGTAAGGGTTGACTTTGCCCTGGGAGGAGCTTCTGGGGACGGCCTGTGGAGGGTGAGGGTCACTGATGGACTCGTCCTGGCCTTCACTGCCTGGTGAGCGACAGAAGATACATCACAATATACCACGTCAGGGAGAAGGATACTGAAATCTAAATGAAGTCTCTGACTGAAACATAGTTAGCCTGAAACTAACATTTGGACAAAATGCTTGCTGCACACGTAACACTACCGAGTGTTAGGATCCCACAGTGTTCCCATTCTTCCTGCTGATGCCTCACTTTTGTCTTCTTAACAGCTCAGTATTTCGGTTCGGCAGCTTATCAAAACTTAGTTCTGGGTTCATTAACCTGTTGGTAGAGCATCCCATCACACAGCGGCTTTTAGGCATTTTTCGGTTATTTTCCAGGCACCTTCACGCGAGTAAAAAGTCTTCTTTTACTAGAAACTGATCGGGTGGTCCACCTCAAGAATGGGAAAGTGTCATTCTGGATGAGCCTTTGCAAGCAGCTCTGGTTAAGGGCACAGAAGATCAGGGTACCATGTGGCATTTTAAAGTAGTAATTTTGAGAGGTGAGAATCAGAAGATATACAATTTCTCATGATGATGGAAATGCAAGGCCTGTGAGTGTTCAAATCACACATTCTTTAAAAGGGGAAAACCTGAAAAATGTGTGCAGTGTTGACGTCCCTTCACTGCAGTACAACAGAATGAGTGAGAACAAGTAGAGCCTAGCGCTTCCTGCTGCTGTCAAGGCTTTCAGTGATAAAAGCCAGACAAACTCCAGCACCAGGCAGCCAGAGATACAAGGTGTCATGAGAGAGACAGGCTGCCCTACTTTAGCATGAGCTGAAGGGGCTATATCACAGCCAGATAATGTACACAAACATGAAAGGGGAATGTGGAGAATTCTTTTTTTAAATCGCTGTTATTTGCAGCGAACTAATTTCCAAATACCGTAGTGCAGAGAAACTTCTGCCAATGTCAACACTTTTGGGATGCAAACCTGTTCTCGCAGGATCCGTCTCTGCGTCACCTTCAAGAGGAGGGGGTGGAGGTGGTGGTAGATCTGTCTCCATGTCATCAGTGCCCTCAGCAGCAGATGTCCCCTCTCCTTCTGCTGCTGCTGCTGTTGCTCCACCTGCTGCTGCTGAGGATCCGCTTGTGGCAACTGTTGTGTCTGCCGATGATGGAGCTGTGTCGGAAGGTGCTGGGGGGTCCGGGCCGGTGAGATGGCCCTCGGGGGGACCGACCCCCGTCTTGTCCCGATCATTGGTGCTTGGGGCAAGAGGAGCTGGAGGTGCAGGGGGCAGGCGTTCAGCTTCAGGGATGTCATCACAGCTGTCATCAAAGTCGAAGGCTTCGCCCTCGTCTTCATCTGCGAAGGGGACGCTGTCAGCCAACACTGAAACAAGAGAAGTCTTGTGAAGGTGAAGCGTCAAGCGTCAAGCATACTATTAAATAAAGTACTAATATCTAAACTTCTGAAAGATTGTGACCCGTTTATCTACTGCAACAGCCGAGTAGATACACGCTTTGTATACAAATGAGCTTCGGCTAATAACATACAGAACTCCTGGATGACAGACAATCACACCACACCGTAGGCTTTTCAGGATTTGGCGAAACACAAGTTAAATTTAGGTAGGATTTAACTCAATAATCATATAATTCCACTCCTTTAGAGAGTGTTTACAGATACGCTGTGGGTGGCAGTTTTAGTGCTTGGGCTGCTTCAAGTTAAAACACTGAGCCACAAACAGACTTATAATTAAGGGTGGGGTCTACGACAGCGGTATGTTTTCTTACACGAGGGGATCGGTTTCTGCACCCAAAAAAAAACACCAGCTGCTCTACTTTATAGCAAAGACAAAGTAGGGCAGAGCTGGGAGGTGTAGTTAACGTTCAAAAGGGGCGTCACACTCGCATCAGCGCACTCGCTTGGCAGCAGACAGGAAAAGGGAAGAACAAATGTCTTTCCAGTTTCCACACTGCAATTAGGCCTGCAGGAAGGAGGGCCGCTACTCCCTTCAGTGACGAGCACAGCCGGAGCTTTGCATTATTTCTGATCTGATGAACAGAGCGTGGGCCCCGAGTCAGGGAGAGCTCAGTAAAAAGGAGCAAGAGAGAGAGTTAACGGATTAGGAAATGCCAAGGCTCGACTTTCATCAGCTGGCTTCATGTTTTTGGGCCCCGAGCTGAATGTGTGAATGAAAGTATTTCAGGTTTCATTCAGTGGCGGGGTGAAAGAAAAAAAAGAAAAGACTTCAGCAAAGAAAACATTCAAAAATATTAGGCAATCCTTTAAACCGGGTTCACAGAAGGATAAACCACAGAGCCTGAATGGAAGGAACTCCTAATCGCACCATTTAACCCTTAAGTGTCGCTGGGCCAACCTGCAACTTTAAGGATGATATTCTATCTTTGTCACAGCTTTGCTTCAGAGCATACCGCGCATTCTTCGAGAGCACTTTCATCAGTAGCCACAGCTTGAGTGTATTAACTTACAGTCTAAAAAGCCGGATTTTCATATCCTGTGTTTCCCAAAGAAAGCAGAAAAATTCCAAGTTTGCGCAGGTTCATTTTAGATGTCACGGTTCGATCCCGAGTTTCGGCATTTTGACCTTTCCCTTTCTTCCCCCGGCCATTTCTGATTTGCAGATAAATGTGTAGATCCTCCACAAAGCTTTGCTGTAGCGCCATGGCTCTACCCTCTCCTTTTGACACATGTCAATATCCATTTCCGATGTTCTTCCTCCCGGACGCAAGTCGACTTCAGCATTTACGTGGCCATTTTTAAAGTTCAGCGGATAAGGTTATTCTCCCCATCAAAATACGCACGTTTCACCGTTGCAACATGCCGCGTTCATTGAAAGTGACCAAGTAAACCTTAACTCAAAAAGAAACTCCCTGTCGCAAAAACCCCGCAGTAACTTTGAAGTCCCTAAGAGCAATGTACACACAGCTACTAAATCACCGGTACGATCCCCTCCGGCTGTGACAGGTGGTTGTTCCACGCTGTAGCGTGTGAAGGAACGGTCTGTGACTAATGCTCCAGGTCAACACTGCGACCCCACGTCCATCTGCAGCCACGACTACAGTTACCACGAAAAGAGGAGGTGCACAGAGCAGACCTGGAAACAGAGATGCCATCTGTCTTTTTCCATGTGTTCCAGTAATGACACTGAGATAAGGCACAACTAGCTGGCTCATAGTCAGCGCTACTCCAGGACTGTGGGATGTATACATTCATATGCTCATAACTGCCCCGATGTGGACGCAGATCCTACCTCTGTGGTGTCGACGTGAAACACTGGACTTTGTCAGAGTACAACAGGGCCGGATTGGAGTGGATTTGGCCAAATGACGAGTCACAACCGGCCCTTCAGTAGTACATCTGCAGCCATGAGTACATGAGACCACTGATGGCCGGCTGTATGGATATTAGGGCTGTTAACGAATATTCTGATTTCAAATATGTATTCAAAACCGAATAAGACATTTAATATGGTGACAGAGAACTCAGACACATCACGTCCTAACAGCATTATGTCACGTAATGTAAAGAAACCACGTACCCATCAGCTGTGTGCTCCATAACAGACTGGAGATGTAAGCACTTTAAAAAAAGTGGGCGAGTAGTACTTCCTATCTTCGGACAGTTGTACTTTTTAAACAGAAAACACAAGTTTTATATTGTGGTATTTACTGGAAATGACAGCCCTAATGTGCCGGCAGCCTAATTATGGAGACTGTGCTGCTGGATGTGGACCTGACTTTACAGTGCAAGCACACATATGAGTACGTACACATACACACACACACACACACACAGTTATGTGAGGATCTTACAGCCCTTCTAAACTACATTGACAACCAAACCATGAGAGGATTTCGCTCATCCTTTGTACAATATCATGAAGCACACATGCACACACACATGCACACACACACCCTTGCTGAGGTGCCCATTGTCGATTCATAATGACAATATGGATTCTGTTCTGCGGACCCGTCTCCACTCTACTACATAATAGACCGCTCGAATGAGTCACTGGGTTACGACCCGTTCAGGCATCGCCCCGGCAACAAAGCAAGTGACTGGCCAGCAGGAGACGAAGCATTTCTCTGGCCTGTGTCAATCCCCGGAGGCTGTGTGCGTGTGTGTGTGTGTGTGTGTGTGTGTGTGTGTGTGTGTGCGCCGCAGCAGTATTCAGCATATTACTGAGGCACATTGTCTGGTATTCACAGCAGCACAGCACATTTCACCCTCCTCGCTCCTCTGCCCACACACTTCTCAGCGGAGAAAAAGAAGAGAGGAATCTGTGCCGTTTACTCCCACTGTCCAGCTTCACCCCCCCCCCCCCCCACCACCCCCCCCCCCAGGAAGTGATGTGACCACAAGACGACCCACAGAAGCTAGCAGGCGATACTTCTGGTCCAACACTGTAATCTTTTTCTAAAAACAGACAGAAATATGTGTGACAACACTTACACTCGCTTACAATCAATCAAAGTAATGTAATGTCACTGGTATAAGGGGGCGTGGCCACAATTGTAATAGATAGGCCACACCCAGTGGAGAAACTATTATGAAAAGAAGGGTGGGGGGGGGGGGAATACTACAAAGTAGTATTCAAAGAAGAGTAGAAAATCCTCACAATTTAGAACGACAGAACGTTTGACAAAAGTCCGAAACAGTTAACCGATTAGAGAGAATGCCTATCAAATAATGTCTCCATTCATCTGTTCTCCCATCACGGTGTCATCATTCTCAAAAGGTAAAGATTACGGCCCGTATGGGGATCGAACCCGCGACCATGGCGTTATTGGCAGCATGCTCACACCAAGCCGTGTGTGTGTGTGTGACAATGCTTTGTTGACTTTACTTTCAGGAGGCGGGGGAGGAAAGTCTTCCACGTCCATGCTTCCCGCTCTTCTCTTCAGACGGCAGCATGTAGGGGATCAACTACGCCGACACACATTCCTGGAGGAACAAGACAAACGTTGTAAAATGTCAAAAAATAGGTGGATGTTACACACACGTGTTTTCAAATCAATTTAGCACTGAAGAATGTTTCCATGCATCAGCGGTAAGGGACTTGACTGGCTCGGCATTTGTACGCCGGTCAGTCTCCAAAAAAGGCCCCAACCACACTTATTCATTCCATGTTATTCAATCACAGCAGCAATTTGTCAGCAGAAGGTTCACGGCTGTGCTGCGGTGGTCACGGTCTGGTACCTTTTGTGTCAACATCAGAATCTGGAGCAAAGCTAATTCAAACAAATGAATGGAAACAAAAGAAGCTCTTGCAGCGCTCCTGGGGACTGTTGACACTACGGCGAGTTCAAGTGTACACACCATTCTCATATGCTAATCGTGGGCGTGTGTTAATGTCACGGCTATAAAAGGGGGGCCTGGCCACCATTGTCGTCGACAGGCCACATAGCCTGTGGAGAAACCATTAAGAAAAGAAGGGAGGGGGGGGGGGGCTTGTATAAAGTAGTATTCAAAGCAAACTCACGCACAGACTTGCACTCGTGTAATATTTTACTCAGCTGTGGCTCGTTCAGTAGTTACACGTGCACACTTAAAAAACACAGCCTAAGGCAACCACTGCTCGTATCACTTTGAGGCATTTTTGTTTCAAGCCCAAGAACAGTCTTGATTATTCAAAAGGTTGCATTCCGCCACAGACTGAAATATGTTCTAATGTAAACTAAAACTCGGGTACATTATTAAGCCTGTAGGTTTAACTACAGTATGTATGCGCATTAAAAAAGGCGCAGAGGTCAATGTGTCGTTTTTGACAGCCGCACATTTCGGCCCAGGAAAGCATGCCGAGGCAGGAGAGGTCTTAGGACCTGCATGGGCATGAGAGACACCGCATTCCTCAGCAGCACGGCCTCTTGTTTGCAGATGTACAGTTCGTATCCACAGGTGACTGTTACTGTCGAAGGCCTCCTCTAGAAAAAAAAAAAAGCTCTGCTATTTTCAGACTTCAAGAAGTTGAGAGCAGATGCCAGAGTCGTGACATCATGTCGTTGCATAAAGCCGCCATTGTTGTGGTATGTATGCCCCCCCCCCTCCGTAATCTATCCACGCAAGTTTACAACAAGTTAAATTCTGCCAAAGACAAAACCTACACCGCAGTACTGCAGCAAAGAATCATCCGAAGTATAACTCAGAGAGTCTCAAAGCTTTGTTTTGTCTGTAAATAATGATGAAATCCTCTGCTTCTTTGTCCTCCTCCTTTGTCCTCTGGCACGGGGCCAGAAACAGTGGATGTGAACACACAGGGCCAGTGTCTGCGGAATACAGTGCGGCTAACAGATAACACTAGTGCTAACAGAGGCAGGTAGAGTATGCGTAGCCTGAGGAGAAATAGCCCCACACAATAGAGGCAAAGAGACAGACGGCAGCAGGTCCGATGTAACGCAGTGCGGCGGATGATGAGGCCCTCTTTAGGTCACTTTTCTGCATGTATGAAACAGGTAGGAACACGACAACTAACAGCCAAGCCCCGACTTTGAAGGGTGACTCATCTCTGCCCTTCAAATGCATTGCTCGAGGTCTAGGTCAGTAGGAAGGAAGGAAGGAATAAAAGGAAGGAAGGGAGGGGAGACGAAGTAAAATATTCAGGTGTGCTCTTCTTGACACAAAAAGGCACAGAAGAGAGAAATCAACATGTTTGGTAGAAGTAAAAAAAAAAAGGTTCTCTTTTGTAACTAAAAATGGAGAAGCGAGGAGAGACCTTCTCACTCCTGTTTTGAAACCAGTCTGAGGAATCCTTCATTCCTCCTCACTCCTATAATTACTCAAGATTTTTTTTTGTCTTTTTACCCGCTTCTTGAAGCAAACTAAACGCACCTTTCCACAAGTGACCTCCCGCATGGTCTGTGGTGTGGGCGCGACTTCAAAATGAGCGCCACACAAACACTCGGCCCATGGAGATGACCGACTCGACAAAAGCGAAAAATATACACAATTAATATATAAAACGCTGTGCTAATATGTTAAGTGTTTCAATATATACGGTACTCTATTACGGTCTGATCTGAGAGCAGTGATTGAGGAAGACACCAGAGAGGTAAAATCAGCTGTGTGGTTGATGACAGACTCAGCTGAGCGTGTCATTACATGCTGGGATGGCTGAGCTGTGCTCTGCAGACGGGAAAAGAGAGACAATTTGCCTCCTGGTGTAATGCAGACAATTTGCTCGCCTGTGTTTCTCTAATAACCTCTGCTATAGAACAGACAATAACAAAGATCAAAACACACATGTATGGTCCATAGTGTGGAGGAAGAACCGACGCCTGTGTCCACTCATTGAGGACATTTTACAGCTCTCTACAGGATAGCACTTTGCATGTCAATTGCAAGGTTTCACATGACTCGGTTTAAAAGTGAAACTTCTTAAAAGTCATGCTCTGTTACAGCAAAATCACCTTTCTCTAAATGTATAGTGATGCACAAACTGCACATCTTTATAGAAGAAATCAAGGAATGATGAAACAGACAGACAGCATATGGTAACTGGAAATCAATGCTTTTCATCAAACATTCCTTGAAAATTCCCAACCAGGATTAATAAACGCTAACCTCTTTCAAATGTTTCTGATCTGCTCCAAACTCCTTACTCATCACTTATGGCAAACAGATTGAGTCGCGTGTGCTTATGAGAGCGATTCTGCACCAAACACCCTGGTTTTTGTGAAGGGTTTAGATCCTTCTGTAGAGTTTTCTGGGGCGCACTTAATGACAAGTGGCATTCCACACACAGGGCTGAAAGTCATAAACAAAAGCCTGGAGGAGAGGGTGGTACGAGGGAGCGAGACTCGGAGGCTGCTGAGAGTGTCTGTTTTATTGAGCAGCGAGTCCCAATAAAACATTCAGCCAAAGACAATCTTCTGCTTCTGCCAGGATTACAGTAATCAGGCCTTGACCGAGGACAACACATCCCAGGCCTACAAAGAGCGCACGGACGGGCTTAACAAAGTACTGTAACGGATTTTGCAGGAAAGTTCAGAGAAGGGCAGGACGGAGTCCTGCAGCATACTAACAAGGAAGGAAGAAGGTACCTATTTGTAGCCTTTGCACAGCCAGTATTAAAGAGTAGAACAGCATAGCTACAAAGACCTTGTACTGAGTAGTTTATGTCATTAAGAAAAGGTTTTACTATGACATTATATATTGCCTGTGCTGCAAACAGGCACAAGATAGCTGACTTTCAAAACAGAGAATCCTGACTCGGAACGAATTAGAACCATATTCATAGACATATAATACATCCCAGCTACACAAGCGATCTTCCTCATAATTACATCTCCTAGCAGCAAAAGCCCCCCACTGAATGTAACATAAGCTGCCTGTCAACACACTGAACAATCAACACGACCAGAAGACCAGTGCGGTATTCCCCATCAGCTCCCAGTTATAATTATAGGCCTAATGGGAATGGATTGCAGCGAGTGCACTTCATTAATCCGGGCCGCAGGATTTGTATTTGATGTCAGAGGTGTGATCTATTGGACATGTGAGGGGGGGGGGGGGGGGGGGGGGGGGGGGGGGGGATCAGCTACGAGCTCTGGAGGCATGTATCTAAACGTGGTCAGTGCTAAGCTACCACAGCGACTCAATGCTGCGTGGTGTCAACCATCGCAGAACAGTTTTACCATCATGATGCGTCACAAAACGTTATAATACCCCATTATAACCAATAATGTTTATGTTTTACATCGGCCTAAACTTGGAGCCAGATTCGGTTTTCAGTAAAAAGACAGGAGGTAGTGACGAGGCCCGGGCAGACAAAATGAAAGACTGTGGCTGTGTGATAGTTGAAACATGGCGTCCATTTGAAAACAGAGGCCGCTGCAGTCACTCTCCACCAGTCTCCTGCACCCACCCAGCGAGCCACACATGTCACCAGCGGAGCACTGTTCAGTGGACTGCTTCAAAGAGCCGTTGACTGTGGATTTAAGCTCTGCGTGCATTTTAATATGAACAGAGCAAACAGGAAATGACCACAGGAAATCCCAAACACTCTTGACCGTCACTGCACTGACTTCAAAAGGGCGGAGACCCTTTGTGAAGACAAGATTGCCGCTGACCTCTGACTTTACTCATCGCTATGCAGGGCAGTCATCGGTAGCTCCAGTCACAGAGCGTGGTACTTAAGCTGCGTCCCATTTCAACTGGGATGTCGGAATTTCCATATTCCCAGTCGTAAATTTCAACTGGAACGACGCCTGAAGTCGGATTTCGGACTATAAGTCAGAAGAATCCAAGATGGCTGCATGGACAGAAATATGCTGTCTATCAGCACTTTTGTCATACTTGTGTCTCATTACACCTACAGTACGGTCTGACTTCTATCTGTAGACATGTTGTGTGACATATTATTACTCTCTCTTCCCCCCCCCCCTTAATGTCCTGTCTCTCTATTCATCTCCTGTCATGTAAGGGCAATCATGCCCAAAAAAAACCCTTTTCAAACTGTTTACAATGTATGGTAAGGTGCATACTAAAAAAAAAAAAAAATCCATTATGCACTAAACTTATCTGACATATGTTCCCGACTGCGAAACAAGTGTGTGGTATGTGAGCAATTTCACCAGTCCACCTGCAGAAGAGCAGTCCTATCCCAGCTGTGGCTGAGCTGTGTCCCTCCTCCACGTCTTCTCTCAGTGGGTCCTCAGTGAGGCGGTGGGTGGACAGAGATGGTATGCTCCCCTGCTCAACCACTGTGTACTGTGAGTCTGTGACACCCCGAGCTTAGTCGTGGTAAACACAAGGGATTCCCATGAGCCGAATACGGTCTCGCTAAGCATGTAGAGAACCGACATGGCAGATAGCATTAGCATCGATTGCCAACAGGCCTTTCCTCGAAACACCAACATTTATTTGTCCCAGAGGTATCTGTAAACATCCAGCGTGAGAGCGGCTGGGAGTTTGGTGGACAGTGTCGCAGATAAAGGACTCTGTGTCCACAGGACTTTGCATGAGTGCTCATGGAAAATTGTGGTGAATTTGGTGCAAGGACAAAAAAAAAATATCTGTGCTCTGAGGGCAGCTTTTGCTGGGTGTTATTACAGCGTGGGGAGGTATTAAGCGTCCGCGTTTGCAGCCAGGCCACCCTGGCTATTTGCTTAACAAACTACCAGTGGAGATTGTTGTGTACATGCACGTGTGTGTGTGTGCGTGTGCGATGCCCTCAATGTTCCATCTCAGCCATGTATTGGCTGAGTGAACTGGACATGCAATGACACCGGATGACACAAATGCAGATCAAAGCTCTGATCATAGGCAAACTGTTTTTGGAGGCTTGGCTTAACTAAACAGATTTCCTGAAAGCACTTTCCTCCAGCTGTGCAGAGAGACAACTCCAGGTAAACAGTGTAATTCTATCATGGTGTCGCTACCTATTCAGACTGGTCTTCCAGTTGACTGAAGGCGCGCGGGGCTTTCACTGAGGAATGCTATGCATGACTAATTTAATTTGTAGTTGGGGCCGACTGCCGCAGCTCAGGAAGACATTCTCACGTATTCATCATTTTACGTGTCAAAACCCACGAGGGTTCTTTTAATTGTTTCAGTCTTATAAAAGACAAACACGTTATCGTGCACCTGCAATTGCACCATTGAAGAGGGACAAAGGGGTTAAAGAAAGAGTACGAGGTGGAAATCTATCAAAATGTAACATGACAAGAGGCAAAGCCTGAGGAAATGCTCCATCATGTTCAGTTAAAAAAAAAAAAAAGTTGAGTTGATACGTTTCAAGTTCTCGTGAGCAGTAGCTTGCTAATGTCAACATAAGGACGTAGTTAACGTCAAAGCGTAGAAACAAGTAGCTAGTTCACGTCGTACACGTTAAGTTAGTTGACAGTGTTGGCAAAGTTAGCTGAGGCGCCACGTTATCGCATCTCCCACTGCAGCGTTTTAAAAACATTAATACACTTGTACCGTTACTTTACATTGTCTTTTTTATCACATATTTAGCCTAACACAACTGCTCAACTGAACCAACTTAACAGTTCGTTAAACATGTTTGAGTTATCTTAAAACTTTGACAGAAACTTAGAAAAATGTCCTCAACTCACCCATTTTATGACTTTTCCCCAGAATATATATATATATATATATATATCCCTCCGCGGTAACAGCTCGCAAGTGTTAAACACGATGCATTTCTGACTTCAACACATCAGAACACAGCGCTCGCCCAGCGTCCTTCTTTTAACTCGACTCACTTCGATGCAAGCTGACTCCATCCATGTAAACCCCGTACCTACTCCAAGTAGCTGATTGGCCGACGTGTCGACCTGGGCCAGCTGTGATTGGCTGCGCAGAACGTCAATCAAGCTTCCAGCGTCTTCGCCGGTAGGAATCGGCTCGGGATCGTACGGAGGAGTTCCACACTGCCCACGTGACGTGGCGCCCTTCGAAACAGCTGTCCGGAGATGAGGTTTGATTTGATTTTTTGTTTTGTTTTAATGAGGAACTGTTTTAACCAAACTGGACTATTTTTTTTCAACAGTCCTGAAACATAAAACATCACTTTAATAGATACACATAGAAACAAACAATTTTAATAGTAAAACAAAAACAATTAGCACCATTCATTGTACAGCACGCAAAATAAAAGTAAAACATTAAGACATCAGAGCATGTACCAGCATTTCTATACATGTATATTGTCAGGTGCATGTTAGTAACAGAGGCATATGGTGGTCTAGATGTGCTCTCTTGCAAGTACACATGCAGATAATTGCTTAAAACTGGAAAATAAAACGTTCCCACTTAATTAACTTCTCCACACCATTTACAATTGGAGAAAATAAAACTATATTTTTTCTCTACAAACTGCACAGAAACAAATCCATGTTACGTTTTCATATCACTACTTGATTATTATTAATGATACAATATGAATCGAAACCAACTTGTATACTTTGTAACATCAACTTGTTAAAAATGGACGTGTTAGTCTTTTATGGACAGTAACATTTGGACAGTAAAAGCATGTCAAACTCATGCATGTCAGGTCAAATAAGAAAAACTAGTGCCACACACTTAATGACTCTTATTCTGCCACCTACAGGCAGATGCTTTATTGCAGACTGAACAAAATAAAAAGACACAATACTGTATATTACAGCCAACATTTTATTCTGAGACTCATATTAAAGCATTTCCCAAAACATACAGCATGTTAAACCTTCGATCTTCATTACAAAGTGAAAATCAAACCCTCTCTTATAATAAAGTGAACACAAATAAAGTGAACACAAATAATAAAGTGTGTTCAAATGTACAGTTAGAGGACAAATACTTGTTTATGAATGAAAGATGAAAACACCTTTACATTTTATAAATACATTTGCTTCAAACGTATTTGTGTCAATGTCTAAATTCTAGGGCTCATACATATGACACATGAGCTACAATGCTGTTGAAGCTAAAACACGGTTTGTAAAATGGGAGAATCTGTAACAGGGTCGGGCAGTTTTCAGCAGAGTGACAATGAAACTAAAACCTCAGATATAAAACAATGGACACACCCAACACACAATGCCAAGGCTTCCAGTACAGTGAGGCCATTGTGTGAAAACCATAATTTAAGTTTCGCATAGGTAGAAATAAAACTTAATTTGATTCGTACAGTAACACCAAAAGAATATCCTCATGATTAACAAATAGCTTGGTTAACCAGTAAACGGCTTCAGTTACGCAACGTTACATCTCCATTTTGAACAAAGGAGCCTCTATGGAGCGGGACCAGTCCGGCAGCTTCTTCCACAAATAAAGACGGTTGTGTTGAAGGCCTTTTCTTTCAGGACCACGGTCAACATTCCCCTCTCTGCTGAGAGAGGATCCACAGTCCAAAAACACCAATGTGACTCATGAGTGGACCGATCCAATTGTGCACTTAAGTATGTAATAGCTTCAATGACTAACCGATGGAACCTCCTTCTTTAAACGTAAACCAAGTTTCCTGCTGAACAACAATGTCTGTTATAAAAGTGCCACTGGAGCTGTGTATGACAAAGGCCACACTGTGACAGGGCTGTTCCAAGTCTACTGAGAGAGTTTAACATCTCCTCTCTCCCTCATCACACGCGCGCGCACACACACACACACACACACACACACACGCACACACTACAGCATATAAATCTTTCAATACTGTAGGCGTAGAGTACCTATAAATGCTGCGGTAGCAAAATAATTTCCCCTTGTGGGATTAATAAAGTATCTATCTATCTATCTAGAGTGGCATCGGAAAGTATTATTAAGACTCCTCTGTTGTTGTTTTTTGATAAACAGGACTTTATATTTGCAGGTTTGCACTCAATGGCTCCTGTAAGAAGCGCTTTCTCGTGCATTTTGTTGTGAATAAATAACCAAAGACATGATTGGCAAACTGGATATTTCACAACAGTGTACCGAAGGTGATGCAACCAAACCTATTAAAAAGATAAGCTAACCAGGTGGAAAATCTAAAATAAACCAATCTGCAAGTTAAGCCTGAGGGAAGACAATGTGGCAAACGTGATCAAGATTAAAAACGTGATCAAATGTTCCTGTTAGTGCTTTTCTGAATAGCAAAGTTCACTCAAGGAACGGGTGTATAAAAACGCTTCATAAAAGAATAAACACCAATCGTACTTCTATCACTCTAAAAGTAACTTCAAGCTCTCATTAAAAACGTCTTCCTCGGTTCCCCATCAGCTGGCGTGGGGTTTGACAGGAACAGCAGCCTGACCCTCCGGGGCTCCGTTTAGGGGGGCGGGCTTGTCGGCGAAGTTCCAGTCCACCGGATTGAGCAGCTGCATGGTCTTCTTGTGCGTCCAGACGGGGTTGATGATAAACGTGAGCAGGACGAGGCCGATGAAGAAGATCAGGCGCGTGGGAAGGGCCACGTGGGTGCTGAGCTCTCCCCAGTGGGTCAGGGACACCCACCACATGTAGTAGGTGAGCACCATGCGACAGTGGAACGAGTGGATCATCACCCACTGGTTGGCTCTCCAAAACAGGGTGCGTGCCCAGCCGGCCTGTCAGGGAGGAAGAAAGATGGAGAGAGGAATGATGCGAAGCATTGGGACACAAACTTTAAAATACCTTAAAATGCACATCCTTGTAACTTGTAACTTAAGTCACATCTGTGAGCAGGAGGAACCGAGAAAGTTTAGGTACAGACTCAATCCTTTTTATAGAACTTCCTCTTTGTAAGAATGTTATCTCTGCACAATCAGGAGGTGCACGAAACCCAAAAAGGAACTAAAAACCTTGCGACTCTTCCAGTCATTTCTATGGTAGTTGAACACACAATACACCAAAAAAAAAAGCCCGCACTACCTTCAGTAACATCCAGGATATGCAGGTGAATGGCGTGCTGATCTCCAGCAGCAGCGTCACCATCGACAGGAAGTGGCCCGAGGAGTCCCAAACCACCGCCGACGCGAACCCCGACAGGGCGAAGAAATGGTGCGTCGCCAGCGGGAGGTCAAAGGACCGAAACACCACACTGGAGGTGTGGAGCGCTACATTCTCAAACACGAAGAACCCCGTGGCCGTGAGGACGTTGAACCACGACCAGTCTTCCTGTCCCCTCACTCGGTCCCTGGTTAACGCAGAGTCCTCCTCGGTCAGGGCCCGGAGACCGGCCGCGGTGCTCTGGATGCCAAACACCGCGCGAGTCGCCGCGAGGTTCCAGAACACCTTCTCCTTGGCTATCAGGGAGCTGTAGGTGCGGGACAGCGCCACGGACAGGAGGTGGGAGAGGAGGAATATCCCCGCGTAGAAGCCAAAGCCCAGGCCGATGAGCTGAAGGCGGTAGTCCCACGAAAAGTAGTCCGCGCTGGGCTGGGGGAGAGGGACGGTGTGCTGCTCGGGGTCCATGTTGTGTGAGGGAGAATACCGGAGCTCAGCTGCAGGTGGGACTGTGACAAGGGGCTGGTAGGTGCATGGTGTGTGTGTGTGTGTGTGTGTGTGTGAGGCCACCTACGGAACAACTCAACCCTGCTGAAAGAAAGACATCATTCACTAAAACACTCAACTTTAAGTTACATGCATCAAAAAAAAAAAGTTTTAATAGATCTTGAGTCTGGACCTGAAGCAACATAAGGTGAGAGCGAACCTCTCATGTCGGTAAGAACAAGCTCACTAGTTCGAAAGTACAAAGTACAAAGTATCATGTTATCCGTTTCAGCCACTGTTACGTTCAAGCCCTTCACAAACACGACGAGTCAGCCAGCCTTAACCTACAGTAACTGTGCTGTAAAGTTAGCACAACAACGACCGAACACGCTGTAACGTTAGCCGGCTCAAGCTAATGAAATGCTCAGACGTCTGCTGTTAAGCAGTTTTCGTTTTGTCGCCACAAACAAGTGCGCGGACATCATTGTCATACGTACCGTATTCAGCGGCGCTTCTGCTGGACACGGTGTCCCGGTGCTTTGTGTGTTTAAGTGCTGTCCACAGCAGGACACATCACAAGACTTCAATCTGATCATATGACCCCCAAACAGGAAGTGACGCCCACTTCAAACCTCCGGATATCCCATTGGTCAATGCCGCTGTAGCGCCCCATCCGATTGGTTATTTCCTGGCTCATTGGTTATATGCATAAAGTGGTGTATACATTTGTAACTATGTTATGTTTGACTTTATGACACACACAGTAAATAACACAGATATATATGGTTGTATGTTTTACATATAGTTAATGTTAACATCTACATATTGCAGACATTATAATTAAAAATAGCCATCATAATGCAATGTAAAAATAAAAATGAAAATGAAGAGACATTTCAATAGATCTGGACTGAAGGGGATAAATGGTCTTATACAGCAACTTTCTATTGTCTTCCGACCACTCAAAGCGCTTTACGCTGCATGTCGACATTCACCCATTCACACACACATTAATTCACTGATGGCAGGGGCTGCCCTACAGGGTGCTGCTCATCAGGATCTAATCTAAATGCTCATTGACACACATACACTCGCACACTGATGGCTCAGCCTTTTGGCGTTCAGTATCTTACATATACGGACTGGAGGAGCCGGGGATCGAACCGAAAATGTTGAAACAGCACAGCAGTATTTGATTATGACAGGTTGTGCAATACAATCTTGATTCAATTTCTAAACTTTATGTTGGAGGGTTGCAGGAGGAAGTGCAGTTTACCCTCTCATGCACTGAGTGATAACACACATTCACACAGACAGATAACCACAGAACTGCTGGAGGAAACCCACAGAGACACAAGGACAGTATGCAGGCTCCACACACAAGAGGCTGGTAGAGCCCAGGAACTTCTTGATATGATGTGCTTGGTGGTTCAACAACTGATTCCACACACACACACACACACACCATGAATGATGAAGGAAGAAATGTGTGCTGTGAAATCCAACTGCAACAACCCATGAGTTTCATTCTTTGTCCAACAGAGGGGGATCTTGCCTTGTATATTTGAAATGTATTGAGAGAGGGCAAAGGGTTTGAGTTATATGAAGTTCTTAATGGAAATGACCTAACCCTAGTTAAGTGAATGGCTGTTTTTTATGACATTAACATAATAACTACAAGAACATATAAAACCAACAGAAGTTTAATTGAAAGAAAAAGCATAAAGCAGTAGGATTTTTTGAAAAACAACATACTTTTTAAGGATTGCCACCTTCCGGACTCTCCCGTAAACTAAAGACCGTGTAGGTGAAAACGTTGCATTAATAAAGACTTACACCTGAGAAGAGTGCAGTCCTGAACCACTGCAGCATCATATTCATGCAGACACACCTACAACCTGCAGAAGTGTAAGTAGATGAATATCATTCTTAAAACGTCTACTTAATGATAATAGGACACAGGCGGTCTAAAAGGAAATCTGCAAGAAAATATTTGTCTGCCACACCAATTATACAACGCTGCCAACAAAACAGCTACACAGCATGAAACCTGCTGTGGTTTCGTCATGTGCCTCAGTCAGATTAGCATTAAAATATCAAAACCTAAACCTGTCTGTTATCATCATGAAATACATTGTCAAAGACTATCCACAACCAACTCTCCACATGTCTTAAACTGTAACAATATCGCCACTCAGGCCACATTTTCATGTGCATCTTCTGTAAGAATTCCTCTCAGACAAATTGTCAAGATTTCAATCGCAGTGGTGTCTTAATCCTGATCTTTGACCAGTGTTGTTTTTGAGCTGGAGGATCTGATCTTTTCAATATTTTGCTCTTTTTTTAAGGGATCACAGTCAAAGGTGAGTGAACTCTGATTGATTTTGATGTGTCTCTGAAAAATAAATAAATATCAAAGGGGCTGTCAGCAATTCTAATCCAATGCACTTTTTTTTGTCAAGTTCAGCAAACATCTCCACACTCAGACAGCTACCTGTCCACTCTATGTGTGTGCTTTCACACATTGCCCTGGCTCTGCAAATGCGACACTACATAACACTATTCCAGTCAAGCAGCAACAGAAGGGCGTTAGTGCACAGGGCATTGGAGAGGCCATGGACTATAAAGAGAAAGGCAGTGAGAGGGACGGTACATCTGGAGGGGGGTATTTGTTTGGGTGTAGAGTTCAAATATCAACAATCTTTCTCCAAAATCACTGACTCCACCTTGAAATGATATATATCTTTTTTTTTTCTTTTAATCTTAAGCGATATTATATTCCAAAACACAGATAACTGTCCCGACTCAGTAAAACAGTGAAAGATAAATGCAGCATTTTCTTTGACGGATGACTCAGAGCTGCTCTTCATCTTTATTTCATTCCTACTTTGGTGAGCTATACAGATTTAAAATGCATGAAATGTCAAGAAAAGTTAGATAAATTCATTGAGGTTTCCTCCTGTAACCTGAAATACTACTGCTGTTATTGGGACAAGCATCTGATGGCTGAATAATGTAGTTTGGTGTCTGACAATAGGAAATCATCTTTAACAAGTTTTATGTAAAATATTTCACAAATTGGAACATTTTTTATTTTAATTGGCACAGTAGCGTGAGTGCACGACTTAGTTCACAGTTTGATCCTTCAAAGTAAAGAGGCACCACACAGACACATCTTTCCAAACGTTTTCTTCAAAAATTTAATTGCAGAACTATTTACACTGGATGACCTCAGCAATGATCAAACTACTCAAAGAGGCAAAAGTCTTTCAATAGCTCAGCTAGGAAAGAATGGAGGGAAATGCAGATGTGGTTGCAAACTACTCAAATAAAACAAAAACAAAAAATAACCCAATGATAACGGCAACTTGCACTGAAATAACACACATTGAGAAATGCATATGTGATTGAGTTAAATAAATACATAACATATCAGTGGGACAGTGGCATAAGTTCTAACTCTCTAAAATTAATAAATAAGCCTACATTCAGAATCAGTATTTCGCATGCCATTGTATCAGCTTATAAAATAACCATAACAAAGAAAAGATGACAACAAAAACATGAGCAAATGCAGAAAATAGTCATGTTTCAATGAAGCATATATTATATATTTATATATCTATATATATTTCTTTACAAATAATGAATATTTGGCATTATATTCATCCTCACTATAGATAAGATATACAAGAGATGAAAATAGTTTTAGCTAAAGACTACCTTTTTTAAATTTGTATCTAGTAATTATAGAGTGGTTTCACATTCCACGTTCAAGGAAGTGTTGTACGAGTCAGTCTCAGTGAGGCTGACTCTCTCTTCACGGCATGGTTACGAAAAAAGTCCCCTTGAAATATTTCACATCACGGGTCCTATAGAGTTAAAAGCAGACAGTAGACAGTCGTACCAGAGGTGAGGCCACGGATGTCGAGATACGAGCTGAAATAACAGAAAGGTGTGATTGGAAATGGGGAAAGGAAGTTGATGGCAGGAATGGTTTGTTTACACATAAACGGGGATAATGTGGCTGCGCAGATGATTTTACAGTATGCTGGATAAGTCAGAAAAGATGGCACTTGTAGTTAATTGCTGCCCTCATGACATTAAATGTGACAATGGTGCAATTTGTCTGCCCTTAGGGTTTCCAAGGTTTTGGTGGGTGACTAGCTGTTAAATTACCCTAACTTCACCACAGTTGAATCACAGTCACGTTGTATTCCTCCAGTGCTCACATGCACGCCACACAAGCGCACGTCAACCAGAGGGATCGTACATAAAACGCCAACCGGAGTAAGTTTCAAGGAAAGACGAGGTCACATTGTGACAGGAGGCCCTCACAGCTGTTCATGTGAGTTCATACCTATTTGGACAAAAATGAGGGAATAGGTTAGAAACTTTTTTTGTGAAAATATTTTCACTGGGAGACAAGGGAGACTTGACCCAGCTACAATTTGCATAAAGAAAAAAAAAAACCTCTGTTGTTTCAAATACAGCCTTCAGTGAAACTAGCTGAGCACAGATTGATGTAAATACGTGTGGCGCTGATGCTTAAGTTCTCCAGTACAGGCCACTATTCAGCAATACATTTATCAACACAAGCTTTGAAGGGCCTTGGAGGCTGTTTGATTGATCTCACCAAGGACCTGAAATCTTACATAAGCTGCTTTGCTTAGTCAAAGGCAGGCTGAAAAATACCCAGCACAGCGCCTAGCGATCGTCACAGAGCAGCCTTCCAGCTACACAACAGCGTACAGCACCAGCAGTTTGGGGCTCAGCGCGGAGCTCTCGTCTCCTCTAAGCCAGCATATGTCAGGCCGAGTCTGTCTCTCTCCCGTCTGCCTGCCGCTGTGGCAACAGCAGGGGAACGTCTCTGCTCTGCCAACTGCCTGGCATCACACAACCAGATGCTTTCCAGAAACCCACTGTCGTACTGTTAAAGGTCCCTGCCTCTGCGATGAAGAAAACCCCCCAGCAGCATTATAGATTGGTGTGCTTTTAAAGAAAAGTGTAATCTAACACTCAGCCTTGGGCTATTCAAAGCCAGATATTTAATTGAAGTATTGCACTGCATGTTTGAAACACTGTCCCCGCTGAGTTTGGTTACTTGGTGATTTGTAAGACTGAGTATACGTCTCAGCTCTCTGGAAAGTATTGTCAGAGCTCTGCTACAAGACTTCATGTAAACTAAACCATGTCTCATGCATACTGATCCCGTGAAAGGTTGTAAACAAATCAAAGCAAAAGACATCTGTACTTGAAGTCACGGTGGGTTGAGAGACAGAATTCCATAAGACCCCTGCATATGGATAAAAACAAATTGGCACCAAAAAGTAAATTATATGCTATGGTATGGTATTCAAAAAAAAAAAGGATTCTGGAATCACCCTCTCTTTTCTGAATGTGTCAGCACTGCACTACAAACACAAATGTACTTTCTCGTTAGTGCCATATGATGAACTTCCCAGCTCCGACCCATAATGAACACTGGCACAATCCCTCAATCAAAAAGTCATAAAAATAGATTTTTATGTGATGTATTCATCAGCTGACAGCGCATGTTGTTGCATTGATCGTTTGTTGAGTACTGTATTCGTTAAATAAAAAGCAGCACCGTGCAGTTGGTTGATTACCCAAAACTTTCACCAACAGACTTCAGTTCTTAGATCAGTAATTTTAATATGACATTAGCGACGCAATTAAGACTGAAGTTTCTGACTCCAAAGTTTGATGATAAAGAGCAGCAGAATTTTAGCTTTTGCTCAAGATGAGTTAACTATATGAGAAATGTGTTTTATAACTACCTGGAAGTAAATTCTATAACCACCAGAGACTCCTATACAAGGCCCCATAACTTTAGCCTTTTCACTTTCACAGCACGTACCATGATTGGGTCGCACCAGCTCTTCATAAATCCTTCACTGAGTTTGTGTGGGAAGTCTTTTTCTAAATTCTTAGCATCTATCGGCTTCTTTCAAATGAGTTGTTTAGGCTACTAAATTGAGTTGCACCGTAAAAACCTGTACTACTCGTGTCAGCAAGCGTTTAGTAATTCAAATTAGAAACACGAGTTTCAGGGTTAGCAGTAGTATTCATGCAGTTTTGAAAAGAGTTCAAAATAGCTGATTAAGCTAACGGCCATTTAGCCTGCACGTTATTAGCATACCGCTATGTAATTTGAGGTGTGTTGTGTCCTTTTCATGAAATGTAAGTTAAAATCTTCACAGTTTGCATCATTATTAAAAGACATTTTGATCCAGCGTGACATCATGTCAACTATTTTTGTTATGAACTCTTTAACTCCTCAATCTCTTGCTATATATATTTTTCAGTGGGATCAGTTAGCTAGGTAACAGCTACACCTGGCTGGTGGTATGTGTGAGTATTTTGTGACAACTTATCTGCGGAATCTATTTGTGTGGTCGACCCATTTCTATTTAATGCAGAAACCTCCACTTAGCGTTAAACACTTATGTTATCAGAAAGCTAAACTTATGAAGAGCTGGTGCAATTGGTACATCTCAACATTGTTACGGGATTCAAAGGCAAATGATAATGTCTCGCTCTCCACATCATGTTATGACAAAATATCTCATAGCTCTGCATAGCCACAGAGAGCCAATATCTTATTCCTCATGTATTTCCTTTTAACAAACTTGCAAAGTTTGAGTTATTTGGGACGTGCTGCTTGCATCCCTGTGGAATGCCTTTGCCCTACTTTAGTGTCATTATTTCCCCGCCTTTTTCTAGAGGGAGTGAACGACTCCAAGACACTGCTTCAGGAGACTTTCAACAACACAGAACTTTTCAAGAAATATGAAGATTACAAATCATTTCTTGGATTAATGAAACTAGTATGCGGATATTTTGTTGTTTATGTTTTGGCAGTTTTTCTATCACTCCTCATTAACTGTGGCTGAGGGCGCTACTTGAAAGGGCCTGAGAGACGTTTATTAGATGAAAACACAGCAGCATGGTTTGGTGCGTGTGTGTGTGTGTGCGTGTGTGTGTGTGTGATCGAGCCACGGTATGTATGCACCAAATCTTAAATTTGTCAAAAGCAATAGAGAGGGCAGGCAAGAAGTGGACATGAGGGAAAACAATGTACACCATGAATATTCTTCCCGCTCACAATTCAAAAATACAACAGTACTATTGTGAACTTGGGTATGTACATTTCCCTTGGAAATAGAGAGAATTGTAATAAGTGCATAAGTGCATTTGTCTACACATTTTGATCTAAGGAGTTACACAAACCTTCATCGTTTTTTACTACTGCATTGACATAGTGAAAATGTTGGCACAAGACTTGCATGTTTTCAGCTTCAAGTAAATGTCAATATTTGAAAGTTGGCAACAGGAACATGAGCTATATAGGAAAGTTGTTTAAAATGTGCATGTAAATGAGCTGACCGATGTCATTCTTCCACAATCCAGACCGAGAACAACGTTTGACTACAACCAGATTGAGTAGAAAACTGCATTTTTCAACACTGACCAGTCCAGAGCTTATAAGGGCTGCCTGAATAACCTTGAATGGGTGATCAGTGCCACATGCACATCGTTGAGGTATTTCAAGCATTGGCACTTTTCGAAATATTTGAACTTACGACAATTTTGTGATATTTTGCTTGTAATTAACATTTATCCCATAAAGACAACAAAAAGAGTCATAATGTAACCTTAAATTATTGAAAAATACTGAAGGGTTACTAACGTTGACCATTTTTGCACAACTTTAAATAAATATAGTTTCTATCATTTACTCTTTTTAGCTCAAAGGCCTGGTTGCTGGTAGGTTTTCAAAGCTGCACTTTTTAAATGGCACTTTGCAAATGCTGAAAAACTACGGACGTACCCATCCAGGAAATTGGATGAGAGAGCTTGTAGGCTGGGTATCATGATCACCAGCAAACCAAGGAGGAACCCAACCGACCCATGTCAGACATACATATCTGCTCACACTTATTCTGGCAATGGGAGAAGAGGCTCGGCACATCCTACAGACCAATGGTGTTTGGCGATGGGCGCTGAGGATGGCGATCGAGATCAGACAACGGATGGATAAAGGAAGAGTACAGAGAGTAGCAGTCTAGAAAAAAGGCTAGTTTTGAAGTTGTTTGAACGTGGGAGCAGGGAGACGCGTCGACCCTGGACCCTATCTTCTCAAAGTCTAGTCTGAGCCTCGGGAATATAGATCTCGATGCTGTCTGCCCGCTCCGAGACTGAGTTCTGCCGGAAGGAGGCTGCCCGCTTGGCTGCCATGAGCCTCCGACGGGCCTCCTGCCGCCCCCTGTCTGGGAGGTCCAGGGATTTCTCCCTCGTCACCATACTCCTCTGTCGAATTGTCTTCTTTGGTACAGGAGCTGGTGGCTTTAGGAAAAAGTGAGGATTACTAAGGCGTGTTTGTACAGCTTTGATGAGTACTTCAACAATTTACTGGGGACTACAGTGATCAAAAAACACGAACAAACGCAGCGTCCAGGATGTTTATGCAGCCCTGTTGGCGTGTTTTGATCTTTATCACAAACAAATCTGTTTTTCTGTTCTACATAGAAATTAATGATGTCAGTGATTTATGAATTTTGTTGTATTCAATGATGATCTGAAGACACTCTGGTCCGATGAATACAAATTTCATAATTCTGTCACAAAGACAAATAACTGTTCAGTCTTTGTTTCTGTCCTTTAGTAAGATTTTTGCTAAGGGACTGTATGGAAATATACGGGAGGTGGAAAAGTGATCAGTTTCAGTCTTTGAGGTTTTATCAGAATCATTATACAAAATACATGCAAGTAAAAACGCAGTAATATCTTCGGACTCACAGTGCCGAGGCGATCCCTCACCTTCTTCTCCGGGCTGTCTACGGGCCTCCAGTTGTTGTTCTTGATCTGCTGCAGCTGGTCAAACTTCATGGTGACATCATCGATGGAGAGCTGCAGTAGGTCCCAGAACCCAGCCAGGTCCTGAGAGGTGGGCCGCGGCATGGCACTGGGGTCCTTCGAGGGAAGAGGGGTAAAGAAAACATGAGGTGGTGACGTTGAAGAGCCACATTGTTGGTTCAGTGCCTGTATTCCAGATAATAAGCACTGTAACGCTGGCACACAGATTCACACTGTACTGTACATACATACGCATACAAAAGAGACACGAGCACACCAGTTATTGTACTTCAGCTTAGAGCCACTAGATGTCCTTATCAGACTTCAGACTTCACGAATGCCAGTTTTGGGGATTTTGGTTGAAACGAGGGATGTCGACTTGCGATGGAGACCAATCCTGTCTTATTTCCATGAATGAGCTCGGAAATAATAATCAGCCTTTGTCAGTTCAGTCCTTTTCATCACTTAATTCCTGACATGAAAGAAACATACGACTGAGGAGCGCCTCATTGTCTCTGCCACCGGCCGGCAGTTGCTGCAGGTTTTGTTGAGTCATGAGATTCTGTGCTAATACTTGATGTTAATAAAAGATAAACAGGTAATTGTATTCTAACTTGTTCTGTTAGCCTTGGGCTTTGTATGTAGTCCCATCTGTTCACCATGTTCATTATTCATAAGCAAAAAAAAAGGTCATCGTTTCTGCTTGCAGACGTAGATATGAACAGAGATGCTTGAAAATAAAACACACCAGCTGTTTCTTTACTCTGATACATATCCAATCACCATCACTGAACATTGAGTGTGACCTATGACTGTGAATGTTACCAGAAAAATCTACACCCCACCTGTGTAACCAAGTCGCTTTATGCACTATCAAAGAAACAAATGTTTATGGGTCACATAGTTTCAATGTTGAGAACGAGGTCAGGTGTAAGCATTTGTAATCCAAAATATTCGCTGTCTATCAAAATTCAAATGTAAAAAATTTAATTGGAAATACGGGTTAACTGGACAGAACTTCTTGCTGATGCTGGACTGATCTATGGTGAGACAGACAGCCTTGACTTAACAATGGTCTCACAAAACAACACTGTTTCATGTATTCAGAACCTTTTACACAACGTTTCGCTGAAAAATATCAAGGTCATGTGTTTGCTCTCTGTGTGGCCTGTGGACATTTAAGAGGCAACCCTCAACACATGAATGAGTTAACTATGACTAAAGCAACGGAGCACTGAGGAAACGGTTTATTATAAAGCTGTTCATGTGTTCCAGATAAACATCAATAGAACCTTTCAGTCCTTCAGTATTTTTTAGATTTACACCGTTTATGCACCTACTGTATGTTGTTCATGCACACATTGCTTTAATTATAAACTAATCCTACTTGTAATTGTACTTCAAAATAATTACGTATTTCATGGCTTGTGTCTAAGGGACTATGTCTATGGGATGCACAGGCATAATGGTAATAGCTAGGTGGCATATTGTTTACAACTAGCATGATTGCACTGGTTGTTTGAGAGTAAAGCGGTTGCACATATTTATATTTAGTCTCAAGCCATCCGATTCTGCAATTTAAGCTATGATGGGACCTGTTGACTCGGTAACAGAGACATTCCCGCACTCACATATCTCATGACATTTAGATTAGGTGGCTGCTGAAGGGTGCGGCTGTCTGATGGTATAATATATTTACAGTACGGCGGCAGTGCCTGCTATTTCCTATGCTACATTTATCGGTGAGTTATTTCCTTATTATTTATTTTATTTATTCATAATTTTGTTTATAGTGGCTTTTCCTGCACGTTATCCTGTCGTACTACCCTGTTTTAACAAACAATATATCAAAGAAATGAGACACGCCATGACCCTGTAAAAGCTAAATGCTTCACAATAAACAAGCTGAAAATGTGAAAGAAAACACTTTTTATTCAGCTCTTTCCTTAAGTTACAACTCATTGAATCAGATGACTTAAGACAAATTGTGCATCACTATTGTGTCAGTGATACTGAGATTAAAGTTGACTGTAACTTTACGGTTATTTAAAAAATAAATCTTTTGATCTGACTCAAATCCTCTAAATTTGCACAATATTCCAATAGAGAGCCGGCGTTTCACTTTGATATTGTCATAACATTTTGAGATTGGTATAATTCTCCTTTCTAAAGGAAATAATAATTCTAAATGACTCCAGAATCACTCCATCATGTAAGGTAAGCAGGGAACAGAGCGCATTTCTGTTATCTGCAATTACCGAGGGGGAAGCCTCGGCACTTCATCAGCTTTATTCTGACCCCTGAACTTGTGACGTTCTGCAAACTGTCTCAAAAGTCTCAAGGCTTCAAATATCCAGAGCTGGCAGATTTAGGAGGAGTCGGTGAGTTTTAAGCCCCGACTGAGGAAGTGTGTAGCTCTTAATCCTGGATCTCCTCCCAGAGAAGAACACTGTTTGTCTCTCGTTTAGAGCATTTTTAAAATCAAGCTTTAAGAAAGTTGATCCAGGTAGAGAGAAATTAGACTAACTTGAGGGACATTTATTTAACAAATTAAGCCTAAGTATGAAGTAAATGTTGCATTAAATATGAAAATATGTGCATTATGTCATGTGGAGAAATGCTGCATCTTTTTGAAAATGATGCAGTAAACCTGCATTGTAAACCTGCACAGTGTCCTCCAGCAGGACATATTACTTGACTTGGTCTAAAAGGCTGGTTCACTGTATCTAATCCCGTTTGCGGTTCCTTCTTCCCCCGAATGAGCAGTTTCTGCTGCACATTGCAAAACAAGCAACACTTTCTCTCATTACTCCTCACCAACTTCGTTTGAAATATTGTGTACTTGCTCGGATCAATAAAACGAGTTGTGAATAGTGCAAGAAAGATACGAGGCAGAAATCTCTGACCCTGTGTGTGTGTTCCGGCACTGGATTAACAATAGAGTGGCTGAATACGTAGGTCTATTTCCACCCAGGTTTGGCTCAGCTCTTCTTCTCTTCTCAGGACAAAGCTGCATCACCACGCCCATCCATGCTCACGCATTGGTCCTCTCAAAACCTTCAGGTCACGTATAAATGTGCTCGATGGCTATTGATTCTCAGTGTTGTAGCTTTCCCCAATCAGTGATATTCAGGGAGCTCTGATTCAGTGTCATCAGCTGTGATCACATAAGTCCCTTGACATACAGTCATTTTGAGCATGAAGGACACACACACACTTACACACACACATCAACTCTCTTAGATGGGTTTCTTACCAGGTTTTGCTGACACAGCCAGTAGAATTGCTGGAATTTCTGGGACATAAGCAGCTGAGCGCTTCCCACTGCACTTCGGATTTTACCTAGGGCTGGAACACACAAACACAACATATCAAGAACAACACAGTGCAGTATATTAAAAACTAGAATCACTGCCTCGTGGTTGTACGCCTCCGCCAACTAGTCACGTTGCAGTGTACATCCATGTACAGTATGTCCAAAATGTCATCACTTCATCATTTATTTCCTATTAGAGTTTTTTTGTGAAATCGGCATAATAAACATATGAATTCTTGTTTTGTGAGGTCATAGTGACCTTTCAACTTTGACCACCAAATTCTAATCATTTTCACACGAGTGCAAGTGGACTTTTTGGTCAAATTTGAAGGAATTCGCTGATTGTGTTCTCGAGATATCTCGTTCAAGAGAACAGAACGGATGTGAGGCCCCAGTGACCTTTGACCTTTGACCACCCAATTCTAAGCAGTTGATCCTTGAGTTCAGGAGGATGTTTATGCCAAATTTGTGGAAATTCCTTCTGGGTATTCCTGAGATTCACGAGAATGGACCGTATGTATGATGGACGACCCGAAAACATGATAACTGGTGCGGAGGCGTAAAAATCCATCTTTTAATCTGCCTGCGCAGAAGCAGCCTCAAATCAGACAAACATGAAACTTTCAGCACAACACTCACTGTCCTCTGACATGTCATTCTCTTCAGCTTCTGCCTCCATCTCTTTACACCAGCCCTCAATCCTCTTGGTCTCTGTGTGGAGCAGTTGCATGAACCAGCTCCCATCCCTCCTCAGGGAGGGGGATGCCCTGCCAGACTCGCCCGACGAGGCCACGTTCTCCCGCGGGGAGGGGGGTTCCAGCTGCCAGTTGGTCTCGCTGGTGGTCTCCCTCGGGCTGGGGGGTTCAGCGGTGGTACGGTAATCCTCGCGGTAGCTGAAGAGCCCCTGGGTGCGCACGGTTCGCACCGCCCCGTACTGGGTGGGCGTGGTGGGCTCTGAGTGACGCTGGAAGCCCCCGCCGAACTGCAGGCCCTTGTCCTCCATGGTAGGGAAGCCCTCCAGCTCCATGTCAGCCTGCACACCTGCAGTCACGCTGTTGGAGCGTTTGAACCTGCCTTGTCTGAGGTAGAAAGACAAAGATGAATGCACACACACATACGTATATACCCACAGACCATAATGGCAAATAATGGCAGGGAGCAAACATCAAAGATGGAGGTCTTCTAATGAGCTTAAAATCCCAGAACCATTATCTCACCCTTTCTTGTTGTCCTCCACCTGGATCCCAACAGAGTGGTACTCCCGCAAACCTTTGCTTTCAGACTCAGAGTCCGTGGCTGCTTCCACCTAATGTGAAGAAATGATACAAACCAACAGTGCTTCTCATTATGTGAGCTTCCATTCCCCAGTGCCTCTGGGTTTATTGGTTCGGGACTGGACGGAGCACCTTAACTGTACACAGCCTGTCAGAAAGTAAACACTGTGTGATTTATGGAGGCAGCAAAGGCAACGAGACAGAAGAGGTTTCCTGCAGAGGATTTTAGGTTTCTACGGAAGTTAATCTAAAAAAATGAGAAAAAAGGGAGAACGTGCTGTATCTTATATTGCACAATACGTAATGTCTAAAAAAAGCTCATTTTAGTTATAAATGTTCATAGTTCTAGTATTTAGAGTATTTAGGCTTATTAAACAGTTGCCTTGCTTCAGTTCGGTGATGAAAATAATCACCACATTCAGTATGTCACCATGTGATTCTCAAATTCAGCTCATATGATTTATCACATCAAATACACAGTAGAGGACGCAAAAAAAGGGAAGGTATGGATTATTTTGTTGTACTATAATCTTATATTTTATAAATCTTACAATTGTTAGCATCTTTCAGCTCAGTGTTTTGGTTTTTACAGCCCACAACATTACTGGTTTGGTCCACTCACACCACTCTCATCAGCATCCTTTCTGAACACGGGCGGTACTTTTAGTGACAAAGCTCTGATACACCCGCTGTACTCTACCTGCCCAGCAGCAAACATGAGAACCAGCTGGTGATCAAAGTGCAAATGATTTAACAGCTGAACAGCCAGATATGTTGCTCAGAAGTTGGTTTGGACCAAACAAAAGCCAAAAGGAGAGTGAATATTGGATTTACACTCGTCAGGCGGCCAGAAACACGACTTCAAATGAATGCTAATGTTGCTCCGTGTCTGCCGGACGTGTAAATAGGCAACTGTTCAATTGATGGCAAAATCCCCAAGAAAAATGCTCCGTACTTAAAGTTGGATAGTATGGATTGGTCTTTGTCAAGTATCCACAGCTGTGCGATCACACAGTGACATATAGGGCAACATTAGTGGATATTATGGGATGGGAAGGAAGAGTGACTGATGATGATCCTGCCTGCCCCTGCATGGCTGCCGTCCTGATCCAGGAGCCCGGGCCCAGAGCCTCTTCATCGTCGCCTGCACCGCTCCCCGGAGCCCCATGTCTTACCGACTTTATGGAAACCCTGTCAGTGCTCACCATTTCTGCTACGCTTCTCTATCTATTTGTATCTGTCACTTCTTCCTGGTTCCTCCAGTTGTTCGTCTCTTCCCTGATTCATTTCTTTGCTTTCTCTCTTTGACTAGCATTAACAATTTTCTGCTGGCTTACTGTCACAATATTTTGCTTTTATTTTGCTGTCTTAAGCCTTTCTTTTCTATTTTTTTTTGCCATTTCAGTATTTCTTCTTCAGTGCCCACGGAGCTTCTTTTTTACTCTGACTACCAGACAGGGTCTGCAAATAACATATAATGGTAGAGAGTGGTTGAATTCTAGGCCGGGTCGATTCAGAGAAAATCAGATGTCGCGATATTTTTGACCAAATACCTCAATATCGATATATTGCAACCATATTGAGTTGACATAGGTGCTTTTACAAAAATATTTCCAAAATGATATTTTTGATAAATAATCATTAATGTGGATATGATGACTAAGTGGTTAAAGGCAAATAATAGAACAGCTAGAACAGTCTCGAAAGTTCAGAAAATCACTTTACTGTAATGCAGCCTTTAAAAGCAGGAAAAGACAACATGTACGCCATATTATTGACGATATCTGCTCTCATATCATGAGATTGACATATTATCAATATGTTGCCCAGCCCGGCCGGGTAATGAGAGAGATGTACAGCTGCTGTTCAATATCTTGGTTTATGGCCAAAGATTCCCATCAGCCTCAGATGTACTCTGTGTTTGGTGCTAATTAGCAAATGTTAGCACCGCTGAGCCTAAGAAATGACTCGATGAGCTGCTCGAGTGGCTGAAAGATAAATCTGAGTATATTCCTGTACTAAGAAGAGCATCATCTCTGCCTTCTCCACCGCAAATATCAATGAGGCCTTTAGATGGTCTGGCATTAACAAATCTTCAGCTCGATGTACTATTATGACAATGAGAGTGAGTCAAAAGCGCTGGTTCGCAATAGGGCATGCCTCTGTTGTGAGGAAATGTCAACACTGCCGTTAGCGTAAAGTGGTTAGTATTGGAGCTTGGGAGTGACATTTTTGGAGAGCCATTTTGTATACCATCAGGCCGTTTGGCTGAAGCCGTTAGCAGGGATGAAATGTGTGTGGAGCTGCTCGCTGAGGTGACCTCCACTGCTTTGTGTTAGAAGCAGCGCAAAGTCCACCTCATGAAAAGAGAATGAGTTTCATGTCTGTGATGGATGAGGACTGAAGGAGGACAAAACGTCCAGGAGGCTTTAGAGAGGCTGGAGATTTATGTCCAGCAGGTTTACCTCCCCTGAAGATGTCTTGGTCTACCTACATAGAGATACGCCGGTGTGCGCACACACACACACACACACACACACACACACACACACACACACACACACACACACACACACACACACACACACACACACACACACACACACACACACACACACACACACACACTGCATCAGTAATTACAGTCACATCGTCAGCACAGGTGTGGAAACTGTGAGCATCAGCACAAAGTTGAACAGAGCCACTGTGCCTTTCATCCGAAACACACAAACAGCACCTGGTGACATTTCCCAGCCAATAACTGTGCTTAAGATTAAAAGCTCCGACTTCCCTCGTCGAATGATTACGGCTCCAATTAAAACTATTTCTGTAAATACATCAATTAGTATTCTAGAACACAAACATGTCTCAGCTAATGTGCATCCAAGGCACCTATAGAGTGGTCCTGAAGGACAACAGGAAGTCAGACAACAACACGTCCGCATGGACAAAGATCAAAGATCAAAGATACGTTGACCCTGTCTAGAGGTGTCAAACAGGAAATGGCAAATCGATACAGTGGCAGACTAATTGAGGTTAATTATACAGTCAGTAGTAGGTGAAAGCAGACTGTGATATTATGTCGATGCAGGACAAAGTTGTCTGCATTATAGATAAATCAATACTTGCCCCTAGAGTTGCCTGCTGCGACACATTATTGTCATCTCATCTAAACTGGCAGACAACAATGTCGTAGTGATAGAGAGCAGCTCACACCCCCCACTCCACACACGCAGAAAGTCTCAAACTTTTGTAATTTGGATATTCTTTTGCTATGCATTGAGGTAGCAACGAAATGTTTCTTGGTGCATATAATTGGAGCAGTTCTCTCATGGAAATTCTCTAAAAATCAACGACTGCTTATGAACTCAACTAACCAAATTAAATTTGAAATAACTAACTCGGAATTAGCATCAGAATAGAACAATTTAGAAAACATCCTGGGAAATGTGGCCCAGTTAAGTAAAGCATTACTGTATTATTTCCCAACATGCTCTCTCTGAATGCTCTCTTAAAGCCCACACCATGAAGCCAGGAATACAAGTCTGGTGTAAAATGAATAAACTATAAATACATTTATTTTTGTTGATCTAAAACAAGTCAAAATTAAATAAATTGACCTCCACCAGATTGATAAAATGCCAAAAATTCACAAAAGAGATATGACCTGTCTCCTCAATGTGAACTCCCTAAAACTGTGATGTAAAAGCTGCCCACTCTACATTTCTGTCCCTCTTGGATGTTTCTGTAAATGTAGACGTTTACTGCACCTGCCTTGGTAATTAAAAGTGATGATGGACTCCACACACATCACTGGAGCCCATTTTAAAGCCAATATAATTCCCCGTCGTCACTCACATGCACATGCATACAAATACATTTACTTGCTCCTCTTTCCTTTAATTCACGTTCACGTCCTCATAAAGGTGAGGATAAACACTGTCCCCTATAGTTATCTCACCCACGCTCACACGTTTGATTTGTATTCCCCTCAGTTCGTAATGAATTAACTGAATTAGAGCCGCATGCCGGTTGATTTTGGAGAGGTGGTGCAACCATTGCGTGTAGCCCAAATTCGCTGAAGCATGACAATGAGGTTTTTTCGTGTTGCAGTTCTGCTGTTTGAAATGAGCACCCATCAGTGTGGTGAGGTGCCCTGAAACTGTAGGTGTGTGAGGTCATTTGGTTTCTGAGAGAAAGAGAAAGTCACCTGCTCTTTGAGTGAGTGATGCGGCGACTAAGACACTGAGTGAGTGAGTGAGTGAGTGAGTGAGGAAGTCATACAATCAATAAATGAGTCATGGAATGAACACTTTGGGGCCTGAGTGAGCAAATGAATGAATGTGAGATGGAACAATGTTTTGCATGTGAGTGAATCAAGATGTTTTACACGAGGCAGGTAATTACTGGAACCTGGTTACTGTGAAACCTGCATTCAACTGATTTCTCCCCTAACTCCCGACTATATGTGTGAAACAAGGCTGGCATCTGTACATGTATTAGTGATTACTGATGATGGCTCAGATTCAGGCTCTGTTGTGAGAAACCAGCTTTTTTTTGGAGGGGCTTATTTTAAACATATCAGTTTTAGTATCAGTTAAATGTTGGATTTGGCCGAACACACAAATCATTTTCACAGCTTAACGAGGATGGCCAGAGTACAAATGCAAATTAAAAGTTTGAATCTAGCGACCAATAGGCCCATTCAAATATTACTCAGACATAAAATGCAGATTTCTAAGGTGTGAAAATATGTCCAGGCTCCGTAGTGCCCCCTGTAGTGTTCGATTTTTACCAACACATTTTTCTGTTTTCCCCACACGGACTTGAAAACTGTAATATAGTAACTATGGTCAGTCAAGTTAAAGTCTAAAAATCTGCGGTGGAGGTTTCTCATGTAAATTACAGTACATCACTTTAATAGGCTGCTAGAACTAATGTGTTGGAGGCTATTTTGAATTGCTCCCATTTACACATTACAGTGAAATGTAATGTGTGGGCAAAACTTGCTGCTGGGTACTCTCTAACTTTGGATGTGATACAACGCAGCGAGTGTAGCAGGATCAATTGACTTTGAAGGGATTATTTATTCTCTGGCTGACCCCCCGATGGCAACATCTGACAGTCAACGGCTTCTTTGTAATTTGGGTGTTAGGCCAATCTCCAGCCATCTCTTCTTAATATCACCTCGGAAAAAAACCCAAAAAGAAAACACAGCAATTACCCTTAAAGGTGTGCTTGAGTTATTTGCGCAAAAAAACTTGAACATCGCCCAATGACATTGAAACACCTACAGCATGAGATTAATGAAGTGGTCGGCTTTTCTCCCTTGAAATATTTGAAAGGTTTAACTTTGTCCCGGACTTTGAGTAAATAGCTTTAACTAATGAGTACACGAGGGAGTGATTAATGAATGTAGACGCTGACGAGGGGAAATAATGACGATAAAGATAATTTAGTGGCTGAGACCAAGAAGAAAACAGAAAGAAACAGGAAAACTACCACTAACTATGCACAGAGCAAGAGCAGATGCCAACAATGGCTTTGAAAATCTGAAATTCACACAATACCTTCGATAGTCTGCTTTGATGAAATACCATTACTGGCCCTGAGGTGATGGTGTGAGCTGACACTGATTCCTCAGCCTTTGTTGTGCAACCTTTAGACTGCGACTGGAGATCAACAACACCATGACCTCAGCTTGTATCAGAGAATGAGGCAGACAAAGCCAAGATTAAGATCACACAGAGTGGGAGGTGGAGAGAGAGAGAGACAAAGAGAAAGAGGGGAGAGAAAGAGAGAGAAGGAGAGAGGGAGCGTGAGGTTGGAGAGAAAGAGAAACAGGTACAGTAAATGGAAGAGGAGTGAATGAACCATGGAGTGAACTTCATTCACTACAACCTGCTCCAGCATGAGGTGAATCTTAATGGATGGATTGTGGTAAGATGACTCACTCTTGCTATTTTTAGCTGCTGAAAAGAGAACATTGTTTCTGAGTTGAATTTATGTGTGTGTGTGTGTGTGTGTGTGTGTGTGTTTGAGTAGTCTGTATTATTATGCAGTCATGCATAGGTCCCATGTGAGATCTTGTCATTATTCACACTCTCAGACCAGACTAACCTGTATCCCTATAGAGGATCGAGGGGTCTTCAAGTACTCCTCGGCCTTCGACACCAGGATGGCCTTGTCGCAGGTGAGCACCGAGCTGTGGCTGTCTGTGGACGGGTGTCTTTTTCCAGCCATGACTCCGGCGGCCTCCATGGCTATGGTCACAGCCTTGGCGCTGTCCAGGCTGTCGGTGGAGTTATAAAGGGCCCTCCCTGGGTTCAGGCCCAGGCTGAGGCCGTCGGGGGCCCACATCCCGCCATGAGGGTGCCTCCCCTCATGGTAGGCGTCCTGGGTGGACTCGGTGCTGCTCTGGGCCGTGATGGAGATGAGGGGTTTGGAAGTGGTACGGGGCGGGACTGGAGGAGGGGCCTTCTTGTAGTTGGGTGTGTAGGTGATGGCTGGAAGAGGTGAAAAGACATAATTATTTAAAAAAAGTGAATTTATAATAATATAAAAAATATTAAAATGCTGCATTTATATTATCAGGTCACTGCCATTATGGGATTTTATATGTACTGTATAAGTTTAATGGCCGTTGTTTAAAAGTTACTGCAGAAAATATAATTTTGTTAAGTTTTCATGATTTAAGAATGTAATAAAGTTCATCCTGTAAAAACATTCCGCAATTAAAAACAATGATTCTACTTAAAACCAGAGTATCTCCTGTAAAGGAGGAAAAGTGAAGTAAATTCCCAACCATGCACAGAAGGTTACTAAATCATAAATATTCTCTCTGGTGTTTCATCCTTCATAAATTCTATGTTTATTAAATTGTCTTGATACGTATTTAACAGGCCATCACATGATTAAGCTACTGGGTCTTACCAGACGGTTCTGGGCACGTTTTTTGTCCAAATATTTATTTCACTGCAACATGGACGTGTGTGTGTGTGAATCTACACACTCCTCCCAAGATCAGTATATGGCAGAGACATCATGCAGGCACCACATATTTGTGATATGACAACAAGCCATTAAAATAAAGTACTTTCCAGTGTATTAGCGATTCAATTTAATTAACTCGCTTTCATTACCTGACGACCTCATTAGCATACGCGGCGAGCTAATATATCATGGCAACTATGATGGGAAATTAGGCAGCAACACCATTTGTTTCACAACTTGATCAAATATAGCTGGTTACTAAATATGTCTAAGCATAATTCATGGCAAACTGCTGATCATCTTATCGATCCAAAGCTCCTTGGCTGAGTGAGTACCTTCTGTTCAAGAGGCACGTTTGCCCAGCCTGGTCTCCTTAAAGTTACGTTCCCATGCAACAAAACCTGCGTCGTGAGTTACGTATTTTGTCGTGGATTACATTTGCTTTCAAATAAGTTTCACAATGTAGTTTTGTAAAAGAGAGGGTCAGTTTACCTCTTGGTCCCCTCCTCCTTCAGCACTCAGATAAGGGAGGGAACGGTTGGAAATGTGGGCAACGTTTAAAAGCTCTGAAAAAATATTTTTGGGGAATAATGAATAAGTCGATGGAGTAACAGAGAACTCCAAAGCCTCTGTGACACGAGACACTCATCAGACACGGATGACGGTAAAAAAACAAACAGAGAAGTAATCAAGAGTACTCATGTGTGGAGGATCCCGGTGAGGAGATACCGTTCAAAGAAGCCTGACAGCTCTCGTCTTCTTATTCCGTCCATTTCATGACAGAAAGAGGGGGAGGATTACTTCTTTCAAGTGCAAATCAGAACGTGGACTTAATCCACAGAGAGATGGACTTGAGGAACGGGTCACGAACGCCTGCTAAGCTTGACGTGTCTGTATTTTCAAACGAGGCTTTTAGAGGGAAAAGCTCAGTCAGTGTGGTTACGGGCTGAAGAATCTCAAGCACAGGCTGTGCTCGGTGCGTTTTGATCAAAGCTGAGAGTGTGCCAGGCACCTCAGAGCCAAACAACAGAAGAAAGAGATAAGGCGAAGAGGAAGAACACCGAGTCACGCTGCAGGTTAAGTTATGGGTTATCGTTTTCCTTGACAAAAGAGGTAAACCAGCTTGAACTCTGTGTTTCTGTTTCTGTCTCACAAATGCTTACATCACACAAAGCAATTAAGGAAGTCCTTATGAGACCGAAATGTGATCTATTTTGAGTTCTAATGAGCTGCACCCCCCCAACGCAGAATCCCAAAAGTTGTGCCGGAGAATTGATAGCATTTCAGCCTAATTACATTGTAGCCTGAACACAAAGGTTTTCTTCTAGTTTGCAACCCTTTTTACAAAGAGCATCATTTGTGGTGAGAATACAAACCCAGGGCTATATTTACCTCGAGCCTGCCACACCTTTTGGCCTTTTTCCCATTCAGACTTTGGTTGTGTTTATAAATAGCTAGATGTCTGGTCTATGAAGAGTGTTGTGCTCCGGGGGCTTCATGACTCATGCCGCTGTCCATTCACAAAATGAACTTCTCATGGCTGAAGAGAACAAGTAAGAGAGAAAATAGAGATGTAGAGGTGAGAGGGGGGACAAGAGGAGAGTGGATCCGTGCCGACAGGATGAGAGGGTGAGAGAGAGGGTGTGTGTGTGTGTGTGTGTGTGAGATAGAGAGTGGAAGATAAATCAGGGAGCGAGGAGAGAAAAAAAGTAGGAAATAGATGACCCATTCAGGGTTCATGATTCAGCAGGAGGACCAAAATAGAGCCATTATTAGCCAGCCAGTCGTGCAAAGGGGAGCCATAATTCCTGCTCCCATCTTGGCAGTGGCAGCGTTACTCAGCATTTTAAGATTTCATCTGAAGTCAACACAGCCCGTGCACACTCGCACACTCGCTCGCAGTAAAAGTGTGCACATCAACAAAATGATTCACTATAATCGTACAAAAAATGTGAAAACAAAGCGGTGTGCAGACTCTCATAAGCACAAACGAAGCTCATCAATTGCAATAAACTGTCATATTGAACATCATGTTGCCTGTTTCATCTGACAAAGTACTGAACAACCACAGCTGGATTAACAATGAGGCAACTGCGGTGCAGTGTGGTTGTGCCGACAGTATTTCAATTAATTGCAGATTTTTTGGCAAGGAATTTGCCCCACAATATCAAGGCGCGTCCTGCGTTACCTAATCTTGTGGCCCTGTCTTGTTTTCAGACTTTACTTCGGCTTTTATCAGCGGTTCTCAAACCGTTCGGGAAATCCACTGCAAGGCGAATGGGGGGGGGGGGGGGGGGGGGGGGGGATGCAGGGTGCATCCAAAGTTGAATTAATTAGATTTATCAGATTCATTTGTGAAGGAACAATGGCCGAGCAAGCATGGCTATCAAGATATATTCAGGCAGTAAAACAACATGTCAAGTAAAAGATGGTCAGATTTTGGACACGGAAGAAATAAAAAAGAAAAGTGGAGTAGATAGTGTGAATGTAGAATATGAACAGCTTCAATTATTGGCGTCTAGACCCCGACCTGGCCACTCCCCACAAGGAAACACCAAGCTCAACAAAGCAAGAAGTGGGGAGTGATGATAACTTCCCCCCTTGGGGAGTGTCAATTCATATTTTTGAGCGAGTGCTTAATATAGAGCATATTCCTAAACAACTTTGTGCTGAATCAAATGGCCTAAAACTGACACATGTGGAAAGCTAAGGACAAGGTAGCGCACCAACATTTAGGAACTGTTTTCTGGTGTACTGTACGCACAGAGGCAACCACAGAATAACTTATTATGTAGCATGCATTAAATATATAAACACTAGTTTGGATCTAAAGCCATTTAGCATCTAAACAATTGTCAATATGCCTCTATAAACATCTCCATGATAGCAACATGTTTCCTTGTATACCAGGTTTTAGGAAACAGTATGTAAGGTGAGTACAGTTTAAAAGAGGTGCGTCAACAACAGCGGCATCGTTAGAAGCTGCTTAATGTATCCATTGTGAATACTCCATTTAATCTCTCTCTCGCTCTCTTTCTCACACACACACACACAGACACACACACACACACAGTACAAGTACAAACAACTACCAGTGTGCCAATGAGTTTGATTAACGTGAGACACAAAGGCAGTGATTCAACCACTCCATCTCTGTAGGACCTCTCTATTTATCAGGACTGGCTTGTATGCTAACATGGGGGTGGGGTAGGGGGGAGCTGAGTGACACGTCGTTAAGAGTCTTTCTTCCCCGTTGGATTTATCACTGTAAAGGAAATGCAGCAGTTTGTTTTGCAGCAGGCTTTTAAGGATATGTAAATGATCTTGGGTCGAGGGAGGGAGAGGAAGAGCGATGGCCAACTCCGTTATTGGCACTGTGAGTGTTGCAGGCAATAAAGACATTGTTGTAAAAAACAGCTAACTATAGATAACAAAATAAAACAGACTCAGAGTCTTTACTCCAACTCGCTTAACCGACCCTGGATGGTTTGCAAAAGTTTAAAGATTGTGATGAAACGCCGAGAACAGAAACACTTTTTGCACCAAAGAAAACAACCCTTTAGCAGCAAATAGAGACATTTCACAGAGAGATTCTATCGATCTGCGGATCAAAGACGTTCCTTTGTTTGGCCTATAATGCCTCAGATCAAGTCACACTGCAGAGGCCGTCTTCAAGTAGCTCTCCTGCTCCTGGTCCCGGTGACACATCTGCATGTCACCAGTTAGATGCATGCCACTGGGCTCTTAACCTCACCCTGCATGAAAACAAATCAGCTTCTCGTCCACTAGATGGGTCACTTAATAATGGAAACATGCTGGTGTGTGCGCGCTCGTGTGATATCGCACACTTTGAGATGGAGGGACGCTCTGTCATGGCTACAGAGTTAAACAAAAGGAGGATTGTTTCAGGGAAGGGAGGCGTAGTAAAGGTGTAGCGGAGCAACTGCGTCCTTCAATCGAGCTGCTATGGAGTCAAGTGCTTCATGAAAAAAGATGTTGTCGCGTGAATGACTCATTTTGTATTCAATAAACTCCTAATTGCTAGTTAGAATATCGCCGCTTGCTCGCTGCATGGTGACTCGTAGTTCATTAAACGTGTGAGCAATTGCATAAACATTATTTCAACATGTGCTTAACAACAACTTGCTCGAGGACAACTCGAAGTTTCATTGAAATCTCTGGCATTGAAGCGGAGCAATGGAGGATGCCCCAGGTAGCAGGATTACCTGGGGTTTGTTGGGGAGTCCGATCAATGCTGCAGGTGGAGGGGAGGCAGAACTGGATCCCTGAAAACAAGGGAGTGGGGTGGGTATTCAGAAAAGTGGGCATTTCTGCCCAAACATAAAGTACAATCTATCCACTACACAAAACATACGCAGAGTGGACATTAGGTAACCAGCACTCACACAATTGCTACTTTTTTTCCATCTTTGAATGTTTACTTATTATACATATCTGATGTTTATTGTAGACCATTTTCAGATAGACACGGAGAGACTTTTTTTTTTTTTATTGAGGTTGGTGTAACACATCACCTCCCGACATGGTCTTACCACTGACCGGAAACTGCTACACTCTTACAAGATGACCAAATATAGAAAATAGATTCCAAAGAGCACGTTTAATGAAATGAAAGCTGACGCCCGTCAAGGTCTAGTGTACTCCCATGGTGTCGCAGTACAGTGGCAGATGTTGGTCTTGTGTGATCCATACAAACCAGGGATCAATTGATTTTTTTTACCAGTCTGGGATGAGTGGAGATTATTTCTTGAAAATGTAATGTCATTTTGCTGATGTGTTCTTGATACCAGTATACATTTTTTTTACTTGTAATCGGGTAAGAATGCATTTTCATTTCTGTTTTTATGAACGTAGCATTTTGAATGTATTATGTGGCAAGTGCTTGTTGAGGTGCAAGATCACGATCCCAATTTAACCTTGTAATTGGAGAATGTTTCTGCAATTACACTCCCCTTAATCTGTAAGACATTCACAATAAAGGAAAGTAAATGAATGCGGAAAGCAATCAAAACAATTATGTGAACTGCAGTAGAGCAGTTCACTCTTCTGGCAGGCCACTGAGGTTATTGGTTTCCTTGTAACGCCTTTGAAATAATATAATGTAAATCTTGTGTTCTAGGAAACACAAAGACAGCAAGCATGTTTTTTTCTGCTAAATATACCTTCTTAAGCAGACATTTCACAGCTACTCATCAGCATCATTGCCTCGGTTACAAAGTTATTATACGCATAGATCTTAACGCATGACTGTCCTGAAACAGTTTATATTTGGATTATATCTTATGAATAAACACTGCAGTACAGGGTCAACTATGTGCTACTTTGAGACAAATATGTCGCAAATGAAAAGTTAACCATGGAAGGGGTCCAGGGAGGAATAGGGTGGTGCCTTTGATGCCGGTGAAATGAGCAAAAAGAATACAACAATACAACCTAATTAACTTCCAACCCCTTTGAAAACCTTTCAGAGTCAGTCAATTTAGCAAAACTTCCATAAAGTGCTCTGCGCATATTCAATTGGAGACAACACACACAGGAAAATCCTTTTCTGGCAGCTCACTGATGTTCAGCTGAAAGACTCTTTTTGTTCCAGCACACTTTATTAGAGCACAGACTTCAGTGGGCGATTCCATATAGAGCCCGTTAATTGGACAGATAGCACAGATGTATCTTGTGATTTGCCTGGCTCTTTAGTCGTTCATTGCTGGTCGCAGAAGTCTGCGTATTCTGCGGTATGTAGGCTCCTTTCATTGCACGGAATATCAAAATGAAACAATGAACAGAACCAAATACTTACAATGAGGCACTGTATATGAAATGCACAAAATATATTGAGGCCATCTGTCATGCACCATTACATCATTTTCATCATTCAGTATCACACATGTTATATCATATTTTGTACACCTCTTTTCAGGAAGGAGCACAATTCAACATGTCATTACACTTATGTCCCAGTACTAAATTCTTCGTCTTTGATTCCTGAGCATTGACATATCTTACATTTAAAAAATCACCTCTCAACAAGGCCTGTTATTACTATAGTCAGATTAGCAGACAAATTAAATTGATTTTGTGTATTTTCTCGATACATTTACCCTTATACTTATTGTCCAGCAACGTTGTGTGTGTATATATGCTGTATGTTTGGCAGCAAAGTGTATGCGCATGTGTAACATGAGGTTGCGTGTACAAAGAGGCTACATACCATAACTGTACTGGTTCGTCATATTTGAGCGGGAATTTAAATAATGGGAGTTACTTTCTATTTTCTGTTAACAGTACAATATTCCAGCTCAGTCGAGGCTTGTGCAAAACATCATTCCACAGCATCACACCCTTTTTCTTTATACCCGCAGAGTCCATCCAACAGCTCACATAGTAAACAGTATGCTTTCATAGTTATATGATAACTGCGAAGATTTACTTCACTCCACTCTAGAGTGACAATAAACAGAGAGCTCACAAATAAGTACAGGGAAGGAAAGTTTCCATCATCATTGCAAGGGTTGTCAGGACCTTGCATACATTAGGCCATCTTGTAGTCTATAACAGAGCTCCAAAAGAGTCTGTCAAAATAGATGTGTCAAATGTCTTTGATGTAATACACTGACAGAACAAGAACATTCATTATTAGTGTATCCAATGATTAAAAAGGCAGTACTGTCCTGGAAGATAATTCACATCAGTGGTGACAACAGCTTCAGAAAAATTCATACTGCTTTCAATAAATGTCTTTAAAGCAGGGTTGTTCAGTTAATTCATCACCGCCAAGGGTTCATCGCATTCTTGCAGTATGGTGCAATCACCTGTTTTTTTTTTCTGCTGCTACAAATGCAGTCTTTTTTCATGGGATATTAATGCAGGTTTGTGTATGAGGAAGTCCTTGCTTTGAATGCCAATGCTCACATGGCATTTAGATCTGCACGGTGCACTCCAGCGTACTGGCAGCTATAAACCGTGAGCTATAAATATACTTTGAGCTACATTTTGTCTGCTGAGAATGAGGTATGAGCTCACAGAGTAAGAGACACGTATGTGATTTCTGCACTGTTGTACTCGTATCTCCCGCTCCAGAGTTCCACGCTGTTACTCCTGTGCATATTTTTTGGTTGCTGGCCCCTCCTCTGCCACCTGTACCACAGAAAGGCCTGCTCGCTTGAGGAGCTCTCCGGACTACCTGGGATCTCTTCTCCCACAAGTTCCCCATACTCCTGGGATTCAGCCATACATTCCAGTGTTTCTGCAATCATATCATCTGGCTCCATGGGTGCAAGATCCACTGAGGGTATGTCTTGGAGATCTGGTGGTGATGAATCTGTATCTGGTGGAAGGGGATCTGGGGCTGGACTTGTGGGTCCAAAGTCTATTTCCAATGATGTATCAGGAGATACTGAACTCGGAGGGGATATTGTGACAGTGACCTGTGGTAGTGGGACCTTGTGTATTTCTGAGGCTACATCCTGAAGCATGTGAGCTAAGCGATACTCAATAGCTGGATCCAAACAGACAGATTCTGTTGACAGTGAAGGATCCAAGGGGCACACTGTGGCAGGGTCAACAGTGGGTAGGGATGAACTTGAACTATCTGATTGGTAGAGGGGTGGATCTAAATCCTCTGTAATAGATGGAGAGTCAACACTCAGGTCAAACGGATCTGGTTCAGGGTCCATAAACACAGAGTCAAGATCATCTTCATCAAAGGAAGTCAGCATGACTAAATCAAAGTGGACCAGATCGGCATGATATATAGGGGTGGTATCAAGTGGTTCAGGAAGGGGTGGCCACTCTGAGTCTTCTGGGTCAGTGTCGGGTTGAGTTTCTACTAAAGTGGAAGCAAAGGCTGAGGCCGATGTCATTTGCTCTGGGGGAGGGTCAGAAGGATCATCTGGAAAGGTGATAATGGGCTCTGGATTTGTGTCACTATCAGTTGGACTTGTAGGAGAATCTGTGTCAAGGTACTCTGACACCACAATGGATGGACATATGATGTCAGTCTCTAAATTACATGATGTAGCAGTATCAAGATCAAGTGTGGGTGAGCCACAGACCGAGAATGGGCCTCGACTAACAGGGTCAGATGAGGACACTATTGGTAAGTCTGATGGTTTTGATTCTAATTCTGTTGGGTCTGCAGGATCTGGATCATCTAATCCTGAATATGGTAAAGACACAGCAGCAGGGTCTTGAGACACTGGATCTAGTTCTTCCACAGTGATAGGATCCGGAGACTCTGAATCTGACATGATGTCACAATCACGTTCCTCAGGTGGAGACACAGTAACTACAGGAACCGGATGTGGTATCTGTATCTTATCACTTTCAATTAGTTCTGAGTCTGTGGATTTCATGTCATCAGGGTGAGATGGTTCAGTATCGGAATAGGACTCATTAGCTGGGCCTGTAGCTATTAGCTGTGCAGTGACTGGCATTTGTTGTTCCACTGTCACAGAATCCTGTGGGCTCTCAAGGGCTGCTTCTGAGGAAATTGGCACTGTACCATGACTGGTGACTGGCTCATTAGTGACCATGTCAGATGAACTCATAATTGCATTGTCTGATGGCTCTAGCTCTGTTTCTGGTTTAGCTCTAGAGGGCAGAGCAGTCAAATCAAATGTCTCTGGTTCTGCTGCCCTAACAGAGCCTGGAAGTATTGGATCCAAAGAAAGTGGTATGGCACTCTCCACATACATTGACTGTGGACAGGCAAGAATGCTTGGGTCCATAGAGAGCTGTTTCGGCAGATTTCTGCGGCCTCCTTTCTTTTCCTCCTTCTCCTCTGGACAATTGACCGCTGCATCTGCAGTGCTTTGCCGGACCAGGACCTTGCTTCTGGCCTGGGTCCCCACAGACACTTTTGAGATCTTGGGTTTCTTCTCTCTAGCTCCCCCAGTGCCTCCATCTGCCGCAGAGGTTCCAAGTCCGCCTGCTCCTACACCTACACCTACACCTGCCCCTCCCCTTGGTCCTGTCCCTGCCCCTGCCCCTGCCTCTGCCCCTACACCTACACCTACACCTACACCTACCCCTGCCCCTGCCCTTGGTCCTGTCCCTGCCCCTGTACCTGCCCCTACACCTACACCTACACCTACCCCTGCCCCTCCCCTTGGTCCTGTCCCTGTCCCTGCCCCAACCCGTCCACCTGAACCCACCTCAGCTCCAGCAGCCATGTTGCCACCTTGGGGAGACCAAGTGTTGTAATGCTGCGTGAAAGTGTTGAAATTACTGTTGAAAGCACGAAGCTCTACACAGAGGTCCCTCCTTAGATCGGCTAGCTCTCGACGCATGGCTGAGACCTCTTCCTTCCACTGCATGCTGATAGCTGCAGCCAAGGTAGCCGACTCTTTGATACTGGCCTGGATGGCTTTTGGCGATGGCCGTTCTGGGGCACTAGATCTGGGGGATCTGAAGAGGCTTGGAGAAACAGGTGGTCCAGACAGAGGTTTGGCTGTAGTGCCCATGTTATCTTGTTGGTAAAGCCTGTCTCTTCTGATGGGGCAGCCTAGATCATCATGAGCCAAAGGGGCCGTGTCTGCCAAATCCTCAAGTACACTGGCCTGGTCGGGTAAACAAGAGTCTTCCTGCACATAATTTCTATCTGGAAGACAAATATGAATACGTCTCTGTAATATGGCCACAGGTGTGAGCAGCTGGAGAGAATGTGCTTTTTATTGCTACAAAAGCAGTAACATCAAATCATGCACTGAATGCCATGAGTCAAAATAAGATAATAGCAGAAATCTACAACAACTAAGTGCTAACCTTGTGATTATTGCCCCAATTCACTCATCTGTATACTGTAGATGTGTATAGAAGTATTTTTATTCTAGAATTTTTATTATCTGTGATATAATCATACATTACGGTGCTGAAAACCAGTGTAACACTGGGAAAGTACTCCCATTTTGACTCATTTCCATTAATGGTTTACACTGCCTTCTCAACCTTAATTTGAAGCATGCATTCTTTGCATCTTTTCAATGCACAAAGCTGAAACTCCTAGCTCCCGGAAAACATCACAGAGAATGGACAATATTTCTAATAAATGAGGTGTAAGAACAATCTTTGCATGCTCGTCTGCTTTCAGTCGAGGTAAAGAAATGTGTACTTTGTGCAATGAAAAGAGGCAAAGATGAGCAAAGCTTCCAAACCGTTTTCCATCAATCAGGAAGTATAGTATGAACCCTATTGAAAAAGTGAGGTCCAGTTTGACAGATTGATTCGCAGCACCAATTGCCTCATGTCTAAAATAGTGGCGAAATCTATCACATACCAAACTCTGTATCCTAAAAATGGAAATATATTTGAGTTTACTGAGAAAGCAGTGAAAGTAAACATTTATGAAGAATTGATCATAAGCACAGCTCCAGATGGCCACACCTCTAACCTTCCCTATTATAGTCCAACTGATGTTGTTAGTTCATGAATCTACTGTGGGAAAAGGTGGAATCCGCTCAGACTTCTCATCCCGGACACTTTTTCTTCTTTTCTTCCAACATCCTTCATCTGCACAAGGACGCATCATTTCCTCTGTGAAGCCAGCAATCACGGGAATCGTTGAAACCACCAGAAGCTTACAATATATAATCAAAGCTGAGTATCGGAAATGGATGCACGCGTCAGCTGAGTAGCTTTTGATTTATTGTAACAAGTTTGCATTATGTGATTATTATATATGTGACGAACCAGTGTGACAGTTCAGTTACCAGTATATTCATTGTCGGCATTAGATAATTCATGATCCAGGTCTAGACACAATAGTGTGCACTTCTGTAATGTGATCTCATTGTGAGTAAACAGGAGCTTTGCAATGATACAAAATAATTTGTGTGAAGTGAAAAATCTGTGTGCGAAGAAACCTCATAGTATATGCTGTGATATTTAAGTGTAAACTGGGTTTACAAGTTAACAATGCAGACTTTGCATACTGGAATTTCCCCATTTCTTTGCCCTGTTCGCAACAAAGCCGTATGTAAGTGTCAAAAGTGTCATCCTGTGGCACCACAAAGAAAGTCAGACTTCCAAAATGTAGAGGAAAAAGCAGCCATGTTCTTATCCTGACCTGAGTTTGTTCTTCAGACAATTTCCATTTGTGATTTTCAATAGGGTTCATAGCTTTACTCTCTGATGCATCCAATGGATGAGCAGATGAAGCACTGTATCCAAAATACAGTTGGATGAACTAGCACAGCTCACAAGTGGTAGCTACGGTAATCATACGTCCATCAAAAACAATGGAAACACACAAGAGTGATTCATGCAGCGATATGAAGCTGTGTGCACTAACTGCTCTATATTCATCCATTAACACACGTTAATGCCAAATGTAAGCTTTTGGTGTTAATTTGTAAGTACAAATAAATAAAAATACCAACATCCAGGATGACACACATTGAGTTGTGCGGATTGAAATAATGTCAAAATGCCCTTACCTGTGGTCGACCTGATGGTGGAGGTGACAGAGGCCATGGGGGGGATGCAGTCATCGTCTTGGGAGTAGCCGGCCTGGATGGCTCGCAGGTAGCTGTGACTCCGGGTTCTGAAGCAGCCGGGCAGGTCCAAAGCCTCCATGGCCTGGGATTCGACCTCACTGAACACCGACTCGCACACCGATTCAAACTGGCCGTTTATTTCTGTTTCACTCACCTGTGAGAAAGAAAAGCCGTCAGCAATGCTTTCTCCATTGTTAAAGCAAGTGAGGTTATTTCTTTGTTCATCTGGAGAAATTAATTGGTCGGTTGTAAAAACCTCACATTGTGTTCTCTGTCAATTTCCCTTCAAATAAAAACAAAGTATTTCAGACAAACAAGTTGCTAAAATCAAAGAAATGCGTGTGTTAAAAAGACAGCAGAGAGATCAAAGGAAGATGTGTTCTTATAATGTCACAAAAAACACACTAGAAGATAACCTGCGTGCTGGTTCAGTAGATCTCGCTTTGTGTGAATACAACCAAACAGCATGGTGTACATTTTCATTAAATCAAGGTCATACCTTATCAGAGAGTTTGCCGTAAAAGATTTGTTGTTGATGTTGACCAGAAGTATTTCTGTTTCCTATTACAGATGGGTTTGATGCATCGAGTAATGTCTTTGGATACTGACTTGTTTGGCAATATCAAGAATCAAAGATAAACATCTTATTCTATCGGGATTTTGAATTAGGAGTTTAGTTGAGCTTTTAAGACTCTGAAGAAATCAATATGCCCCTCATTTAAGAGGTAGATGAATATCTCATCAACCCCTGCTGGAGTCTTTTAATCTATCCAGATAAACAGTGTGCAATGAACTGTCATAAACAAATATGTGTCAGTAAAATGAAGCCAAAAAAAAGGGATGTTTGTGTGGGTTATTGAAAAACGATATCTACACGGTAGGAGAATCAAAATTATGTTTAGGACAGTCATGCTTTTTCAGGAGTTTCAGGAGTTTTAAATGAACAACTTTGGTGTGAAATTATTCCAATCCCTTTCATTGAATACTCCCTGGGACCTCTTCAGGGTCCCTGAGCAGCCCCCAGTGTACAAACCACCGCTCCCCAGGACAAGTTTGGATTTGAAAAGCCCTCCTAATTGAAAGGGCGCAGACTCACCTGGCTCACTTGGCTAACACAGCTAGCCTGACTGAGGGTGCTGACTGCCCGCATGTAGCTCTGGTTCCTGGAGCGAAACTTGGGAGAGTTGTAGTTGGCAGAGGGATCCAGGGCAATGCTTGGGTGCATGTCCCTGGTGGCTTGCAAGTGGTAGCTCTGACTGAACAGAGAGAGAAAAAAAGAGAAGCAGCAAGGGAGTGGGACTTCAGCCATGGTGAGGATGTCTTCAGCAAGTCAATAAAACACAATTTAACTAATAACCAAAGCAGTTTGTCCAGTGGCTACAGGTGTAACACGATGGCAAACACAATTAAGTGTTCTCCTCTGGGCAACCTGAACTTAAGAAGGAGACAGTTATGACATTGGGCGTCTCCCCCACTAGACTGATGTCTTCACCAGCGTCCTCAAAAAGGCAGTTCGATTTCTGTTGTGCTGAAACACCCAATCAATGCTTGGAAATGAGGGAAATGCAAAACAGGAGCTAGTTAGTGAGCAAGCGCTTCAGAGAGCACCCCGGTGTCGGCCAGGTCAATTAAATGTGCTACCCCAGCAGTGCAGCAGGGAAGGTCAGAAAGCCAAGCCTGGTTTGAAATCTGCTGGAGAGAAGACAAATAGAAAAACATGCGAGAAGAAAGGCACTTTAAGTAAACTAGAGAATGCTATGTGAGTCACATTAGGAATACCAAAGTGAGTTTTCCTCCGCCAGAGCCATTTCTAATGGCAGGCAGAGATGAGTAAGCAGTTTCGGGGCTTTTTATAGAGATAAACACTGGTGTTTGGCAGCGAGGAAAATGCCAGCGTGATTAAAAGTCCCCCAATCCATCTTGTAATGCTGAAGCAAGGCTGTGTGTGTTTGCAAAGTAATATCAACCTTCTTAACATCCGAAGAAACCCGAGAGCAGGAACGTCCAGAGATTAAGTCTGAATAAAGTAAAGTAACACAACTGAAAATGGGAAGAAGTACGGCGGTGTAATGTATAGCGGTGAATCAAATCAAATCTATTTTGTGCTTAACAGAGCCCCATCCTTTGCCAGTATGAGCTGGCTTCCCCAGGTGACCTCTCATTGACTGGTCTTGAGTGTTTGCTCCGTGAGGCGTTCATATTGGGTATGTCAGCAGGGCAGCGAGCCAGCTGGCTCCGCCGTCTGACCACTGCAACATGGCAGCAACAGAGAGGCAAGGGGAGGGGTGGCGCTGTGGAGCCTGTATTCACCTCAAGTCTGCAGCAAAATTGGTGATGTAGTTACGCATGTCACTGTTGATTTTATCCAGGCGGTAAGAGCTGTGGGTAGAGAAGAAAACAGAGTTACTGGGTCCCACAAGTGGGAGTTGGATGGATGTGACGTCACTGGGCACAAGTCTAATGGAGCTGGCCCTGTATGGGATCTGTGGTGAACTGAATGTTTGCTTGGGAGAAATGCTGCAAACATTAGAGCAATACAATATGACCGACATGGGCCTCAAGTAATGTTACAGGTACATTACGCTGGCAGTAAGAATTGCCTGGTCATGGCAATATCTTATAAATGAAACATGAACAGACACGTTATGAGGAGTGTATTATGGATTTTGTCTCGCAGTAGGCGTACACACACACACACACACACACACACACACACACACACACACACGCACACACACACATACACACACACATACGTACACACACACAGACTGTCTGCCACCACTGACCAAAAATGATTACAAAGCACTTGATGACAAAATGCTGCACACAAAATACAATTACACGACATCATAAAACACATTCTTCCCCTATGTGGCGAATTAATTGCTTAATTGAGCCAAGTGAGAATTTAAAAAAAAAACATCCTTCCCTGAGGAATGAAACTTAGTCGAGCTTTATAGCTGACAAGATCTGATATAAGTGCACCAGCTGAGGAATAACTGAGGCATACTTCGTCAGTCCATGCCTGTAGAAATGTCTATTATCGTCAGTTGAGTGAAGGGAGCCTGTTTTAAGAAAGCATTGGCCCTTTATCAAATCACGCCAGAGCAAGATTCCTCTAATGCCTCTGATTGGTGCTAATCCACTGCCATTGTTGACCAATATTAAGGCAAGGCATGATGGGAATCTGACACCTCCTGCCTTTCACGCTGCCAATGGAAGTACTCTGTGGTTAAACAAAGCCCGGCCTCGACAGTAGCTGGCGTGTGCTAATTTCTGAGGAGAAACGTTGAAAGTAAAGGCAGTTGATTGAAAGAACAGAAGGAACGAGGACAAAGGACAAGGACAAAGACGATTTTGCAAGAAGGGTTGACATAGTGCTAACACAAGTACAAACTTGAGAGCACAAGGATGAGACTTGTGTCTGCTAGTTTTCTTCCTGGCGTAAAAAAATGCACCGCAAAGCCCTGTGGAGGATAATTACTTAATCATGTGTTTAATACACTTTGCAACGAGTGTATTCACAGTCTCCTCACTCTGTCTTGTAAAGCACACACAACGGTATACTGTGTGTTCCGTTCAAGCCACTAGCACAGAGATCAATACAGCAGTTGACACCTTTCTGAAGGTAGCCTGATCAATCTTTGACATGGTATTAAGTGTTACAGGCAGAGAGGTGTTGAGAAAAAAGCCCTGGCCAACAGAAAGGTAAGATAACTATGCATGACACGTCCCACGCAGCCACAGATCAATGGTCGGGAATCCGGCTATTGACCTTGAGCTCTGAGGGAAAAACTCTCATACCCAATGCAGAAATGAGTAATTACATTAAGTCAAATCAGGAATTATCGAATGCTTTGCGATTGCTAACTCTGATTAATTATGGTGCCTCAAGAAGCTAATCATGGATGGGGGGGGGGCAAACAAACGTGAGTTATTTTCGAAAACTGTCAAAAAATGGGCGGGTTTGATTGACTTGTGGTGTTTAGACACCGGGCCAAAGTCATTTAAAGAGAAGTGAAGTTGCCCGAGATGGATGTTAATTGTCGATGTTCTTCTGTGCACGTGTGTGTCAATGCAACCTGCTATCAGACTCATTATGCTGTTGGTTAATAGTGAAATTTGCCAGATGTCATTCCGTTCCCATCATCGTTAATCTATTTTTAAACATCTTTGGCAGGTCTTACTACTGCACAAAAAAAAAAAAAGCTGATTCATATTCAATTCATCATAGCTGTCGGCTCACGGGACGTACAGGACCCCAAGGTTAAGTTGTAATGGAACGGGGGCTTGGAGGGTGTAAATGATTATTAATTAAAACAATCATTGACATCTAATTTTCCCTCTAGTGCGCAGGCTGTTCCAGCTCAGCGGGCCCGTGACTGTGATGTATTCTTTATTGGTGTGACGAACAAAGAGGCCGACCTGTCAACCGCGAGAGAGCTTGAAAGAGGGAAAGATGGAGGCGGGTGACAACCTGACAGTCTGTTCTCACTTTAACATGATTTGCTTCAGGGAGCCGATGTTGTCAAATTTGTCTTTGACCCGTCTGCATGGCCCCGCGGGACATCAAATTGCTACAAGAGCAGAGGAAATCCAACCCGCACCTTGTCTGTCTTGAATCCAATCTAATTCCATCCCAACACGCCCAATGGACCGTAATAGCATGAGAGCTCTCATGTCAGGTCGCATCCGCGGAGCCTTTTATGTGTGGACTCAAAACAGTGACAGATATGGATTACAGCACAATGGTGCCAAGGACTCAGCCTATGTACTCTGTAAAAAGTTGAGAATATCTTTGTCTAAGTGGGTGATTTTAAACGTTAGAGTGTTAAACAACTGTTGTCAACAACTCTGAGTATTTCCCCCTTTTGCCCAAAAGCTGTCTTCACCAGCGTTTGGTTTCCTGTCCCTTTGGGATCCTTTGGTAGAAAACGATCACAGACAGACGGGTTTGCAAAAATGAGTGTGCCGCCGTGTATCCTTTAGTGTTGTCAGCTGATTTATGGGAATTAAAGTGCCCTGCACTTTGAAGCTGATCTGTACCCTGTTCCTATCAACCTCACTGGTCTTCTTCTTGTGCTGCTGTAATGCAATGTTTTCCTCCAGGGATAAATAAAATGTGATCTCATCTTATCTTTTAAATTAGCTATTTAAAGAGTTGTGACCCACTGAGTGGGTCATTCTAAGTTGAAAAATGAACATGTTAGTGCTCCATGACACTGTTTCTAAATGACCTCACACATGTCTTTTACCTTTCTATTTCTGTAATGCAATTTCTTGTTATTCACTGGCCAAAAAAGACGGCAGTATCAATATATATATATATATATCTGCCTTTACCTAATATTGATCTCACATCGTTGCAATCAGAAGAAAAAAATGATATTTCCGAGGATGCACAAAACTGATATATGTCCATTTAATTCAAGAGCAAAGAGACCATATTATGGCATTCTTTAGAGTGGGTTCAGTGTCGTATCAGGACTCTTCTTCTGTCAATGGACTCAGACGCAGGCCACACAGGCTGATCCATGCTGGTCAATATCTTCCTTTCAGCTGAGCCCAGCATGACCCTCGGCCTGAGCACGGAGCGAGCCATTATTTAGAGGGGCCTTGGAGTACAATAACTGCAACCGATAGCCCTTCCTGCTGTTGCATCCTCATAAATCATTCACTGTTTACAGCTATTCAAAATGGATAGCCAGGGGAAGCTGTGCAAGATGTGGGGAAATGAGCATACCTCACTGTAGCTGCCTCATACATTACCTCACACTCTAAAAGAGCCGTTGAAAAGGCTGCATCCTCTCCGACAGATATCATTATGGTCCGGCCTGATCGCAATCAATAACGTTCGATTTGTCATTATATATCCTTGGGGATGAGTTACTGGCATATTATGTAAGCATGCTATTGCCTGTTGCCTAGGACTGTAAAAGCTGAACATCTCTGCTGCCCCTCTTCTATCTCCTGTCATCCTGCAGAGAGATGTCCAAAAACACTCTGCCAGAGATGCTCATCGTTTATTCTGTTTGTGCGTTTTCATCAGGCTCAGGCTAACAGTCAACATTAGCGGATTCTGTGGGTGCTGCTCGCTGCGGTTTCCGAGCTTCCGGGGAAAAATGCTGTTCTCTCCGAGAGAGAAGCAATTCCAAAGCCTCTGCTGAATGGCAATGACCACGGGGTCGTCGGCGCGCAGAGCGAGGGACGAGGACATGACAATAAGAGTGAGGGAATCATCAGCGTTATTCGATGTGTGTATATCCCCGCCTCTCGCTGTGACTGTCCGACATCACATACTGCAGCGACGTGTCTGTCACAGGCCACACTCTACACTGAGGTCAGATACAAGGTCTTCCCTGCATAATGTCTACAGTTTATGTCAGATGATGTGCCTTTGGGCTCGTGCGGACCAGAAGCGGAACAGACACACACATGCAGTGCCATTTATGCTGCAGGCCTGTGAAGAGCTTTTTCTACACAGTCCAGCAAACCCTCCCTGAGTAAAACACGCTGCATGAAGGAGAAACGAAGTAGGAGATACTCACATTTTGCTCCAACAGATGAAGCAACAGCGTCCCAAACCTTTTGACAAATAATTCTAGCAGTCATAGTATTTTATTTTCAGCCACTGCTGTGACTTGTGATTGGATAAACACAGAGTACATCTATTCATTTCCCTCTCTTTCTCTATCTGTATTCCCAAATATTTACTGAACATTTTATTATTGCGTTTGGACATAACGCACTTTGTAGCACTGATGCATTCTACTAGCTAGTAATGCCAGTTGTCCAAGAAAAATCCATATTTTCTTTTCTATCAAGACACTGACAAGAGAGACTGAAGAAAGTACACAGATTGTGTCTAATTAGACAAATTTTTCAATAAATTCAGCATAAAAACTGCAGTTTTTTGTTCATAGTTTTGGATTATTTGAAGTCCCACACACACACTGGTTTTAGTTGATGGGACAGAAAACAGGTGATTTAATTGGTCATAAATGAAGGGAGGCCCACGACAAATTGTAAAAGCACATTCCTCTAAAACCAAACGTGCAGTTTTTGTCACATGCCGTTGATTAACACAAAAAGAGCTTCTGGGAGTCATTCCAGCAAAGTGTAAGTTACTTCTAAAGTTCTCTCGAGCAGAAATGCATAATAAAAGGAAAAACTGCATCCAACTGTGGAGAAATGACAAGGTACAAACAACCGGGTCTTCTTTGCGGTGCGGCTGAAGGCCGTCGATGTGGACCTTCACGCTGAACTCAAACCTCGACTGGTAGATGGACTCAATATACACGGCTCACAAAGCACAGCAAATGCAGATAAAAAGATTGTGTTTTAAAAGAGCTGGCCCGGGAGATTTTTTAAACTGGAAATTAAATTGTTAAAATAGGCTTCTGTTTTCAAATGAAAGAGGAACAGGTCCCTTTGAAGAGTGAACAAAAGTGAATTTTGCTTCCTCGTATTGCCACCTTTTAAAAAAAATGGCAAGAAAAGATGAATCAGCCATGTACAATGCAATAATTTGGTGGCCCAAGTCTCCACGTATCTCTCCATAACAAAGTTGCTTCTGTTCATTTTTCTGTGACATTGTCTTCAGCTCGTCTTATCACGTAATCCTCTTATGAACGCTTCCTTCCGCCGTCGAGGAACCACAACAAAAGCCCTCTATTTCCTCACCGCTTAATGGGACGCATCCCAGAAGAACCCGCTGAACACTTTCTTACAGTTGAAGACAGATATGAATGTGCACGAAGGGATTCTAATGAGCACAGGGTTCGAGTTCTCGACGCTGATGTAGTGGTGGGGCACTAGTAGCACGATGAAACTGCCAAGAGGAAATGTAACAAGTATGATCAAAACAAGAGCAAATATTAAGCGGACCAAAAGGTGTTCTCTTAAAACGTAAAACAGGAACGCAGAAAGCAGCATGTCATGGAAATACAAACATGCATTGACATACTCCCATTCCAATACATCACATTGTTTTCTGGAACAAGCTTAATTACATGATAATAACATTTGTTGCACACCCAGTGGTGGTATTAAACACCTCAGTGTGCCTAGTTTGGATCCCAGGGAATCCCCCCCCTAGGGAACACTAAATCAGTGGGCATAAAGGTTTTTTACAAACAAACAAAAACAGAGAGACGATATAAATAGATTAATATCCTGTGATCCTATCCACAGGGTTACCTTAAGATTTCAAGACACAAAATGAGAGTTGAATTGGCTGATGAATTGTTACGATGGACAATGTTCGCTTTGCGACATCTACCTCTGAGGTGAAGTGAATACATAAGCAGGGACGTGCACAAAAACAATATTCTTAAAGCGGCATGTGTTGTACCTCTGGGAGTCCAGCAGCTCCCTGGGTCTGATGATGGCCTTGACCAGGGCGTCAGGTCGCACCAACTTCTGAGGCGATGTTTTGGGGCTGGAGTCCGACTCTCCGCTCTCCTCGTCCCCCATGGCTTTAACGTAGCTGCTGCTCCGCATCCGACGACAAGGGATCTCGTCTTCCTTCCCACCGCCAGGGTAACCCCCCCAGTCATCCTGGGGCACCTGGGTGGCATGGGGAGCGTAAACAGTCATTGTAATAAAATATTTTTTTGGTCAATTGTCATATTAACATCAGGCTGCCCGATGAATGTTTATCCACCTTCCCATTTATTTCTGCTTTAGTTTCATCACCTCCTGAGGAAAATATCTGACTCTGTAGCTGCTGAATGTTCATCAGAGGGATCTGTCTTTGGATATTGTTATGCATCCTATAACTCTTTTGCAAGACTGTACGTGTTGCCTGTATCTTCACAATACCGGAGGTAAAATGTCATAATAGTACACTCAGGAATATTCCCACCTCTGCATTACAAGAGCACAACAATACAGTCTTGAATATATTATACAAGGATTTTATAAAGAGATTTTTCTTAACTTCTGAACCCCGTAGATCTAAATGGAGCAATGTTAACGCATTGAAAACATCAAATCCAGTGTTTTTCCCAGTGATGAAGCATCGTGCTATTTTATAGACACTTGAATTGAACCCCCTTTCTCTCGCACAGTTAGTTCCACCATTGAGTTGCACAGGACCATTTTCCACGATGAATCAACACACATTAAAGCCTTCCCCACAGCTGCTCAGTCTTTTAGCTCTCCTGTAGTTTGGCCAGGTTAAAATCTGCTGAAAACCCCTTGACTGAAACGATGTCATGAATTTGGCTGGGCTGTTAATCATAATTACTGGCAATATACAGCTTGAAAATGGAGAAAGGGAGCTCCCTTTGTGTACCCTCGTCGTAGCTATCGCACATGGAGACCTGCCATCAAAACAAGCAGTTTACATTTAGAGCGAGAACAGGGTGTCTCACTTGCGCTCGTCTTTACTACATATGGAGCGAATATTTCACGCCGATCACGACAGTCTTAAATGTTGAATGTGGAGCGAGCAGGAAGACAAACAGAGCGTCTTGGATACAGGCTCTCTGCAGCAGTAAGTTAATGCACTTTGACATTAGTCTGGCATGCTTTGCTCACAGAGGCAATTTTTGTTATTGTAATCCATTTCAAGCAGACCAAATGTAACTGATATAATAGTACAGAACATCTGTGAATACAGATCGTGTGGACCAATTATTTTCTGAATCATGGTGTGAAAGAAAAACGGGGTTCCATTATTGTTCGTGCCATTATACACAAGACGTGGAAATGTTATCAAGTGATCCTTTCTGTATTAGAGGTGGTGGTGTGGTTTATTATAATCTGCGGGATCATTTCACCCGCTCGTTGTAAACAACTGATGATGACTGTTCCCAAGCTCATTACACACAAGACCACTCTCTCTTCCCCTGTCTCTAACTCACACACACACACACACACACACTCTCTTGCTTTGCGTTAGTGAACCAGTACAGCATAATTCAATCACTGGGACAACAACAGGAGCTGCTGAGTCAGGGTCTCCTTCAAACACACGCGTAGACGACACAATACGACAGACGCAGAGACCCTCTGCGGTCGCACAAAAGCACAAACCTCTCTCGCTTCTCTTCCCCCTGTTTCCCTTCCTTTACTTTGCTGACGATGTGTGCTTGAGCTGGACGCGCATTTACATGGTCAATGATTTTGCACTCATAAAATATGACATTGTCAGTAATCATCACATTCTATGTGGAAGTTGAAGGCCTCAGTGACGCATCCATCCGTCTCTTTAACATCCTGGCAGCCGGGTCAGCCTTGGCCCGGCTCTAGATTTCATTAAGTTAAATCTGACTTATATTGACTTGACTTTATAGTGAGACTGGACCAGAGCTGTACTAAAGAGGAACGTTAAAATAGCCTCCCAACCACTATTCCTAATTCAAATACTGTATCAATGTGTTGTTGTGCTTAAAGCACTGATTCTATGTTCTTCTCAAACTCTCCTCAGTGACTAACTCACTACTCACAGGTTCACAATGAACAGGGCGGCAGCTGACTGGCTGTGGGAAATGTCAGGAGGAGATAGGCTGCATCCAAATGTCACTAATGCGTCAGACTCGAATCACTTTCGGATGCAAATGTCATCTATTTGGAAAACAACAATTGAAAAGCAATTATTATTCAAAGAGATACAAAAACAGACATTATCCATTTCCAACACTGTACCGTCAAGAATAGAAAACCAGCAGTTTCGTACCGGAAAGACAAGAACAGCAGCTGGAATTGTGAACGAAATTTTTTTTTAAAATGCAAACACGTCAGACGCGTCCCATGCAATTCTTCAACAACAATGAAGGTATCCGTTCGTTTACATCCTGGAAAAAAACCGACTTCCCCCTCCGACACCAATTCTACTAACCCCTGGCATCAAAGCACGCCCACACAATTACTATTCTAACGAGTGTCACATCAAATCAAAACAGCTTGAATAATTGATCAATTATGGCTTTATTACAGCCCACTCTTTGTTATTCACAGAGACTGCAGAGTCAAAGCAGCCTTTGACTCTTATCTTTCATCTATATTGGGATGATAGCATTGGGGGGGGATGGGTGGGTGATGATTGATGCTGATTATGGTGCATCCACTCGGTCTGTAAAGCTCGGTAACAAATTTTACGGCAAGGATGGTGTTACATCATAACAAGCAGGTAACGGCAAATGTATACGACGCATGGAGACAAAGCCGTGCAGAAAGGGACATGCATGAATTTGGAAAACTTAAGCTTACTGCCACGCCCCCTTTTTCCAAAACATGCACGCACAGATGTACACCCCGAACGCACACTCAAACACACACTCTGATAAAACAGGCATGCACCAGCTACCAAATGGAGTCGATGGGTTAATTAAGTCTTGGAGGGGTTTGATATTTTTAGACGTCTAATTAATGAACGTAACGCCAGAGGACAGGCGCAAGCTGTGGTGAGATTTGTTTAATTTGGATTCGCTGATAAACTGAATAGATTGCAGCGTGTCTCCTTGTGCAGATAACGAAACAGCAGCGCGCTCCTATCGATTGCTGGGAAAACACAAATGGCGCCCCAGCCTGTTCAATGGAGTTGAAATAGGGTCACTTGTCATCATGAAACAAAGATCCTACAAAGGGAAGGCCATGGGATTCAGTGGTGAGCATGCATCCGCAAGTCATGTGCAAGTATTCTGTGTATTTTCGGGGGCGTTTTTGGAGGATTCCACTGTTCCTAAATAAATGCGCCGCATCCTGTTCTGTTCAGACTTGAAGCCCTTTGTGAATATCAGCCCAAGTTTGTGGGAGCAGTGTGAAAATTCACAGCTCAAGTGTGAAGATCCATAGTTAAAGTCACATTATCACAAAAGCAGAACTTTCACTTCCTATCATTTTTTTTGGATTGTGCTCAATTAAGAACAGGAATGACTTGGGGAAAATGATTTGCCTTTTTTCTGATGACAACAACTCCTCACACATACCGTGGAGCTCTTTTAGCTCTTCAACTTTGCCAATAAATTAACATCGGTGAAATGGATCAGTGTCTCATAGCAGGATTATGCAGACATTGGCATATTGGCTGTGTGTGTGTGTGTCTTTACTTGCAGTGCTTTGATCTTGTGTGTATTTATGTGTGTGTGTGTGTGTGTGTGTGTGTGTGTGTGTGTGTGTGTGTGTGTGTGTGTGCTGGCAGGCCTCAGCCAATGCTCCTGCAGTGCAGCAGTGCATTTCATTGATTAACTCTGCGGCTCTATCTATATACAGCACCTCTCCCACGAAGAAACATAAGTCATTGTCATTAAGTTACGAAATAAAGTGAGATAGACAGAGAGAGAGAGAGAGAGATAGACAGAGAGAGAGAGAGAGAGTTAGAGAGCTCAATCATTGTTCTATCATTCCCACCCACCAGCCTCCAGCCCCTCACTTGCTCCCACAGGATTGCATGGATATGCTGTTTGTGTGTGTGTGTTGGAGAAGGTGCTGTTTTCTTTTTTCTCTCTCTTACTAGCCAACAGTTACCCTACCTGAGCAAACGCCTACCGCACGCCCACCACCAACTCTTCCTCTCTCGTCTCTCTCGTTCACACATACATACGCCCACACATGCGCCACTGTGTCTGTGTTCGCCTTGTCTCCGTGTGGTTTATTTGCTGACACTTTATGCGTTCAGATGTTAGCAAGGAGGTGTAAACAGACGTGCTCGACGAAAAGGAAAAACTGATCAACCGACTTCCATACTCTTGTCCTTTTGATTGATTCTAATAGTGGAAGAAAAAACCAATGCTATTTCTGAAACCAACTCTGAATCTAAGTCTAACACTCACCAGAATATTGAGCCTTAGTGTCGAACAACTTATAACTAGACCAAGAGTCTTCAGCCATGCTGAGTGCTTTGAGCTAAATGCTAACTTTAGCATATAAAAATGCCCCCAAATGACTGTGCTAGCATGCTGGGGTATCATAGACTGTATATAAGAAGTGTTAGTGGTCTGCGTGACGTCACCCATTGGTTTGTGGATTACAGTTTGAAGCCTCAAGATCGGCATTTTGGCCATCGCCATCTTGTTTTTTTGCAACCATAAAAGATACGAGAGGATGGAGCTAAGTACAACTGAATGCTCAATAAGACACATCCAGGCAACCAAAATGTTACATTCACCTTTCATGGACCGCAAACAAACCGTGAAAGGGTTAAAGTTGTAAGACGAAAACACGAAAAAACAGCCAGACTGAACAACGCCTCGGTAACAATTTGTCAATTGATAAGAGCAAAATGAAGCAAAGTGCAATGGAAACTGACTTAGTGAATAAATCATGATGTACATGAATTAAGTGAAGCTTCTTCACCAACTCCGGTAAAAACAAATCTGGCTCCTTAGCTTGCCAGATTTGTGATTTTTTTACTTTAGCTGGTCTGTCTGCTGATGGTGCTGGGGAGATACCATAGAGTTGGTTTATTTAGAGACTTTTCTAAGTGAATGGCTGCCTATGGGAGACTGGGGAGAGCTGTTCAACAGACGGAACAGGACACATCAGAAAGAAGAAACAACAAATCAAAGCCAGTACAATAATGTGAGGGGTCCCTCTATCTAACACCATTACATTCTCTAAACACCATGAGAAGCTACAAGGTACTGTAAGTCCTGGACGGGGCACCACATGGCATGAGCTTCTATGTTACAAGACTCTAATAAAGTGACGAAAATGCTACTAAAGCAGCACATACTGGTATTAAACCCTCAAAACATTAGGACGCTATCATAGCTGGCCGGTCGTATTGATTTGGCGTGGGAGAGCAGCTGCACACACAAAGAAGATATGGACGAATGTGCTTAACAATTAAATGGTTATAGCCTGACAACCTCCTCTGAGAATTGAAGGAAACTTAAGGTTTGAAGTAATAAAACACAAATATGAGCAGATGCTCGCCGTCACGGTGGTAACCACAGAGCCACGCTGTCGCCTCAGGCAACAGAGATGAGTAACATTAAGCTACAAACCGCCGTCTGATCCCAGAGTCAAGGCCTGATAGCTGTCTGGGAACCCCCTTAATAAAAAAAAAAAAAAAAAGAGTTAGGGAACCCCAGTGTGGTGGTGTTACTGTAGCTTTCAGTCACAGTGCCAGTTTTGTTTCTGCTGCTTTGCACTTCACTTTTGTAATTTAATCAGCTGCCTCTCTGCCTCTCAAGCTCCACCTTTGGCAAGCCAACACGACAATTAATTGGCTTATTAAATCCCTCCGCACTGCCCTATCAGCAAAACGATCAAAGACTAATCCTGCCTTTGTACTACAGGACTGCATGCAGGGAGAGAGCGGAGTAGCGTTTGCTGGAGCGGCTGACTTAATCAAGGCTGAGAGTTGTCACTGAGACAAAGTTATTGTGCGGTGAAGTTATGGACTGGGTGCAAGGAAGGTGGAGGAGGCTTTAATTACAGCTGTTGCTGCAGTCCAGGTGTATTTGCATATCTAATTTAGAAAGTGTTCACGGAAGAAGGTTTCGCCACAATCACCTCGTTTCATTAATATCAAGCTGACGGTCAAACCTGTGAGCATCCTAAACACTATGTGTGTGTGTGTGTGTCTTGGGGAGGACTAATTGAGGCTAATTTGTGAAATGACTTAGCCAGAGACAGAGAGCGATGGCCAATGCCAGGTCCGATCCCGCAACATTTGTCATTTCAGAGAAAGGGCAGCCAATATCACTCTATCTCTGTCTCCCCCGATGTTCAGTTAATCGATCTCTCACACGCACACACAAACACACACACACACACACACACACACACACACACACACACACACCTGCTGCATTCACACAGAGATTAACAAACAGATACTTCAGCGTGACAAGTCACGCATTTCTTTCTGTCCGCTGTCTCCTCGCCTTTCGCAACACTTCAGAAAGGTTTTCATTCCCTCCGTCATCAACCAAGGACGCAAACAAGGTGACTAGCACATCATCAAACCATCTGGTGTGCGATAAATAGAAAAAAGAAGAAAAAAAACCACCCCCCCCTCCCACACAAGACACACTCACTCACACACAGACAGACATTCAGTGCACACACTCTCCCAGGATACAGCTTATGTTGTTACATTGTAGACAGTTGTGGGTAATCCCAATTCAGCAGCCAGGAAGGGGAAACTTCTCAATGTGACCCCTTCGGTGTGTGCAAAGCATCCTCCCTGACTGTTGGTTCTATCTCTCTGCCTGACAGCTCCTGGTGACGAGCAACGACTGTAGCCACCGTGAGCAAAAACAGCCATCTCTTTTTTCTCCCCTCTGCTTCCCCGGAGCATCCGAATGCGTCCACAGAGGCACAGACCTCGGCGGCGTGTTGCCCCTCAACTTTCTCCCTGGAAACATCTCCCAGCTCCCTGAGAGGGCATTGATTCTCCTCCGGGGGGAGGGACGATGTGTCACCCTGCTCGGATTGGATTGATAACGCTGGGCTAAATTTAGCCCTGCGGCAGAAAGGAGGGGGATATTTTTAGAAAGTGTTTATAGTGCCGCGACTCGGACACTACCTCAGATGAATGACCAAATGGAAGTATTCAAGGAGCTGGGGGGGAGAGGGGGGGCACTAAACCGATCCGACTCTCTCATTGAGAGATTACTGCACTTAGTGGGATTGTAACAATCTTTGAGTGGATGAGTGCACTGCCTGTCCAGTTCTCAATGTTCATCGGTTATGTTTAAAAACACGCTAGTCAAGATGAGTCCTCTAAAACATTTTCTGTTGACGTAAGCTCAGATTGAGTGGTTTCCTTGGCTCCATTGGCTGATTTGAGTAATGTATTGGTTTTCCGTTTACAACAGCCTCTAATCCATACGACACACTCCTGCTTAGAGAAGTGCTCACTTTTCTTTTGGCTGGAGGCGGTACTTACATGACGCTATCAGATATCGCATTGTGGTATATTGAGCAGCGTTGTTACACAATCTATTTTTGCCAGCTTTTGCAATTTGGGATTTTCTTTCACATACCCGCCAGCATGCATATAAAACCTGTGAGACACTTCGGTGTAAAGTGCTGACTCGCTCTGGATTGATCCCCGCGGAGCCATGGGTCTCCCGTAGAGCCTATCGTGGGCTAAATGCTAACCTTCTTCTCAGGGCTGAAACCTATGCAAAATCGAAGCAACAACGCTCTCTGGTCTTTTCTTCTCACATTGCTGAGTCTTCCCCTCCAGCGCAGATCATTTGTGGAGTTAATTGATTTGTCCTGCTGTGCTCGCGCCTTCTGCTGCCAGCCACACGCTGAGCCTGAGGACAGGTTCCCATTGTAATATCCAGGGCAGCCACGAACAACACACTGTCTTTTAGATCAATTGGGAATCCAGCGGGGATGAGCAACTTTTCTACCTTGTCTACTCGCCGCCAACGCCTGTAGAAGAAGATTGCTTTGTGTTGTACGACACAGGGTTAAGTTTTGGGATTGATGCTTTTTTTCCCTCAGGTTCTTATAAATTTTACATTATGGTGAACGGAGGCTCAATCACTGTAGTGGCTGAGAGATGAAATGGATGTTTTTATCATCTCTTCAATCGCTTGTCGCTATCAAATCACCATCTTCTCCTCTCACCAATAACCTCCGAGTACCCATCACCTGGCCACACACAGATCCTTGCATTTAAATACACTAAATATCAGAATGTGAATTTCTCCATTCAAGTCAAATCATCATCAAAGTAATGTCCACAAATGACACATGGCAAAATAAGCCAAACTCACCTGTAGATAGTGGCAGGGCCTGGGGTTGGGCCTGAGGTCGGTGGGTGTCATGGGCTTCTCCAGGTTGAGCGAGGACTTCCTGTAGGCCTCCTTGGCTTGGCTGACCGTTAGCGTTGACCAAGAGCTCCTCTTCATGAACTTTCCCTCTGGCGCCATGCTTATGCTCTCGCAGGCTGAGCACTTGACATCGTTGTTACTCTTGGAGGTCTTCAGCGACAGTTCTCCAGCCAGGTGGCCGTGCATCGAGTCAGGGTAGCAGTGGCCTATGTGGTCCACAGGATGCCGTGACATGACGCTGGGCGTTCTGTATGTGCTGTCACTATCCAGGTTGTCGTCCGAACTCCACCAGCCTCCCGAGCGTTGCTTGCCGCTGCCGTCAGACTTACGTTCTTTGCTCTTGCTGCGTTTGCTGTGTTTGTGGTGGCCTTGGTGGTGGTGATGGTGGTGGTGTGAGTTGTCCCGTTGCGAGTCGCCTTTGGTTCCGTTCATTTTGGAGGAACCTTCTAGAGAGTGCGACTTTGTGAAGAGCTTCTGTACCGAGTGGACCAAGTGGCGTATCCGCCCGGGGCTTTCGTTGCGCTGCTCTGTAGTCGTGGTCGTGGTGGAGGTGCGTTGGTATTGCAGCGTGTGGAAGCCGTCCCGGTGCAGGGGCATCTGCTTCTCAAATTGGTCCAGGAGGTTCGCTGGGATTCGGTTCATTTTGCCGCTGCCGCCATGCGAGGAGGAGCCACCGTCGTCTCGGGAGTCCCTGCCGCCGGAATTGTTGCCGCCGCTTTCCCGCGCTGCGCTGCCATAGTGCATGCGGGGGAAAGTGCTACTAGAGATGGAGTGGTCGGTGGCCGACATGGACACCGGTACCACCATGCACTCAGAGTGGATGGAGCTCCGCGGGGAGCAGCGATGGTGACTCTCGAGGGGGCAGCTCTCTGTGGGGCTGAGGAGGTAGGAGGGGGGCCGTGAGTTGCCATGGTGGAGGTGATGGTCCAGGGAATGGTCGCATTCAACCAGGCCGCAGGTGTGGGCTGAGGTGGGAGAGGTGATGTGGAGCTGGGCAGGGCGGCCGCCAGAGAGACCCTTCATGTTCCTGGGTGGAGAGGAGTAGCTGTCCTCATCGAAGTACTGCGTGGGCGACCATGAATACTGCTGGTCTGAAAGAGAGACAGAATATTAGATCACACTCAGGGTTAAAAAATAAAAAGCGTTTTTCCAGAAAAAGAAATGCATATCACATTAAAAGATGAGGGGGAGAAAAGCCTAGTCGCGAATTACTAGGCTTCGGACAGGTTGGTCATTATCGCCCCATACGCTCACTCTCCCCATCCACTTCAACTACAAAGGACATGAAAAACTCAAAAAGTAGCACATCGGAAATGTGAAAGTGAAATCAACAGATTGCACGTACAAAATCCATCCTATTTCATCTCTGCTACGGCATACTGCAGGAGAGACAGGGAAAAAAGAGAGAACGGAAGAAAGAGAAAGGCAGGCGACAGGTCGGAGCCAGCACTGCCATTTATCCAATGCAAAGTGAAATAATAGCCTATCACTCCGTGGTGCTGGTGTCATCCGTCAAAGCCCCGAGGAGAGCGCTGTGAGGCATACGGCCAGAGGGGCGTCCTTGGGAGACTTGATCACCAAATGCGCCCTCCCTCCTTTTAGTTTCTGTTGGCCATTTAGTCCGAGATTAAAACCCAGTGCTGCGGGCAGACGTCCCAGTACTCTGTTCCATTGTGTTGAACTTAATCGGAGGATGGGTTTACTTTATCTTGATGCCTCACCACCGTATATCGTCAGTCATTACAACATCAGTCCGTTCAGTCACGTCAGAACAATCGGGGTTAAAATTCAATGTGGAACAATAAACACGACCCCGTAAATAATATTTTTGATCATCTGTAACAATTAAAATGTTAAGTATAAACCAATCTCAAGGCCTTCATATGAATACTTTTACACTTTATGAGGTTTAAATTAGCCAATGAGTGACAATTAAGTTATGCTATATAACAAGAACATATAAAAAGTGTAGAATCTTATTAACAACAAGCATTTCTAGTTACCTGCTGGCTGTCTTTCCTCATTACTAGCTTCACCATGAAAAACAGAATATTGTAGCAGAATATCTAGCCCAGGTCATATTTTAAACTTATCTGCATCCTGTCTTGTCCAATCGCAAATAAACAAACAAAAAAAGAATAGCCGTATCTAAGCTTGCCTGCCAAAGTCCCGCCTCATAAACCCGTGCACCTTCACTCTCTCTGCCCCGTCAAATGAAGGAGAGCTTTTATGAGCTACAGTAAGAGAGGGAGAGGAGGACCGGAGTTTTAGGCCAAATTGTAGCACTTTTAAACTATATCAATGTACTGACAAATCAATAAATTCTTAATTATTAAATATCGACATAGATACCATTAAGAAAATGGGCAAGAGGACCGTTGTGGAGGAAAAAGCACCTTAACTTAGCTCATGCAGGTGCTCCAATGATCCAATCTTACTGCTATAGGTAAAATGTTCATACCGGTGGTATTCTCAGTGCTGCTGTTCCTCAAAATGAAGGCCACATTACCCTTCAACAAAACTGGTGTCTGTTTTTTCTTCTTGTCTCAATACCAATAAAACCTTTGTCGATATCTTTACCAGTGAGGACAACAAATGTGTCTTTCCCAGAAGCAGCTCCCTCTTTCCTGTTAAAGTGTAATCTATCATCATGGCGCGCTGGATACGAAGAGCATGCACTCTTCTTTTTTGTCAAAACCTGGCGATTTGGGTGTCTTGTGCTAGTAACTAACATTGCCTAAAGCAGAGATAAAGAGCGGGCTGCAGAGGTCTGGTAAGCTCACTTCTTTCTAACTCCACACCTTCACATTTTTCAGACTCGCAGTCTTCAGCCCCAACCAACGCTGACTCAGGTGACATCACTAGAGCAAAGTTATTAAGACCTCATGCACCTCCTTATGGAGCCACAAAAGCCTCCAGAAGGAGCTCCCCTTCAAACGTTGTGCCATAAAATGAAATAAAAAAAGTCATTTTAATTAACCTGAGCAGGAATGACCAGTCACTCTCAGGGCTCTTAATTTAAATTGCCTTTTTGCTGATGGACAATGTGTGGAATGTTAAAGGCTTCGGACAAAACTAGAAATGAAAGAAAGAAGTCTTTATTAAGGCCCTAAAGAGACTAACCTGCAATGAGGGGTTGGATATATGGTGCGGTATGTTGAAAGTTACTTTGTCCACCTTCTACAACCGTAGAACGGAACACTGGAACACTTTATAAGGTCATATTACACAAACTGCCTCCTCTATTTTCACGACTCAGAAAAGAGATTTTAAATCTCATTGAGACTATCCTGGAAAAATAAAGGTTTGACAAATAAATCCTATAAATTAAATACCTGACAAATAAAGTTACTTTATCACACTTTGTCAAAAATCCTACAGCATTGCCACATTGCTCAAAAAGAGCCAAATGAGGATTGGCAGATTTGCATCTCCGAACCTTTCCTGCAACTACCCAGCAACAATTCAGTTATTAACTTAAAACTTGTTTTATTTACTGGAGGTTCTACATTCAAACACATCTGTGTCAGCTTCACTCACACAGGTTACAAACCAGACCGGGCTTCTCTGTTGAACCCCCCCCCCCCCCCCCCCATGCCCTGTCCCTGCACCCTCAGCATGTTTGTCACTGGGTATATTGAGGATTTTCCTCGTGATTATTTTGCCAACAGCTCTAAGAAAGCCTCATTTTTGCAAATCCAACCCGTCCGAGATCACAGGAACGACTACTGTGATGTTAGTGACTTGTGACTAAGGGTGGCTGTTTCTTTTCATCTTTCAAATTGGATAAAATGTATTCCATTCAAACTTATTTTTAATGAGGTCTAAGATCTCAACCCCTGAGGTACAGCCTTGCTCTTCCGTTTGCTGTCGTCTTCCATCTGTCGAGATGATAAAAAAAATTCTCGTTGTTTACCGGCCTTACACGAGGACGTCTAACTCCGCAGCCTGATGCAAAATGAACCCAGGCTGCTGCTCTAAGCATGCATGAGGACATTTCTCCTCAGGAGGGACTGCTTTGGTAAGGCTGCACATCGCAGAGCTGAACATGCAGAACATGCAATAACATCACTCCGGAGTACAGCTCTACAGGCTAAATCAGGTGCGCTTCCTGAGCCCGAGTCCGGTTAACTGCTTGCTAGTCGTTGCAGCAGAAGGATGATGGTGCATGATTGATTGATTTGATGCTACATTTCTGTCTGAAGTTATGTCACTGTCTTACTCCAAGGCCTTTCTCTGACGGCTGACTCTTCCTTGAGGTATCTCAGGGAGCTGCTCAGAATAAATTATCTACCGGCGGAGTTACGGCATTTCCTGGGATTACACACGACAGATGACAGACTCATCCGGCCTCCATATCTCGTTCTCCTTTTTTTTCTTCTTCCACCTCTTCCTCTGCTGATACAAAATTAAAGTTTTGCTTAAGGAAAGGAAAAAAAAGTATAGACGCACGATTCAAGGAGTGAGTCCTACAACACATTTCGAAGGCTATTTCATATTTTACACGAGACGGCTCGAAGGGAAAGCAGCTCTCTCTCTCGGTGAGTGTGAGTCCTTCTGGCGAGTGCTCTGCAAACGTGGGGAGGAGACAAGTACCTGTGACACCTGTGGACAGAGAGAGCTGCTTGTTGTTTTTACACTGATACCAGCACCTGCCGTCACATTATCGGCTTCCTGGCAAGGGTGCCAACTGCTGAGATGGACTGCTAGGATGGGGGATGAATTTAGAAACTGGCTGGCAATTAAATGTCAGCACAATATCCAGCATCATCATCTTTGAGTGTCGGGCCATCGTTGATAGGAACAATAATTATCATGCGGATGAAGACGAATGAGACTATTGGATATTTTTAAGAAAGGAAAAGACAGGGGTCCTTAATGTTGTCCTCTGTAAAACAATCCACTTGACATATAGGGGTTTTCAGTCCTCCATGTGATAAGCAGACATTTCCCTCAAGAAAAAATGAACCAATCCCATTCAGCTCAACAATTGGCACATTGGGCAATCTTCCGATCATGTCTGACCTAACACCTGAACCAACTTCCAGCTCTATGATGTAGTCAAATCCCTCTGAGCTCGACGGAGATAAAAAAAAAAACACCTCATATCAGCGGTGGAGAGTCAGAGGAAGAGGCTCATTTATTAAGGGCTTTTGTTTTGTGCTGCTGCTCCGCCCGAGTGCAGAGTGTGAGTAAAGGTCGTTTTGCTCCTCTTAACACATTAGCATTTAAATAGCATTGTATCTGCACAGAGTATCCCTGACAGCCCCCACTCCTCCACCGGCCCGGACCTTAACCGGAGTTGAAAACAAAGTTAAAAGATAATAAAGCGCTGGACTAGACTGAGAGATCAAAGGCGTGCGACCTTCAGACTTGGCGGTTAGCGTGGTGGGTCGCCACCGCACTAAGTGACAGGCGTGTGTGAGGAAGAACTCCCGATGTTTAGGCCACACATGAGAGACTTAGGATGGCGGCTTTTAATGTTTTTGCATCAGCGATGAGATCTGTCATTTCGGAGTTTTCTGGCATCAAACGCGCCAAAACTGCTTCAGTACTTGTTGTGTTTTGTGCCCCCTGTAGAGAATCTGAACACTTGGAAACATCTGTCATGTTCATTTCAATCCTACACGCTTTTAGATTGGCTTAAAAAAAATCTCTACTGTGCAACACATGTTAGTAGCGGAAACCAGAATGATTCAGAACATATTTCCAAAAGGCTATTTCCAGCAGCATCCCTTCCAACTGGCCGGAGGGAAGTCACACCCCTCATTTTCGACAGAGGAGCTTTCTTATCCGTCTCCCAAAGGTTAAATGCTCTCCGCAGAATTCTGGCCTTTCTTTAGAAAATCAAAAGGAAGGGGAATTATGTCCTCAACCCTCGGTGCAAATCAAGCAATGGTTCTGAGCTATTAGATTGGGGAAGGAGGCAGCGGACAAAGAGGCAAAGCAGCAAATCTGTCAGCTTTGCAAGCCTCATGATATCCACCACAGCAGCTCCGCTCAAAATAAGGCCCCAGCTTATGGCTCTGGCAGATATCCTGCTCACTTGTCCATCCACGTGACGTGCACATCGTGGGCTGAAACTGAACCCGCTGCATTTTAATTGCTAATGCGATGCTCAACTAACGGAGCTGTTTCAAACTGCCACCGCAATTGGGAGCCAATCACTTGTCACTGATACATTTTTTTCTCATGGACCATCTGTCTCTGGCCGAGCGTGACACCTAAAATGGCAGAAAAAAAACCCCCTCTGTTCCTTTCCGTGTTTGCTGCTACGACTGAGCCCTGATGCTGAGACAAAGAGTCTGTTGTATTGCTTTGTGCTGAGTCAGCACTGCTTGTGTCACACGAGGACATGTATGTTCGCATGGCTGCTCATGCAGTCACGCGACGGGGGAGAACCCGCTCTTACAACTGGCCTTAAATCAAACTGGGAATTCATGCTGGGGGGGGGGGGGGGGATTCAGAGCACAGCCGGTGCGACTGAGCCTACACCACAACGATGATTCAGCAGTACGCACACGCTCGCCTCTGCGAAAATACACAGGGACACTCTGGAGTCTATGATGAACTTTATCACCTGTGTTAAAACAATGACATTCAACACAGTAAAACAATAACTGTGATTAGCAGATGCACAGTTCACAGGGAATGTACATCATGTTGCTTTTATTTTGGAAACATCTGACTAAAGTCCCATTGCAGAAAATAGAGATATCATCGTCAAGTGTTGTGCTTTTCCACAAGTGTGTTTGCATATCTAAGAAGATGCACTGGGGTTGCATATGGGGAATTGAGACCCTTGCATTAACTGGGAACTCTGGCCAAGAGGTACAAGAAAACAGCTGCAGGTGGATCAGCGAGAGCATAAGATGCTCAAGAACAAGGTTCCACTGCTTTACGTCACAAGCAGATAAAAGAGATCTACCTCCCCTGCGACTGCCTCATCAGGTGGTACTCTCAGGTAGGTGGTCCCAGACAACCACTCTGACGCATTAAAACTGGAAAGAAGATAAGCTAACAATCTATTCTGTGACGTTGGCATTTTTACTTTGCAACCTCAAAGACAGTGTTCTGCTAAAATATAACCATATAATCTAATTGAGATGAAAGAAATAAAAAAAGAAACTTAAACACTACTCTGTGATGATTTATTCACAGTTATGTGATTAAAATGACACAAAAATAATCCAATTCACCTTTATTGGCCAAGTATGTGAATACATGTACAAGAAATTTGACTTCTCTTGCATTGCTCTCAATGTACTGACACAGCAATAGGCATACAGTAGCAACTAGAAAGTTAAAAACTAACAGTGGGAAAGATATGCAAAACTCCACCAAACTGCTGAAACTCAGAGGCATTCAAAATAACACTGCTATCATATAATCTTCAAGTCGGCCTATATTGTGTTCACTGTGCCACTACCCGGGTCCTGTATGGTGCGTGTACGTTTTGATAGTTGCTTCATTGGATTAAATCCAACGTGGCCAAAACAATAAACAACGACTCGTCTTTGACATGTTGATAATTCATGATAATTCATTTTTGAAATGTTTTGAACTAAAATACTGTCCTATAGCTTGTTGCGCTGTAGCCTCTAGCGGTTCCTGTTGCACCAAGCTGCATGTGGCTATTCTTACACACCTGAGAGGGCTGTCTGGATGTGAGAGATGTCAGAAAGAGAGACCCTCGCCACCGCTCCCACCCTCCCAAACGATCGAAGCCTACAACCCACTATCTTTCTCCCAGCAGGGGGGAGGTTTGCCTGCAAGCACAGAGGGGTGGATTACAGGAAGGAGAAGCTAGCGGAGGTAAGCGGGTATTCTTAGCTTCTGTAAGGAACAATTATAATTGAGGGAAGACAATTTGCGCGTGGCTGTATTGTTTTGGAAGAGTCCGTGGAGTTACCAGGCACAGGAGATACAGATTGATCCTGATGTGAACAGGACTACAGCAGCACATATGCATATTCCTGTAAACCCCTCCAAAGAGCTCTGCACACAAAAGTCTCTCAGCCTCGGCACTAATCTCTTCAAAAATGATTAGGCTATTGGCAAGCTGTCCCAACAAACATAAAATGGCAATTTCTCTTCTCTAACACCCAATTCCACCTACAGAGTGGCGAGCTGAAGGCAGCCATAGTATTTAGCTGCAGAGAGATTACGGCGGCCAGATAAGGAGAAGCCGCTGAATGGCTGAATACTTATCGTGAGTTTGCTAATGACGAAGTGTGTTATCTGCGCTGCGCTCAGCGCTCCTCCTCAGCTCCTCTCTCTCTCTCTCTCTCTCTCTCTCTCTCTCTCTCTCTCTCTCTCTCTCTGCCAGTCAAAGTGGACGGAACGATAGGTGGTAGAAATAAATTTAAAATAGTGTCAGGATCAGCGTTCCTTGTTCCTCCCAGAATGACAATTGATGGGGCTTTTGAGCTTCCCAAACGTTCTGGTTCCTCTTTTGTATTTTGCAATTGAAGACAAAAGGCTGCATTAGCAATGCTTACTGAACATGTACAGCCCATCTCATATTCAACATCACAACTGCAGCAGCAACGGTGTCAAATTGTCTCGCAATCTATTGTATCATTTCTTATTCAAGCAAAGGGTCTCCTCAATCTGAATCTTTTCAAAGACCCCATTTAAGTTACAACAGCCCCAGAAATTGACTTGGACTCCAACAAACAGACTGCATGGGCTTGCATTTACATGGTAGCATCATAAATCCAGTGCAGCTACCCAGCTATGAATAACTCATGCTGAATGTGAAATTCTGCCACAGGAAAAGCCCTGTCTGTGTCTGTGTGTGTGTGTCTGTGTCTGTGTCTGTGTGTGTGTGTGTGAGAGAGAGAGAAAGAGAGTAAGTCACATCTTATGTAACAGCCAGGACTGCATTCCCAGGCAACTTGTTAGAGGAAGCCTCAGAACTGCTCCTGGTTGCCGTAGCAACACGCTCTGAAGTTCCCATCATCCTTTGCAGCCACTGAGGAGTTCAGGACAAAATGAGAGATAATTTGATATTGTCAAACTGTTATTATTTGCAGGGCTGACGTTAAAAACAAACACACATGCCCATAAAGAATCGGATGTTTTTTTAAAGCTCCGGTGAGCAGCGGGTTCATCACTGACTGTATCCCGGCAGACGGGGGAAGGTCCACACCAGCCCCCCGTCCCCAGAGACAATCCCATCACGGAACTGATTTTAAAAACACTACAGGTCCCCTGGGCCCTGCAGGCATCCACACTCCTCAGCCTGGAGAAGACAATTGAAAACCTTTCCCCTCTAATGTAATTTCCCTCTCTACAGACCACAGCGGAGCAGAGGGTGGGGGGGGGGCCAAAAGGACTTTTGGGAGACAGAAGTGATACCGACAGTCCCCTTCAGATCCTTGTCTCTCATTCGCCGGTTTCTCCAAAGACAGCCGGGACATTAGAGGCACAAAGTCAATCAGTGCATTAAAGGATTTGCTGTGATGTTAATCAGGACAAAATCTGATTGGAGAAATTACGTTGCACTGACATTATTTGAGGGTGGGAAACAATTAGCACTGATAAGAGTGCTATGCAATCTCTTAAATGCTACAATATGCACTGTATGACTGGAAGAATTCATATACTCACAGGTTAAAATGACAATCACGTTTGTGTGCACACAGACACCCGATTAACGCCCAGCGTTGACTTGGATGGAGCAAGGTTGCATGTCGCTCTGGGGAATGAAGGTGAACCTGGACGTGTCTGATAGTAAAACGTAATTAGTGTAAGTGCCTGTTCTAGTGTTTTACTGGCCTCATTTCACAGCGGTGAAATGAAAGAAGTGCTATTGACAGTGCCCGGGGTGCACCTAAACGCATCATACAAAAAGTATTTACCACCCAAACAGCAGATACAACCACTCCGTGGAGTTCAGCTGATAAACTAGAGCGACGGGCTGTAGAAAGCTATTATGCGCTAAAGAAGTGATTCCCAAACTGGAATCTGGGGACCCCCAGGGGTCCGTGGCACTCTATCCACTAGAGTCCAATAAATGATTTGCTATGAACTGCTAAATTGCGCTGCATCATTAAAAAGTGCATATCTACAGAAGGGAATCATTTGAGCCAGTAAAACAAACATATTGTGTCCTTTACTCCCACCCACAGCTTTGGGCCAATAGAAACTCTGATATGATTGTGACACACAGCAATAAGTTTATTATTCTTAAGTTGAAGCACTAAAAGTCTGCTTCAGATAAGTATGTTTAAATATCTCTACTTATTAGGACTATGCCAGTTTTGTTACTGTTCATCTTCTGAAAGTGTTTAAGATCAATTACTTGAAATGTCGGCTATAAGTTCTGTAAGTTTAGTCCAAATGCAATTTAATAACAAATAACAAATAAAGGATTATCTCGTTAGATCTTATCTCAACATGATTCAAATTGAAAAGTTTCTATTTGTCACTATGAAACACGTCTGATGTATTGAGTTTAAAAAGTTTTAGAACACAAATAGTTCCCCAGACAGTCACTCAAACCACACCACTCTAGTGATAATTGAATGCAGCGAGAGCGCTGATTTCGTTTACCCTCAGATCCAACACAAGCAGCAGTAATGGGATGAAAGGTGATGCGGAAAACCTGGATCTAGGCTTTGAGATCAGCCAGACTGGATCGGATTCAAGGCAGCTGGCACCTGGTGTTTGAAGTGAGCGACACAGACGACAAGTGAAAGAAACACACACACACACACACACACACACACACACACACACACACACACACACGAAATAGAGAAAAACATATTGACAGCAGGCGTTGGGATTGATCGCTGACAGGCCAAACATGTCTCCCATTTTACGTTTGTATCCCTAACTTCACAAACTTTGTCTTCTTATTCCCATGGGTCTGCTTCCGCTGAATCTCATCGACAAGCCTATTTTTGAATCTCTGCGAGGCGAGCGGGTGTAAATGAATGTCAGACCGGTTGGCACACGCTTGTAGTTGCGTGTGGGAATCCGTGCGCTGTCAGATCGAGAGTGTGCACGAAGAAGAGTGGCAGGCATAGGTATGGTTAGTATTGTGAGGAACACTCTGCGTCGTAACCGGAGAGCACACAATATGACTCTCCTCTTGAGGAACACTCTTTGCTGCTGAAATGCATTGTAACTTGGCAGCAATATAATAAAAAAAAACATACAGGCAGCAATGCCTGTTTGTAAAGCCTTGTGGTTAAAAATACACCTTTGAGTATATCATTTATTCTCCATGTGTCGCAAAACAGGCTTCAGAATGAACATTTATGAACCGTTGATGAAGATTGTTTGCCAATATGTGGACTTACATCACGGCTGGGAGGCCGCGCATCTGAAGATGCGGCTGAAGTTCAACACTGCTCTCGAAAGCAATCTTTGACGTCATTATTTCTAAAGCGAGTGGAGCCACAACAGATGTCCATCCCTCCATCCCTCCATCCCTCCACCCCTCCATCCACCCACCCAGTCAAGACTCTCCTCGTTCATTTCCTCCGCGCTTCGAGCCGGAGGTCGCTTAGAAACGATGCGCGAGCACGTCACAGCCAGGACCAGAGTGTTTGTCTTTGCCGGGGGCCACGCACAGTGCACGGAGAGATGTGACGGTCGCACACAGAACAGCAGCCACCAGCTGTGTCCTCACTCGGGGGGGGGGGGGGGGGCGCCTGATCCTAGGAGGTCCGTATCTCCAGATTCCAGGCGACCAACAGTGGCCCCGTCTCATTTCAAAGGCTCTTCCCAACGGGGTTTAGACATACTGCCTTCCTACACACGTCATCATTAGCAATTTGTAGTAAAGACCAAACTGTTCATCAACTAATCGAGAAAACAACCCGCGTGTAACGTCACTGCTTCACACCAGCTGCGCGTTGTAAAATGTCCTCGTCAACAGGCAACGTTGAAAATTCAAATCAACAAGAATAATAATAGCAGAATAATTGCAGCAATCTAATACGGCCCTGGTCTCCTCTCCAGTATTTGCATCGCTGTATTTCTTGGCAGCTATTATTACCATCATTATTATTTTTTTTAATCATGCATGAACATGTGGATTTCTTTTCCGTATTTATTGGTATGGATGGAGGGAACTGCACAACATCTGGGTGGTCCGTTCCTCGACTGAAATCAATTAAAGTGCTTGCGACATCCCTCCCACTGCCATCTCCATCTCCAACAAGGCGAGCCCCGGAGGGTAACGACCGCATCGGTGCGTCACACTGCTTCCTGATTGGCCTCTAATGCTTTGTCCTTGAGGCCTGCGCTTTTGGGAATCTCCCGCATGTGATGCGTACGCACGCTGCAAATGAATGAGCCCACAACAAATTACTTCGCCGCGCAGCTTTGACGATCAGGATCCATTGAAGAGCGATTCGGGTGCAGTTTGGATGACATAGCTCTCTGACTTTGTTTTATTTTGGGAAAACAGAATTACAAAAGCGTTTTAATATTCGCAGGTGTGATTCCGTATCAACAAACGTTCAGGGAAGTCTGCGTGAGAGTACGTGATCGAAGCTGTGAGTGAGAAGAAGGTGCCGTAAAGAGAGGGTGAGATTCCGCAATGCTTGCACGAAGAAGGTACGACCACAACTCTGTCCCACTCTGTTCCGCCTCCGTACCTTTCACACAGGACAGCGAGGCGGGGTAACGCCGCAACAGTCCCGCCTCGAACAGGCCGCGTGAAAGGGGCAGCGGAGGATACGTGAGGAGAATTAGCATACGACAAGTTGAGACAAGGCGAAGCATGCAGCAAAGCCCTGCTCGTGATGGCTTAACGCTGCTGTGCATGAATTAACTGGGAATATATGAAACATGCTGTGAATCTGTTTAACTCAATGGTCAATTTAATAAGATTTAATACCTAATTATCTTTCCCTTGTCAGACTTCAATGCCGCCTAAACGTGAACAATGAGAGGTGTGCGATTTAATTGATGCTGGTGTCCTCGTTCAGCACTCCGCTAATGCCATGGGTTTTGTCAATCTGATAAAGGCAATAGATAATAACCCATTACCTTGAGTTATTAATGTTGTGTACTCTGGTGAAGCATCACTCACTAAGTCCTATTGGGCCGCTTAGTGCAAAACTTGATCACAAACCGATTAGGGCGAGTTGAGGTATGCGTTTGTAAACACTGGCTGTGGCTCCATTATGTTTACAGGAGGGAAGGTCCACAGAGCTGCAGTATATGAGGATATAAAGTGAAATGGTACTGGGACTAATGAAAGCGTTTAAGGGCTTTCACATCAGCTTGACGAGATACTTTACGGTCACCGGAGAAGTGTAGAGAGAGTCAACAGCAAGGGTCAGTATGTCATGACCTCATCTGCTGCTGTTCCTCTTGATTCCCCTCTTAACAACATGAACTTGTTCCTGCCTGAGGAGGGAAATCTGCACTCTGAGCTCTCCTAAAGTTGTCCCAATGTTGTGATGTAACGGATCACCAGTAAAGTGGTAGATGGCAAACTGGCACACTGGCATTTAAGTTGCATCTCACGTCCTCATTTGCAGAAAACGATTTAACAGGAGGTGAAACTCATGAAATCAATGTTGCGGTGTGAAGTTAACTCCGCTTGCTCACAGAAGAATGCTGCATGGTGTTCAGCTGTTGCACCTCAGACGCTGAGCAGTGTGAGGGAGATTTATTATTTTTTTTTACCAGTATAGAGATGTCTTCTGTGTTCCAGAGAGAAATACCACAGGTCACATTACCTGTGCAGAGGTGCCGTCACGGCCGACAGTGATGGATGGTTTGGTTTTTTGAATGAACGTTAAGTGGGGGCCGGCTGTCACAGCGTGCAGTGTGTTAGAATGACCCCCAAATTAAGTAGCTTGTGTGCACTTCAGGAGAGCTCAACGGGAGTGACCCTGCTGCTACAAAATGGGCATATTTTAAAAAATGGAACTCCTGCCTGAATTCTTTTGATTTCACAAAAATGCAAAACAGGCTTAATTCCACCTCCATGTGTTTCGTGACTTTTAACCCGAGACCTCTTGGCCGCAAGTGATGCGACTGTAAGAGCAAGTAGGCAACAGGGTGTGCTGCGTTTTAGCAAAAGACATGTGACGGAGGGCCATGAGCCACGGCATGCATCCATCATCCACGGCTCCACAGCACAGCTTCCTGCCACGGAGATTAACCTAACGTGACCTCCACTGAGGCCGGGTGAAGAACACATGTTTCCTCGGGGCCACATCAGACCCCGGCATTGTGTCGTTATGAGGACCCTTTGAGGAAGTGGGGGCCTTCAGGGTGAGGACACAGTACACACTATTAACCCCTCTGATCTTGGATTATTGCCACATCAGACTGATGCTGGTTATCACACACAGACCCCACCAAAAGGGCCGGCTATTACGTCCCGAGGTTAGCTTGCCGAAGGAGGTGCAGTGATTGAACACAGTTGGGGACAACAAAAGGCTGCACTCGTTCCTCTTTTCAGACGCACAGAGTGAATTTCACCGGACAAAAGAAACCAAATTTGAAGCAATCACTGCGACACTTTTTGACGGGATTCACATCGCCATCGGAGGATCCTCAAACCTACTACCCCCTGTAGTTAACGATGGAATCTCTGAGCAGTCTCACCAATAAATCATTTCCAAGCGAAACACTTCTCCTTGTGTGGGAAGAGAAATCATTTGTGAGTGAATCAGCCTCAGTCATGGACGACGACGGGGAGGGAAAAGTAGAGTAGGGAGCAGCCCAAAACTCACAGAAGTGCAGTTTTGTCATAATTGTTGCAGGAAATAATGACAGTCCCTTCCGGCAGTTCATGCTGTGAGTATTGTTCCTCTCTGCCTTGTTTATGTTCTTTGAGGGAGTGTTTCCTCTTGAAAACGAGGATGGGGGGGGGGGGGGAGTTGTGTTTATTTTTAGCAATGAAAAGTGTGTCTCCAGCTGCAGGGCTGCACGCAGGCATGTCTGTCGTGAATGGGAATGAGCGTTAAATATTTGTGTTGAAAGTGCTCCCTGCGTTTAATAAGATGCACTTTTTAAATGATGTAAAAAAAAAGAAAGAAAACGCTGCGTCTTAGAAGTTTGAAAAGCTGGCAAGGAGGCTCATCAGACACAGAGCGCCATGATCAAAAGAAAATTAGAGACCGCAGTCAGTTATTGACCTGAATTATTACGGAAGGTTTAATACTGCAGGATCCAGTTTTGTCATAGCGATAATGGCAATGGTGTTCTCCTCCATCATTAAATCTTCCCGAGCTAAACTTTTGGTCCTCTGAGCATATGTGTGTGATGTCGCCGCCACTATTTAGCCCGACTGGAGGCAATGAACTCTGGGCCGCTGGGAAATCTGTCTGACTTGCTCAACTCATTTTGTGTTCACCTGAGTTGCTCTGAGGTTAATAGCTAATAGAAGGTGCAGACAGAGTGGTCGCTGAAGTACTATATCCCAAGTTCCCACATAGCGGGATGTGCATGTGCCCAAAACACATCGTTATTAAAAAGTGTATTTGGCGCATTACTGGCGATATTATGGGTTTTCACACGAGCTGTGAGGTTTGTCTACTGTCATTAGGAGAAGCAGGGTAGAGAGGGAAGAAAATAAGCCTTATTTCCCGCTGGCTGACATGCTTTCGAGAATCCAAAGTCTTTTCCCAGTGCTACTGAGCCAAATATCTGGCTAAATGAAGAGGCTGCAGAGCATGATAATGTGATTTTGGTGCAGGCGCGTGAACTAGAGAGGAAAAACACAGAGTGAGAGGGAGTGTTTGGCAATGAGACCAGCACATCCTTGACTCGAGTAAAAAAAAAAAAAATAGCCTGAATGTTGAACTGTAGGATGCTTGCTGTATTCATTATCGCCGACGTCGTGGTGATTCAGTGTCACTGAAAGACTTACTGTCTGTCATAGGGCACAGAGGACTGAGTCTGTCTGTTACGTAAAGAGATTGTGCTTCTCTGTGACCTCAAGCTGTTTGAGTTTATCAAGTTGTAAAACAATGCACCACAATAAACTGATGAGCACTATGTCATCCAGCCACGGCCCTGCTTGTTTCATGAGCTGCTCTGCCAGCGCAATGTCAAATGTCGACGCCGTCAATTCAGTTTTCAAACGGAGAGAGTTGGCGTGTACACAGAAAACGCTGGTGAAAAGCAGACAGCTGATGCGGGAGGAAATGCTCAAGAGGTGGAACATTTTTGTGGGAATTCAGACGGTTGAAAATAGGAGTGTTGGTGATGACGGTCGCCATCAGTCTCATGCTCCTCTCGAATCCATTCTTCTGAGTTCTCTGAGACGATACGCAGCAACAGTGTGCTCGCTATCTATGGCCCTGTCTGATGCTTGGCTGGCCATGCGATGCCTCTGCGGAGACTTCATAAAAAAAGAAAAAAAAGAAAAGTGCAGCAATGAACTTTGATTGTAATCAAAAACCAATACAGGGCTTAAATACGGAGGCTTTGCGGTGCTCTGTAATCACTAGCATCTCTAAGGTGCCATTGCGATGGAGAGCGGTGATTCATTTCTGCGGGGCTCCATACGCATGAGACCCCTTGATCATATAGGCCAGGGCTGACTAAAGAGAGAGAGAGAGAGAGAGAGAGAGAGAGAGAAAGAGAGAGAGAGAGAGAGAGAGAGAGAGAGAGCAGAATCATGATGTGAAATGATGACATTGGTGGTTCAGTAGGGAGTTTGTTCGTACAGTAATTGGTTCTCGTCGCTGAAAAATCTGAAGAGTTCATGCCTGACTGGGTGGAACAAACTGGAGAGAAATTCCCACCTTTGCCCCTGAGTGTGTGTGTGTGTGTGTGTGTGTGTGTGTGTGTGTGTGTGTGTGTGTGTGTGTGTGTGTGTGTGTGTGTGTGTTTGAAAGAGTAAGGGGAACAGAGAGAAAGAGGTGGTGAAGGAGAAAGATAGCGAGAGGCTCCCAGAGGCCAGGTTTGGGGTTTAAATAAGCAGCTCTGAAAGAAGCGGCGCCCGGAGGGAGAAGACCTCAGCATTGATGACCACAGCAGTGTGAGGCAGTGGACACACTCTTATTAAGAAGAGGACAAAGGGAGGACGCATTGGAAGAGAAAGAGAGAGAAGTACTTAAGATAAAAAATTACCTGGCCGATTTATTTTTGCCAGTCTCAGTATACTGCACACTTTAGTGGATGTTGTAACGTTTTCTAGGTTTAGACGGTGGTGATATATTCAGCAGCAATCAGAAGAGTTGTTAACGGCCATTTTTGAGTGACATAATGCATTAATGCAGTTAACAAACTGTGTCAATGAGGGAAATGAGAGAAAGAGAGTAAGAGAAAGAAGAGGGAAAAGAGTCAGACGGACAAGAGAGTGTACAAAAGTACTGGTGCCCCATTAGAGGACTTTCCTACCGGAATCCAAATGTTAACGGTCTATTACAGTTCCATTTTTACAATGGTTCAAATAAATGTTTTCAGATTGGTCATATTACTTGAATCAAGTATTCTCTGTGTGAATGCTTCATCCTGTTTATTTGCCCTGAATCAAGAAAATGGACTGAATTCAAAACTTTACGTGTGTTATGTAGAAACATAACGTGGTTCTCTTCTGCCATGGCCCTTCTCAGAAGACAAGGTCATGCCCCTTGTGTATACTGTAAAATGTTTTTAAAAAAAAGCTAAATATAGTTAACTCAAGAGCAAGATAGACTTTGTCACATTTCAAACATGCTTTTGTGTTTGCTTACTGAGCATCACCTATTTTTCCGCCAAAAGTTTGCCCATCTTGTGGACGACGTGTCGCTCTGTCTGAATAAATCTTGCAAATCTGAACTTGGCCTCACAAGCATCAGATCACACTTGTTCCGGTAATCGTTCCGCCATGAATTTGTGCAGAATATCCTGAGATACGGTGGTTTTATATCCAACTGTCTATTCTCATACTGGCAACTAATCCAAAGTGAAAGCATGTCATATTTATTCCCTTCCATTGCTAATGCCCATCCAAATGATCAAGTGGAGTGTTTGGCATTTAACTGCCATCATGAAATGGGACCTGAATGATTTCTGCACCAGGAGCAAAAGTGATGACCCCCCCACAGTCAAATTTGCCTTTGGGAGCTTTCATAGTAATGAGACTGTTTGCATGCCGATGGTCAGTTGATCTTGTTATCACCCCCAGAGTCCAATAAAACCACATGAGCTACAGCGAAGTTAGAGGCAGCAATGAATTCAAAAGTATCACTCTCGTTTTATTGACCGCATTCCGCCTCAGAACATGAAGCTCATGGGTGATAACGATACCAATATTTGGAGATGTATTCATCAGTGAGTCATCTCGCTGAAAGAAAACAAGTATTGCATTTTTGTTTTGCCTACAAGCTCTCGCTGTGTGTTTTTAAATGAGTCATAAATGGGAGCATTCGCAAAAAAAGCCCATCCAAGACATTCCCCCTCTGAGTTGGTTCAAACTTTCCACACTGTCTCTGCTGCTCATCCGTCTTTTTGCCTGGAGGGACGTCAAGCTTCCCCCCGTGCTATCCCAGGATTCTCTGAGCCAAGCTGCTCTGTATGCGCTCCCCCTGCAGCCATTACAGCCCAACCTGGACAGCTCCTCACAGAGAGTCGAGGCTCCTACTCCCACCTGCAGCCTGATTGGGAGTGCTGGGGTTTCTCATTTCTCACATTGCGGAAACAGAAAATGGTGATCGCAGTAGTCAGAAACTGAACTTGCACTTGACTCTCGCGATATCACAAGATCACACGAGAGCCATCTTGTCGGGCTTCTAGTTTGTGTCCGAACAACAGTGGTTCTCCCGACTCGCTTTGGCTAAAGTTTGACTGACAGAGGATTCACCCATCCCCCTGCGATGGATTTTTTTGGAAAGCGACTTCCATTTTTCCAAACAGTTTCCAATGGCGGCTTCTCAGACGGTTCGTTGTAACCCACCATCTGGCGCATCAGGTCAGAAAGAAACCACCTCTGATTCAAACTTCTCTCAGCAGCTCTCTCTCTGGTCAGGGGTCTGTATCGTTGCCTTCTCATTACTCTAGCCACTGGGTTTGGTGTTCCTGGTGACTCGGGGACAGATTGATGGCAGCAGAGTGAGAGAAAGAGAGAGGTGTTCCATTTCAATCTGCAGAACGGATATATCCCCTCCATTTTCACATGCCTGCACTCAAATTGAAGCTAGATTAGATGACATGTAATATCTGAGGGCAGTGCCAGCTATCTGCCACAACTTTCTTCATCATGTTGGCCTGAAAAGATTCTACATGTCGCATACCTAACTAAAAGGGTCTCCCTGAGCCATCAAATGTAATGAAGGGTAATATTAACTATACAAAATAGCAAAGCGGGGGACTAAAACGTCAGAAAAGTGTGTGTTGAGTGACATTAAGTGGTGGTTTTGTGGCTCTGTGTGTGTGTGTGTTTGTGTCCGCGACTCGAAAGAGAATAAGGGCTCAAGAAAGCTGAGAGCGCAACTTTGGTTACTTGATGATAAGCTCCAAAAATTGACTGCCTGCTGCACTTTTCCATGCTGCCTGGAAAAGGAAGAAAAACAAGACTCACAGTTTAAATAGCATGGTTTCCTAATCCCACTTCACTGTGCAGCTGTAGGCAATCTTCAGATGTTATATTTTCTTCTCACTCTCTCTCTCACATGGCTGTCAGTGACATAAAGCTGCTGCTTTGCCATCCTCTCAAACACTAAGCCTCTGGTACGTAGCGTAGCGGCTGGGAACTGCGCTGCAACCCCATGTTGCACTATTGGCCGTCAGGGTGCGTGGCTACTGTGTGTACAGTATGGTGCCTGCAGCACAGCCAGGTCTGCTGGCAAAGGCCGGTGAAGCTGCAGCCCAAGACCTGAGCTGAGAGACATGACGTGTCAGACTCAGGGCCAAAGGTCACTGAATATGCCAACTCAAGCATCGACAGCATAAATTGCAGCTTTGTGAGGTTTCAACACACAGTACTAACATGGATAGCTAAAGATACTTAAGCTCTTACAGTTCCTCTATGGAGCACTCAGTGGCCGTTGGAATTAAAGTGACGCTACAAACTATTTTTTAGTGCCAACATACAGACATTTCTCCAATCGTTCCCAGTACGAGTGACTTTAAAAAGCATCTTACATCTTTCAGTAGATTACCAGAAATCACATATGGAAGCTGTCGGAGCACAGAGTGCATTATTATGGCTGCTGAGCCTCTGTGTTGTATAATGCACAGCATCAGTACTCCCCTCACACCTACCAACAACCTCCTCTATATTGGACACTGACCTTGGCTAGCGGTCTGGCACGCATTCCTCTTCGTCTAGCCAACATACAATGTAAATGGGTTTCTGAAAATTAAAAATCCATGCTGCCCAATTCAATATAGGACCGTGTCTCTGGGCACGGGGAGGAATATGCATTAAGCGTAATGATATTACCCACAGTATCCAAGACGTCTTCCATTCTCCTGAGGAAATGACTAGATGGCTATTGAATACATACATGTACAATGCTTGAATATGGTGGGGTTGTACCAACACATTCATTCAAAAGGGTTGATGAGGGGGCACCAAGGAAATATAGAAAACATTAAAATGGCAATATATTGCCACCATGCTGACAACCTTTCACGTCAGTCATCTGTTGTCATTTCTCAATTTTTATCCGTGCACCACATCCTCCCGCTCCGATCCTGTCAGTCATATACTACTACTTTACATCTGCAAATACGTTTTGATAGAAATCTTATGCTGCCCAGATTGTATTTTATCACCAAAATGAGTAAAACGTCTGCCTAGTCGCAAAATGTTGATATTCAATGTATCAGCACAATGTTCACTGTATTACATTTGTTTTTACAACAATATCTGCTCATCCCAAGTAAAGGATGGTTACACTTTGTTATGGTTATGTTTAAGCTGGTAGCAATAAGGGAAAGATCATGGTCTCAGTTCAATACCAATAAAATAGATAGAGACCTCAAGGACAAGACTTTTTAAAATGACTTTTAAACCACATTTTTCACCAACCATGCACGATTTGCATTTGGCATAAAAATGGATGAATTCCTTTACGGTAAATAAGCCGATGAACATAATCCAGGCAGCAGTTATGTTTCCCATCAAAACACACAACACAGATTAGTAGCATATAAATGTAATTATTAAGAGGCCGGGTTGCCCACTCACCCTTCACTTTCTTCACTCTCCTTCTCTGTCCTCCTTGATGCATCCCACACACTTCACCTTCCTCTCCACCATTTATTTTCTTTCTCGCCCTCACAGCGAAGTTCAGGGTCTCGGTGACGGTTTGGTTAATGACAAAATGCTCCGTCTTACGTTCTGCTGTTGGTGAATAAATCTATCCACGCATCAGCTGAAGGACGCAGCTCTTATGACTCAAAAACAGTTGGGATTTCCTATTCTCAACATGAGTCATGCAAAATGAGACTGGCACCACATGTCAGACCTTGACCAGACTTATTTAGAATTTTCATAATAGGTTATGTATTCTCAGGGTATGGCTCTTCTTAATCATTTCACTTTTGGGGTTTGAAGTCATGGAGTTCCAGTCAAGGGGAGTCCAGTGTCTTAGACTTCTCATTAACGTTTATGGGGGGGGGGGGCTTTTTCTTTCCACTGTTCGGTGCTGTGTCTTCTTTTATATCATTGCAAATTTAGGGCACGGTCCATTTCGGCGAACAACCCAAAGAAAGCGGTAATGGATTTTTCTTCTTCTTTTATTTAAAAAACAAAACAACAATTATTTTGGCTGTCCTGCATGGAGAGTTACTACAGAAAGAAAACCAGCTGAACACAAATATTGTACAAGAGTTATTCGGTATGCTGACTGAGCAGCTGTGCCTTCAGCTTTTCAAAGTCTCATGTGTGCGAATTCTGTACTGTGTGGGGAACACTGCTGTGTGACTTATTAGTTGTAGGCGCTACAAATTACTAGTGGTGTAACGGACCATTCGATCTGTGCTCCATACGGACCCCCCCCCCCCCCCCCCAGATTAATTACATAGTTTAACGTTAACCATCACAGTGTGAAATAAAGTTTTACTGCAGTCGTTATCCACCAATATTCAGTAAAATATGCCATCAGGACATCGGCAATTATGCTTTTCTAGTCGTCGATCCTTAATAATGTTACATTGTAAGCAATTAATCCGTGTTTAATTTGACAGGCGGAGAGCTATTAACATGTAATCTCGTAAAATGTAGTGTTGGTGAGAAACTTTAATAAATACAGTTGTTTAAAGAGATGTTTTCACAGCAACATAAATAGATATTAGAGATGAATTATGACCTGTTTACACTAAGCTCTAAGCAGCTTATAATACATCATTAAAACTACTAATGACAAGATTTGTTTTAATCCATAGAAGTACAATCTTTTATTTCCTTTTTTATGAAGAAGAAAAAAATACAGATGACTATAACAAAATAAAAGGATAACATTTAGAATCTTTGATGGTTCACACTGACTTAGGAGCGTTGAAACGATTGTTTAGACAGTGGCAAAAAAAGAAGAAGACGCCTTGTAGACCAGCTGCTATAATCAAACAACAAATGGATCTGTGTCTGCTAATATGGATTATCAATGATCGGCAATTAGTATCTGCGGCAAAACCGTGGAGTATTATAATCCGTTGCAGGACTACAAATGACTCAGTAAAAGCTTCAAGGAAACGGGAATCAACACATTTATACTACACTTGGACTTTCTAACAAACACAAACTGACAAAGTCCCCTGACACCCCCCAAAATCATAAATATCTATTACGCATCATGCTGCCTCCTAAGATAGGGTCCAATAATCTTTTATGTGTTGCTGTGTGTTATTTGGTGTACATGCATTATGAGATATGGGGGTGAGGGTCCCAGCAGGACATGTTGCCCCTGGCTCAGCATTCTGAACAAAGACAAAGGGACCAGATGTGCAAATGTTGGCACATCAAACTCTTTCTATCCGTCTCCATCACACATCCTTTCTCTGTCTCTCTCGCAGGACACCAATTACCTGCAGGCAATGAGGCCTTGCTTTGCCTTGTTAATGCACAGAGCAAACACACAAACATGGAGGTGAGGGCTGAGTATTTCATTTGATTACGAACACTAGTGACAATATGATACCTCAGTTTTAATAAAGATTATTAAATGGCACTATTTTGTACATTGAAAAGTTTACTTTACTGCTCAATATCGTTATATTAACAGAGGCTAAAATGATAAAGACGTTAGCCATAATAAACCCACAAAGAAATGACCCTCTGACTCTGCAGTTCTCCTCAGCTTTACGCAGCGTTTGAGCATCTTTCAGCCATTTCTTCTGGTTTTATGGCAACTTCGCTGTTTAAGTTTACTCTCAGCTCTCCTCAGCCTCATTTCTAGGCACAGCAGGAGCTGTTTTCAGCAACAACAAAAAAACTCGGATAAATCCACTATACGCTATACCTGCACACTATAGTGGAGCATTTAGTTCCTAAAAAAACCCAGAGAATTTCCCTCGGGAGCTAAAAGGAGAGCAAATATTGGACTTTTATCAGCTGGCCAGAAATACAACTCCAAATGAAGGCTTACGTTGCACCATATTTGCTGGATGTGTAAATAAGTAACTGTTTAGCAGATCCTCTTTATGAGCTGAGAAAATATCAATGTAGATAGCTTATTCTGCTGGCCCAAAGTGGCCAATTAATGCCGCTTTTACCATGTTTTTTTCAACTTTTTTCTATTCAACAAACTATGCTACACTTTTGAAATACATGTGATTAACGTCGTCTTAACGCAAAGAGGTTATAAAAAATGCCTGCACCTCAATAAAATACAGTATATACTTAGCAAGCGTGTGTTTGAAATCAATAAATCAAGCGAATAAAAGAATAAGTATACAAGATTAAGAATCTCTCCAGACACTGAGTTAAGGGGTCGATACCAAGCGCTACAGACACACAGCGTCTCTCTTTCTATCCGGGGGTTGGTCTCTCTCTGGAGGTATTAAAGACACCACACTTCTTCTCCCTGTGGCTCTGTGGCCCTGATGCCCTGTGCAACAAGGAGCAACATGGAGCAACACCATGGAGGCGCCTCTGGTGCTCCCTTCTGCCCAGCTACACACATAACATACTGTACACACACACACACACACACACACACACACAAGCGCACGTATTCCCTGTCCTTCCCTCAGGCCTCTCCTCTCTCCGCTCTCTGCCTGTCTCCGCAGGAAGGTCACAGGCACACAGTTATCGCACTTGATTGGATTACGTCTTAATCCAATCAAGCAAAGCGGAGAGAGCACCATTGATTTTGGAGACATAGAATAATGCTTATTGGACTGAGAGGCACATGGTTGATTCCTGGACAAGGTTAAGTCCAGGGGGAAATATCATATCTGTCACTGAGCCTGTCACTGAGCATGTTCAAGGGTTATTTCCAGATTCACCCCTCTCACTGCAAAACAGAACCAAAGATGTCAGCTCCTATTGTGTTTACATGTCATTTCTGGTCACTATTGTTGTGCGGGATTGTCAGTAACAGCAGACTCACATATGAAACCCAACAACAGAGAATAGATGAAACGCTTGAGCGATCATGACCAGCTGGAGCTGAGGAGAGGGACCGCCGAGGAACGATCGTCCCTCAAAATGCAATTCATGCAAAGAGAAAGACTCTGGCTTTAGGATCAAAATGGATGGAGGCTTATGGGAATGATTTGCACTTGGCAATGGGGAATGAGACTGGTGTCAGTAGTGCACGGACACTCATGGAATGAGATGTGCTCACAAACTGTAACATTCAGTGAGATGTGAAGCAGAAGCAAGTGTGGTCATTCAGCCCTCTGAAGCTGTGTCCTTCAGCCTTCATGCTGTCACTCAGTCAGGTCAGCCAGAGTGCATAAAGATGGCCGCCTCCTGGGGTTACATTTGTTGAGTTCATTCTGAATTCATTACAGTACAGTAAGGGGCATTAAATGGAAGCAGAACCAGGAGGACGCTATCTTTATGTACAGTGTATGTTATGTCGGAACCTAAATCCCGGCCCGCACCGTTGCTTTTGCTGAGATGAGGAAGACTGAAGAACAGTGTGTCTGCAGCACAGCGTCGCCCGCACTCCACCTCCCACCCTGCCCGAACAGCCAAACAAGAAGCCGGGAGATGACGACGACAAGAGCTATTGGGGAATGGCGAGGCCCACTCACCTTCTGGTTCACCACACAGTGTGCACTGTGATTCTAAACAAGGACCAAAGAGAGACAACAGGAGATTAATAGAGGCGACACAAATGCGAAAGTCTATGTTTGTGCATGCGTGTACGGGAACAAATGTCAGTGTCACCGCCCTTTATATGAAAATGTTAACAACTGCTATTCATGATTCAACATCTCTCTCTCTGTCAAAAACAAATAAAAACATTAAAGCTGAACAAATAACACGGAGAACGGTGCTTTTTTTGCTCCTAATGTCCTTGCACAGTGGTACCCATGTGCAATTTAATAGGAACCCAGCCGCCGTGCATAATATGACCATCAGCCAAAGGCAGTTGCATAAAAAGATGCAGAGACAGGCGTCAGAGGGAAAAAACGAAATAAGATCATATTGCCTCAATTCATCACTGCCATGTGCACGTGTGTGCCAAAAATATGAAGTATTAAAGCAAAGAAAAATGCATTGATTTGTGATTGCATCAGTTTTAGTATTCACATTAGGAAACATCCTTTAATACAAGCATATGCCAGCTTCACATGCATTATGCATTTATGCATTATTCCCATGCAAACATAACAGCACACTGGACTGTAAGCCTCAAAATATAATTCAATAGAAGTGCATTACTGGTAATGAAGCATCCGGGGTTTTTTTTTCTTCCCAGGAGACAACAGAGTGAAGGCAGCCTCCAAGATTATTTTAATCAAATAAGATCATTAAATGGGTTTGGTTTCAAAGACTGACAGTGGGCATAATGAACAGAATGATGATGACAATGAGCTCTTTGTCCTCAGGCCTTAGTTTTCACAGACAGACCCAAAACAGCTGTGGCGTGTCAGTGTTTGTCTGTCATCCCTGACGTAGCTTTGGCCAAAAGAAGTCCGGTTTTTTTTGTTGCTTTTATTTTGCAGAACGATGCTCTCCTTTATCTAATCGCTGCTAATGAGGGGCTTAATTAAATGTGCAGCAACCTCAGACTCGTGACTTTTGGTGAAAAACAGTGAGACGGCTCCTTTGAACGGGTCAAATCCCTGCTGTACATTCATGGGGGTACAAACGCAAACAATACACGTCCATCAATTCTCTCTCCCCAGATGACCTTGCTCGTGGGCCGAGAGTGAAACGAGGACAGCTCGGCAGACCGGCGGACGAATGAAAGAGCGCTTTTAAAGATCTGTTGTCACTGTCAGTCCGGGCAGGTTGTTAAGTGTCACAGTTCTGCCACCATCTCATCACCCTGTTCTTTCCTGAGCACTGGGCCCACATTTGGCTCAGAAGTCTTCTAAACTTTCAATACTCCTTCAGAGCACCTCTTATTTTTTCTAGTTCCAAAATGCTTTTCTTCAATTAAGTGTCCATCAAAAAAGCCCAAGTCCTAGGGTTCAGTTTCCATTGCTGTCAGAGAATGCTGCACGCTCACACCACAGACAAGAACACTGAGGACTGAAAAGACAATTGCACCGAGAAGTCGCAGCTGCTATTGTCACTTTGCAGAGGTAAGTGCATCGCCCTGTTTCTTTATTTGGATCTCTGTTCTCATGTGTGCTTCTGTGGGTCGGTGGAGGTCGGGGGGGGGGGGGGGGTCTGTGGGGTTAAACCGCACTCAAACGCTGTGGCCGGCAGTGCAGTGGCGGAAATCCGAAGCCTGCGGAGAATTTACTAGTTTAATTAGTCTTTTTTACTTCCCACTCCCTACAGTATAATTCCACAGAGTCAAAGCAATTGGCTCTATTAGTTTTCCCTGCCTGTTTAAATTTAAAGTGCTCTTGAATTTCTTTGTGTGGAGCCCATATTGATCTTGGTCAGGCTGCTATTACAGTATGGGAACTGTTCTCGGGTAATTCTCATTTGCTTTCCAATTGAAGGTGTAAAGTGGCTGCCAGCCTTTAGCTGTCAGCTAAACTTATTATGCTTTCGCTTGTGAGGATGAGAGCGATGGCGTAAACATCGACGGTGCAACCGGAGCAGCTGCACAGGGGCAGAGCAGCAAGCGAGCATCTGCGTTAGCATTGGACGCTCTCTGTCCTCACTGAATCGGTTACTATGCAGCTCTGTTATGTGTTGTGTCATTTGTTATATTTACTGGAAGTAAAAGGAAACTTTCCTTCACACATGTGCTTTGAACTAAATGCTAACAACAGCATGCTAACATGCTCCCCCTCTTAGTTTAGCGCATTAGTGTGCCAACATTTGCTAATTAGCACTAAACATAAAGTACAGCTACAAAATCCATTAGATGTTTCAAAATAAAAATAAACAGTTAAAGATAAAAAAATATATATATATATATATATCATGCAGTGAATTAAAAGCAACTGTACAACAACAGTAAACAATTATAACTAAGGATTCATCCTATGAAACCACGGCTGAAGGCAGGGGATTTCCTATTTACTGTGCTACCTAAGATACCGAAAAGGGTTTCAAGCAACTGTCTGAAGTGCGCCGTGATCCGGAGGTAGAGAGAAAAGGAACCCGTAAAAAGACTGACTTCGGAAAATTGACATCAAGTCAATTACTGAATGGTTTATAGATACTATTACCTTTATCATACTTCTACGCATACAAATCTAAGAGATGGTTTTATTGCAGTCGATTTCAGTGTGCTAGTCTCAGTTAGCATGCTTCGAAAATAGAGCGAAGCTCTACTCTGACCTCTCACTGGTTGTGAGTAAACAGAGAGATATTCACTGGGGTCTGTGGAGTCCCCTGGTATCAGCCCGTCTCCAAACACAACATGCACGGAGAGCAAATCCTTAGCCTTGATCTGATAATGTCTTCATCCATAATTAAAGCCTTCATTTCCACATTAGTGCAGCTTGCTCACACCTTCCCCAGTTAGATGATCTCTTTCTTTTGCCCTCACTCTCTCTATCTTTCTCTATTTCAGACGATACGTGTGAGACACAGGTGCTAATTAGTGCTAGGACTGTTCTTGGCTTTTTTTTCACAAGGATGCAGAGTCTCCGAGAGAACACACCAGGTTATATAAAGCAAGGTGTGATACCACAGGTGCGAGGCCTGACTAACTTTATTCGGGGAGTTGGTGAACTTCCCCAGCACTTGGGATTCACTGAGAGGAACGGCCCATTCACACTCTGCTTGTTTGCTCTGAGTTGGGCGGCGCACAGATTGCGAGACACAAGTCAAATAAAGACTTGTTTATTTCGTCTGGGTCAATAGGGAGTCAATAAAGGGAAGTGCACAGTAATGTACGGCTCGCACCGATGTGTGCCGACGCAGATGAACCAACGCGGTCGCAGGCATGACCGCACACAGATCAACCGACTCACACAGTTATACTGGAACAAATCACAAGGACAACACACAGTCCCACGCCGACAACTTCTAGCCCCATCCGTGTGGACGATCACCAATTTCAGTTTACCTTCCCCTTCACCGGCACAATCCATCTTCAGCGGGGGGGGGGGGGGGGGGGGGGGGGCCCCTGCGTATCTGCAGCCTCCCCCTGGAGCTGATCTAGCACTTCTCAGAGGAGACGAGGCTGCTTCTAATTACACTGCATTGTCACACGCAATCCCAGGGCGTGCTGCATACACACACACATTATGCACTGCATGTGAACAAGCTTGGCCGCAATTATGAATTACGCAACAGCGGTAATGTTTTATGGGATCAATATTTGTGAATCAAGCCTCGAGCTTCAAGAGGTCATTTGACACTTTGGGGAAAGCTCCTGTTTGCTTTCCTGCTGAGGGTTCGATGAAAAGATTGGTATCACATTCATCATGTCTGTCCATTAAATAAGTAACATCCAGCAGCCTGTTAGTTTTTGTACAGATCATCAAACGAGATGTCATGCGTTCATTTGTGAGTTTTAAAAGCTGGCGGTTGAATATTTTGTCGTTGTGTTATTTTTGGATGGAGCCCTGTTTTCCAGTCTGTATGCTAAGCTAACGTCTCCAGTCTCCACACAAGCTCAACAAGAAAAGCGTATAAGTATTTTAGATTTCCCAAATCAACATTTATAATCAGCACTTGAATTGAAGAGGTGTTTACCGGCATTTTACTGCCACAGTGACATCAAAGCCATCATAAAAGATTGCGTCATGTAGATCATGTAATGCATTAATCCAGCTCTTCGATTGATTGCATCATGGGGTAAAACATGACACTCGATGATAATTGGAGAGTTGATTGTTCATTCAATGTAATTTGAGTTTACCGTAGGGCAAAACTGTCTGTTACATGCAGCATCAAAACTCACATCCAGTGCAATAACAGCACAATAAAAGCAGATTATAAATCAGAGAACCACAAATATCACTTTCTAAAATGGACAGGGGAGTCAGCACCTACAATAGAAGGAGCTGTTTGCCAAAAATATTCACAATATTCCCTCCTAAGAAGGGAAACAGCTGGCGTCTGACATCAAACAGCGAGTGTTGAAATCATGCCAGCCATTAGTGTTTGTGGATGAAGACACTGTGAGAAATCTACAAACAGCGTCACTGCTGTGGGAGCTCCAAAACATGATAAATGATAAATGGTTAAAAGAAAAAAACAACAACCTTTTAGTTGGCTCCTGTGGCTGTACGTGGACGAAACAGTGGGCGTTCGGAGTGACGCGACTGCACGGATCTAAGCACGACCTTCAGTTACAGACAAGCACTGTCATTCTGCGGCGAGTAAAAAGCCATCACATGTCAAGACGCATCCCCTGTCTATTTAGGAAATCTGTGTGTCTGTGTGTGTGTGTGTGTGTGTGTGTGTGTGGCTATGAGGCCATTGATGCTAACTAAAAACCCAAGCACATCTAACTGCAATGGGAGATTCATAACACTGCTGTCAGCGTTATTGCTGATGCTGAGGATAGAGTTTCTTGAGTTTGAGTTTGCAAGTGACTAAGGTTAATATCTGTCCAAAAAATACATCAGGTACAAAATATGTATTGACTAACGCCGAAAACACAGCTCAACCGACATTTAAAGTAAGTCCAGTCTGTGTGTGTAGGTTTAGGAAGTAATATATTACTTTCCCTGTGGCTAGTATAGGACTGGGGTCTGCTGTGGGACTAAAGTAAGCCTGTAACTGAATGTAATGATCCTATTGACACAATCTAATAATCTGATAATGTTTACAATGAACATGTATTAAATAACGGAAGTTTCAATGAAATTCAGTGCTCTTTAACCGCACGTGACAGTGATGTCACAGTGTACAGACAGTACACTCCTCCATCACTGCAGCGGGGCGAGAAGTACAAACCATTGATGGTGAGCAAAAGCAAGATTTTCAGGGGGTTCAAGTTACTATTTAAATTTGGTTTTCAACTAAGTGCATATCTTAAACCCTATTCTGTTTTTTACATGTGTGAGTGGGTGTGGAATCACTCAAAACTGCAGCAGCTATGCTGTTAAGTCATTCATATGTGCTTTCTGCATGTTAGTGCAAGTATGTAAAGGGCAGTACATGGATGTGAAAGTGCGTATACAGTATGTATATGTACACTGCATGTGTACTGTGGTACAGTTGGAGGGTTGACACACACCGTGTTCTCACTGTGGGTGTTTGTACATATCAGGAAACATTTGGTTTAGCAGTTTGTTCCCTACATTGTTCCTTGAGCTCCACACCTGTCAGTGACGATAAGAGGCAAAAACCCCGACAGGGAGGATTGAAGGGATTTGATTGGAGGAAGGTAAGAGAAGGTCATTACAAAAGAGTAGGAAGTAAAACATACCATCGTTTTTCCATCAACCCCAAGGGCCCCCGGGTCAGATTGATAGGTGGTTTCTCTCACCTCCCGGCAGGCGAGGGGAGTCGACAAGAAGAGGGAGATAAATATTTTAGGGCGGAGGAGTGGACTGAGCGTAGGAGTCTGAGAACGTATTTAAGTGATTTGCAGCTTCTAAACGGTGCCCGAAGTGCGGATGATGGAAAAAGAAGAGAAGTGGATGTGTGGAAAAAGGGAAGGACAAGTGAGGTTGGACAGATGGAAAAGGATGGAGGGCCGGAGAGAAAGAGAGAGCTGTATAGACAGAAGTAGACAGAGAGACTTGTGCCGAGAGGATATTGATGGCCTCCTTCACGCCCCAGCAGCCCTTTGTCTTACTGGGCCATCTATCAGGAGCGCTCAGCCCCGTAGACGAGCAATGACACGACACGTCCCTCACTTCTCCTTCCCCCCTGCATGTGCACATCCCCTTTTTATTCCCTCCATCCTCTCGTCTCTCTCTCTCACTCACTCATCATCATTTCTTCTTCACTCTTCCCCAGATCAGAAGTGACAATCCTTATCAGCCTCCACATGTTTAGTTTGCAAAGAGGAGCAAACGGCAACATGATGCGAGTCAGTTATTTACAACCGCCCACGACGGTGCATCCGAGGTCAGCTGATGTCAGATTGTGACGGATATGTGACAAGTCATATACTGTACGTGAAGGCACTCGCAATCAGAGAGCTCCTAAACGTGTCAATCAAACTGTGATAGTCGTGTCATCTTTGGGCTCAATTCACATTAAATGTATCCTACTGAAAACTGTAAATCTGTGTCAGGCATCTACGGCCATCTTTAAATTCATATAACATAAAGTAAAACTTTTACAATAATTGTGTTACTTAATGACACCAAATATGGAGAAGATGTCATTTTTACAATACAACACATGTTTATTGTCTTCCTTCAAGCTAAAAAGAGATAAACAGATATAACTTTGTTGTAGCCACACACCTGTAGCAGCAATGTAGTGAGTCAGCATGCGCCGTATCTATAATTAGTGTAACAACTGTTTTCTACAGTATAGCAAAACGGCACCAGGATATAAATATCCGAGAAAGTCAACATCCTGAATTGATGCCGAGCCTACGCAGCATCGCCGTTTGTTTACGTGCTTCAGTGACTCATCATTTTTTTAAATCCCTCCATTCGTGAAAGGCACTCTATTCTACAAATCCCAATTCCACAGACAACAATCATTTGGGCTTGCTTTTAACTACAAATGTAATGAATTGTAAAAGGAAAATCAGGGGTTGATGTCCCATAACTGTTATTTCTATGAATCAATACATGCCATCATTGCCAAGCTCTGCTGCAGCTCATTGCCTCCAACATGTGTACGTCATTGCGCTCGATAACGGCGGACGAAGTAGCAGAAAAGAGAGTCTGTCAGGCAAGTAATCAGCAAGGCCAGTGACAGAGGTACTGAGGCGACGGTCTATTATTTGTATTCATTCAGACGGTGTAGTTTTGTGGACAAAACGCAAACACAAGAAAGGAGAAAGTGGGAGAGAGGGGTAAGACACAGAGACAGGGAAGAACAAAGTGTGTTGTGTTTGTGTGTGCATGGGGTTCTCTGCAGGCAGGTTTGGGGGTTTTTTTGCCTCCTAAAACGAGCGGAAAAACATGACTATTCGTTTCCGATGGAGTTCTCCTTGTTTCAGTAATTTTCAATAAAGGAACAGGGCGATCAAGGCATCAAGAAAATGAGTCTAGATTGATGTAAGTAATTTGGTTTGAATTAGAAACCCATCTCACGGCAGTGAGACTGTTAATAGAACAATTATTTTTGCAGAACACTAAACTGAAATCTACATTACAATGCCACCATACTATGTTTTGAACTAAGTTGTGTTTTATTGCTTATCAATTTAACTTTTCATTTGTGCAAGGAAGAGCCTTTCCAACTTACTTCATCATGTGCCAGTGTGTGTGTATGTATGCATGAGAGTGTGTGTCTGACTCAGGAGCAATGGCACAATGTCACCACACACTTATCAATCTGTCCGCTAGGGTGATGTCATTGGCACCGGGCCTGGCTGGTGGCCCAGTGGACTGAGGGAACCAACTCTCATTATCTCCCGTCCAGATTTATAGGGCTGCTGTGCTCATATTTTACACAGAGGGACATCGAGGGGACAGAGGGAGGGAGGGAGGGGACAGATGGGGGGAGGGAGGGGACAGAGGGGGGGGAGGGGGGGAGGGAGGGAGGGAGGGAGAGAGTGGGAGCGACTGAGAGTGTTCACTGATAAATCACCCTGCCCGACTCTTTAAAGAAAACTCTTCTGGCTATCAGCACTCTCAGCAGCATCAGATATCAAATTGTGTGTGTGTGTGTGTGTGTGTGTGTGTGTGTGTGTGTGTGGTATTCCTATTCATCTTTACACACCATATGCTGTCACTACGGACAGAAACTCAATTCAACATTGGAGGCAAAGACACGCCATTCAATTTCTGTTTATTTCTCTTTTGCACACAACTTACAGAGGAGGACCAGGTCTAGTTGTCATCCCGTTTGGAAAACAAACACACACACTTACACTCATTCACTCACACACTCACTCACTCACTCACAAACCCACTGTCTCGCCAATTCCATCATATCAAAAGAAACTTGCCAAACCCTCCATGTGCTGGATGCAGATGTAACAGAAAAGTTGGCATCGCTAGGAAGCACACTCCTCCCCTCCTCCCTCCTCCACACTCCCTCTGTCTCTCTCTCCACGTCGCCGTAATGTCACAGCATTGTTCCACGTGATCGGGTGTCTGTGTAACTAGGAAAGATTGGCACCCGGCATCTCCGCACAACAGATTTCAGAAGCTGCACACCTGCTGCTTTTGGCGCAGACCGCTACCGCCTGGGATTGGTACACGGTACAGATGCAGCAGTGCACGTTTACGTGTGTGTTTACCTTACGAGTACTGTCCAGGGTATTGCATTATGCTCCAGCTCCTGGAATGGGCCTAATGGGGTGTGCGGCGGAAGCAGACGAAGCAGGCCCAGAGGCAGCGTGCGATGTGTCTAACACCTGGTCAGCCATGTCACTGGGCGGCCATATTGGATCTGTGCCGGGTCCGTCTGTCTCTTTGTTAACTAGTAAATGCAACCTGGGGAGAAGCTGGGGGCGGCTTTGCTTACAACTTATTCTTGTTACGCAAGATGACAAAGTGTATTTAAAAAGTCTGTATGACGAGTACTTGTTTTGCACAGAACTAAAAGAAGTGAGCGATGTGTATTTATTTTATTTTTTCTAAATTGCTACTTCCTCTGAAAAACGCTGCGTTTGATCCGGTGGAATCACAAGCGCTGTGTAGAGTGACTGCCTTTACTGACTAACAGTATTATTCCAGAGGGACCTGAAGATTGCTTAGGAAAGAGTTGTTCTTAAATGTTGCCTAAAGTCCAACAGGATTTAAACATATTTTTCTGAAGATGCAAACACCTTCAGTTTTATTTAGTTTTTCAAACTAAACTTTTCATTTTAAAAATGTTCAAACCCTGGACTTTGATAGCTCACATGTGTTCTTGTACTATGATAATAAAGTTGTAATTGAATGAGAATCATGTCGTAATATTTCAAGAAAAGAAATCTACCTGTCCTCTAGTCTGCTGTGCAGAGCAACAGTGTCTGCTGTGGCACTTTATGGTTATTTACGACTATGATTACATTTGCTAATTTCGGACAGCAGCGCGTGGTTGCCTGTCCAGGCACAGAAATTATTCTTTTTTTAATATTCGAAATGTACACATAATTCCACGTATTGGTATCTTTGGAAGCATTTGCATCTGAGCAGTCTGCAGTACATTTAACACCAAATGGATCATTAACAATATATATGTAGGGTGCACTAGACCAACACCGTTTTGCCAATAACCTCAGGCAGGAAGAGGAATTAAGGAAGCTTCACACCCACACATATAAATCATGCTTGATGGACCAGATAGAGGTGTTTGCTTTAACCACATTGAACGGGTAAGGATGCGGTTCCTTGTACTGCTGAATGACACAATTGACACAATCACGCTGTTCTCTGGGCTTTCCCTGCAGCATGATGACCTGCCTTTCACACAGCTTTTAACCTCCTCTCTCCTCCAGTGGCACTTGAATCTGTGTCACAGCACACAATATACAGAAGCTACCGTTCTCCATAGGATCCACCCATTAGATACTGCAGGTGTTACTTACAAGGGAAGGTGCTTACAGTGCAAAAAACCCAAAGGGCTACAAGGGAGCTGACACCGGCCTGACCCCCGTTCATCTGCGTCAGGCAGGTGGGGAATACCGCGTGAATCAGTCGAGCGTGCAGCAGAGGTGTTTTGGCAAAAGCTCCTTAATGTTTAAGGCCATACAATGTGGTAATTCATAACGGAGGACGTCTTCAGAGATGCTCCTTGTTCCTCTGTAGCCTAGCAACCGCAATACAGCTCTTTTTTTTTTGTTGCTCTGCAGCTACAGGGAAGGCAACGCTGCCTCGGCCGTGGAAGAAGAAGACGGGGGAAAAAAAACTGCAGCATTTCTGAGAAATGACGTGTGAGAAGAGAGAGAGTGCACATGTGTCACAGAAAGTGATGCAAAAGAAGTGAGGGAAGAGACTAACAGAGAGACGAGAGGAAGAGGAGGATCGGAGGGACTCGCTTAATGAAAAGAGCAGGCGATCCCCGGCCTCAAGACGGCAGACCTTTGGAGACTCTCTCACACGGGTCGTCATCACATACACAAAAAGCCACTGCAGTTATGTGAATTCAGACGCACACATCACAGCTCTTGCATATCTGCAGACACCCCGTTGCTATGACAATGGGTGAAAAAGGAGGCGGAGGAGGCAAACGAGGTGTTTGAGGAGTCTCCTTCCTGTGCGCAAAGTGTTTTCCCTCGCACTCTCTTACTTAGAGCAGAGGCATAAGCATGAAGCTAATCCGCCTCCTCCGCCAAGACTGATTTAATGTGGCCCACTTCCAGTCCAGATAGAGAGACACCCATGGAGGCGGGACCCTCTTTACTCGCTATTCAACCCGTGGTCCTCTCTCTAGGACCTGTTGATTATGCTTGAAGTCAGGGGTTGAAGCGTGGGGTTTCTCTCCGACAGAAAGAAGAATATTACACGACGCGAGGTCATCCTCAACAGATATGCTCATGAGTCATGGAGTCGTAGCTGAACTGCATTTGTAAATGCGATAAATATTAAATCGATGGCCTCTTTTATGTCCTCTTTACGACTTCATAGCCCCTGGCCATCAATCACAGGGTGTTATTTATTTCCTACTTTGGTGGCGCGAGGATTGCAGAGATTATATCGTTCACTTATTTATGCAGCCATTCGTTTGGTTTAAACTCCTCGGTTTGAACAACGTGCGGTACAGCAGGTGAGTGATAAATGAGGGAACAGATCGCTGATGCAGAGTCCCACTGTTCCCTCGCCTGGTCTCTAAGCATTGATCAGTGGGCCATGTGGATGGATGGGTAGTGGTGCGCAACCAGGCATGGATTCCCCAGATGAGCCCCGCCCACACCATCACATCAGCACTAACACACTCTGGACACGCAGCCTGTATTAGAATGTGTCCACGCACGCACTAAAGTGGACGTACACGTGTGCTGCTACACTGGTGCTGGTGGCTGTACACGCCTTCTGCCCAAATGTATTCAACGCATACATATGAATGGTGACAGTCCATTGTTTCAGCTCGTTAATAGACTGAGGGCTCTCCGAAATAACGTCTGGAGTATATTAGCCCTGACCTTGTAGTCAGAGTGCCCGGGCTAGCGAGCTCTAACTAGCAGGCCGGCAGCACACGAGTCCATCAGAGCTGTCTTTAAGCAGCCATGACTAAGTGGGAGCTGGCTCCGGACGGGGCCAGCTCAGGTTTTAGGGGACTCTGTGTTTTGTTCTCCTCAGAGGCTGAGAACTGCTGACAACCTGTGGTGATTAAAGCGCTAAAACAAAACACAGGCATGTCATAATAATCAGTCTTTGTCGAACGATGAATTGGAATCAGAAAGGGTGGCGGAGAGTATTCAGAGATGGAATGTGATGCTCTTGTACTTGGAGTATCATGCCACAAAGAGTTGTTCAAGCTGCATCATACATGCGAGAATTAACCGTAAAGAATTGTTCCTGCCATGCAACAAACAGTAAGCTATCATGCCGCACCTGTATTCATGTTTTGCATGTAAAATGAGCCTGTTGGTCACCGACTGGCCTGCTCCAGCTTCTCTAGGTGGACAGGCGGGCAGCTGCGACCACCTGAGGGTGTGTTCACACTACTCTGCTTTACTTTAAAATGCCACCGCCGTGTTTTCACTTTCAAGTCAAGAGGGGAGCGGCCGCAGGGTGATTGGAGAGAAGCTGGTTTAAACGGATTTGTGCCTTGTTTTTAAAGCGCAGGGGAGCACCTTCTAAATTGGAGCAAAAAATAACACTTTCGAGTCGGTTAGAGGTGCTAAATCTGAAATGCTGAGCATTAATATAACAGCAGTTGCTATATCATGATAGCAGTGGAGTAATGTCGTCCTGAGCAGAGAATGAAGTCCCACTCCCTCTCTGCGTGTGACGTTATCCAAGCCGCCGATTCTTCAATGCCCTCTCCTGCTTAGCTCACGATTTATGACACATTTTCACACATTTGTTCTTGTCCTTCTGGCACAGCACAGCCTGTTTAATCCCTACGACTCTAAAAGTCGACTGTTTCCACCCACACAACAATATAGCTACACCAAAATGTTGTTTCCTGGCATGCACGTGATGCCGAAATTTGGAGCTAATCACAGCGTGCGGCGCCCAAAGCTCCACTTTGCACTCGCGCTTTGCAAGACGCAGTGAAAAGCTGTTGTGGCGCGACGCAAGCCATTGGAAATAATGGGTTTCAGAGCTCAGTGGTTACGTGGCGTTCTGTCTAAAAGGGCCTTCAGTGAGTGAGAGAGTATAAAGAGAAAGAAATACTGAAGCAGGGGCAAAAGACTAACGAATGTATGAATGAAGGAATGAAAATTGATGAATATTAGTTCATTTATGCAAGTTCACTCCAGCGGGGCAAATTATTCTGTATTCGTTCCTGAGAATTAAAAGTATTTAACATAAAAATGCGGTTGCAGTGTTGTTATTATTTGGTTATTTTCATGCTTTAAAAGTCACCAGAATGCAGCAGTTTCTTTCAAACTCAAATTCACCAGACTGCACTCGCTTTGGTCTCAAAATCCTCCCTATTTCTGAGGACTTAAGGTCGGTAAGGTTAGTGTATGTGAGTCCCAGCGTGAGCGCCTCACTGGCTAGCTACTCATAATAATTCCCTGATCCTGATATTGTTAACACTTGACTTTCTAGTTCTATCGCTATAGAAATAAATTTGCCAAAGCAACACGTTCTATTCTTATTTAACTGCTGCTCAGACGGATCTTTGTCTCTTTCTGCCGTCTCATTTGTCAGTTCAGTTGAATTGTATTTTTGAAATAAAATCTATAACAGTATAAAGACATCCTGACCTCATATCGGCCTCACTGGATATAAAAGAGTAATCCAATTTACCCAAACTGTCCGCTTGCTTGTATCAGCAGTTTTTTTAAACGTGAAAGAATATTGATGTGACTCAGTCATAAAGAGAAAGTTAGGCCAGGTGTTGGGTGATGGTTACAGGGGAGGTCTGCTTACAAGTGGTGGTGTAAATGGTGAGAGGATGAAAAAGGAACACATGAGAGAATAGAAACAGATGAAAGTGTCTGAAACATATTCCTCTTTGTGCTTGAAATAAGAGAGAACCAGAGCACCGGTAGTCTCACACACTTAGGTTTCTCTAACATGATTTAGGACCCTCAATAACAGCTAAAATATGGATTTGCATCAGCGTTTCACAGATGGTTCGCATTTGGGCTCACGTTCAGCGGCTCAGACATCAATTTCACTGGGAGAAAGAGATAAAGAATATCGAGCCTCATCTCCATTAGTCAGTCGTCCCTTTGGAGACAGCAGAGAGGGATTGATGGCCCGGCGACAATAAACAGCTGGAATTTATGGGAGCGGTCTGTCTGTGTCAGAATCAGCCTTGAATTTCCCATGGATAGAAGTCGAGTCACGACTTGGCTGGTTATGGCTGAAAAACACGCAGTGATACATGAGTCTATCGTCGAATTTACAAATGAATCTCTGCGTTGACATGTGAATCTGGGATTGAACCAATAATCGCGTCTGTCTGAGTCATTTAATGCAGACATGTGGATGTCGTTCTGTGGCTGCAATACAGAGACGTGGAGTCTAAATCACAGTGACAGAGCTGTATGGAATAAATCCATCCAATCAAAGAACACTCGGGGGACAAGTGCACTTCGCTGAGGCCTGCATCATATGAATATTTCCCCACAATGCCGGCGATTTACGCTCCTTAAATAAAAGCCATCATCCACTGGCAGTCCATGGCCCAGGGTGATTTAATTAATGGCGAGCACATCAACTCCCATATGTGGAACATGCCTGGGAGTTTGCTTGTCGATCAGCATCTGCCAACCCTGCAACAAAACATGATTCCAATCAACACTGTAATGGCTTAGAGAGCCTGGACCTAATCAGCCTGGCAGGAGCCACAACAGCAACGGCAGGAATGATGGAACAGTGTGTGTGTGTGTGTGTGTGTGTGTGTGTAGCCATGGAGAATTATTTCAGTTTTATGGGTGTAAACAAATCCAGTATTCTGATCAAGGATGTTTCTATTATAAGAATTGAATGGTGTTTACCGATGCGTTTGACTAGACGGCTTACACATGAATAATAAAATGAAAACCCGCCTTTGTTGTAAGTGTAAATAATGCACGCTTTGGAACCCATGGTGCAAAAGAGGCGGAGATGATGGTGTGTGTGTTTTCACTCTGCTATTAAATTATTCCCAGGTCTCTCAAGTAAGAACACGCGAGACACTGCAGGACAGTCGCAAGTATAAACGATTTAATAAATGATGGTCCTGGGATGATGCACTTTCTTTAATAGCCAGCTGCGTAAAGGACAGATCAACAATGCAAAGAGGATATCCTGGTGATGGGATTACAAAGTCACAGAAGTCCTTATTATTCAAACTGGCACATGTGTAAATGAATTGAATTGTTGTCTGGCTTCTATACATTAAGAAAAGCAGGTCTGATGCCCAGTGAGAGAGCGACCCGTGAAGTCTTCTTTATCTAGTCTGCAGCGGTGAACATTATCATTTTAAACTGTTCAATAAGTTTCAAAACAATGCCTGAGTATTATAAGACGAGATGTGGCAGGCCCCGGATGCTCTAGTTGCCAGCCGGAATGATATCATAAATGCAAGCCCATTGGACACATTGAAAGCTGGCTTCATATGCCTGCTAGGGGAAAAAAAAGACCAGTGCCCATCTGTACAGTGCATCTGTTCAGTAAGTTTAGAAAGCTGACACGACGATCCCCATTGTCATTCATAGAGAATGCTTCACGCTTGCATTTGGCAGGCGAATGGAGAGTTGTCTTCGTCTCTAAGATGGGGACTGGGAGTTGGCTGATTTCGTCCCCAGTTGATCCAGTTCTCTGAGTTCGGTGGTCGGCATGATTTAGATTCTAAATCGGAAATCGATCAAACTTCCGAAGTCAAAAGCAGGATCGTAGATTCTCCCGGGAGTCGTTGTTCTCTCCACCCTCGCCTACGTGCACATGTCCAAAGGAAAAAACAAAGGAAACCTCTTCAGATAAAAGACAGCACAGCTTAGGGGGTTTGCCTTCCTCGTGTGATTATGTGTCCACCTCGCTTTGCACTGTAAAGCATTTGGGCGCTGACAGGTACTTCATGGTGCATTCAGGCGTATCTCGTAAACTGAGTTACTTCACCTGTTGTTGTAAAGCCCCCTCGTGCCATTTAGTGCATCTTCTTTCTGTTGTTTAAGGGCATAAAACCAATGATCTGTGGATTACATACAAAATGACATCTAATCATGACCTTAAAATCAAAAGTCCAATCTAATCGTGCTTTTGAAAGAATCGTGTGACACCCCAATTTTTACCCCAAGCTACCTGATGGCATGTAACAGACAACATGCCCCCCAGGAACAGCTGGAGATGTCGGGACATTGAAGCATCACACTATACCTCTCAGACTTTAATACCTGAATTTACTCTAATGATTTAGTTTACCTCCTTAAGCCCAGCTCCAGTTAGTGTATGCTATGTATGACACTGGAGTCTCAAAATGTTTTTTCATCCAGATGGTTAAGAGGAGTCTTTGAGGATTCGGGGAAACATCTTCAGAGCAGCAGTAAGTGTTATTAAACAACCCTCTGGGTTTTTCAGAGATCACTGGATATTCATTTTTCAGGGAAATGGATGCTTAGCTCTGTGACTTGAATGTAATGGCAATACATGAGAGCCACAAATTGGAGCTTGTTGAGTATTTTTCCCCACCACTAACCTAGGTTCACTTTCAAACAGGTAGAAACGGTACCTTCACGCCTCAGAGCTGGTACAGCACAGTGCACATGACTCTGAAGTGATCTGCTCACATTCACTGCAGCTTATAATGAGATGCAAACTAACAAACAGTCACAAGCCTGCCTCTCTAACTTTTTAGCTATTTCCAGCGCAATAGCAGGTCAAGTCCTGATTTTATTTGACTGGGGCAATGATTAATGACCTGCGTGTGCTCATCTATAGTCCTGTCTGTAGGTGTTAATGCCAGACGTGTGCTGCTCAGTGGATATCACAGCGGCACCACCTGGCCTAATGACCCGGCATCTTACGAGGCAGCGGGTCTCTGGCTCGCCCTGCTACAGATCAGCTGTGAGGAAGAGGAGGGGCCGCCGGTCGTGTGTGTTGCCCATACACACATGGACCTGGAGATGAAGGTGTTAGATCGCCACCACATCAATGGCGGAGGTGTCACATTTCTACTGAGCACCACATGGTGAAGGTGTAAATGTGAAATTTGTGTTTTTGATGGCTCAATGCTGCACTCGCTGAGGCAGCTGTGTGTTTTTGAAGCACAGTTCCCACCAGCAGCGTGACTGTGAGTTTTGTTTTTCATGTCTGTGGCATTGTAGTTATTCCCCATCTGAATTATTGGGACGCATTATGTTTGGGGACCACAGCCATTGGATTAGAATTTGGCAGTGTGTCACGGACATGTCACATTGATGATTTATCTGAGGCTATTAATAGGAGCTGTGTTGGGGGGGGTGTAGTTGCATTCTCGTGATGACTGACTGTGTAATGCGGTGAGCAATGTAAGTAGATGGCAGCGAAGTGACTCATGTGTCATACGCTACTGTAGCACATGGCAGGGTATTTGGTCACTTCATAGAAAAAATTGATCAACGACAATCATTCTCTTGGTTATCTGATTTTAAACAACTCTAAAAGGTCTTTGAGGTCTAAAACAAGCGGAGTCGGTCAGTCTGGCATCTTATAGTTGAGTCTTCAGGTCGTAACGGGGGTCAACTTTAACATTGCGTCTACTAGGAAGGTGCCCACTAGATAAACCCAGTCTGCTCCCATTCTCTTTTCGTTACGCAACTATTTGCACCTGCTGTACTTCCTGCTGCAGCTGCCCGTACCTGAAATCCATTAAAAAAAATGATGCCCCCTCAGCCTGCATTTGTAATCTGTTACAGTTACCGTCACATTTCACCCAGAAGGTTACAAGGGTCCAGAATGAAAAGCTCCATTAAAAACTCCCATTACGTCTGTTTTGAGTGTGGCAAAGGCATCAGCTATGATTTACCAACTGTAACCAAATAGCAATTTGGTGCCTGTGTGGACAGCTACAAAGCACAAACAGGAGGCTATCAAGCCTGCAAAATGACTGGGTCTTACAAAGTGACTGCCAGCAGGAAAAACAAACAGTGTAAGAGACATGTTGCCAGGCTTCTGGGACCTACAGTGCCTTTAACACAGTATTACCAATTACCACTGTTGGGCAATTTACTAGAAAGCTGCAATCAACTACTCGTACAGCATAAGATGTTACTCATTGAAAACATTCAGCAGTTACATTCTGCCCAGCACCATCTACGGTGCCTTGAAACCCCTCAACATCCTCCACACAAACAAATCACATCTTCTGTATTTAGCTAGCTAGTGTAGAAAACTACACGGCATTGTGGTTTCACCAGCGGCCAGCCTACCATGCGGATGCATTTAATCAGAATCTACAGATAGCTTAGCCCCGGTGACTCTCCAGAAGTCCCAAACTGAACAGAATCCAGTGATTCCTGAATGTAGGCTTGCCAGGCAGCTAAGACACAATATATAAATAAGACAACTTTAAAACTACTTCCACGCTCCACACCAAGCTAACCCGTCCTGGACCATGTTGTTTGGGACATATTCCAAATAAATATCTTCAGTAATAGAAGATGAGAGTATACTTTAATACCATTGAGCGGATCTGGATGGTTTGTTTGTGTGTTTTGGCTTCTGGTGCTGTCAAAACTGCACACTTTCAGTACATGAACTCGTCTCTGTGCTGAAATCAGGCAGAGAGAGAGAGAGAGAGAGAGAGAGAGAGAGAGAGAGAGAGAGCGAGAGGCGTTCAGAGAGAATTCACAGCAGCAAATTCACACTTGATTCTTTCAAGACGTCCAAGGCGATATCAAACTTTGCTTGTGCTTGTGCTGCAGAAAAACACACCGAGTAAACACAGGAAAGAGAGTTCTCAGGACTGAGAGAAGAGAATGCGTGCGTACCGTTGTGTGCGTGGGTGGATGGAGGAGAGACAGACAGTGAGAACAGAGAGTAAAGAGGAGAAATAGTAAAGTTCATCCTGTCAGCCTCTCGGCCATGGTGCAGTCCAGATCCAGAGGGTCACTATATGCTCACGAGAGTCTTGTGTTACAGGGATATTTGGATGAGGGAAGATCTGAATCTTAGTTGGAGTCTTATTTGGCTGCACATTTGTATCCCTGCACCAACAAATACAGACTGAGATAGGTCTCTTTAAAGTCCCAAGATGGTTATTACTATGATGAACGATGCTGGATCTGAACCAGTCGCTTGATTTTGGTTTATCGTTTTGTTTTGCGGAACAAACGCTGTTTTTTTGCTTCTCATCGTAACTCTGAAATGTTTCTCCCGTTTATTCAAAAGCTGCTGTTACTGACGGAAACCATTACTATTACATCAAAAGGATCGGTTGAAACGTTTAAAGTCTATTGCGATGTATCAGTCAACGAAAGAAACAGAACAGATGCCTACAGCTGCCACTGCCACCTTTATCACAAGGCCCTGAATAAAAGCTAACAATGATGACCCCGTTTTCCCCCGTGACTGAGCAGTCTCTTCTTGGACCATCCTCTCCCTGGCTACTTGCCTTGAGGGAGCGCAGTGTGTCCAGAGCACATCGGAGGTCACGACTATCTGTCACAGATCTAAGCGTCTCTGTTCGCCACAACCCTCTGAGAGAGCAACGCTCGCCCGGCAAAGCGGAAGCAGGCTCCATAATGAGTCAGGAGTCCAAGAGATGTTGGAGGCCGCTACATATTTTTTAAAAACCCGGGGTGATGGATTGAAATTTCAAAGAACCCCTGGTCTAATAAAAACCTAAGGCAATCATATATATTTAAGGCAATCACAGTTCAATTTATATATTTGTACTTGAAGGTGGTGTATTGATGGAGTTGTGATTCTGAAGCACAAGACAAGAGGCAGGATTGCAACATCTGGATAGTAGAACAATATATCTAGATGATTGAAGCCATGTTTTCAGCGCATCTTTGGAGATGTAGAATATCAACACAGCATATGCCACGTTATGTCCTAAAATATCCAATACTAATTCAACCAGAAAAGACAAAGGCTATTTGACTGACTGATGTAGAAGCAGGTGGTAAAGACAGATACCACCTGCGGAGAGAAGTCTAATGATAATGGCTGAACATGATTGAACCACGTCATTTAACCAGCCGGTCGCACTAAAATGTGGTTGAGTTTGTGAAACACAAATCCACTGTAGAAAGGACAAAAGCATCACTTAATTGAAATATAACTCATCCAATACGCCGTGAATAATGCATTTAAAAATTAATGGTGTCCAATTGTGACACCTGCTGACCAAGAGCAACAATGCAACCAATGAGAATCACAGAGCACTTAAAGTGTGCAACTTTAGCTGTTGCTTAAGTTGTAATATCATAGTTCCATCATCGAACTACATGCGAACGCGGTGATCATGTTGTTTTGTGTATGCATGCCAATTGATGCAGGAAGTCATACTATTAGTAAATTGATCATTTTTTTCCAGTAACAGAAAGGAGCAAATAGTCACAGTGGATTAAAAAAAAATGGTTTATGTTACAGAAGGTAAGATTGTATAACCTGGTGAACCAGGTGATGAGTAACCAAATTATCCCATTTGACTTCTATTGCGTTGCATTTTAACATGTCTTCTTGTCTCAGAAAACAAGTCAATACACTGTACAGTGATCTAAAAAAGATTATCATTACTAAACCCCCCCCCCCCCCCCCCCCCATGTGTGATCATGATAAGAGTGACTCTGGATTTGGCCTCGTGCTGTGCGAATTGGCTGGAGGTAATGCAGTGAGAAGCCCCGGAGAGACGGATGCAGGGATCAATCTGACGGCAAAGTAAGCTGCACCGTTGCGGCATCCCTCCACCCACACACTCGCCCTGCTCACTCACACGTACGTAATCCAGTCATCTGTGCGCACTGTATACCAGTCTGTGATCATCGTGTATGTACGTGTGTGTGTGTGTGTGTGTGTGTGTGTTTCCCACTCGTTGTCTCTATCATTCATTCCTCTCCTTGTCATCCTCCCCCCCCCCCCCTCCCCCTCCCTCTTTTCATTCATTCTCTCCATCCCTCCCACCTTGTTTTGATCTTTTTCTTCTTATCCTCTCCCACTCGCTCTCGATCACATAAAACATGCACATGCACCCATCTATCCACCCACACTTTGCAGTTGGCACAGGCGAGTCCCCCCGACAAGCAGCGCAGTTTGGCGTGGGGTTATGCAGGAAAATAAATAAAATAAATACAAGAATCGGTGCAGCACCACTGCCTAATGGTGTCTCCATGGCAACTAAGGGAGCAAGGCCCTGCGATGCGGTGTCAAACAAACACAGCATTTTAAACCTTAAAAATAATTAGGTTTTTCACCATTAATAATACGCAGAGGCATTACCATTATGTGCTGGTGGGTGGGATGGGGTCGATTAAAAAGCAGCTGTGCACATTTGTACACATTCAACATACTTTTGGTTCAGGATATCACTTTTACTAACAGCGCATACTATTTACTATGAAGAATGCAGCTTGTGCTTCATACTTTACTATGTTAACTAACCCTTAACATCCAGCCACAAAGTCAGCATGAGGAAGAGGAGGTTGGGGGCAGACGGATGGGCCAATAAAATGTTGGACTAGCCACAGGAGATTGAGTAGGTTTCTTATTTCCAACAAACGGTCAATGTTGGTTATTTTAACTTTAATTCAAAACCACAATCTTTCCCTAAAACCAACAAGTTAGTTTTGCGCCTAAACCTGACCAAATCTTAAACGTAGCGGCATAAGATCAGAAAATGGTTTTGTTTGTAAAATGGCAATGTTACCCTTTGTTGCTTTCCAAGTTATGAGAATGTGAAATGGCCAACGGTATTTGCTGCTTCCTACATTTTGTTGGATGTTTAAGAGTTAATATTGAGAACTGACTCTACTCTGTCTCTGTGGGAATTCCTATGAAACTTAAAACAATGCAGAATAGTTTGCCTTGTCATAACCCTTCTTAAAGCAAAGTGATGCATCTCAAGGGGTTTGGGCTGCAAACAATACAGATATTTCATAGTATTACTCATATTTGCATTCTTTTTGTTTCACGTATAAAAAGCTCCACATACTACACAGACACAACTATATTGCAGGGGGAAAAAAAAGTGCAATTCCACACACACACACACACACACACACACACACACACATGCTCAATACACAACAGCACAGGGTGGGAAAGGCGGTGTGCCAGAGCACACAACAGTTTATCATCCTGTGACTTGGTGCATCAGAGGCGTGAAGGTGTGTCAGCAAACTGCTGGTGGAGGTAAAGGGAAAATGCATCACGGCTGGTGAAGCTTATTCAGGTGGAACTTTTAAGAAGAGGGCCCGAGCGGCGCTTTCAAGTAGCGAAGAGGTGATTCTGTTTCAGTCCTTTGGCTTTAATGCTTTACCTGTGGCTCAGAGGCTGAGCTCTGGCACCGGCTTCAGGCTGCAGTGCAACCTATTGACAGCCAGTGAGAGAGGGCGGGAAAAAAGGGTGAAGCAGGGAGAAAGAGGGAGAAAAGGGCAAGAGAGAGTGTGTTGGTGTGTGACACACACGGACACAGAATGAGAGAGGGTCAGAGGGATGCTGAGAATAGAGAGCTTCTTTCTTTTGGATTTCTTTTGGGTTCAGTTCAAGATTCCCCACCGGGGGAGAGGCCTGAACTCAAGAGGCGACTGAGGCGTCCCACATGTTTGCTTGTGTGTGTGTGTGTGTGTGTGTGTGTGTGTGTTCGTGTGTGTTTTTCCAGAAGCAGAAGGGTTGATGGAGTCGGTTGGACACTGATTGGATTCAAAACCATCATCCCAGCAGACCGATTGTGCACCTAAAGTTGTTCACGCCTCAACCAAACACAGACACGTTCAAATGAACGCACACGTTTGGAGCACCTGACTGACCAGTGACTTCATTTAAAAAGCCAGGCCACCGTCTGCGTGTCCCACTACAGTTGTGCACATCCTATCCAGAGCTGTGGAACACCATCCCCGTCTCCAAATAAATACCCTGCCATAGCTCTCATCCATGTCAGCTGCTGAAACGGTGATCCATGACAAATTAAACTCGTCCAAATTAAGCCATCAGCCATTTTCCAGCTCATTCTCCGTTTCATCCAAACGCATTCCTTCGCCGTAAAGTTTTCTCAAGGCTGCACGGCAACAGATGCGAGTCTCTCCGTGGACTGTCGGTAACCATTTTTCAGAGACACGTCACTGTCAGTCCAGCAGCTGGTCCCTTACACTTCCTTAAGCTGTGCAGATCAACACGAGTGGTCCACAAAGCATGAAATCGTTGCTCTGCAAACATGATTTGTTAGCGTATCCACGCGAACAAACCTGAATCTTAAGAAAACAAACAATATAACCTTTTGAAGAACCCTGGCTTTAAAGATGTGTAACTGCAGGCTTCCTGCACAAATCGAATGAATTGCTCCATGTCATAGTTATTATGGATTGTTCTGTTGTCCTTGCAGTTCATGTAATGATGTAGATTAGTATTGCAATATGCTGATGGCAGTATTCCACACATGGTCTCACAGCTACAGCTACATGTCAAGATGCAGAGGGTTGATAGGCTCGTTTCCTCTGATTTGTTTACGGCTGACGGCTGTTTTCATTGGCTGCGAGCTTCGGGGGTTTGAGCATCCATGACTTTTGCTGTCGAAAGCTGTGAGTCCTTTGTCCCAGATATCCAATGTGAGCCGCCAAGAAGGCTCAGAAAGGCTCGTCTTCTTCAAAAGCGCTGATGTGTGTGCGTTAACACCGATTCGTCTTTCATTTGCTTCTTGTGGGAATCACCCGATTAATTCAAAAGCATGTAGGCAGAAATGCAACCAACATGTCGCACAATCACAGCTTACATGTACCAGGGCCTCAGCCTAAGCTAAACATGACACACACACACACACACACACACACACACACACACACACACACGGGGGCTATGTTAATCATCTTAAGCAAGCTGTTTGTGCGATCAAACTCAGCAGCCACTCAAGAGTCATTCATCTTGCGTGAAAGTAAAGTGTGACAGCATCATTTTCAACGGGACAACAGCTGTATCTGTCTCGCTCCTGCTGCGCCCTGCTTCGCCCTGATCCGCTGTCAGGCTGCCGAGAGAGACAAACCAAACACAGCAGGTGTGTGTGACGAGACAATCTATACCCTGTCATTGTGAGCCAGGTTAATTCATACCGTACGTCTAGATTGCTCAAGTTTGGGGCTTGTTTACAACTGATCAGTGCTGTGTGCATACGCCATTTGTGACCCGAGTCCCGATTCTACTGCAAATGGCACAATAGTCGGCGCAAAGTGCTCAGTCACGTGTGCGAAGGCAACGTCGGTATCCGTGGCCCCAGCTTGCACTTGAATCAATTAGGAGCTATGCTGTGGAACATGGATTGAAATTCACGGCACTTACCCGGAGCCGTGACACTTAGGGTGGGGTCCTATGCCTCCAGCCCCTTATATTAATGCAACAGCCATGTCTTGCCTATATATGCATGTGAACATGAAGGCGGCAAAACAAGCACTTGCATTAAGTGGGAGGACGCTCAGCTAGGTGATGTAGTACCCTTCGAGATGGCCGGGATTTAGTGTTCTGGCTCAATGATACTTCAGCAAGACAGATGATTGCTTTTGCTGTGACTTGAACCAGGGCTTCTCTTTGGCTGCATATAGAGCCGACAGTTGAATGGTGCACAATGCAGGATGCATGTATTGGTAAGCCCCTTTGAAAATAAGGCTTGTTACTGTAATTAATGAGCACCACTTGGGAAGGATGGATGAGCCACAGGAACCGCTGCAGGGGGGGGGGGGGGGGGGGGGGTGTCTGTTGCTGAAAACTGGAGATCCCCCGTTCAATTATTACAACTGATTCTCCATCTTAGATTACTGGTGACACAGTTGTTGTACAAGTACGACAATAACAACACCAGACACCGGCTATAATTCCCATCGGATAGGTCCACCTGCACCTGCACCAACACAGCCTGCTGGAGGTTCCTCTGGATTACAAGCATCTGTTCAAACACCATAGGCTGATAGACGAAGAGCCACTCTAACCAAGCCTACGCTGTCTGTGGCTGAGCAACACGCTGTCTGCGAGCAGCTTTGGTGGGAGAGAGTCTGCCTGCAGTGCAGCAGTGGACAAGAACGTCCAGAGCATCTCCGCCAACTGGCCGCAGTGGCTCTGTGCTTCACTGAGAAAAGAAACTAGGGATCCCAGGTTGTAAATCGTCACCAAGTCACCACCCGCAGCCAAACGCCACCCCAATACCTGCAGGAGAGGACACTGTGCTGGAGACGAGTGTTTCCCCAAAAGCAAGTGTGTCCTGCTGACGTCACCGACCACAGTCGAGGGATGAGAGACAGTTGATAGTGTTGAAAGGGAAACACACACACACACACACACACACACACACACACACACACACGACAGTGGAAAACATGCGTGCACGCACACATGCCCTCTCTGCCTCGCACTAAAAGCACTTCATTCACAAAACAAAGCACAAGCCGCAGACTCGGAGCTCAGCCCAGAGAGTTTACATTAGACGCATACATCCGCCCACACAGTTGCATGTACGCACTCACACACACTCACACACACACACACAGTGTAGTGTGCCGTCATAGAATCTCTGTTATCATCTGTGCTGTACTGCACTCCACGCTCAGTGCGTATACAGGGTTTCCCTCATGAAAGAAAATATAATAATGCTGCACTTTTCTTTTTTTAACCCCCCCCCCTAAAGAAACACACTCAGAGAGACTTGAATCAACATTAACAGAAGCTACCACCACTCCCCAACACCTAACGGATTTTGGATGACATGAAAATCCCGTAGAGTAAAGGTAAAACACAGATAATCCTGCCTGCATATTTTAAAAAAGCTAACGATGTCAAGTTGCTGCAGTAGGTCAGGATTTATTGCAGAGCTCTTTGGTAAATATGATGGAAGCTCAGCGAGCCCAAGTGGTCTATTATGAAGCACAGATTTGCACACACACACACACACACACACACACACACTATGCCATATGTTGACCGTACCCTACGTAGGACCTGTTTTTGCACAACTTCTGCCAAAATATCACCTCATTAGAACATGCAACCCCCCCCCCTCAGGGAGAAACAAGCAAAAGACGCTCCTGTGTCACCCCCACCACATCAAACGCAGAATAAAACAAAACATCAAGTCAGGGAAAGAACTTACCTGGCACAGAGTCTAAAAGCAGGAGGTGTCTAAGAGCACAAGCTTCTCTGTCACCCGGAGACGGCAGAACATAACACAGTCATGTGTGCGAGAGATTGTTGGATTAAACACTTCCCTTCTCTCTTCCCCTCTCTCTCGTCTTGTCCTGTGACTTTTTACCCCCCCTCACATGTATCCAGGCCCTCTGACGAAGGAACGAAGGCTGGAGACGAAAGGAGGGTTCGGGAGAAACGACAGCGAGATGCTCGGGTCTCCTCCACTGAGACGAGCTGCGAGCGCACGGCGAGGACCATCCACTGCAGCAGAGCAGAGGAGCGCGCAGCGAGAGAGGGAGAGGAGAGGAGAGGCAGGCAAAACAGGCATTTGCTGCTGCTGCTGCTGCTGCTGGTTCCAACAGCACGGCTGGAGCAAAAATACGGCACTGGAGTGTGGATCCTGGACTTCTCCCGTTGACTGAGCGTTTACCCGAAGCAGATGGGAGAGTTATGGGAGAGGATGGGCGAGAGACAGTGGAGAGCAACAGAGAAACAGATAGTGAGAGGCTTTTTTGTTGTTGTTGTTGTATTAACATGGCACCAAGCAGACTCCACTATCTCAGTGCCGTTCCTCTCTTGCGTGCAATATTTTTTCCCTACTCCTGCACGTTTACCACCATTCTCCAGATTATCCCGCGTCCTCATCTAGTGTCGCCGTGGATAAACTATAAAACTCACATCACATCAAGAGCCAATTTTCATTTTTTTCTCTTGCAGAACGACGCCATCATTAACACTGACGACTGTCTTCGTTATGCTCCTACTCAATGTCTGCCTTTCTCTTCCTTGCGCTGTCTCAGTCATCAGAAACGTGTGACACAGTGCAAACAGAGCATGTGTTTTTCACCCTATGCCTTTAGAATAGTAGGCGAAAGACATATATTGTTTGAAATGTGCTCATGCAAAAGGAGTGCACAGTGAATGATGGTTACATAACTGGCCAAATTATCCCCACCAGGCACACAAGTGATATGCATATTCAAAGCAATGCCGACTTTTAAAGGGGATGCACTCCAACAATGTGGCACATTTAGATACCCATCAATCTCTCTTATGGGGCAAATGGGCCACCTGGCTGAAGTGCCTCTTGCTTGCTGCAACAGGGGAACAGGCTTTTAGTCGGAGTCCTTCGGCCCCGGCAGGGCTCAAGGTCGCTTGGCAGAGCTGCTTGCCGGCAGCCCAAATCCTTCAATGATTAACAGTGGCAGACAGGACGGAGCAGCTGTCAATCCAGATCTATAGTCTCGGCCAAGAGAGCCGGACCAGCAAACCGCCGCGCATTCCAACGCTGCTCAAGCAGGTAGAGCGGGGATTTATGAGCCCGCTGGAGAAATGCATTCCCCAATTCACCTGGAAAGATGGGTACATGGCATAATACTGATATTGTTCCCTCCCTCACTTCCCTCAAAAGAAATGAAAGAGAACAGAGGATGGGATGGGCTGTCTGGGTGTATAATGAGGCTGCGCTTCCATCAGATGGGCTGAGAGGGTGATACCTGTTGGAATAATATTTGCACAGCACTCTTTTTTTGTATCTTTTGCTGTAAATCAATTGTCAACTCAGTTTTATATCATTTTCATTTTCATATCCAGTTTGTTCACTGGTCTTGAATCACATTTCAATAGGTTGAAATCGAAGCCCACGCAACATACAAGACACGCCATGCCGAGGCTACCAGTCTGGGAGGTTCAAGTCTCTGAAAGCCTTTCAGTCACTTGTCATTTGTAGTGACAAGTGTCCCAGTCAGGATGCTCGTACATATTATGCAGCAGAATAAAGTGACACATTCTGAAATCCTACAGTGAATAAAGGATGTTGGGGATATTGGGTTTGGGGGTCCTCCCTAAAGAAAATGTGAAGGTTTTTGACCTCAAAACTGCAATTTTACATCATTTTAGACCATTTGTATTACAATAAATAAGCTAAAGAACTAGCTATAGTTAGATAATAATTTTATTATTTACAAATATCACAGCCTTTGTCGGAGCATTCTTCTGAAAATGTTTGAAAATCATATTCTGTAAATCAAAAGACCAGATACAGAATGGAAAACACTGGTGCTGCACCGCTGTGAATCGCTAAGAGCACCTGATATGGAGAGGGTCAAAAGGAGTACCGGCAGCTTGGGAGAAGTACTGATGCGCAAGAAAAAGTCCCAGCAGGCCAAAGAGTAACAGGTAGACGTGCCGGTACTGCTGACAGGTGAGTACCGTCCCTCTTAGAGTCCCTCTAATGCTACTTCTAACTGGCCCCCGAGCTACACCCATTGGAGGGCAAAACAGTTGCTGAAGCCATGTGCTGTCTTATTTAAAGTGGCATGCGTCCATACAGCTTTATGATAAAATGCTTAAATTCAGAAGAATGACCCTGACCCAGGAACTGAAGTAAACGGCAGCATTTTAGTTAAACATCTCCTAGAAGTGGCTAACAAGTCATCCAGCATACAGTATCCCATTTTCTGGGATATTTTTGATTTAGTATTCAAAATAAAAAATGAGAAACAACAAAAAAAACAACCCTATAGATTCAAGTTCTATAATATAAGCATTGTCTCTTTGCTATTTTGTTGCCTGCCACAACAATCCACCTTTCATCCTGCCCTTCTTCCTGATCCCTCTTCTCTTCCTCCTCCCGCCCCTTTTCTCCGGTATTATCAGTCTCTGAGCTCTCCGTGTCCTGAACGTACAATACCTCTACTCTCCTGTGTCGGGTGTTTCTCGGTCGGTTGGAAAAGCAGGCCTTCCTCTTTGTGTATAACAAATCTCATCTCGGAAAAATATTCATTTCACGGGTCGCTGTCCCATACAAGCCAATATCCGCGCAGGGAAAGGCATTAAGCGTTATTCCCTTCTCTATTCAAATTGGAAACAGCGAAGTGGGGCTGTGCCAAAGATAGCGGCCTCCCGCTGTACCCGGTTTGTCCTTGTAATGAGGATGCAGCCACTGCTAACTATTCATTCACCAGCTGGTCTTATCATTGCTCTCCATTGACTTTGGCTTAACGACGTGCAAAGGCGACGTGTCTCACTTGTCTTGTTGTGTTGGACTGATGTGATCTTAATAACAGCGTGTCATGGTTTAATGATGCACACACCACACCCCATGAGGTCGAGTGCGCCACGCATCGAGGGACAGGGCTACATTTGAAAACAGTCAATCTTGTTTCCTCATTTTAAAACACGTCAGCGGGAAATACAATATGTACACCGTGCATCGATGTATTGACGACGGCATCCCAGTTTTACACGATCCACATCTTAATTGTCTTTCTTAAACTCATCTGCATCCATTCAGTACATTTTCTCTGCGAGTAATTTAGAGTGAAATTCACTTAGAATAGTGTTTTTTTAATTCCTCACCTGGTCCTGGTTGACAATGGCAATAAATAACACAAATGTTTGTTGGAGTGTCACCAACCTGGTTGGTCAATGACATTTCACACTCAAACAAAAGTATTACACAAAAACTATTCCGTCTGAAACAGTCTAAAGAGGCATGAAACTTAGTTATAATCCGTCAAATGATGATGAAATTAAACGCTGTTTTTGATACTGTTCGTGGTCGACCTTTTGTTCATTTACATTCTGTAATCATCTGTCTGAACACTGCAATAGTTTTCATTGCCGGTGGCGGACTCCGCCATTCCTACATGGAATTGAAACTTACTTCCCTACACACGAGGGATTCACAAGAAACGATGCAGGCATGTATCCATCGTTACTATCTGAAATTCTAGCTCAGTGATATCAGTCTCACTGTTTATTGTTGCGAAACACCCGTTGGCTTTTATTGTGAAGCCACAAGTAACACATTGTCTTTAGGTTAGCACTGACAGCAATCAGTGCTAACCTCATTTTAAGGCATTTTGTTTTAGAGTGGATTGGTTTTAAATACTGCAGGGAGTAATGTAACAAAAAGGAGCAGCCACAGTGAGATGTTAGATGGATGAGTTTCAGAACTCAGGCTGCACACTCATTATTTTAACGGCACCCTGCTGCTGTGTGGAAAAACTACTTGCAACATAAAATCATGAGATCTGCACGAAATCGGATCGCTGCTGTTAAATGCACGATGGAAAAGGGGCAATTATTGACTTTTATTGACCGATTATAAACATTTCTGCAAAATAATAAAGTAGCCAAAAACCTACCATGATGCCTGGTAAACGCTTTTTTTTTTTTTTTTTTCCATCCCCACTTTGTAATGCTGTAAAAAACAAAAGTGGTCTACAAGCACGAGCTAAGATACCCGGGTGATATATGCAGTAAATATCTATATTATAATTATATATAATTTTCTCAAAGTTGACACTGCTCCTCCAGAGGCTGAGAAGTACTCCCAGTGGCTACTAAATTGACTTTGACGTGTGAAACCAGTGGAATCCCTGGATTCACCTCCCTCAGTGTTGTTCACCAAGACTGTCGCAAATATTCTTTTCCCCCTTGAGTGTCTTGTAGTTCCGTCTGAATCGTGACCTGTTAACCTGCCAGACAGCACAAACAATTACCAGTAATGCAGTACCTAAAACCTAGATATTGTTTTGGAGCAATTTTAAAAATCCTAAAACCAACCAAGATCACACGCACTACTTTGACACACTGTACTGTATCAGTGGTGGTCGTGCGCTTCGCCTGCACAACGTCAAAAACTGCTAAACTACTGTGACACTAAATGTATCCAAGAGGAAATATCTTAGTCCATCAGACAAATCAAATCCAGAGATAATTTAATACTCTGTCTGTATTCCAGGCATATCTGGCTCTGCTTGCTGCCGGGATAATGGCTCCCCTAGTTTATCTGCTTTCTCTGATCTCATTTGCTGTTACGTTTCGTACGTGGTTTGTGTAAACGGTGTGTGTTGTATGCAACCCATCGCTGAACACGGCTGCAGCTGCTCAAGGTGATACCACCCACAGTATTCAAGGGTTTCAGTACATCTACATCTAGAGTGCGGCGCATCGATCCACATCTCAGCTAGTCGTTCCACACTGGGGAATAAAGCAGCTCAATAGTGTTTGAATCATTTACGGCAGGTGGACCTGCGTCTGGGCGGGGTGGCTCTGTCATACCAGCAACATCCTCAGGCTATGAGAAGAGTGAAGTGCAAAGAGCGCCGTATAACCCACATGTATTGTTCATATCCCCAGCCGCCTGCGCATTGACTGGGTCAACACAGGGTTTGATGAATGACGCCTGGTTGGGCCCCGATAAAAACAATGTGCCGAGTAAGCCACGTCGTTCTGTTTGCAGTTTAGGGAAGCACAAGAAATGACTCTGAGCAGGTGATTACTTGGCTGAATTAAGCGGTGTGATGGATTTTCCCGACGGTAATAACACACCCGGCTAAGACAAATGTGTGAGCGAAAGCCCTCCGACTGCAAGAGCATAATAAAGAGGCAAAACGCACATGCAAAGGTCTGATGTACCGAGGAAACCTCGTGGTGGAAACTAATGGCTGAGCATTCATATTTCTTTCATGTTGCTTATGCCTTTCAGTCTATCCTCTTGCCATAACAGTTCACTTAGTGTGAATGCTGCTTCAGTCTTTACAGAGTGTGTCAACTTGGTGCTATTTGTCACACTTCTGACAACTGACAGTTGAGATTGTGTTTGGACCTAAAAACAGAAACAGAAATGTTTGACATTTCCAATTTCTCCACTCGTTGTTTCTTAGTATACCTTAAAGCTACTACTTGATTCGACAAAACTGAACCGAAGCAGAATAAAACCTAATTTTGCTCCTCTATTTCACTCTTGTCTTTGACTGTAACTGTGACAGTGATAAGCACCGCCAATTTAATTATATCCACTCTCGAAGTCTCTTTCCTTTGTGGGCTCTTATAGTCGACTTTTATTTCACCAGATAGGGAACCCTTATGCATAGCGTTTAAAGGAGCTGTATTTAACATTCTGAACATTAATATAGCAGCAGACAACTATTTACTACGTGAAGATATAGTGGAGCAATGTCTAGCTGAGCAGAGCACGAAGTCACTCTCCCTCTCTGTGTGTGTTGTTATCCGAGCTTCTCCTTGCTTTGTTGCCATAGCCGGGCTATGTTAGTGCATGTGAGCGTGCCACACTCATTATCTCACGGCCGTCAGCGGTGTACTGCTCTCATTTCATGTCTATTTGGGAGGGACAAATACATATACATAGAGAATTGCACAACAATTATCCCATGCGGCGTCTCACAGCATTTTTAGCTACTGCTAATTTCCAATGCTGATCCCTCATACGGCGGTTACAGCTGACCAGCAACGTTGTCGCGAAAGTGTAGCACCCCTCTCTGGTTCCCCCTCAGGTAAACACTGTTAGCTCTGTCACATTCGTTAGCCGTGAGCCGCCGGCTCGCCGTCGCCACGTTGAGAGCCGTTAAGAGGAAATCCAATTCCCGCACCAATCTCATATTTTGCGCCATTAACCCAACACTACAAGTGGTGTAAAGAACATTGCAGCATAACGTCCATCTCACCCCCGGTCCGCTCGATCAGAGGCAATCCTCGAGGCCTGCGTCTCGTGCAGTTTGTGATGAGCTTCGTAAATGATGTGTTTGCCTATTCAGAGCCCTGACTCAGCAGGCCGCTGTGTGGCAGCGGCCCAGTAGAAAGCCGACCTTCAGCACTTTGTCTCCGATTCATCTAAATCCTAAGTTCTTTAAAACACTGTGGTTGAATGTTTACGGCCAGGAGACATCAGAGGTATAAATCAGGGGGGCCTCTGGCCCCTCCCCTGTGGCATCATCAAAAATATGATAAACGGTAAGCACATTCGGGAAGAGTTTCTCATTCGGAGGCCTTTTTACCGTTGAGGTCACACCAGTGAAAGATGACAGGAAATTAAACAATAAATACATGCATGCACGGTCTCATTATTGCACTGCTGATGTGTAGTTGTCGTACTGTAACTGATGTGTTTCGTCTTTCTCAATGTAATGGTTCATTAAAAAATAAATGCTCTCTTCAACTAAGACTGAAGTATGACCAGGTTGCCCTAAAGCCCTCTAAGTTAAGGCTTGAGACAGAAATTGCACTTCATGATCATTTAAAATACACATTTGTCATTCTGGGCTCTGGAACAAAAACCTCGTCAGTCGGCCTGCATTTGATTTGACGTTTAGACATTGAAATGGACTTTTTCTTATTTCTATTACAGTTAAATAGAAATTCTGTGATTACTTGTTGATGTCCACGTTCAAAGCGTTCTGAAGGTCAATACAATACAAAAGAAGCCAAGGCTTAAATGGTGGCCTCCGGGTTCAAGGCACTGTTCGAACGTGAACACACAAAGTCCCTGGCTCTCGTCGGGCCGGGGTCATTCCCCATCTCTCTCGCCCCTCATGCCCCGTCATCTCTGTACTGTGTACTCCCTTGTAAATGCATCAAAACCAAACCCAAAATGAGGTTCAATATTTCACTTCAGAACTAAAAAACATTTTATATCTGAATTACAAAAGCATTCGCTGCTGATATTCACATCAGTCCGAATGCAAAATGAAAACTGCTTGTACACAGTAGTTTGCTGCATTAGGTTAATGCGCATATTATGTGACATAATGTACAACACAATGTTTTATTTCCCAAGAGGGAGTGAGTGCTGCTGTTTAAATGACTGGCTTATCTATAAGGCCACATACATGACATGTTATACAGTCACATGCTCCCATGGCGCTAACCTTCTAGTTATTGTTTACATGCAAGTGAAAGTAATTAAGCTAAAAGAAAACACTTTTCATGATACTGAGAAACAACACAGCAATCACATGCAGCAAGGCCGGGGGCATATTCACCTCCTTCAAGCTCTCAGGAGGCCACTTTGTCATCAGCAAGTCTAGAGGCCTGAAACGTGCATTCTCAATGACGCAGTGTCAGCAATTACTTCTTCCTAATCTGACACGAACCTTGGGAAAGGACGCCGGTAATGGTGACAAAAAAATTCTGTCAGGATGTGCTATTCCGTTCTCGGGGAGGGCGACGGAGACACAAAAAAAAAACCTCACATTGCACAAAGTGGAACGAGAAAAAGGGAAATGAGCCGCATTAGAGAATGAGCTATTGCGATTGTTTCACTGCCCGAGATGTGGTGGTGTTTGTGGAACCAAAGCCGGACTTAATGAAAAGAGGGCACCGGATGTAGAAGAACAGCGCTCAGACCGAAATTCAATATTGCTTGATGTTCACAAGCTGGGCTTCTGCTGCGCACCACCGCACAGACCGTAACGAGAGTGAACTATCTCATTCAGATGGGAGGAGTAGTGAGCTCAATAAAGAGCAAATCAGGGAAATTATGCACACAGAGTCCCGCTATTGCAGGTCTGAATAATTCTGACACTGGCCTCAAGTCTGGAATACCAAACATCCCAGATGAAATGAATTAAATTAATTAGGACAGTGATTTTTAATGCCTGGGTCAACGTGGACACACAATTTGAAAATTTGGATTTCTTCACATGTTGAAGCAGCGTGCATAGGACCACAGTGAGAGAGTTTGAAGGATGAAATCCAAGCCAACAAACTGTCGCTGGCGAGTAATGAGAGCCCTTCTTCTGTCTGCCTCTGTCTGAAACCATGGCCCCATTATGAACTGTGTACCGTCTGAGAACAGAAAGCATGACGGGCATAGCAACAGTAACTAATGGGGACGTGCTCAGCAAACAACTTATTGAATATTTAAGTTATTATATTACAAAAGCACTGTAAGGTAAGAGTTACACAACTATATTTAAAATCAGCATTAAGAACAATGATTGTACAAAAAAAACCTGATTTAATCTACATGGATAAATGGAAACCTTTTTGTATTTTCTCCCACTTTCAATACGGTGACAGATTCTTATCACAGCAGCAATTATCTTCTAGTAATTAGCATGTGACCACGTCTCATTTCACAGGCTCTCTTGCAGAAAATGCTGCCTCCACATGTTCAACTCCGCATCTGCTGCTGCGACACAAAGACAGATTAGGGGTCATCTGTTGCTGTTTACCGAGGAAAACTCGTTAAATGAGCTTGACCCACTGCGGCGGAACCGCGCACGCATGCGGGTTCCGTACGGTCGGCTTTCCCCCGTCGCCAGACAAAAACACGCCAGCTGGCCCGACGGCAACAGAGGAAAAGACACGGAAACACGCGTGTTCTCCCATGAGCTGGATTACTGTTGGTGTGATGTGTATCTGTGTGGTTCATAGAATTAAGCTTCCTTTCTGCTTGTGACAAGGGAAATTAATTCTACAGGGTGGGAAAACAACAGAATAACACTGGTCCCCCATACTGATCACCAGATCTATTTCTATAAATAAATTGATCGCCTTGCTTCCTGCTGAGCAGAGCATATTTATTGAGAAACAAGTAGCTACATTAGAGGCTGAGGACACTGTTGGTAGCCATTTTACAGGCAGTGTTGAAAGGATCCCAAACGTCCCTCGTGTTTCTGGTCTGAGCTTCATAATCCTGTGTTCTAACATGCAGACAACACCCGTCCTCCTATCATCACGGTAAATCTTGTCTGTATTTGCCTACTTATTGGATATTACCAGCAGCACAGCACATGCTGACACAAGGATCACGCTGTTTAACATGTAACAGTAGGTTATCTGATCCCACTCACTGCGAGAGCTCAGACTCTACAAATACACAGAGATGGAGACGAAGTTCACCGTTTCTGTAGCAAGCCCAGTTTAGACAAACTGCTCTGCTTGTTTGGGTAAAATTACATAATACAAGAGTTATTTCAAAAAGGCAAACAAGACAGAGACTGATGCTGAACTAACACTGCACGGCGATAGAGGTGCTATTGTATTGCTGTGGTTTGAGTTAACAGGGATAGCAGATGTCCCTGCCACCCTGACTTTTTTCGGAATGGGCTTGCTGGTTGGAATTGACACTTCGCTTCCCACGCCAAACATCCCGGACCCTCCAAGAGGGAATCTGTTTATGCTAGATTAGATTTCTAAAGCGTGCATGTTTTTGTTTTTGTTGTTGTAATTCCACAAATGTGTTTACCAGAGAACAAGCTGGAGGATAACCATGAACTGCCCCCAGTAGTTGGACAGAGGTTCACCCCGCCACCCAGAAAGACTCAGAGGGTCTCATGGAGAGTGTAAAAGAGGGATGAAGAGAAAACGAGAGACAGAAACCGTGTTAACTGAGTAATAAGGTTAATACTTGTTCTGACTGGTGTGAATTTTAATGTATGTGTATGTCAGTCACTGCTGGATAAACAAGATTAGGAGCTACGACATGTTGTACTTCGACACATTGGTGCTAAACGCTAACGTCAGCATGCCAACATCCTCAGAATGACAGTGCTAATATGCTGACGTTAAGCAGGTGTAATGTTTACCATGTTAAATATCTTAGTTTAGTGTGCTAGATTGCTAATTAGCACTAAAAACAAAGAACAGCAGAGGATGTTTCGCAGGTATTTGGTCGTGAACCAAAGCAGATAAATCTCTACATTGACCTGATGATGGCGCTAGGACATAGACAAATACGTACTTAACTGTACCAAAATTCATCATCTCTCCATTGGTTGGACGTCTCACCAAAAAAAAATGTCAACCAAATCACGAGGGTGCCAGAGTAAAAGTCAGGGACTCAAAGTCAAAGATCCTCTGGGGACCATGAATGTTTGTCACACATTTCACAGCAATCCATCCAATGGTTGATATATGTCAGTCAGGACCAAAATGGTGGACCGATCAAAAGACATTGTCATCCATAGAGCCATGTTGGAAACATGTCAAAAACAAGGGACAGAGAGATTTCGGGTGGGGTCCAAACCTGTTCTGATAGGAGTTTTCAACATATTATCCTCTGTATTGGCAACCACTGCACGGTAACTGCTGTTTGTTCTCATATAGCCTAAAATCTCCAGAGAAAAGAAAAGATCAGAAGCTGAACATCCCAATGCCACTGTTCATCCATTATTCAGCGCCAATCTGACAGAGTTTCTGACTGCTCGTCTTTGAAAATCAACTTATTTTCCAAAGTGTATATTACCTTTAATATTCCCTTTCTACACGACCGAGAGAAAAAAAAGAGCCGATGGGGCTGTCATTAGAATACGTAACAGATAAGCAACTGGGCAAAAATAAGGCCTTTCTTACAACAGTGTTGCTGCTTTTCTTCTACTAAAAACAAACAATGCTCTGTGCCGATTGTATGATTGAGATGTTGGACAGCATGAACCTCCTCCATGCTCCCACTAGATATAAGTGCCTTACCTCTTGCCTCTCCCTCTTACAAGACTCAACTGTGAGAATAGTCAGCTTTGGGAATGGGGGAAGCCCTGTGAGTTCACAGTTGTATCAATAATGCAGAGCTTCTCGGGGGTGAATGAGGACAGAGAGGACGAGAGCAGACTGTCATCAACGTTCCCCTGCTGCTAATTCTCTCTGCCAGAATCTGCACTTTGATGAGGAGAAAAAAAAAAAGCAGTTCCACAGCTTCACTCCACCACTGCAGTTTGTGATTCAACATGGAGGACGTTTTCCAACATGATACACTCAGTAGATCACAAACATGTGAGCTGAGGCAGACGTCATGCTATGGATGCTACTCGTCAATGCTTAAACAAAGCTTTTATTACTCTTTTATGTCTAGAATGACATTTGTGTGACGACGACTCACCGGTGAATATTCCAAGTTAAACCGTCTCCACTGGAGCGTGACCGATACGTCAGCCGGGTTGATATTATTGGCCAATTTGAGCCTTTCACAGTTGTGATGTATGTGTTGGCACTAGGACCACAGATAGAAAAGATGTGCTTTGAAAATGCAATTTTCATTGACTTTACTTTGTTGACATAAATAGCGGATGGTAAAAGCTTCCTTGTAGCTTGCATCGCAGAGATGGAAACAAAAGAGTAGTAAATGGCAGATAAATTGGTGACAGGATCATTTATTTATGTCATAACACATAGTCGCTCATACCCGACACGACGCCATTTACCGTGTTTGTGTGTGTATAATGTTTATGTCTTACACTCCAGTCATCCAATGAACCCCAAGCAGTTTCGGCGTGTTTTTTTTTTTTTTTTTTGCTCCTGTCACATTTTTCTCTCCGTGGCCTTGATTTTCACTGCACCTCTATGGAAACAGCACAACCATGGCTAGCAGTAGAGAGAACTCAAACATGTATTTTGTGCAGTAGAACACAATTATAATGCCATAAATCATAAAAAAAGTAAGTTGAATTTCTTTGATAATTTCTTTTACAAAAATTGGCAAACAATGGAATCTATACATCCAACAAGTGTCCACAAGTGTAACCAATGTTGAAAAGAAGGAGGCTCCACGTGCTATATATATTCAGCTATTCACATTTTTACAACCTCTATTTACAGCCTCTCCTGTCCTCTCCAGCATGCAATTGTTGTCACGTGACTGTTGGTCTCAGCCAAATTAATCATGGCTTCCGAGCTGCAACTGAGGAGAGCAGAACTTTATGCTATTTACAGGATCTGATTACTTCAAACGGTTTATTTGGGGCGAGATTTTAAATGAGACATGTAGAATAAAACCTTGATGATGAAATCACAATTTTAAGCTTAGTTTTGGTTGCTTGTTCTGACGGAAGCGTTCCTCACACATGATGTGTTCAAGGATCGTCGTAAAGATGAAAATCTGACGATAATTACTTTCTTTGAACTGATTTTTTCAGCTTCTGGCTATGATAAACAGTTTAGTTTTGTGGATTGTTTGAAGAAAACATGCTTTTCCATCCCAACGCTTTTGGGGTTCATGAGGGTTAACCATAACAACTTAATATTTAGAGGGTCGTGGGTTTATTTATTTATTCTTTTGCATTTGTGTTGTTGCTTATAGCTGTTATTGATATTAATTGAACTATTAGTGAAGTTACTATTATGTATGCTGTTATAGTTTTTGATAAGTAAAATGGCTTGCTCAAACACATCTTATTTCACACCTTTCAATTTTAAGGGACCATGATCAAAACATTTTTGTTTACGTTATGTGTTTATGTTAAAACAAACTACAAAACTACAAAAAAGCTGTTAAAGCATGGTGGGCAACACAGTCCTGCTTGGCTAATTAACGGAGCTAACAGCTAACGTACGCACGTTGCATTGAGTTACATTACAATACATACAAGCTCTATTCAGTAAAAATGAGTATTGGGCGAAGGTTAATTATAACATTATCATGATGTGTTTGTATGTAATCTTGTCAAATTTAGTTTTTGGCGAGAAATTTGAGGCGGATTATCAGGGATTAATAATCAGGGATTTAACCATTAATAATGAAGTCGCAAAAACTAGTACGCAAATGGTGATAAATACATTTATTTAAGTACTGTTTGTTCAAAAGGTTTACATGATGACCAGGGCTTTTTCCCAAAGTCTGTATTTATAAATGTTCCCATGTCAGCATCACATGTGTCCCTGCATTGCTGCTCAGTCTTTGGATCAGCCTCCCAGCTCCCGTGCAACAACACTGGGCTGTGCCTGAAAGACATGCCTTCCTCCACACAGTCTGTCTTTCCTCATTCTCCTCTTCGCTGCAAACACACTCTCTCTCTCGCTCTCTCTCTCTTTCTGTCTCTCCCCCCCCCCTCCTGTGTTCTCATGCCGATCCGCCTGTTCATCTAACAGCCCAAATGGCAACAGGCAAACCAGACAGCACGGCTCCGACAATATTACCTCGCGACAGACCATTTTTGTCAGAGTTCTGGCCGAGTGTGGTTTCAAGTTAAAGGATTAATCGTTCAGAAGGTCTTGGGAACTGGGGGCAAGCTGTGAACTTTAAAGATGAACACAAAGCATGAGGTGGCGTGCAAACATGGGCGTACCCATGCTGTTCGTCCTCACAAAACTGTAACACCAGTGATTTGTATCCCATAAAGCCTTTACCTCTGCAGCTGAGACGCGTTTCCCCTCGGCCAAGCCGAAGTCAGAGGGATGCTGAAATCCCTGAAATAGCAGTGGAGGACAACCACTCTGCCAGGACTTACAATAATCCTTCAATTTCATATTGTAGCCGGGTGTGATAACAGGGCCACTCTATCTGCCTCACTCTGCTGGCACTGTCGAAAAAACAAAGACAGACGGTCAAAAGATCGCTTTCCTGCAATTAAGATTGGTCCCTTCAGGGGTCAAAAGTAATATATGTGAGCAAGTGTGTGAGTGTGCCTGCTGCGTGCCATGCTCTAAGGCACCAGTATAGCAGTATTTCATTGTACCGTGGCTTGGAATAAGAGATCACAGCTCCCCCATGAGGAAAGAAGCTGGCATAAAATGACATGAAAGTAAAAGGCAGTTTTGAGGGACAGAGAAAGGAGGCTCATACATCTGGAGGCCTCGGCATTCATTATGGATGACTTTTACAAACACCGTCAAAGTGTGTGTACATATCGAAACACAGCTGAACAATGCAAATGGCAAAAGGGACGGTTGAGTGGCAGTGGACGCGTAAATCATTCAGGGGAGGAAAAAAAGAACAGAAGTGTGTGAGGGACAGGAAGTGGTAGATAAGATGAAGAGCAGAAGTGGTCCTGGAAAAAAGCAATGATCTGGAAATGGGTTTTTGGCCCCTGGAACATTACCGAGGTGTATCAATGTCAAAGGTGTTGTTGTTTTTAATCATTTCTCCCAGACGAAATAGATCTACAGTAGCTAGCCAATCTGTTCTTTTTTCTTTTCCCTCCCAAAAAACAATGAAGCCAAGCCAGTCCTTTTCATCCCTTTTCATCCCATGTCCCCCCCCCTCCTCCTTCTCCCCCTCCTCTGGGCATCTGGGTTAGGGTTAGCGGCGGCTATAGTCGTCTCCAGCATCCTCATGTTACCCCTGCACGGAGGCTTGTTCCATCACAAAAACTGGCTGGAGATGATTTGCGAGCGCGTGTCTGCAACTATTATTTCCTAGAATAACTCTTCACGCCTCAGCAATTTCCCAAATTCCTACACCGGGGGCGGACGCAACACAACACCTGACTGGTATAGCGAGATAACCCTGCAGGATTAAATCAGAAAAAACACCTGCGTTTCTCTTATCGGTAAGAAAACAAAATGTATTTTGTGTCTGAAGGAAAGGAATCTGAAAGGCTGCAGACACGGTGGAATCTGCAAGGTGTCAATCAGACGGCGTCCTCTAATTGCCTGGAGCTCCTACACTGTTACCCTCTGGCCTCTACACTTTCCAGCGAGGAAATCCCCAGCTACAAGTATTTCAATCGCTTTCATCGATATATGTATACCCGGGGCCAGAGCAGGCGACATTGAGTCCTATCTGAAAGTACTGGCTAAAGATACCGTAAATACAGTAAGATTGTTATTCATGTTGGCGGTAATGACACCTGACTACGGCTCTCTGAGATCACTAAAGTTAATGTGGAATCTGTGTGTACATAACGCAAAAGCCATGTCGGACTCCGTCGTCTTCTCTGGCCCCCTCCCGAATCTGACCAATGATGAAATGTTTAGCAGCATGTCATCGTTTCACCGCTGGCTGTCTTGGTGGTGCCCAGCAAACAATGTGGGCTTCGTAGACAACTGGGACACTTTCTGGGGAAAACCTGGTTTGCTTAGGAGGGACGGCATTCATCCCACTTTGGATGGAGCAGATCTCATTTCTGCAAATCTGACCCAGTTTCTGTGTGGACCTGGTCCATGACAACCCAGAGTTCAGACCAGGAAGCAGAGTTGCAGTCTTACACACTCTGAGCTTCCATTAGAGCAGTTACTCACCCAAAACCACATAGAGACTGTGTCTGCCCCACGGCCACTTCAATTAATTAAATCAAAAATAAACTATCAAGGAGTTAAACAAAATAACCTACTCCAAGTTAAAACTACCGCAACAGTGCAACAAAATAGGATAATTAAATGTGGACTCTTAAATATCAGATCTTTGTCATCTAAAGCTGTATTAGTAAATGAGCTAATCATATTGATTTATTTTGTCTTACTGAAACCTGGCTGTGTAATGAAGAATATGTCAGCCTAAATGAATCAACTCCTCCAAGTCATATCAATACTCACATTCCTCGAGGCACCGGCCGAGGAGGTGGAGTAGCAGCCATCTTTGATTCAAGCCTATTATTAAACCCTAAACCTAAACTAGATTATAACTCATTTGAAAGCTTGGTTCTTAGTCTTTCACACCCAACCTGGAAAACAATACAGCCAGTTATATGTGTTATAGTGTACCGGGCCCCAGGTCCGTATTCTGAATTTTTATCAGAATTTTCTCAGTTTTTATCAAGTCTAGTCCTTAAAACAGATAAAGTAATTATTGTAGGTGATTTTAATATTCATGTGGATGTCGAGAACAATAGCCTCAGTACTGCATTTATCTTATTATTAGATTCGATTGGTTTCTGTCAGAATGTACAGAAACCCACTGTTTTAACCACACTCTCGACCTGGTTCTGACTTATGGTATTAACACAGAAGATTTAATAGTCTATCCACAGAACCCTCTTTTATCGGACCATTATCTAATAACCTTTGAATTCCTACTAACGGAGTGTACACCGGTAAGCAAGAGTTACTACACTAGATGTTTATCTGATGGTGCCGTAGCTCAATTTAAAGAAGCGATTCCGTCTGTATTTAACTCAATACCATGCTTCAATATAACAGAGGACTCCTGTGCTAACTTTAGTCCTACCCAGATTGATCATCTTGTCGATAGTGCTACAAGCTCACTGAGAAGGACACTAGACTCTATTGCTCCTTTAAAAAAGAAGTTAGTAAAACAAAGGAGGTTCGCTCCTTGGTATAACCCTGAAACCCGCAAATTAAAGCAAACATCGCGAAAACTTGAAAGAACATGGCGTTCCACTAACTTGGAAGAATGTCGGTTAGTCTGGCGAGACAGTCTTAAAACGTATAAGAAGGCCCTCCGTAATGCCAGAGCAGCTTACTACTCATCGTTAATAGAGAAAAATAAGAACAACCCCAGGTTTCTCTTCAGCACTGTAGCCAGGCTGACAGAGAGTCACAGCTCTGTTGTGCCGAGTATCCCTATAGACCTCAGTAGCAATGACTTCATGAACTTCTTTAATGATAAGATTATAATTATTAGAGAGAATATAAACAATGTACTGCCCTCGACTAGTACCGATCTTTCCACAAATAGAGTAACCTTAGAAACAGCTGTAAACCCTGATATACGTTTAGATGGCTTTACTCCCATCGACCTTGACAAACTGACTTCAACAATTTCTACGTCTAAACCTTCTACCTGTCTCTTAGACCCTATACCGACTAGGCTGTTTAAAGAAGTGCTACCACTAATTAGCACGACTTTATTAGATATGATCAACCTGTCTTTACTAACAGGCCATGTACCACAGTCCTTCAAAGTAGCTGTAATTAAACCTCTTCTTAAGAAACCCACTCTCGATCCAGAGGTGTTGGCCAACTATAGACCGATCTCTGACCTTCCCTTCCTCTCTAAGATCCTTGAGAAAGCAGTTGCGAACCAGTTGTGTGACTTTCTACGTAACAATAGTTTATTTGAGGATTTTCAGTCAGGATTTAGAAAACATCATAGCACAGAGACAGCTCTGGTAAAAATAACTAATGACCTTCTAATCGCATCAGACAAAGGACTAGTCTCTGTTCTTGTCCTGTTAGACCTTAGTGCTGCGTTCGACACTATAGACCACTACATCCTGTTGCAGAGACTTGAACATTATATTGGCATCAAAGGAACCGCACTGAACTGGTTTGGATCCTATTTATCGGATCGATCTCAGTTTGTTTATGTAAACGATGAAGCCTCGATGAAGACCGACGTCAATTATGGAGTTCCACAAGGTTCTGTGCTTGGACCAATCTTATATATGCTTCCTCTAGGATGGATATAAACTGCAAGCATGTCTTAAGGACATAAAAACCTGGATGACCTGCAACTTCCTGATGTTAAACTCAGACAAAACTGAAGTTATTCTAATAGGCCCAGAACACCTCCGAAATCAGTTATCTAATGATATAGTTTCTCTAGATGGTATTGCGCTGGCATCCAGCAGCACCGTAAAGAATCTTGGAGTTACCTTTGATCAGGATTTGTCTTTTAACTCTCAGATAAAACTAATTTCTAGGACTGCCTTTTTTCACCTCCGCAGCTTGATGGTAATAAAGTGCGTCCCAACACTGATTAATCGCCACAATTTTGCCGAAGTAGTCCAGGTACATTTGTATTGAAAATTCTACTGTGTGCTCAAAACACTATGATGAATACACAGAGCGACTGTGAGAAATTACAGTATGAAGTACTTTGGACCTACACAAGTCTTCATAGAGCCTTTGAGAAAAGAGTATGACCTGTTAAAGACTGATCTAAGAACCAGTCACGTGCAGAAAATCCACCACAAACCACCCTGCAGCCGACCTGTTGCATCTCCCGCCTGGCTTCAATCATTCTTTCAAGCCTTCACACTGAACTGGCACCCTGTTTAAATTCCTCCGACTCCGCTTGTGTTGACCTTGCAGTATTTAGGAAGGCTGCTAATACCTCTCCAAATAGTCGTCTGTGTGTGTGTGTGTGTGTGTGTGTGTGTGTGTGTGTGTGTGTGTGTGTGTGTGTGTGTGTGTGTGTGTGTGTGTGTGTGTGTGCAGGCAGGTAGCGGGGCTGAGCTGATGCATTGCGATGGCACACAGATTGAATGCTTCACGGGTCTCTGGTCCGCGCCCGCTAGCCCGTGTCCCGGTGCTGTCCCCCCCCCCCACCCCCACCCCCCATCCCCCATCCCCCATCCCCCATCCCAGTGCTCCGCGATGTAAATCTATTGCATAGGCCTGTTCGCTGCAGCCGGAGATTCACCCTCTCAGTCGCGCAGACTAAAGATAAGCTGACTCACTGTGCGCGATAGGTGAATGCTAAGCAGTGTGGGTGAATCTTATCATGAAGAGGAGAGAAGTGGGTAAAAGAGGTTGTTGTTTCCTTTTCGACACCAAAGATCCCAATTTAGGCACATAGCACCATCTCATGGTCTCACTCAGAAATTCATGTCTAATCAGTGAGGATACAGCGGAGTGGTGCAAACAGCACTCGTACTGTAGAGATATGTAACAGAGTATGCTACTCTGAACAACAAGCAAAACCTGACTGTCAATAACTCCCCTTTGATCTCAAGTAAATCTAGAGCAACATCCAGTAAATGTCGTCTCTTTCAGAGGTAAAATGTTCCAAACCCTTTGAAGTGCATTCTTGGTTTTCGTAGCTGTACAGTTCACAGCATTAACACATGCAAATAGCATTTGCACACCCCTAGAGAGCCATGTGTGCCTCCTGATGTATCCTCTGTGATTTGCTAATCCAACAGCACTGCGCGGGGTTGCCGTCAGCTGAACTACATCAACTCCCTTTTTCATCTGAATTGTACAGAACAGCTGAGCAGAATTTCATGAATCGATTCCAACACCAGAAACTGGGCAACATCTTCAGACAGGCCTATCAATATTTAACGTGCCGTTATGTATTCCGCTACCACACTAAATACTTTGAAGCGCTATCAAAGGGGACTGTGCCAGCCGCTGACGCGAGACAGCTCCAGAGATATATATATATATATACAGTAAAGACACAAGCTGCACAACTGGATGAATTATTAACTCCTCTCACTGCTGCTTGAAGTGTGGCTGCAAAGTAATTTAACAACAGCTGCTTCAAACCGTCTCAGAGCTGAGAATGTGGCAGGCCGCGCGGAGTTACGTAATCTGCCTCACGTAGACCGAAAATAGAGGCTGTGATAAGATGGCGCCCTCTGATGAAAGCAGGTTTGGGTTGAACTTGTAATACTGTATGGCTTGGTGGTGCAGAAAATTGAATAGATGTAGACGCCGCTTCACGAGTGCAGGGTAATGCATGGACTGCGAAAAAGGAATATTTGTCACACACACACACACACACACAAAAAACCCACAAAACCTAATTATGAAAGCAGCTCTGTGATTATTTTGTGACACAGTGAGTGCTCAGCAGCGTGCAATCCCTCTCCATATTCATCCCTCAGTTCTCAGTCACTTCCATCTCTCACACCTTAACTTCTTGATTATGATGACAACCATATGTCAGTCTGTCTGTCGTCTACGCGGCCCAAACAGAGAGCCATCAATCCCCTCAGGTTGGATGCGATGCCCTGTCGACGCTTAACACAAACGACTTTCCGCACAAAATGATGCATGAGCCGTTTACCATTAACGGGGGGGGGGGGGGGGGGGGAGTGTTATTATCCTTTATGCAGATGCTTCCTCAAGATGTCGCTCCACCACTTGGTTACAAAGTGGCACGCTGATGTGTAAGCTTCATCTGTGGACAGCGTTAAACATGTGGCAGTGTATGTATCCACTGATTAGCTATGATGCAGCACAGCAGGCAAACAAAAGCTGTGGATCAACGCTAATGAACCGTCTCTCTTTCTACCTCTCACTTTCTCAAATCCACATTTTGCAGAGGCAGGTGCGTGATGGTGAAACGCCATTACTGCCATCCTAATGAGAGCCCTGTGTCTGTTCCCCCCCCCCCGTGGTGGTCCCCAGCAGGGCCTTATCTGGGACTGTGCCATCGGACATGCTAGATGGGCGCGATAACCTCCATCTGTCTTCATGACCGTCCGGCTTTTATTGCTTTAGGAGAAGCGCTGCTTTCACAAGCTCTGCTCGGCCGGGGGAAACCAATATTTGTTTTCCGCGCTCAGGCCTGCGTGATTTGTAACATCGGCTTTACGTTTCTGTTCCCTGCAAAGGTTAACGTAAGGTGCTAATGTTGATGTAGGATTTCAAGGGCACCCTCTCAGCTCATTATGAAGCACCTGATTTTTGGCCTGTGAACATAATGTCATCTTGAAAGAATATTACCGTGATAATATGACCTTGAATCACTTTTGCTCGTGCACGTTTGGGCAGCTTGTAATGTAAGTATTAACGAGAGCAAGAGCCTGCAGCCATAGCAGCATTTGCAGCTGTAATTAGGCACAGCGGTGCTTTGAGCTAATTGCCGACATCAATATGAGCAGCTGTGGATGAAGGGGTAAAGCGAACGTCCAATCAACATATGGTCCTGATGGGCAGGTGGCACATTGTATAGTAGCCTCTGCCACCTGTGTACGAACGTGTGCGTGAATGCTGGCTTGTGTTGGAAAAATGCGGTGGCCGCTGACGCTAGAAAAGCACTACACTGTATATAAATGCAGTCCATTGCATCAATGAACTGTCAAGCTATTGCCCTAATAGATGTATCATCTAATGCAATTTAATACAGTTTAATGTGGCCTCTCACCTACTGAGAGCTTGGAACAGAGCAACTGGTGTTCGCCATTCCTTTGTCCTCAACGGCACTATAAAGAGCTGATAAATCACAATCCTGGCGTTTAGATTGCAGACTCTTAATATCTACTTTGGTCTTTTGAATGTTAGATTACAGAACAGTGACATTTATTTCATTTCACTCACTAAATAACGAGGTCCAGCACCTCTAGCTTTTGCTGTGATTGGCTGTCATTCACGGGAACAAGTCAAATGTTTTGAGCAATTTTGACTGATTTGTCCCCTAATGCTTTGTGTTTAAAAGCTTTATGATGCGTTTATCATCAGTAGTATTGCAGGGTTTTGATTGAAATACTGAAGTACATACTGACTGTATTTTATTTTAAGGGAATAGTTAGAATTCTTTCAACGAAGTTAGACCTAGGAGACAATTATCTTAACTTAGCATAAAGACTGGTCAAGCAAACTGTACAAGTACAAAGATGAATAAATAATTAATAAAATGTTTTTATAATTAAAACAAACAACAGATTTGGCTTGTATCATCTGTACATAAACAGCAAAAATGTTGAAATGAGTCTCTGCTCGTTCTCTGGCAACTTCACCTTGAAGACAAGAGTCAAGAAATGGTTCATCGACAAAATAAGAGTACTTCCCAAAATGCAGAACTATTCCTTTTGACCCTTTAAACGATTGCTTGTCTCTCACCGTGGTAATGTTATCGTTCTCATTTAATTGTCTTTCCTGATTAAGTCTACCTCTTCAAGTCAAATTCAGCTCTCTAATCTTCTGCTTTCAAACAAGATTACACAACATCAATGGAGTGTCAGCACTACTGTCTTGCTTGTCACAAAACCAAAGATAATTTTCCACGACTGAATAAGCTTCTTCAAGCGTTTAAGACAGCGCCTCAAAAGAGATCAAAAACAGAATTGAAAAGAATTGATGACTGGGATTAATTATTAAATTAGTGTTTGCGATGACATTATTTTTGCATGGAGTTTGGGCGATTCCAATCCTACAAATCCTTCTCTCTCTCTCTTAAATGTCTACGACACACTGTAAACTTTAACCCTGAGCAGTGAGTCATCCTGGTGAGCTGTGGAATGAGGTTGACACTGGTCGTCTTTTATCCTTGGCCCGGTTGGAGGTTTGACTCGGACCGCAATCGGACAGTCAGGACGTCACTAGAGAGGCACTGAGACTGAGGCCGTGTTCGAAATCGCATGCCGACATACTAGTCGCACTAATAATGGGGTAAAATTGAATACTTAGTGCGTTGACACTGCGTAGTATGGGGATTTTGTGTATGCGAGAAATGCCCTCATGTATACCACATTAACAAGAATTTCTGAGCATGAGAAGTGAGCTTACTGCACATGCCCACAATGCACTGCACTCTGGGTGCTTTGAGACCAGACGTCAGCCATGTGAGATTTTGAGCCAGGCTAAAAGTTGTTAATATGTCACTTTATATAGTTTTAATATGGCTTCAGGCGAGAAAGTAGCCATTGAGATTTCCCAATATGTGGCCAGTTAATCTAAATTTGCTGCGTTTGCTTTCGGAGATGTGACAGAGCTGCTGGTGGGGTGCCTTGAAACCGAACCAGCTGTCGCTTGAGCATACCAGTATATATTCAGTGTTCAACAGTCTGCTAGTAAAATCGTGCTTAATTGCTTATTCAGTAGGTAGTATGCAGTACATACTGATCTACCACTCATACTGAGTAGTGTGTTAGTATGCCATTCTAACACAGCAGGACACTGATTGGTCCATATTTGCTCTATTCTAGAGCTAAAATCATTTGTGGATTAAATGGTTAATCCGCAACAATCTTTACAACAGAAATACTACACAATGAAAAACATGTTACCCACACTTCACACATGTTTTCCTCTACATGGTTTGCGTCCACCACTGGGAGTCAGCCTTCCTTCTTTCATGTCTGAGCATTTTAACTCATCATTTTGCTTCTAAAGCTATCGACAACCCACTCCAACTGCAACCTTGATAAAGGGACTCTCAGAAGACTTCACAAAAGAAGCAAAAATGCCAATTTGTGCGCGGCAATGACAGAACAGAAGGAGAAGGTCACTCCAGAAATAACGATTCCCCGTGACAAAGAGAAGTAACTGATGACACATCGAGAAAAATGTGAGAAACTCTTTGAAATAGCCGACACTCGGTACAATAAAAGCCTGAGTCAGTCACAACTTCAAAGAGAGCTACAGCTGAGGTCTCACTTTCCGTGTCCTTGAGCAGAAGAGGGTGGCAAAGTGTTGGTCTATGCATGTTTCTTATTAGTGAACTATCACCATCAGCCAAAGTAATGCTCACAAACAGTGCGAGGGTGGACGTCCATGCTGTTTTTGTGATTATTATTTTGAATTGGTCTTGATCCGCCTGCCCTTCTGGGCATAAACACATTCAATTATATTGAACAAATGGTGTTTGTGTGGACGTGTGCGCTCTAGGAGCATGTGGTTCAGATGTGCATTGATGCACAAAAAAAATAAAAAATAAAAACTCATGGTCAGCGAGATGAGGGAGGCAAAAGAAGCAATGGACAGTGGCACTCACAGATGGCAGTATCTAGAGCAGAATATGGTCCCGACCAGCCTGAACGGTCAATGACAGAGGGAAGTCAAACAAGAGAAAGTTTTTAAAGAATGAGCCCAGTGAGAATATGATTTTTTTGATAAGCATCATTGACAAACGGCGCAGTGTATTTATCCTATGAATAAAGTCATACGCTACTTCTATCTGCATATCTGAAAGTAAACATGTCTTTCCCACAGAATCGAGCTTGTTTACAATACTAAATTGAAGCGGTGATACTGAACACACATCCAATATGGACGTCTGCAAACAGTCACCTCTGCTCCACAAAGATCCCAAACAACACTGGTAACAGCAGCTACACACACGGCTTATTCAACGAATGCTCCCTTCAATACAACTGTGCAAGGCACACTTCATGTATGACTACAGTACTGTATATATATATATATGTGTCTGTGTGTGTGTATAATAAATTAATTGTTTGAGTAATTTCAGGCCAGACATCGCTTGTTCCAGCTTCTCCGATGTGAGAATTTTTCATTATGTTTTGACATTTTAGAAAAGAAAACCTATCGATTCATTGAGAAATTAAAGGGAACAATATTATGTTAATTCAATTGATTGATAGCTGCAGTCCTAAATCTGTCAATGTCTTCACGAGACAAGAGAGGATCAGTCATAACAAAGCAGCTTGTTGGTATTTGACTTCCTGCCTCGTCTTTGTTGTGGCTGTGATCCTGGCTAATCAAATCACAGCTAGCCTGTCCAGACAGCCAGCCGCTGGCCCGCCGGCCACAGCCCCTCCACAGATAATGTCACTTCCTCTGTAAAACAAACTGATCTTGTTACCAGGCATGGTCACTGTTATCTGTCACAGCAAACAACACAAAAAAACGAAACTAAACTTGAACTGTGGTAAATACTAAAAAGACGACAATGCTGGCTGACAGGCAGAGAAAACGTTTTGTTCAGGGAGAAGTGATAGTGTGAGTTATAACCTCCTTCTGGAACCTGGACATTTGACAGTGCAAACAGTAAGACAAGTGTTTGTACTGACATTGTTTTTCATTTGCTTGCTCTTACTTGGTGATGGCGGTGGACACATCCGACACTGCACGTGTCAGCAAAGAGAGACGCGCAGTGATAAATGTGAAGAGACGAGACGAATAACAAACGCTGTGCATAACAGAGAGAAAGACGTACAACTGTTCCGCCTGCGGAAATGTTCGGACCTACAGGTGGAGCTCAGTCTTTGTCAGGTGTCACAAGAGCTCCAGGCTGCCAAATGGGTGCCATCTTTTCAGCATAGCTACAGGGGAACTATGGGGGGGGAAGGTACGATACGATAAATGCACCTTCACTGCAAGCCCGTGTATGGCATGAAAGCCTTCCAGATACCACGATGTCAGGAAGTTAAAACACACAATGACAATTGTATTCCGTTGGTCGACTGTGGGAACAACTGACAATGAAACGGAGTGTAGTAACAAAGCAGTGTAGCCGCATGACGATAGGACAGGGGGGGTTAATTAGCTGATACATTCTATGCTCTCGTTATCTGCTGCTAAATAGACCTTAATAATGACCGACAGTGGGCTATCTATCACACACACACACACACACGCATGCCGATCAAAGATACACAGCAAGCTGGTCTCTGCCAGTGTCTGTGTGAAGTAAGCCCAAGACTCCATTTTTTTTACTCAAAGGCAACGACTCCAACTTCTTCATTTTGACTTGAATCATTTCTGACACGTACAACCGTTTTGCGAGACACTCTACACAGACGGACTGTGAAACACAGTCTGCGGTGAGACACTTGGGAGCATCAGAGCATAGCAGACAGCTAGCTATTTCTCACTATCACCTTCACACACACACACACACACACACACACACACACACACGCACAAACACTGTCCGACTTTGTTTGGACAATCTAGCTGAACAACCACTCTACAGATTTCAGATGAGCTTCTACAATCACCCGTCTCTGTCACCTTGCAACCCCAATTTCATCTGGCTATTCCATGGAGGCACGTAGTATTAACATGCAGGTAGGCTCCAGCTTTCCCCTCAATGTCCTCAAGGAAAAGACATGTCACACATATGCCCCTCTCTTTCAATCCTCATCTTGCATGTACAGCACATGCACAGTCACTGAAAGGCGTGACGTGAACCACAGTCGAATCAAAACAATATTCATTCATTAACCAAACAAGATCGTCACGTATTGGTTTGGCAGTCTATGCCTAAACCAAGCGGCAATACATAAAGCTAACGTGGAAGAGCCAAAAACTGCAGTTCCTCAAATGGCGAATGGAGCCTGGTTCCAAAATCGAGTCGATCTCCAAAGACCCGAATGGTAAAATGTCCAACTTTACAGCAGAAATAAACATGTTTACAGCCTGGTACAAAATGCACTTTAGGTTTCTTTTCCCCGTTCATGACAACTGTACTGGGGGTGAGTCGTTGGTATAACTCAACAGATTAAATTATATTAAGGCTTTAAATTATGCATAATTCATATATGCATAGTTAATAGCTTCTCCTCTCAAGCTAAATCTGATCTACATTTTGATCAAAAGACAAAGACTAAAACCGAATTAAAATCAGGTGTTCAGCAGCATGAGAGCAAAATGTACCATCTACTGCATGAAGAGTAGACAGAAAGAATTAAAGGGAATTAAGGGATTGCCATCATAGCAACAACAACGGGACCTCCTCCCTTTTCTTTCACGTCCTGCCACCGTCATTCACTCATTAATAAGCAGCTTGGAACGGAGTGACTCAGCGTTAAATCAAAGCTTACTCCCAGCTCGCTCATTATGTCAGGGACAAAATGAGACAGACAGTCCACAGAGACCAGCTGTCCTCCTGTCAGACACCGTGTAGTCTGATGACAGGAGTCTCTACAGAGAGATGAAGCGCACACTCACGAAGGCATTCACGGGCAGGTAAGTGAGCAGCACACTCACGAACACACACACCTGGAGTACGACACTGAAGAAATGGGGTTTTCTCCAACGTTCACAGTCATCGATACAAACAGGGAACACAGTTGGGTGGGCATTCCTGTGGAAGACCAGTATTAATGTTAGAATATCCTCAAGTCCTACCCTCGCCCAAGCAAAGAGCAGATACTTGGCTGCTTGATCAGGCCTCATATCTACTTTGTATCTGCTAAGGCTAAAAGGCAATGGCTGGCACGCCTGGTTCAATGGGAACTTTAATCTGAATGCAATGCCACCATCTATACCCCGTTTATCGATATAAACATGTTACAAAGTAGGAAGGGTGGATATTAACAGAGGCCCCACAACACAATATTACCAGGATACTTAAGTCACGATATGATGTTATGGAGATATTAGACATTTTGCGATATGCATATACTGCGATATATCGCGATTTATTGCCTTTTTCAACAGCAAATTGTGCAGTTTGTCTTCCGTTTTATCCAACACGATTAAGTTTTCACTCTGTTCATCTCACTTCAATCATTTTTATCCCCGCAAATTTGGTTCGACAGTCAAACAGACACAATGACAAACACTCCATCTTAGTTTTGACCAACTTCCTGCCAATCCCGCTGACTTTAAACATGACCGTACCAGAAAAACAAACTCAGCACAATCTTGATGACTAAAAAAAAGTAATTGTAATGAAAAAGGTTTCATTTATATTTGCAATATTGATAGTTTATATTATAAAAGATCGATTATTTGGCGTCTGTGTATCGATACAATATTATCACGCAAAGTATTGTTGTGAGTGAGTGCAACAGGGTTATCAGGAGGGCACCGTCTCAACACCAGCTTACATCATCAGCGGGCAAAATGCCATCCACCAACAACCAGCAACTGCATGATGAATATTCAGCTAAACTGCACCATGACTAGCGTGCCCTATTTCAGAGATCTCTGACAACACATGGGAGCTGTGTTTCTAAAAGTATCACTGAGTGTACGTACCTCTAATCCATTATTCCTCTGTGTCATATTTGCTTACAGTCAATTTGTTGCCGCGGCAGCGCAGTTGCGTAGAGACAGGGTCCAGGAGGAAGAGGCCATGTTTCAGAGCTACCAACTCTTGTAACAGTTCAGTGGGTACGCCTCGGCGGTGCAGGAGGGAGTGCAGAGGAGGAGAGAGCAGGGAGGGTAGGGGGTGTCAAGGGTACAGACTAACAGTAGAAAGTAGGGAAGGCTGGGGAGGAGAGATAGTGCAGGATTTGTCGAGAGTTTAGCAGACATGAGGAGAGCTCCTGAGGGCCTTCGGCACACAGCACACTCTACTCTGTCAGCTCTCACTCATTCTCTCATCTTTCTCTCTTGTTTTTCCCCTCCATCATCATGCATATTCACTAATCTGCTTCCGCTCTTTTTGCTCATGCAGTCCACACATCTTATTTATGCTTCGTATCTTTCTAATACAGCGTCTCCCTTTCTCTGTGGGCGTCTCTTTTTTTTTGTCGAGCGGGTACGAAGTGCATACAGAGTTGGCATCAAGGCCTCTGAGAGCTATCAGAGGGAGACAGGCCCGCCCTGGTTGTCTTGCCTCGCTACAGATTGATATCAAGTCTGCTGGAGGACACATTATGCATGTGTGCTCCGACTGACTGTGTGCTCGTGAAAACGGGGTGTCCATGCGCATCGGCGTGTGTGTATGTGTGTGTGTATGCATTCACAAAAGCACGGCTGACACAGAGGGAGAGGCGACAGCTCGCCCGTTAATTACTCAAACTAATAGAGCAGCTGCTGATTCACTCCGGTGTCAGTCAGAGTCACAGCGGGACGGGGAGGCTCGGGCAGGACGTGTGAAGCATTAAGACGGACGTTCTGTGACATTGGACAGAGGCTAAGTGAGGTAAAGAGAAGACCGATGCAGTTCAAGGACTTCGGCTGTCTCTGGATGAGGACAAAACAGGACGTTTTCAGACAGCGGACACATATAAGTATTCAGGGTGCTCTTAGGATTAAGTAGAAAACGTTCCCCGACACAAAATGTTATGACGTTGTTCAGACTTTAAAGCACAATTCCCAGATAATTATCTCTGCTATTTCTGCCATGTGAGTGAGTGTTTGTCCGTGTCTGTCCATGGCTAATCTCGCGTACTGCGGCACCAAACTGCATCATCTTGTGGGTGGCCAGTCATGGTTGCATGCTCAAGGACCTCGCATGGTTGCATGGACTCACACTTTTTCAAAAACACCTTTTATAGCCTGTTTCATACTGCCATTGAGTGCCTTCTTGACTCCTCACTCGCTACCTTTAATCAGCCCCCGGCCGGTAGGGGCGACTAGTGTTAACACAGCTGAGGGAACCTCCGCCCGATGCCAGGTGTGTCTGCTTGTTACAGACACACCTGGCATAGATCTGCACTTCACTACGTGCGCCTTTAAAGTTTGTTATGATTTTCATCTCTTGCTTTCTGGAGTCTCCTCCGTATCCCCCGAGTCCTCCTTGGCCAACTTGTTTCCATGGCAACATGTCCTAAGACAAACCCTTCCACTTTAAATTGACACAAAACACGCAGCAGGAGTGGAACGTTACCTCATGAAAGACAACATTTATGTGAGTGTAACCCAGCTACTCTACTCGAACGCCATTTTGTGAAAAGAACTGTGGCAACTTACCATGTGTGTCTTGTCTTACTATACAGAACACATGCAACAAATACCATGATGGGGGTTTCACAAAAACAGCAGCAAACTTCAAGCACAACAACTGAACTTTGCATGCTCCACCATTTGAAAACCATATGTAAATACTGTGTTTACAATGCAAGACAAACAATAAAAGTAGGTGCACTTACCTGCACACAGAGTACAACACATGGGAATTGTAAATGGAGGCAATGGGTAACGTTTGTGTGTGTGTGTGTGTGTGTGTGTGTGTGTGTGTGTGTGTGTGTGTGTGTGTGTGTGTGTGTGTGTGTGTGTGTGTGTGCATAGGTGGGTTGTACAAAATCGATGAGGATATAAGGCCATGAATGTAAAACAGTAGTGTCCAAATACTGCAAAGGATGACAGAAGGGCATCCCAGAATTGACCAGTCAGCATATCTCTGTACAGCATCTTTGCATTCATGGTATAATTGTGGTATAAGCAATGTGATGTACTTGCTCTCTGCAACAAAGGTACCCTGCTGCTCATGCAGTGGATGTGAACATGTTCTCACTATTACAGACGAATCTTCCAAAAGTCAGATTTTAGGTTTCACTGAGTCATGTGTAAATTACTAGATACATTTTTCCAAAATGCTCGAGCAGCAGAGAGGCTCTGGACAGGGGATGGAAGAGATGATGAAAGGGTGCCAGACATTCCGCATGGACATAAAAAGTGGCAACAAAATGGTGAAATATTCACAAGTTAATTAATGTCTATAAATAGGCATAATCTGTGAATTTGTAGCATTGAAACGCTTCTCTTACGAGCAGAGGGACGCACTGATAACAGAGAGAGCGTAAGGATATAATAAGTCTCATCCCACCAGTTTCTAGGCACAATATTTGGAATGTGAGAGGCAGCAGTGGGGAGCGGCTGAAGGAAGTGCTTCCGAGGAGGAGATGTGATTTGTGAAAGCTGGGAAACTGCCCAGGAGAGGGCGCCCCTTGCTCGATGGAGCAGAGCACATACACACACACACACACACACACACACACACACACACACACACAATGCAGCGTCTTAATCGTACTCAGCAGCAGGAGATACCAATCTTTTCATGGCCATTATTTTCAAAGTCTCTTCTAATCTTACTTGCTCTTTATCATTTCCCAGACATTTTCCCTCTTCCTCCAACGTCTTCCTTCCTCGAGCCCCGCACTAAACCGTTCAACTCGTGTGTCTTTGCTGAGGCCCCCGCCCCCCCCCCCCCCCCCAGGCCCCCGCTCACACTGCTGAACTCACCAATGAGCATCCTCATCCCATGATTTACGCTCTCTGTTTAAGCAAAGACAAATACAACAGATCAACATCATCCGATCAGCAGACGGAAGTAATGCTTACTGAAAATGGACACAATGCGGCCTTTGCGACTGACGCCGCGGGATGTGTTGCCATGGAAACAGGATGCCAAGGTAGACATTGTATGGACACTGAGGTTGTTCACAACTGTGCCAGTGTGTGCGTGTGCGTGTGTGTGTGTGTGTGTGAGGGTGCCTGGCTGAAGTCAATTCAGCAAAGGCTCTGCGATGGAAACCGGTGGCTGAATGATGATCTATGAACTTCGGTGAAAGTAGTTTGAGGTTTGTTGATGCGCCGCTGCTGAGTATTCAAGAGAGGCGCCGCGTACTCTGTCTTCTTGACAGCGTAATCAATCAGAATAAGGACATTTTCGGGTTGGAGCGACGTCTTGTCAAAAAATAAAAAACAAATGGAGTTTGTAAGCAAGTGCAGTCAAGCCGATTGCTCTCATGTTAACAGTCGCATGCATACAATGTAGCCTGTGCACTAATGAACAAACACACACAAACATCCTTTACTAAGACTACGGCTAGCTCTCTTTCCCACACCAGCGTCTGCTGAAATACCTCTGGAAGAGTTTCAGAGCTTCACACATCCATATTCATAAGGTCATTATGAGGTGATTTTGTCCACTCCGTCAGAACATCTTGTTCTGAGACCAGTCGAGAGGTGCACCCCTGGGTCCTGCGTATTCATGCAGCGCTTCCCAGCCACCTCGACTGAACACACAGCAGCTCGTCCTGCTGAGAAAGTTAAGTCTAAAAGGCAAAAAACTTTGGCTAACATTTGTAAATCTCTTCACGCACTTCTCTGTAACTGATTGAACTTGCGTGGCACAAAAAGAGGATTGTCCCATAACAGCGAGCCCCACACATCTGGCACCCTTCAAGTAGAGTGGACTGGATTCTGATTTGGCCCAGGTCTGGTTTACAGAGCTTTTATGCACAAAATAATTGCAAAACTGCTGAATTACCAGTTTGTTGAGTTTCTTATCGGCTTAAGTGCAGATCATCTCGCCTATATGCCCCGTCAAACATTAATTTCACGCTGCGAGATGCCTCGCAGTTATCGGTTATAACTCTGGAGCTCCAGCACCTGAAACTCTTAACAAGTTTCCAAGTCTCTCTTTATCGCCAAGGTTGCTGAGCCCTTGCTCCACTCGTCAGCAAGTTTCTCTCACACCTGGGAATGGTGTGCAGTTAGCTTTCTAATCACGTGTCTGAGAAACACAACATTCAGAAGGTAGACATCAGTCAGTTGGCAGAACCAAGTGTCGAAACACGGGACCGAGTTCACTGCAGAAGGCAGCTATGGGATGACAAACTGGCCACGAGTCCGACAACTGTGTAGCCACTGTGTAGCCGACACGCGTCGGTGCAGCGTTAGTGAGCTTTTGTTAGTGGGATGGATGGTGTGGGAGGCCATGCAGTCTCGTTGCAGTCGAGAGGTTAGAGAGGTTGAGTCGCCCCAAAAGTAAACGCAAGGAGAGCAGCAGTAGAAGAAGTCATTACTGTGAGGACTGCGGCCAGGTACCTGAGTATATCTCCCTGCTCTTCAATTTCATCAGCAACCTCTTCACACCTGCAATGATGTGAAGCAGCTTGTCATCATCACAAGATCGCAACAACTGTTCCCCCCCCCTAAATTTTCCCAAAAACATATGTGACCCACCCGCTGAGCATCCATCCCTCGGCATCACCACCCCGGTCATTACTCCCACTGACGGGCTCCCTCTCCTTCTGCCTCTGCACTGCGTGGGACTGGTGTGTTTGCTGGAGAGGGGACATCTGTTTGGTCCTTACCTGTGTTCCTGTCTGGTAAGATACAGCAATGCTTTTTCAGTATGCCTGGCAACACCTTCCAAGACACAACAAAGGAGGAGAGAGAGAGAGAAAGAGAGAGGGAGGGAAAAGAGGGAAATATGTTAATATCACAGCAGCTCAAAGCAGATAAACAAGGTGGCGCTCAGAGGAAAAGCACTGAGCCATGCTGCGAGCCACGAATAAGAGTCGCAGGAGACACCCATTTCTCACACCATTTGCATCAAAAGGAGCTGCTGCCATATTTATCCGAGACCTTTTCTTCTGCACCGCGATCCGAGCAGTGGGGCACTAAATGACGGTCCCGGTGTGCTGAAGGTTCTTTTTCAACTGTGCGTCCCTGATTCAGACTAAAAACAGTCAAAGGTGGGTTGAATGGTGTGTGAAGGAAAATATGATACGCTAACAATCCATTGGGATGGAACAGCCCAGAGATGGATTGAGATGGGAAGAAGGCTGGCAACTCTTATCGGCCCGATCCGGTGCGGTCACGTCATCGGGCCAATTTTAGAAGCTTTCTCTGCTCCATCAGCAGCTTCGCTTTGCCAGGAAGGTGTAGCAGCAAATACTTACAACGGACAATTATTGCAATCCTCACAAGGCTGAGGAGGTCATACTTATCAATAATGCAGTCTTACAATCTATTCAGCGAGAACACTAAATCCCTAAACATCTAAATCGATCCAAAGTTGTATCTTAGCTGCCAATATTTTGCTACCCTCCCCTGTCTCCTGTTCAACAGTTTATGTCTCGTTCTTGGGAAACACTGAAGACTTATTCCTCCGCTGAGTATCCTGTTTTCATTTCTTTGCGAGATGACAGGTTTGTTATAGGTTTGCTGTGACTCTGAATGCCGTTATAGGTGCTCACAAGGCACAAATATGCAGAACGTCCACTAGAAAGAGGAAGCAGAACATAGAAGAAGATGCGGAGGTGGCTCAGCAGGTGCTACCGAAAGCCTCTTTGTCCTCGTCTCTGACTGACAGGCTCATTATTGTCCAGAATGACTTTTGTTACATAGACAGCCCACCTCTTCTTTCCCTCGGCTCCATTTTTCCTTTGCGATAGTGTTAACATTGGCACTTGGTGGCTGTATCAGACTTCTCTTCTGGGCCTGAACAAGACCGATCAGATAAGTGTCCCTTTTAATTAAGGAGAGGGGCATTTGTATAAAGGTACCTCTCGAAAAGCGAGAAAAGACCAGGAAAGTAAATGAGAAATGAACTCTAATGGCTTGTCTCCGTGGGATATTCAAAGAGATATCAACCCACTGCATCATTCATTCAGGAGAAGGGCCTCAAGCACAGACTCTTCTCATCCAGTCTCATCTTCTACTTTATCGGCAGCATATGAAGAGGAGAGGTAATCCTGCATTCATATATAAACACTTCCATGCACGTGTGTCCTCGTATGTTTCATTTGTCCTGTGAGTTTTGCTCTTACGACTGCTCCAAATCAATCTCTGAACTCTTTTAAATAGACCAACTTGACGTAAGTGGCTCGTTTCTGCTTGATGTTTACCACCCGTTCATAAGGAGGTGTGCTTTTATGAGATTTTATCATTTGCATAATCAACGCCCCTAAATTCCCATATAAGGCTGTGTGTTCTGCTCTGTGACTGGGAAAGTTACCACAGTGTCATTAGTGGTATTTGAAGACGTGAAAGAATTACCTGAATCAAATCGATAGCAGAGTTCATTGCCGTGACTGTGACGGACACATGCATAAAGACGGGGTGGTTTGACTTCTTTCCAAAGCAAAGAGGTCCATGAGTAATATGGGAGGCGGTCATGGGGGAGTGATGATCACAAAGATATTAGACTGGGGAACTAGCGTGCGGGGTGCCCTAAAATAACAACAACAACAACAAAAACAGGAATATAAGACAAACAACAAATTCTCACACTCACAATAACTCCCTCATAAAGGACTGGCTCCATCCCACAGGGTCAAGGGGCAGAGCAATATGAGAAAGGATGACCCGCAGTGGGCCAACTTTGTCCTAAAGGCAATGACACCCGGGAGAAAAAGATATGAAAACTTAATGCAAGGACCAATAAGAAGGGATTATTATTATTTATTTATGTATTTCTCTCTCTTCTCCTCACACAAACCTGCAAATACCTCCGCTCAGAGCTATTCACATACAGCAGGAGTATAAGACACTTACACAACAACGTTTGATACATGCACACAAAACACTTCAAATACTCCAAAATCATACAAATCATATCATCTGTTTCATACGTGTTATGTGCGACACCTTTGTCTGTATAAAAATGCCACCTGTTTGTTAAACAGAACTGCCAGTGAATGCCACACATTCTATATGTAAGTGACAAATCTATGTGTGGTTCTTGCATAAGTCCAATGTCTTGTTGGACCATCACAAACACTTTAATCATCCCGTAGAATGTAATGTACCTTCAACTGAATAAATGCTTATATGACCATTTTTACCAAGGGGTTACTGTATTAATTTGAACTGCTATATTATGCTTAATATGTACTTTTTGTACTTCACAGGAGAGAACTATGCTGAAGATGTGGACTGACGACGGCAAAACAAAGACATGGCGACTGTTACTGTCCAGATTTCACATGAAAACAATTTGCTGGACTAAAGCACGTCCTTGTGTCTCGTCCTATTCCAGGATATGCAACTAAATGCTATTTAAGAATCAAGTGTAGAAGAAACAAATATCTCTGCAGAGATAAGAGACACAATGACTGATTTGTGATGACTCAAACAGCTGCATGATGTACAGTTATAATTGATGCTGAATAGCTTGGTGGCTGGCAGAGGCTTGTACTGGAGGAGTGTGGAAAACAAACTGGCACTGACACTCTTCAGTGTTTCCGAGATGTCACTTGCCTCTCATTTACACTTTAAAGGGATTGGAGTCTGGAGTCAAAGCGTCTAATTTCACATGAGAAAATGCATCGGGCATCCGTTTTGTTTGTCTCTTTGTGCTCATCTCGGGATGAGCACAAAGAGAGGATTTATGTCAGCGCGTTTCAACAAGACAGATTCTTAGGACACACCAGGACAATCCAATGGAAAACATATCTGGGACAACTGGAAACGCATAAACGGATATTTTGTACAGATTTGTTTTCTCCCATTATTCAGAGATGTGAATAGCTGGTTTCATACAAAACAGTGTTTAGCGAGCTTGATTGTATTTTAAAGACCAGCCATACTTGAAATAAATAACCTTTATTAAATCAAAAGAACTAATCAATTTCAGTTTCGCAGTTTTTCATTTTAGTCAATGGCAATTCAACAGAAGAAATCCGCAAAGAGAACCCAAAGCAGTGCCCTCGGGACTAGAGGCCAAATGTTGTGAATGAGTCTTCAGACCATTGAGTCAGCGAGTTAATAAAAGGCTCCATTTGGCAACGTTGTAGTAGTTTACCACCTTGCTCTTCCAATAGGACTGGTTGCTATTCTCTTTGAGCTTGAGGCTTTCAGAAAAGGGACTTCATTAAGCGGCCCTAAAGTAGATGTTTCCGCTAACTCTCCATATTGTTACCCTGTTACATTTCTCTTGACATATGGGGTACAATAAAGTTTACTATTTAGGTTTACTATTTTGGTCATCAAGCTATAAAATCAAGCCAATGCAGAATTATTGACTTTTTTATTTTCTGTATCTCAAGCATATTTGTTGAAGAATGTTATGAAACTGACGATTGCCAAGATATAGTACAAGCCATTAATATCTATGTTAATATGAAGCTATATCGTAGTATAGTCTATATCATTCTACACAACTTCAGACACTTTTTAAATGACTCATCAAATCAAAATGAGACAGCTGAGCCCCTACAGGCTACAGTAGTGAGTAGCACAACACATGCATCCATTTAGGTTATTGTTCTTAGAATAAACCAAAAAAACAAGGCTTACGCATTTTGTTGTTTGTTTTTTTTCACACCTTTTTGATTATTGGTTCAAATATAGCTACATCATGTCTGACAAAGCAGGTACTGAGTGGCCTCTTTTCACAGAGCCATACTTTAAATTATAAGAGCACTCAGGAGAGACAAACACAAAGACTGCTGAGGCAGAAGCGGAAGAGCAGAGAAACAACCAAATGCATGCTCATTAACTGAGACGAACAACCAAATGGGCCGACTCAGGTGAATCACGCACCATTTCAGTCCATGAGGAAACTTTCTCTCTGACATAAGCTCTCTGAAAATGCTCTCTGGACACGAAAGAACTGATTACTCCCCCCCCCAGAAAGTCCACTTGTCTGGGGGGCGGTTTCTATTTACTGTGTGATGGGGCCTGTCTCCTCAGAAATAGGCTCTCTGATTTAACCCGTGCACAAACTGTTGCTCATAAAAGCAAAGTTACGACATTAAGAAGAATTAGTCGTCTTCTTGTTGTCGAACTTCTGATTTCCCCCCCCAGTGGTGACCGGGATGAGAGAACCCTGTCCACCTAGTTGTACTAGACGTCGGTGTAAATCCCTCAAAGCAAGTCAAGCTCCAATGCACCCGGTTTATTTAATGGCTCTGCGCAAGATCTGAAGCCTAGTTTGACCAGCGCAGAGAGCGGCCAACAGGAACCCCTCTTGTCCAGCCGGTGTTTCAGGATGCTCACAAAGCAAAACAGCTGTCTACATACCGGCCACATAAACACACACAGGCACGCGCACGCAGACATACAGGCTCACTACCTATATCTCCCAACACCATTACTGCTGGGTACAGGCAATTATCACAAGTGGCAGTGTATAATAGGATACCTTGGCGCCCGCTGCTGAGAGCTGGAGTGCAAGTCTTGGTGAGCTAATGGACATCAGAGAGGACGGAGGGGAAGTGGAGTCACTCCAGTGTGCAGCTCAAAGATCTTTCTGTTTGCCTTAAGCGCTGTCTGCTCCCTTCTTACCCGGGCCAGTTATCAAATGCAGTGGTGTCGATACGGAGATAAGGTTTGCACACCGTAACCACTCAACCCAGCGATGGCGGAAGAGATACGACACGCAGAAATATTAGAGGCACCTTTTCGATGCAATAGTACAAAACCACATGCTGGGGCTTCAGAAATTCCCCCAAAAAAACTCAGTAGCAAATCCCTGTAAGTATCACAAAGTTGTGTGTGCAAATGTATCTCAAATGTCTGAAATACATAGCAGCCAGCATTCCTACAAATATAAAGAATTCATATAAATATAAACTTTACGGCAATCTCAGTCTGAGAGACAGGCCTACCACTTTACTACGCATAGTTTCCAGTTCACCTTTACTTTACTTTGCCCATTTAGAACATGCAGTACCCGAGACAAGGGTAGGCAATCATATGGGGAAAATGTGAAGCATTCAAGCATCATCTGCATGAGAGACATATAATAATGCAAATTAGTGCATACGCCAAAAGTTGGAGGGGCCATACATGAAACAAATGGCCCATGGTCAGCTCTCCGGAGGTGAAACCCATTTAGTAACAGCAACATACATCCATGGCCACAGATTTCTGACTTTTACTGAAGAATCATTTGATGCCGAGTATTTAGTCGCTGAACAGCAGTAACAAGGTTGAACTAGCAGGAACATTCTCGTTTATGTTAAACAGCTTGACCGCATTGGGGCTATTAAAGCACTGATTCAATATCTGGAGATGAATCAAATCTCTTAGACCTGTCCCGATCCAAAAAGAAGCTGCTGCCTCGATGTCCTTCGCTAGAGCGGGCTATTTCATTGAGCTAATATATTCAAGTTCACTGCTTCGGTTTAAAGGATCTAGTAAAGACTCGGTTGTAAAAGATCTGGGCCTTTCGCCAACGATAATGGTATTAAGACTTATTATACTCTACAAGGCAGAGCTCAAGCACACTTGGGACTTGTGCGGGGTCTTTCACTTGCATTAGTATTACATTTCCCGTTTTGACAGTGCTAACACAGTAGGGCCTTAAGGGACACATTTGTAAATTCTTTTAGACCACGGTATGATTTAGCTTCGCTTCCGGTCTAAGAGTTTCAAAAGGCATACACCTGACGGGACACACGGGCCGTCCTCTTTCAAAGGCAGCTGCTGTTATGTCCTCATAAATGATGATTTTACCAACGAGGGGATCAAACTGTCTGTATTTATGACTGTGCAATTACAATACAAGAGGAAAGGTTACAGATAGTCAAGCAGCTTGCTAACGGACCTTGTAATGAGTCACATCGGACTTGCGGCTGTGTGGCAGCTATTGCAGTTAGCGGTAACACTGGCATCCATCAGGGAATGAATAGAGACACAAAAAAGAGACAGATGGACAGAAAGAGAGAAGGAGAATCAGATGCATGTGCCGGTAAGGGAAAGCATGAAAGTGAGAGAGCAGAAACACATCGGTCCCGATGAGTGGATGAATTAGAAAGGCGCCTGCAGAACGTTTGAGCGTTTACTTTTAGTCAGGCTTGTCTACATTCGCTGCTGCTCCTCTCCCCCTAAAATGACATCACCCACACGCATAATGGAGTTTTCCCTGCATCTGCAAACAGATTATGAGAGCCTTATCGTGTCACTGCCAAGTAGGCAAAGTCCATACAAGCTTCCCATTGACAACTCTGTGAGAGTCTGTTTGTGTAAGCATGCATGCGTGTGTGCGTGCAGGCAATTTGACAGCCGCTTTGGAAATATCCTGAAACGAGCTACTTTCAATTACAAACAGCTTCTGGGGGGAAATGGTGTCAGTTTCCAATTAGTTTTTTTTTTTTTGTGTCCTTTCTTCTTTGGTAGCTTTTAATGAGGCTCTCTTCTTTTTAAGTAAATAAATTGCCTCGTAGGATGAGGTAAGATTCCTCCATCTTGTATGAATCATCCGGCTTTCATTGAAAGAATGGTTTAAAGTAGGGATGCACCGATCCGACTCCTTCAGTCCCGATACCTGGACTCACCGAGTGCCGATCCAATACCCTCCTTTAATTCATGAACTGTATGCCTCACTGTGTGGAAGTGACTGGGATCATTCTTTTATGTGTCAGGGAACATCCGGCTCGACTTAAACACTGCTTTCTAAAACAAAATAAAACACAAATACATGGTTATAAATTAATAGTTTTTTGTAAATAATAGTATCCAATACCAGATCAGCCCATTGTCCCTGATATCCCATCCAGCTTTTTGCACAAGTTCCGGATGGATATCCAACACCAGTATCGGAGCATCTCTAGTTTAAAGCAGAGGGAGTGATGTGGATGAGGTGAAAGGTGCCCCCTCCCTAAAGCTGGAAAGTCATTTATTTTTCAGTCATTTTTCAGTCAGGCGACAAGTCTTTCTCACCGTTCACCTGTCCGCCCACACACTCCTTCTGTTTCTAGGTATACAAAAGCTATGCATATTGTGCAATGTATACACAGGCAAAGATACTGTCAATTACCCTCCTTATTGCTTAAAGGTATTGCTGCTGCACTGCTTGTTGCCACTGCGCTGTAGCACTTCTCGCTACCTGCATAATGAATGAACATGGAAGGTCTCTCTAGGACCTGAAATAAAACATGCTTGTTGCCATGGCAGAAAACACAGCTTCCATATTTGTGTGCCCCTCCTCCCTTAGTTTCGGAAGACCAGCGAGTGAAAAAGTCCATCATCAAAGTTTCACCCAAGCAGCATGAGAAAAGGCTGGTCTACCACTAAAATAAAGACATTTTGTATTATTAAGCAGGGATGTTGGAGCACAACATCCAGGAGCATCTTAGTACAACTAAAGCATTGCAATGAATATGGTCTCCTATTTTTAGCACCTCTGTGATTATGATGTCTGACTATGCGAGTGCTGGCAGCCAGCACTTTGTCCCTCACAGTGTGTGCCGAGTATACTGTGCATTGCAGCGGATTTCGGCGGCAGTGCTGAAGCGGGCGTTCTACACAACTTCCCTTGTTTTTGTGTCGCTCTATGATGGAAATCTATTGGAGCTGAGACATCGATACCTGCAACTGGACTGAATCTTAAACAACACGATGTGTCATTGTAGAAATGATGACAAGCGTTTCACAGAAACAGTTAACTTTTTCTAATCCCGCAACAGAAGAGGCTTGATTCCTAAGTAATTGCCCAGTCACAAGTCTCAGTGTATATCAGTGGGCTTGTAGGAATTGTACATATGCTTCATATCACCTTTTTCACGGCAAGGTATTATGTAACATGCTTGTACAGGTCATTGTAGTTCCTTGATTCTTACAAAACCTACAGCTCATCCAATGCCCTCTTTCCTTCAGCTTTCTGGCGCTCCGCTCTCATTCAGGGTTGCCGGTGCTGGGTTTGGACTCAGATGCAGTCAATGAAAGTCACACACCCGCAGAGACTACAGTCGGCATGGCACATACAGAACTACGTGACAGTGCACAAAAAGGAGGAGTCGGGGGGAGATCAAAGCTGACATAACATGCATTTGAGAAGTTGGCCTTGTACTAAGAGGGCTTTTTTCCGCTTGAAATGCTCCTCGTCCAAGCCTCCTCCTCAGGGACAAATGTAAGTGCAGGAATGACATCCATGAGGCAAATCAGAGGAGAACAAAATTCGCTTGCATCCGAGTGATGCAGAAATCAAATCCTATTTTGATTATTTGTGATGGATGGCCATATTTAGATAAATTAGCATTTTTGTTCTTAATACAGTTAAATTATGGAACGTTCTTACATTTCAAAAAAGCAGTCCAAAAGTCAGATTACCAATTAAGAAAATCCTGCATCCAAACTGCCTGAACACACCCGTTTTCCACTACTGTACACATCTTCTCTTTTTACTGTAAGATAATAAAAAATAATGTATAAATCCTGCACTTATCATATTTTAGGAGTTACTGCTGAAAGATTAATTAGAGAGAGAGAGGGGGGGGGGTTTACCTTCTTCAGAGCTGACATCCTAGGTGGATCCTCCTCCTGCAAAGCCCGTTCACATGCTGAGGTCCCAAGCCAAGTTTGGAGGGTGCGCAAATCCTAACTCAGCCCGGTGCTGATGCTGAGCCACGAGGTGCCTGCTTAGTATTCTCATCTCGCTCCCTCTCCGTCCTACAGCTGGCTCGGTGTGCGCACGCCCCAAAACCGCTGTTATTGCAGGATCCAAACACGTGGGGAGCTCTAGTCTGATGCATCGCACTCCATGACAGAAAGTTGGCAAAACTGTCTTCAAAAAAAAACAACGTGGGAATGACTATTTTGGGAGCGAGATACGCGTGCAAAAGTGACTTAACATTGTTTTTAAAGTACTAGGAGTCACATCAAATATCTGAAGCTATTTGCCTCAGTAAGTTGTATGCTTATGATACTATCCGTATTTTACATCAAATACACAGTGGTCGAGCAGTTCCAAAGATGGACAAGGCTGCTTTGTATGCCGATTTGAAGAATGGATTCAGCTGATTAAAAGTATATATTCATGTATAATATACAGAGTACGTGTCTTTCCTGACAACTATGGTTTCATGAAATTGACGTCCTCCTGCATGCATCAGTCAGTGGGCTGGTCTTATGCAGCTGGAGGAGTCGGAGCATTATCGCACTTTGGCAATCGTAGCCGACATGCTTTTTTAAAGTATAGCTAACACTAGCCATTCCTTTAGCGACTTAAACACAACCCGTTGAGCAGCTACATTAGTTCACCGGTGTCTGATGTTGTGAATCTGTTATGAATGGAGCTCGTTTTAAAAGCTAGCAGGCTGGATAGCTAGCCAACTCAGCTAGCTAGCTTGCTAGCTCATTAGCTACAGACACATGTTGCATTACGTTTCCGTCCTCTTCGCCTCCACGCACACACAGATGTGTCAATATGGCACGTAGGAAAGAAGGTGAGCATCACCTGCGTCGTCGACAACATTATTAATCTCTTGTAAAAAAAACGAATCTGTAACCAGTTAGCTAACGAAGCTAAAGTTAGCCATGTTGTAAACAAATGCACGTGCTCGAACTGACTGAACTGCCTTTGGCTTGAGGTTTAAGATGATATATTACAAGTACAATGTATCAGATTAACAGGTGATGGTGTCTCTGTTGTGTGTCCTTTTTCTTCTTCTGTCACTTAGTATTTCAGTCAAAAGTACTCCAGAAGCTTTACCCTGCAGCTCCCACACTGGAGCAGGAAGCCAGCCCACCAGGCATAGTAGATGCTCTATCCAGAACAACCCACGTGAAAAGAAAAGCCTCTCAACAGGACACTGCCATTGGTGAGATCACATTTAGTTCAACTTGCATCTCACACACGTACTAAGTACTATGTCTAGAATAAAATCTATTCCCCTCAAAATACACACATTAACATCATACATGCCATGCCAGGATACCACCCCGCTGCTCTTCCATATGCATTGAGGTTATATTACCTTCTTCTATTTGCCATGTCTGTCTCAGGAGATGCAGGGACGACACAGAGTGCAGACAATCCGGTCAGGCGGATGTACACAGTCCTACCTCCTCCCGCTGACTACAAGACCGCTTCGGAGAAATCCGTCACACTCCCCCAGTTAGAAAGCATGAATAGTGCAGAGGACACAGCTGGTAAGACGACCGTAATCGTACGTTTATGGACTTGTGCAGTGCACCGTGAAGCTAGGAGAGATTTACTGCATGGGGCTTCTCCAGGCTGGCCCTCTCATGTGTTAAAGTCACTCTTCTCGGTTGGCTCTGCCACTCAAGTTAACGGAAACAATGATCTATTGTGTTTCTGAACTGGGGAGAACTTGAATGCAGCACAGACGGTGTTTTACCCTTGGCTAATTTCCACTTTAATCTGTGTTGTTTGTCAGAGTAAACTTGTACAACTTATCCAAGCTGCAGTTGAATGCATCCTTTAAAGGCTGCTTATTTTGTCTGCGGTCCGTCTGCACTTTCTCTTGTCATGAACCGGTGGAATGATCAGACTGTGATAAGAGCCCGGCCGCATTACACGTGTCTCTGTGCTCATCATCTTCCTTAATGCAGACCTCCATTTACCCGACAGGCTTCGGCTTTACTTTAACGTCACTCACTGTGACCACTGGAATAAACAACACGGTCAAGTGTGATTAATTGCACTCGTCTGCCTAACGGCGCCTCAATTGAACATGTTTTACATTTAGTGGGAAATGACCCTCGATGGTAATTGCAATCCAAACAATTTCCGTGTTGCTCTACCTGCTGTATGCTGCGCTGGGTATTCGTTTACCAACCAGGGACAACACTGTCTCTTAAGTTATCATCACAAGACATGATGTGTACTCCTTAGTTTTTACTGTTTGTCTCAATTCTTTGATACCAATTATCACAGATATGGCTATTTAAGAAGTGCATTTCGGTTTGAACACACACATTGATATGAGATCATTTGGTTCATTTTTAACGCACTGACATGACTGCAGCAAATGGTACAGTGCTCTTTCAGATGGCACATCAGATTAATCACAAATGACAGGAAGTTCAAGGTAATTTTCACCTTTTGCTTCATTGATACTCAGTTTGTCGTCACCAAAATCCATGATAGACTAACTCGAAAAAAGTGTCTCTCTACCCCATTCCACTTGCTTTTCAGTATTGTTCGCTGCTGCACTGCCACCGTCTCGGGCTGAGAGCCAGTTCGTTACTCACTGAGGGTCACTAAGAATTCTATAGGCGCTGGTTTCTTTGACCTCTTAATGCCTCTTTGAGTCGTTCAGCAGAGGGGAGGAGGTGGAGGGGAAGCTACTCCGCCAGCGAGAGCGCCGTTTCTGTGTGGGCTCACGGTTCAGCTCGAGTCATTAAATCTAAGGTTCGAGTAATAAGACGTAACAGAAGAGAGCCTCAACACTGATAACATTTATTGTTGTGCTACTTTTGTCTGCGTGTGTATGGAAAAAAAGCTAATGCATAGCCTGCCCCGTTTGCCCCGTTTGTATTTGGTCTGTCCTCAGAGTGCTGGATGCCGGATTCGAAATAGGAGGAATTGTTACAATCAGCATGGGAGACGCAGATTCCATTGTGCATAGAGAAAGAATTAAAAAAGACTGAATCGAGGCACCGACTAACAGCACACATACAGTTTACTGATTCCATTGTTCTTTTGTTAACCACCTTTGGTCCATAGTCTGCTCCATATGAGGTCACGATTCAGCAGGTTTTATTTTCAATCAGTAAGCAGCACACCAGCTGATTAGAATGCAATCCGCTATAAAGACGGAGTATCTAATTAGTGGGATCAGCTGTGAACACAATGATTTAGCTCAACAGCAGAGGTGCATATGGAGGCTGCAATGCAACAGTTCAATTTAACAATGTTTCTAAACTAATCACGAGGTTTTTTTTTTTTGGATCCTGTTGCCCACAGAGGAGAGTGTCCATGACAGCAATGCAGAAGAAGATAAAGAGGGAGAAGAACAGAGAAGAAAAAGGAAGAGAAGGAGAAGGAAACCAGCCCTCCACCGAGACTCTGGGAAGGATGGAGCAGCTCTAGTGAGTGAGTGCCGCACGGGTCAGAGTCCGGCGCCCGCGGACGAGGGAGGAGAGCGCGTAAGCAGGAACAAGAAGAGGAAGCTGAAGAAGAAACGGCACAAAGAGAAGCTGCTGGCCATGGGTCTGATGCCCCGGGCCACTGCACTGGAGTTCACATACCGGAAAGATGGGGAGGAGGAGGAGGAGGAGGATAACGAGAGGAGAGCTGCTGAGGTGTCAGACTTCCTCTGGACAACAATGCAAATCTATATGTCAGATTGTAAGTATTGATCTGAGCGAGGCTCGTGTATTCTCTGTGCAAAATCTGGTAGCCATTGCTACAGCTTTTGTTGGCTTATCTTTAATTTATTTTGGGTGCTATGATGAACACAGCTGATGGCTTTCTAAGATGTAGTTCACGAACACATAATTAAACTCTTGACAAATGCTGAAAACGTGTCAATGAAAACTGTTGAACAGAATTCAATTACTCTTCAGAAGAGAAGTCAAAAACACAGCACCAGTAATTGGATGGAAGGGTGAAAGCTGAAATTGCTGTTCCATAAGAATGAACTGGAAGGAGATGGTGTGTGAGCATTCTGTCTGAGTGCCGATCAGTAAATATAGTGAACAGCTTTGATTTATTGAACATTTATTTCAAATGAAACCAAAGCCAAGATAGGCTCACTATTACGAATTTTACAAAGCTTCAGATATTATAAAAGTAACAAATGAAATCATGTTTAATATAAGGACTATTTGCGTCAGACTGACTATATATAATCCAGCCAACCAGTGGGTGATCTGAAGATCAGGCCATGACCAGTGTTGACCTCGGTACCGAGCAGAGCAGCCAAGTAAATTAGTGAGACTAATGACAAAAGGCTTGACTGCACACGTTTGAGATTCGCCCAGTATTGCTTTGTAAATCAAAACACACACTAGTCATGTACTGTGATGACACAGAGTCCACACAGTCACGACAACGCTTTAAACATCTGTTGCTGTATGTTCTCCTCTGATGTTACAGAAAATACTAAATCATGACGTCGATTGGCCTTAATTAACAGACCACCTCTCCCTGCTCCCGTGCTCCTGCAGCCTCTTTGCGTGCAGGCGAGCGCCCCCTCCTGTCCGAGACTGTGAATAACCTCCTGAGGGACATAGCCAGCGGATGCCGGCCCCCCTCTGTCCTGAAGCGGCTCCGCGGCCTCAAGGCCTTCGTTCAGCAGCAACAGGCGGACGAACTGGAAAAGGCACTGGGGGAGCTCCTCAGCACTTCTCCTATGACTGCAGGTCAGTGATGCGTCGATCGGGCCGAACGTCCATAATAGAAATGGAATGAGGGATTATTTAAGGAAAGGCTACGCGACATGAAAGTGATGCTTGTTTCATGTTCATCCCTGTCCACACTGCCCCAGGTACCTCACTGGCCTGTCCCTGCATGTCAACACATGCCTCTGTCTGTTCCTGCTTGCCCCTTGAATTCTTGTTTATTGTTCGCCATGAGTACACCTGCCCTTACTTGCCTTCCTCCGCCTTTTTATTTGCGACACTACAGCAGGTCCTGTGCGAACGACCATGCTTCGTCTTGCCTTTTGCTCATGGAGGTCCCGGGGCACGTTTTTCACCCGTGCATGTGTGTCTGTGCGTTCGCATGGTCGGCTAGCTGGTTGCATAATAGGATCAGCGGGGACTTTGCTGCTGTCACGCACACACAAGTCTTTTATGTGTGAGCGGGAGAGGGAGAGGCGGAGCTAGAGAGAGACCAGACAGGAGATTCAGGCCAGCGCCTTATCGGTGGCCCCAAAGTGCCGCTTGTTTCCGCTTGTGCCCGTCGCCAAGACAACACCGTGTTAAAAAAAAAAAAAAGCCCGCAATATAGCCTGCCTTAGTTGTGCCTATCCTCTCATGCACCTGCTCCATGGCTGCCTGAAAGCTTTTCAAACCCCCCCCCCCCCCCCCCCGCCGCCTCACATTGTATGAGTCATGCTTCCATTCGCTGCTTGTAAATGCTTCATTGTGAATGAAAAGTTTCCCTTTAACTCACCGTTGCTATGTTTATCATTTTAGCTGAAGGCCACTGGCATTCTTGCTATGGTTTGACTTCACACCGATGCTTCGCCGCAGTGTGACAATTTTAAATTATTTGATATGTTTGAGCCAACATCCACCTAAAATCACATAAAAGGCAGCGGTCTGTATTTGAATGTAACCCACGAGCTTGTGGAGCGGTGTGCCTTCTTAAAAAAGTTCTTCACTGAAGCTCTGCTCCCCCGTCTGCCCTTCTTGCGGCAATCGATTGACTGCAGGTTTTCTTTTGAGCATATTTTACCGCACCCTAGAGTTCATCTCGTAAATGACATTGGCTTGACTGGTCCCCCTTTTATAGCGTCCATTTTGGGTTCTCAAAAAGATTCACTGAATTTAACTCTGCGTGTTCCAGAATAAGTCAAAGAGATAATCCGTCTCGGGTGGGAGACAGACAGCGTTAGGTTGAATGTCGACGTGCAAAGAGGTTAGAAGTACTTTTGTACGCTGGCTGGGGATTTTGAGGTATTATGGTTAAAAAAAAAATAAACTCTTTGGTGAAAACACCGACTGTTCCTCTGGTGTTGTGTTGTCAGCTCTAGCTGAAATGTTGCTCTTTGTCTCTTTGCGTTTTAGAAGAAACCGCTGCAGTCGCTTCACTGTTCCAATACTGGATCACAGACATTCTTCCCATGCAGGGAGACAAGAAGACGGGGCTTTGTACGATGCACCCATGAGACGGTGACTCACGGAGACGTCACCGAATGATTACTTCCATTGCGCTCCATCACGTATTGAAATGTCGTACTTTTTATATACTGCACTTCTACAATGTTGGACCTTTACATGATGCTGCATGAAATATTTGAATTATTAAATTATTTTTCCCATTTGATCTGTGCCCTTGTCTGATCCGTTTGCACGTCTCATATTGTACAAGAACAAAAGCGGTTAACACTGAGCTTGGCAAATCCTTCTGCGCGCCACGAGTGAGCTTGAAGTTGTCGTTATCGAACCAAGCTGTTACTTACCTCCATGTTTCCAACATTTAACCGGTATTAACATAACAACCGTTCTCTTTAACTTACATTCTAATTGCCAGAGAAGCAAATGTCAGCTCTACCGGAGCTCCGGTATTTATTTTGCAGATGCTCTGACATTTAAACCCGGGCAGTTCACCTAATAGCTCCTCCATTATCTACAGTACACGCACCACCAATCAATCTCTCACCAAGTTACTATTACACATGCCTTTTTTCAAGTATGCTGTTAAGCACTGGGTTAAGTAATGGTCTTAAGAGATGCAACACTGGTTATACTTAGGGATCATTAGTACCAATATTAGGATCCCCACACACACTTGTTGTTGTTGCCGCCCTTATCTAACTGTACACTCAATATAGCAGCCTGGATTGTTGTTGATGGACCTTGGGAACAAGTACCACCCGGGGAGTCGGTAGCTTAACCTTCCACGCTACGCGTCTACTTCCCAGGTAATCTATTCTAATACATTTGCCCGTGACTCAGTGCCAAGGGATGAGATCAGGAAAAGGTCAGAGAGTTAGTGATGATGACCTGAGCGAGCGTCGTCTTTCCAGAACTAGGATGCACCAGCACACTAACACACAGCTCTAAGTGTGTGTGTGTGTGTGTAGAATTATAGTGATGAACAATTAGCATGAGGACCATCTGTGGCCTCTGCTCATGGACGGACGCACCGGGTGCTGTCTGGTGGAAGCTCAGGGGCCTATTGTGCAGGCGTTAGCCAGAGGAGACAATAAGGGCAAAGAGCACGTTGCCTAACATGTTACATAACATGGATATAAAGGCGCTCATCGGTGGTTTTAATTGACTTTTCTTAGCAATGTAAGCGACGGGGCTCTAAGGATGTCGGTCTGTCTGTCTGTTCACATCACAACTTTGGTCCAGACTGAAATATACTAACTATTGGATGGATTGCCATTTAAACTTGGTGAAGATATTCACAGAGCATGATATTGCCTCTAGCACCACCAACATATTCAGTAAAACATCTCAACTTCTACTGGATGGATAGGCACAAAACTTGGCACAGACACTCGTGTCCCCCCCCCCCCGCAGGATGAGCAACTCTGGTCAGAGCGGCTGTAATCAATATTTTTATAATTGCGAGATATCAAATGACAATGTGACGATGAGAAGGTTCGCTAGTGATGAACCTACAGAGGCATTGAAGTCATTAGTGGTTCTTAGTTTTTACTTTAAAGGCCTTTATGCTTTCCTTTTTCTGCATAAAACCCAGCAGGCATCACAAGTTTCAGTGGCATCATGACTTTGCGGCATTACTGCCAGAGTTTGACAGTATTCATGGATGCATGAGCTGGGAGGCAGAGTTTGGTCCTATTACCAGAGATGAGAAGAAGGTCATTGCTGGCTGCTCTCACTGGAGAGAATTCCTCTCTTCCAGCGAGAGGGAGAGAGAGACCTTATCAGCACAGCTACCTCATTATAGGACCTCAGTCCAGGAGCCCGAGGCTACGAAGGATATTAAAGCTTAAAGAAATCTGCTGACATGGCAGGAGAAGCCATTCTCAACATCAACAGAAAAACATCCAAATCAAACCGCTTGGCAGATTCAAATGGATTCCAGTGGCTCCGATTTCAAAAGACTTGGGGTTGGGCCCTCTGTATGAAGCTATTAAAGGAACTGCTGAAGTCAGAAATCAGTTAAACGTGATGCTGTATGAGTTAAGACCTCATTCATCCCTTTCACTTTGTTTTGATGTCAAACCCTTCAGAAAGAAAAAAATCATCAAAATCCTCCTATTATCTCCAAATTGTGTACATCAACACCCCTCTCATTCTCCACACACGTTCACCATATACATAGATGAATATGCTCCATTATGACTGGATGTTTGAGCTGTTATAATAAGCTATTAATAAGAATATGTATTGATATTCACCTCAATGTGGTAAATATATGCATTAGACAAAACTCTGCATACATTATAAACCAAATATAAAAAATCGAATGATTCATTAGTTTCCACAACAGAAATCTGTAAAACAACAGCACTTATGATTTCAATATGATTCCACTACAAGTCGGTATACTGTGATGTCAAAGTGTCACCCAGCCCTACGCTCCATTCAACCTCCCTTCTGCTTGGACGGACTTCTTTCTCCCTGTGTGCCAGCTCCTGTAATCCTATTAGACACACCACCTGTGGATAGCCTGTTGTGGTAGGACAGGAAGGACACATTATAAGGGCTGGGCAGGCAGTTGTCCCGCACCACATAGCCGAGCACAGGTTGGAAGTGTCCAAGCGCAGACCCGGACAGGCCCGCTGTCGCTTGGTTTCCCGTCCTGGGCGTCCAGGAAGAGGAGCTTGAGCTTATCTGGCCTTCAATTCATCATTACTGATTTACCAGGAGGACCGTCGCGGAACGCTCCAGAAATGTTTTTCAGAGTCCCAAGACTGACTCCGGGCTACATCCGGCTGCTGCAGGTGAGTGTGAGCGGTTTCATTCATAAAATAAAGTGACACTAGTTTAGATCTTTCAATGATACTTTGCTGTAAAGGTGAACAAGATTTAGGGTCAAGTAGATACTGTGTCAACAAAAGAATATTTTGATGTGCTGTGATTTTCACTCTTAAGACGCGTAGTGACACTAAAGCTGTCCTTAGTGCCGGATAGCAGGAACATAAAGCACTGAGTCATTGGACGTTGCTTGCCAATGATCTTATAAGCAGAAGTGGATTGCACTTTATTGCAATTTTTCTGCATCAAGCAACTTGTTGTGATTTAAGACCTTTAAAACAAAAAAGGCACAAAGCCCTCTCAATGTCTGGGATTTGAAGTCTAGAGTATATGCTGCCTGGCATTCTCCGTCTCTACTGGCCCTTAAGGACTAGAAGGAAATGGCAGATGAAGTAACTTTGACAATTCTGAGAGCAGCCATTGATGTAATGAAGTGTTTGCAAGGTGCTGGTTTTATGGGCTCGTACAGAAGTTTATTGACGGAGACACTGCACACCGCACGTTGGTTTCGCTAAGCCTCGTGCTGCCATTACGCAGCGATTTACTCAGTCGAGTGTCTCAACAGATTGTTGTGAGAAGATGATGAAGTACAGTACTATCACATATCATATCATATACACACACCGTCCTCAGCTACGCGCTCGTTCCAGGCTTCTGTTCCAGTATGCCTTTTGTTTTAGCTCACAAAACACAATCACCTTTTTGGTGGTGTTTATCGCAAACAATGGAGAAATGCAAGCCTGTGACGGTCCATTGCATTGTAAATGGAAATGGGAACCGGGCGAGTGAGCTACGGGAATGGCTTCCTAACTGTCTGTGACACGGCTCCATTTGAAACTACGAGGTTTCTATTATTTGCTCCTCTGTGCGCTTTATAATTGTCAAGGGCCCACTGAGGAAATTGGCCGTATCGCAAAATAGACGAGCCTTTTGTTTGTCAAAAGAGATAGACTGCAATCTGGTAAATGAGAGAAGATGAGTTTTTAATCTCTGTGGGTGTGGGGGGGGAACATATTGTAGCTCAGTCAGATGATGCGGACAAATGTTTTAAAGCGGGGTGGGGGTGGCTGCAGGGCACAATCTCCTACTGTGCCGAAGGGGCCTGAAATTGATCTGCACCCATGCATATATTTAGCACATTAGCAAATCACAGCTCTTCGGTCATTGTTTGCCAGGAAGATGTGGTATTTCCAGACTGCTCTGATCTTTCATGCCCGCATAATACTTAGGAAATCAAACATTCCTCTGATCACGCTTCATCCTCTCCTTTCAGACCCAGGCCTACCACAATGTGTCTGTGACGCCCCCAGTCGTGAGGAGCATGCCGGGCATGGCTATGCTGCTGGGGGCCCTGGGGATCGGGATGTGTGGCTACAGCTCCAGGCAGTTGGCCCTCTACCACCGGCCCTCCGCCCGCGTGCTGCAGTGGGTCGGCACGCACACGGACGCCAGCATGGTGGGCACAGCAATCCAAAGGACCCCCTTCCTGGATTTCAACCGCCGGGGCGGTGCCTGCCAGGAGATCCCACCCCCGTCCTTTGTGGGCCAGAGAGTTCCCGTGAAATAACAACCTTTCGACGATAGGTTGGATATACGTAGATTGTCCAACGTCTTAGGTTGAGCTCCAGTAACTACACTTGTGCACGACTAAGATTGTAGCTATGATGGCCCCATGTGTGGCCCATGTGCTCTCTGAAGCTGCGCAAGTGTGGATATTTGACCTCAACCGTTGGATGTCGTATAGTAATAATGAATTCTGTGCAACGCATGTAAAAATAGTTGTAAAGATATCGGATGGTATCAATTACTCACTAATATTAGAGTCTGTAATGCACCGAGAGGGAACGAAGCAATTTGAATGATTTGATTACGCAATACCAAATACTGGGGCTGAATGTGGCTTAAAGGAGCCAACATGTTTCATTTGGAGGCATTGTGTGTCTTTTTGTGGCACTGGCGTATAAAAAGGGACTGGCGCTTGGCAGTGCCCCTCTGTACACAGATGGTTGGCAACTCTTTCTCTCTCCCTGTCATCCTCCCTCCCCAGCCATGTGTAAGTGCTTGAGCACCCCCCCTCCCCGCCCATGACTTCAATTGATTTCCTCTGAGGAGAAGCAGGTGCAGTCCATCAACAAGCCGTGGCGTTTTGCTGGCGTGGTCTGGCACCGGCTGTCAATCAAGAGACGGCGGAGGGAAGACACGGGTTGGCTTTGTGGCTGAATCGATGACCGCTGCTTCCTGTGTCCAGGGAAAGTTAAATCCTCCAAGGGATTGGTCAAAGTGGTGCGAGAGAGAGCAGAGAGTGGCGGAGCAGTTTTGTAGACTGAAAGCACTTCTTTTGATAGAATAAAATGAGGTACATTTGATATGAAAACCTAACGTAAACAACACACAAATACTGGTTTATGACTCCTAATTTACCTCGCTGGGACACTGCGGGTGGCAGGCAGGCATGGCAGAATGGCGATTCCTCCTGGATAAACCGTTGTCCTCTAGAGGGGGGATTAAGGCAGGTGGAAAATCAATCCCTGGCACACATATTACTTCACCTAATCTGGTATTAGAGACAAGGACCCGTGAGAGGCAGACAGTCCCTGTGCATCCCAACTTTGTACCATTCCCCCTGCAGTGTCCACCATTCGGCCCACTGCCATACATGGATTTATTCATTATGGGATTGGTGTTTCCATTTATATTTACACCAAAAAAATGTAGCAGTGAAAAGGGACTTGAGATTTGGCGAGACACCGAGTGTGGTTGAGAATGCGTGCTGTGCCTTATGGATAGCACAGGGTGATACTGTATTTATGTGTACAGCCTCTTCATTTGACTAAGAATATTTAAAAAAAACTACTGAATGCAGTTAATTTTGTGTTTCACATCTCAAAGTGTGACGGCACCAAGCCATAAAAGGGGGAGTTTTATTTCTCGGCGAGCAGGGGAGACAGGAGGAGGAAGTATCTAAGTATAATGGAAAGCTGTGAAAAAGGAGGGTGGTGAGAAAGTTGCGTTTTTCATCAATTAAGCGGTCAGCCAGACCTTGTAATCCGTTTTTCATTGTTTAAGAGCCATCCTTGTCCGTCTGCCAAATTGGACCAGCGGCCAGTTGTTGGGAGTTTTTAGAGCCCAAGTAGCAGCCCCTCCAGAAGGCTAGCGCAGCAGGTCACCAACAAAATAGTCGTAATCCACTCAGCAAAGGAGGCTAATGGCTCCAACTGGCATCAGACACTGAACAAACAATAGGTCGCCTTGCTCCGGACAGAGACCGACATCCATTAAGTATTTCATAATGGGGTTGCGACGGCTTTACAACAACAGGATATTCTGTCACTATATGAAACGAGAAAAAATAAATACATTAAATTAAAATGTACACAATCGGACACATGTATGATGCTATACTCTAAAATCTCTAGAGTCTTAAAGTATCCGTCACGCTGGCGAGAAACTGCCTTTTATAGTAATTTTCAGGCATTGCACTTCCATGAGCGTTAACTCAACATGGGCGGGGGACTGGAGGTTGTGTAATGCACCTTGCTGCTTTTGATGGATTCTCTCTCTTCACTGCAGTGGTGCACAGTGAGCACAGAGCACTGTGGAAACCTATTGATCTCAATCAGAGGGCGAGGGAGAGAGAGAGAGCTTGCCTCCTCACTGCAGCAAACTTCCTGTTTCAATCAGCACCGTACAGTTTGTGAGGGGGAACTGCCAAGACAAGTGCGCTGACAAAAAAAACAAATGATTATCTGAGAAGACGTTTGGTGTTGGCATAAAACACAGGGAATGTTTGGAGGCACAGTATTAAACCTGTTAGCTTGTTGTGTGGGTGTCACACCTCAGTGCTCGTTCATTTTAATCTGTAAAGGTCTACAAACTCGACGTCGGCTGTGCCCATTAACGGAGAGATTTGTTCTGTTAGCAATACAATGAATATTTAATGAAAAGATGTTGGAAGAGATTTACAAAATAAAAGCATTTGGCAAACATGATGCTCTACTGTTGCACTTAGTCACACCTGTGGGTCTGGTGGTGTTTGTACTGTGCTGTGCGACGAAGTTGTGCTTTTTGTACCGACAAATAAATGTGTTTTTAGTCAAAGTGAGAAATTCATGCTGTTTTGCTGTAATTAGGCTTAATGAGGTTAGACGCTGATTTTACAACTTGTTGAATCATTCAGTTGTGTAAATTTTAGACCTTAGATGCAGGAGACAGGTTTCACTTGATGGGTCATCCTCGTTATTCGGGTAAAGCTTTTCTGAATCCTGAGTCTTGAGATCCACATTCACATTATTATAAAGGGGCGGTGAATCCAAAGAGCAGTTGCGGACACTGATATTGATGCTTCAGACTTCATCAAGTGGACAATATACAAATATGTGCCATTGTTTATTTCCACATTTTATTTGCGAACATGTATCTTGCTCCAACCAGATTTCTTAATATTGTCCCCTGCAATGTAGTCACGATTCAATGGCCTCTATGTCATCCTTACAGATTTGACACAATAAGCCAAGACATTACATTTTTCATTACAAGAAAAAGAGACAATTTAAGTGTTAAGAGTGTTAAGTCGTATAATAGCATAGCATAGCTATTATACGACTATTATACGACGCATAATCAAAAGTTAGTCACAATTCACAGACATGGTTCTTCGTATCTAAAAAATCTGAATCTTTCAGTTTTTTGAAAACATACAAGTCCTTGAAGAGAATTTATTTAGTATTTTAGTGAATGTATTATTTGCGGTGTATAATGAGTAACATTGAATTAAATTAGCAAGTCACGACTTAAACCACTTAAACCTGTAAAGTAGCAGAGCCACAGCAGGCCAAGGCTACTGTGGAAATCACTTCTATTACATTTTTGTGTCCGTTATATAAAATGTTATGGTTCAGATTCATGCAAATCAAAACGTTTCTGCACTAATAAAGAGTCATCAGAAAAGTGATTTCATTTATTTAGAGGCCAAACACATTAAAAGGGGGAGTTTAAACACATCTAAAGCTGTTCTTAACAGAAAAGGTCCAATAAAACTGTGCGGCCTGGATCCGTCTGCTACAGTAGGGCAGTGGGTCACCGGCCTGTAAGGTCAGCTTCATATGAGGCCGAGAGGTGAGAGGAGGGGCCACCCAACACCCCGGAGGCAACAAGTTGCTGCTAGCGCGGTCTAACGGTGCCCTCCAGCGGACACACCGAGCGCCATCTGTCACCGGTGTCTTTTTGTGCCATGGAGTTTTGTTGTTGTTTTTTTATCCGCTCTTTTGTTCGATGTGCGGATTTAGATCATGCGTGGTCTTCGTATTGACACGTTTCCAGCGGCCACAGGTCGCGGGGATTAACCGGTGCTCTGAGGGTCTGTCTGCCGCTCCCTCTCCTCCGCGAGGACTCGGCTGAGCAGCGCTGAGAGGAGTCAAAGCGGCGGAGAGGAAGAGTTCACCAAACTGCGAACAAAAAGGATTTTGGGAGTTTTTATTTTTGCCGCTTTCAAGGGGTTTGTATGCGCCTTTCATTGCTCTTTAAAACTAAAAAGGTCAATCGGTTTTAACGTAGCGGGCGATGAATTGAAGTTACTTTTCGAAAACACGGTTTCAAACTCTTGGATGCGCATAATCCGGACTGTTTGTGTAAAAGCGTCGACAGCGCGTTAAAGTCAATGGCCTGAGAATGAAAAATGATTGGTGTTTTTCTTTTAGTTGTTTTTAATCAAATATGTTTTGCAAATAAAAGTTATTAGTTGTGTTGTTTCGATGGCGCGAATTTCAGTTTTCAATGAGGTCTGTGTTCACGTTTGCGCTTCGGTCGTCACATGTTCCCTGTAGACTCCACCAGTGCATCATGACATTTAAAGGCACGGAGGTTATTTCACTACACAGCTGAGCTCACTGAATTATGTCTCAGCTGGATAACATACTGCCTACTGGAAGTGCATGACTTCATGCATCATCTTTCTGGATGTCCTGTGTGTGTGTGTGTGTGTGTGTGTGTGTGTGTGTGTGTGTGCGTGTGTGTGCGTGTAGGTCACTTTGGTCTGAGCTGAGTGAAAGAGCAACAAGCACCTGCAGGGCCCCCATCAGCGGCCCAAACCCCATTACTGCAGTATGGGTAACTTTTCCAGCAAGGACAGCCATGGACCCACAGGTAGGTCAACACATAAAACACACACACACACACTCCCACACACACACACACTCACACACACACACTAATGAGCCTGCAATTCCTTTTTTTCTTCTTCTTTTTTGAAACTAGCTCCGGTCAAATCACTTCCCTTGAATCTCCGTTGGTCTGTCTCTGCATGCTTCTGTGGATTTCAAATGTTTGGCAGTACACACAGACACCTGACAATATGTGTGTGTGTGTTGGCCTCATTTTTATTTTATTGTTAGAATCAATTCAGCACACCTTATTGCACCGATGAATGTAGTAGAAGGAGGATGGTAGAGCAAGAAATACAGGAAGAGTAAGGAGACTGTATGAAAGAAGGGTGGATAAGTGGCGATCAGGATATTGAAGGCAACAAAAGGAGAAGCAAGCGGAAAAGGCTGTGTGTGTGTGTGTGTGTGTGTGTGCGTGTGTGTGTGTGTGTGTCGAGCAGCAGCAGGAATCTTGGCAGCCCTCCTGTGTGTTGCACAGTGAGTGGTCATTCTCCTGGCGTCCCTATGTGATTCGTTCAGGCCAGCTGTGATGAATCGGCAGAATTCCCCGGCTCTGCACAAGGGCGGCAGATTAATCATAGGACGCCTAATGCTATCTGACACACACACACACACACACACACTCTCTCTCTCACACACACACACACAGACCTCAATGGACACACGCACACTCATTCAGTCAATCTGCCCCCCGTGCGCATGGTTGGACGAACAAAAAGCAGAGGTGGCATGAGAAAGTTATTAGACAATCCTGTCATTCTTTCCCAATGACTTTACAGCAGGTACTTTACAAACACGAAAAAAGAGAAAGGGACTTCATTTTACGAGCAGTGAGGCTTTTGTCCAAACAAGGAATAGGAGGAAAGAAAAGACGGATACACGATGCCCAGTGGTTCCCATAGCTTTGAAAGTTGTTATTAGTGGCATGCTGTTGCGGTCGAGGAGCGCTGAGCCAAAAAAGTAGAAATCACTTGTGTTATTGCTATTGTGTCAAGTTTGGAAATTTATTTGTGCCTGCCTGCTGCAAATTGGTCTATGTATGGGAAACATTTGTCCTCCGTGTACGCGTGTCCACCGTTCCTGAATTTGGAGAATGAATGTCACATTGTGGATGAGCGGCCCGAGAGGAATGTCTGTATTAAAGCATTCATCTTCAGGGGCTTGGCCTGGATGTTTGCTGGCCCGGTCACCGCTCTCAATGGTGTTTTCAGCGTCGACATGCCAGACGAATGACCACGAAACTTTTTAGTTGTTTTTTTCCCTACAGTCTGTATATGATTCAGTTTCTCAGTCAGTTTTTTTTTCCAATCTGTTTTGTTGTGTTTTATTCATAACTTTAAAGCCTTGTTGCTTTACTTGGATGTTTGGATGTGCAGCATGGTGTATGTGCAGAGTTTTCGCAGTAGAAGGCTGTTCTTCTATGTTTCTCTGTGCTCGCTGTAAATCTTAGTTTAAGACGAGCTGGAGTTTAGGAGCCAATCGTTGAAAGACAGACAATCCTCCTGCTCTTGTAAATACAAAATACGAGTTGCTTTTTCGACACATCTGGGTGATGTGCAACGGTGACACCTGTATGGTGACAGTTGAGCACAACTAACAAAACACTAAAGCCCTAATATAAATGTTTTGAGAGGGTTTTAAAATGTATTTGCTTTTCTTATTTCATCTGAATTAGTTTTTATTTTTCTAGGGCCCCTTGGGGATAGCTTCCACACTCCTCCTGCTTCTCCACAGAGTGATGGGCCTGCTTCCATGCCCGGTGTCCCCCAACTCCTTCCCCCTACCTCACTTCAACCTTCCCCTGGAGCACCGGTTTCATCGCCACCTCCGGTCCCAGTCCTCGCATCCAGTGGGAAAAAAGCGCAGCCAAGCACCAACCCTACCACTTCCAGTGCCGCTCCTGATGTGAGGCCTCATCCACCGGCCAGTTCAAATAGCTTCACCTTTGGCCTTGGAGTTAGCCCACTGCACCACAAGTCAGGAAGTGCTGTGGGTAAAGGACAAGCTGCTTTGGGGAGGAATGGGGGTCCTCCTACCTCCGCCCCTCGACCTCTGGCCTCCCGGGGGAAGACTGCGGCCATCAGCCCCACAAAGAGCCCCTCCACTCTGTGTAGCGCCTCACCTGTGGCGGGCAGCTCTTCTGGGCAGAACTGGAGGGAAAGGGACAGCGGTCTGAGTCAGTCTTTGCTGCCGGCTCACAAAGCTGGGGACAGTCAGGGTCAGGAGCTGGAGAAGCTGCTGGAGGAGTGTAGGTCAGCACTGGGTATCACTGCCGGTCAGGATGGGGCCACCAACACAGCAGGTAAGATATAATACAATATACTTTATATTCTGACGATAAAAAATGATTCAGGTCTGCAGAATTTTAGTTTGAGAACTAAAACTCCTCATTTCATTGTGGGCTTGACATTTCCGTGCGCTGAGAAGGGTAAATCCATTTCCTTGACATTTTTTTTTGTATTTGATATGCATGTGATGTCTTCTGACATTTCTGTCTCCTTCCCTCAGAGACACTGAAGCATCTACTGACAGAAGCGAAGAGTTTGAAGAGTACTTTGCAGGTGAGTTGCCTTAGAAAGTTTGTTTGTTTTTAAATAGGATCATGGTACGATAATGACGATTCGCTAAAAGCCCTCCCCCGAACAGCGATTGTCCAATCAGCAATTGTAAGTAGGCCAGGTGTACATGGAGCTATATTATGCCACCTGACCCCCCTAGAGGGTCCACGGTCCACCCACCATAGTCCCACTATAAATCCCATGGGAAATACGGCCATTCCAAAGCATGGATTGAACAATGTGTTTCTCTGCTCTGGCGTAAGCTACAAAGGTTAGCATGTCCTGCTAATTAGCTCACTGCCGATACTACTATCATGTATGTAGCCATCAAGTGTTTGCTGAAGACGCATTTTGCAGGGTTCTCAATATAAAACGAGTCAGCTGAAAACATTAAAAGTTGGCTCAAGACTTTCAAGTTTTTAACGAACTGATGGAGCTAACATTAGCATATTTAGCTAGCTACAGCTAGCGACAAGTACCATTTCAACCAGCAACATCAATGGCCCCCGGCTAGAAATGAGAAGCCTGCCTTTGTCTACCTCTGACTGAAGCGAAGGACCCGTTGTTACAAAAATGACTGTGACTTTCGAGAGTGGTAACTTGACAGACATAGTAATGGTCCCTAAGAGGAGGGGGGCTTTGCTCAGTCAATTAGGGACCACTTTGACAGAGAAAAGACCTCAGGCGTCTAAAAGTCGTAGTTTTTGAGTTTTTGAGTTTTCATTTTTCAAGTTTTTTGTTGTATTTCCCACCTTTTCCTATCTTTAGTACTAGTTCTCAAACAAGAACAAAATGCCCTTTTTGCAAACAAGTATAGCAATGTAAACAGGAAGCCACTCACTCCAATTATACATTAGTCAGAGTAGCGCTTGTGACCTTTCATCCAGGAGATAACAGCACAGCACGCCCTGTCACCCTCCATCCCCCTCTATCACAATAGGCCTTGGACTGGGCCCCTCTGGGAGCTGCAGCCTTGCTAATGGAGGTCTTCCTGTCCTCTGCTTCTCCTGAGAGGGCCCCAAAAGAGGAAAATCTTTGAGATCGTCATCTGTCAAAGTGGTTTTTTTGTAGCTCCCACTTGTAGAGTTGATCCTAGATAGTTGCATGTGCGTGTGGCTACTTTTGAAAGGAGAACATACATCTTGAATGTTAAGCCGGACACCTGTTTCCTTCACTGTTCATTTTATTTTTGCCACACTTTCGGATTGAGCCACTATTAGGCTCCGTACCCAAAGCTAAAGATGAAGAAACCATGCACAATAAGAATGTACATTCTGCAAGCACTCTTCAGTCCCGTTGCTCGGGCGTTCCATGCTCTTATGAGGATGGTGATATGCTGCGGTAATTTCCTGTGTGTCGTTCGTTCCAACTTCTTGACCCAGAGGCTCCCAGCTTCCTCTATATCTGCCACAGATTAACAGCTGGAATATGGCCTTACAGTACGCCTCCTTTCTCCGCCCTGTGACTGTCCTCCCCTTTACTACTTCTACTTTTATGAATTGTTTAAATTATTATATTGCAACCCTAACCCTAATCTGACACACATGACAATCATGTAGTCTTCCCCCCCCACACTTCCTTGTCACCTCTTTCCCTACTTGATATTCAATCCCTGCTTTCTCCTGCTTTTCCCTTCCCCTCTCCTCCACTTTCCCACGTCCCTGTAAAGGACCTGGAAATATCCGCCGTGCACTGGCCAGCTGAACCTCAGATAGACTTACTGACTGAGAGGATAGCCGTGAATTAGATATCGGACCAATCCAACACTGTGTTTACACGGGCCCTCTCGGTGGGGCAATATAAGCCTGCAAAGCTCGACTTTATGAACCCTCTCGGTCTGCTCTGCCGTCCTGGGAGCCTTTTTGTGGCGAGCCGGAGAAGGGGAGTGCAGTGCGGAGGAGGGGGTTCACATTCGGCTGTTCAGGAGACAAAACTTGTTTTGTGCTGTGTGGCGAGATGGCGGGGGGCGGCTGCGCAGTGACTGACCAGGCCATGTGTCTTTGTGTGTGTGTGTGTGTGTGTGCTCCATGTGAGACAGAGGACTCACAAACACATTCAGATATGCATTGAAAGTCTTGGCTGGTGCGAGTTTTTTTTCCCTTCCCTTGCTGTGCTTCTCCGCCGTTTCTTCATTCCCTCATTCTGGGAAGTGACCGCTCCTCCCTGAGCACAAGAACCCGAAACAATTACCCTCCAACTTTCTGCTGCGACGCACTGCTCCGTCTCATCCCTCCCTTCCGCTCTCTTCTCCCCGGCCCTCCCCTATCTCGCTTCCTCGCCTCTTAAGTCTGTTCTTTCCCGTTCCGTCCATCTTTTCATCAGACCGCAGGTTGCTGAGGCCTTTTTTCGCTTTAGCTCTGACGTCCTTGTTTTTTGACCTTCTTTTTTTTTCCCGTGTAATTTAAGAAGCCATTATTCTTCCAGTCCCATTCTGTGAGCTAAGCCTCTCCTCCGCGCCTCTTCATCCATCTTCATCCCTGCGTTCCCAAATGCTCCATATCTTTCTCTGTCTGTCTGCAGTCATAATGTATTCCTGATGTACCGCAGCTAAACTGAATTCTGAAAACACATGATTACCCAATGTGCATCGAACTACGAAGGATATTATGCGATGTGCCATCTGTCTGTGCTTATGCGCACCACCAGTCTTCAATTGTCTTAATCGACAAAAATGAAAACACTCATTCATGTCTGGGTACTGTGTCTGTGTGTGTGTGTGTGTGGGGTGGGGGGCAGCTGGTCAAAGTTGTGTTCCCTCCCTCCTGGAGATTCAGTCGATCACAAAGCCCTGCTTTGGAATCAGTTCCAGGTGAACGCTGCCAGAGATTTCCAGGAATGATCTCCCGGTTCCCTCTACTCTCTTTTCCTCCTCGCTAGGCTGCTCCAGCAGCTGAATAAAGGCCCCGGTATCTGGAGGCCCACGGAGGCTGTTCACATGTAGAATGAAGATTTAGTGTGTTTGGGAGGATCCGAGGAGGGGGGGGGGGGGCTTGTATCGAATTTGCAGTGGACTTGGGACCCTTTTCTTTTGATGTCTGTGGACATTTAGATATGCAACTTGTAGGCGCTACCGGGCTATTTTCATGTGCCAGTTGGGGGGCATTTGCCCATTTTGTGCGCGCATGTGACTGCTGTAGAGGAAATGAAATGTCCCTTAATAGCTGTAACGGCCTATTCAACTGCTTTTTTGAATGCACACCACAGGCTGTGGAAAGCTGGACAGAGGAGCCATTACAGAGCTGGGATGTTTCCCCAAGTATGTATCAAAGACTGGGTGTGGAGGTGAACTAGGGACAGATGGTTGGAACACACACACACACACATGCTGACACAATCTCCAAGTGTGCTGGACCCTTTCCAGAAGTTGTCAGGAACTCAGATGTGCATCAAGTTTATAGACAAGAGTGTGTGTGTGTGTGTGTGTGTGTGTGTGTGTGTGTGTGTGTGTGTGTGTGTGTGGGCTGGATACCACATCTGGTCTTGCAGTGGGGCACTAGGTCAGCTCTTGAGGGAGTGCGTGTGTGTGTTTGTCTCTTAAGACTGACAATCCACACCCTTATCTCAGTGTGAACCCGAAAAGCACTCCTTCCTGTTTCCTCAAACAGACATGCTCCAGTTGGAGTCATGTCCAGATAACGAAGACAAGATCCTTCAAGTCCAAAATGGGTGTATTACTTAATCTAGAACTTCTCCAAACATAGACCACTATGCTACTATTCACTCGACACATGTTGAGGGAATGCGCTCCAGCTCACCCCCGAACGTGTAGATGTGTGTGAGACAACTTAACAGCGTGGTGTGGTGGTAAGAGAATAGGGGAGGTGTATGTGGGGGAGAGGAGAGGGGAATATGATATGTGTGTGTGTGTGTGTGTGCGCAGTGTAATCGAGTCCAGCTGTGGTCTTGAGTCACTGGTCAGACTTGCCTCCTCCTCCACATCTCCATCCATTCTTCATCTAATTACCGACCTTCCTAACCGCTCCGCTCCTCAGCACTCGCTCACATCACTCCTACAGTTCTCCACAGTCTTAACGGTATTAAATCTGTGCGTGATTTCAACCACTTTTATTGTCTCTCCTCTTTTCTTTTTCCTTCTTTTTTTCCTCATTCCCTCCCACTTTTTGTGATGACGGTTGCTTAGCGTTTCTTTTGATGTCCTGGTATCTTTTGCCATCTGGCTTCATTGGTCGTCTTTTGATGTCTGAGGCAGTGTTTGTGCACGTCCGAGGCAATAATACTCCTCAAGAAGGAAAACTGAAAACTGAGCCTGTGTGAGAGCAATGGCCTCGTACGTCATGAGTAGCTCACACAGAATGCGAATATTACGCAGCGGAAACACCTTTTTTTCCCGGAACAAAGTTGATTTTTTTAGACCTTTCGCACCGCAAATAAAATATGGACAAACTGAAAACATACTCTGTACTCTACAACAACAGAGGCTCCATAGTCTGGACCAAGACAGCAAACTTTATTATTCCTTTCATCCTTGGCAGCGCATTCCCAGATCCACTCTTACCTATCACAATAAAAGCCTTAGACATATAAACTGCATAACTGTTTACAAAAGGGAACTCTATTTAACATGTTTTTTAATTCGTCGAGAGATGTGTAATGGCCTCAAACACACTCCCAAAATGTTGCTTAAATCTTTTTTCCAAACTTTCTTTCTTCTAAAAGCTGAGAACATAATCTTGTTGACTTCTCTAGATGACATGATTTAAACCTTTTGGCTCACAATGCAGTTATGCCTCATTAGAGAGGACTTGTCAGCCCCCATCCTCTCTCTGCTTGCTGAAGCTTGTCGCTCAGTTTAGTTCAACCTCGTCTCCTAATGAGCGCCAAATGCATATGTGATTGTTCATTTGATTATAGTCGTTGTCTGCTGAGGGTTCAGCTATGTTTGTTCTGGCACTCATTCCAGTTTGGCTTTAAAAATGGCAGTTTAATCCGTTTGTATGCTTTGTATTTAGTTATTTTAGAAAATGATTTGCAGAAGAATAATATTTGCCGACAGTAGTGTTGCAGTATGAAATCCCCGTTTGTACTGTGATAAAAACAAAATCTCAATATTCTTCCCCTTCCAGACGGAGCGTGGGGAATGGCTGCAGTTCCAGGCTGACCTACAGGTGGCAGTGTCAGTGGCGGACCGTCTGAGAGCCGAGGCGGAGGAAGAGCTGACTGCGCTCCGCACGGCGCACAAGGACGTGGAAAGGGAGCTGGCCGCGTCCCAGCAGAGACAGAAGGAGGCCGATATGCAACTGGTGACCCTGAGAGGGGAGCTGAAGCAGAGCAGGCAGAGACTGGCCGCTCTCGCCCAGGCTCCGTGTCAGGAACCAGAGAAGCCCAACGGAGAAGCAACCGACATCCCCGAAAGCAAAGACGGGACCCAAAGGGGCAGGGAGACGGGGCTGCACGGGCCGGGGCGAGAAGGGACGGAAGGCAAGAGTCCCAATGAATCCACGAAGAATGTCGAGGATGCCAAAGCAGACTGTAAAGGTGTGACCAAGCGTTACCTGAGGAACGTGACCAACAAGGAGAGGAGTGGAGAGGAGGTGCGAAGGCCGGTAACCACGGAGAGGTCAAGGTGAGATAAACTGTATGATCTCTGTGTGACTTTTTGGGGGAATACAGAGGAACACACCTAAAGCATAATGTTGTGTCGGTGGCACTTAAAAGTGTTCCGACAGTAAGATATTTAAAAAAAAAAACACCACATTTTTTGTCTCTGACATAGCAGTGGCAAATAAAATACAATCACCAAATTTGGTCAGGACTGTGACCGTTGTTTCTTTTGACCGTGTTGCACAACTGCTCAACCCACAGGCTGTGTTGGGGCCACTTGAGGACAGTTTGAACAGCTGTATCTACACAGCTGGAGCGGAGTGGAACACCTGTCTAATAAAAAAATAAAAAAATGCCATTAAAAGGTAGTTGGTTTGGTTTAACTAACGATGTATTGTAATGTTACAGGAGCCTTTCCAGATTGCCTGCCTCCTCAGGCTCCCCCACCATGCAAAATGGAACTTCCCAGCCCCACACCGCCTCAACCGTTGGCCCTACAAACAAGGTGAGACACTTCATCTCGAGGAGGATCCTTCCTTTGAGTTCGTTTGTTAGCCAGGAAAATACACACACACTTAATCCTGAGTTTGCTGATCATGGCGTGATTTTGACTGAATCTCGTCTTGTTTTTTTAAAGAACTCGGGGCAACTGAGAGGCCGAAGAAGTCTGGATTGGCAAGACAGCCGGTCGAGCACTGACACAGGTGTGTTTGTGTATACGTGTGTACAAAATGTGTCACAGTATGCTTGTGTTTGTGGCATAGACCATTTTTTTTTTTTTCAACGTTACCAGTTTTGCCGTATAATTGTTTAAAGGTACCTTGTGTCGTTTCTGACCACTGGCAGCGCTGTTGAGCAATGCTTTTCACAAATGGGTTCCCATTTTGTTTGCAGACCTGCCAAACCCGGACAAATATAGTATCACTTCGGCAACCTAAATATGTCAGGTTCAAGTCAATTTTATCCCACGAGCACGCAGACATATCTGAGAGCACGGGACAGGTGAAATAGAAATACACGGGCTTTACCGATTTGGGAGGCTTTAAAAGCTAGTTTACGAGGTAAACCCTCATTGGTCCTTTCTTTATCGGCAGATAGCTCATCGGTACGAGAAGAAACAATCCGTCGGTTAGCTCGGCTATATATTTTAATCCATTACTTAGAATGCTAATGTCGCTCAGTGTTCATGGGCATGTGTGTACATGTGTAAATGGGCAATTGTTTGCTAAATAGTTCGCTACTTCATAGAGTGAATGTCAATCTTACAGCTTGTTCTGCTGCCACCAAGTGGCCAAAAATCAGTGAAAGCTGCTCTAAATAGAATAGAATAAATATATGTGAGCATGTTTAAGGGTGGTGTGGCTAAACCTTCCACCGCTGCTTGGCGTGTTCATGATGACAGCATGCTGTTGGGTAATGAAGTACGGTTGCTTGTCTTTACAGGAAAACGCGAGGAGTCTCTAAACAAGTACAACTCTACCCTCACTGAGCTGCCTCCCACCAAGTGAGTCTTCACACATACACTCACGCGCTGACAAACCATGTTTGTCCAAAGGACCGGCCCAATTGCTACATCCTGTCGTTTCAACCCGAGTACATTTGTCTGGTGAACTCATACAGCTGGACATTGGGGCCTCTCGTACTTGGAATCAACGTGTTAATTAGGGTTTCTGACTGACAACGACTCCTGCAGTGTTCAAACCAAAAGCTCCTGAGCCTTACATCTTGTTGTTGTTGTCAGGTCCCAGGATGGTTTCAACCTGCTGCTGCGTCGCCACGGAGGCTCAAAGAGGAACTCGCTGCTCCGTTGGTGTCAGAGCCGAACACAAGGCTACAAGGTGATCCTGGACATGATTTAGTTTACATTTTCAGGGTTTTTTCAGAGCAACACAAGTATTGTTGTGACAAATTCTGATTGGTACAAATGTACAAACCCATTCTCTTGCGTTACCGTAATCTTCTCTGTCCTTTCCCTCCCTGCAGAATATCGACATCACCAACTTCAGCAGCAGCTGGGCCGACGGTCTCGCCTTCTGTGCCGTGTACCACACCTACCTCCCCTCACACGTCCCTTACACCACTCTCACTCCAGAGAACAAGGTAAGGCCTGTTCCCGCCGCTTGTTTAATGGATGGGACCGAGTGATTTATGGTGTTCCACTTATCGATTCGTTATTTTCTCCGTAGCGGGAGAATCTCAGCCTGGCATTCAAAACAGGAGAGACTGTTGGGATTGCACAAACCCTGGTACGCCCTTGATGTCTTTTCTGATTCAAACAAATGATTATACAGTAAAGCCTCATCTGACTTTTCTATGACAGATGCGAGGTCGATTTTGAGCTCATGAACGTGTTTGAACTCTTTGCTCCATAGACGGTAGAGGAGATGCTGAGAGCAGGAGGTCCTGATTGGCAAAGGGTCCTGAGCTACGTGGAGAGCATCTACCAGCACTTTGAGATGTGACTGCTGTCGGTATACTGACAGACAAGCCCCACATAGTGGATCCTTAAGGACTCTCCAAAGGAAACGATATTAGTTGTGATGGCTTCCCCGAATACTATAATATACCTATTCTTGTGTGTCCGGAAACTGGATGAACTTCTGTTAGTAAAAGCTACAATGACTTCATGTCAAAACATAAAAAAAAAAGTATTTCAAATTTCAACTGTGGACTGAAGTCCCCTCTGCTTGTCATACGCTTTGGAAAATGTCCTCTGACCAGAAGTGGTTTGTTTCCATTCTTATTTCTTATATACATTAAATCAGCTGCCATTTGACTTACATCAGTACGTAGTGAAGCATTCAGACACAGTGAAAGTAGATAGCTTATATACGAATCTGACCAACTGAGAAGGATTAATAAAACATCTTTTTTAATACAAAAGTTTCCATATTTTAGCTTTTAAAATACTATTATTGACCACAATAAAGAACATGTGGATCTTTTTTTTTATAGCATCCTTATGAGGAAGGTGTATGTTTAGGCTGAGTTTCTGTAAATGTCTCCACACTGGTACGTCACTGGCCATAAGTACTGTATAACATCATGTCCTTTATCAAATCTGTAAGCAGTCCTTAAACTGGTCGTTGTTTTACCCGCCAATGTGTTTTACCTTTTAAGCATGTCTGTTATGCTCCTCAAAGATTCTACTTCATCCTGGACCTTTTAAGCACTCTGTAAATATGCACTTTTGTCGACACCTTGTTGGTGTACGAATGTAATAATGTACAGTGCAGATGTTGCATAACTGCTGGTTAGTCTTCTACGGGCTCGGTAGGTATTCAGTAGAAAAGGCTGCAGACCAGTCAGAAGATTTGTCAAGTTCAACTTTCGGGTTTGACAGACAGCTCGTGTTTTCTCACAGTAACTGCAGCGACTGAATGATCAAAATCAAAACAAAAAAAAGTGCCTCCACGTCAACTAAAGTGGGCCAACGCTGTCGAGGTGCTCAGGGATGTGCACTACAGGAGTGAAATAAAAGCAAAACACAAGCCCACACAGGCTTGTGCATCCGGTTGCAACATCATCGCACAGACGCATCCTCGCACCACACGCCAGCTGAGAAACTGAAAAACAAGTTTCAGCAGGTGTAAAGCGGAGTTTGTTGCCAAAGTAACACCATTGTAAAACCTGTTTATATGTAACTAGTGTGAAAAGAATAATACCAAAGAAATAAAATGTTAATATGAAGCAAATAATACTGTGTGGGTATTTTTAAACACTTACTTTAGTGAAAAGACTGAGCATAGTAAAGTATTCCCATCTCGTCCAGGTTTGAGTTGGAACAGGCACAGCTTTGAGAGGAGGAGTTAGCCTACACGTTACTACCTCCTGCTGGTGAAGAAGAAACAATACAGGCTGTCATTGTGCCTCTGTCATCATGTTCCTTGGCGAAAATTTTAATTACTGCTTAGAGGTTAAAACATGATCCCACAATGTCAGCTCATCTCCTCCCTGCTGCTATTTTTACACAAACTCTTTGTGTAACATCTATTTCTGTGTCACTCTTGCATAACAGTGCAACCCCCCCCCCCCCCCCCCCCCAAAAAAAAAAACCTTGATACAATAAACTAAGTCCCATTTTTCAGTTTAAAATTGAACGTATTTCCCTGACTTATCACCATCATCTCCCGTGACAAAGCCTCAGTAACGCCCCGCTGTTCTGTTATCACAAAGTAATTCAAATGGCAGACCTGTTTACCACATACTGTGGCTGAACCGCAACTCTATGGATTTGCTTTCCGAGGACGGGGTATAAAGTATTCAAATGTTTACAAAAGCAACACAGATTCAAATAGCAGCTTCTTAGTTTTCAGATAACCCATCAAGAACACAACTCTCAGGTGGTTTTGTGTCACACATTACATGCAGGCTTGTGTTCTCTCTTGACATTCAAGACGGGCTTTCTTCACCGCGACGACTCTCTCTGTGCTTTGGACAGATTGTCAAATCCTAAAAAAAAAGAGAGATAGATGAGACACATCCCCCTGGGCAAAGGCGTTAAGAGTGTGTGAACTCCTCCTTTGTGTGTGACAAAGAATATACGTGTGATAATATGTGCGTGTGTGTGTGTGTGTGAGAGAGTGCGTATAAACGTGCGAGTGCGGGCCCCATGGGGTGTTGGTGGACAGACAGGGGGGGGAGGGGTTTCGTAAAGCGTAGGTCCAGGTCACTTCACGACGCGGTCGCTGTCAGTTTGGTGTCTGAGCCAGGCGTTGAACGTGTGGCAAAGCGCGGACCAGAAGCATGGATGGGATCTGGGCTCTGGTTGTGTGGGCGGGAGTTGTGTGTTCGGCTGTGCCTGGTTCAACCCAAGACTCCTCCAGGTAAGAGAGACGTGGTCTTTTGATACAGCCCTAATACAATCTTAATCCATATATTGATGCAGTTTTTTTATTTCATGCTCCAACTTGTTTCACCGATCTATAACAAGCCATTCTTCCAATGTTCTACTAGCCCATTGTTTCTGATCACAAGTCCAGAGGTGGTGCATGCTGGGACACCCACTTCGCTGGCTATCACTGGCCTTGCTGACTTCCCTGGCAGGGTGACTGCTGAGATAGCACACGGCAACTCCAAAGTTGCCCAAACAGAGGACTTCCAAGGAGGTGATACTGCAGTGACGAGGAGGTTTTGGGTTAATTTGCAGAATCACTTTTGACTTTTTAGAGGGCTAAAGTATCCATTTTGTTTTTCAGGTTTGACCAGAGTCCTCACAGTCCCTGCTGTGAGTATGAATTGTGTTCTTTTCTTACCGATAAGAGAAAAATACTTGGACATGATTAAATTACCTGTTTAGCCTGATATCACATGTATGTGTCTAAACCTGCTGATACAATCGCTCCAGATTCTTGGATCTACAACTGCAAATTCCCCCTTAAGCTTGACGGTGAGGGTCTACAGAGAGGACGATCTCATTTTTACCAACACCACCACCCTCAGCTTCAGCCCCAGGAACGTCTCTACCTTCATTCAAACGGACAGATCACGCTACCAACCAGGCGACACCGTCAAAGTCAGAGTTGTGTCTGTACAGATGGATAAGCGTCCGTACAAAGGCAGAGTGGATATCTCTGTACAGGTAGGCCTCTGTCTTCTGTGTGAAAGAACGAAGCCAGAGGACTTGAATGAATCTTTAGCCGGGTATTGTGTGGCGGTGGGAGGTTTGACTGACATTCTTTTGTCACGCGCAGGATCCCAGAGGGAACGTCGTCGACAGGTGGGAGTCCACGGGGAACCTGGGCATTGTGTTGTGGGAATTCAGTCTATCCCAGACGATCCCAAATCCTCTTGGCCAGTGGGTGATCACAACCACAATGAATGTAGGGTTGTAATAAAGAAATGACTTCACTTTTGTGCAGCATGTTGCTTAAAATACTGCTCATTGAATTGAATAAGAAAAGGATCTTTCCATTCTACCTCCCATCATCTTCCCTACAGGGCGTCACTGATGCGAGAGCGTTCACTGTGGAGCATTACGGTAATAGACCTATCAGTTTAGTGCAATATCTCTTTTTTTCTACCATACCAGCAGAGGATGGCACTTTCAGTCGGTCGATCAAGACTATCTCAAGAACTATAGATGGATTGCCATGTCATTTTGGTACCGAGTCATGGTCCCCAGAGGATTAATCCTACTGTCTTTTCCTCTAGAAAAGTAGACCAGCGGTCTCCAGCCTTTTGTCCTCTGAGAGCTAATACCACAAAATGAAAGTAGCCAATAGCTACTTACAGCATAGAGTTAGTCATTTCTGTCTTCTTTTTATGGTCCTTTAATAACATTTCAGCCACCGCCAAAGGGCTTTTTTTGTGTTTCGTTAGGATGCGTTCCACTAACAGAAGCCTCTGTTGCTGCGTCAGCCTTTTTCATCAGTTTGTTAAACAGAGGCTGTTGTCTTTTAAGCGTCGTTTTCAGCTCCTTTATCTTCTTTGTTTGTAGAATGCAACTAGCCGGAAAGTCACGTGAAAAGTTGCTGTGGACTTTGGTGAAGTGGCGCTTAACGTTGACCTTTCACCGACTGAGACACACACAATTGTCATTCACAAAAAACAACCCTGTTACCCATTCCTCATGAAAATAGTAGATGTTTTTCCTCTTATTGGCTGGCTATTTTTTTTGCGGTCATCGCCTAATGTTACGGCGCCACCGATGTAACTAAACTTAAAAAGTAGTGTAACTGGCAAAAAATGATTGTGTGTCCAAGGGGGGGGGGGGGGGGGGGGGGGGGCATGTCTGTGACTTTGATAGAATAGAAATTTTAACAGGTTTACAAAGGTTTGTGGAGACCCCTGCTATACTCGTAGTCTTGTTTGTAAGTAAACTTACTTACTACCATTCCTGTTGCAGAGCATCCTCACTTTGAAGTGTTGCTCAAGACACCTTCACGGGTCCTCGTTGGAGAGGACATATCAGGATCAGTGAGAGCACTGTGAGTTCAATTAACTCGTGCAAATCCATAATATCCCATTTAAACATATGATGCAGTACTTTATATGTTTGTTCCCTCTAGGTACCCCAGTGGACGACCTGTACAGGGAACACTAACTGTCTCAGTCACTCTGGCGCCCGCTATGCCCAATACTGCATCGCCATTGGTGCAAACACAAACTAAATCGGTGAGGTCTTAGTGTAGCACATTTATGAAAGATAGTTTACAGTTAGTACAGTAAGTATCTCTGTACTAAACCGCATCGGCTGACTTTTGGCCGTTGTTTTTCAGATCTACGGGTCAACACAGTTTTTCTTCAGCAACGATCTGCTTCAAGGAATTGGCAGCAGCGTGCACGTTGCCGTCTGTGTTACTGACAACTCCACAAGTGAGATATATTTTGAAACTACGTTGGATTCAAGCATCCCAGTCGCACCTTCCAAACCATTCTGTTACATCATCTCTTGTCACCCAAGGATCTAAAGTGAACAAAACTGTTGAAGTCCGACGCATGAGGAACACATTCCAGCTTGCGTTCCATGATTCGCCACCGACACTGAAGCCGTCTCTACTCTTCGTCGCACAAGTGAGTGGATTATTATTATTCTGTTTATTCAACATCTATTTTTAAACTGATGTTCCCATTTCATTTCCTTCTCTGCGTCTCCTCCACAGCTGAGGATCTCTAGATATGACGGAATGCCACTCAGCGCTCGGGATCTGACTCAGTCTGCTGCGATTGAAGTCACTCAGAGAACATCCACGGTGAACGCTGAGCCTACAACTCTGACACTCCGAGTGCCGGAGGACGGGAACATCCACATTCAGTTCGAGTTACAGGATCAAGTAGGGATGCTTTTTATTCGGGTGAGTATTTTTGATTAACAGTACAAGGAATGTTGGTCCTCTGGGAGAAGCAGTTTCGTTGTATGTAATATGAGAAGTTTCAGTGTCGAAAGAAAATCACCCCAAGACCCATAAACTTAATAAGTAGAGTGTAAGCAAACTTCCTAAGATTATGAAACTATTTACTTTCTTAATTTTTTGAATTTTTTCTTCAAAACATCAGCAACACACATTGATAATGTATTTTATGAGGTTCAAATGATTACTTATGTTCATATTTTCTGTTTCTTGTGTTTACATTCAGGCAAGATTCCAATCCAGTGAGGAGACTCTGACGGTCGACAACAACCACATTTCTCCCAGCGGCTCCTACATTCAGATCTCCCCAATCGACACCTTACCGGCACAGGTAGCTCTTAACAAATATCTAGCACCAATGCGGTACGTCGGCAAAATAAATAACACAGCAAACATGCCGACAGTAGATGATGCTGATAATGCAACCGAGAGACATAACTCGCATGACGTGTTTAACTTTTCAGATTCGATTGCCTCTTCAGATAGATGTGAAGAGCACCTTTCAACCAACTGAGCTGCACTTTGTGGTATGTTTGGTCAGATAATATCACATCACGCAAATAAAAATAAAAAAGGAATTTCCTTTTCTGCAATAACGACATATTGCATGTCTAGATAAGGAACCTTAAAGACAGAGTGCTGTTAAGCTTGTCCAATGAGTTTGATCACATCTATCTCGGGTGTTTGGTTAATGGATAAGGGGTGGTGAAAACTTGATTGCTTAGGGTTAAAACCCAAACACTTTTGAGTTTGATGTAATCATTTTTCTTTCATGTTTTATTTGAGTATATATTGTTTTGCAAAAGAAAAGCCGTAAACAAGCGTGCGAACCAAGTGAGGTTTACATATCTTGGTCTATACCGACCTTAAATCTATCTATCTATAATCACAATGCTAAAATACTGTATGCTACACGGAATGATCATTACAGGAATGTCTGGACTTTCCTGTGCTTAGTGAAATATTGGAAGAAGTTTGTGGTTCGTGCAAAGAACAAATACTGTGTTTGTACTTCCAGGTGAGCTCTGGAGGTCAAGTGGTGGCCGCCGGGACAAAGACTTCCTCCTCTTTTTCTCTGACCCCAACAGTGTCCTGGTCCCCTGAGGCCTGCGTCACTGTCTACTGCATCCTCTCTGACGGAGAGGTCACCATGGACACGGCGCACATACCCATCAACCAACACAACTATGTAATTTCATCTTGTCGACGTGTTCTATCGTATTATTCTGATAGTTGCAGGATTCTGCCCGGTCGTGTCTGTGATACGTTGTGTGCTCGCTTTCCTCAGGGGTCTCTGAGCTGGAGCACCGAGAAAGCTCAGCCAGGTGAACAGGTGTCTCTCACCGTGACGGCTCTCGAACCGAGATCCCAGCTGGGAATTGTGGTGATGGGGGCGCATGGTGACGCTCCGCGGGCTGACCTCGACTTAAAAGTGGAGCAGGTGTGACGACCCGTTTTAATTTGCCAAAGCCCTAAAAGGTTTGAAAGTCTGATATCTTCAGACAAAAGAGCAAAACATCATCTCTGAAACTTAAACTCCTGTGAACCTTCAGAAAGTCACTTGTTTGGATACTGTCCGGTTTGCTTCATTTCTCTTCCCCCCCCCCCTCATTTCACAGTTTCATTGCAAAGCCCCCGTCTTCCCGGTCTCTTAATCTGTTGTAAACACTTCACACTTTTCCCAGTTAGATACTGTATGGCCATTCAGTGTGCGGCCACTAAACCGGTTCGTCTGGGTGTAAACCATCTGTCTGCTTTGTTAGGAGATGACTGCTGTTTCTATGAACTGGTAACTTTAGTGTGCTGGGTCCAGGACCTGAGGGTTACTGATGGATGCAAGGTGGAGGAAACAAAAGCTTCACCACAGTGGGCTGTCTTAAACTGACCTTTCCCCACCTCCAAAGCTCTGGCGCCCCGTATTGTGTCTGGTACAATAGATCAGTTTAACAAGCGAGCTCTCCTCGGGCATTTACAGAGTTTTACTCCTTATATCACCTGCTGAGACCTGACCTATATATTAGTGGCTGTTACACTAATGATGCATGATCTGATAGTGGACGTCTCAGTACAGGCTTTTCATGCCTGTACTCCAAAAACTGCTTTTAGCTGTAATATTAGCAGCTATTGTAACAGATTTACCCATTGTTATCATCTTCTTTGTATCTTTCACTCCACAGGAATGTAATATTAGGATGCTGACCAATGCCAGACTGTATCAGAAAAACAAGCCCGATGGACCCACAAATGGTATGATATTAAATAGTACACCGAGTCAACGTGATCCTTTTTAGAATAGCATCTACATTCCATTCGGAGTCCCTCTGGGGACCATTTAGGATTTGTCCCACAATTTCCACTGGATTTTATCTTCATCTTTCCGCTACTTGTACAGTACTGATCTCTTCTCTCTCTTCTTGTTAAGACGGAGATGACCTAATGGTAGAGAAGTACTGGAGCCATTGGATGGATGCCACTGAATCCTTGCTGTGGCTCGACACTAGTGTCAGGTGAGTGCTGAGAGGGACATATGCTGGTGATTCAAATGAGTGCTCAATAAATTCAGTGTTGCGCTTTTCTCTGTCACTTCTATCAGTATTCAAACGTGGATAAGTGAGAAAATAACAGTGCCAGATGGCGTTACGTCTTTGAGAGCTTTTGCACTGGTGATGTCAGACAACCTGGGTCTGGGCTTCACTCCTGTGCCACAAGAGGTAACTAAATATTCACTATAGCCTCTATATATCAGTGATGTTTCTCAAATATGGAGTTTGTATTTCCCACAAATCTAATTGCTTCCTTTTTGCAAGGAAAGGAAAAGGGCCTGGAGACATGGGGAGAGATTTGATTTTCAGTCTTTCCCTTTGGTGGCACTCTAAGAACATCCTATGCTGTCTTGTAAACAAACTAAAAAGTATTTGCGCCGTAAAGAATTGCAGCTTTAACAATGTTCAAGGTTGTAAGCCCTGTTCCATAACTTTTAATATCCGCTGTTAACAATGTTAGCCGAAGTTGCTTTTGAATTGGTTTATGTTCTCTCGTTCACAGCTCACCGTGTCCAAAGATTTTTCCTTGTCTCTGGATGTCCCATCGTACCTCATCAGGGGAGAGGAGATTGTGCTGGAGGTGAACATCATCAACCATTTAGAGCATGACGTAGAGGTATGGAGGACTACATTTGTGGAATATTCTGGCTAAAATAAGACTGGTAAATCGTCTGAACTGGAAAATATGACTTTACTCCCTCACTGATGATTTATTTGTACCTTCCACTAATCACTAGTCATTTGTGGCACACAGAAGATGGTACATTGTTTTAAAAGACGTTCCTCTCAACAGGTAATCGTGCTGCTAGCACAGAGTGAGGCCTTTGAGTTTGTTTTGGCAGACAGAGGGGACGCCTCGGTGGTAAATGCCCGAAAACTCACCATGCGGAGTCATGCGGCTGCTTCAGCGCTGTTCCCTATAAGGCCCGCGGGTCTGGGCGAGATGGAAATATCTGTGGATGCCGTATCCGCGGAGGCCTCAGACAGCCTTGTTTGGAGAGTGCTTGTGAAGGTGTGGTATGATGGAGAAAAAAAAAAGTGTTTTCAGAAATGTAACGTGCTGCGTGGCATGCGATTCATCCTATAAATAACTTCCATGTTCCCGAAGCCTGAGGGAGTTGAACAGTCCTTCTCGAAGACTCTGTTCCTGGAGATGGCCCCGTTGAAATACAACAGTTCCAGATCCATCTCCTTCTCCTTTCCACCAGATGTGGTAGCGGGCAGCCAGAGGGCCTATGTGGCAGTGGTTGGTACGTCCACGATCTTGTCCTCCCTATTGTGCGAGTGGCAGTTCCATTTTTTTGCGCTCTTCTTGTTTACTTGAAGTCAATTAGGCATGCATAATATGTGCCCGCATTGTCCTTTGTGAATAGATGATGATTTTGGGTATATGTCCTGAAAACATTTTGGGTGCTGAATGTTGAAGAATGGTGAATGATGGACATCAAACAGGAATGTTTACGGCGGGCAGATTCCGAGCAGCTGTCCGGCTGTTGGACTTGGCTCCTTCCAGGTTGAGGGATGTTGGGATTTTGTCATGGTAGAAAGGAAAGCCTCTATATTTTCCTCAGTTGGAGCCCAATGTGTGGTTTCTGTGCTTGTTGTGATAGTGAGCATTACTAAAACATCAAGCAAACATGCAGGATGAGGTTTGTTGTCTACTGTGTAACTTTCTACTTGTGATGGTCTTCATTAGCTTCTTCTCCATTCCTCCGTACCTTGTAACTTTAAGATTTCCTAAATCGTAGTATGTAGTGTGGTAAAGCTGGGAAACGTTATAATAATTCCCAGTACAGACACTTTCTGTGCCCTTTTTAGGTCTGTTAAGACTGAAAGCTATTCATGAATATGTGCAACAGTTAAATCTCTCCTCCTTCCCTCATGTACTGCTTTACACAGGTGATATCTTGGCCTTGTCCATCAGAAACTTGGATTCGCTGGTTCAGTTGCCCGTTGGCTGCGGGGAGCAGAACATGATCCACTTTGCTCCATGTATTTATGTAATCCAGTACCTGGAAAGTTCAGTTGAGGGCAATAAAGAGATCAGGAGCAGGGCTCTGGGCTACATGATGGAAGGTAAGCAGCCCTGAGTCAATGTACTGTATACAGTTTTAATCTATGAGTAAAGTTAATTCATGTGCTCCTCAGATGCAATAGGGCATCTTGTGAGCGACGCTTTATTGGATTCAATTTGAAACTTGTTCTATTTTCTGCTGTAAGGATATCAAAAACAACTGTCCTACCAACGAGATGATGGCTCATTCAGCGCTTTCGGAGCCAGCGACACCTCTGGCAGCACATGGTAGGTCACCGGTGGAATGGTTTTTTCACTGGTTTAAAAAAGGACTCTAACGGTCCTTCTCCTCTCTGTGGTTTCCAGGTTGACAGCCTTCGTGCTGAGGTGCTTCCTCCAGGCTCAGTCATACATGCAGGTAGACCAGAGTGTCCTGACCAGAGCCATGACTTGGCTCTTGAGCCACCAGGGGCCCCAGGGTGAGTTCAGAGAGGTGGGCAGGTTGATCTCCACGGAAATACAGGGAGGACTGGATGGTGGTTCAGTGGGACTCACTGCCTATGTACTGATGGCACTGCTGGAGGACGACAGCTACGTGGTGAGTTATGGGGAACTTGTGTATTTTAATAAGTTACGTTATGGGATTAAAAATGTAGTATACATAATGTAGTATAAAAAAGTGTATATCATATGTTTGGCAAAGAAGTCAGTTGATAGTAGTGGTGCAACGGCTCATAAAACTCTTGTCTGGTTTGTCTGTGTGAAGGACAAGTACCCAGGGAATGTGTCCCTGGCTCAGACGTACCTGGAGAGCAAAGTGTCCAGTGGAGCGGTGGTCAGTAACTACAGCCTGTGTCTGGTGGCCTACGCTTTAGCTCTGACCAATAGTCCTGTGGCGGACACTGCCCTGGATGAGCTCAGCAGGAGAGCTGACTACAGAGGTAATTTAGCAGTTTATTTCATGTTCAGGAATATGCAAAAGTCACATATCTACTTCAATACCTTCTTATAATTATTATTATTATTGTTGATAATGCAGTGAAAATGCCATGATATGGATGATACGTTGGACTACATTACTATTTGATAAATATTTTAGGAGCGCCTTGATGCGAATTTAAAGTCAAATCTCAGATTAGACTTTGCAGTTCATAACTGCTTGATCAGCACATTCATTGTGGCTAAAAAACAAAGGTTGCTTTCAATTAGCAATGTAAAGAGACGTTGTATGGGGATGACTAAGTCAGAGAGGAGTTTGCAAATGTTTTCTACCACCAATGATTAAAGAAATATTCTGCAGGCCGAAATATAAAAAGTGTTGCTTTAGCAACCCTGAAATACTAATTGTTGATTTACAGGCTGCAACCATAAAAAATTACTTGTGGCTCCTATGTCTTTGGGCAATTTGTAGGTAGTTACTGTATTGTGCCAACATCTGGCCAAGTGCTAGAATTTGTGAGTGGGTGAGATTGTGCAGCACATAAATCTAATTCCGTAAGTTTCGATTTTGTTCCAAAGATGGAGTCAGGATGTGGGGATCCTCGGCTGGCCTGGAGTCACATGACTGGCAGACGCGCTCAGCACAGATCGAGATGGCCTCTTATGTGCTGCTGGCTCTTTATTGGCGCGGCAGCTTGGTGGAGGCCATTGAAATCTTGAAATGGTTAAGCGAGCAAAGAAACCATTTAGGAGGCTACGGGACCACACAGGTGACACCACGCCCGCTGTTGTTGCTCGAGAAACTGAAATGTAGCTATATAGCTGGAAATAGAATTAAGACCCGTTTGTTCAAATACACATTAAACTGGCAGAACATTTTCTTTCTCAGGACACAGTGGTTGCCCTCCAGGCTCTGGCTGTTTACGCTGCCTTCAGCGGTGCCAACGCCATCGAACTCCGACTCAACATATCCGCCCCGGCGTCTTCATTCGTGTCACTTTTTACCATCAACTCCACCAACTATCTGACGTATATGCGCCAAGAGGTAATGGACCTGGGTGGAATCCTGTGCTCGTAGCGTGCTTGATATATTGAATAATTTATGTGATAGTGTATTTAGTGTACCATGTGACTATACTGTTGTCATCCTGGGCTTTCTTTGTTTGCCTTCTTTTACTTTATGTTTCTTAGATCAATTCTGACAAAGATCTGAACTTAAATATATACATGGAGGGAAGAGGATTTGCAATATTTCAGGTACAGTAAGACAATGTTAGATTAGTTTGGAGCTTTAGTATGAATCGTGCGAAAAACAATCCATTTTTTAAGGAAAATGTAACACCACAACCTCCCATAATGCAGGCATGTTTCCATACTTCAGACATCAACATTAAACTGGTTTAACAACTGTAGCATGACCAGAATAAATTGAACACATGCAGCTGTGCATGGTGGCTTCACCCAGCACAACGTACTGCATTGTATGTGCTAAACCAAAACAGCCAAATGCAAATGTAGCATGATCATGGACTCCCAGCAATTAACATCTGGAACGCATACTGTAGCTTGAAGTCCTTTAGTGTCTCCGGATCAGATCTCTCACAGGAGGACTTTGGTGAGAGGTTAATCTTTTCATTATGCTCAATATTACAAACCACCAAATCCTGTTTATACTTCCATGATTCAATACTTTATTGTTGGAACAAATACAGAGATGCAATCTTTATTTCATCTTTGCTTTATGGAATGGAGAGATTCCTACAACGATACTGTTATTGTGACGTTGAGGCAATTTAATCATCTCCACTACTGACTCGTATATTAGCAGTAAATTTAATCTCTTCGCCACTAAATCTAAGTTTTTTACATTTTTAAACATCTCCATGAATCCATCCAGATGAATATCTTTTACAACTTGGACACCAAAGCTTTTTCACAGAACCTGCAGCACGCCAAAGACGAGGAGGCTTTCTCATTAAGTGTTGATGTTACTGAGGAAATAGACAACAGTCACATGCTGTTAACTATATGCACGGGGTAAGTACTACAACACAGATGGTTGGTCAAATATGCCTGCATTTATGACTTCATTCATATTTTGTGAATGTCATGCATGTCAAATATCCTGCAAGACAAGGGACTATAACCATGTACATCTTCCTTGTCCTCTCTAGGTTAAAGGACAATCAGGTGATATCTCATACGGGCATGGTTATACTGGACGTGGGCATGCTCAGTGGTTTCAGTCTCTCTCCTGGAGCAGCTGGCCTTACTGATCTTATCAGAAATGTGGAGATACTTCCTGAGAAAGTCAGCCTCTACCTAGATTCAGTAAGTGTTTCACCATGTGCTCATTTCACGGTCAGGCATGAAATGTTGAGGACGGCCACATTGTAATTGTACTTTGTCAAACCAGAACAATCTTATTGGTCGTGTTAAATCGTCACGGTTGGAGCTCACGAATAGAACTGTTTGACTAACCCGAATCAGATCTCTTTGGTTTTTTTGGCCTCTTTGTGAATTATTCAATTGATTATAAAGCCGTCAAACCCATTACATGTAATTTGTGTGTCATTTTCAAATGACAACTCCTCAGGTCATTAAAAGCCCCACACCCAAAGAGCAAACCCTGAGAACAGCTGCAGTAAGGGTTCGCAACAGGCGGCGACTTCCGGTCCTGAAAAATTAAGCTCATGCGGAAGTGCCTTAACCTTGTATTATTTCTACTGGCCAGCAGGGGGCGACTCACTCATCTGGCTGCAAAAAGAAGTCAGATTGTATAGAAGTCTATGAGAAAATGACCCTACTTCTCACTTAATTTATTATCTACGTACACATTGTAAACATGAGTTTATGGTCCCAATCGCTAGATTCAAGTCTTCTTCAATACAGCATGATGTACATTTAGTATATCATGGTCCCATTTAGAGTAAAATACACAATAAAGCAGGGTATGCTTTAGGGCGTGGCTACCTTGTGATTGACAGGTTGCTACCACGGCATTGTCCGGTGTGGGAGGTGTCCGTGTTTACGTTTTGGAACTTAAACTCTAAAAAACAAGATGACTACAGCAAAAATGCTGATCTCAAGGCTTCAAAACAGTAGTTCACAAACCAATGGGTGACGTCACAGTGAATATCAATTTCTTATATACAGTCTATGGTCTGCAAAGAACCACACTTTTCTTGTTCAGTACATTTTAAAGTGTAATTGAGGAGGAGAATATGAGGGCTGCTGTATTAGGCTTCCCTAACTTAAAAGAAAAAAATGATGAATAAGGTAATTAAATGTTGTATTGTGTAGTATTGTGTCTTCATGTCGAGACATTCACTTTTCTGGTCCCATTTGCAGCTGAACAAGTCAGAGGTTTGCATCAGACTTCCAGTTATCAGAGGTTACAAAGTGGCTCGCGTACAGGATGCTGTGGTGCGGGCTTACGACTACTATGAACCCAGTGAGTACAGTTACAGTTAATTAAATTCTGCTCCGTCTCATGTTGGACTGAGAAAAGTCAAGACCACTAAAACATACTAGCAAGCATGACTTTTCAGTGACATACACACGGTACCATGTACTGACTATCATACGATTATTTACCCCCATCTCACAGCGAGAAAGGCAACACGAACATACAACTCCGACATCCTGCACAACATGAATCTGTGCTCCTTCTGTGGTGAGAACTGTGATCGCTGTCGGCCTGGAGTCACCATCACCGTGAACTCCCCTCAGTCGTCTCGCTCTGTAAGCAGCGCCACCTGCAGCTTCATCGGCCTATTTCTTGGAGCCACTGCTTCTTTTATTGTCGTCTAATTGGAATGAATTATAGCTAAGATACAATCAGACATAATTATATAATATTAGCATGTATGTTAATATGCACTGGATGCAATCAAATGTTTTTTTTTAAATACAAGTTATTTCTTGACGAGTGATTGTAATATTTAGAGGCCTGTTTGCATGCAGCTCTTTTGCTTAGTGCACACGACTTCTACGGTTTATGAAGTGTTTTGTATTATTTCTTGACATAATGTGAATGAGAAATGACTGTCTTTGGAAACCTATCAGTCAAATTGAACTCATGTACTTGTATTTTGGTTCAATGGAAAACAAATAAAAGAATTTCTCTACTTGGGGTCATGAAAGCTGCCGTCCTCCAGTATGGTTTCATGTGTTGACTGGAATGAAAGCTTCAACAAAAGAACTCATGTTCAGCTGGCAACAGAACAAATGGAAATGTACCACATGTGTCCTGGTGTCACCACCTCAGAAAATGCAGACATGTTAAACTGCCGGAAGTCATACAAAAATCTAAAATAAGATTTAGTCGACAGGCTTGCTCTGCTTTACCGGCTTTAATGGGTTTTTACTCGTGCTGATATGCAACAGTCCTGCGTGAGTGAACCAGACCTAACTGAGTTAGGGTTAGGGGTCAGGGGTCAGGGTTAAATATGGCACAAAGGAAGAAAATGCCCCCTTCAGATCATTTGGAGCGATGTGAAATTGACCATTCCCCTCTGCCACATCACGAAACATTGAGCCAAAGGAATGCAGACTGATCTGGAAGGCACACATGTAAGTCATCACCAGATAGTAATCAGGCCTGACGCTGCTCACGTATCATGAATGTTATTTCAAAGCTTTTCAGCCTACTGTGTTCACTCCATGGGATATTTCATTTTTTACAACATAAACATTTCACACCATGTCCACATGACCAAGATCAGTAATCAATCATTTGAACGTGGAAGGGAGGTTTGTTTTGTCGCTAAATCTGACCTTTGACCTCTGACCTCTTTGTAGGTCAGCGTCACTCTCACCTAACTGTCTATTTTTAAAGAAAAGAATATGTTGTGTTGGTGTCTGTTTCTTATCTGCAAGATGTTTTATAATGCTCATTGGGCAAAGCAACTTCCCTCAGAGGGCAATAACGCAGACATGGAATGAAGTTGAGGATATAAGTTGTTACACTAAAAGTACTTCAGAAAAAAATACTTTTAAACCCTTAACTTTTGGCTTCATTTGAACGTAGTAAATCGTTACAACTTGTGAGATTATCTCCCACGATTGCTTCCCTTGCTTTAGTCCTTCAAATTAAACCTTTAAAATGAAGTGAATCCATCAGTAAAGATATCTGACCACAGCACTGTGGCATGAAAAAAGACAGATCCTGTTCTTTTAGTAAATACAGTGAAGTTTGGATATCCCAAATTTTGACCATATGTGACCACACTGTCCTGCGCTTATTCTCTGTACTCACATGTGTTCCCGTTATAAGACTTCACCTTATAGAACCATGTTGCTCTAACTGAAACTACACACCGGGAGCTCACAGGAGATTTATGCATCTTCATAAAAAGGGGAACACTTTCAAAAAAATCATGAGTAGATAGCAACTACGCTGCCACAGTGTACCCAACGCATAAATAAATGAATTCCATACAGTCCCCATAATAATGAACACCGTTTGTAACGTCTCTTGGCAATTTCCTCAAGCTTTGTTCCACAAAATAAACCCTGAGAGGTTGTAGTACCGGTCACACCAACACTAGATGGCAGTCTTGCTCTCATAATAGCCACAGTTTCAAAGCATAGGTGCGAGCCATTATGAAGTGATACTATCACAAACAGGAAACCCTTTTGGCCGGCACACTTTCCTGCCTGGGATTTAATGATAACTTTGCTGTTACCACTAAATACAACAAGTGGGTGTGATACCAGGCATAATATTTACTCCACCATAGTGTTGATGCATTTCAGCAGAGTGCATGTCATGTTCGAAATAATTAAGCAAGGTCCCATCGTGTCCTGTATGCAGTCTGAGAACCAAACTGCCTGTAAATGTGTGTGTGGGATAACGCTAACACACGTAAAGGCCACGACAAATGACCCTTACTCACCGGGGCCGTGTTGTGGAGCGTAGGGGCATTCACTGGTCATGATGTCATGTGTCTACTATGTGTCTACTATGTCAGAGGGTTGACAACTGCCGAATGCGGTGGCCTTAACTGACAGAGAGCTCAGTTAAGTGCAGTGGAGGTATTAGGACTTGATGATGAGTTGAGGGGAGCTCTATCTTAGCAAAAAGATGTATGGGAGAGAGAGAAAAAGAGACTTACGTCATTTGTCTTTCCCCACTTTGTTATCTAGTTATGAAGAGCAACGGGAGATTAAAAGGAAGAAAATGTAATATCCCCCAACGTGAAAGATTTTGCAGGAACCGCTTCACTATCTCTGCAGACGTTCCTGGAGCTTCGGGTTGGGGATCATACCATGCCCGAGAAATAATACTGAGCTCTAAATAGATCAGGCCCATTGAGTCTGATGACGTTTATCAATATTTCCCCCACGTCAATGGCAAATAATGTTGGCAGCGTGGTAAACAAAGTGAAGGAGACGTTTATTTATGAGCTGATCTTGTCCGGGTGAGAGCTTGTAGAGGAACATGCGAAATGTTGTCGTTGGACTCGCTGTGACAGAGGGCAAGATGGAGTGGGAGTGTTTGGTCCAAATATGTAATTCACCTTGACAGCAGGCGTCGCGGATGAATCTTCAAAAGTGGACGTGTTGACGTGCTGAGAGGAATCTGTCTCGTGTTGAACGGATTTGATCAAACGCACTCATCAAAGAGGAGAAGTCGGTTGACAGCGCTGCATATATATAAGTGTAATGCCCTCGTTGCTTTCAAACCGCAGTTATTTTGTGCAAGACTTTGTGGCTGGGAAGCATTTCCCGGCAATGCTTAATTTTAGAGCAACATCTATGCCAAAAACATAGATACTAAATGGCTCCCTGTGGCCCCCGGCTCCAGATGACATCAGTAGGAAAGAATCGCCATTTCAACAAACAACCACATCATATGGAAACCCAACGTTGTGTCGGGACAGAAATCGGGGGGGGGGGGGGGGGGGGGGGTTGCAGCAACAACAAAGATGAATCGAAAGGAAAACACCCAACTCCCTGGCGATGCTACCTAAACGACTGCGATTCGGGGAAGAGGGTGATGCATTTGTTTGGCAAGGCAAAGTCCCTTTGAGCTTCCATCCCACCCAGAGTGAGCGTGTGTTTGCACAACCCCCAGGCGACCCTGCTCAGGCCGGCCCAGACGGATGAATCCATCACAGACAGAGGGGACTCCAGAGGAACAAAGCAGGGCTGACGCTCCACTCAGTCATGATCTTATCACTGTGGGCTGATGCTCTCAGGTAGAGATGACCCCAAAGAAGAGGTGTCTGGTTCATTCTTCGTCATCGCCAGAAGATTATGTTTGGGTTATTAGTGTCTGTCGGGCCAAATGTCTGCCTATGTGAGTCACTTTCCTTTCATGTATCAACAGGTCAACTTCATGTGTTTATGTCTGGTATGAGCTGCTACGAGCCCAATGAGACATAATACAAACAAGAATCCAGAATTATAAACTACGTATCGTGGCCCTGCAGGGATACCGCTTCAACTTCAGTCACAGATCTGTTCATAAAATGTGTAAGTGAAAAGAATTATGAAAATGCACATTTGCTGTATTGATGTCCAATGTCAGGCGATTGGTCAAACCACCACTTTGGAACCACTTTGATGCTCTGACTTTTTCTTCCAGTGCATCAATGAGGTTGACGTTTGTGAGTTAGATGTCTATTGCGCATGCTGCATGAAATTTGGTCCAACCATTCATCTCTTCCTCACAGATTTCACAGCAACTTCGAATGACCATTTCCACCCCTTTCCAGCCCCACTGATGTTTCAGTGCAACAGAATGAATCGGTTTTCATTGCGGTCAAAGGTCATCATTGGGCAGAAAGGCTTCAACGGTGCCACCTTTTGGAGTGTGATTGATTGATTGATTCCGTCTGGCTCAAGGTGGTTTCTTGACTCCCCGCTTCTGGGCTCCATTTATCCAGGCCTCGCACTTGGCATCACCCGGTGAGTCACTTCAGACTCTGGGGTTCTGTTAAATCTTTGTGAGAATGAATGATTCACACTACAGACTAAACTAACCGGTACACACACACACACACACACACACACACACACACACACACACACACACAGAGGGAGAAAACACACCAAATTCCGCGATGACTTCTCTCACTGAGGTGCTCTCCTAGTTTTCCACTCACTTTTCACCGGGGTCAGTTTCGCTGCCCCAGATTCAGCTGTCACACATTTCCTCAACCTCATGGGCCAATTAGAGTAATCAGAAACAGGTGGGAATAGGATTATACCACTGCTCCTGTATGTGCAAATGTATTTGTACTATACGCAGACATAAGACAGAGACAAAGAAGAAGACGGTTTATGTGTGCGGAGGGCGGAGGGGGGGGTTATGAAAGCACCACGTGTTTGTTTGCACAGACATGTCTGGCTGATATGGGATTATTATGCATCTAGTTCCTGCAGTCTGATTAGGACCCAAACACTGTCTTAAAGCGTCCGAATCCACTGCTTTGATTACTCCACATGGAGGAAACGCACAGGACGTGCAGTTCAACACGTGTGACGTGAGGGTTCATGCAGTAGCAGGGTACACGGGACTGCTGAATGGAGGGGTGCTGGGAAAATAAACGCTCCCGCTCCGTTATTCCACTGACGTATGGCTCGATGATAACGAGCACTTAAACGGTGGACCTGCTGGAAGTACTCGAGCCACAGTTGAGATGGAGTGTGCCGAGTAAGACGTGGGCTTTCGTGTCTCGTCGGCTGTAAGCGGGTCATTAATGGCGTTTCATCCGACGAGTCAACACTTTACAATGTGCAATAAATCACTGAGTTGACGTAGAGGTCATTATGTGTGTGGAGCGAGTGTGAGTTAACAGGGCGGTGCAGATTTGTCCATTTGATTCAAATTATCCCCCCAGAACTTCCTGGTGTACTGTAAGAAATCCATATAATTCCATATATCCATACTGACTCTTTTGAACAGGCTTACCTTTCCTGAAGAAACACACTACATACTCAAAACCTACTCAGAATTAGTTTTTATAGTATTGGTACACAAACAGTGTCAGTGCCCTGACCTCTGCAGTGATCAATCTGAAAAACTACAGACAGAATTTTTAAAAAGATATTTTCTTTCAGACTTATTTGAAAAAGAAAATAATTTTGATTGTACAGGATGCCACAAAAGTTTGTGCATTATCTTTTAAAGTTGTGCAACGGATTCTTATAGTGGAAAATGGACCATAAATCATATAAAAATAACTACACATCAAGATGACTTTACCGAAAGCTTTAAAAACTCTCTCTCTCTTTCTCTCTCTCTCTCTCTCGTTGTCTAAACATGTCACAGTTTAAAGACTTTTACAGGAGGGCAGATGGTATAAAACTCAGAGGCGTAATATTTGCCTTCTGGTGCTGGGCTGCTGGCCACTTTCGGGCCAATACAACATAGTGAGTGACAGAGTTATGGGGAAGCACCCTGGGTTAACACAGGTGAGGTAATCAAAGCTTACTCTACCAGGAGCAAAATGTTGCCACTCCATTATACCATTATATGACGTGGCTGTATGTGTATGTATATGTTATTAGGTATAATGGCATTCAGGCGTGGGATATTTTGTCAGCAGGTCATAAATCCAGATCATAAAAGGAATGCATCCTTTACCAATATGGTTGTGCACCTTCAGATGTGACATTTGCATTTTTCAGATTGCTTAAAATGAATCTATACAATCTCCTCAAGATGATATTCAAGTTATCCCCATTCACAGTCAAGTGGACATCCGGCAGCAACAGCAAGGAAAGAGGACATGTCTAGAAAACGGATTATGCATTGTGAATCAGCTGTCTCTTTACAACCTCAGTGGAGCATGTAATGATTTCCATCATCATTTTTCGCATCTCTGCCTTTCTGCCCCATTAAAGGAGATTTATTGGCAGCGTTGATCTGTTGATGATTCGGACTGATCTTAGGTGCCAAACATGCTGCGTCAATATGCCATATAGCTAATGTGAGGATAATGTGTTTCCCATTTCTCTCCTGGTAAGACGATGTGAGGAATTGTTTGGGATTTCTGCAGGATAAATACGGTGCAGTGCTGTCTTTCTTTGGCAACGGCAAAGCTGCATGTTGGGTGCAGCCCCAGATGTGCAAATGCAAACATACACCCATACAGTCACAAAGAAAAGTCTGAGTCAATCATTATTTTTAAGGTGTGCTGCTAGACAGCATCTGCATGTACATGCACTGTATGACTGAGTGAACAAGCACTCCTCCCATGTGGAAGCTGCTGACACATGAAACACCTCAGGGAAACAAATTCGGTCTGCTCCTGATTTTTACACTTAACTCTAAACCCCCCCCCCCCCCTGTCAATCGGCTGGTGTTCGGAGACAGGCTGAGCTCTTGCTGTGGCAGACAGACATAACAGGAATGTCTGTCCGGACGACGTGTGTGACTAGCAGGAAAGAAACCGAGCAGGGGCCAATGGGCCCCTGCTGTGCCAAAACAAGATGCTCTGAATGTCTGTTTTGTCAGTACTGCCGCACCACACACACCTCTGTTCAGTTACCTACAGCACTGGAGACACAGTAGTCTGCAGTATTTTGCACTTTAACATTTTTTTAATATACACTGTAAGGCATTTTTGCATGGATTTTCCTACCTCTACAGGCAGCTTTTGATTTGCATTCATGTCTAATAAGAGAATAAATTAGGAAACTTGTTTGAGTAATCATGCTTTTAACATTTATCTTAACAATATATATTCAAATAGTAAAAAAAACTGGTATTTGAATGTGATAATGAATATTTGTTTGTGAAAAGAACAGCACTACCGTGCCTGTCTGCCTCGTGCGCACTGAATGCACTGCATGATGGGAATCACACGTCACCTTCATTAATTGAAAGAAGGAATAATTCCAGAGAGGAAGTGACACTGTGTCACTTCTGACAGCAGCACTAAGTTACATCATGTAAACAAACCACGTACCTATCAGCTGTTCCTCTTTCCCCCATTGCAGCCATTTTAAAAGCCAGCGACAGGAATAAATATGGCGTCCAACAAAAGTTCAGCTCAAAATGTCCTTTAAAGAAGTTGTTCTTCAGAGTCCGGTGGTCACTGTGAGGTTTTCCAAGCAATTAGCAGAGATTACACATTAAGATAGCGTGTATATTTACTGGGCTTTGGAGGTGCAGGCAGTGGATTTTTCTTTATTTTTACCTTAGGACAGAGCAGAAGCAGCTTTTGCCCCCGCTTCTAGTCTTTATGCTAAGCTATGCTAACTGGCTGGTGGCTCGAGCTTCATATCTAACGTACAGATACATGAGTGGTATTGATCTCCTCATCTAACGCTCAGCAATAATACAAATAAGCATATTTCCCAATGTTGTAGTACCAACTATTTGGTAGCTTTGTGTGGACTAGCGTCTTCTGTGAAGCTGCGGGGGAATTTCACTGTCAGTCTTTCTTGTCTTGATTTTCAATCTTTTAGGGAGCTTTGTCTTCAGTCTGTATCCTTAGAAGCATAAAAGTAACATAAAAAGATGATTTTGAGTGCTCATCATCTGTCCAAACATCACCTTAGCACCGCCATTGTCATTATGACTACATGCGTGCTTGTTAGTCAGTTCCATGCTCGGACTCTCAATCTAAAGTCATTCTGTGTTGACAAGGAGACCCGGCACTTAAATTAAGACCATACATCTTTCTGTTCCCAGGATGAACGGTCCCCAGGTCTACAGTAGAGCCGTGACCTCTCTGTGCTCTCATCGTCCAGATCTGTGTCCCGTCTGCTTAAGTCTTCACCTCCGCCACTGTCAGCCCCGCTGTTCTTATTCAGATCTGCTCATACCAGACCGTACACTGTTGAATTATTGGTTTTACCCTGTGGAATTTCCCTTTATTTTCTAGCAGCTCTCTTCAGACATCTGAGGTCCACATGAGGCCGGTCGCTCGGTCATCTGCTGCCATGGATGCTCTCCAGCACTGGTTATGTGTAGCTGCCTATGTACCTGGAAACACGTTCAGTCCAGCACACCCCTTTGATTCACTGCACACTGTATATAAATACACACACACACACACACACGAGAACACATTGAAAGGATGTTTCACTTGGAATAAGTGAGATGGAATTCATTACAGTCCAGTGCTTGGGCACAAGGTGTCCATGACTCCATGACTGTGTTCTTGTATGCAAGCAAATTACAGTAAGTGATGATTTCTTCTTTGGCGCATTGTATACTTGGCAGTAAATGTAGATCATTTGTCACAGAAAACTAGAGGTGGGCTGTGTCATGTTTAGGATATAATTTATTTCTTGGTAGTTGAGTATCAAAAACTGAAAAAAACAAGGTTGACTAAAGGCCTAAGAGGATACATTTAAAGGAATAGTTCGACATAAATATGCTTATTTGCTTTCTTGCTGAAACTTGAGAAATAGCTACTCGACCAAAATCCAGCATCTCTAAAACCCACTAATAAACATATCACTTAATCTTCAGAAAAACCAGAAGAGTATAAATGACATGTTGTGGTTTTACAGTTATTGCTGCATTCATGTAATGAATACAAGGAAACAAAACCTCCAGTTATTCCGACTCGGGAGAGCTCACACATTATTCCCTGTTTCTAGCCTTATAATGACATCACTGCAATTCTAAATTAAAGCTTAAATTAGCAACTGTCCCTGTGGTACATTTTTTTGGAGCAGTTTGTAAAGAACTTCAAAAGAAGCATAATTCAAACAAATAGTATTTTTGGTTCTTTTGAAATTAACTGAGTCTGTATTGTCAATGCCAAGTTGTTCCCGTCTTTCTGCTCTTAACAATATTTCCCATAATCTAGAGCTATTCCCTTAAAGTTTCCAATCCCATCAATCCCTGATTAAAGTTCCCTCCCAAAATGTTCGTCAACCCAAAATTTCTCAAGTCGAGCTGCTCGGTATAGTGACAAGCAGACAGACGAATGTCGGGAAAATGTTACTGAAAAAAGACCACGCGTGCTGAGCTAACCTCCTCGGATATTTCACAGTTAGAAAAAAAGTGTCTCCTTTGTCTTTCCTGTGTTTTATCATTGTAAGGGCTGTCCTCCTTGTTTCCTGTGAACTATGTAGCACACACGAGGCAGGAACATCTACTGGATGGAGACAAATGGAGTCAGGGCACTCCGAACCCCCTTAAACTGCTGAAGCAGGGAACGAGGGTTGAAACATAATAGCTCTGACCCAAATAGATTTTACAGCCGCTGCTTCCTCGCTGGGGGAGGCCAGCATATGTAGAAAACATCGAGCGGAGGTGAGCAGCAGCAGACGTTTTCTTCCTTGCATGAAATACAGTTGGGTGAAGCTCGATTGCCATGCGGGCTGCAGCCTGTACACGGCAGAGAACGGGTGAGAGACAGTTGTGCCAAGTCTTACACAACCCTGCCCTGTGTTCCAGCCTGCCCACACCGAAAGCCTTTTCAGCCACCTCCAGGTAACCTCTTCAGACAGTAAATCAGTACTGTAGTGGCAGAAAGTATGGGAGAGTATGTGAGGCTAGGGAAGAGAGAAGATAGTGAAGAATGATGGAGCACCATTTCTCCTCAGCAATACTGTCTAGACCTCCTCTGATGTATGAAGGAAGCCCGGACCACCAAACCCTCGGGGCAACAGGGGGTGGAGGTGTGTGTGTGTGGGGGGGTGGACATCCATCTGTATCAGAAACCACCATCTCCCCGTCTCAGGCCTCTTTCCAGGAGACGCAGCGGAGCCTCCACGGTGAACTCCAGAAGCTGCTGTGATTAACTCATGGAAAATCGGGGCCCCCGAAGCTTTTAATTGCTTAATTGGAAAGCCTCGCTGCCTCAAATATTTATCTAATCTTTCTTTCCCTATCTAGCTGCCACATCGACGACAACGTAAACCAGACAGGTCTGTCTGTCTGAGAGGCGCGTGTGCCTACGAGTGCCTGCGCGAGCATACTAGTGAGCGTTGGAGCTGAACTGTAGAGCCTGCCTGTGATTTGTGGTTCTCTGAGTCAGAGCCATTCTTTCCACTTCAAACCACTAGGCTCATGCCGGTGTGCTGGTCATGGGGGCTACAGCTGGGAGGTGTGTTTGGGGGGGGATGATTTGCGTATTGTCTCTGGTGAGTCGGACTGTCAGCTTCTCTGCCAATTGACAAGCAGTAAAAGTGAAACATGGGTTTCGATGGGAAAAACAGCAAAAAACATTAGAGCTTCACTTGAATTTGTCCTCAGTAGCTGAGATATTATCACAGTCTTTTTACCGTCTTGTAAACCGGTCAAATTATCGTTCTTTGCTACTAATAGTTTGTGATCTATGCCACAATAAAAGCGGACCATTACTTTGAAACATCCTGCGTTCGCTTTTACAGACCCACAGAGAGACACATGGCCCAATATGAGCCCACTGTACACTTTGCACTACAGAACACGGCTTATTCACAACTCTCAGGGGCCACACTTTCGCCGCATTTACACTAATCTAAACATCAGCCCCCGACGTTCCAAGCGGAACGCCCCCGGCGAGCGTCATTCCTAAACCGAGTCGTTATGCCACTTGAGCGCTGAAGCGCTATGAAAGTCAGTAGACCCCGAGGCCCCTGAGGGCCCGAAGTGAGGAACACCTCAATACCGCAGAACGGTAAAGAACCAGAACAGAACGGGGAAATACTCAAGTTTGCTGTGAGATGTCATGCTATAAGATGTCTTGTTCTCAAGCAGTAAGGCTTGCCAAGAGGAATGGTTTAGAGATCAGTCTTCTCTGTGTGTCTTAATGTCTAAAAGATGATTCATTGCTTTCTACAGAAAGATGCAGGGAAAATATAACAGGTTACACTTTGGATATAGTTACACTTTGAATATATATATATATCTATAAATAGATAGATAGATAGATATGGATAGATAGTGACTTTTCTGAGTCTCATTTAGCCCCATGAGACTATTACAAGGCTGTCCAATAACACGCGCAGCAAACACACTCATTCATCCATTCAGCTCAGGTCGTGAGCTGAAGAACAGATGCACGCCAAGTCAAAGGATTTCCTCTCGTCCTTAAATTTCTGCCATCCCTGTCAGTGCGCAGGTGAGTTATGACACATGTCCGTGCTGATGTCATTATTGTGTCAAGACTTCAACAACAGATCGAAATACCCGCTGCAGACAGAGAGCAGGCCTTTCCGGAGCACGTACGACTTAATTTCATAGAAAAATATTTGGATTCTCCTTCACTGTGGTCTCGACTTCACTGCAGTTTTTTTCCCTCAATGTTTTTGTTAAGATTTTGTATTTAAACATATTTCACCACATGCACTGGCTAATTACATTTACTCACCCCTTTTCATTTAAATGTAACTGCCAGATGAACTTTGATGGGCTCGACGAAGATGTAACTTTAACCTTAGAAATCCCACTTACTCTCAAAGCAGCTCGACAAGACGCTGATAATGAGGCATGCATTTCAAATAGGTAACGCCACATTTAATGTTATCATGCTGAAGATTGTAAAACCGAGAACCTTTTCCTCCCCAGAAAAGCCGAGACAACATTATTCTTGCAGTAAAAGTGTCACAGTGCATTTCCAGAGTGAAGTGATGTGTGTCATTTTCATTGAAGCTCAATTATTATCTCTTCTGGAAAGCAAGGTGACAAAACTATCGACATCGACTGTGTTTGTGGAATAAAAAGCATGGAGAAACTTTTTTATATTTTTTAAAAAGTGAGTTTTGTGGTATTTAGGCTTTTCCAAGAATTGTAGACCAGACTACAGAGAAACAGCTCAGCAACTTCAGACACAAACAGGATGCTTGTGTGTGTGTGTGTTACAAACTTCTCAAGTGTTCTCATAAAATCACTACTAAATACTTTCACTTCCATATTTTGTCACCAGCACGATGACATTTTAAACACTGGTGTCGTTTCACTTTGAAAATGATCTTCATCCGCAGAAAGGGTTTGTCATTGAATTGTAGACGTTTAAACAAAAGCCTGGTAAAATGAGCTACTAAATGGAGCTGTGTATACAGTTAGCTATGCTAACTCTGCGGCTCTGCACAGCAGCTGGTGATTGTGGAGAATGCAGGCAGAACTGGTTCGCTATTCACGTAATGTGTTGACTTGATGCTTTTAGGTCTAGATTTGGCTTCGAAGAGCTGCAGGAGGTACAAATACAGGATGTTCAGAGTTTCCTCATCGGGACATTAGTGTGTAGTGTAAGAGAAAGTCAAAGTCATTTCTCTCAAACACTGTAGTCCAAAACTGTTCAATCTGAAGTTAAGAACTGTGACAATGTTAAGTCAGACACTCGGCTGGATTGACTAACTTACTTTACCTTTTTTTCAGTCCGGAGTACAGCGTGTGTCTATAGTTTGCAGTAGGGCTGTATTACGGTCAACAGGAAATATCATATTATATCAAATGACAGCAGGCATAAAACAACATGAAATGTTGCATGTGCCGTATGTCAGCCAAGAATAACAGAAGGATTTTAATACATTTTACAGACTCAACCTCAACCTCAACCTCAAGATCTGGAAACTTTCCATTTATTTTCTACTTTTCACTGTGTGTAGTTTACCACCTGCCCAATTTCACTGAACTTAGTTTATGTTTTAGTTTAGTTCATTTAATGTAGTATGCATTATAAATAAAATAGATTTAAAAAAAATAGATAGAATATTATTAAAAATAATATTGTATAGGTGCGTCTGTACAGATCACCTTCAATTGATGCAGCACCATTTGGGCCTATACCCTCTCTGGTTTTAGTTGGCTGTGAGTAATAGCTGCTGCTTATCTCCAAGTGTGGCCAAATTATCCTGATGTGATAATGAGATTACCAGCTGGTCATTTTCTTATTTTATGTCATGACATCAGTTCGACTCAACAGTCTTCCCCATTAATAACCTGACACGATCCGTATGCCTGCAGAGTGACCTCATACCTCATTTAACACATGGCCAACAAACCAGAATGGAAGGTGCTGATAGCAATAGTGTAGATGATAAAATTGCCTAACGGGTGTTTTTCTAAGAGAAAAAGTGATGAATTCACTCCAGCAAGAGAAGTCATGTCACCGTTTATTTCTTTACACGCGTGTTGAAAAGCAGCTAATCTTGGGGATTTTGAGCCTCGGGCCGACTACGGACAGCGCAGGGATCCTGTCTTTGTCTTTGCCCATGATGTCATTCATGATTACTTTCCAAGCCTTTCATGCAAATTCAGCTCTCAGGCTTCACTTTCCTCTCATTAAAAACAGGCCCTCGAACTCCGGCTTCAGCTTGGCGAACCTCTTCGGTCACCACATTTCTGCACTAAAACAATACAACAGTGTGTCGACTCAGCACTTCCCACCGTTTGTTGCGGTTGCACGCCCCCCCCCCCCCCCCCCCCCCCGGTTCTCAAGCTGGGCCAGTCGCTCGCTCGACTGTCGGAGAGAAGGATTTGATTCACCGCACATCACATCACCGTGGTCTGGGAGGTTGGGTTACCTGGTGTCACTCTCGTCAAGGTTTCTCCTCTAATCATCCTTAACCCACTGCTTAACACAGTGAATGTAAAGGGGGGGGGACAAATGTCTCTGTGTGCAGAGACACCAGTGATTGCTTGTGTAGAAATAATCACCATTCGGCAGGAAATGGTGTCGCCTGAAACGGGCCTGATCATTACTTTGAGGCATGACCTCATTTAGCTGTGGCCAGCCTGTGTGTGAGTAACTCACTGGTATAAAGCTGGGTCTGCCATTATGAGCTCATAAAGGACTTATGTAAGGATTTGTCCCCTATAAAGCACAATGTCACCGCACACTGTGACAGAGAAAGGGCAGGCTGCTTATTTACACAATGGTTTGCTGGCTTGCGAGCGCCAACATTCCCACTGTGACAAGGAGAAGTTTCGGTGGCGGTGTTGCCCGATTTGTTACTTTTCAGCTAACATTCTGCAGCCGGCTATGTAGATGGCTGTGCTGATGAAAACAGAAGCTTATCTTCTCCATGGGGCGTGTGTGACGCCACGTGCATTACATTTACATTACAGTCATTTAGCAGATGCTTTTATCCAAAGCGACTTACAATTCAGATTCTATCACATTTCTACACTGTAGGCACAACTACGGGAGCAATTTTGGGGTTAAGCGTATTGCTCAAGGACGCATCGACATGCGACTAGCGGAACCGGAGCCGGGGATCGACTATGACAACTATGATCAACAATATCGTCCCCATTTACTTAAACTGCAAAGGGATTCACTTGTAAATCTGAAGGCCTCCAGGCAGATTTTTTTTACCTAGACACAGCATAGGGGCGAAATCTGATTGGATAAAAGCTCTACTTAAAACAAGCAGTGCTGGAAGCAGGGCAGCTGAGGAAGACAGTAGCTGTGCAATGAGATAATAAGCTAATGGGAAAACATATTTAGAATACATGTAGTGTAGAATATTTATGAAAAATTATTAAATTATGAAATCGCTATAACTTTGTGATTCTGTCTAGGCCAGCAGAGAAGGCTTTGCTGGCCCTGACGGCCCACCACTGAAAGGCATAATATGCAACAATTTCCTAAAAAAATAATGTAAAGACTGATAATCACTCTCAAACATCACTTTAGACACACTGGAAGATTAGATTAGATTTGATTAGATTAGATTCGAAAATGTTATTAATCCCCAGTGGGGAAACTCATACAGACAACAATAGACACAGTACACAATGCACAACAGACAAAAACACATTACAAAGAATAAATAACACCAGAAAATGCCATATGAAACATGACATCAGAAAGATAAAAAAAACCTCTAAAGGTGTTCATTAAAAAATCGAACTGCTGCTGGAACGAAAGATCTTCTTATTCGTTCAGTAGAACACTGAGGCATCCTGAGTCTCTCACTAAAGGAGCTTCGGAGTCCATTGAAGACACAGTGTAATGGATGGCCTTCAAAATAAACAATTGTTTTTAACTTGGCCCTTGTTCGCTTTTCTACAGTGACCTCTAGTGAGTCTGGGGTAAAACCAATCACTGAGCCAGCCTTTCTGATCATCTTATTGATCCTGTTTTTATCATCCCCCCCCCCCCCCCCCCCAGCAGAGCACAGCATAAAAAAGGACACTGGCTAAGATCCCCTGATAGAAAACATGAAGAAGCTTTCTGCTGATATCAAAGGGTCTAAGTTTCCTCAGGAAGAAGAGTCTTGACTGAGCCTTTTTAAAAACAGCATCAGTGTTCTTTTTCCAGTTTAATTTACTGTCCAGATCGACCCCGAGATATTTATATGACTGGACAATTTCTATCTGCTGACTCGCAATTGTCACTGGGGAGACCTCCTCCTTCTTCCTTCTAAAATCAACAACCAACTCTTTGGTCTTTCCAACATTTAGTTTAAAACAAATGTCATCACACCAGCTGACAAAAGATTCAACCTCCCGTTTGTAGGCCAGGTCATTGCCTCGGGTAAGTAGACCAACCAGGGCAGTGTCATCTGAGAACTTCTGGATGTTACAGGACACATGGCTCTGCCTGTAGTCAGCTGTATAGAGTGAGAATAAAAAGGGGGATAAAACTGTTCCCTGTGGTGCTCCAGTTTTAGTTAAGATGGTGTCAGACAGTTTTTTTATCAAGCCTGACAAACTGTGGTCGAGACAAAAGGTAATCCAAAACCCAAGCAATAGTTGTATTGTGCAGTTTAAAAGTCATACGTTTTTTATCATCTACCCCTACACCCGTCCTGTGTGCAAACTGTGAAGGATCTTGGACGCACCAGGGACGCTGGGAGAACTGGTCCCATGCAGTAATAGATTTCCAAAGGCCCCTTGAGTTACTATTGGACATCTGTCCTTCAACCCAGTGTGTGGTGGTGTCTGTATCTGCAGAGGCCCTATTTGTATTTTCTCTTTTCTTCTTATTTTGTCGTGTTCGTGTTTCTGCGTGTCAGCAAAGAGCATTTTGATCGCACCTGGGGGGTGTAACCCCCCAGCCAATGAGCAGGGTGTACAGTCCGTTCTCATTCTCGGGTCAAACACCGCGGCCTTGTCACACCCCTCGGTCTCTCTGCTGTACGATCGGACTGTGTCAATAACCGGGAGGAGACACCGACAGGCCCAGAGAGAGCAGACAGGCCACAGCAGGATGAAGCGTGCCTTGGGCTGCATGCCTTCAAAATCCGGCACCTTCACCGCAGGTTTGTGAGAAGGTGTGGATGTGTTTATTTGTGCTTTAAACAATCAGTAAAATAACGTTTCATTCTGATTCACGCGTTTGTCCTCACTAACACCTGTCCCTCTCTTCATTCTCTCTCTAGCTCACTTGACCGCTACTGCGCCCTCTCTCCCGCTCCCTCCCTCTCTCTCTCCCTCCCGCTCCCTCCCTCTCTCTCTCCCTCGCTCGCTTTGTTGAGCCAGAGAGGTGGGGCACATTTTGTTTACAAACAGCACTGGACATTGTGACTACATATTGGACAAAAAAAAACGAAGGGACTTATTGTTTTTTTGGCATCTGTTTATTATTCGGCAACCTGAGCTCAAAGTGAAGACAGTGAGCCAGAGATGTTTTAAAGGTGGAAAAATAGCAGGCAGTCAACAGAGGCTGTCTGACTTATTTAATTTCGCCATTATATTTGGGTATAGGGTTTCCTATGAAAGAAACATGAATCCAACATCTTGGCTCCCCTATTGTTTGGTCCTGTGTGTGTGTGTGTGTGCGTGTGTGTGTGTAATTTGTTGTCCTTCCATGAAGTTCCAGTAGTGAGTATCCAAAACTGATATAAAAAAAAATCTCAGGTCGTGGAACTCTAGCTTGTTGTATAGGAACTGTTGTGCTTTGTCGTACATCACACAGTCTTCCACAAAGTCACGTCTGAAGTTGAAGCAATTTGTTGCAGTTTTGCAAGAGAAAAGCAATCGTTCAGTCTGAATGTGTGTTCCCCAAAAACTTCAGCTGTGGAGGATTACTTGTAAGCTGTGACCAGAGGCAGTATGCAGTCTGCAGCCATGCAGAGACTGTATCTTCTGAGCCCTTCATTCTCTCTTAAGGCCGGATGTCAATAAATTTACCAAAGCTTTGGGTCAAGCCAGACAGAGGAACTGCTCAGAGGCATTTTATGGAGCATCTCGTAAGTTCAACACACAGATGTGGAGTATATTCTGAGGGTGGAAGGAGAGCAGGGCCCGAAAACTATACGTACATTATACTTTGGGTCAATGCAGCAGTGTAAGTGCTGTTCCTCAAAATGATACCTGAATTTAAAACCTCTACAGATTATATAATAGGGATGCACCAATACAGATACCAGTATCGGGTATCAAGTCCGATACTGTGCTCATGTACTCGTAAAACTACTCTGATACAACCGCACACGATACCACTACGGCGACGTCACCTTAACCTCTGTTCAGTTGAGCCTAATGAAGCTGCAACGATAACCCTGTGCACAAACAGGCTGAATCCGTCAAAACAGGCGGTCCCACAAGCGTGCTCCCTGTATTGTTGTGGACACATGCAGCCACTTTAGTCTCCACCACAACAATTGGTTCAGCTGGGAGGTTGTCAGCTATGTGTCTGTCTGGCATCCTCTGTCAGGGTTTCCGCCAGCAAGCCTGCCGCAACATTAGCAAGTGTCAGAGAGAGAGAGAGAGAGAGAGAGAGAGAGAGAGAGAGAGAGAGAGAGAGAGAGAGAGAGAGAGAGAGAGAGAGATCTGTAACATAACTATGGACGTCACAGTGCAGTGTGTACGCTTTGTCAGCCAGCTGCTGATTAAAGGGAAGAGGGGTTAGCCGGTAGCACTTTATAATAACTACACACTATGAAGCATTAGTTAAGTATGAGTAAACACTTAATTCATCATTTATAAAGCATTGTTCTACATTAATAATTCATTAGTATGCAGTTCATAACAACAGTTATAAATGTTTTATTCTTGATTAATAAGCCGGTCTATTACGTGTTTCATTATTGTGTTTTCATACTTTATAAATGATGGATTCCCCATTTGTAAATGAAGTATTATATATTTTACAAACCAATTATTAAAGAGTTGTAGATGATTAATAAGATAATTTATAAAGTGTTAGTAAATGATGAATAACTTATTTAGAGGTACATTATTCATGCATTTATATATATAATGATTTAGATATACACTAGTGGTTACACAGCAAAATTGGTAGTGTTAATTGGTGTTAACTTTCCAGTGACAAATATTTTGAGTTGATCAGTGTTGATTTGGGTGTTCCTTTAGCACTTGCAGTGCTGAAATAGCTCTGGGGGCGGAGTTCTTGCTGCGAGTTAAAGTAAAGCTCTCCTGACTGAGTTACTTACACATCCGGTTGTAACGCGCACTTTCTTCTTGAACTCACGGTGACGGTGAAGAAAACTCGGTGTCCGGAATATACTATTTCAGAAGGTAAGAACAAATATATTTACTTAACCAGGCTGTTTATCTTCATATGAAATGATGTGTTAACGTCAAGTGTGGTGTGACGTGATATATGTCATTGAAGCTGGTGGCTAATAGCTAACTAGCTAATACAAATTTAGGTTAAGATGCTAGCTAGCAAGCAGTTCACTTCGTCAATTAAGGGGCATTTTCTCTGGTAGAACGTCAAATGTATTGCTTCGCTAAGTGTGTTTCAATGTTATTCAGATGGCCAAAGTTAAATGGTTTTGCTATTCGGAAGTGAATTATTGTCAATGCAATATAGCTAATATAGCTAACGTTCAATGTTAGCTAACGTTAAAAATCAGTCAATATGTCTGGTGAACACTGGTGTCCAAACCGGCCGAGCATATTTAATTACAGGCCAAAATAATAAATAGCCTTTTGTATTTCAGTACATTTCTTTGAGAATATGTATGCCGCATTATTTTGCAATCACAAATGTGACTATCCACCATGACAGGACAGAAACGGGAGTTTCGCGGCACTGCTGTCTCAGTACTTTACGTTACTAGTTTCGCGGCACTGCCGTCTCGAACGCTAACGTTACTAGTTTCGCGGCACTGCTTACCACCATACAGAACTTAGTTAAACCATCTCTTGCATTTCACTGGTGTTTCGTTCACCGCCTTTATCGCAGTACAGGGCATCTCAACAAAGCTTACGTGCGCGGGTGTGTGCCAAACTGCGACACTGACAATAGAGGAGCAGCGCCTGCCTAATTGATACTAAAATGGTAATTGTAGACTCGGCATCTCTCAGAGACTGTATAGGTTCAAACATTTACCTATAGCCTGTAACTTTAGCCACTTGTTTGACTTGAGATATGTTTAATAACTCCTTGCCTGGAGAAAGTTGAACAGCTAGCTTTTTCCACTGTGTGCAGTTTCTGCAAGATGTCATCATGCTGCTGAAGGTGAAATACCAGAGTACCAAGAAGTACATCCGATTACAGCTTGGTTTCACCTATTTGGAATTCATCAATGAAGGTGAGTAACATCTTGTGTAAAATAAAAAGTTTTTAAATTCCCTTATCTGGATTCTCTTGGTTGCTTAGCTAAAAATCCAAGTGTTGCCACAACTGAACAGTTTGTCTGCCATTACAGCTATAAACATTAGTAGACGGCTGATGGTGCTTTTAGTTTTCAACTTGCTTATGAAAGTTACTGTTTTGTTTTGTACACTACAATGTTGGTAATGGCTACAATGCAACATCATAATACTGCTGTTAAGTCAAAGCATGCAATTTCAGATACGTTTTATAGATAATATGGTTCATCAGTCAGTTATTATGTGCAGTTAAAACCTGTTTATCTTTATCTGTTGTCATGCTCATCCTGTAGTCAAAAACAAGTTTGGGCTCCATGATGCAGCTGAACTTCACATTTTTGATGAAACTGACACAGCAGTGGAAGAAGACATCCTTCTTGAACTGATGGAGTCCAATCCAGACTTATGCCTGACAGTGCGTGACAGCATTTCAGATGAAGGTAGGTTTCATTATTAAATCTGTTGTAATCAATGCTCAGTTTTTCTGCTGTGAAGCCCTTTATGTCCCTGACTGTCTGACTACAGTGACAAAGTAGATGAACAAAGAAACAATATTACAGCAAAAGACAGATCTGCATCCAATTGCCAAAACAGTTTGAAAATTTTGGTTTGGTTGTAATTGTCCCAAGCTTGTGATACCTAAGGTCACAGTTTACTATGTTAAAAATGGTGACTTCCAGTAATTTTATCTCATATCACAAATAATCTCTAATAGTGGCTGTGCCACCCCGGAATGGCACATTTCTATCGGGTAACTGGATATATTTTATTAATAATGTTTTTCCTTTAAAAAAAAAAAAGAAGATTTTTCTCCTTTAGATCATTCAACACCATCTTCTCTCACGGATACCATGTCACTTTCTTCAAGTGACAATGACCTCTCCAGTCAAAGACAAAGGGGTAGTTTGACAGGAATATATCCAGCTCTGGCGTCATGAACAGGTCTACCACAGAGGTTTCGGATTCAGAGGCTGCAAAAGAGGTACTTGAGAGCATGATGTCAGTTACAATTTATACTCACAATATCATCAAGAAAATTGTTAAACTGAATTAAGCTTCTCACCAATTGGAGTATAATGACATTTAGAATGGTGAAAGCCAGATTGAGAAAGTTAAGAAACTTAATTTAGTGTCAAGTAAAAAATTAACACAGGGTTTAGCTGTTGCGTAGCTTTGTATTGTGTAACTCTTCTTTCATACATATTTATTCAATTAGGTTATCATTCACATACATGGAACAGTGCCTTCTCTTTTGTAGTGTATATAAGTCTATATTGCTTATTTTGGCTTTAACATGCCCCACATATCATGAAAAAGTGTTGCTGCATTACCTGATTTTTCATCTTCTTTTGCAGCACTGCTGTTTTATTTATTTTTATTTTTTTAAACCTTCCTCTGATGCAGGGAATTCCTTTTTACCCCTAGTCTGAATCGACCAATTTGTGGTTATTGTTTAATTAAGACTGAATTGTACACTAAAAAAAATTCTCTTATGTGAGTAGATGGTAGAAAATGGCTTGCTCACGAAACGTGGAGGTGAGGATGTCCTCGAAGAGTACAAGTCCGAAAATTCACTGAAGCACCGCACCCGTAGACAGCTTGTCAACATATTGGCTAGCCATATGACGGAAATGCATGGGTAAGTGTTTCTTCAATAAATTGTAGAATTTTAAACCATTTCGGACTGAAAGGGTTTATATTAAGAAGGAATGTAATTCATTTTCAGAATGCATGGCAGGGAATTAACAAAGGTGGTTCACTATAGTTATTACGGGGCATTTCAATTTCATGTTTTTTTTTTTTTTTTTATCGTCTTTGCTCTAAAGGAGGATTCCTTCCCGTAACCAGAAGGAGAAGTTTGCCCTGGGAATCATTACACTCTTTCCTTCGCTGAAGGATCCCTTTTCTCCAAAGGGCTATGTAAGTTTTTAAAAAGGATTACTTCCAGAATACACACCGGTTTTACAGACTAGAGTTTTGCACAAAAACTCTTTTTTTTCTTCAAAACATCAAAAGACTGGATATACAAACACACAAAATATTCTATATATTGATTTGATTGGCATTGTTATGAAGTCATTCATTCACAATCCCATAATTGCCTTTTTATATAAGATCAATGAGTGACCTTTGTAATTTCATATTTTTTTAAATAACTTAACAGGAGCACTTCTATGATGGGGAAAAGGGCACAGGATATTTAGCATGGCGCCTCAAGACCATGTCCAGGAATAAATACCAACAGCCAGTCAAGGCAGCCACAGAGCCTCAAGCACAGGGACCAAACCGCCAAAGATCAGCAGCCACAGAGCCTCAGCAGCTTGATGGAGATGCCTGTAGGGAAGCTATATCATTTCTTGTTCACTCTCCTGATGAAACGAGTGTGTTTCAGAAGATGAAGATGACCTTGCAACATCGCCAGGACCTAGTGCATGACCCGCTGAGAACCACAGATGTCTTAAAAACATTTCCACGTTTTTTAGATGTCAAAGGACTAGTGAGTTGTGATTATCTTTTATTTAAACTCTAGTCCTTAATTTGGGTGGATATAAGTAGTTAACCGTGCACACACCATTTGCTTGATTTTCTTCTCTTTGTTTTTGCATCTATGTATGATCAACAGCTGAATCAAGACTTCCTGCTGCTGTTTGGTGCTGAAACAGCTTCCAAGATGCTTGAGAAGTGGGATACAGCATTCAAGCCCAAGGTTATCAAAGAGGCCAAACACCTGACTCAGTCAACTGAGCTGTGCCGACTTCTGACAGCTGCTGAAAACCTTTCAGAGAACGATCACACCAGTAAGCTACATGATATCCTTGGTTTATTTAATAAATGGCTGATGCTATTAACTTTGTGTATTCCAAGTACATACTAATGACTTGTTTTGTCTCATTTACTCCTGGTAGACTGGGACAGTGACATGGCTTCTCTGCTGCTCCTTCTCCATCTCTTGCCACCCACAGCTGGACGGAAGAGGATCAAAATAAGTCCCAGTGATGCAGTGGGCAAAATGTTACACTTTCACAAGGTATGTATCATCTGTTTAAATCCCACAAGCCAGTTTTTCAGTTATATTAACTCAATTAAAAAGAGATTTAAGTTTGCAAAAAAGGACTCATCTGAATGTCTCAATATTGCAAACTTTACAACAATTCCTCAACAGCGAGGACTTTTTGGACACACACAAGAGCAACTCAACTTTTCTTTTGTCTATCCGACCCAGGTATGCAGTGAGCAGTTGAAAACTTGCTAACTCATCCCTCTCCTACGCTACTTTAAAGTGATAATTCAGATTCTTACGCACACTTCACTGGGAGTGTGTTCCTTTTAAAAATGAACTGGGACTTCATTTGGGAGGAACACACTCCCAGTGAAGCTTGCATTTTAGCAACACGTGGGCAGGTGACTGGTCAAACTGGAGGATCTATTAAACTCTCATGGAACAAGTACCACTGCATGGCTCAGATCCTGAGCTTCCACTCTAAGGTGTTCATGTTATTCTGTTTTTCAGTCATGCTGCAGCATCGTTGAACACCTGCAGGGAAGAGAGGCTAAACAACCATACATCCTAGCTGTTGGCCGAACCAAAAACAGAATTGATGCCTTCTACATCGTTGTGGACAAACAGCTCATCCCCTGCCAAGCCACCAGCTCGTTGGGTGCTTTTGATGAACTGTTTAAATCCCACTACGTGTTCAACCTGTCTTATGATGAAACCCTGGTCCAGCTCTTCACTTTCGTGCAGACAACAGTCTACAATATCGATATTACAACAACAGATGAGTCTCCAAGAGTCCGTGAGTTCCGGGCAAAAGTCTTACACGTGGTTTAAAAAAATGCTAAAGTGTTTCATTTGTCAAGCTGTACATGCGGCCTGCCAGGACTTGATAACCCATTTAAGAATGGATCACAGTTTCTATCCTAGCACCAGGTTTAAGTTGGTTTGTGCACAGGGTCGTTGTAGGCGTCAGTTTTCAACTTATTCTGGTTTAAAAAAACATTTAATTAGAGTTCATGAGAGGAATATTTGTCAAAGTGGTGATGCAGCAAACTCTGAGTCATTTCAAGCAAATTTTCACAGTCAACAAGATACTACAGAAGCTGTTGTAACAAGTGCCACGCAGAGCCCAGAGGCTGGGTGTTCTGAGGACAATGCATCAGGTCTTTACAGAGAAAACACAAGAAATATTTGCGAGTCAATTATTGCTAAACTCCAAGGTAGCGGTGTGGCAAATAGTGTGGTTTCAACAATTGTTAGTGATTTGGAAGAACTTGCTACTGGGCTGCACTCTCAATTTAAGCATGATGTACTGTCTGCTGTGCCTCAAGATGATCCTGTAAGATCTACATTAGAAGAAGGTCTTGAGAATTTCGAAAACCCATTTGTTAACTTTAATACTGAAACAAAAATAATGAAATATTTCAATGAGAAATGGGGGGTTGTGGAGCCAGTAGAAGTAATGTTAGGAGTTTGATTTGATACCAGGCGAAATAAACAAACCGGTACTTATGACCAAGTCCCAGTGAAAGACACTTTTGTTTACATTACAATTTTGGAAACAATCAAATTCATGTGCCGCAATTCTGATATTTGTAAACTGCTCGGGGAGGCTTGTGTATCAAAAACTGATGGATATGAAGACTTCTGCGATGGAAATTACTTCAAGACACATCCTTTGTTCTCTAAACAACAAACTTCTTTACAAATTCAGATGTACTATGATGACTTTGAAACGGCTAACCCGCTGGGTTCAAAACGTGGCGTTCACAAAATAGGGGCTCTCTATTTTGTCCTCAGAAATCTGCCGCCAAAGTTTAACTCTGCTTTGATGAACATTCATTTGGTTGCACTGTTTCATACTGAAGATTTGAAAAAATATGGCTTTGATCCTATTCTGCAACCTCTGATTAATGACATCAAAACACTGGAGAGTCACGGCCTTGATTTGCCTTTCTCCACTGGAAAAGTCCATGGCACTATATGTCAGATAACTGGGGACAATTTAGGGATGCATGGAATTCTGGGTTTTACAGAGTCTTTTAGTGGACATTATTTCTGTCGTTTGTGTCTGATTGGAAAAAAAGCTGATGCACAGAATGTTTACAATGAGGATGACCCCAAGATAATCTTGCGTGGAAAAGAGCTTTTTGAAATGCACTGCAATGAGTTGCAATCAGACCCACAGAAGTTATCCGTGTTTGGTTTAAAGAGAAATTCAACTCTTAACAGCCTGCAGTTTTTTCATGTTTTTCTTTGGACATAATGCACGACATTCTTGAAGGGGTGGCTCAGTATGAGATGAAGTTATTGTTAGAGTATCTCTCAGACAATGTTTTGTCAAAACTTGACATGTTCTCAAGGATTTGTGCTTTTGACTATGGGTACTTGGAGCGCACAAATCGCCCTACAAGGATTAACTTGGACAGTAGTGGCAATAACATAGGACTCAATTCCACTCAGACTCTTTGTCTGGTAAGGAACATTCCTTTGCTTTTTGGTGACATTGTGCCTGAAGGAAACCAAAACTGGACTTTGCTGCTGCTTTTACTGCAGATAATCAACATCATATTTTCTCCATCTGTTACACTAGGCATGACTGTACATTTAAAGCATTTAATAATGGAACACCATGAATTGTTCAAGCTGTTGTATCCACATAGAAACCTGATCCCTAAACATCACTTTATGATACATTACCCGGCTTGTATGAGAAAAATAGGACCCCTGATACATATGTGGAGCATGAGATTTGAAGCAAAACACAAGGTTTTTAAAAACACTCTGAAAAACTTCAAGAACATAACTAAATCTCTTGCAAAAAAACATCAAATGTCCATAGGATATCATTGGGAAACATCACCTATGAACCACATTGAGTATGGACCTTTGAAATCCTATAATGTGGACAATAGTGACCTATTTGCCCGAGCCCTGCATGCTGCTGTCCCGAAAGACATCTTCTCTACCAACTGGGTTAAAATCAGTGGGACAGAGTACAGGGCAGGACTAATCATTTGCAGTGAGACTGATCATGATATGCCTGGGTTTTGTAGAATAAAGAAGATACTTTTAGTCAACAGTGTTATCTACTTTGAAGTGAACAAGCTTGTGGTTGACCATTTCAGTGAGCATTTCCATGCCTACCAAGTATATGAAACTGATGAGAAAGATGTAATACAAGCAGACAGTCTTGTTATTTATAAGCCCTTTGATTTACAAAGTGCTTATGGTGAAGATGAGAGCCTATATATTGTACCATTATTTTCTTTGTAAATGTGCATACACACGTGCACAAAACTGTTGGTACCCTTCCGTTAAAGAAAGAAAAACCCACAATGGTCACTGAAATAACTTGAAACTGACAAAAGTAATAATAAATACAAATTTACTGAAAATGAACTAATGAAAATCAGACATTGCTTTTGAATTGTGGTTCAACAGAATCATTTAAAAAATCAAACTAATGAAAATGGCCTGGACAAAAATGATGGTACCCTTAACTTAATATTTAGTTGCACAACCTTTTGAGGCAATCACTGCAATCAAGTGATTTCTGTAACTCATTGAGACATCTGCACCTGTCAACAGGTATATTGGCCCACTCATCGTGAGCAAACTGCTCCAGCTGTCTCAGGTTTGAAGGGTGCCTTCTCCAGACTGCATGTTTCAGCTCCTTCCACAGATACCCAGCTACCCAGTGTCAGAAAGCTTGGTCTCAGTCACAGGCCATGGGTCCTCCAACAGGATAATGACCCAAAACACAGCTAAATACACCCAAGAATGAATAAGAGCAAACCATTGGACTATTCTGAAGTGGCCTTCTATGAGCCCTGATCTAAATCCTATTGAACATCTGTGGAAGGATATTGAATATTTAACACTATTAAAGAGTTAAAATATCAACACTATCGAAAGTCTTAATTTAACTCGGAACCCGTGAGGATTATATAAACACCAGCAAAGTGTTAATATAAACACTATGCGAGTTAAATTCACACTTCCGATTTTGCTGTGTAGGGACTATGTTAATATATGCTTTATAAACGCATATTAATACTGCAATTCATGATTAATTCATGATTTATTAAGGTAGTTACTACTCGTTAGTAAATTGTTTTGTGTGACCTCATCTAAAGTGAGGACTATTTATGCCTTTTATAAAGCATTTATTAAGTATTTTCAAGAACATGAATATTTATTGCAAGATGCAAACAATATACTGTTAAATACAAACCTCTCAGCCATTAATTCATGTAAGAAACAAACAAACAAAGACATTCTCCTTCAGGAGAACATGGCTGGATACAAAACATTTGTAAATATATGACTGGAGCTAAACAGGAGCTTTGCATATTAGTTTACATTTACTTATTTAATTATTCATTTTAACCAAGCATATCGATCTCATTCACATCCACTCCACATATAACAGCTCGTTAGCCATCTGTCACCTGGATTGCTCTATTTACAACGGAGGTGATGCGTTAGCGTGCGCCTGTCTCAGGACCTCTAGTGTTAGCTGGAAGGCTAGCTGGATACTCATCCTCCATAATATGTAACGTTACATGCCAGCAAACTAAGAAACAAACAGACGGGCATTGGAAGCCCGTCAGCAGTCATTCTTTCTGGCCCGGATCCGCGCGTCCTTTCAACTTAGGTCGGAGTTTTAGATCGCGTAAGTGCACTACCAGTTCCTGAGTGAAACATTTGTCCCAAAAAAAAGTCTGTACAATCTTTTCACATCGTACTGTAAATGGGTCATAATGTGTGGAGTTTTGTGAAAACTGTGCCATGGAAAACATGGTGATCGCTGAACTAGCAAATAGTGAATTCATAAAAGAATTCTTAAAATAATTCAAAAAATGCCATTGAGAAGAGAATGGAATGCTGGATGGAACATTCTGGATGGAACATTCTGGATGGAACATTCTGGATGGAACATGTATGTTCTGGAATAGAATTAGAATGTTGAATTAGAATAGAATGTTGACGTGTCACAAAGACCTTTAATCTTGCCTCTGATATAGTTGTCATATGCAAGATTCATTTCCCAGGCTTCTCCGGGAGAGACAGTCGCATCTCTTAACTCCTGCATGGTGGCATGTCGCTGTGTTGGGCTGCTGTTTCAAGAGTGTTGATAGAGGGCGGTCTGTATTTAAATCATGTGCCAACATGCGTTAGGGTACTTCAAATTAATTTAGAGAGCTTTGCTTATAGGAGGGATATTTTGAAATATAGTATTTATAATCATACAGTTGTAAAATAATTAACTAACTATGTCAAATGTTGGGATTTACTCTAACCTCCTACATTAGGACAGTGTTTTCATGCTCTCGTTCACTCACTCTCTGTGCTTTCTCTCCTCACAGGTTTCTATGGATCATCGTTATATCTGGACGCTGGTCGTGCCTCTAACGTAGTTGTGACATATGCAAGAGTAATTTCCCTGGTTATCTTGATCGTGACAGTGAGCGTGAACTGTCGGGGAGAGACAGTCACGTATCTCGCTGACTCTCGAGAGACTGTCGGGTGTGTATCTCCGGCGAGAGTCCTGCACGGTGACATGTCGCTGTGTTGGGCTGCTGTTTCAGTAGTATCAAAAGGGGATGGCCAGTCTTCAAATCATGTGCCAACATGCGTTAGCGGTACTTCCGGTGTCCGATGTACGATGATGGGGTAAGATACTCTCACCAAACTCCTGTCGTGTAAACCAGTAGCATATCTGACCTGTAACATTGGATTCAGAATAGATTTTGTCCGTTAGTACTTTTCATAATTTGGCTTAGTATGTTTGGTGCCACCATGATGGTTTTAGGATTACCAAATCCCTCCTTGAATATCAAATTGTTAGCATTGATTATTTACTGAGAGTTAAGTACAGTACAACTTCGAGAGCTTTGCTTATAGGAGGGATATTTTGAAATATAGTATTTATACTCATACAGTTGTAAAATAATTAACTAACTATGTCAAATGTTGGGATTTACTCTAACCTCCTACATTAGGACAGTGTTTTCATGCTCTCGTTCACTCACTCTCTGTGCTTTCTCTCCTCACAGGTTTCTATGGATCATCGTTATATCTGGACGCTGGTCGTGCCTCTAACGTAGTTGTGACATATGCAAGAGTAATTTCCCTGGTTATCTTGATCGTGACAGTGAGCGTGAACTGTCGGGGAGAGACAGTCACGTATCTCGCTGACTCTCGAGAGACTGTCGGGTGTGTATCTCCGGCGAGAGTCCTGCACGGTGACATGTCGCTGTGTTGGGCTGCTGTTTCAGTAGTATCAAAAGGGGATGGCCAGTCTTCAAATCATGTGCCAACATGCGTTAGCGGTACTTCCGGTGTCCGATGTACGATGATGGGGTAAGATACTCTCACCAAACTCCTGTCGTGTAAACCAGTAGCATATCTGACCTGTAACATTGGATTCAGAATAGATTTTGTCCGTTAGTACTTTTCATAATTTGGCTTAGTATGTTTGGTGCCACCATGATGGTTTTAGGATTACCAAATCCCTCCTTGAATATCAAATTGTTAGCATTGATTATTTACTGAGAGTTAAGTACAGTACAACTTAGAGAGCTTTGCTTATAGGAGGGATAATTTGAAATATAGTATTTATAATCACACAGTTGTAAAATAATTAACTAACTGTGTAAAATGTTGGGATTTACTCTAACCTCCTACATTAGGACAGTGTTTTCATGCTCTCGTTCACTCACTCTCTGTGCTTTCTCTCCTCACAGGTTTCTATGGATCATCGTTATATCTGGACGCTGGTCGTGCCTCTAACGTAGTTGTGACATATGCAAGAGTAATTTCCCTGGTTATCTTGATCGTGACAGTGAGCGTGAACTGTCGGGGAGAGACAGTCACGTATCTCGCTGACTCTCGAGAGACTGTCGGGTGTGTATCTCCGGCGAGAGTCCTGCACGGTGACATGTCGCTGTGTTGGGCTGCTGTTTCAGTAGTATCAAAAGGGGATGGCCAGTCTTCAAATCATGTGCCAACATGCGTTAGCGGTACTTCCGGTGTCCGATGTACGATGATGGGGTAAGATACTCTCACCAAACTCCTGTCGTGTAAACCAGTAGCATATCTGACCTGTAACATTGGATTCAGAATAGATTTTGTCCGTTAGTACTTTTCATAATTTGGCTTACATTACAGTCATTTAGCAGACGCTTTTATCCAAAGCGACTTACAATTCAGAGTCTATCACATTTCTACACCGTAGGCACAACTACGGGAGCAATTTTTGGGGTTAAGTGTCTTGCTCAAGGACACATCGACATGCGACTAGCAGAGCCGGAGCAGGGGTTCGAACCGCCGACCCTCTGATTGAAAGACGGCCCTGCTATCCACTTAGCCACAATCGCCCACCCACTTAGCCATAATCGCCCACGGCTTAGTATGTTTGGTGCCACCATGATGGTTTTAGGATTACCAAATCCCTCCTTGAATATCAAATTGTTAGCATTGATTATTTACTGAGAGTTAAGTACAGTACAACTTAGAGAGCTTTGCTTATAGGAGGGATACTTTGAAATATAGTATTTATAATCATACAGTTGTAAAATAATTAACTAACTATGTCAAATGTTGGGATTTACTCTAACCTCCTACATTAGGACAGTGTTTTCATGCTCTCGTTCACTCACTCTCTGTGCTTTCTCTCCTCACAGGTTTCTATGGATCATCGTTATATCTGGACGCTGGTCGTGCCTCTAACGTAGTTGTGACATATGCAAGAGTAATTTCCCTGGTTATCTTGATCGTGACAGTGAGCGTGAACTGTCGGGGAGAGACAGTCACGTATCTCGCTGACTCTCGAGAGACTGTCGGGTGTGTATCTCCGGCGAGAGTCCTGCACGGTGACATGTCGCTGTGTTGGGCTGCTGTTTCAGTAGTATCAAAAGGGGATGGCCAGTCTTCAAATCATGTGCCAACATGCGTTAGCGGTACTTCCGGTGTCCGATGTACGATGATGGGGTAAGATACTCTCACCAAACTCCTGTCGTGTAAACCAGTAGCATATCTGACCTGTAACATTGGATTCAGAATAGATTTTGTCCGTTAGTACTTTTCATAATTTGGCTTAGTATGTTTGGTGCCACCATGATGGTTTTAGGATTACCAAATCCCTCCTTGAATATCAAATTGTTAGCATTGATTATTTACTGAGAGTTAAGTACAGTACAACTTAGAGAGCTTTGCTTATAGGAGGGATATTTTGAAATATAGTATTTATACTCGTACAGTTGTAAAATAATTAACTAACTGTGTAAAATGTTGGGATTTACTCTAACCTCCTACATTAGGACAGTGTTTTCATGCTCTCGTTCACTCACTCTGTGCTTTCTCTCCTCACAGGTTTCTATGGATCATCGTTATATCTGGACGCTGGTCGTGCCTCTAACGTAGTTGTGACATATGCAAGAGTAATTTCCCTGGTTATCTTGATCGTGACAGTGAGCGTGAACTGTCGGGGAGAGACAGTCACGTATCTCGCTGACTCTCGAGAGACTGTCGGGTGTGTATCTCCGGCGAGAGTCCTGCACGGTGACATGTCGCTGTGTTGGGCTGCTGTTTCAGTAGTATCAAAAGGGGATGGCCAGTCTTCAAATCATGTGCCAACATGCGTTAGCGGTACTTCCGGTGTCCGATGTACGATGATGGGGTAAGATACTCTCACCAAACTCCTGTCGTGTAAACCAGTAGCATATCTGACCTGTAACATTGGATTCAGAATAGATTTTGTCCGTTAGTACTTTTAATAATTTGGCTTAGTATGTTTGGTGCCACCATGATGGTTTTAGGATTACCAAATCCCTCCTTGAATATCAAATTGTTAGCATTGATTATTTACTGAGAGTTAAGTACAGTACAACTTAGAGAGCTTTGCTTATAGGAGGGATATTTTGAAATATAGTATTTATACTCGTACAGTTGTAAAATAATTAACTAACTGTGTAAAATGTTGGGATTTACTCTAACCTCCTACATTAGGACAGTGTTTTCATGCTCTCGTTCACTCACTCTGTGCTTTCTCTCCTCACAGGTTTCTATGGATCATCGTTATATCTGGACGCTGGTCGTGCCTCTAACGTAGTTGTGACATATGCAAGAGTAATTTCCCTGGTTATCTTGATCGTGACAGTGAGCGTGAACTGTCGGGGAGAGACAGTCACGTATCTCGCTGACTCTCGAGAGACTGTCGGGTGTGTATCTCCGGCGAGAGTCCTGCACGGTGACATGTCGCTGTGTTGGGCTGCTGTTTCAGTAGTATCAAAAGGGGATGGCCAGTCTTCAAATCATGTGCCAACATGCGTTAGCGGTACTTCCGGTGTCCGATGTACGATGATGGGGTAAGATACTCTCACCAAACTCCTGTCGTGTAAACCAGTAGCATATCTGACCTGTAACATTGGATTCAGAATAGATTTTGTCCGTTAGTACTTTTCATAATTTGGCTTACATTACAGTCATTTAGCAGACGCTTTTATCCAAAGCGACTTACAATTCAGAGTCTATCACATTTCTACACCGTAGGCACAACTACGGGAGCAATTTCTGGGGTTAAGTGTCTTGCTCAAGGACACATCGACATGCGACTAGCAGAGCCGGAGCAGGGGTTCGAACCGCCGACCCTCTGATTGAAAGACGGCCCTGCTATCCACTTAGCCACAATCGCCCACCCACCTAGCCATAATCGCCCACGGCTTAGTATGTTTGGTGCCACCATGATGGTTTTAGGATTACCAAATCCCTCCTTGAATATCAAATTGTTAGCATTGATTATTTACTGAGAGTTAAGTACAGTACAACTTAGAGAGCTTTGCTTATAGGAGGGATATTTTGAAATATAGTATTTATACTCATACAGTTGTAAAATAATTAACTAACTGTGTAAAATGTTGGGATTTACTCTAACCTCCTACATTAGGACAGTGTTTTCATGCTCTCGTTCACTCACTCTCTGTGCTTTCTCTCCTCACAGGTTTCTATGGATCATCGTTATATCTGGACGCTGGTCGTGCCTCTAACGTAGTTGTGACATATGCAAGAGTAATTTCCCTGGTTATCTTGATCGTGACAGTGAGCGTGAACTGTCGGGGAGAGACAGTCACGTATCTCGCTGACTCTCGAGAGACTGTCGGGTGTGTATCTCCGGCGAGAGTCCTGCACGGTGACATGTCGCTGTGTTGGGCTGCTGTTTCAGTAGTATCAAAAGGGGATGGCCAGTCTTCAAATCATGTGCCAACATGCGTTAGCGGTACTTCCGGTGTCCGATGTACGATGATGGGGTAAGATACTCTCACCAAACTCCTGTCGTGTAAACCAGTAGCATATCTGACCTGTAACATTGGATTCAGAATAGATTTTGTCCGTTAGTACTTTTCATAATTTGGCTTAGTATGTTTGGTGCCACCATGATGGTTTTAGGATTACCAAATCCCTCCTTGAATATCAAATTGTTAGCATTGATTATTTACTGAGAGTTAAGTACAGTACAACTTAGAGAGCTTTGCTTATAGGAGGGATATTTTGAAATATAGTATTTATACTCGTACAGTTGTAAAATAATTAACTAACTGTGTAAAATGTTGGGATTTACTCTAACCTCCTACATTAGGACAGTGTTTTCATGCTCTCGTTCACTCACTCTGTGCTTTCTCTCCTCACAGGTTTCTATGGATCATCGTTATATCTGGACGCTGGTCGTGCCTCTAACGTAGTTGTGACATATGCAAGAGTAATTTCCCTGGTTATCTTGATCGTGACAGTGAGCGTGAACTGTCGGGGAGAGACAGTCACGTATCTCGCTGACTCTCGAGAGACTGTCGGGTGTGTATCTCCGGCGAGAGTCCTGCACGGTGACATGTCGCTGTGTTGGGCTGCTGTTTCAGTAGTATCAAAAGGGGATGGCCAGTCTTCAAATCATGTGCCAACATGCGTTAGCGGTACTTCCGGTGTCCGATGTACGATGATGGGGTAAGATACTCTCACCAAACTCCTGTCGTGTAAACCAGTAGCATATCTGACCTGTAACATTGGATTCAGAATAGATTTTGTCCGTTAGTACTTTTAATAATTTGGCTTAGTATGTTTGGTGCCACCATGATGGTTTTAGGATTACCAAATCCCTCCTTGAATATCAAATTGTTAGCATTGATTATTTACTGAGAGTTAAGTACAGTACAACTTAGAGAGCTTTGCTTATAGGAGGGATATTTTGAAATATAGTATTTATACTCATACAGTTGTAAAATAATTAACTAACTGTGTAAAATGTTGGGATTTACTCTAACCTCCTACATTAGGACAGTGTTTTCATGCTCTCGTTCACTCACTCTCTGTGCTTTCTCTCCTCACAGGTTTCTATGGATCATCGTTATATCTGGACGCTGGTCGTGCCTCTAACGTAGTTGTGACATATGCAAGAGTAATTTCCCTGGTTATCTTGATCGTGACAGTGAGCGTGAACTGTCGGGGAGAGACAGTCACGTATCTCGCTGACTCTCGAGAGACTGTCGGGTGTGTATCTCCGGCGAGAGTCCTGCACGGTGACATGTCGCTGTGTTGGGCTGCTGTTTCAGTAGTATCAAAAGGGGATGGCCAGTCTTCACAAATCATGTGCCAACATGCGTTAGCGGTACTTCCGGTGTCCGATGTACGATGATGGGGTAAGATACTCTCACCAAACTCCTGTCGTGTAAACCAGTAGCATATCTGACCTGTAACATTGGATTCAGAATAGATTTTGTCCGTTAGTACTTTTCATAATTTGGCTTACATTACAGTCATTTAGCAGACGCTTTTATCCAAAGCGACTTACAATTCAGAGTCTATCACATTTCTACACCGTAGGCACAACTACGGGAGCAATTTTTGGGGTTAAGTGTCTTGCTCAAGGACACATCGACATGCGACTAGCAGAGCCGGAGCAGGGGTTCGAACCGCCGACCCTCTGATTGAAAGACGGCCCTGCTATCCACTTAGCCACAATCGCCCACCCACCTAGCCATAATCGCCCACGGCTTAGTATGTTTGGTGCCACCATGATGGTTTTAGGATTACCAAATCCCTCCTTGAATATCAAATTGTTAGCATTGATTATTTACTGAGAGTTAAGTACAGTACAACTTAGAGAGCTTTGCTTATAGGAGGGATACTTTGAAATATAGTATTTATAATCACACAGTTGTAAAATAATTAACTAACTGTGTCAAATGTTGGGATTTACTCTAACCTCCTACATTAGGACAGTGTTTTCATGCTCTCGTTCACTCACTCTCTGTGCTTTCTCTCCTCACAGGTTTCTATGGATCATCGTTATATCTGGACGCTGGTCGTGCCTCTAACGTAGTTGTGACATATGCAAGAGTAATTTCCCTGGTTATCTTGATCGTGACAGTGAGCGTGAACTGTCGGGGAGAGACAGTCACGTATCTCGCTGACTCTCGAGAGACTGTCGGGTGTGTATCTCCGGCGAGAGTCCTGCACGGTGACATGTCGCTGTGTTGGGCTGCTGTTTCAGTAGTATCAAAAGGGGATGGCCAGTCTTCAAATCATGTGCCAACATGCGTTAGCGGTACTTCCGGTGTCCGATGTACGATGATGGGGTAAGATACTCTCACCAAACTCCTGTCGTGTAAACCAGTAGCATATCTGACCTGTAACATTGGATTCAGAATAGATTTTGTCCGTTAGTACTTTTCATAATTTGGCTTACATTACAGTCATTTAGCAGACGCTTTTATCCAAAGCGACTTACAATTCAGAGTCTATCACATTTCTACACCGTAGGCACAACTACGGGAGCAATTTTTGGGGTTAAGTGTCTTGCTCAAGGACACATCGACATGCGACTAGCAGAGCCGGAGCAGGGGTTCGAACCGCCGACCCTCTGATTGAAAGACGGCCCTGCTATCCACTTAGCCACAATCGCCCACCCACCTAGCCATGATCGCCCACGGCTTAGTATGTTTGGTGCCACCATGATGGTTTTAGGATTACCAAATCCCTCCTTGAATATCAAATTGTTAGCATTGATTATTTACTGAGAGTTAAGTACAGTACAACTTAGAGAGCTTTGCTTATAGGAGGGATATTTTGAAATATAGTATTTATAATCACACAGTTGTAAAATAATTAACTAACTGTGTAAAATGTTGGGATTTACTCTAACCTCCTACATTAGGACAGTGTTTTCATGCTCTCGTTCACTCACTCTCTGTGCTTTCTCTCCTCACAGGTTTCTATGGATCATCGTTATATCTGGACGCTGGTCGTGCCTCTAACGTAGTTGTGACATATGCAAGAGTAATTTCCCTGGTTATCTTGATCGTGACAGTGAGCGTGAACTGTCGGGGAGAGACAGTCACGTATCTCGCTGACTCTCGAGAGACTGTCGGGTGTGTATCTCCGGCGAGAGTCCTGCACGGTGACATGTCGCTGTGTTGGGCTGCTGTTTCAGTAGTATCAAAAGGGGATGGCCAGTCTTCAAATCATGTGCCAACATGCGTTAGCGGTACTTCCGGTGTCCGATGTACGATGATGGGGTAAGATACTCTCACCAAACTCCTGTCGTGTAAACCAGTAGCATATCTGACCTGTAACATTGGATTCAGAATAGATTTTGTCCGTTAGTACTTTTCATAATTTGGCTTACATTACAGTCATTTAGCAGACGCTTTTATCCAAAGCGACTTACAATTCAGAGTCTATCACATTTCTACACCGTAGGCACAACTACGGGAGCAATTTTTGGGGTTAAGTGTCTTGCTCAAGGACACATCGACATGCGACTAGCAGAGCCGGAGCAGGGGTTCGAACCGCCGACCCTCTGATTGAAAGACGGCCCTGCTATCCACTTAGCCACAATCGCCCACCCACCTAGCCATAATCGCCCACGGCTTAGTATGTTTGGTGCCACCATGATGGTTTTAGGATTACCAAATCCCTCCTTGAATATCAAATTGTTAGCATTGATTATTTACTGAGAGTTAAGTACAGTACAACTTAGAGAGCTTTGCTTATAGGAGGGATATTTTGAAATATAGTATTTATACTCATACAGTTGTAAAATAATTAACTAACTGTGTAAAATGTTGGGATTTACTCTAACCTCCTACATTAGGACAGTGTTTTCATGCTCTCGTTCACTCACTCTGTGCTTTCTCTCCTCACAGGTTTCTATGGATCATCGTTATATCTGGACGCTGGTCGTGCCTCTAACGTAGTTGTGACATATGCAAGAGTAATTTCCCTGGTTATCTTGATCGTGACAGTGAGCGTGAACTGTCGGGGAGAGACAGTCACGTATCTCGCTGACTCTCGAGAGACTGTCGGGTGTGTATCTCCGGCGAGAGTCCTGCACGGTGACATGTCGCTGTGTTGGGCTGCTGTTTCAGTAGTATCAAAAGGGGATGGCCAGTCTTCAAATCATGTGCCAACATGCGTTAGCGGTACTTCCGGTGTCCGATGTACGATGATGGGGTAAGATACTCTCACCAAACTCCTGTCGTGTAAACCAGTAGCATATCTGACCTGTAACATTGGATTCAGAATAGATTTTGTCCGTTAGTACTTTTCATAATTTGGCTTACATTACAGTCATTTAGCAGACGCTTTTATCCAAAGCGACTTACAATTCAGAGTCTATCACATTTCTACACCGTAGGCACAACTACGGGAGCAATTTCTGGGGTTAAGTGTCTTGCTCAAGGACACATCGACATGCGACTAGCAGAGCCGGAGCAGGGGTTCGAACCGCCGACCCTCTGATTGAAAGACGGCCCTGCTATCCACTTAGCCACAATCGCCCACCCACTTAGCCATAATCGCCCACGGCTTAGTATGTTTGGTGCCACCATGATGGTTTTAGGATTACCAAATCCCTCCTTGAATATCAAATTGTTAGCATTGATTATTTACTGAGAGTTAAGTACAGTACAACTTAGAGAGCTTTGCTTATAGGAGGGATATTTTGAAATATAGTATTTATACTCATACAGTTGTAAAATAATTAACTAACTGTGTAAAATGTTGGGATTTACTCTAACCTCCTACATTAGGACAGTGTTTTCATGCTCTCGTTCACTCACTCTCTGTGCTTTCTCTCCTCACAGGTTTCTATGGATCATCGTTATATCTGGACGCTGGTCGTGCCTCTAACGTAGTTGTGACATATGCAAGAGTAATTTCCCTGGTTATCTTGATCGTGACAGTGAGCGTGAACTGTCGGGGAGAGACAATCACGTATCTCGCTGACTCTCGAGAGACTGTCGGGTGTGTATCTCCGGCGAGAGTCCTGCACGGTGACATGTCGCTGTGTTGGGCTGCTGTTTCAGTAGTATCAAAAGGGGATGGCCAGTCTTCAAATCATGTGCCAACATGCGTTAGCGGTACTTCCGGTGTCCGATGTACGATGATGGGGTAAGATACTCTCACCAAACTCCTGTCGTGTAAACCAGTAGCATATCTGACCTGTAACATTGGATTCAGAATAGATTTTGTCCGTTAGTACTTTTCATAATTTGGCTTAGTATGTTTGGTGCCACCATGATGGTTTTAGGATTACCAAATCCCTCCTTGAATATCAAATTGTTAGCATTGATTATTTACTGAGAGTTAAGTACAGTACAACTTAGAGAGCTTTGCTTATAGGAGGGATATTTTGAAATATAGTATTTATACTCATACAGTTGTAAAATAATTAACTAACTGTGTAAAATGTTGGGATTTACTCTAACCTCCTACATTAGGACAGTGTTTTCATGCTCTCGTTCACTCACTCTGTGCTTTCTCTCCTCACAGGTTTCTATGGATCATCGTTATATCTGGACGCTGGTCGTGCCTCTAACGTAGTTGTGACATATGCAAGAGTAATTTCCCTGGTTATCTTGATCGTGACAGTGAGCGTGAACTGTCGGGGAGAGACAGTCACGTATCTCGCTGACTCTCGAGAGACTGTCGGGTGTGTATCTCCGGCGAGAGTCCTGCACGGTGACATGTCGCTGTGTTGGGCTGCTGTTTCAGTAGTATCAAAAGGGGATGGCCAGTCTTCAAATCATGTGCCAACATGCGTTAGCGGTACTTCCGGTGTCCGATGTACGATGATGGGGTAAGATACTCTCACCAAACTCCTGTCGTGTAAACCAGTAGCATATCTGACCTGTAACATTGGATTCAGAATAGATTTTGTCCGTTAGTACTTTTCATAATTTGGCTTACATTACAGTCATTTAGCAGACGCTTTTATCCAAAGCGACTTACAATTCAGAGTCTATCACATTTCTACACCGTAGGCACAACTACGGGAGCAATTTCTGGGGTTAAGTGTCTTGCTCAAGGACACATCGACATGCGACTAGCAGAGCCGGAGCAGGGGTTCGAACCGCCGACCCTCTGATTGAAAGACGGCCCTGCTATCCACTTAGCCACAATCGCCCACCCACCTAGCCATAATCGCCCACGGCTTAGTATGTTTGGTGCCACCATGATGGTTTTAGGATTACCAAATCCCTCCTTGAATATCAAATTGTTAGCATTGATTATTTACTGAGAGTTAAGTACAGTACAACTTAGAGAGCTTTGCTTATAGGAGGGATATTTTGAAATATAGTATTTATACTCATACAGTTGTAAAATAATTAACTAACTGTGTAAAATGTTGGGATTTACTCTAACCTCCTACATTAGGACAGTGTTTTCATGCTCTCGTTCACTCACTCTCTGTGCTTTCTCTCCTCACAGGTTTCTATGGATCATCGTTATATCTGGACGCTGGTCGTGCCTCTAACGTAGTTGTGACATATGCAAGAGTAATTTCCCTGGTTATCTTGATCGTGACAGTGAGCGTGAACTGTCGGGGAGAGACAATCACGTATCTCGCTGACTCTCGAGAGACTGTCGGGTGTGTATCTCCGGCGAGAGTCCTGCACGGTGACATGTCGCTGTGTTGGGCTGCTGTTTCAGTAGTATCAAAAGGGGATGGCCAGTCTTCAAATCATGTGCCAACATGCGTTAGCGGTACTTCCGGTGTCCGATGTACGATGATGGGGTAAGATACTCTCACCAAACTCCTGTCGTGTAAACCAGTAGCATATCTGACCTGTAACATTGGATTCAGAATAGATTTTGTCCGTTAGTACTTTTCATAATTTGGCTTAGTATGTTTGGTGCCACCATGATGGTTTTAGGATTACCAAATCCCTCCTTGAATATCAAATTGTTAGCATTGATTATTTACTGAGAGTTAAGTACAGTACAACTTAGAGAGCTTTGCTTATAGGAGGGATATTTTGAAATATAGTATTTATACTCATACAGTTGTAAAATAATTAACTAACTGTGTAAAATGTTGGGATTTACTCTAACCTCCTACATTAGGACAGTGTTTTCATGCTCTCGTTCACTCACTCTCTGTGCTTTCTCTCCTCACAGGTTTCTATGGATCATCGTTATATCTGGACGCTGGTCGTGCCTCTAACGTAGTTGTGACATATGCAAGAGTAATTTCCCTGGTTATCTTGATCGTGACAGTGAGCGTGAACTGTCGGGGAGAGACAGTCACGTATCTCGCTGACTCTCGAGAGACTGTCGGGTGTGTATCTCCGGCGAGAGTCCTGCACGGTGACATGTCGCTGTGTTGGGCTGCTGTTTCAGTAGTATCAAAAGGGGATGGCCAGTCTTCAAATCATGTGCCAACATGCGTTAGCGGTACTTCCGGTGTCCGATGTACGATGATGGGGTAAGATACTCTCACCAAACTCCTGTCGTGTAAACCAGTAGCATATCTGACCTGTAACATTGGATTCAGAATAGATTTTGTCCGTTAGTACTTTTCATAATTTGGCTTACATTACAGTCATTTAGCAGACGCTTTTATCCAAAGCGACTTACAATTCAGAGTCTATCACATTTCTACACCGTAGGCACAACTACGGGAGCAATTTTTGGGGTTAAGTGTCTTGCTCAAGGACACATCGACATGCGACTAGCAGAGCCGGAGCAGGGGTTCGAACCGCCGACCCTCTGATTGAAAGACGGCCCTGCTATCCACTTAGCCACAATCGCCCACCCACTTAGCCATAATCGCCCACGGCTTAGTATGTTTGGTGCCACCATGATGGTTTTAGGATTACCAAATCCCTCCTTGAATATCAAATTGTTAGCATTGATTATTTACTGAGAGTTAAGTACAGTACAACTTAGAGAGCTTTGCTTATAGGAGGGATATTTTGAAATATAGTATTTATACTCATACAGTTGTAAAATAATTAACTAACTGTGTAAAATGTTGGGATTTACTCTAACCTCCTACATTAGGACAGTGTTTTCATGCTCTCGTTCACTCACTCTCTGTGCTTTCTCTCCTCACAGGTTTCTATGGATCATCGTTATATCTGGACGCTGGTCGTGCCTCTAACGTAGTTGTGACATATGCAAGAGTAATTTCCCTGGTTATCTTGATCGTGACAGTGAGCGTGAACTGTCGGGGAGAGACAGTCACGTATCTCGCTGACTCTCGAGAGACTGTCGGGTGTGTATCTCCGGCGAGAGTCCTGCACGGTGACATGTCGCTGTGTTGGGCTGCTGTTTCAGTAGTATCAAAAGGGGATGGCCAGTCTTCAAATCATGTGCCAACATGCGTTAGCGGTACTTCCGGTGTCCGATGTACGATGATGGGGTAAGATACTCTCACCAAACTCCTGTCGTGTAAACCAGTAGCATATCTGACCTGTAACATTGGATTCAGAATAGATTTTGTCCGTTAGTACTTTTCATAATTTGGCTTAGTATGTTTGGTGCCACCATGATGGTTTTAGGATTACCAAATCCCTCCTTGAATATCAAATTGTTAGCATTGATTATTTACTGAGAGTTAAGTACAGTACAACTTAGAGAGCTTTGCTTATAGGAGGGATATTTTGAAATATAGTATTTATACTCATACAGTTGTAAAATAATTAACTAACTGTGTAAAATGTTGGGATTTACTCTAACCTCCTACATTAGGACAGTGTTTTCATGCTCTCGTTCACTCACTCTGTGCTTTCTCTCCTCACAGGTTTCTATGGATCATCGTTATATCTGGACGCTGGTCGTGCCTCTAACGTAGTTGTGACATATGCAAGAGTAATTTCCCTGGTTATCTTGATCGTGACAGTGAGCGTGAACTGTCGGGGAGAGACAGTCACGTATCTCGCTGACTCTCGAGAGACTGTCGGGTGTGTATCTCCGGCGAGAGTCCTGCACGGTGACATGTCGCTGTGTTGGGCTGCTGTTTCAGTAGTATCAAAAGGGGATGGCCAGTCTTCAAATCATGTGCCAACATGCGTTAGCGGTACTTCCGGTGTCCGATGTACGATGATGGGGTAAGATACTCTCACCAAACTCCTGTCGTGTAAACCAGTAGCATATCTGACCTGTAACATTGGATTCAGAATAGATTTTGTCCGTTAGTACTTTTCATAATTTGGCTTACATTACAGTCATTTAGCAGACGCTTTTATCCAAAGCGACTTACAATTCAGAGTCTATCACATTTCTACACCGTAGGCACAACTACGGGAGCAATTTCTGGGGTTAAGTGTCTTGCTCAAGGACACATCGACATGCGACTAGCAGAGCCGGAGCAGGGGTTCGAACCGCCGACCCTCTGATTGAAAGACGGCCCTGCTATCCACTTAGCCACAATCGCCCACCCACCTAGCCATAATCGCCCACGGCTTAGTATGTTTGGTGCCACCATGATGGTTTTAGGATTACCAAATCCCTCCTTGAATATCAAATTGTTAGCATTGATTATTTACTGAGAGTTAAGTACAGTACAACTTAGAGAGCTTTGCTTATAGGAGGGATATTTTGAAATATAGTATTTATACTCATACAGTTGTAAAATAATTAACTAACTGTGTAAAATGTTGGGATTTACTCTAACCTCCTACATTAGGACAGTGTTTTCATGCTCTCGTTCACTCACTCTCTGTGCTTTCTCTCCTCACAGGTTTCTATGGATCATCGTTATATCTGGACGCTGGTCGTGCCTCTAACGTAGTTGTGACATATGCAAGAGTAATTTCCCTGGTTATCTTGATCGTGACAGTGAGCGTGAACTGTCGGGGAGAGACAATCACGTATCTCGCTGACTCTCGAGAGACTGTCGGGTGTGTATCTCCGGCGAGAGTCCTGCACGGTGACATGTCGCTGTGTTGGGCTGCTGTTTCAGTAGTATCAAAAGGGGATGGCCAGTCTTCAAATCATGTGCCAACATGCGTTAGCGGTACTTCCGGTGTCCGATGTACGATGATGGGGTAAGATACTCTCACCAAACTCCTGTCGTGTAAACCAGTAGCATATCTGACCTGTAACATTGGATTCAGAATAGATTTTGTCCGTTAGTACTTTTCATAATTTGGCTTAGTATGTTTGGTGCCACCATGATGGTTTTAGGATTACCAAATCCCTCCTTGAATATCAAATTGTTAGCATTGATTATTTACTGAGAGTTAAGTACAGTACAACTTAGAGAGCTTTGCTTATAGGAGGGATATTTTGAAATATAGTATTTATACTCATACAGTTGTAAAATAATTAACTAACTGTGTAAAATGTTGGGATTTACTCTAACCTCCTACATTAGGACAGTGTTTTCATGCTCTCGTTCACTCACTCTCTGTGCTTTCTCTCCTCACAGGTTTCTATGGATCATCGTTATATCTGGACGCTGGTCGTGCCTCTAACGTAGTTGTGACATATGCAAGAGTAATTTCCCTGGTTATCTTGATCGTGACAGTGAGCGTGAACTGTCGGGGAGAGACAGTCACGTATCTCGCTGACTCTCGAGAGACTGTCGGGTGTGTATCTCCGGCGAGAGTCCTGCACGGTGACATGTCGCTGTGTTGGGCTGCTGTTTCAGTAGTATCAAAAGGGGATGGCCAGTCTTCAAATCATGTGCCAACATGCGTTAGCGGTACTTCCGGTGTCCGATGTACGATGATGGGGTAAGATACTCTCACCAAACTCCTGTCGTGTAAACCAGTAGCATATCTGACCTGTAACATTGGATTCAGAATAGATTTTGTCCGTTAGTACTTTTCATAATTTGGCTTACATTACAGTCATTTAGCAGACGCTTTTATCCAAAGCGACTTACAATTCAGAGTCTATCACATTTCTACACCGTAGGCACAACTACGGGAGCAATTTTTGGGGTTAAGTGTCTTGCTCAAGGACACATCGACATGCGACTAGCAGAGCCGGAGCAGGGGTTCGAACCGCCGACCCTCTGATTGAAAGACGGCCCTGCTATCCACTTAGCCACAATCGCCCACCCACTTAGCCATAATCGCCCACGGCTTAGTATGTTTGGTGCCACCATGATGGTTTTAGGATTACCAAATCCCTCCTTGAATATCAAATTGTTAGCATTGATTATTTACTGAGAGTTAAGTACAGTACAACTTAGAGAGCTTTGCTTATAGGAGGGATATTTTGAAATATAGTATTTATACTCATACAGTTGTAAAATAATTAACTAACTGTGTAAAATGTTGGGATTTACTCTAACCTCCTACATTAGGACTGTTTTCATGCTCTCGTTCACTCACTCTGTGCTTTCTCTCCTCACAGGTTTCTATGGATCATCGTTATATCTGGACGCTGGTCGTGCCTCTAACGTAGTTGTGACATATGCAAGAGTAATTTCCCTGGTTATCTTGATCGTGACAGTGAGCGTGAACTGTCGGGGAGAGACAATCACGTATCTCGCTGACTCTCGAGAGACTGTCGGGTGTGTATCTCCGGCGAGAGTCCTGCACGGTGACATGTCGCTGTGTTGGGCTGCTGTTTCAGTAGTATCAAAAGGGGATGGCCAGTCTTCAAATCATGTGCCAACATGCGTTAGCGGTACTTCCGGTGTCCGATGTACGATGATGGGGTAAGATACTCTCACCAAACTCCTGTCGTGTAAACCAGTAGCATATCTGACCTGTAACATTGGATTCAGAATAGATTTTGTCCGTTAGTACTTTTCATAATTTGGCTTACATTACAGTCATTTAGCAGACGCTTTTATCCAAAGCGACTTACAATTCAGAGTCTATCACATTTCTACACCGTAGGCACAACTACGGGAGCAATTTTTGGGGTTAAGTGTCTTGCTCAAGGACACATCGACATGCGACTAGCAGAGCCGGAGCAGGGGTTCGAACCGCCGACCCTCTGATTGAAAGACGGCCCTGCTATCCACTTAGCCACAATCGCCCACCCACCTAGCCATAATCGCCCACGGCTTAGTATGTTTGGTGCCACCATGATGGTTTTAGGATTACCAAATCCCTCCTTGAATATCAAATTGTTAGCATTGATTATTTACTGAGAGTTAAGTACAGTACAACTTAGAGAGCTTTGCTTATAGGAGGGATATTTTGAAATATAGTATTTATACTCATACAGTTGTAAAATAATTAACTAACTGTGTAAAATGTTGGGATTTACTCTAACCTCCTACATTAGGACAGTGTTTTCATGCTCTCGTTCACTCACTCTCTGTGCTTTCTCTCCTCACAGGTTTCTATGGATCATCGTTATATCTGGACGCTGGTCGTGCCTCTAACGTAGTTGTGACATATGCAAGAGTAATTTCCCTGGTTATCTTGATCGTGACAGTGAACTGTCGGGGAGAGACAGTCACGTATCTCGCTGACTCTCGAGAGACTGTCGGGTGTGTATCTCCGGCGAGAGTCCTGCACGGTGACATGTCGCTGTGTTGGGCTGCTGTTTCAGTAGTATCAAAAGGGGATGGCCAGTCTTCAAATCATGTGCCAACATGCGTTAGCGGTACTTCCGGTGTCCGATGTACGATGATGGGGTAAGATACTCTCACCAAACTCCTGTCGTGTAAACCAGTAGCATATCTGACCTGTAACATTGGATTCAGAATAGATTTTGTCCGTTAGTACTTTTCATAATTTGGCTTACATTACAGTCATTTAGCAGACGCTTTTATCCAAAGCGACTTACAATTCAGAGTCTATCACATTTCTACACCGTAGGCACAACTACGGGAGCAATTTTTGGGGTTAAGTGTCTTGCTCAAGGACACATCGACATGCGACTAGCAGAGCCGGAGCAGGGGTTCGAACCGCCGACCCTCTGATTGAAAGACGGCCCTGCTATCCACTTAGCCACAATCGCCCACCCACTTAGCCATAATCGCCCACGGCTTAGTATGTTTGGTGCCACCATGATGGTTTTAGGATTACCAAATCCCTCCTTGAATATCAAATTGTTAGCATTGATTATTTACTGAGAGTTAAGTACAGTACAACTTAGAGAGCTTTGCTTATAGGAGGGATATTTTGAAATATAGTATTTATACTCATACAGTTGTAAAATAATTAACTAACTGTGTAAAATGTTGGGATTTACTCTAACCTCCTACATTAGGACTGTTTTCATGCTCTCGTTCACTCACTCTGTGCTTTCTCTCCTCACAGGTTTCTATGGATCATCGTTATATCTGGACGCTGGTCGTGCCTCTAACGTAGTTGTGACATATGCAAGAGTAATTTCCCTGGTTATCTTGATCGTGACAGTGAGCGTGAACTGTCGGGGAGAGACAATCACGTATCTCGCTGACTCTCGAGAGACTGTCGGGTGTGTATCTCCGGCGAGAGTCCTGCACGGTGACATGTCGCTGTGTTGGGCTGCTGTTTCAGTAGTATCAAAAGGGGATGGCCAGTCTTCAAATCATGTGCCAACATGCGTTAGCGGTACTTCCGGTGTCCGATGTACGATGATGGGGTAAGATACTCTCACCAAACTCCTGTCGTGTAAACCAGTAGCATATCTGACCTGTAACATTGGATTCAGAATAGATTTTGTCCGTTAGTACTTTTCATAATTTGGCTTACATTACAGTCATTTAGCAGACGCTTTTATCCAAAGCGACTTACAATTCAGAGTCTATCACATTTCTACACCGTAGGCACAACTACGGGAGCAATTTTTGGGGTTAAGTGTCTTGCTCAAGGACACATCGACATGCGACTAGCAGAGCCGGAGCAGGGGTTCGAACCGCCGACCCTCTGATTGAAAGACGGCCCTGCTATCCACTTAGCCACAATCGCCCACCCACCTAGCCATAATCGCCCACGGCTTAGTATGTTTGGTGCCACCATGATGGTTTTAGGATTACCAAATCCCTCCTTGAATATCAAATTGTTAGCATTGATTATTTACTGAGAGTTAAGTACAGTACAACTTAGAGAGCTTTGCTTATAGGAGGGATATTTTGAAATATAGTATTTATACTCATACAGTTGTAAAATAATTAACTAACTGTGTAAAATGTTGGGATTTACTCTAACCTCCTACATTAGGACAGTGTTTTCATGCTCTCGTTCACTCACTCTCTGTGCTTTCTCTCCTCACAGGTTTCTATGGATCATCGTTATATCTGGACGCTGGTCGTGCCTCTAACGTAGTTGTGACATATGCAAGAGTAATTTCCCTGGTTATCTTGATCGTGACAGTGAACTGTCGGGGAGAGACAGTCACGTATCTCGCTGACTCTCGAGAGACTGTCGGGTGTGTATCTCCGGCGAGAGTCCTGCACGGTGACATGTCGCTGTGTTGGGCTGCTGTTTCAGTAGTATCAAAAGGGGATGGCCAGTCTTCAAATCATGTGCCAACATGCGTTAGCGGTACTTCCGGTGTCCGATGTACGATGATGGGGTAAGATACTCTCACCAAACTCCTGTCGTGTAAACCAGTAGCATATCTGACCTGTAACATTGGATTCAGAATAGATTTTGTCCGTTAGTACTTTTCATAATTTGGCTTACATTACAGTCATTTAGCAGACGCTTTTATCCAAAGCGACTTACAATTCAGAGTCTATCACATTTCTACACCGTAGGCACAACTACGGGAGCAATTTTTGGGGTTAAGTGTCTTGCTCAAGGACACATCGACATGCGACTAGCAGAGCCGGAGCAGGGGTTCGAACCGCCTACCCTCTGATTGAAAGACGGCCCTGCTATCCACTTAGCCACAATCGCCCACCCACTTAGCCATAATCGCCCACGGCTTAGTATGTTTGGTGCCACCATGATGGTTTTAGGATTACCAAATCCCTCCTTGAATATCAAATTGTTAGCATTGATTATTTACTGAGAGTTAAGTACAGTACAACTTAGAGAGCTTTGCTTATAGGAGGGATACTTTGAAATATAGTATTTATAATCACACAGTTGTAAAATAATTAACTAACTGTGTAAATTGTTGGGATTTACTCTAACCTCCTACATTAGGACAGTGTTTTCATGCTCTCGTTCACTCACTCTCTGTGCTTTCTCTCCTCACAGGTTTCTATGGATCATCGTTATATCTGGACGCTGGTCGTGCCTCTAACGTAGTTGTGACATATGCAAGAGTAATTTCCCTGGTTATCTTGATCGTGACAGTGAGCGTGAACTGTCGGGGAGAGACAGTCATGTATCTCGCTGACTCTCGAGAGACTGTCGGGTGTGTATCTCCGGCGAGAGTCCTGCACGGTGACATGTCGCTGTGTTGGGCTGCTGTTTCAGTAGTATCAAAAGGGGATGGCCAGTCTTCAAATCATGTGCCAACATGCGTTAGCGGTACTTCCGGTGTCCGATGTACGATGATGGGGTAAGATACTCTCACCAAACTCCTGTCGTGTAAACCAGTAGCATATCTGACCTGTAACATTGGATTCAGAATAGATTTTGTCCGTTAGTACTTTTAATAATTTGGCTTAGTATGTTTGGTGCCACCATGATGGTTTTAGGATTACCAAATCCCTCCTTGAATATCAAATTGTTAGCATTGATTATTTACTGAGAGTTAAGTACAGTACAACTTAGAGAGCTTTGCTTATAGGAGGGATACTTTGAAATATAGTATTTATAATCATACAGTTGTAAAATAATTAACTAACTGTGTAAAATGTTGGGATTTACTCTAACCTCCTACATTAGGACAGTGTTTTCATGCTCTCGTTCACTCACTCTCTGTGCTTTCTCTCCTCACAGGTTTCTATGGATCATCGTTATATCTGGACGCTGGTCGTGCCTCTATCGTAGTTGTGACATATGCAAGAGTAATTTCCCTGGTTATCTTGATCGTGACAGTGAGCGTGAACTGTCGGGGAGAGACAGTCACGTATCTCGCTGACTCTCGAGAGACTGTCGGGTGTGTATCTCCGGCGAGAGTCCTGCACGGTGACATGTCGCTGTGTTGGGCTGCTGTTTCAGTAGTATCAAAAGGGGATGGCCAGTCTTCAAATCATGTGCCAACATGCGTTAGCGGTACTTCCGGTGTCCGATGTACGATGATGGGGTAAGATACTCTCACCAAACTCCTGTCGTGTAAACCAGTAGCATATCTGACCTGTAACATTGGATTCAGAATAGATTTTGTCCGTTAGTACTTTTCATAATTTGGCTTACATTACAGTCATTTAGCAGACGCTTTTATCCAAAGCGACTTACAATTCAGAGTCTATCACATTTCTACACCGTAGGCACAACTACGGGAGCAATTTTTGGGGTTAAGTGTCTTGCTCAAGGACACATCGACATGCGACTAGCAGAGCCGGAGCAGGGGTTCGAACCGCCGACCCTCTGATTGAAAGACGGCCCTGCTATCCACTTAGCCACAATCGCCCACCCACCTAGCCATGATCGCCCACGGCTTAGTATGTTTGGTGCCACCATGATGGTTTTAGGATTACCAAATCCCTCCTTGAATATCAAATTGTTAGCATTGATTATTTACTGAGAGTTAAGTACAGTACAACTTAGAGAGCTTTGCTTATAGGAGGGATATTTTGAAATATAGTATTTATAATCACACAGTTGTAAAATAATTAACTAACTGTGTAAAATGTTGGGATTTACTCTAACCTCCTACATTAGGACAGTGTTTTCATGCTCTCGTTCACTCACTCTCTGTGCTTTCTCTCCTCACAGGTTTCTATGGATCATCGTTATATCTGGACGCTGGTCGTGCCTCTAACGTAGTTGTGACATATGCAAGAGTAATTTCCCTGGTTATCTTGATCGTGACAGTGAGCGTGAACTGTCGGGGAGAGACAGTCACGTATCTCGCTGACTCTCGAGAGACTGTCGGGTGTGTATCTCCGGCGAGAGTCCTGCACGGTGACATGTCGCTGTGTTGGGCTGCTGTTTCAGTAGTATCAAAAGGGGATGGCCAGTCTTCAAATCATGTGCCAACATGCGTTAGCGGTACTTCCGGTGTCCGATGTACGATGATGGGGTAAGATACTCTCACCAAACTCCTGTCGTGTAAACCAGTAGCATATCTGACCTGTAACATTGGATTCAGAATAGATTTTGTCCGTTAGTACTTTTCATAATTTGGCTTACATTACAGTCATTTAGCAGACGCTTTTATCCAAAGCGACTTACAATTCAGAGTCTATCACATTTCTACACCGTAGGCACAACTACGGGAGCAATTTTTGGGGTTAAGTGTCTTGCTCAAGGACACATCGACATGCGACTAGCAGAGCCGGAGCAGGGGTTCGAACCGCCGACCCTCTGATTGAAAGACGGCCCTGCTATCCACTTAGCCACAATCGCCCACCCACCTAGCCATAATCGCCCACGGCTTAGTATGTTTGGTGCCACCATGATGGTTTTAGGATTACCAAATCCCTCCTTGAATATCAAATTGTTAGCATTGATTATTTACTGAGAGTTAAGTACAGTACAACTTAGAGAGCTTTGCTTATAGGAGGGATATTTTGAAATATAGTATTTATACTCATACAGTTGTAAAATAATTAACTAACTGTGTAAAATGTTGGGATTTACTCTAACCTCCTACATTAGGACAGTGTTTTCATGCTCTCGTTCACTCACTCTCTGTGCTTTCTCTCCTCACAGGTTTCTATGGATCATCGTTATATCTGGACGCTGGTCGTGCCTCTAACGTAGTTGTGACATATGCAAGAGTAATTTCCCTGGTTATCTTGATCGTGACAGTGAGCGTGAACTGTCGGGGAGAGACAGTCACGTATCTCGCTGACTCTCGAGAGACTGTCGGGTGTGTATCTCCGGCGAGAGTCCTGCACGGTGACATGTCGCTGTGTTGGGCTGCTGTTTCAGTAGTATCAAAAGGGGATGGCCAGTCTTCAAATCATGTGCCAACATGCGTTAGCGGTACTTCCGGTGTCCGATGTACGATGATGGGGTAAGATACTCTCACCAAACTCCTGTCGTGTAAACCAGTAGCATATCTGACCTGTAACATTGGATTCAGAATAGATTTTGTCCGTTAGTACTTTTCATAATTTGGCTTACATTACAGTCATTTAGCAGACACTTTTATCCAAAGCGACTTACAATTCAGAGTCTATCACATTTCTACACTGTAGGCACAACTACGGGAGCAATTTTTGGGGTTAAGTGTCTTGCTCAAGGACACATCGACATGCGACTAGCAGAGCCGGAGCAGGGGTTCGAACCGCCGACCCTCTGATTGAAAGACGGCCCTGCTATCCACTTAGCCACAATCGCCCACCCACTTAGCCATAATCGCCCACGGCTTAGTATGTTTGGTGCCACCATGATGGTTTTAGGATTACCAAATCCCTCCTTGAATATCAAATTGTTAGCATTGATTATTTACTGAGAGTTAAGTACAGTACAACTTAGAGAGCTTTGCTTATAGGAGGGATATTTTGAAATATAGTATTTATACTCATACAGTTGTAAAATAATTAACTAACTGTGTAAAATGTTGGGATTTACTCTAACCTCCTACATTAGGACAGTGTTTTCATGCTCTCGTTCACTCACTCTCTGTGCTTTCTCTCCTCACAGGTTTCTATGGATCATCGTTATATCTGGACGCTGGTCGTGCCTCTAACGTAGTTGTGACATATGCAAGAGTAATTTCCCTGGTTATCTTGATCGTGACAGTGAGCGTGAACTGTCGGGGAGAGACAGTCACGTATCTCGCTGACTCTCGAGAGACTGTCGGGTGTGTATCTCCGGCGAGAGTCCTGCACGGTGACATGTCGCTGTGTTGGGCTGCTGTTTCAGTAGTATCAAAAGGGGATGGCCAGTCTTCAAATCATGTGCCAACATGCGTTAGCGGTACTTCCGGTGTCCGATGTACGATGATGGGGTAAGATACTCTCACCAAACTCCTGTCGTGTAAACCAGTAGCATATCTGACCTGTAACATTGGATTCAGAATAGATTTTGTCCGTTAGTACTTTTCATAATTTGGCTTACATTACAGTCATTTAGCAGACGCTTTTATCCAAAGCGACTTACAATTCAGAGTCTATCACATTTCTACACCGTAGGCACAACTACGGGAGCAATTTTTGGGGTTAAGTGTCTTGCTCAAGGACACATCGACATGCGACTAGCAGAGCCGGAGCAGGGGTTCGAACCGCCGACCCTCTGATTGAAAGACGGCCCTGCTATCCACTTAGCCACAATCGCCCACCCACCTAGCCATAATCGCCCACGGCTTAGTATGTTTGGTGCCACCATGATGGTTTTAGGATTACCAAATCCCTCCTTGAATATCAAATTGTTAGCATTGATTATTTACTGAGAGTTAAGTACAGTACAACTTAGAGAGCTTTGCTTATAGGAGGGATATTTTGAAATATAGTATTTATACTCATACAGTTGTAAAATAATTAACTAACTGTGTAAAATGTTGGGATTTACTCTAACCTCCTACATTAGGACAGTGTTTTCATGCTCTCGTTCACTCACTCTCTGTGCTTTCTCTCCTCACAGGTTTCTATGGATCATCGTTATATCTGGACGCTGGTCGTGCCTCTAACGTAGTTGTGACATATGCAAGAGTAATTTCCCTGGTTATCTTGATCGTGACAGTGAGCGTGAACTGTCGGGGAGAGACAGTCACGTATCTCGCTGACTCTCGAGAGACTGTCGGGTGTGTATCTCCGGCGAGAGTCCTGCACGGTGACATGTCGCTGTGTTGGGCTGCTGTTTCAGTAGTATCAAAAGGGGATGGCCAGTCTTCAAATCATGTGCCAACATGCGTTAGCGGTACTTCCGGTGTCCGATGTACGATGATGGGGTAAGATACTCTCACCAAACTCCTGTCGTGTAAACCAGTAGCATATCTGACCTGTAACATTGGATTCAGAATAGATTTTGTCCGTTAGTACTTTTCATAATTTGGCTTACATTACAGTCATTTAGCAGACGCTTTTATCCAAAGCGACTTACAATTCAGAGTCTATCACATTTCTACACCGTAGGCACAACTACGGGAGCAATTTTTGGGGTTAAGTGTCTTGCTCAAGGACACATCGACATGCGACTAGCAGAGCCGGAGCAGGGGTTCGAACCGCCGACCCTCTGATTGAAAGACGGCCCTGCTATCCACTTAGCCACAATCGCCCACCCACCTAGCCATAATCGCCCACGGCTTAGTATGTTTGGTGCCACCATGATGGTTTTAGGATTACCAAATCCCTCCTTGAATATCAAATTGTTAGCATTGATTATTTACTGAGAGTTAAGTACAGTACAACTTAGAGAGCTTTGCTTATAGGAGGGATATTTTGAAATATAGTATTTATAATCACACAGTTGTAAAATAATTAACTAACTGTGTAAAATGTTGGGATTTACTCTAACCTCCTACATTAGGACAGTGTTTTCATGCTCTCGTTCACTCACTCTCTGTGCTTTCTCTCCTCACAGGTTTCTATGGATCATCGTTATATCTGGACGCTGGTCGTGCCTCTAACGTAGTTGTGACATATGCAAGAGTAATTTCCCTGGTTATCTTGATCGTGACAGTGAGCGTGAACTGTCGGGGAGAGACAGTCACGTATCTCGCTGACTCTCGAGAGACTGTCGGGTGTGTATCTCCGGCGAGAGTCCTGCACGGTGACATGTCGCTGTGTTGGGCTGCTGTTTCAGTAGTATCAAAAGGGGATGGCCAGTCTTCAAATCATGTGCCAACATGCGTTAGCGGTACTTCCGGTGTCCGATGTACGATGATGGGGTAAGATACTCTCACCAAACTCCTGTCGTGTAAACCAGTAGCATATCTGACCTGTAACATTGGATTCAGAATAGATTTTGTCCGTTAGTACTTTTCATAATTTGGCTTACATTACAGTCATTTAGCAGACGCTTTTATCCAAAGCGACTTACAATTCAGAGTCTATCACATTTCTACACCGTAGGCACAACTACAGGAGCAATTTTTGGGGTTAAGTGTCTTGCTCAAGGACACATCGACATGCGACTAGCAGAGCCGGAGCAGGGGTTCGAACCGCCGACCCTCTGATTGAAAGACGGCCCTGCTATCCACTTAGCCACAATCGCCCACCCACTTAGCCATAATCGCCCACGGCTTAGTATGTTTGGTGCCACCATGATGGTTTTAGGATTACCAAATCCCTCCTTGAATATCAAATTGTTAGCATTGATTATTTACTGAGAGTTAAGTACAGTACAACTTAGAGAGCTTTGCTTATAGGAGGGATATTTTGAAATATAGTATTTATAATCACACAGTTGTAAAATAATTAACTAACTGTGTAAAATGTTGGGATTTACTCTAACCTCCTACATTAGGACAGTGTTTTCATGCTCTCGTTCACTCACTCTCTGTGCTTTCTCTCCTCACAGGTTTCTATGGATCATCGTTATATCTGGACGCTGGTCGTGCCTCTAACGTAGTTGTGACATATGCAAGAGTAATTTCCCTGGTTATCTTGATCGTGACAGTGAGCGTGAACTGTCGGGGAGAGACAGTCACGTATCTCGCTGACTCTCGAGAGACTGTCGGGTGTGTATCTCCGGCGAGAGTCCTGCACGGTGACATGTCGCTGTGTTGGGCTGCTGTTTCAGTAGTATCAAAAGGGGATGGCCAGTCTTCAAATCATGTGCCAACATGCGTTAGCGGTACTTCCGGTGTCCGATGTACGATGATGGGGTAAGATACTCTCACCAAACTCCTGTCGTGTAAACCAGTAGCATATCTGACCTGTAACATTGGATTCAGAATAGATTTTGTCCGTTAGTACTTTTCATAATTTGGCTTACATTACAGTCATTTAGCAGACGCTTTTATCCAAAGCGACTTACAATTCAGAGTCTATCACATTTCTACACCGTAGGCACAACTACGGGAGCAATTTTTGGGGTTAAGTGTCTTGCTCAAGGACACATCGACATGCGACTAGCAGAGCCGGAGCAGGGGTTCGAACCGCCGACCCTCTGATTGAAAGACGGCCCTGCTATCCACTTAGCCACAATCGCCCACCCACTTAGCCATAATCGCCCACGGCTTAGTATGTTTGGTGCCACCATGATGGTTTTAGGATTACCAAATCCCTCCTTGAATATCAAATTGTTAGCATTGATTATTTACTGAGAGTTAAGTACAGTACAACTTAGAGAGCTTTGCTTATAGGAGGGATACTTTGAAATATAGTATTTATAATCATACAGTTGTAAAATAATTAACTAACTGTGTAAAATGTTGGGATTTACTCTAACCTCCTACATTAGGACAGTGTTTTCATGCTCTCGTTCACTCACTCTCTGTGCTTTCTCTCCTCACAGGTTTCTATGGATCATCGTTATATCTGGACGCTGGTCGTGCCTCTATCGTAGTTGTGACATATGCAAGAGTAATTTCCCTGGTTATCTTGATCGTGACAGTGAGCGTGAACTGTCGGGGAGAGACAGTCACGTATCTCGCTGACTCTCGAGAGACTGTCGGGTGTGTATCTCCGGCGAGAGTCCTGCACGGTGACATGTCGCTGTGTTGGGCTGCTGTTTCAGTAGTATCAAAAGGGGATGGCCAGTCTTCAAATCATGTGCCAACATGCGTTAGCGGTACTTCCGGTGTCCGATGTACGATGATGGGGTAAGATACTCTCACCAAACTCCTGTCGTGTAAACCAGTAGCATATCTGACCTGTAACATTGGATTCAGAATAGATTTTGTCCGTTAGTACTTTTCATAATTTGGCTTACATTACAGTCATTTAGCAGACGCTTTTATCCAAAGCGACTTACAATTCAGAGTCTATCACATTTCTACACCGTAGGCACAACTACGGGAGCAATTTTTGGGGTTAAGTGTCTTGCTCAAGGACACATCGACATGCGACTAGCAGAGCCGGAGCAGGGGTTCGAACCGCCGACCCTCTGATTGAAAGACGGCCCTGCTATCCACTTAGCCACAATCGCCCACCCACCTAGCCATGATCGCCCACGGCTTAGTATGTTTGGTGCCACCATGATGGTTTTAGGATTACCAAATCCCTCCTTGAATATCAAATTGTTAGCATTGATTATTTACTGAGAGTTAAGTACAGTACAACTTAGAGAGCTTTGCTTATAGGAGGGATATTTTGAAATATAGTATTTATAATCACACAGTTGTAAAATAATTAACTAACTGTGTAAAATGTTGGGATTTACTCTAACCTCCTACATTAGGACAGTGTTTTCATGCTCTCGTTCACTCACTCTCTGTGCTTTCTCTCCTCACAGGTTTCTATGGATCATCGTTATATCTGGACGCTGGTCGTGCCTCTAACGTAGTTGTGACATATGCAAGAGTAATTTCCCTGGTTATCTTGATCGTGACAGTGAGCGTGAACTGTCGGGGAGAGACAGTCACGTATCTCGCTGACTCTCGAGAGACTGTCGGGTGTGTATCTCCGGCGAGAGTCCTGCACGGTGACATGTCGCTGTGTTGGGCTGCTGTTTCAGTAGTATCAAAAGGGGATGGCCAGTCTTCAAATCATGTGCCAACATGCGTTAGCGGTACTTCCGGTGTCCGATGTACGATGATGGGGTAAGATACTCTCACCAAACTCCTGTCGTGTAAACCAGTAGCATATCTGACCTGTAACATTGGATTCAGAATAGATTTTGTCCGTTAGTACTTTTCATAATTTGGCTTACATTACAGTCATTTAGCAGACGCTTTTATCCAAAGCGACTTACAATTCAGAGTCTATCACATTTCTACACCGTAGGCACAACTACGGGAGCAATTTTTGGGGTTAAGTGTCTTGCTCAAGGACACATCGACATGCGACTAGCAGAGCCGGAGCAGGGGTTCGAACCGCCGACCCTCTGATTGAAAGACGGCCCTGCTATCCACTTAGCCACAATCGCCCACCCACCTAGCCATGATCGCCCACGGCTTAGTATGTTTGGTGCCACCATGATGGTTTTAGGATTACCAAATCCCTCCTTGAATATCAAATTGTTAGCATTGATTATTTACTGAGAGTTAAGTACAGTACAACTTAGAGAGCTTTGCTTATAGGAGGGATATTTTGAAATATAGTATTTATAATCACACAGTTGTAAAATAATTAACTAACTGTGTAAAATGTTGGGATTTACTCTAACCTCCTACATTAGGACAGTGTTTTCATGCTCTCGTTCACTCACTCTCTGTGCTTTCTCTCCTCACAGGTTTCTATGGATCATCGTTATATCTGGACGCTGGTCGTGCCTCTAACGTAGTTGTGACATATGCAAGAGTAATTTCCCTGGTTATCTTGATCGTGACAGTGAGCGTGAACTGTCGGGGAGAGACAGTCACGTATCTCGCTGACTCTCGAGAGACTGTCGGGTGTGTATCTCCGGCGAGAGTCCTGCACGGTGACATGTCGCTGTGTTGGGCTGCTGTTTCAGTAGTATCAAAAGGGGATGGCCAGTCTTCAAATCATGTGCCAACATGCGTTAGCGGTACTTCCGGTGTCCGATGTACGATGATGGGGTAAGATACTCTCACCAAACTCCTGTCGTGTAAACCAGTAGCATATCTGACCTGTAACATTGGATTCAGAATAGATTTTGTCCGTTAGTACTTTTCATAATTTGGCTTACATTACAGTCATTTAGCAGACGCTTTTATCCAAAGCGACTTACAATTCAGAGTCTATCACATTTCTACACCGTAGGCACAACTACGGGAGCAATTTTTGGGGTTAAGTGTCTTGCTCAAGGACACATCGACATGCGACTAGCAGAGCCGGAGCAGGGGTTCGAACCGCCGACCCTCTGATTGAAAGACGGCCCTGCTATCCACTTAGCCACAATCGCCCACCCACCTAGCCATAATCGCCCACGGCTTAGTATGTTTGGTGCCACCATGATGGTTTTAGGATTACCAAATCCCTCCTTGAATATCAAATTGTTAGCATTGATTATTTACTGAGAGTTAAGTACAGTACAACTTAGAGAGCTTTGCTTATAGGAGGGATATTTTGAAATATAGTATTTATACTCATACAGTTGTAAAATAATTAACTAACTGTGTAAAATGTTGGGATTTACTCTAACCTCCTACATTAGGACAGTGTTTTCATGCTCTCGTTCACTCACTCTCTGTGCTTTCTCTCCTCACAGGTTTCTATGGATCATCGTTATATCTGGACGCTGGTCGTGCCTCTAACGTAGTTGTGACATATGCAAGAGTAATTTCCCTGGTTATCTTGATCGTGACAGTGAGCGTGAACTGTCGGGGAGAGACAGTCACGTATCTCGCTGACTCTCGAGAGACTGTCGGGTGTGTATCTCCGGCGAGAGTCCTGCACGGTGACATGTCGCTGTGTTGGGCTGCTGTTTCAGTAGTATCAAAAGGGGATGGCCAGTCTTCAAATCATGTGCCAACATGCGTTAGCGGTACTTCCGGTGTCCGATGTACGATGATGGGGTAAGATACTCTCACCAAACTCCTGTCGTGTAAACCAGTAGCATATCTGACCTGTAACATTGGATTCAGAATAGATTTTGTCCGTTAGTACTTTTCATAATTTGGCTTACATTACAGTCATTTAGCAGACACTTTTATCCAAAGCGACTTACAATTCAGAGTCTATCACATTTCTACACTGTAGGCACAACTACGGGAGCAATTTTTGGGGTTAAGTGTCTTGCTCAAGGACACATCGACATGCGACTAGCAGAGCCGGAGCAGGGGTTCGAACCGCCGACCCTCTGATTGAAAGACGGCCCTGCTATCCACTTAGCCACAATCGCCCACCCACTTAGCCATAATCGCCCACGGCTTAGTATGTTTGGTGCCACCATGATGGTTTTAGGATTACCAAATCCCTCCTTGAATATCAAATTGTTAGCATTGATTATTTACTGAGAGTTAAGTACAGTACAACTTAGAGAGCTTTGCTTATAGGAGGGATATTTTGAAATATAGTATTTATACTCATACAGTTGTAAAATAATTAACTAACTGTGTAAAATGTTGGGATTTACTCTAACCTCCTACATTAGGACAGTGTTTTCATGCTCTCGTTCACTCACTCTCTGTGCTTTCTCTCCTCACAGGTTTCTATGGATCATCGTTATATCTGGACGCTGGTCGTGCCTCTAACGTAGTTGTGACATATGCAAGAGTAATTTCCCTGGTTATCTTGATCGTGACAGTGAGCGTGAACTGTCGGGGAGAGACAGTCACGTATCTCGCTGACTCTCGAGAGACTGTCGGGTGTGTATCTCCGGCGAGAGTCCTGCACGGTGACATGTCGCTGTGTTGGGCTGCTGTTTCAGTAGTATCAAAAGGGGATGGCCAGTCTTCAAATCATGTGCCAACATGCGTTAGCGGTACTTCCGGTGTCCGATGTACGATGATGGGGTAAGATACTCTCACCAAACTCCTGTCGTGTAAACCAGTAGCATATCTGACCTGTAACATTGGATTCAGAATAGATTTTGTCCGTTAGTACTTTTCATAATTTGGCTTACATTACAGTCATTTAGCAGACGCTTTTATCCAAAGCGACTTACAATTCAGAGTCTATCACATTTCTACACCGTAGGCACAACTACGGGAGCAATTTTTGGGGTTAAGTGTCTTGCTCAAGGACACATCGACATGCGACTAGCAGAGCCGGAGCAGGGGTTCGAACCGCCGACCCTCTGATTGAAAGACGGCCCTGCTATCCACTTAGCCACAATCGCCCACCCACCTAGCCATAATCGCCCACGGCTTAGTATGTTTGGTGCCACCATGATGGTTTTAGGATTACCAAATCCCTCCTTGAATATCAAATTGTTAGCATTGATTATTTACTGAGAGTTAAGTACAGTACAACTTAGAGAGCTTTGCTTATAGGAGGGATATTTTGAAATATAGTATTTATACTCATACAGTTGTAAAATAATTAACTAACTGTGTAAAATGTTGGGATTTACTCTAACCTCCTACATTAGGACAGTGTTTTCATGCTCTCGTTCACTCACTCTCTGTGCTTTCTCTCCTCACAGGTTTCTATGGATCATCGTTATATCTGGACGCTGGTCGTGCCTCTAACGTAGTTGTGACATATGCAAGAGTAATTTCCCTGGTTATCTTGATCGTGACAGTGAGCGTGAACTGTCGGGGAGAGACAGTCACGTATCTCGCTGACTCTCGAGAGACTGTCGGGTGTGTATCTCCGGCGAGAGTCCTGCACGGTGACATGTCGCTGTGTTGGGCTGCTGTTTCAGTAGTATCAAAAGGGGATGGCCAGTCTTCAAATCATGTGCCAACATGCGTTAGCGGTACTTCCGGTGTCCGATGTACGATGATGGGGTAAGATACTCTCACCAAACTCCTGTCGTGTAAACCAGTAGCATATCTGACCTGTAACATTGGATTCAGAATAGATTTTGTCCGTTAGTACTTTTCATAATTTGGCTTACATTACAGTCATTTAGCAGACGCTTTTATCCAAAGCGACTTACAATTCAGAGTCTATCACATTTCTACACCGTAGGCACAACTACGGGAGCAATTTTTGGGGTTAAGTGTCTTGCTCAAGGACACATCGACATGCGACTAGCAGAGCCGGAGCAGGGGTTCGAACCGCCGACCCTCTGATTGAAAGACGGCCCTGCTATCCACTTAGCCACAATCGCCCACCCACCTAGCCATAATCGCCCACGGCTTAGTATGTTTGGTGCCACCATGATGGTTTTAGGATTACCAAATCCCTCCTTGAATATCAAATTGTTAGCATTGATTATTTACTGAGAGTTAAGTACAGTACAACTTAGAGAGCTTTGCTTATAGGAGGGATATTTTGAAATATAGTATTTATAATCACACAGTTGTAAAATAATTAACTAACTGTGTAAAATGTTGGGATTTACTCTAACCTCCTACATTAGGACAGTGTTTTCATGCTCTCGTTCACTCACTCTCTGTGCTTTCTCTCCTCACAGGTTTCTATGGATCATCGTTATATCTGGACGCTGGTCGTGCCTCTAACGTAGTTGTGACATATGCAAGAGTAATTTCCCTGGTTATCTTGATCGTGACAGTGAGCGTGAACTGTCGGGGAGAGACAGTCACGTATCTCGCTGACTCTCGAGAGACTGTCGGGTGTGTATCTCCGGCGAGAGTCCTGCACGGTGACATGTCGCTGTGTTGGGCTGCTGTTTCAGTAGTATCAAAAGGGGATGGCCAGTCTTCAAATCATGTGCCAACATGCGTTAGCGGTACTTCCGGTGTCCGATGTACGATGATGGGGTAAGATACTCTCACCAAACTCCTGTCGTGTAAACCAGTAGCATATCTGACCTGTAACATTGGATTCAGAATAGATTTTGTCCGTTAGTACTTTTCATAATTTGGCTTACATTACAGTCATTTAGCAGACGCTTTTATCCAAAGCGACTTACAATTCAGAGTCTATCACATTTCTACACCGTAGGCACAACTACAGGAGCAATTTTTGGGGTTAAGTGTCTTGCTCAAGGACACATCGACATGCGACTAGCAGAGCCGGAGCAGGGGTTCGAACCGCCGACCCTCTGATTGAAAGACGGCCCTGCTATCCACTTAGCCACAATCGCCCACCCACTTAGCCATAATCGCCCACGGCTTAGTATGTTTGGTGCCACCATGATGGTTTTAGGATTACCAAATCCCTCCTTGAATATCAAATTGTTAGCATTGATTATTTACTGAGAGTTAAGTACAGTACAACTTAGAGAGCTTTGCTTATAGGAGGGATATTTTGAAATATAGTATTTATAATCACACAGTTGTAAAATAATTAACTAACTGTGTAAAATGTTGGGATTTACTCTAACCTCCTACATTAGGACAGTGTTTTCATGCTCTCGTTCACTCACTCTCTGTGCTTTCTCTCCTCACAGGTTTCTATGGATCATCGTTATATCTGGACGCTGGTCGTGCCTCTAACGTAGTTGTGACATATGCAAGAGTAATTTCCCTGGTTATCTTGATCGTGACAGTGAGCGTGAACTGTCGGGGAGAGACAGTCACGTATCTCGCTGACTCTCGAGAGACTGTCGGGTGTGTATCTCCGGCGAGAGTCCTGCACGGTGACATGTCGCTGTGTTGGGCTGCTGTTTCAGTAGTATCAAAAGGGGATGGCCAGTCTTCAAATCATGTGCCAACATGCGTTAGCGGTACTTCCGGTGTCCGATGTACGATGATGGGGTAAGATACTCTCACCAAACTCCTGTCGTGTAAACCAGTAGCATATCTGACCTGTAACATTGGATTCAGAATAGATTTTGTCCGTTAGTACTTTTCATAATTTGGCTTACATTACAGTCATTTAGCAGACGCTTTTATCCAAAGCGACTTACAATTCAGAGTCTATCACATTTCTACACCGTAGGCACAACTACGGGAGCAATTTTTGGGGTTAAGTGTCTTGCTCAAGGACACATCGACATGCGACTAGCAGAGCCGGAGCAGGGGTTCGAACCGCCGACCCTCTGATTGAAAGACGGCCCTGCTATCCACTTAGCCACAATCGCCCACCCACTTAGCCATAATCGCCCACGGCTTAGTATGTTTGGTGCCACCATGATGGTTTTAGGATTACCAAATCCCTCCTTGAATATCAAATTGTTAGCATTGATTATTTACTGAGAGTTAAGTACAGTACAACTTAGAGAGCTTTGCTTATAGGAGGGATACTTTGAAATATAGTATTTATAATCACACAGTTGTAAAATAATTAACTAACTGTGTAAATTGTTGGGATTTACTCTAACCTCCTACATTAGGACAGTGTTTTCATGCTCTCGTTCACTCACTCTCTGTGCTTTCTCTCCTCACAGGTTTCTATGGATCATCGTTATATCTGGACGCTGGTCGTGCCTCTAACGTAGTTGTGACATATGCAAGAGTAATTTCCCTGGTTATCTTGATCGTGACAGTGAGCGTGAACTGTCGGGGAGAGACAATCACGTATCTCGCTGACTCTCGAGAGACTGTCGGGTGTGTATCTCCGGCGAGAGTCCTGCACGGTGACATGTCGCTGTGTTGGGCTGCTGTTTCAGTAGTATCAAAAGGGGATGGCCAGTCTTCAAATCATGTGCCAACATGCGTTAGCGGTACTTCCGGTGTCCGATGTACGATGATGGGGTAAGATACTCTCACCAAACTCCTGTCGTGTAAACCAGTAGCATATCTGACCTGTAACATTGGATTCAGAATAGATTTTGTCCGTTAGTACTTTTAATAATTTGGCTTAGTATGTTTGGTGCCACCATGATGGTTTTAGGATTACCAAATCCCTCCTTGAATATCAAATTGTTAGCATTGATTATTTACTGAGAGTTAAGTACAGTACAACTTAGAGAGCTTTGCTTATAGGAGGGATACTTTGAAATATAGTATTTATAATCATACAGTTGTAAAATAATTAACTAACTGTGTAAAATGTTGGGATTTACTCTAACCTCCTACATTAGGACAGTGTTTTCATGCTCTCGTTCACTCACTCTCTGTGCTTTCTCTCCTCACAGGTTTCTATGGATCATCGTTATATCTGGACGCTGGTCGTGCCTCTATCGTAGTTGTGACATATGCAAGAGTAATTTCCCTGGTTATCTTGATCGTGACAGTGAGCGTGAACTGTCGGGGAGAGACAGTCACGTATCTCGCTGACTCTCGAGAGACTGTCGGGTGTGTATCTCCGGCGAGAGTCCTGCACGGTGACATGTCGCTGTGTTGGGCTGCTGTTTCAGTAGTATCAAAAGGGGATGGCCAGTCTTCAAATCATGTGCCAACATGCGTTAGCGGTACTTCCGGTGTCCGATGTACGATGATGGGGTAAGATACTCTCACCAAACTCCTGTCGTGTAAACCAGTAGCATATCTGACCTGTAACATTGGATTCAGAATAGATTTTGTCCGTTAGTACTTTTCATAATTTGGCTTACATTACAGTCATTTAGCAGACGCTTTTATCCAAAGCGACTTACAATTCAGAGTCTATCACATTTCTACACCGTAGGCACAACTACGGGAGCAATTTTTGGGGTTAAGTGTCTTGCTCAAGGACACATCGACATGCGACTAGCAGAGCCGGAGCAGGGGTTCGAACCGCCGACCCTCTGATTGAAAGACGGCCCTGCTATCCACTTAGCCACAATCGCCCACCCACCTAGCCATGATCGCCCACGGCTTAGTATGTTTGGTGCCACCATGATGGTTTTAGGATTACCAAATCCCTCCTTGAATATCAAATTGTTAGCATTGATTATTTACTGAGAGTTAAGTACAGTACAACTTAGAGAGCTTTGCTTATAGGAGGGATATTTTGAAATATAGTATTTATAATCACACAGTTGTAAAATAATTAACTAACTGTGTAAAATGTTGGGATTTACTCTAACCTCCTACATTAGGACAGTGTTTTCATGCTCTCGTTCACTCACTCTCTGTGCTTTCTCTCCTCACAGGTTTCTATGGATCATCGTTATATCTGGACGCTGGTCGTGCCTCTAACGTAGTTGTGACATATGCAAGAGTAATTTCCCTGGTTATCTTGATCGTGACAGTGAGCGTGAACTGTCGGGGAGAGACAGTCACGTATCTCGCTGACTCTCGAGAGACTGTCGGGTGTGTATCTCCGGCGAGAGTCCTGCACGGTGACATGTCGCTGTGTTGGGCTGCTGTTTCAGTAGTATCAAAAGGGGATGGCCAGTCTTCAAATCATGTGCCAACATGCGTTAGCGGTACTTCCGGTGTCCGATGTACGATGATGGGGTAAGATACTCTCACCAAACTCCTGTCGTGTAAACCAGTAGCATATCTGACCTGTAACATTGGATTCAGAATAGATTTTGTCCGTTAGTACTTTTCATAATTTGGCTTACATTACAGTCATTTAGCAGACGCTTTTATCCAAAGCGACTTACAATTCAGAGTCTATCACATTTCTACACTGTAGGCACAACTACGGGAGCAATTTTTGGGGTTAAGTGTCTTGCTCAAGGACACATCGACATGCGACTAGCAGAGCCGGAGCAGGGGTTCGAACCGCCGACCCTCTGATTGAAAGACGGCCCTGCTATCCACTTAGCCACAATCGCCCACCCACTTAGCCATAATCGCCCACGGCTTAGTATGTTTGGTGCCACCATGATGGTTTTAGGATTACCAAATCCCTCCTTGAATATCAAATTGTTAGCATTGATTATTTACTGAGAGTTAAGTACAGTACAACTTAGAGAGCTTTGCTTATAGGAGGGATATTTTGAAATATAGTATTTATACTCATACAGTTGTAAAATAATTAACTAACTGTGTAAAATGTTGGGATTTACTCTAACCTCCTACATTAGGACAGTGTTTTCATGCTCTCGTTCACTCACTCTCTGTGCTTTCTCTCCTCACAGGTTTCTATGGATCATCGTTATATCTGGACGCTGGTCGTGCCTCTAACGTAGTTGTGACATATGCAAGAGTAATTTCCCTGGTTATCTTGATCGTGACAGTGAGCGTGAACTGTCGGGGAGAGACAGTCACGTATCTCGCTGACTCTCGAGAGACTGTCGGGTGTGTATCTCCGGCGAGAGTCCTGCACGGTGACATGTCGCTGTGTTGGGCTGCTGTTTCAGTAGTATCAAAAGGGGATGGCCAGTCTTCAAATCATGTGCCAACATGCGTTAGCGGTACTTCCGGTGTCCGATGTACGATGATGGGGTAAGATACTCTCACCAAACTCCTGTCGTGTAAACCAGTAGCATATCTGACCTGTAACATTGGATTCAGAATAGATTTTGTCCGTTAGTACTTTTCATAATTTGGCTTACATTACAGTCATTTAGCAGACGCTTTTATCCAAAGCGACTTACAATTCAGAGTCTATCACATTTCTACACCGTAGGCACAACTACGGGAGCAATTTTTGGGGTTAAGTGTCTTGCTCAAGGACACATCGACATGCGACTAGCAGAGCCGGAGCAGGGGTTCGAACCGCCGACCCTCTGATTGAAAGACGGCCCTGCTATCCACTTAGCCACAATCGCCCACCCACCTAGCCATAATCGCCCACGGCTTAGTATGTTTGGTGCCACCATGATGGTTTTAGGATTACCAAATCCCTCCTTGAATATCAAATTGTTAGCATTGATTATTTACTGAGAGTTAAGTACAGTACAACTTAGAGAGCTTTGCTTATAGGAGGGATACTTTGAAATATAGTATTTATAATCATACAGTTGTAAAATAATTAACTAACTGTGTAAAATGTTGGGATTTACTCTAACCTCCTACATTAGGACAGTGTTTTCATGCTCTCGTTCACTCACTCTCTGTGCTTTCTCTCCTCACAGGTTTCTATGGATCATCGTTATATCTGGACGCTGGTCGTGCCTCTATCGTAGTTGTGACATATGCAAGAGTAATTTCCCTGGTTATCTTGATCGTGACAGTGAGCGTGAACTGTCGGGGAGAGACAGTCACGTATCTCGCTGACTCTCGAGAGACTGTCGGGTGTGTATCTCCGGCGAGAGTCCTGCACGGTGACATGTCGCTGTGTTGGGCTGCTGTTTCAGTAGTATCAAAAGGGGATGGCCAGTCTTCAAATCATGTGCCAACATGCGTTAGCGGTACTTCCGGTGTCCGATGTACGATGATGGGGTAAGATACTCTCACCAAACTCCTGTCGTGTAAACCAGTAGCATATCTGACCTGTAACATTGGATTCAGAATAGATTTTGTCCGTTAGTACTTTTCATAATTTGGCTTACATTACAGTCATTTAGCAGACGCTTTTATCCAAAGCGACTTACAATTCAGAGTCTATCACATTTCTACACCGTAGGCACAACTACGGGAGCAATTTTTGGGGTTAAGTGTCTTGCTCAAGGACACATCGACATGCGACTAGCAGAGCCGGAGCAGGGGTTCGAACCGCCGACCCTCTGATTGAAAGACGGCCCTGCTATCCACTTAGCCACAATCGCCCACCCACCTAGCCATGATCGCCCACGGCTTAGTATGTTTGGTGCCACCATGATGGTTTTAGGATTACCAAATCCCTCCTTGAATATCAAATTGTTAGCATTGATTATTTACTGAGAGTTAAGTACAGTACAACTTAGAGAGCTTTGCTTATAGGAGGGATATTTTGAAATATAGTATTTATAATCACACAGTTGTAAAATAATTAACTAACTGTGTAAAATGTTGGGATTTACTCTAACCTCCTACATTAGGACAGTGTTTTCATGCTCTCGTTCACTCACTCTCTGTGCTTTCTCTCCTCACAGGTTTCTATGGATCATCGTTATATCTGGACGCTGGTCGTGCCTCTAACGTAGTTGTGACATATGCAAGAGTAATTTCCCTGGTTATCTTGATCGTGACAGTGAGCGTGAACTGTCGGGGAGAGACAGTCACGTATCTCGCTGACTCTCGAGAGACTGTCGGGTGTGTATCTCCGGCGAGAGTCCTGCACGGTGACATGTCGCTGTGTTGGGCTGCTGTTTCAGTAGTATCAAAAGGGGATGGCCAGTCTTCAAATCATGTGCCAACATGCGTTAGCGGTACTTCCGGTGTCCGATGTACGATGATGGGGTAAGATACTCTCACCAAACTCCTGTCGTGTAAACCAGTAGCATATCTGACCTGTAACATTGGATTCAGAATAGATTTTGTCCGTTAGTACTTTTCATAATTTGGCTTACATTACAGTCATTTAGCAGACGCTTTTATCCAAAGCGACTTACAATTCAGAGTCTATCACATTTCTACACCGTAGGCACAACTACGGGAGCAATTTTTGGGGTTAAGTGTCTTGCTCAAGGACACATCGACATGCGACTAGCAGAGCCGGAGCAGGGGTTCGAACCGCCGACCCTCTGATTGAAAGACGGCCCTGCTATCCACTTAGCCACAATCGCCCACCCACCTAGCCATAATCGCCCACGGCTTAGTATGTTTGGTGCCACCATGATGGTTTTAGGATTACCAAATCCCTCCTTGAATATCAAATTGTTAGCATTGATTATTTACTGAGAGTTAAGTACAGTACAACTTAGAGAGCTTTGCTTATAGGAGGGATATTTTGAAATATAGTATTTATAATCACACAGTTGTAAAATAATTAACTAACTGTGTAAAATGTTGGGATTTACTCTAACCTCCTACATTAGGACAGTGTTTTCATGCTCTCGTTCACTCACTCTCTGTGCTTTCTCTCCTCACAGGTTTCTATGGATCATCGTTATATCTGGACGCTGGTCGTGCCTCTAACGTAGTTGTGACATATGCAAGAGTAATTTCCCTGGTTATCTTGATCGTGACAGTGAGCGTGAACTGTCGGGGAGAGACAGTCACGTATCTCGCTGACTCTCGAGAGACTGTCGGGTGTGTATCTCCGGCGAGAGTCCTGCACGGTGACATGTCGCTGTGTTGGGCTGCTGTTTCAGTAGTATCAAAAGGGGATGGCCAGTCTTCAAATCATGTGCCAACATGCGTTAGCGGTACTTCCGGTGTCCGATGTACGATGATGGGGTAAGATACTCTCACCAAACTCCTGTCGTGTAAACCAGTAGCATATCTGACCTGTAACATTGGATTCAGAATAGATTTTGTCCGTTAGTACTTTTCATAATTTGGCTTACATTACAGTCATTTAGCAGACGCTTTTATCCAAAGCGACTTACAATTCAGAGTCTATCACATTTCTACACCGTAGGCACAACTACAGGAGCAATTTTTGGGGTTAAGTGTCTTGCTCAAGGACACATCGACATGCGACTAGCAGAGCCGGAGCAGGGGTTCGAACCGCCGACCCTCTGATTGAAAGACGGCCCTGCTATCCACTTAGCCACAATCGCCCACCCACTTAGCCATAATCGCCCACGGCTTAGTATGTTTGGTGCCACCATGATGGTTTTAGGATTACCAAATCCCTCCTTGAATATCAAATTGTTAGCATTGATTATTTACTGAGAGTTAAGTACAGTACAACTTAGAGAGCTTTGCTTATAGGAGGGATATTTTGAAATATAGTATTTATAATCACACAGTTGTAAAATAATTAACTAACTGTGTAAAATGTTGGGATTTACTCTAACCTCCTACATTAGGACAGTGTTTTCATGCTCTCGTTCACTCACTCTCTGTGCTTTCTCTCCTCACAGGTTTCTATGGATCATCGTTATATCTGGACGCTGGTCGTGCCTCTAACGTAGTTGTGACATATGCAAGAGTAATTTCCCTGGTTATCTTGATCGTGACAGTGAGCGTGAACTGTCGGGGAGAGACAGTCACGTATCTCGCTGACTCTCGAGAGACTGTCGGGTGTGTATCTCCGGCGAGAGTCCTGCACGGTGACATGTCGCTGTGTTGGGCTGCTGTTTCAGTAGTATCAAAAGGGGATGGCCAGTCTTCAAATCATGTGCCAACATGCGTTAGCGGTACTTCCGGTGTCCGATGTACGATGATGGGGTAAGATACTCTCACCAAACTCCTGTCGTGTAAACCAGTAGCATATCTGACCTGTAACATTGGATTCAGAATAGATTTTGTCCGTTAGTACTTTTCATAATTTGGCTTACATTACAGTCATTTAGCAGACGCTTTTATCCAAAGCGACTTACAATTCAGAGTCTATCACATTTCTACACCGTAGGCACAACTACGGGAGCAATTTTTGGGGTTAAGTGTCTTGCTCAAGGACACATCGACATGCGACTAGCAGAGCCGGAGCAGGGGTTCGAACCGCCGACCCTCTGATTGAAAGACGGCCCTGCTATCCACTTAGCCACAATCGCCCACCCACTTAGCCATAATCGCCCACGGCTTAGTATGTTTGGTGCCACCATGATGGTTTTAGGATTACCAAATCCCTCCTTGAATATCAAATTGTTAGCATTGATTATTTACTGAGAGTTAAGTACAGTACAACTTAGAGAGCTTTGCTTATAGGAGGGATACTTTGAAATATAGTATTTATAATCACACAGTTGTAAAATAATTAACTAACTGTGTAAATTGTTGGGATTTACTCTAACCTCCTACATTAGGACAGTGTTTTCATGCTCTCGTTCACTCACTCTCTGTGCTTTCTCTCCTCACAGGTTTCTATGGATCATCGTTATATCTGGACGCTGGTCGTGCCTCTAACGTAGTTGTGACATATGCAAGAGTAATTTCCCTGGTTATCTTGATCGTGACAGTGAGCGTGAACTGTCGGGGAGAGACAATCACGTATCTCGCTGACTCTCGAGAGACTGTCGGGTGTGTATCTCCGGCGAGAGTCCTGCACGGTGACATGTCGCTGTGTTGGGCTGCTGTTTCAGTAGTATCAAAAGGGGATGGCCAGTCTTCAAATCATGTGCCAACATGCGTTAGCGGTACTTCCGGTGTCCGATGTACGATGATGGGGTAAGATACTCTCACCAAACTCCTGTCGTGTAAACCAGTAGCATATCTGACCTGTAACATTGGATTCAGAATAGATTTTGTCCGTTAGTACTTTTAATAATTTGGCTTAGTATGTTTGGTGCCACCATGATGGTTTTAGGATTACCAAATCCCTCCTTGAATATCAAATTGTTAGCATTGATTATTTACTGAGAGTTAAGTACAGTACAACTTAGAGAGCTTTGCTTATAGGAGGGATACTTTGAAATATAGTATTTATAATCATACAGTTGTAAAATAATTAACTAACTGTGTAAAATGTTGGGATTTACTCTAACCTCCTACATTAGGACAGTGTTTTCATGCTCTCGTTCACTCACTCTCTGTGCTTTCTCTCCTCACAGGTTTCTATGGATCATCGTTATATCTGGACGCTGGTCGTGCCTCTATCGTAGTTGTGACATATGCAAGAGTAATTTCCCTGGTTATCTTGATCGTGACAGTGAGCGTGAACTGTCGGGGAGAGACAGTCACGTATCTCGCTGACTCTCGAGAGACTGTCGGGTGTGTATCTCCGGCGAGAGTCCTGCACGGTGACATGTCGCTGTGTTGGGCTGCTGTTTCAGTAGTATCAAAAGGGGATGGCCAGTCTTCAAATCATGTGCCAACATGCGTTAGCGGTACTTCCGGTGTCCGATGTACGATGATGGGGTAAGATACTCTCACCAAACTCCTGTCGTGTAAACCAGTAGCATATCTGACCTGTAACATTGGATTCAGAATAGATTTTGTCCGTTAGTACTTTTCATAATTTGGCTTACATTACAGTCATTTAGCAGACGCTTTTATCCAAAGCGACTTACAATTCAGAGTCTATCACATTTCTACACCGTAGGCACAACTACGGGAGCAATTTTTGGGGTTAAGTGTCTTGCTCAAGGACACATCGACATGCGACTAGCAGAGCCGGAGCAGGGGTTCGAACCGCCGACCCTCTGATTGAAAGACGGCCCTGCTATCCACTTAGCCACAATCGCCCACCCACCTAGCCATGATCGCCCACGGCTTAGTATGTTTGGTGCCACCATGATGGTTTTAGGATTACCAAATCCCTCCTTGAATATCAAATTGTTAGCATTGATTATTTACTGAGAGTTAAGTACAGTACAACTTAGAGAGCTTTGCTTATAGGAGGGATATTTTGAAATATAGTATTTATAATCACACAGTTGTAAAATAATTAACTAACTGTGTAAAATGTTGGGATTTACTCTAACCTCCTACATTAGGACAGTGTTTTCATGCTCTCGTTCACTCACTCTCTGTGCTTTCTCTCCTCACAGGTTTCTATGGATCATCGTTATATCTGGACGCTGGTCGTGCCTCTAACGTAGTTGTGACATATGCAAGAGTAATTTCCCTGGTTATCTTGATCGTGACAGTGAGCGTGAACTGTCGGGGAGAGACAGTCACGTATCTCGCTGACTCTCGAGAGACTGTCGGGTGTGTATCTCCGGCGAGAGTCCTGCACGGTGACATGTCGCTGTGTTGGGCTGCTGTTTCAGTAGTATCAAAAGGGGATGGCCAGTCTTCAAATCATGTGCCAACATGCGTTAGCGGTACTTCCGGTGTCCGATGTACGATGATGGGGTAAGATACTCTCACCAAACTCCTGTCGTGTAAACCAGTAGCATATCTGACCTGTAACATTGGATTCAGAATAGATTTTGTCCGTTAGTACTTTTCATAATTTGGCTTACATTACAGTCATTTAGCAGACGCTTTTATCCAAAGCGACTTACAATTCAGAGTCTATCACATTTCTACACCGTAGGCACAACTACGGGAGCAATTTTTGGGGTTAAGTGTCTTGCTCAAGGACACATCGACATGCGACTAGCAGAGCCGGAGCAGGGGTTCGAACCGCCGACCCTCTGATTGAAAGACGGCCCTGCTATCCACTTAGCCACAATCGCCCACCCACCTAGCCATAATCGCCCACGGCTTAGTATGTTTGGTGCCACCATGATGGTTTTAGGATTACCAAATCCCTCCTTGAATATCAAATTGTTAGCATTGATTATTTACTGAGAGTTAAGTACAGTACAACTTAGAGAGCTTTGCTTATAGGAGGGATATTTTGAAATATAGTATTTATAATCACACAGTTGTAAAATAATTAACTAACTGTGTAAAATGTTGGGATTTACTCTAACCTCCTACATTAGGACAGTGTTTTCATGCTCTCGTTCACTCACTCTCTGTGCTTTCTCTCCTCACAGGTTTCTATGGATCATCGTTATATCTGGACGCTGGTCGTGCCTCTAACGTAGTTGTGACATATGCAAGAGTAATTTCCCTGGTTATCTTGATCGTGACAGTGAGCGTGAACTGTCGGGGAGAGACAGTCACGTATCTCGCTGACTCTCGAGAGACTGTCGGGTGTGTATCTCCGGCGAGAGTCCTGCACGGTGACATGTCGCTGTGTTGGGCTGCTGTTTCAGTAGTATCAAAAGGGGATGGCCAGTCTTCAAATCATGTGCCAACATGCGTTAGCGGTACTTCCGGTGTCCGATGTACGATGATGGGGTAAGATACTCTCACCAAACTCCTGTCGTGTAAACCAGTAGCATATCTGACCTGTAACATTGGATTCAGAATAGATTTTGTCCGTTAGTACTTTTCATAATTTGGCTTACATTACAGTCATTTAGCAGACGCTTTTATCCAAAGCGACTTACAATTCAGAGTCTATCACATTTCTACACCGTAGGCACAACTACAGGAGCAATTTTTGGGGTTAAGTGTCTTGCTCAAGGACACATCGACATGCGACTAGCAGAGCCGGAGCAGGGGTTCGAACCGCCGACCCTCTGATTGAAAGACGGCCCTGCTATCCACTTAGCCACAATCGCCCACCCACTTAGCCATAATCGCCCACGGCTTAGTATGTTTGGTGCCACCATGATGGTTTTAGGATTACCAAATCCCTCCTTGAATATCAAATTGTTAGCATTGATTATTTACTGAGAGTTAAGTACAGTACAACTTAGAGAGCTTTGCTTATAGGAGGGATATTTTGAAATATAGTATTTATAATCACACAGTTGTAAAATAATTAACTAACTGTGTAAAATGTTGGGATTTACTCTAACCTCCTACATTAGGACAGTGTTTTCATGCTCTCGTTCACTCACTCTCTGTGCTTTCTCTCCTCACAGGTTTCTATGGATCATCGTTATATCTGGACGCTGGTCGTGCCTCTAACGTAGTTGTGACATATGCAAGAGTAATTTCCCTGGTTATCTTGATCGTGACAGTGAGCGTGAACTGTCGGGGAGAGACAGTCACGTATCTCGCTGACTCTCGAGAGACTGTCGGGTGTGTATCTCCGGCGAGAGTCCTGCACGGTGACATGTCGCTGTGTTGGGCTGCTGTTTCAGTAGTATCAAAAGGGGATGGCCAGTCTTCAAATCATGTGCCAACATGCGTTAGCGGTACTTCCGGTGTCCGATGTACGATGATGGGGTAAGATACTCTCACCAAACTCCTGTCGTGTAAACCAGTAGCATATCTGACCTGTAACATTGGATTCAGAATAGATTTTGTCCGTTAGTACTTTTCATAATTTGGCTTACATTACAGTCATTTAGCAGACGCTTTTATCCAAAGCGACTTACAATTCAGAGTCTATCACATTTCTACACCGTAGGCACAACTACGGGAGCAATTTTTGGGGTTAAGTGTCTTGCTCAAGGACACATCGACATGCGACTAGCAGAGCCGGAGCAGGGGTTCGAACCGCCGACCCTCTGATTGAAAGACGGCCCTGCTATCCACTTAGCCACAATCGCCCACCCACTTAGCCATAATCGCCCACGGCTTAGTATGTTTGGTGCCACCATGATGGTTTTAGGATTACCAAATCCCTCCTTGAATATCAAATTGTTAGCATTGATTATTTACTGAGAGTTAAGTACAGTACAACTTAGAGAGCTTTGCTTATAGGAGGGATACTTTGAAATATAGTATTTATAATCACACAGTTGTAAAATAATTAACTAACTGTGTAAATTGTTGGGATTTACTCTAACCTCCTACATTAGGACAGTGTTTTCATGCTCTCGTTCACTCACTCTCTGTGCTTTCTCTCCTCACAGGTTTCTATGGATCATCGTTATATCTGGACGCTGGTCGTGCCTCTAACGTAGTTGTGACATATGCAAGAGTAATTTCCCTGGTTATCTTGATCGTGACAGTGAGCGTGAACTGTCGGGGAGAGACAATCACGTATCTCGCTGACTCTCGAGAGACTGTCGGGTGTGTATCTCCGGCGAGAGTCCTGCACGGTGACATGTCGCTGTGTTGGGCTGCTGTTTCAGTAGTATCAAAAGGGGATGGCCAGTCTTCAAATCATGTGCCAACATGCGTTAGCGGTACTTCCGGTGTCCGATGTACGATGATGGGGTAAGATACTCTCACCAAACTCCTGTCGTGTAAACCAGTAGCATATCTGACCTGTAACATTGGATTCAGAATAGATTTTGTCCGTTAGTACTTTTAATAATTTGGCTTAGTATGTTTGGTGCCACCATGATGGTTTTAGGATTACCAAATCCCTCCTTGAATATCAAATTGTTAGCATTGATTATTTACTGAGAGTTAAGTACAGTACAACTTAGAGAGCTTTGCTTATAGGAGGGATACTTTGAAATATAGTATTTATAATCATACAGTTGTAAAATAATTAACTAACTGTGTAAAATGTTGGGATTTACTCTAACCTCCTACATTAGGACAGTGTTTTCATGCTCTCGTTCACTCACTCTCTGTGCTTTCTCTCCTCACAGGTTTCTATGGATCATCGTTATATCTGGACGCTGGTCGTGCCTCTATCGTAGTTGTGACATATGCAAGAGTAATTTCCCTGGTTATCTTGATCGTGACAGTGAGCGTGAACTGTCGGGGAGAGACAGTCACGTATCTCGCTGACTCTCGAGAGACTGTCGGGTGTGTATCTCCGGCGAGAGTCCTGCACGGTGACATGTCGCTGTGTTGGGCTGCTGTTTCAGTAGTATCAAAAGGGGATGGCCAGTCTTCAAATCATGTGCCAACATGCGTTAGCGGTACTTCCGGTGTCCGATGTACGATGATGGGGTAAGATACTCTCACCAAACTCCTGTCGTGTAAACCAGTAGCATATCTGACCTGTAACATTGGATTCAGAATAGATTTTGTCCGTTAGTACTTTTCATAATTTGGCTTACATTACAGTCATTTAGCAGACGCTTTTATCCAAAGCGACTTACAATTCAGAGTCTATCACATTTCTACACCGTAGGCACAACTACGGGAGCAATTTTTGGGGTTAAGTGTCTTGCTCAAGGACACATCGACATGCGACTAGCAGAGCCGGAGCAGGGGTTCGAACCGCCGACCCTCTGATTGAAAGACGGCCCTGCTATCCACTTAGCCACAATCGCCCACCCACCTAGCCATGATCGCCCACGGCTTAGTATGTTTGGTGCCACCATGATGGTTTTAGGATTACCAAATCCCTCCTTGAATATCAAATTGTTAGCATTGATTATTTACTGAGAGTTAAGTACAGTACAACTTAGAGAGCTTTGCTTATAGGAGGGATATTTTGAAATATAGTATTTATAATCACACAGTTGTAAAATAATTAACTAACTGTGTAAAATGTTGGGATTTACTCTAACCTCCTACATTAGGACAGTGTTTTCATGCTCTCGTTCACTCACTCTCTGTGCTTTCTCTCCTCACAGGTTTCTATGGATCATCGTTATATCTGGACGCTGGTCGTGCCTCTAACGTAGTTGTGACATATGCAAGAGTAATTTCCCTGGTTATCTTGATCGTGACAGTGAGCGTGAACTGTCGGGGAGAGACAGTCACGTATCTCGCTGACTCTCGAGAGACTGTCGGGTGTGTATCTCCGGCGAGAGTCCTGCACGGTGACATGTCGCTGTGTTGGGCTGCTGTTTCAGTAGTATCAAAAGGGGATGGCCAGTCTTCAAATCATGTGCCAACATGCGTTAGCGGTACTTCCGGTGTCCGATGTACGATGATGGGGTAAGATACTCTCACCAAACTCCTGTCGTGTAAACCAGTAGCATATCTGACCTGTAACATTGGATTCAGAATAGATTTTGTCCGTTAGTACTTTTCATAATTTGGCTTACATTACAGTCATTTAGCAGACGCTTTTATCCAAAGCGACTTACAATTCAGAGTCTATCACATTTCTACACTGTAGGCACAACTACGGGAGCAATTTTTGGGGTTAAGTGTCTTGCTCAAGGACACATCGACATGCGACTAGCAGAGCCGGAGCAGGGGTTCGAACCGCCGACCCTCTGATTGAAAGACGGCCCTGCTATCCACTTAGCCACAATCGCCCACCCACTTAGCCATAATCGCCCACGGCTTAGTATGTTTGGTGCCACCATGATGGTTTTAGGATTACCAAATCCCTCCTTGAATATCAAATTGTTAGCATTGATTATTTACTGAGAGTTAAGTACAGTACAACTTAGAGAGCTTTGCTTATAGGAGGGATATTTTGAAATATAGTATTTATACTCATACAGTTGTAAAATAATTAACTAACTGTGTAAAATGTTGGGATTTACTCTAACCTCCTACATTAGGACAGTGTTTTCATGCTCTCGTTCACTCACTCTCTGTGCTTTCTCTCCTCACAGGTTTCTATGGATCATCGTTATATCTGGACGCTGGTCGTGCCTCTAACGTAGTTGTGACATATGCAAGAGTAATTTCCCTGGTTATCTTGATCGTGACAGTGAGCGTGAACTGTCGGGGAGAGACAGTCACGTATCTCGCTGACTCTCGAGAGACTGTCGGGTGTGTATCTCCGGCGAGAGTCCTGCACGGTGACATGTCGCTGTGTTGGGCTGCTGTTTCAGTAGTATCAAAAGGGGATGGCCAGTCTTCAAATCATGTGCCAACATGCGTTAGCGGTACTTCCGGTGTCCGATGTACGATGATGGGGTAAGATACTCTCACCAAACTCCTGTCGTGTAAACCAGTAGCATATCTGACCTGTAACATTGGATTCAGAATAGATTTTGTCCGTTAGTACTTTTCATAATTTGGCTTACATTACAGTCATTTAGCAGACGCTTTTATCCAAAGCGACTTACAATTCAGAGTCTATCACATTTCTACACCGTAGGCACAACTACGGGAGCAATTTTTGGGGTTAAGTGTCTTGCTCAAGGACACATCGACATGCGACTAGCAGAGCCGGAGCAGGGGTTCGAACCGCCGACCCTCTGATTGAAAGACGGCCCTGCTATCCACTTAGCCACAATCGCCCACCCACCTAGCCATAATCGCCCACGGCTTAGTATGTTTGGTGCCACCATGATGGTTTTAGGATTACCAAATCCCTCCTTGAGTATCAAATTGTTAGCATTGATTATTTACTGAGAGTTAAGTACAGTACAACTTAGAGAGCTTTGCTTATAGGAGGGATATTTTGAAATATAGTATTTATACTCATACAGTTGTAAAATAATTAACTAACTGTGTAAAATGTTGGGATTTACTCTAACCTCCTACATTAGGACAGTGTTTTCATGCTCTCGTTCACTCACTCTCTGTGCTTTCTCTCCTCACAGGTTTCTATGGATCATCGTTATATCTGGACGCTGGTCGTGCCTCTAACGTAGTTGTGACATATGCAAGAGTAATTTCCCTGGTTATCTTGATCGTGACAGTGAGCGTGAACTGTCGGGGAGAGACAGTCACGTATCTCGCTGACTCTCGAGAGACTGTCGGGTGTGTATCTCCGGCGAGAGTCCTGCACGGTGACATGTCGCTGTGTTGGGCTGCTGTTTCAGTAGTATCAAAAGGGGATGGCCAGTCTTCAAATCATGTGCCAACATGCGTTAGCGGTACTTCCGGTGTCCGATGTACGATGATGGGGTAAGATACTCTCACCAAACTCCTGTCGTGTAAACCAGTAGCATATCTGACCTGTAACATTGGATTCAGAATAGATTTTGTCCGTTAGTACTTTTCATAATTTGGCTTACATTACAGTCATTTAGCAGACACTTTTATCCAAAGCGACTTACAATTCAGAGTCTATCACATTTCTACACTGTAGGCACAACTACGGGAGCAATTTTTGGGGTTAAGTGTCTTGCTCAAGGACACATCGACATGCGACTAGCAGAGCCGGAGCAGGGGTTCGAACCGCCGACCCTCTGATTGAAAGACGGCCCTGCTATCCACTTAGCCACAATCGCCCACCCACTTAGCCATAATCGCCCACGGCTTAGTATGTTTGGTGCCACCATGATGGTTTTAGGATTACCAAATCCCTCCTTGAATATCAAATTGTTAGCATTGATTATTTACTGAGAGTTAAGTACAGTACAACTTAGAGAGCTTTGCTTATAGGAGGGATATTTTGAAATATAGTATTTATACTCATACAGTTGTAAAATAATTAACTAACTGTGTAAAATGTTGGGATTTACTCTAACCTCCTACATTAGGACAGTGTTTTCATGCTCTCGTTCACTCACTCTCTGTGCTTTCTCTCCTCACAGGTTTCTATGGATCATCGTTATATCTGGACGCTGGTCGTGCCTCTAACGTAGTTGTGACATATGCAAGAGTAATTTCCCTGGTTATCTTGATCGTGACAGTGAGCGTGAACTGTCGGGGAGAGACAGTCACGTATCTCGCTGACTCTCGAGAGACTGTCGGGTGTGTATCTCCGGCGAGAGTCCTGCACGGTGACATGTCGCTGTGTTGGGCTGCTGTTTCAGTAGTATCAAAAGGGGATGGCCAGTCTTCAAATCATGTGCCAACATGCGTTAGCGGTACTTCCGGTGTCCGATGTACGATGATGGGGTAAGATACTCTCACCAAACTCCTGTCGTGTAAACCAGTAGCATATCTGACCTGTAACATTGGATTCAGAATAGATTTTGTCCGTTAGTACTTTTCATAATTTGGCTTACATTACAGTCATTTAGCAGACACTTTTATCCAAAGCGACTTACAATTCAGAGTCTATCACATTTCTACACTGTAGGCACAACTACGGGAGCAATTTTTGGGGTTAAGTGTCTTGCTCAAGGACACATCGACATGCGACTAGCAGAGCCGGAGCAGGGGTTCGAACCGCCGACCCTCTGATTGAAAGACGGCCCTGCTATCCACTTAGCCACAATCGCCCACCCACTTAGCCATAATCGCCCACGGCTTAGTATGTTTGGTGCCACCATGATGGTTTTAGGATTACCAAATCCCTCCTTGAATATCAAATTGTTAGCATTGATTATTTACTGAGAGTTAAGTACAGTACAACTTAGAGAGCTTTGCTTATAGGAGGGATATTTTGAAATATAGTATTTATACTCATACAGTTGTAAAATAATTAACTAACTGTGTAAAATGTTGGGATTTACTCTAACCTCCTACATTAGGACAGTGTTTTCATGCTCTCGTTCACTCACTCTCTGTGCTTTCTCTCCTCACAGGTTTCTATGGATCATCGTTATATCTGGACGCTGGTCGTGCCTCTAACGTAGTTGTGACATATGCAAGAGTAATTTCCCTGGTTATCTTGATCGTGACAGTGAGCGTGAACTGTCGGGGAGAGACAGTCACGTATCTCGCTGACTCTCGAGAGACTGTCGGGTGTGTATCTCCGGCGAGAGTCCTGCACGGTGACATGTCGCTGTGTTGGGCTGCTGTTTCAGTAGTATCAAAAGGGGATGGCCAGTCTTCAAATCATGTGCCAACATGCGTTAGCGGTACTTCCGGTGTCCGATGTACGATGATGGGGTAAGATACTCTCACCAAACTCCTGTCGTGTAAACCAGTAGCATATCTGACCTGTAACATTGGATTCAGAATAGATTTTGTCCATTAGTACTTTTCATAATTTGGCTTACATTACAGTCATTTAGCAGACGCTTTTATCCAAAGCGACTTACAATTCAGAGTCTATCACATTTCTACACCGTAGGCACAACTACGGGAGCAATTTTTGGGGTTAAGTGTCTTGCTCAAGGACACATCGACATGCGACTAGCAGAGCCGGAGCAGGGGTTCGAACCGCCGACCCTCTGATTGAAAGACGGCCCTGCTATCCACTTAGCCACAATCGCCCACCCACCTAGCCATAATCGCCCACGGCTTAGTATGTTTGGTGCCACCATGATGGTTTTAGGATTACCAAATCCCTCCTTGAATATCAAATTGTTAGCATTGATTATTTACTGAGAGTTAAGTACAGTACAACTTAGAGAGCTTTGCTTATAGGAGGGATATTTTGAAATATAGTATTTATAATCACACAGTTGTAAAATAATTAACTAACTGTGTAAAATGTTGGGATTTACTCTAACCTCCTACATTAGGACAGTGTTTTCATGCTCTCGTTCACTCACTCTCTGTGCTTTCTCTCCTCACAGGTTTCTATGGATCATCGTTATATCTGGACGCTGGTCGTGCCTCTAACGTAGTTGTGACATATGCAAGAGTAATTTCCCTGGTTATCTTGATCGTGACAGTGAGCGTGAACTGTCGGGGAGAGACAGTCACGTATCTCGCTGACTCTCGAGAGACTGTCGGGTGTGTATCTCCGGCGAGAGTCCTGCACGGTGACATGTCGCTGTGTTGGGCTGCTGTTTCAGTAGTATCAAAAGGGGATGGCCAGTCTTCAAATCATGTGCCAACATGCGTTAGCGGTACTTCCGGTGTCCGATGTACGATGATGGGGTAAGATACTCTCACCAAACTCCTGTCGTGTAAACCAGTAGCATATCTGACCTGTAACATTGGATTCAGAATAGATTTTGTCCGTTAGTACTTTTCATAATTTGGCTTACATTACAGTCATTTAGCAGACGCTTTTATCCAAAGCGACTTACAATTCAGAGTCTATCACATTTCTACACCGTAGGCACAACTACGGGAGCAATTTTTGGGGTTAAGTGTCTTGCTCAAGGACACATCGACATGCGACTAGCAGAGCCGGAGCAGGGGTTCGAACCGCCGACCCTCTGATTGAAAGACGGCCCTGCTATCCACTTAGCCACAATCGCCCACCCACTTAGCCATAATCGCCCACGGCTTAGTATGTTTGGTGCCACCATGATGGTTTTAGGATTACCAAATCCCTCCTTGAATATCAAATTGTTAGCATTGATTATTTACTGAGAGTTAAGTACAGTACAACTTAGAGAGCTTTGCTTATAGGAGGGATACTTTGAAATATAGTATTTATAATCACACAGTTGTAAAATAATTAACTAACTGTGTAAATTGTTGGGATTTACTCTAACCTCCTACATTAGGACAGTGTTTTCATGCTCTCGTTCACTCACTCTCTGTGCTTTCTCTCCTCACAGGTTTCTATGGATCATCGTTATATCTGGACGCTGGTCGTGCCTCTAACGTAGTTGTGACATATGCAAGAGTAATTTCCCTGGTTATCTTGATCGTGACAGTGAGCGTGAACTGTCGGGGAGAGACAATCACGTATCTCGCTGACTCTCGAGAGACTGTCGGGTGTGTATCTCCGGCGAGAGTCCTGCACGGTGACATGTCGCTGTGTTGGGCTGCTGTTTCAGTAGTATCAAAAGGGGATGGCCAGTCTTCAAATCATGTGCCAACATGCGTTAGCGGTACTTCCGGTGTCCGATGTACGATGATGGGGTAAGATACTCTCACCAAACTCCTGTCGTGTAAACCAGTAGCATATCTGACCTGTAACATTGGATTCAGAATAGATTTTGTCCGTTAGTACTTTTAATAATTTGGCTTAGTATGTTTGGTGCCACCATGATGGTTTTAGGATTACCAAATCCCTCCTTGAATATCAAATTGTTAGCATTGATTATTTACTGAGAGTTAAGTACAGTACAACTTAGAGAGCTTTGCTTATAGGAGGGATACTTTGAAATATAGTATTTATAATCATACAGTTGTAAAATAATTAACTAACTGTGTAAAATGTTGGGATTTACTCTAACCTCCTACATTAGGACAGTGTTTTCATGCTCTCGTTCACTCACTCTCTGTGCTTTCTCTCCTCACAGGTTTCTATGGATCATCGTTATATCTGGACGCTGGTCGTGCCTCTATCGTAGTTGTGACATATGCAAGAGTAATTTCCCTGGTTATCTTGATCGTGACAGTGAGCGTGAACTGTCGGGGAGAGACAGTCACGTATCTCGCTGACTCTCGAGAGACTGTCGGGTGTGTATCTCCGGCGAGAGTCCTGCACGGTGACATGTCGCTGTGTTGGGCTGCTGTTTCAGTAGTATCAAAAGGGGATGGCCAGTCTTCAAATCATGTGCCAACATGCGTTAGCGGTACTTCCGGTGTCCGATGTACGATGATGGGGTAAGATACTCTCACCAAACTCCTGTCGTGTAAACCAGTAGCATATCTGACCTGTAACATTGGATTCAGAATAGATTTTGTCCGTTAGTACTTTTCATAATTTGGCTTACATTACAGTCATTTAGCAGACGCTTTTATCCAAAGCGACTTACAATTCAGAGTCTATCACATTTCTACACCGTAGGCACAACTACGGGAGCAATTTTTGGGGTTAAGTGTCTTGCTCAAGGACACATCGACATGCGACTAGCAGAGCCGGAGCAGGGGTTCGAACCGCCGACCCTCTGATTGAAAGACGGCCCTGCTATCCACTTAGCCACAATCGCCCACCCACCTAGCCATGATCGCCCACGGCTTAGTATGTTTGGTGCCACCATGATGGTTTTAGGATTACCAAATCCCTCCTTGAATATCAAATTGTTAGCATTGATTATTTACTGAGAGTTAAGTACAGTACAACTTAGAGAGCTTTGCTTATAGGAGGGATATTTTGAAATATAGTATTTATAATCACACAGTTGTAAAATAATTAACTAACTGTGTAAAATGTTGGGATTTACTCTAACCTCCTACATTAGGACAGTGTTTTCATGCTCTCGTTCACTCACTCTCTGTGCTTTCTCTCCTCACAGGTTTCTATGGATCATCGTTATATCTGGACGCTGGTCGTGCCTCTAACGTAGTTGTGACATATGCAAGAGTAATTTCCCTGGTTATCTTGATCGTGACAGTGAGCGTGAACTGTCGGGGAGAGACAGTCACGTATCTCGCTGACTCTCGAGAGACTGTCGGGTGTGTATCTCCGGCGAGAGTCCTGCACGGTGACATGTCGCTGTGTTGGGCTGCTGTTTCAGTAGTATCAAAAGGGGATGGCCAGTCTTCAAATCATGTGCCAACATGCGTTAGCGGTACTTCCGGTGTCCGATGTACGATGATGGGGTAAGATACTCTCACCAAACTCCTGTCGTGTAAACCAGTAGCATATCTGACCTGTAACATTGGATTCAGAATAGATTTTGTCCGTTAGTACTTTTCATAATTTGGCTTACATTACAGTCATTTAGCAGACGCTTTTATCCAAAGCGACTTACAATTCAGAGTCTATCACATTTCTACACTGTAGGCACAACTACGGGAGCAATTTTTGGGGTTAAGTGTCTTGCTCAAGGACACATCGACATGCGACTAGCAGAGCCGGAGCAGGGGTTCGAACCGCCGACCCTCTGATTGAAAGACGGCCCTGCTATCCACTTAGCCACAATCGCCCACCCACTTAGCCATAATCGCCCACGGCTTAGTATGTTTGGTGCCACCATGATGGTTTTAGGATTACCAAATCCCTCCTTGAATATCAAATTGTTAGCATTGATTATTTACTGAGAGTTAAGTACAGTACAACTTAGAGAGCTTTGCTTATAGGAGGGATATTTTGAAATATAGTATTTATACTCATACAGTTGTAAAATAATTAACTAACTGTGTAAAATGTTGGGATTTACTCTAACCTCCTACATTAGGACAGTGTTTTCATGCTCTCGTTCACTCACTCTCTGTGCTTTCTCTCCTCACAGGTTTCTATGGATCATCGTTATATCTGGACGCTGGTCGTGCCTCTAACGTAGTTGTGACATATGCAAGAGTAATTTCCCTGGTTATCTTGATCGTGACAGTGAGCGTGAACTGTCGGGGAGAGACAGTCACGTATCTCGCTGACTCTCGAGAGACTGTCGGGTGTGTATCTCCGGCGAGAGTCCTGCACGGTGACATGTCGCTGTGTTGGGCTGCTGTTTCAGTAGTATCAAAAGGGGATGGCCAGTCTTCAAATCATGTGCCAACATGCGTTAGCGGTACTTCCGGTGTCCGATGTACGATGATGGGGTAAGATACTCTCACCAAACTCCTGTCGTGTAAACCAGTAGCATATCTGACCTGTAACATTGGATTCAGAATAGATTTTGTCCGTTAGTACTTTTCATAATTTGGCTTACATTACAGTCATTTAGCAGACGCTTTTATCCAAAGCGACTTACAATTCAGAGTCTATCACATTTCTACACCGTAGGCACAACTACGGGAGCAATTTTTGGGGTTAAGTGTCTTGCTCAAGGACACATCGACATGCGACTAGCAGAGCCGGAGCAGGGGTTCGAACCGCCGACCCTCTGATTGAAAGACGGCCCTGCTATCCACTTAGCCACAATCGCCCACCCACCTAGCCATAATCGCCCACGGCTTAGTATGTTTGGTGCCACCATGATGGTTTTAGGATTACCAAATCCCTCCTTGAATATCAAATTGTTAGCATTGATTATTTACTGAGAGTTAAGTACAGTACAACTTAGAGAGCTTTGCTTATAGGAGGGATATTTTGAAATATAGTATTTATACTCATACAGTTGTAAAATAATTAACTAACTGTGTAAAATGTTGGGATTTACTCTAACCTCCTACATTAGGACAGTGTTTTCATGCTCTCGTTCACTCACTCTCTGTGCTTTCTCTCCTCACAGGTTTCTATGGATCATCGTTATATCTGGACGCTGGTCGTGCCTCTAACGTAGTTGTGACATATGCAAGAGTAATTTCCCTGGTTATCTTGATCGTGACAGTGAGCGTGAACTGTCGGGGAGAGACAGTCACGTATCTCGCTGACTCTCGAGAGACTGTCGGGTGTGTATCTCCGGCGAGAGTCCTGCACGGTGACATGTCGCTGTGTTGGGCTGCTGTTTCAGTAGTATCAAAAGGGGATGGCCAGTCTTCAAATCATGTGCCAACATGCGTTAGCGGTACTTCCGGTGTCCGATGTACGATGATGGGGTAAGATACTCTCACCAAACTCCTGTCGTGTAAACCAGTAGCATATCTGACCTGTAACATTGGATTCAGAATAGATTTTGTCCATTAGTACTTTTCATAATTTGGCTTACATTACAGTCATTTAGCAGACACTTTTATCCAAAGCGACTTACAATTCAGAGTCTATCACATTTCTACACTGTAGGCACAACTACGGGAGCAATTTTTGGGGTTAAGTGTCTTGCTCAAGGACACATCGACATGCGACTAGCAGAGCCGGAGCAGGGGTTCGAACCGCCGACCCTCTGATTGAAAGACGGCCCTGCTATCCACTTAGCCACAATCGCCCACCCACTTAGCCATAATCGCCCACGGCTTAGTATGTTTGGTGCCACCATGATGGTTTTAGGATTACCAAATCCCTCCTTGAATATCAAATTGTTAGCATTGATTATTTACTGAGAGTTAAGTACAGTACAACTTAGAGAGCTTTGCTTATAGGAGGGATATTTTGAAATATAGTATTTATACTCATACAGTTGTAAAATAATTAACTAACTGTGTAAAATGTTGGGATTTACTCTAACCTCCTACATTAGGACAGTGTTTTCATGCTCTCGTTCACTCACTCTCTGTGCTTTCTCTCCTCACAGGTTTCTATGGATCATCGTTATATCTGGACGCTGGTCGTGCCTCTAACGTAGTTGTGACATATGCAAGAGTAATTTCCCTGGTTATCTTGATCGTGACAGTGAGCGTGAACTGTCGGGGAGAGACAGTCACGTATCTCGCTGACTCTCGAGAGACTGTCGGGTGTGTATCTCCGGCGAGAGTCCTGCACGGTGACATGTCGCTGTGTTGGGCTGCTGTTTCAGTAGTATCAAAAGGGGATGGCCAGTCTTCAAATCATGTGCCAACATGCGTTAGCGGTACTTCCGGTGTCCGATGTACGATGATGGGGTAAGATACTCTCACCAAACTCCTGTCGTGTAAACCAGTAGCATATCTGACCTGTAACATTGGATTCAGAATAGATTTTGTCCATTAGTACTTTTCATAATTTGGCTTACATTACAGTCATTTAGCAGACGCTTTTATCCAAAGCGACTTACAATTCAGAGTCTATCACATTTCTACACCGTAGGCACAACTACGGGAGCAATTTTTGGGGTTAAGTGTCTTGCTCAAGGACACATCGACATGCGACTAGCAGAGCCGGAGCAGGGGTTCGAACCGCCGACCCTCTGATTGAAAGACGGCCCTGCTATCCACTTAGCCACAATCGCCCACCCACCTAGCCATAATCGCCCACGGCTTAGTATGTTTGGTGCCACCATGATGGTTTTAGGATTACCAAATCCCTCCTTGAATATCAAATTGTTAGCATTGATTATTTACTGAGAGTTAAGTACAGTACAACTTAGAGAGCTTTGCTTATAGGAGGGATATTTTGAAATATAGTATTTATACTCATACAGTTGTAAAATAATTAACTAACTGTGTAAAATGTTGGGATTTACTCTAACCTCCTACATTAGGACAGTGTTTTCATGCTCTCGTTCACTCACTCTCTGTGCTTTCTCTCCTCACAGGTTTCTATGGATCATCGTTATATCTGGACGCTGGTCGTGCCTCTAACGTAGTTGTGACATATGCAAGAGTAATTTCCCTGGTTATCTTGATCGTGACAGTGAGCGTGAACTGTCGGGGAGAGACAGTCACGTATCTCGCTGACTCTCGAGAGACTGTCGGGTGTGTATCTCCGGCGAGAGTCCTGCACGGTGACATGTCGCTGTGTTGGGCTGCTGTTTCAGTAGTATCAAAAGGGGATGGCCAGTCTTCAAATCATGTGCCAACATGCGTTAGCGGTACTTCCGGTGTCCGATGTACGATGATGGGGTAAGATACTCTCACCAAACTCCTGTCGTGTAAACCAGTAGCATATCTGACCTGTAACATTGGATTCAGAATAGATTTTGTCCGTTAGTACTTTTCATAATTTGGCTTACATTACAGTCATTTAGCAGACGCTTTTATCCAAAGCGACTTACAATTCAGAGTCTATCACATTTCTACACCGTAGGCACAACTACGGGAGCAATTTTTGGGGTTAAGTGTCTTGCTCAAGGACACATCGACATGCGACTAGCAGAGCCGGAGCAGGGGTTCGAACCGCCGACCCTCTGATTGAAAGACGGCCCTGCTATCCACTTAGCCACAATCGCCCACCCACCTAGCCATAATCGCCCACGGCTTAGTATGTTTGGTGCCACCATGATGGTTTTAGGATTACCAAATCCCTCCTTGAATATCAAATTGTTAGCATTGATTATTTACTGAGAGTTAAGTACAGTACAACTTAGAGAGCTTTGCTTATAGGAGGGATATTTTGAAATATAGTATTTATAATCACACAGTTGTAAAATAATTAACTAACTGTGTAAAATGTTGGGATTTACTCTAACCTCCTACATTAGGACAGTGTTTTCATGCTCTCGTTCACTCACTCTCTGTGCTTTCTCTCCTCACAGGTTTCTATGGATCATCGTTATATCTGGACGCTGGTCGTGCCTCTAACGTAGTTGTGACATATGCAAGAGTAATTTCCCTGGTTATCTTGATCGTGACAGTGAGCGTGAACTGTCGGGGAGAGACAGTCACGTATCTCGCTGACTCTCGAGAGACTGTCGGGTGTGTATCTCCGGCGAGAGTCCTGCACGGTGACATGTCGCTGTGTTGGGCTGCTGTTTCAGTAGTATCAAAAGGGGATGGCCAGTCTTCAAATCATGTGCCAACATGCGTTAGCGGTACTTCCGGTGTCCGATGTACGATGATGGGGTAAGATACTCTCACCAAACTCCTGTCGTGTAAACCAGTAGCATATCTGACCTGTAACATTGGATTCAGAATAGATTTTGTCCGTTAGTACTTTTCATAATTTGGCTTACATTACAGTCATTTAGCAGACGCTTTTATCCAAAGCGACTTACAATTCAGAGTCTATCACATTTCTACACCGTAGGCACAACTACAGGAGCAATTTTTGGGGTTAAGTGTCTTGCTCAAGGACACATCGACATGCGACTAGCAGAGCCGGAGCAGGGGTTCGAACCGCCGACCCTCTGATTGAAAGACGGCCCTGCTATCCACTTAGCCACAATCGCCCACCCACCTAGCCATAATCGCCCACGGCTTAGTATGTTTGGTGCCACCATGATGGTTTTAGGATTACCAAATCCCTCCTTGAATATCAAATTGTTAGCATTGATTATTTACTGAGAGTTAAGTACAGTACAACTTAGAGAGCTTTGCTTATAGGAGGGATATTTTGAAATATAGTATTTATAATCACACAGTTGTAAAATAATTAACTAACTGTGTAAAATGTTGGGATTTACTCTAACCTCCTACATTAGGACAGTGTTTTCATGCTCTCGTTCACTCACTCTCTGTGCTTTCTCTCCTCACAGGTTTCTATGGATCATCGTTATATCTGGACGCTGGTCGTGCCTCTAACGTAGTTGTGACATATGCAAGAGTAATTTCCCTGGTTATCTTGATCGTGACAGTGAGCGTGAACTGTCGGGGAGAGACAGTCACGTATCTCGCTGACTCTCGAGAGACTGTCGGGTGTGTATCTCCGGCGAGAGTCCTGCACGGTGACATGTCGCTGTGTTGGGCTGCTGTTTCAGTAGTATCAAAAGGGGATGGCCAGTCTTCAAATCATGTGCCAACATGCGTTAGCGGTACTTCCGGTGTCCGATGTACGATGATGGGGTAAGATACTCTCACCAAACTCCTGTCGTGTAAACCAGTAGCATATCTGACCTGTAACATTGGATTCAGAATAGATTTTGTCCGTTAGTACTTTTCATAATTTGGCTTACATTACAGTCATTTAGCAGACGCTTTTATCCAAAGCGACTTACAATTCAGAGTCTATCACATTTCTACACCGTAGGCACAACTACGGGAGCAATTTTTGGGGTTAAGTGTCTTGCTCAAGGACACATCGACATGCGACTAGCAGAGCCGGAGCAGGGGTTCGAACCGCCGACCCTCTGATTGAAAGACGGCCCTGCTATCCACTTAGCCACAATCGCCCACCCACTTAGCCATAATCGCCCACGGCTTAGTATGTTTGGTGCCACCATGATGGTTTTAGGATTACCAAATCCCTCCTTGAATATCAAATTGTTAGCATTGATTATTTACTGAGAGTTAAGTACAGTACAACTTAGAGCTTTGCTTATAGGAGGGATACTTTGAAATATAGTATTTATAATCACACAGTTGTAAAATAATTAACTAACTGTGTCAAATGTTGGGATTTACTCTAACCTCCTACATTAGGACAGTGTTTTCATGCTCTCGTTCACTCACTCTCTGTGCTTTCTCTCCTCACAGGTTTCTATGGATCATCGTTATATCTGGACGCTGGTCGTGCCTCTAACGTAGTTGTGACATATGCAAGAGTAATTTCCCTGGTTATCTTGATCGTGACAGTGAGCGTGAACTGTCGGGGAGAGACAGTCACGTATCTCGCTGACTCTCGAGAGACTGTCGGGTGTGTATCTCCGGCGAGAGTCCTGCACGGTGACATGTCGCTGTGTTGGGCTGCTGTTTCAGTAGTATCAAAAGGGGATGGCCAGTCTTCACAAATCATGTGCCAACATGCGTTAGCGGTACTTCCGGTGTCCGATGTACGATGATGGGGTAAGATACTCTCACCAAACTCCTGTCGTGTAAACCAGTAGCATATCTGACCTGTAACATTGGATTCAGAATAGATTTTGTCCGTTAGTACTTTTCATAATTTGGCTTAGTATGTTTGGTGCCACCATGATGGTTTTAGGATTACCAAATCCCTCCTTGAATATCAAATTGTTAGCATTGATTATTTACTGAGAGTTAAGTACAGTACAACTTAGAGAGCTTTGCTTATAGGAGGGATATTTTGAAATATAGTATTTATACTCGTACAGTTGTAAAATAATTAACTAACTGTGTAAAATGTTGGGATTTACTCTAACCTCCTACATTAGGACAGTGTTTTCATGCTCTCGTTCACTCACTCTGTGCTTTCTCTCCTCACAGGTTTCTATGGATCATCGTTATATCTGGACGCTGGTCGTGCCTCTAACGTAGTTGTGACATATGCAAGAGTAATTTCCCTGGTTATCTTGATCGTGACAGTGAGCGTGAACTGTCGGGGAGAGACAGTCACGTATCTCGCTGACTCTCGAGAGACTGTCGGGTGTGTATCTCCGGCGAGAGTCCTGCACGGTGACATGTCGCTGTGTTGGGCTGCTGTTTCAGTAGTATCAAAAGGGGATGGCCAGTCTTCAAATCATGTGCCAACATGCGTTAGCGGTACTTCCGGTGTCCGATGTACGATGATGGGGTAAGATACTCTCACCAAACTCCTGTCGTGTAAACCAGTAGCATATCTGACCTGTAACATTGGATTCAGAATAGATTTTGTCCGTTAGTACTTTTCATAATTTGGCTTACATTACAGTCATTTTGCAGACGCTTTTATCCAAAGCGACTTACAATTCAGAGTCTATCACATTTCTACACCGTAGGCACAACTACGGGAGCAATTTCTGGGGTTAAGTGTCTTGCTCAAGGACACATCGACATGCGACTAGCAGAGCCGGAGCAGGGGTTCGAACCGCCGACCCTCTGATTGAAAGACGGCCCTGCTATCCACTTAGCCACAATCGCCCACCCACCTAGCCATAATCGCCCACGGCTTAGTATGTTTGGTGCCACCATGATGGTTTTAGGATTACCAAATCCCTCCTTGAATATCAAATTGTTAGCATTGATTATTTACTGAGAGTTAAGTACAGTACAACTTAGAGAGCTTTGCTTATAGGAGGGATACTTTGAAATATAGTATTTATAATCATACAGTTGTAAAATAATTAACTAACTATGTCAAATGTTGGGATTTACTCTGACCTCCTACATTAGGACAGTGTTTTCATGCTCTCGTTCACTCACTCTCTGTGCTTTCTCTCCTCACAGGTTTCTATGGATCATCGTTATATCTGGACGCTGGTCGTGCCTCTAACGTAGTTGTGACATATGCAAGAGTAATTTCCCTGGTTATCTTGATCGTGACAGTGAGCGTGAACTGTCGGGGAGAGACAGTCACGTATCTCGCTGACTCTCGAGAGACTGTCGGGTGTGTATCTCCGGCGAGAGTCCTGCACGGTGACATGTCGCTGTGTTGGGCTGCTGTTTCAGTAGTATCAAAAGGGGATGGCCAGTCTTCAAATCATGTGCCAACATGCGTTAGCGGTACTTCCGGTGTCCGATGTACGATGATGGGGTAAGATACTCTCACCAAACTCCTGTCGTGTAAACCAGTAGCATATCTGACCTGTAACATTGGATTCAGAATAGATTTTGTCCGTTAGTACTTTTAATAATTTGGCTTAGTATGTTTGGTGCCACCATGATGGTTTTAGGATTACCAAATCCCTCCTTGAATATCAAATTGTTAGCATTGATTATTTACTGAGAGTTAAGTACAGTACAACTTAGAGAGCTTTGCTTATAGGAGGGATACTTTGAAATATAGTATTTATAATCATACAGTTGTAAAATAATTAACTAACTATGTCAAATGTTGGGATTTACTCTAACCTCCTACATTAGGACAGTGTTTTCATGCTCTCGTTCACTCACTCTCTGTGCTTTCTCTCCTCACAGGTTTCTATGGATCATCGTTATATCTGGACGCTGGTCGTGCCTCTAACGTAGTTGTGACATATGCAAGAGTAATTTCCCTGGTTATCTTGATCGTGACAGTGAGCGTGAACTGTCGGGGAGAGACAGTCACGTATCTCGCTGACTCTCGAGAGACTGTCGGGTGTGTATCTCCGGCGAGAGTCCTGCACGGTGACATGTCGCTGTGTTGGGCTGCTGTTTCAGTAGTATCAAAAGGGGATGGCCAGTCTTCAAATCATGTGCCAACATGCGTTAGCGGTACTTCCGGTGTCCGATGTACGATGATGGGGTAAGATACTCTCACCAAACTCCTGTCGTGTAAACCAGTAGCATATCTGACCTGTAACATTGGATTCAGAATAGATTTTGTCCGTTAGTACTTTTCATAATTTGGCTTAGTATGTTTGGTGCCACCATGATGGTTTTAGGATTACCAAATCCCTCCTTGAATATCAAATTGTTAGCATTGATTATTTACTGAGAGTTAAGTACAGTACAACTTAGAGAGCTTTGCTTATAGGAGGGATATTTTGAAATATAGTATTTATACTCATACAGTTGTAAAATAATTAACTAACTGTGTAAAATGTTGGGATTTACTCTAACCTCCTACATTAGGACAGTGTTTTCATGCTCTCGTTCACTCACTCTCTGTGCTTTCTCTCCTCACAGGTTTCTATGGATCATCGTTATATCTGGACGCTGGTCGTGCCTCTAACGTAGTTGTGACATATGCAAGAGTAATTTCCCTGGTTATCTTGATCGTGACAGTGAGCGTGAACTGTCGGGGAGAGACAGTCACGTATCTCGCTGACTCTCGAGAGACTGTCGGGTGTGTATCTCCGGCGAGAGTCCTGCACGGTGACATGTCGCTGTGTTGGGCTGCTGTTTCAGTAGTATCAAAAGGGGATGGCCAGTCTTCAAATCATGTGCCAACATGCGTTAGCGGTACTTCCGGTGTCCGATGTACGATGATGGGGTAAGATACTCTCACCAAACTCCTGTCGTGTAAACCAGTAGCATATCTGACCTGTAACATTGGATTCAGAATAGATTTTGTCCGTTAGTACTTTTCATAATTTGGCTTACATTACAGTCATTTAGCAGACGCTTTTATCCAAAGCGACTTACAATTCAGAGTCTATCACATTTCTACACCGTAGGCACAACTACGGGAGCAATTTTTGGGGTTAAGTGTCTTGCTCAAGGACACATCGACATGCGACTAGCAGAGCCGGAGCAGGGGTTCGAACCGCCGACCCTCTGATTGAAAGACGGCCCTGCTATCCACTTAGCCACAATCGCCCACCCACTTAGCCATAATCGCCCACGGCTTAGTATGTTTGGTGCCACCATGATGGTTTTAGGATTACCAAATCCCTCCTTGAATATCAAATTGTTAGCATTGATTATTTACTGAGAGTTAAGTACAGTACAACTTAGAGCTTTGCTTATAGGAGGGATACTTTGAAATATAGTATTTATAATCACACAGTTGTAAAATAATTAACTAACTGTGTAAATTGTTGGGATTTACTCTAACCTCCTACATTAGGACAGTGTTTTCATGCTCTCGTTCACTCACTCTCTGTGCTTTCTCTCCTCACAGGTTTCTATGGATCATCGTTATATCTGGACGCTGGTCGTGCCTCTAACGTAGTTGTGACATATGCAAGAGTAATTTCCCTGGTTATCTTGATCGTGACAGTGAGCGTGAACTGTCGGGGAGAGACAATCACGTATCTCGCTGACTCTCGAGAGACTGTCGGGTGTGTATCTCCGGCGAGAGTCCTGCACGGTGACATGTCGCTGTGTTGGGCTGCTGTTTCAGTAGTATCAAAAGGGGATGGCCAGTCTTCACAAATCATGTGCCAACATGCGTTAGCGGTACTTCCGGTGTCCGATGTACGATGATGGGGTAAGATACTCTCACCAAACTCCTGTCGTGTAAACCAGTAGCATATCTGACCTGTAACATTGGATTCAGAATAGATTTTGTCCGTTAGTACTTTTCATAATTTGGCTTAGTATGTTTGGTGCCACCATGATGGTTTTAGGATTACCAAATCCCTCCTTGAATATCAAATTGTTAGCATTGATTATTTACTGAGAGTTAAGTACAGTACAACTTAGAGAGCTTTGCTTATAGGAGGGATATTTTGAAATATAGTATTTATACTCGTACAGTTGTAAAATAATTAACTAACTGTGTAAAATGTTGGGATTTACTCTAACCTCCTACATTAGGACAGTGTTTTCATGCTCTCGTTCACTCACTCTGTGCTTTCTCTCCTCACAGGTTTCTATGGATCATCGTTATATCTGGACGCTGGTCGTGCCTCTAACGTAGTTGTGACATATGCAAGAGTAATTTCCCTGGTTATCTTGATCGTGACAGTGAGCGTGAACTGTCGGGGAGAGACAGTCACGTATCTCGCTGACTCTCGAGAGACTGTCGGGTGTGTATCTCCGGCGAGAGTCCTGCACGGTGACATGTCGCTGTGTTGGGCTGCTGTTTCAGTAGTATCAAAAGGGGATGGCCAGTCTTCAAATCATGTGCCAACATGCGTTAGCGGTACTTCCGGTGTCCGATGTACGATGATGGGGTAAGATACTCTCACCAAACTCCTGTCGTGTAAACCAGTAGCATATCTGACCTGTAACATTGGATTCAGAATAGATTTTGTCCGTTAGTACTTTTCATAATTTGGCTTACATTACAGTCATTTTGCAGACGCTTTTATCCAAAGCGACTTACAATTCAGAGTCTATCACATTTCTACACCGTAGGCACAACTACGGGAGCAATTTCTGGGGTTAAGTGTCTTGCTCAAGGACACATCGACATGCGACTAGCAGAGCCGGAGCAGGGGTTCGAACCGCCGACCCTCTGATTGAAAGACGGCCCTGCTATCCACTTAGCCACAATCGCCCACCCACCTAGCCATAATCGCCCACGGCTTAGTATGTTTGGTGCCACCATGATGGTTTTAGGATTACCAAATCCCTCCTTGAATATCAAATTGTTAGCATTGATTATTTACTGAGAGTTAAGTACAGTACAACTTAGAGCTTTGCTTATAGGAGGGATACTTTGAAATATAGTATTTATAATCACACAGTTGTAAAATAATTAACTAACTGTGTAAATTGTTGGGATTTACTCTAACCTCCTACATTAGGACAGTGTTTTCATGCTCTCGTTCACTCACTCTCTGTGCTTTCTCTCCTCACAGGTTTCTATGGATCATCGTTATATCTGGACGCTGGTCGTGCCTCTAACGTAGTTGTGACATATGCAAGAGTAATTTCCCTGGTTATCTTGATCGTGACAGTGAGCGTGAACTGTCGGGGAGAGACAATCACGTATCTCGCTGACTCTCGAGAGACTGTCGGGTGTGTATCTCCGGCGAGAGTCCTGCACGGTGACATGTCGCTGTGTTGGGCTGCTGTTTCAGTAGTATCAAAAGGGGATGGCCAGTCTTCACAAATCATGTGCCAACATGCGTTAGCGGTACTTCCGGTGTCCGATGTACGATGATGGGGTAAGATACTCTCACCAAACTCCTGTCGTGTAAACCAGTAGCATATCTGACCTGTAACATTGGATTCAGAATAGATTTTGTCCGTTAGTACTTTTCATAATTTGGCTTAGTATGTTTGGTGCCACCATGATGGTTTTAGGATTACCAAATCCCTCCTTGAATATCAAATTGTTAGCATTGATTATTTACTGAGAGTTAAGTACAGTACAACTTAGAGAGCTTTGCTTATAGGAGGGATATTTTGAAATATAGTATTTATACTCGTACAGTTGTAAAATAATTAACTAACTGTGTAAAATGTTGGGATTTACTCTAACCTCCTACATTAGGACAGTGTTTTCATGCTCTCGTTCACTCACTCTGTGCTTTCTCTCCTCACAGGTTTCTATGGATCATCGTTATATCTGGACGCTGGTCGTGCCTCTAACGTAGTTGTGACATATGCAAGAGTAATTTCCCTGGTTATCTTGATCGTGACAGTGAGCGTGAACTGTCGGGGAGAGACAGTCACGTATCTCGCTGACTCTCGAGAGACTGTCGGGTGTGTATCTCCGGCGAGAGTCCTGCACGGTGACATGTCGCTGTGTTGGGCTGCTGTTTCAGTAGTATCAAAAGGGGATGGCCAGTCTTCAAATCATGTGCCAACATGCGTTAGCGGTACTTCCGGTGTCCGATGTACGATGATGGGGTAAGATACTCTCACCAAACTCCTGTCGTGTAAACCAGTAGCATATCTGACCTGTAACATTGGATTCAGAATAGATTTTGTCCGTTAGTACTTTTCATAATTTGGCTTACATTACAGTCATTTTGCAGACGCTTTTATCCAAAGCGACTTACAATTCAGAGTCTATCACATTTCTACACCGTAGGCACAACTACGGGAGCAATTTCTGGGGTTAAGTGTCTTGCTCAAGGACACATCGACATGCGACTAGCAGAGCCGGAGCAGGGGTTCGAACCGCCGACCCTCTGATTGAAAGACGGCCCTGCTATCCACTTAGCCACAATCGCCCACCCACCTAGCCATAATCGCCCACGGCTTAGTATGTTTGGTGCCACCATGATGGTTTTAGGATTACCAAATCCCTCCTTGAATATCAAATTGTTAGCATTGATTATTTACTGAGAGTTAAGTACAGTACAACTTAGAGAGCTTTGCTTATAGGAGGGATACTTTGAAATATAGTATTTATAATCATACAGTTGTAAAATAATTAACTAACTATGTCAAATGTTGGGATTTACTCTGACCTCCTACATTAGGACAGTGTTTTCATGCTCTCGTTCACTCACTCTCTGTGCTTTCTCTCCTCACAGGTTTCTATGGATCATCGTTATATCTGGACGCTGGTCGTGCCTCTAACGTAGTTGTGACATATGCAAGAGTAATTTCCCTGGTTATCTTGATCGTGACAGTGAGCGTGAACTGTCGGGGAGAGACAGTCACGTATCTCGCTGACTCTCGAGAGACTGTCGGGTGTGTATCTCCGGCGAGAGTCCTGCACGGTGACATGTCGCTGTGTTGGGCTGCTGTTTCAGTAGTATCAAAAGGGGATGGCCAGTCTTCAAATCATGTGCCAACATGCGTTAGCGGTACTTCCGGTGTCCGATGTACGATGATGGGGTAAGATACTCTCACCAAACTCCTGTCGTGTAAACCAGTAGCATATCTGACCTGTAACATTGGATTCAGAATAGATTTTGTCCGTTAGTACTTTTAATAATTTGGCTTAGTATGTTTGGTGCCACCATGATGGTTTTAGGATTACCAAATCCCTCCTTGAATATCAAATTGTTAGCATTGATTATTTACTGAGAGTTAAGTACAGTACAACTTAGAGAGCTTTGCTTATAGGAGGGATACTTTGAAATATAGTATTTATAATCATACAGTTGTAAAATAATTAACTAACTATGTCAAATGTTGGGATTTACTCTAACCTCCTACATTAGGACAGTGTTTTCATGCTCTCGTTCACTCACTCTCTGTGCTTTCTCTCCTCACAGGTTTCTATGGATCATCGTTATATCTGGACGCTGGTCGTGCCTCTAACGTAGTTGTGACATATGCAAGAGTAATTTCCCTGGTTATCTTGATCGTGACAGTGAGCGTGAACTGTCGGGGAGAGACAGTCACGTATCTCGCTGACTCTCGAGAGACTGTCGGGTGTGTATCTCCGGCGAGAGTCCTGCACGGTGACATGTCGCTGTGTTGGGCTGCTGTTTCAGTAGTATCAAAAGGGGATGGCCAGTCTTCAAATCATGTGCCAACATGCGTTAGCGGTACTTCCGGTGTCCGATGTACGATGATGGGGTAAGATACTCTCACCAAACTCCTGTCGTGTAAACCAGTAGCATATCTGACCTGTAACATTGGATTCAGAATAGATTTTGTCCGTTAGTACTTTTCATAATTTGGCTTAGTATGTTTGGTGCCACCATGATGGTTTTAGGATTACCAAATCCCTCCTTGAATATCAAATTGTTAGCATTGATTATTTACTGAGAGTTAAGTACAGTACAACTTAGAGAGCTTTGCTTATAGGAGGGATATTTTGAAATATAGTATTTATACTCATACAGTTGTAAAATAATTAACTAACTGTGTAAAATGTTGGGATTTACTCTAACCTCCTACATTAGGACAGTGTTTTCATGCTCTCGTTCACTCACTCTCTGTGCTTTCTCTCCTCACAGGTTTCTATGGATCATCGTTATATCTGGACGCTGGTCGTGCCTCTAACGTAGTTGTGACATATGCAAGAGTAATTTCCCTGGTTATCTTGATCGTGACAGTGAGCGTGAACTGTCGGGGAGAGACAATCACGTATCTCGCTGACTCTCGAGAGACTGTCGGGTGTGTATCTCCGGCGAGAGTCCTGCACGGTGACATGTCGCTGTGTTGGGCTGCTGTTTCAGTAGTATCAAAAGGGGATGGCCAGTCTTCAAATCATGTGCCAACATGCGTTAGCGGTACTTCCGGTGTCCGATGTACGATGATGGGGTAAGATACTCTCACCAAACTCCTGTCGTGTAAACCAGTAGCATATCTGACCTGTAACATTGGATTCAGAATAGATTTTGTCCGTTAGTACTTTTCATAATTTGGCTTACATTACAGTCATTTAGCAGACGCTTTTATCCAAAGCGACTTACAATTCAGAGTCTATCACATTTCTACACCGTAGGCACAACTACGGGAGCAATTTTTGGGGTTAAGTGTCTTGCTCAAGGACACATCGACATGCGACTAGCAGAGCCGGAGCAGGGGTTCGAACCGCCGACCCTCTGATTGAAAGACGGCCCTGCTATCCACTTAGCCACAATCGCCCACCCACTTAGCCATAATCGCCCACGGCTTAGTATGTTTGGTGCCACCATGATGGTTTTAGGATTACCAAATCCCTCCTTGAATATCAAATTGTTAGCATTGATTATTTACTGAGAGTTAAGTACAGTACAACTTAGAGAGCTTTGCTTATAGGAGGGATACTTTGAAATATAGTATTTATAATCACACAGTTGTAAAATAATTAACTAACTGTGTAAATTGTTGGGATTTACTCTAACCTCCTACATTAGGACAGTGTTTTCATGCTCTCGTTCACTCACTCTCTGTGCTTTCTCTCCTCACAGGTTTCTATGGATCATCGTTATATCTGGACGCTGGTCGTGCCTCTAACGTAGTTGTGACATATGCAAGAGTAATTTCCCTGGTTATCTTGATCGTGACAGTGAGCGTGAACTGTCGGGGAGAGACAGTCACGTATCTCGCTGACTCTCGAGAGACTGTCGGGTGTGTATCTCCGGCGAGAGTCCTGCACGGTGACATGTCGCTGTGTTGGGCTGCTGTTTCAGTAGTATCAAAAGGGGATGGCCAGTCTTCAAATCATGTGCCAACATGCGTTAGCGGTACTTCCGGTGTCCGATGTACGATGATGGGGTAAGATACTCTCACCAAACTCCTGTCGTGTAAACCAGTAGCATATCTGACCTGTAACATTGGATTCAGAATAGATTTTGTCCGTTAGTACTTTTCATAATTTGGCTTACATTACAGTCATTTAGCAGACGCTTTTATCCAAAGCGACTTACAATTCAGAGTCTATCACATTTCTACACCGTAGGCACAACTACAGGAGCAATTTTTGGGGTTAAGTGTCTTGCTCAAGGACACATCGACATGCGACTAGCAGAGCCGGAGCAGGGGTTCGAACCGCCGACCCTCTGATTGAAAGACGGCCCTGCTATCCACTTAGCCACAATCGCCCACCCACCTAGCCATAATCGCCCACGGCTTAGTATGTTTGGTGCCACCATGATGGTTTTAGGATTACCAAATCCCTCCTTGAATATCAAATTGTTAGCATTGATTATTTACTGAGAGTTAAGTACAGTACAACTTAGAGAGCTTTGCTTATAGGAGGGATATTTTGAAATATAGTATTTATAATCACACAGTTGTAAAATAATTAACTAACTGTGTAAAATGTTGGGATTTACTCTAACCTCCTACATTAGGACAGTGTTTTCATGCTCTCGTTCACTCACTCTCTGTGCTTTCTCTCCTCACAGGTTTCTATGGATCATCGTTATATCTGGACGCTGGTCGTGCCTCTAACGTAGTTGTGACATATGCAAGAGTAATTTCCCTGGTTATCTTGATCGTGACAGTGAGCGTGAACTGTCGGGGAGAGACAGTCACGTATCTCGCTGACTCTCGAGAGACTGTCGGGTGTGTATCTCCGGCGAGAGTCCTGCACGGTGACATGTCGCTGTGTTGGGCTGCTGTTTCAGTAGTATCAAAAGGGGATGGCCAGTCTTCAAATCATGTGCCAACATGCGTTAGCGGTACTTCCGGTGTCCGATGTACGATGATGGGGTAAGATACTCTCACCAAACTCCTGTCGTGTAAACCAGTAGCATATCTGACCTGTAACATTGGATTCAGAATAGATTTTGTCCGTTAGTACTTTTCATAATTTGGCTTACATTACAGTCATTTAGCAGACGCTTTTATCCAAAGCGACTTACAATTCAGAGTCTATCACATTTCTACACCGTAGGCACAACTACGGGAGCAATTTTTGGGGTTAAGTGTCTTGCTCAAGGACACATCGACATGCGACTAGCAGAGCCGGAGCAGGGGTTCGAACCGCCGACCCTCTGATTGAAAGACGGCCCTGCTATCCACTTAGCCACAATCGCCCACCCACCTAGCCATAATCGCCCACGGCTTAGTATGTTTGGTGCCACCATGATGGTTTTAGGATTACCAAATCCCTCCTTGAATATCAAATTGTTAGCATTGATTATTTACTGAGAGTTAAGTACAGTACAACTTAGAGAGCTTTGCTTATAGGAGGGATATTTTGAAATATAGTATTTATACTCATACAGTTGTAAAATAATTAACTAACTGTGTAAAATGTTGGGATTTACTCTAACCTCCTACATTAGGACAGTGTTTTCATGCTCTCGTTCACTCACTCTGTGCTTTCTCTCCTCACAGGTTTCTATGGATCATCGTTATATCTGGACGCTGGTCGTGCCTCTAACGTAGTTGTGACATATGCAAGAGTAATTTCCCTGGTTATCTTGATCGTGACAGTGAGCGTGAACTGTCGGGGAGAGACAGTCACGTATCTCGCTGACTCTCGAGAGACTGTCGGGTGTGTATCTCCGGCGAGAGTCCTGCACGGTGACATGTCGCTGTGTTGGGCTGCTGTTTCAGTAGTATCAAAAGGGGATGGCCAGTCTTCAAATCATGTGCCAACATGCGTTAGCGGTACTTCCGGTGTCCGATGTACGATGATGGGGTAAGATACTCTCACCAAACTCCTGTCGTGTAAACCAGTAGCATATCTGACCTGTAACATTGGATTCAGAATAGATTTTGTCCGTTAGTACTTTTAATAATTTGGCTTAGTATGTTTGGTGCCACCATGATGGTTTTAGGATTACCAAATCCCTCCTTGAATATCAAATTGTTAGCATTGATTATTTACTGAGAGTTAAGTACAGTACAACTTAGAGAGCTTTGCTTATAGGAGGGATATTTTGAAATATAGTATTTATAATCACACAGTTGTAAAATAATTAACTAACTGTGTAAAATGTTGGGATTTACTCTAACCTCCTACATTAGGACAGTGTTTTCATGCTCTCGTTCACTCACTCTCTGTGCTTTCTCTCCTCACAGGTTTCTATGGATCATCGTTATATCTGGACGCTGGTCGTGCCTCTAACGTAGTTGTGACATATGCAAGAGTAATTTCCCTGGTTATCTTGATCGTGACAGTGAGCGTGAACTGTCGGGGAGAGACAGTCACGTATCTCGCTGACTCTCGAGAGACTGTCGGGTGTGTATCTCCGGCGAGAGTCCTGCACGGTGACATGTCGCTGTGTTGGGCTGCTGTTTCAGTAGTATCAAAAGGGGATGGCCAGTCTTCAAATCATGTGCCAACATGCGTTAGCGGTACTTCCGGTGTCCGATGTACGATGATGGGGTAAGATACTCTCACCAAACTCCTGTCGTGTAAACCAGTAGCATATCTGACCTGTAACATTGGATTCAGAATAGATTTTGTCCGTTAGTACTTTTAATAATTTGGCTTAGTATGTTTGGTGCCACCATGATGGTTTTAGGATTACCAAATCCCTCCTTGAATATCAAATTGTTAGCATTGATTATTTACTGAGAGTTAAGTACAGTACAACTTAGAGAGCTTTGCTTATAGGAGGGATACTTTGAAATATAGTATTTATAATCATACAGTTGTAAAATAATTAACTAACTATGTCAAATGTTGGGATTTACTCTAACCTCCTACATTAGGACAGTGTTTTCATGCTCTCGTTCACTCACTCTCTGTGCTTTCTCTCCTCACAGGTTTCTATGGATCATCGTTATATCTGGACGCTGGTCGTGCCTCTAACGTAGTTGTGACATATGCAAGAGTAATTTCCCTGGTTATCTTGATCGTGACAGTGAGCGTGAACTGTCGGGGAGAGACAGTCACGTATCTCGCTGACTCTCGAGAGACTGTCGGGTGTGTATCTCCGGCGAGAGTCCTGCACGGTGACATGTCGCTGTGTTGGGCTGCTGTTTCAGTAGTATCAAAAGGGGATGGCCAGTCTTCAAATCATGTGCCAACATGCGTTAGCGGTACTTCCGGTGTCCGATGTACGATGATGGGGTAAGATACTCTCACCAAACTCCTGTCGTGTAAACCAGTAGCATATCTGACCTGTAACATTGGATTCAGAATAGATTTTGTCCGTTAGTACTTTTCATAATTTAGCTTACATTACAGTCATTTAGCAGACGCTTTTATCCAAAGCGACTTACAATTCAGAGTCTATCACATTTCTACACCGTAGGCACAACTACGGGAGCAATTTTTGGGGTTAAGTGTCTTGCTCAAGGACACATCGACATGCGACTAGCAGAGCCGGAGCAGGGGTTCGAACCGCCGACCCTCTGATTGAAAGACGGCCCTGCTATCCACTTAGCCACAATCGCCCACCCACCTAGCCATAATCGCCCACGGCTTAGTATGTTTGGTGCCACCATGATGGTTTTAGGATTACCAAATCCCTCCTTGAATATCAAATTGTTAGCATTGATTATTTACTGAGAGTTAAGTACAGTACAACTTAGAGAGCTTTGCTTATAGGAGGGATATTTTGAAATATAGTATTTATAATCACACAGTTGTAAAATAATTAACTAACTGTGTAAAATGTTGGGATTTACTCTAACCTCCTACATTAGGACAGTGTTTTCATGCTCTCGTTCACTCACTCTCTGTGCTTTCTCTCCTCACAGGTTTCTATGGATCATCGTTATATCTGGACGCTGGTCGTGCCTCTAACGTAGTTGTGACATATGCAAGAGTAATTTCCCTGGTTATCTTGATCGTGACAGTGAGCGTGAACTGTCGGGGAGAGACAGTCACGTATCTCGCTGACTCTCGAGAGACTGTCGGGTGTGTATCTCCGGCGAGAGTCCTGCACGGTGACATGTCGCTGTGTTGGGCTGCTGTTTCAGTAGTATCAAAAGGGGATGGCCAGTCTTCAAATCATGTGCCAACATGCGTTAGCGGTACTTCCGGTGTCCGATGTACGATGATGGGGTAAGATACTCTCACCAAACTCCTGTCGTGTAAACCAGTAGCATATCTGACCTGTAACATTGGATTCAGAATAGATTTTGTCCGTTAGTACTTTTCATAATTTGGCTTACATTACAGTCATTTAGCAGACGCTTTTATCCAAAGCGACTTACAATTCAGAGTCTATCACATTTCTACACCGTAGGCACAACTACGGGAGCAATTTTTGGGGTTAAGTGTCTTGCTCAAGGACACATCGACATGCGACTAGCAGAGCCGGAGCAGGGGTTCGAACCGCCGACCCTCTGATTGAAAGACGGCCCTGCTATCCACTTAGCCACAATCGCCCACCCACCTAGCCATGATCGCCCACGGCTTAGTATGTTTGGTGCCACCATGATGGTTTTAGGATTACCAAATCCCTCCTTGAATATCAAATTGTTAGCATTGATTATTTACTGAGAGTTAAGTACAGTACAACTTAGAGAGCTTTGCTTATAGGAGGGATATTTTGAAATATAGTATTTATAATCACACAGTTGTAAAATAATTAACTAACTGTGTAAAATGTTGGGATTTACTCTAACCTCCTACATTAGGACAGTGTTTTCATGCTCTCGTTCACTCACTCTCTGTGCTTTCTCTCCTCACAGGTTTCTATGGATCATCGTTATATCTGGACGCTGGTCGTGCCTCTAACGTAGTTGTGACATATGCAAGAGTAATTTCCCTGGTTATCTTGATCGTGACAGTGAGCGTGAACTGTCGGGGAGAGACAGTCACGTATCTCGCTGACTCTCGAGAGACTGTCGGGTGTGTATCTCCGGCGAGAGTCCTGCACGGTGACATGTCGCTGTGTTGGGCTGCTGTTTCAGTAGTATCAAAAGGGGATGGCCAGTCTTCAAATCATGTGCCAACATGCGTTAGCGGTACTTCCGGTGTCCGATGTACGATGATGGGGTAAGATACTCTCACCAAACTCCTGTCGTGTAAACCAGTAGCATATCTGACCTGTAACATTGGATTCAGAATAGATTTTGTCCGTTAGTACTTTTCATAATTTGGCTTACATTACAGTCATTTAGCAGACGCTTTTATCCAAAGCGACTTACAATTCAGAGTCTATCACATTTCTACACCGTAGGCACAACTACGGGAGCAATTTTTGGGGTTAAGTGTCTTGCTCAAGGACACATCGACATGCGACTAGCAGAGCCGGAGCAGGGGTTCGAACCGCCGACCCTCTGATTGAAAGACGGCCCTGCTATCCACTTAGCCACAATCGCCCACCCACCTAGCCATAATCGCCCACGGCTTAGTATGTTTGGTGCCACCATGATGGTTTTAGGATTACCAAATCCCTCCTTGAATATCAAATTGTTAGCATTGATTATTTACTGAGAGTTAAGTACAGTACAACTTAGAGAGCTTTGCTTATAGGAGGGATATTTTGAAATATAGTATTTATACTCATACAGTTGTAAAATAATTAACTAACTGTGTAAAATGTTGGGATTTACTCTAACCTCCTACATTAGGACAGTGTTTTCATGCTCTCGTTCACTCACTCTGTGCTTTCTCTCCTCACAGGTTTCTATGGATCATCGTTATATCTGGACGCTGGTCGTGCCTCTAACGTAGTTGTGACATATGCAAGAGTAATTTCCCTGGTTATCTTGATCGTGACAGTGAGCGTGAACTGTCGGGGAGAGACAGTCACGTATCTCGCTGACTCTCGAGAGACTGTCGGGTGTGTATCTCCGGCGAGAGTCCTGCACGGTGACATGTCGCTGTGTTGGGCTGCTGTTTCAGTAGTATCAAAAGGGGATGGCCAGTCTTCAAATCATGTGCCAACATGCGTTAGCGGTACTTCCGGTGTCCGATGTACGATGATGGGGTAAGATACTCTCACCAAACTCCTGTCGTGTAAACCAGTAGCATATCTGACCTGTAACATTGGATTCAGAATAGATTTTGTCCGTTAGTACTTTTCATAATTTGGCTTACATTACAGTCATTTAGCAGACACTTTTATCCAAAGCGACTTACAATTCAGAGTCTATCACATTTCTACACTGTAGGCACAACTACGGGAGCAATTTTTGGGGTTAAGTGTCTTGCTCAAGGACACATCGACATGCGACTAGCAGAGCCGGAGCAGGGGTTCGAACCGCCGACCCTCTGATTGAAAGACGGCCCTGCTATCCACTTAGCCACAATCGCCCACCCACTTAGCCATAATCGCCCACGGCTTAGTATGTTTGGTGCCACCATGATGGTTTTAGGATTACCAAATCCCTCCTTGAATATCAAATTGTTAGCATTGATTATTTACTGAGAGTTAAGTACAGTACAACTTAGAGAGCTTTGCTTATAGGAGGGATATTTTGAAATATAGTATTTATACTCATACAGTTGTAAAATAATTAACTAACTGTGTAAAATGTTGGGATTTACTCTAACCTCCTACATTAGGACAGTGTTTTCATGCTCTCGTTCACTCACTCTCTGTGCTTTCTCTCCTCACAGGTTTCTATGGATCATCGTTATATCTGGACGCTGGTCGTGCCTCTAACGTAGTTGTGACATATGCAAGAGTAATTTCCCTGGTTATCTTGATCGTGACAGTGAGCGTGAACTGTCGGGGAGAGACAGTCACGTATCTCGCTGACTCTCGAGAGACTGTCGGGTGTGTATCTCCGGCGAGAGTCCTGCACGGTGACATGTCGCTGTGTTGGGCTGCTGTTTCAGTAGTATCAAAAGGGGATGGCCAGTCTTCAAATCATGTGCCAACATGCGTTAGCGGTACTTCCGGTGTCCGATGTACGATGATGGGGTAAGATACTCTCACCAAACTCCTGTCGTGTAAACCAGTAGCATATCTGACCTGTAACATTGGATTCAGAATAGATTTTGTCCGTTAGTACTTTTAATAATTTGGCTTAGTATGTTTGGTGCCACCATGATGGTTTTAGGATTACCAAATCCCTCCTTGAATATCAAATTGTTAGCATTGATTATTTACTGAGAGTTAAGTACAGTACAACTTAGAGAGCTTTGCTTATAGGAGGGATACTTTGAAATATAGTATTTATAATCATACAGTTGTAAAATAATTAACTAACTATGTCAAATGTTGGGATTTACTCTAACCTCCTACATTAGGACAGTGTTTTCATGCTCTCGTTCACTCACTCTCTGTGCTTTCTCTCCTCACAGGTTTCTATGGATCATCGTTATATCTGGACGCTGGTCGTGCCTCTAACGTAGTTGTGACATATGCAAGAGTAATTTCCCTGGTTATCTTGATCGTGACAGTGAGCGTGAACTGTCGGGGAGAGACAGTCACGTATCTCGCTGACTCTCGAGAGACTGTCGGGTGTGTATCTCCGGCGAGAGTCCTGCACGGTGACATGTCGCTGTGTTGGGCTGCTGTTTCAGTAGTATCAAAAGGGGATGGCCAGTCTTCAAATCATGTGCCAACATGCGTTAGCGGTACTTCCGGTGTCCGATGTACGATGATGGGGTAAGATACTCTCACCAAACTCCTGTCGTGTAAACCAGTAGCATATCTGACCTGTAACATTGGATTCAGAATAGATTTTGTCCGTTAGTACTTTTCATAATTTGGCTTAGTATGTTTGGTGCCACCATGATGGTTTTAGGATTACCAAATCCCTCCTTGAATATCAAATTGTTAGCATTGATTATTTACTGAGAGTTAAGTACAGTACAACTTAGAGAGCTTTGCTTATAGGAGGGATATTTTGAAATATAGTATTTATACTCATACAGTTGTAAAATAATTAACTAACTGTGTAAAATGTTGGGATTTACTCTAACCTCCTACATTAGGACAGTGTTTTCATGCTCTCGTTCACTCACTCTCTGTGCTTTCTCTCCTCACAGGTTTCTATGGATCATCGTTATATCTGGACGCTGGTCGTGCCTCTAACGTAGTTGTGACATATGCAAGAGTAATTTCCCTGGTTATCTTGATCGTGACAGTGAGCGTGAACTGTCGGGGAGAGACAATCACGTATCTCGCTGACTCTCGAGAGACTGTCGGGTGTGTATCTCCGGCGAGAGTCCTGCACGGTGACATGTCGCTGTGTTGGGCTGCTGTTTCAGTAGTATCAAAAGGGGATGGCCAGTCTTCAAATCATGTGCCAACATGCGTTAGCGGTACTTCCGGTGTCCGATGTACGATGATGGGGTAAGATACTCTCACCAAACTCCTGTCGTGTAAACCAGTAGCATATCTGACCTGTAACATTGGATTCAGAATAGATTTTGTCCGTTAGTACTTTTCATAATTTGGCTTACATTACAGTCATTTAGCAGACGCTTTTATCCAAAGCGACTTACAATTCAGAGTCTATCACATTTCTACACCGTAGGCACAACTACAGGAGCAATTTTTGGGGTTAAGTGTCTTGCTCAAGGACACATCGACATGCGACTAGCAGAGCCGGAGCAGGGGTTCGAACCGCCGACCCTCTGATTGAAAGACGGCCCTGCTATCCACTTAGCCACAATCGCCCACCCACCTAGCCATAATCGCCCACGGCTTAGTATGTTTGGTGCCACCATGATGGTTTTAGGATTACCAAATCCCTCCTTGAATATCAAATTGTTAGCATTGATTATTTACTGAGAGTTAAGTACAGTACAACTTAGAGAGCTTTGCTTATAGGAGGGATATTTTGAAATATAGTATTTATAATCACACAGTTGTAAAATAATTAACTAACTGTGTAAAATGTTGGGATTTACTCTAACCTCCTACATTAGGACAGTGTTTTCATGCTCTCGTTCACTCACTCTCTGTGCTTTCTCTCCTCATAGGTTTCTATGGATCATCGTTATATCTGGACGCTGGTCGTGCCTCTATCGTAGTTGTGACATATGCAAGAGTAATTTCCCTGGTTATCTTGATCGTGACAGTGAGCGTGAACTGTCGGGGAGAGACAGTCACGTATCTCGCTGACTCTCGAGAGACTGTCGGGTGTGTATCTCCGGCGAGAGTCCTGCACGGTGACATGTCGCTGTGTTGGGCTGCTGTTTCAGTAGTATCAAAAGGGGATGGCCAGTCTTCAAATCATGTGCCAACATGCGTTAGCGGTACTTCCGGTGTCCGATGTACGATGATGGGGTAAGATACTCTCACCAAACTCCTGTCGTGTAAACCAGTAGCATATCTGACCTGTAACATTGGATTCAGAATAGATTTTGTCCGTTAGTACTTTTCATAATTTGGCTTACATTACAGTCATTTAGCAGACGCTTTTATCCAAAGCGACTTACAATTCAGAGTCTATCACATTTCTACACCGTAGGCACAACTACGGGAGCAATTTTTGGGGTTAAGTGTCTTGCTCAAGGACACATCGACATGCGACTAGCAGAGCCGGAGCAGGGGTTCGAACCGCCGACCCTCTGATTGAAAGACGGCCCTGCTATCCACTTAGCCACAATCGCCCACCCACCTAGCCATGATCGCCCACGGCTTAGTATGTTTGGTGCCACCATGATGGTTTTAGGATTACCAAATCCCTCCTTGAATATCAAATTGTTAGCATTGATTATTTACTGAGAGTTAAGTACAGTACAACTTAGAGAGCTTTGCTTATAGGAGGGATATTTTGAAATATAGTATTTATAATCACACAGTTGTAAAATAATTAACTAACTGTGTAAAATGTTGGGATTTACTCTAACCTCCTACATTAGGACAGTGTTTTCATGCTCTCGTTCACTCACTCTCTGTGCTTTCTCTCCTCACAGGTTTCTATGGATCATCGTTATATCTGGACGCTGGTCGTGCCTCTAACGTAGTTGTGACATATGCAAGAGTAATTTCCCTGGTTATCTTGATCGTGACAGTGAGCGTGAACTGTCGGGGAGAGACAGTCACGTATCTCGCTGACTCTCGAGAGACTGTCGGGTGTGTATCTCCGGCGAGAGTCCTGCACGGTGACATGTCGCTGTGTTGGGCTGCTGTTTCAGTAGTATCAAAAGGGGATGGCCAGTCTTCAAATCATGTGCCAACATGCGTTAGCGGTACTTCCGGTGTACGATGATGGGGTAAGATACTCTCACCAAACTCCTGTCGTGTAAACCAGTAGCATATCTGACCTGTAACATTGGATTCAGAATAGATTTTGTCCGTTAGTACTTTTCATAATTTGGCTTACATTACAGTCATTTAGCAGACGCTTTTATCCAAAGCGACTTACAATTCAGAGTCTATCACATTTCTACACCGTAGGCACAACTACGGGAGCAATTTTTGGGGTTAAGTGTCTTGCTCAAGGACACATCGACATGCGACTAGCAGAGCCGGAGCAGGGGTTCGAACCGCCGACCCTCTGATTGAAAGACGGCCCTGCTATCCACTTAGCCACAATCGCCCACCCACCTAGCCATAATCGCCCACGGCTTAGTATGTTTGGTGCCACCATGATGGTTTTAGGATTACCAAATCCCTCCTTGAATATCAAATTGTTAGCATTGATTATTTACTGAGAGTTAAGTACAGTACAACTTAGAGAGCTTTGCTTATAGGAGGGATATTTTGAAATATAGTATTTATAATCACACAGTTGTAAAATAATTAACTAACTGTGTAAAATGTTGGGATTTACTCTAACCTCCTACATTAGGACAGTGTTTTCATGCTCTCGTTCACTCACTCTCTGTGCTTTCTCTCCTCACAGGTTTCTATGGATCATCGTTATATCTGGACGCTGGTCGTGCCTCTAACGTAGTTGTGACATATGCAAGAGTAATTTCCCTGGTTATCTTGATCGTGACAGTGAGCGTGAACTGTCGGGGAGAGACAGTCACGTATCTCGCTGACTCTCGAGAGACTGTCGGGTGTGTATCTCCGGCGAGAGTCCTGCACGGTGACATGTCGCTGTGTTGGGCTGCTGTTTCAGTAGTATCAAAAGGGGATGGCCAGTCTTCAAATCATGTGCCAACATGCGTTAGCGGTACTTCCGGTGTCCGATGTACGATGATGGGGTAAGATACTCTCACCAAACTCCTGTCGTGTAAACCAGTAGCATATCTGACCTGTAACATTGGATTCAGAATAGATTTTGTCCGTTAGTACTTTTCATAATTTGGCTTACATTACAGTCATTTAGCAGACGCTTTTATCCAAAGCGACTTACAATTCAGAGTCTATCACATTTCTACACCGTAGGCACAACTACGGGAGCAATTTTTGGGGTTAAGTGTCTTGCTCAAGGACACATCGACATGCGACTAGCAGAGCCGGAGCAGGGGTTCGAACCGCCGACCCTCTGATTGAAAGACGGCCCTGCTATCCACTTAGCCACAATCGCCCACCCACCTAGCCATAATCGCCCACGGCTTAGTATGTTTGGTGCCACCATGATGGTTTTAGGATTACCAAATCCCTCCTTGAATATCAAATTGTTAGCATTGATTATTTACTGAGAGTTAAGTACAGTACAACTTAGAGAGCTTTGCTTATAGGAGGGATATTTTGAAATATAGTATTTATACTCATACAGTTGTAAAATAATTAACTAACTGTGTAAAATGTTGGGATTTACTCTAACCTCCTACATTAGGACAGTGTTTTCATGCTCTCGTTCACTCACTCTCTGTGCTTTCTCTCCTCACAGGTTTCTATGGATCATCGTTATATCTGGACGCTGGTCGTGCCTCTAACGTAGTTGTGACATATGCAAGAGTAATTTCCCTGGTTATCTTGATCGTGACAGTGAGCGTGAACTGTCGGGGAGAGACAGTCACGTATCTCGCTGACTCTCGAGAGACTGTCGGGTGTGTATCTCCGGCGAGAGTCCTGCACGGTGACATGTCGCTGTGTTGGGCTGCTGTTTCAGTAGTATCAAAAGGGGATGGCCAGTCTTCAAATCATGTGCCAACATGCGTTAGCGGTACTTCCGGTGTCCGATGTACGATGATGGGGTAAGATACTCTCACCAAACTCCTGTCGTGTAAACCAGTAGCATATCTGACCTGTAACATTGGATTCAGAATAGATTTTGTCCGTTAGTACTTTTCATAATTTGGCTTACATTACAGTCATTTAGCAGACGCTTTTATCCAAAGCGACTTACAATTCAGAGTCTATCACATTTCTACACCGTAGGCACAACTACGGGAGCAATTTTTGGGGTTAAGTGTCTTGCTCAAGGACACATCGACATGCGACTAGCAGAGCCGGAGCAGGGGTTCGAACCGCCGACCCTCTGATTGAAAGACGGCCCTGCTATCCACTTAGCCACAATCGCCCACCCACCTAGCCATAATCGCCCACGGCTTAGTATGTTTGGTGCCACCATGATGGTTTTAGGATTACCAAATCCCTCCTTGAATATCAAATTGTTAGCATTGATTATTTACTGAGAGTTAAGTACAGTACAACTTAGAGAGCTTTGCTTATAGGAGGGATATTTTGAAATATAGTATTTATACTCATACAGTTGTAAAATAATTAACTAACTGTGTAAAATGTTGGGATTTACTCTAACCTCCTACATTAGGACAGTGTTTTCATGCTCTCGTTCACTCACTCTGTGCTTTCTCTCCTCACAGGTTTCTATGGATCATCGTTATATCTGGACGCTGGTCGTGCCTCTAACGTAGTTGTGACATATGCAAGAGTAATTTCCCTGGTTATCTTGATCGTGACAGTGAGCGTGAACTGTCGGGGAGAGACAGTCACGTATCTCGCTGACTCTCGAGAGACTGTCGGGTGTGTATCTCCGGCGAGAGTCCTGCACGGTGACATGTCGCTGTGTTGGGCTGCTGTTTCAGTAGTATCAAAAGGGGATGGCCAGTCTTCAAATCATGTGCCAACATGCGTTAGCGGTACTTCCGGTGTCCGATGTACGATGATGGGGTAAGATACTCTCACCAAACTCCTGTCGTGTAAACCAGTAGCATATCTGACCTGTAACATTGGATTCAGAATAGATTTTGTCCGTTAGTACTTTTCATAATTTGGCTTACATTACAGTCATTTAGCAGACGCTTTTATCCAAAGCGACTTACAATTCAGAGTCTATCACATTTCTACACCGTAGGCACAACTACGGGAGCAATTTTTGGGGTTAAGTGTCTTGCTCAAGGACACATCGACATGCGACTAGCAGAGCCGGAGCAGGGGTTCGAACCGCCGACCCTCTGATTGAAAGACGGCCCTGCTATCCACTTAGCCACAATCGCCCACCCACCTAGCCATAATCGCCCACGGCTTAGTATGTTTGGTGCCACCATGATGGTTTTAGGATTACCAAATCCCTCCTTGAATATCAAATTGTTAGCATTGATTATTTACTGAGAGTTAAGTACAGTACAACTTAGAGAGCTTTGCTTATAGGAGGGATATTTTGAAATATAGTATTTATACTCATACAGTTGTAAAATAATTAACTAACTGTGTAAAATGTTGGGATTTACTCTAACCTCCTACATTAGGACAGTGTTTTCATGCTCTCGTTCACTCACTCTCTGTGCTTTCTCTCCTCACAGGTTTCTATGGATCATCGTTATATCTGGACGCTGGTCGTGCCTCTAACGTAGTTGTGACATATGCAAGAGTAATTTCCCTGGTTATCTTGATCGTGACAGTGAGCGTGAACTGTCGGGGAGAGACAGTCACGTATCTCGCTGACTCTCGAGAGACTGTCGGGTGTGTATCTCCGGCGAGAGTCCTGCACGGTGACATGTCGCTGTGTTGGGCTGCTGTTTCAGTAGTATCAAAAGGGGATGGCCAGTCTTCAAATCATGTGCCAACATGCGTTAGCGGTACTTCCGGTGTCCGATGTACGATGATGGGGTAAGATACTCTCACCAAACTCCTGTCGTGTAAACCAGTAGCATATCTGACCTGTAACATTGGATTCAGAATAGATTTTGTCCGTTAGTACTTTTCATAATTTGGCTTAGTATGTTTGGTGCCACCATGATGGTTTTAGGATTACCAAATCCCTCCTTGAATATCAAATTGTTAGCATTGATTATTTACTGAGAGTTAAGTACAGTACAACTTAGAGAGCTTTGCTTATAGGAGGGATATTTTGAAATATAGTATTTATAATCACACAGTTGTAAAATAATTAACTAACTGTGTAAAATGTTGGGATTTACTCTAACCTCCTACATTAGGACAGTGTTTTCATGCTCTCGTTCACTCACTCTCTGTGCTTTCTCTCCTCACAGGTTTCTATGGATCATCGTTATATCTGGACGCTGGTCGTGCCTCTAACGTAGTTGTGACATATGCAAGAGTAATTTCCCTGGTTATCTTGATCGTGACAGTGAGCGTGAACTGTCGGGGAGAGACAGTCACGTATCTCGCTGACTCTCGAGAGACTGTCGGGTGTGTATCTCCGGCGAGAGTCCTGCACGGTGACATGTCGCTGTGTTGGGCTGCTGTTTCAGTAGTATCAAAAGGGGATGGCCAGTCTTCAAATCATGTGCCAACATGCGTTAGCGGTACTTCCGGTGTCCGATGTACGATGATGGGGTAAGATACTCTCACCAAACTCCTGTCGTGTAAACCAGTAGCATATCTGACCTGTAACATTGGATTCAGAATAGATTTTGTCCGTTAGTACTTTTAATAATTTGGCTTAGTATGTTTGGTGCCACCATGATGGTTTTAGGATTACCAAATCCCTCCTTGAATATCAAATTGTTAGCATTGATTATTTACTGAGAGTTAAGTACAGTACAACTTAGAGAGCTTTGCTTATAGGAGGGATACTTTGAAATATAGTATTTATAATCATACAGTTGTAAAATAATTAACTAACTATGTCAAATGTTGGGATTTACTCTAACCTCCTACATTAGGACAGTGTTTTCATGCTCTCGTTCACTCACTCTCTGTGCTTTCTCTCCTCACAGGTTTCTATGGATCATCGTTATATCTGGACGCTGGTCGTGCCTCTAACGTAGTTGTGACATATGCAAGAGTAATTTCCCTGGTTATCTTGATCGTGACAGTGAGCGTGAACTGTCGGGGAGAGACAGTCACGTATCTCGCTGACTCTCGAGAGACTGTCGGGTGTGTATCTCCGGCGAGAGTCCTGCACGGTGACATGTCGCTGTGTTGGGCTGCTGTTTCAGTAGTATCAAAAGGGGATGGCCAGTCTTCACAAATCATGTGCCAACATGCGTTAGCGGTACTTCCGGTGTCCGATGTACGATGATGGGGTAAGATACTCTCACCAAACTCCTGTCGTGTAAACCAGTAGCATATCTGACCTGTAACATTGGATTCAGAATAGATTTTGTCCGTTAGTACTTTTCATAATTTGGCTTACATTACAGTCATTTAGCAGACGCTTTTATCCAAAGCGACTTACAATTCAGAGTCTATCACATTTCTACACCGTAGGCACAACTACGGGAGCAATTTTTGGGGTTAAGTGTCTTGCTCAAGGACACATCGACATGCGACTAGCAGAGCCGGAGCAGGGGTTCGAACCGCCGACCCTCTGATTGAAAGACGGCCCTGCTATCCACTTAGCCACAATCGCCCACCCACCTAGCCATAATCGCCCACGGCTTAGTATGTTTGGTGCCACCATGATGGTTTTAGGATTACCAAATCCCTCCTTGAATATCAAATTGTTAGCATTGATTATTTACTGAGAGTTAAGTACAGTACAACTTAGAGAGCTTTGCTTATAGGAGGGATATTTTGAAATATAGTATTTATACTCATACAGTTGTAAAATAATTAACTAACTGTGTAAAATGTTGGGATTTACTCTAACCTCCTACATTAGGACAGTGTTTTCATGCTCTCGTTCACTCACTCTCTGTGCTTTCTCTCCTCACAGGTTTCTATGGATCATCGTTATATCTGGACGCTGGTCGTGCCTCTAACGTAGTTGTGACATATGCAAGAGTAATTTCCCTGGTTATCTTGATCGTGACAGTGAGCGTGAACTGTCGGGGAGAGACAGTCACGTATCTCGCTGACTCTCGAGAGACTGTCGGGTGTGTATCTCCGGCGAGAGTCCTGCACGGTGACATGTCGCTGTGTTGGGCTGCTGTTTCAGTAGTATCAAAAGGGGATGGCCAGTCTTCAAATCATGTGCCAACATGCGTTAGCGGTACTTCCGGTGTCCGATGTACGATGATGGGGTAAGATACTCTCACCAAACTCCTGTCGTGTAAACCAGTAGCATATCTGACCTGTAACATTGGATTCAGAATAGATTTTGTCCGTTAGTACTTTTCATAATTTGGCTTACATTACAGTCATTTAGCAGACGCTTTTATCCAAAGCGACTTACAATTCAGAGTCTATCACATTTCTACACCGTAGGCACAACTACGGGAGCAATTTTTGGGGTTAAGTGTCTTGCTCAAGGACACATCGACATGCGACTAGCAGAGCCGGAGCAGGGGTTCGAACTGCTGACCCTCTGATTGAAAGACGGCCCTGCTATCCACTTAGCCACAATCGCCCACCCACCTAGCCATAATCGCCCACGGCTTAGTATGTTTGGTGCCACCATGATGGTTTTAGGATTACCAAATCCCTCCTTGAATATCAAATTGTTAGCATTGATTATTTACTGAGAGTTAAGTACAGTACAACTTAGAGAGCTTTGCTTATAGGAGGGATATTTTGAAATATAGTATTTATACTCATACAGTTGTAAAATAATTAACTAACTGTGTAAAATGTTGGGATTTACTCTAACCTCCTACATTAGGACAGTGTTTTCATGCTCTCGTTCACTCACTCTCTGTGCTTTCTCTCCTCACAGGTTTCTATGGATCATCGTTATATCTGGACGCTGGTCGTGCCTCTAACGTAGTTGTGACATATGCAAGAGTAATTTCCCTGGTTATCTTGATCGTGACAGTGAGCGTGAACTGTCGGGGAGAGACAGTCACGTATCTCGCTGACTCTCGAGAGACTGTCGGGTGTGTATCTCCGGCGAGAGTCCTGCACGGTGACATGTCGCTGTGTTGGGCTGCTGTTTCAGTAGTATCAAAAGGGGATGGCCAGTCTTCAAATCATGTGCCAACATGCGTTAGCGGTACTTCCGGTGTCCGATGTACGATGATGGGGTAAGATACTCTCACCAAACTCCTGTCGTGTAAACCAGTAGCATATCTGACCTGTAACATTGGATTCAGAATAGATTTTGTCCGTTAGTACTTTTCATAATTTGGCTTAGTATGTTTGGTGCCACCATGATGGTTTTAGGATTACCAAATCCCTCCTTGAATATCAAATTGTTAGCATTGATTATTTACTGAGAGTTAAGTACAGTACAACTTAGAGAGCTTTGCTTATAGGAGGGATATTTTGAAATATAGTATTTATACTCATACAGTTGTAAAATAATTAACTAACTGTGTAAAATGTTGGGATTTACTCTAACCTCCTACATTAGGACAGTGTTTTCATGCTCTCGTTCACTCACTCTGTGCTTTCTCTCCTCACAGGTTTCTATGGATCATCGTTATATCTGGACGCTGGTCGTGCCTCTAACGTAGTTGTGACATATGCAAGAGTAATTTCCCTGGTTATCTTGATCGTGACAGTGAGCGTGAACTGTCGGGGAGAGACAGTCACGTATCTCGCTGACTCTCGAGAGACTGTCGGGTGTGTATCTCCGGCGAGAGTCCTGCACGGTGACATGTCGCTGTGTTGGGCTGCTGTTTCAGTAGTATCAAAAGGGGATGGCCAGTCTTCAAATCATGTGCCAACATGCGTTAGCGGTACTTCCGGTGTCCGATGTACGATGATGGGGTAAGATACTCTCACCAAACTCCTGTCGTGTAAACCAGTAGCATATCTGACCTGTAACATTGGATTCAGAATAGATTTTGTCCGTTAGTACTTTTCATAATTTGGCTTACATTACAGTCATTTAGCAGACGCTTTTATCCAAAGCGACTTACAATTCAGAGTCTATCACATTTCTACACCGTAGGCACAACTACGGGAGCAATTTTTGGGGTTAAGTGTCTTGCTCAAGGACACATCGACATGCGACTAGCAGAGCCGGAGCAGGGGTTCGAACCGCCGACCCTCTGATTGAAAGACGGCCCTGCTATCCACTTAGCCACAATCGCCCACCCACCTAGCCATAATCGCCCACGGCTTAGTATGTTTGGTGCCACCATGATGGTTTTAGGATTACCAAATCCCTCCTTGAATATCAAATTGTTAGCATTGATTATTTACTGAGAGTTAAGTACAGTACAACTTAGAGAGCTTTGCTTATAGGAGGGATATTTTGAAATATAGTATTTATACTCATACAGTTGTAAAATAATTAACTAACTGTGTAAAATGTTGGGATTTACTCTAACCTCCTACATTAGGACAGTGTTTTCATGCTCTCGTTCACTCACTCTCTGTGCTTTCTCTCCTCACAGGTTTCTATGGATCATCGTTATATCTGGACGCTGGTCGTGCCTCTAACGTAGTTGTGACATATGCAAGAGTAATTTCCCTGGTTATCTTGATCGTGACAGTGAGCGTGAACTGTCGGGGAGAGACAGTCACGTATCTCGCTGACTCTCGAGAGACTGTCGGGTGTGTATCTCCGGCGAGAGTCCTGCACGGTGACATGTCGCTGTGTTGGGCTGCTGTTTCAGTAGTATCAAAAGGGGATGGCCAGTCTTCAAATCATGTGCCAACATGCGTTAGCGGTACTTCCGGTGTCCGATGTACGATGATGGGGTAAGATACTCTCACCAAACTCCTGTCGTGTAAACCAGTAGCATATCTGACCTGTAACATTGGATTCAGAATAGATTTTGTCCGTTAGTACTTTTCATAATTTGGCTTACATTACAGTCATTTAGCAGACGCTTTTATCCAAAGCGACTTACAATTCAGAGTCTATCACATTTCTACACCGTAGGCACAACTACGGGAGCAATTTTTGGGGTTAAGTGTCTTGCTCAAGGACACATCGACATGCGACTAGCAGAGCCGGAGCAGGGGTTCGAACCGCCGACCCTCTGATTGAAAGACGGCCCTGCTATCCACTTAGCCACAATCGCCCACCCACCTAGCCATAATCGCCCACGGCTTAGTATGTTTGGTGCCACCATGATGGTTTTAGGATTACCAAATCCCTCCTTGAATATCAAATTGTTAGCATTGATTATTTACTGAGAGTTAAGTACAGTACAACTTAGAGAGCTTTGCTTATAGGAGGGATATTTTGAAATATAGTATTTATACTCATACAGTTGTAAAATAATTAACTAACTGTGTAAAATGTTGGGATTTACTCTAACCTCCTACATTAGGACAGTGTTTTCATGCTCTCGTTCACTCACTCTCTGTGCTTTCTCTCCTCACAGGTTTCTATGGATCATCTTTATATCTGGACGCTGGTCGTGCCTCTAACGTAGTTGTGACATATGCAAGAGTAATTTCCCTGGTTATCTTGATCGTGACAGTGAGCGTGAACTGTCGGGGAGAGACAGTCACGTATCTCGCTGACTCTCGAGAGACTGTCGGGTGTGTATCTCCGGCGAGAGTCCTGCACGGTGACATGTCGCTGTGTTGGGCTGCTGTTTCAGTAGTATCAAAAGGGGATGGCCAGTCTTCAAATCATGTGCCAACATGCGTTAGCGGTACTTCCGGTGTCCGATGTACGATGATGGGGTAAGATACTCTCACCAAACTCCTGTCGTGTAAACCAGTAGCATATCTGACCTGTAACATTGGAGTCAGAATAGATTTTGTCCGTTAGTACTTTTCATAATTTGGCTTACATTACAGTCATTTAGCAGACGCTTTTATCCAAAGCGACTTACAATTCAGAGTCTATCACATTTCTACACCGTAGGCACAACTACGGGAGCAATTTTTGGGGTTAAGTGTCTTGCTCAAGGACACATCGACATGCGACTAGCAGAGCCGGAGCAGGGGTTCGAACCGCCGACCCTCTGATTGAAAGACGGCCCTGCTATCCACTTAGCCACAATCGCCCACCCACCTAGCCATAATCGCCCACGGCTTAGTATGTTTGGTGCCACCATGATGGTTTTAGGATTACCAAATCCCTCCTTGAATATCAAATTGTTAGCATTGATTATTTACTGAGAGTTAAGTACAGTACAACTTAGAGAGCTTTGCTTATAGGAGGGATATTTTGAAATATAGTATTTATAATCACACAGTTGTAAAATAATTAACTAACTGTGTAAAATGTTGGGATTTACTCTAACCTCCTACATTAGGACAGTGTTTTCATGCTCTCGTTCACTCACTCTGTGCTTTCTCTCCTCACAGGTTTCTATGGATCATCGTTATATCTGGACGCTGGTCGTGCCTCTAACGTAGTTGTGACATATGCAAGAGTAATTTCCCTGGTTATCTTGATCGTGACAGTGAGCGTGAACTGTCGGGGAGAGACAGTCACGTATCTCGCTGACTCTCGAGAGACTGTCGGGTGTGTATCTCCGGCGAGAGTCCTGCACGGTGACATGTCGCTGTGTTGGGCTGCTGTTTCAGTAGTATCAAAAGGGGATGGCCAGTCTTCAAATCATGTGCCAACATGCGTTAGCGGTACTTCCGGTGTCCGATGTACGATGATGGGGTAAGATACTCTCACCAAACTCCTGTCGTGTAAACCAGTAGCATATCTGACCTGTAACATTGGATTCAGAATAGATTTTGTCCGTTAGTACTTTTCATAATTTGGCTTACATTACAGTCATTTAGCAGACGCTTTTATCCAAAGCGACTTACAATTCAGAGTCTATCACATTTCTACACCGTAGGCACAACTACGGGAGCAATTTTTGGGGTTAAGTGTCTTGCTCAAGGACACATCGACATGCGACTAGCAGAGCCGGAGCAGGGGTTCGAACCGCCGACCCTCTGATTGAAAGACGGCCCTGCTATCCACTTAGCCACAATCGCCCACCCACCTAGCCATAATCGCCCACGGCTTAGTATGTTTGGTGCCACCATGATGGTTTTAGGATTACCAAATCCCTCCTTGAATATCAAATTGTTAGCATTGATTATTTACTGAGAGTTAAGTACAGTACAACTTAGAGAGCTTTGCTTATAGGAGGGATATTTTGAAATATAGTATTTATACTCATACAGTTGTAAAATAATTAACTAACTGTGTAAAATGTTGGGATTTACTCTAACCTCCTACATTAGGACAGTGTTTTCATGCTCTCGTTCACTCACTCTCTGTGCTTTCTCTCCTCACAGGTTTCTATGGATCATCGTTATATCTGGACGCTGGTCGTGCCTCTAACGTAGTTGTGACATATGCAAGAGTAATTTCCCTGGTTATCTTGATCGTGACAGTGAGCGTGAACTGTCGGGGAGAGACAGTCACGTATCTCGCTGACTCTCGAGAGACTGTCGGGTGTGTATCTCCGGCGAGAGTCCTGCACGGTGACATGTCGCTGTGTTGGGCTGCTGTTTCAGTAGTATCAAAAGGGGATGGCCAGTCTTCAAATCATGTGCCAACATGCGTTAGCGGTACTTCCGGTGTCCGATGTACGATGATGGGGTAAGATACTCTCACCAAACTCCTGTCGTGTAAACCAGTAGCATATCTGACCTGTAACATTGGAGTCAGAATAGATTTTGTCCGTTAGTACTTTTCATAATTTGGCTTACATTACAGTCATTTAGCAGACGCTTTTATCCAAAGCGACTTACAATTCAGAGTCTATCACATTTCTACACCGTAGGCACAACTACGGGAGCAATTTTTGGGGTTAAGTGTCTTGCTCAAGGACACATCGACATGCGACTAGCAGAGCCGGAGCAGGGGTTCGAACCGCCGACCCTCTGATTGAAAGACGGCCCTGCTATCCACTTAGCCACAATCGCCCACCCACCTAGCCATAATCGCCCACGGCTTAGTATGTTTGGTGCCACCATGATGGTTTTAGGATTACCAAATCCCTCCTTGAATATCAAATTGTTAGCATTGATTATTTACTGAGAGTTAAGTACAGTACAACTTAGAGAGCTTTGCTTATAGGAGGGATATTTTGAAATATAGTATTTATACTCATACAGTTGTAAAATAATTAACTAACTGTGTAAAATGTTGGGATTTACTCTAACCTCCTACATTAGGACAGTGTTTTCATGCTCTCGTTCACTCACTCTCTGTGCTTTCTCTCCTCACAGGTTTCTATGGATCATCGTTATATCTGGACGCTGGTCGTGCCTCTAACGTAGTTGTGACATATGCAAGAGTAATTTCCCTGGTTATCTTGATCGTGACAGTGAGCGTGAACTGTCGGGGAGAGACAGTCACGTATCTCGCTGACTCTCGAGAGACTGTCGGGTGTGTATCTCCGGCGAGAGTCCTGCACGGTGACATGTCGCTGTGTTGGGCTGCTGTTTCAGTAGTATCAAAAGGGGATGGCCAGTCTTCAAATCATGTGCCAACATGCGTTAGCGGTACTTCCGGTGTCCGATGTACGATGATGGGGTAAGATACTCTCACCAAACTCCTGTCGTGTAAACCAGTAGCATATCTGACCTGTAACATTGGATTCAGAATAGATTTTGTCCGTTAGTACTTTTCATAATTTGGCTTACATTACAGTCATTTAGCAGACGCTTTTATCCAAAGCGACTTACAATTCAGAGTCTATCACATTTCTACACCGTAGGCACAACTACGGGAGCAATTTTTGGGGTTAAGTGTCTTGCTCAAGGACACATCGACATGCGACTAGCAGAGCCGGAGCAGGGGTTCGAACCGCCGACCCTCTGATTGAAAGACGGCCCTGCTATCCACTTAGCCACAATCGCCCACCCACCTAGCCATAATCGCCCACGGCTTAGTATGTTTGGTGCCACCATGATGGTTTTAGGATTACCAAATCCCTCCTTGAATATCAAATTGTTAGCATTGATTATTTACTGAGAGTTAAGTACAGTACAACTTAGAGAGCTTTGCTTATAGGAGGGATATTTTGAAATATAGTATTTATACTCATACAGTTGTAAAATAATTAACTAACTGTGTAAAATGTTGGGATTTACTCTAACCTCCTACATTAGGACAGTGTTTTCATGCTCTCGTTCACTCACTCTGTGCTTTCTCTCCTCACAGGTTTCTATGGATCATCGTTATATCTGGACGCTGGTCGTGCCTCTAACGTAGTTGTGACATATGCAAGAGTAATTTCCCTGGTTATCTTGATCGTGACAGTGAGCGTGAACTGTCGGGGAGAGACAGTCACGTATCTCGCTGACTCTCGAGAGACTGTCGGGTGTGTATCTCCGGCGAGAGTCCTGCACGGTGACATGTCGCTGTGTTGGGCTGCTGTTTCAGTAGTATCAAAAGGGGATGGCCAGTCTTCAAATCATGTGCCAACATGCGTTAGCGGTACTTCCGGTGTCCGATGTACGATGATGGGGTAAGATACTCTCACCAAACTCCTGTCGTGTAAACCAGTAGCATATCTGACCTGTAACATTGGAGTCAGAATAGATTTTGTCCGTTAGTACTTTTCATAATTTGGCTTACATTACAGTCATTTAGCAGACGCTTTTATCCAAAGCGACTTACAATTCAGAGTCTATCACATTTCTACACCGTAGGCACAACTACGGGAGCAATTTTTGGGGTTAAGTGTCTTGCTCAAGGACACATCGACATGCGACTAGCAGAGCCGGAGCAGGGGTTCGAACCGCCGACCCTCTGATTGAAAGACGGCCCTGCTATCCACTTAGCCACAATCGCCCACCCACCTAGCCATAATCGCCCACGGCTTAGTATGTTTGGTGCCACCATGATGGTTTTAGGATTACCAAATCCCTCCTTGAATATCAAATTGTTAGCATTGATTATTTACTGAGAGTTAAGTACAGTACAACTTAGAGAGCTTTGCTTATAGGAGGGATATTTTGAAATATAGTATTTATACTCATACAGTTGTAAAATAATTAACTAACTGTGTAAAATGTTGGGATTTACTCTAACCTCCTACATTAGGACAGTGTTTTCATGCTCTCGTTCACTCACTCTCTGTGCTTTCTCTCCTCACAGGTTTCTATGGATCATCGTTATATCTGGACGCTGGTCGTGCCTCTAACGTAGTTGTGACATATGCAAGAGTAATTTCCCTGGTTATCTTGATCGTGACAGTGAGCGTGAACTGTCGGGGAGAGACAGTCACGTATCTCGCTGACTCTCGAGAGACTGTCGGGTGTGTATCTCCGGCGAGAGTCCTGCACGGTGACATGTCGCTGTGTTGGGCTGCTGTTTCAGTAGTATCAAAAGGGGATGGCCAGTCTTCAAATCATGTGCCAACATGCGTTAGCGGTACTTCCGGTGTCCGATGTACGATGATGGGGTAAGATACTCTCACCAAACTCCTGTCGTGTAAACCAGTAGCATATCTGACCTGTAACATTGGATTCAGAATAGATTTTGTCCGTTAGTACTTTTCATAATTTGGCTTACATTACAGTCATTTAGCAGACGCTTTTATCCAAAGCGACTTACAATTCAGAGTCTATCACATTTCTACACCGTAGGCACAACTACGGGAGCAATTTTTGGGGTTAAGTGTCTTGCTCAAGGACACATCGACATGCGACTAGCAGAGCCGGAGCAGGGGTTCGAACCGCCGACCCTCTGATTGAAAGACGGCCCTGCTATCCACTTAGCCACAATCGCCCACCCACCTAGCCATAATCGCCCACGGCTTAGTATGTTTGGTGCCACCATGATGGTTTTAGGATTACCAAATCCCTCCTTGAATATCAAATTGTTAGCATTGATTATTTACTGAGAGTTAAGTACAGTACAACTTAGAGAGCTTTGCTTATAGGAGGGATATTTTGAAATATAGTATTTATACTCATACAGTTGTAAAATAATTAACTAACTGTGTAAAATGTTGGGATTTACTCTAACCTCCTATATTAGGACAGTGTTTTCATGCTCTCGTTCACTCACTCTCTGTGCTTTCTCTCCTCACAGGTTTCTATGGATCATCGTTATATCTGGACGCTGGTCGTGCCTCTAACGTAGTTGTGACATATGCAAGAGTAATTTCCCTGGTTATCTTGATCGTGACAGTGAGCGTGAACTGTCGGGGAGAGACAGTCACGTATCTCGCTGACTCTCGAGAGACTGTCGGGTGTGTATCTCCGGCGAGAGTCCTGCACGGTGACATGTCGCTGTGTTGGGCTGCTGTTTCAGTAGTATCAAAAGGGGATGGCCAGTCTTCAAATCATGTGCCAACATGCGTTAGCGGTACTTCCGGTGTCCGATGTACGATGATGGGGTAAGATACTCTCACCAAACTCCTGTCGTGTAAACCAGTAGCATATCTGACCTGTAACATTGGATTCAGAATAGATTTTGTCCGTTAGTACTTTTCATAATTTGGCTTACATTACAGTCATTTAGCAGACGCTTTTATCCAAAGCGACTTACAATTCAGAGTCTATCACATTTCTACACCGTAGGCACAACTACGGGAGCAATTTTTGGGGTTAAGTGTCTTGCTCAAGGACACATCGACATGCGACTAGCAGAGCCGGAGCAGGGGTTCGAACCGCCGACCCTCTGATTGAAAGACGGCCCTGCTATCCACTTAGCCACAATCGCCCACCCACCTAGCCATAATCGCCCACGGCTTAGTATGTTTGGTGCCACCATGATGGTTTTAGGATTACCAAATCCCTCCTTGAATATCAAATTGTTAGCATTGATTATTTACTGAGAGTTAAGTACAGTACAACTTAGAGAGCTTTGCTTATAGGAGGGATATTTTGAAATATAGTATTTATACTCATACAGTTGTAAAATAATTAACTAACTGTGTAAAATGTTGGGATTTACTCTAACCTCCTACATTAGGACAGTGTTTTCATGCTCTCGTTCACTCACTCTGTGCTTTCTCTCCTCACAGGTTTCTATGGATCATCGTTATATCTGGACGCTGGTCGTGCCTCTAACGTAGTTGTGACATATGCAAGAGTAATTTCCCTGGTTATCTTGATCGTGACAGTGAGCGTGAACTGTCGGGGAGAGACAGTCACGTATCTCGCTGACTCTCGAGAGACTGTCGGGTGTGTATCTCCGGCGAGAGTCCTGCACGGTGACATGTCGCTGTGTTGGGCTGCTGTTTCAGTAGTATCAAAAGGGGATGGCCAGTCTTCAAATCATGTGCCAACATGCGTTAGCGGTACTTCCGGTGTCCGATGTACGATGATGGGGTAAGATACTCTCACCAAACTCCTGTCGTGTAAACCAGTAGCATATCTGACCTGTAACATTGGATTCAGAATAGATTTTGTCCGTTAGTACTTTTCATAATTTGGCTTACATTACAGTCATTTAGCAGACGCTTTTATCCAAAGCGACTTACAATTCAGAGTCTATCACATTTCTACACCGTAGGCACAACTACGGGAGCAATTTCTGGGGTTAAGTGTCTTGCTCAAGGACACATCGACATGCGACTAGCAGAGCCGGAGCAGGGGTTCGAACCGCCGACCCTCTGATTGAAAGACAGCCCTGCTATCCACTTAGCCACAATCGCCCACCCACCTAGCCATAATCGCCCACGGCTTAGTATGTTTGGTGCCACCATGATGGTTTTAGGATTACCAAATCCCTCCTTGAATATCAAATTGTTAGCATTGATTATTTACTGAGAGTTAAGTACAGTACAACTTAGAGAGCTTTGCTTATAGGAGGGATATTTTGAAATATAGTATTTATACTCATACAGTTGTAAAATAATTAACTAACTGTGTAAAATGTTGGGATTTACTCTAACCTCCTACATTAGGACAGTGTTTTCATGCTCTCGTTCACTCACTCTCTGTGCTTTCTCTCCTCACAGGTTTCTATGGATCATCGTTATATCTGGACGCTGGTCGTGCCTCTAACGTAGTTGTGACATATGCAAGAGTAATTTCCCTGGTTATCTTGATCGTGACAGTGAGCGTGAACTGTCGGGGAGAGACAGTCACGTATCTCGCTGACTCTCGAGAGACTGTCGGGTGTGTATCTCCGGCGAGAGTCCTGCACGGTGACATGTCGCTGTGTTGGGCTGCTGTTTCAGTAGTATCAAAAGGGGATGGCCAGTCTTCAAATCATGTGCCAACATGCGTTAGCGGTACTTCCGGTGTCCGATGTACGATGATGGGGTAAGATACTCTCACCAAACTCCTGTCGTGTAAACCAGTAGCATATCTGACCTGTAACATTGGATTCAGAATAGATTTTGTCCGTTAGTACTTTTCATAATTTGGCTTACATTACAGTCATTTAGCAGACGCTTTTATCCAAAGCGACTTACAATTCAGAGTCTATCACATTTCTACACCGTAGGCACAACTACGGGAGCAATTTTTGGGGTTAAGTGTCTTGCTCAAGGACACATCGACATGCGACTAGCAGAGCCGGAGCAGGGGTTCGAACCGCCGACCCTCTGATTGAAAGACGGCCCTGCTATCCACTTAGCCACAATCGCCCACCCACTTAGCCATAATCGCCCACGGCTTAGTATGTTTGGTGCCACCATGATGGTTTTAGGATTACCAAATCCCTCCTTGAATATCAAATTGTTAGCATTGATTATTTACTGAGAGTTAAGTACAGTACAACTTAGAGAGCTTTGCTTATAGGAGGGATATTTTGAAATATAGTATTTATACTCATACAGTTGTAAAATAATTAACTAACTGTGTAAAATGTTGGGATTTACTCTAACCTCCTACATTAGGACAGTGTTTTCATGCTCTCGTTCACTCACTCTGTGCTTTCTCTCCTCACAGGTTTCTATGGATCATCGTTATATCTGGACGCTGGTCGTGCCTCTAACGTAGTTGTGACATATGCAAGAGTAATTTCCCTGGTTATCTTGATCGTGACAGTGAGCGTGAACTGTCGGGGAGAGACAGTCACGTATCTCGCTGACTCTCGAGAGACTGTCGGGTGTGTATCTCCGGCGAGAGTCCTGCACGGTGACATGTCGCTGTGTTGGGCTGCTGTTTCAGTAGTATCAAAAGGGGATGGCCAGTCTTCAAATCATGTGCCAACATGCGTTAGCGGTACTTCCGGTGTCCGATGTACGATGATGGGGTAAGATACTCTCACCAAACTCCTGTCGTGTAAACCAGTAGCATATCTGACCTGTAACATTGGATTCAGAATAGATTTTGTCCGTTAGTACTTTTCATAATTTGGCTTAGTATGTTTGGTGCCACCATGATGGTTTTAGGATTACCAAATCCCTCCTTGAATATCAAATTGTTAGCATTGATTATTTACTGAGAGTTAAGTACAGTACAACTTAGAGAGCTTTGCTTATAGGAGGGATATTTTGAAATATAGTATTTATACTCATACAGTTGTAAAATAATTAACTAACTGTGTAAAATGTTGGGATTTACTCTAACCTCCTACATTAGGACAGTGTTTTCATGCTCTCGTTCACTCACTCTCTGTGCTTTCTCTCCTCACAGGTTTCTATGGATCATCGTTATATCTGGACGCTGGTCGTGCCTCTAACGTAGTTGTGACATATGCAAGAGTAATTTCCCTGGTTATCTTGATCGTGACAGTGAGCGTGAACTGTCGGGGAGAGACAGTCACGTATCTCGCTGACTCTCGAGAGACTGTCGGGTGTGTATCTCCGGCGAGAGTCCTGCACGGTGACATGTCGCTGTGTTGGGCTGCTGTTTCAGTAGTATCAAAAGGGGATGGCCAGTCTTCAAATCATGTGCCAACATGCGTTAGCGGTACTTCCGGTGTCCGATGTACGATGATGGGGTAAGATACTCTCACCAAACTCCTGTCGTGTAAACCAGTAGCATATCTGACCTGTAACATTGGATTCAGAATAGATTTTGTCCGTTAGTACTTTTCATAATTTGGCTTACATTACAGTCATTTAGCAGACGCTTTTATCCAAAGCGACTTACAATTCAGAGTCTATCACATTTCTACACCGTAGGCACAACTACGGGAGCAATTTTTGGGGTTAAGTGTCTTGCTCAAGGACACATCGACATGCGACTAGCAGAGCCGGAGCAGGGGTTCGAACCGCCGACCCTCTGATTGAAAGACGGCCCTGCTATCCACTTAGCCACAATCGCCCACCCACCTAGCCATAATCGCCCACGGCTTAGTATGTTTGGTGCCACCATGATGGTTTTAGGATTACCAAATCCCTCCTTGAATATCAAATTGTTAGCATTGATTATTTACTGAGAGTTAAGTACAGTACAACTTAGAGAGCTTTGCTTATAGGAGGGATATTTTGAAATATAGTATTTATAATCACACAGTTGTAAAATAATTAACTAACTGTGTAAAATGTTGGGATTTACTCTAACCTCCTACATTAGGACAGTGTTTTCATGCTCTCGTTCACTCACTCTCTGTGCTTTCTCTCCTCACAGGTTTCTATGGATCATCGTTATATCTGGACGCTGGTCGTGCCTCTAACGTAGTTGTGACATATGCAAGAGTAATTTCCCTGGTTATCTTGATCGTGACAGTGAGCGTGAACTGTCGGGGAGAGACAGTCACGTATCTCGCTGACTCTCGAGAGACTGTCGGGTGTGTATCTCCGGCGAGAGTCCTGCACGGTGACATGTCGCTGTGTTGGGCTGCTGTTTCAGTAGTATCAAAAGGGGATGGCCAGTCTTCAAATCATGTGCCAACATGCGTTAGCGGTACTTCCGGTGTCCGATGTACTATGATGGGGTAAGATACTCTCACCAAACTCCTGTCGTGTAAACCAGTAGCATATCTGACCTGTAACATTGGATTCAGAATAGATTTTGTCCGTTAGTACTTTTCATAATTTGGCTTACATTACAGTCATTTAGCAGACGCTTTTATCCAAAGCGACTTACAATTCAGAGTCTATCACATTTCTACACCGTAGGCACAACTACAGGAGCAATTTTTGGGGTTAAGTGTCTTGCTCAAGGACACATCGACATGCGACTAGCAGAGCCGGAGCAGGGGTTCGAACCGCCGACCCTCTGATTGAAAGACGGCCCTGCTATCCACTTAGCCACAATCGCCCACCCACTTAGCCATAATCGCCCACGGCTTAGTATGTTTGGTGCCACCATGATGGTTTTAGGATTACCAAATCCCTCCTTGAATATCAAATTGTTAGCATTGATTATTTACTGAGAGTTAAGTACAGTACAACTTAGAGCTTTGCTTATAGGAGGGATATTTTGAAATATAGTATTTATACTCATACAGTTGTAAAATAATTAACTAACTATGTCAAATGTTGGGATTTACTCTAACCTCCTACATTAGGACAGTGTTTTCATGCTCTCGTTCACTCACTCTCTGTGCTTTCTCTCCTCACAGGTTTCTATGGATCATCGTTATATCTGGACGCTGGTCGTGCCTCTAACGTAGTTGTGACATATGCAAGAGTAATTTCCCTGGTTATCTTGATCGTGACAGTGAGCGTGAACTGTCGGGGAGAGACAGTCACGTATCTCGCTGACTCTCGAGAGACTGTCGGGTGTGTATCTCCGGCGAGAGTCCTGCACGGTGACATGTCGCTGTGTTGGGCTGCTGTTTCAGTAGTATCAAAAGGGGATGGCCAGTCTTCAAATCATGTGCCAACATGCGTTAGCAGTACTTCCGGTGTCCGATGTACGATGATGGGGTAAGATACTCTCACCAAACTCCTGTCGTGTAAACCAGTAGCATATCTGACCTGTAACATTGGATTCAGAATAGATTTTGTCCGTTAGTACTTTTCATAATTTGGCTTAGTATGTTTGGTGCCACCATGATGGTTTTAGGATTACCAAATCCCTCCTTGAATATCAAATTGTTAGCATTGATTATTTACTGAGAGTTAAGTACAGTACAACTTAGAGAGCTTTGCTTATAGGAGGGATACTTTGAAATATAGTATTTATAATCACACAGTTGTAAAATAATTAACTAACTGTGTAAAATGTTGGGATTTACTCTAACCTCCTACATTAGGACAGTGTTTTCATGCTCTCGTTCACTCACTCTCTGTGCTTTCTCTCCTCACAGGTTTCTATGGATCATCGTTATATCTGGACGCTGGTCGTGCCTCTAACGTAGTTGTGACATATGCAAGAGTAATTTCCCTGGTTATCTTGATCGTGACAGTGAGCGTGAACTGTCGGGGAGAGACAGTCACGTATCTCGCTGACTCTCGAGAGACTGTCGGGTGTGTATCTCCGGCGAGAGTCCTGCACGGTGACATGTCGCTGTGTTGGGCTGCTGTTTCAGTAGTATCAAAAGGGGATGGCCAGTCTTCAAATCATGTGCCAACATGCGTTAGCGGTACTTCCGGTGTCCGATGTACGATGATGGGGTAAGATACTCTCACCAAACTCCTGTCGTGTAAACCAGTAGCATATCTGACCTGTAACATTGGATTCAGAATAGATTTTGTCCGTTAGTACTTTTCATAATTTGGCTTACATTACAGTCATTTAGCAGACGCTTTTATCCAAAGCGACTTACAATTCAGAGTCTATCACATTTCTACACCGTAGGCACAACTACGGGAGCAATTTTTGGGGTTAAGTGTCTTGCTCAAGGACACATCGACATGCGACTAGCAGAGCCGGAGCAGGGGTTCGAACCGCCGACCCTCTGATTGAAAGACGGCCCTGCTATCCACTTAGCCACAATCGCCCACCCACCTAGCCATAATCGCCCACGGCTTAGTATGTTTGGTGCCACCATGATGGTTTTAGGATTACCAAATCCCTCCTTGAATATCAAATTGTTAGCATTGATTATTTACTGAGAGTTAAGTACAGTACAACTTAGAGAGCTTTGCTTATAGGAGGGATATTTTGAAATATAGTATTTATACTCATACAGTTGTAAAATAATTAACTAACTGTGTAAAATGTTGGGATTTACTCTAACCTCCTACATTAGGACAGTGTTTTCATGCTCTCGTTCACTCACTCTCTGTGCTTTCTCTCCTCACAGGTTTCTATGGATCATCGTTATATCTGGACGCTGGTCGTGCCTCTAACGTAGTTGTGACATATGCAAGAGTAATTTCCCTGGTTATCTTGATCGTGACAGTGAGCGTGAACTGTCGGGGAGAGACAGTCACGTATCTCGCTGACTCTCGAGAGACTGTCGGGTGTGTATCTCCGGCGAGAGTCCTGCACGGTGACATGTCGCTGTGTTGGGCTGCTGTTTCAGTAGTATCAAAAGGGGATGGCCAGTCTTCAAATCATGTGCCAACATGCGTTAGCGGTACTTCCGGTGTCCGATGTACGATGATGGGGTAAGATACTCTCACCAAACTCCTGTCGTGTAAACCAGTAGCATATCTGACCTGTAACATTGGATTCAGAATAGATTTTGTCCGTTAGTACTTTTCATAATTTGGCTTACATTACAGTCATTTAGCAGACGCTTTTATCCAAAGCGACTTACAATTCAGAGTCTATCACATTTCTACACCGTAGGCACAACTACGGGAGCAATTTTTGGGGTTAAGTGTCTTGCTCAAGGACACATCGACATGCGACTAGCAGAGCCGGAGCAGGGGTTCGAACCGCCGACCCTCTGATTGAAAGACGGCCCTGCTATCCACTTAGCCACAATCGCCCACCCACTTAGCCATAATCGCCCACGGCTTAGTATGTTTGGTGCCACCATGATGGTTTTAGGATTACCAAATCCCTCCTTGAATATCAAATTGTTAGCATTGATTATTTACTGAGAGTTAAGTACAGTACAACTTAGAGAGCTTTGCTTATAGGAGGGATATTTTGAAATATAGTATTTATACTCATACAGTTGTAAAATAATTAACTAACTGTGTAAAATGTTGGGATTTACTCTAACCTCCTACATTAGGACAGTGTTTTCATGCTCTCGTTCACTCACTCTGTGCTTTCTCTCCTCACAGGTTTCTATGGATCATCGTTATATCTGGACGCTGGTCGTGCCTCTAACGTAGTTGTGACATATGCAAGAGTAATTTCCCTGGTTATCTTGATCGTGACAGTGAGCGTGAACTGTCGGGGAGAGACAGTCACGTATCTCGCTGACTCTCGAGAGACTGTCGGGTGTGTATCTCCGGCGAGAGTCCTGCACGGTGACATGTCGCTGTGTTGGGCTGCTGTTTCAGTAGTATCAAAAGGGGATGGCCAGTCTTCAAATCATGTGCCAACATGCGTTAGCGGTACTTCCGGTGTCCGATGTACGATGATGGGGTAAGATACTCTCACCAAACTCCTGTCGTGTAAACCAGTAGCATATCTGACCTGTAACATTGGATTCAGAATAGATTTTGTCCGTTAGTACTTTTCATAATTTGGCTTAGTATGTTTGGTGCCACCATGATGGTTTTAGGATTACCAAATCCCTCCTTGAATATCAAATTGTTAGCATTGATTATTTACTGAGAGTTAAGTACAGTACAACTTAGAGAGCTTTGCTTATAGGAGGGATATTTTGAAATATAGTATTTATACTCATACAGTTGTAAAATAATTAACTAACTGTGTAAAATGTTGGGATTTACTCTAACCTCCTACATTAGGACAGTGTTTTCATGCTCTCGTTCACTCACTCTGTGCTTTCTCTCCTCACAGGTTTCTATGGATCATCGTTATATCTGGACGCTGGTCGTGCCTCTAACGTAGTTGTGACATATGCAAGAGTAATTTCCCTGGTTATCTTGATCGTGACAGTGAGCGTGAACTGTCGGGGAGAGACAGTCACGTATCTCGCTGACTCTCGAGAGACTGTCGGGTGTGTATCTCCGGCGAGAGTCCTGCACGGTGACATGTCGCTGTGTTGGGCTGCTGTTTCAGTAGTATCAAAAGGGGATGGCCAGTCTTCAAATCATGTGCCAACATGCGTTAGCGGTACTTCCGGTGTCCGATGTACGATGATGGGGTAAGATACTCTCACCAAACTCCTGTCGTGTAAACCAGTAGCATATCTGACCTGTAACATTGGATTCAGAATAGATTTTGTCCGTTAGTACTTTTCATAATTTGGCTTAGTATGTTTGGTGCCACCATGATGGTTTTAGGATTACCAAATCCCTCCTTGAATATCAAATTGTTAGCATTGATTATTTACTGAGAGTTAAGTACAGTACAACTTAGAGAGCTTTGCTTATAGGAGGGATATTTTGAAATATAGTATTTATACTCATACAGTTGTAAAATAATTAACTAACTGTGTAAAATGTTGGGATTTACTCTAACCTCCTACATTAGGACAGTGTTTTCATGCTCTCGTTCACTCACTCTCTGTGCTTTCTCTCCTCACAGGTTTCTATGGATCATCGTTATATCTGGACGCTGGTCGTGCCTCTAACGTAGTTGTGACATATGCAAGAGTAATTTCCCTGGTTATCTTGATCGTGACAGTGAGCGTGAACTGTCGGGGAGAGACAGTCACGTATCTCGCTGACTCTCGAGAGACTGTCGGGTGTGTATCTCCGGCGAGAGTCCTGCACGGTGACATGTCGCTGTGTTGGGCTGCTGTTTCAGTAGTATCAAAAGGGGATGGCCAGTCTTCAAATCATGTGCCAACATGCGTTAGCGGTACTTCCGGTGTCCGATGTACGATGATGGGGTAAGATACTCTCACCAAACTCCTGTCGTGTAAACCAGTAGCATATCTGACCTGTAACATTGGATTCAGAATAGATTTTGTCCGTTAGTACTTTTCATAATTTGGCTTACATTACAGTCATTTAGCAGACGCTTTTATCCAAAGCGACTTACAATTCAGAGTCTATCACATTTCTACACCGTAGGCACAACTACGGGAGCAATTTTTGGGGTTAAGTGTCTTGCTCAAGGACACATCGACATGCGACTAGCAGAGCCGGAGCAGGGGTTCGAACCGCCGACCCTCTGATTGAAAGACGGCCCTGCTATCCACTTAGCCACAATCGCCCACCCACCTAGCCATAATCGCCCACGGCTTAGTATGTTTGGTGCCACCATGATGGTTTTAGGATTACCAAATCCCTCCTTGAATATCAAATTGTTAGCATTGATTATTTACTGAGAGTTAAGTACAGTACAACTTAGAGAGCTTTGCTTATAGGAGGGATATTTTGAAATATAGTATTTATAATCACACAGTTGTAAAATAATTAACTAACTGTGTAAAATGTTGGGATTTACTCTAACCTCCTACATTAGGACAGTGTTTTCATGCTCTCGTTCACTCACTCTCTGTGCTTTCTCTCCTCACAGGTTTCTATGGATCATCGTTATATCTGGACGCTGGTCGTGCCTCTAACGTAGTTGTGACATATGCAAGAGTAATTTCCCTGGTTATCTTGATCGTGACAGTGAGCGTGAACTGTCGGGGAGAGACAGTCACGTATCTCGCTGACTCTCGAGAGACTGTCGGGTGTGTATCTCCGGCGAGAGTCCTGCACGGTGACATGTCGCTGTGTTGGGCTGCTGTTTCAGTAGTATCAAAAGGGGATGGCCAGTCTTCAAATCATGTGCCAACATGCGTTAGCGGTACTTCCGGTGTCCGATGTACGATGATGGGGTAAGATACTCTCACCAAACTCCTGTCGTGTAAACCAGTAGCATATCTGACCTGTAACATTGGATTCAGAATAGATTTTGTCCGTTAGTACTTTTCATAATTTGGCTTACATTACAGTCATTTAGCAGACGCTTTTATCCAAAGCGACTTACAATTCAGAGTCTATCACATTTCTACACCGTAGGCACAACTACAGGAGCAATTTTTGGGGTTAAGTGTCTTGCTCAAGGACACATCGACATGCGACTAGCAGAGCCGGAGCAGGGGTTCGAACCGCCGACCCTCTGATTGAAAGACGGCCCTGCTATCCACTTAGCCACAATCGCCCACCCACTTAGCCATAATCGCCCACGGCTTAGTATGTTTGGTGCCACCATGATGGTTTTAGGATTACCAAATCCCTCCTTGAATATCAAATTGTTAGCATTGATTATTTACTGAGAGTTAAGTACAGTACAACTTAGAGAGCTTTGCTTATAGGAGGGATATTTTGAAATATAGTATTTATACTCATACAGTTGTAAAATAATTAACTAACTGTGTAAAATGTTGGGATTTACTCTAACCTCCTACATTAGGACAGTGTTTTCATGCTCTCGTTCACTCACTCTGTGCTTTCTCTCCTCACAGGTTTCTATGGATCATCGTTATATCTGGACGCTGGTCGTGCCTCTAACGTAGTTGTGACATATGCAAGAGTAATTTCCCTGGTTATCTTGATCGTGACAGTGAGCGTGAACTGTCGGGGAGAGACAGTCACGTATCTCGCTGACTCTCGAGAGACTGTCGGGTGTGTATCTCCGGCGAGAGTCCTGCACGGTGACATGTCGCTGTGTTGGGCTGCTGTTTCAGTAGTATCAAAAGGGGATGGCCAGTCTTCAAATCATGTGCCAACATGCGTTAGCGGTACTTCCGGTGTCCGATGTACGATGATGGGGTAAGATACTCTCACCAAACTCCTGTCGTGTAAACCAGTAGCATATCTGACCTGTAACATTGGATTCAGAATAGATTTTGTCCGTTAGTACTTTTCATAATTTGGCTTAGTATGTTTGGTGCCACCATGATGGTTTTAGGATTACCAAATCCCTCCTTGAATATCAAATTGTTAGCATTGATTATTTACTGAGAGTTAAGTACAGTACAACTTAGAGAGCTTTGCTTATAGGAGGGATATTTTGAAATATAGTATTTATACTCATACAGTTGTAAAATAATTAACTAACTGTGTAAAATGTTGGGATTTACTCTAACCTCCTACATTAGGACAGTGTTTTCATGCTCTCGTTCACTCACTCTCTGTGCTTTCTCTCCTCACAGGTTTCTATGGATCATCGTTATATCTGGACGCTGGTCGTGCCTCTAACGTAGTTGTGACATATGCAAGAGTAATTTCCCTGGTTATCTTGATCGTGACAGTGAGCGTGAACTGTCGGGGAGAGACAGTCACGTATCTCGCTGACTCTCGAGAGACTGTCGGGTGTGTATCTCCGGCGAGAGTCCTGCACGGTGACATGTCGCTGTGTTGGGCTGCTGTTTCAGTAGTATCAAAAGGGGATGGCCAGTCTTCAAATCATGTGCCAACATGCGTTAGCGGTACTTCCGGTGTCCGATGTACGATGATGGGGTAAGATACTCTCACCAAACTCCTGTCGTGTAAACCAGTAGCATATCTGACCTGTAACATTGGATTCAGAATAGATTTTGTCCGTTAGTACTTTTCATAATTTGGCTTACATTACAGTCATTTAGCAGACGCTTTTATCCAAAGCGACTTACAATTCAGAGTCTATCACATTTCTACACCGTAGGCACAACTACGGGAGCAATTTTTGGGGTTAAGTGTCTTGCTCAAGGACACATCGACATGCGACTAGCAGAGCCGGAGCAGGGGTTCGAACCGCCGACCCTCTGATTGAAAGACGGCCCTGCTATCCACTTAGCCACAATCGCCCACCCACCTAGCCATAATCGCCCACGGCTTAGTATGTTTGGTGCCACCATGATGGTTTTAGGATTACCAAATCCCTCCTTGAATATCAAATTGTTAGCATTGATTATTTACTGAGAGTTAAGTACAGTACAACTTAGAGAGCTTTGCTTATAGGAGGGATATTTTGAAATATAGTATTTATAATCACACAGTTGTAAAATAATTAACTAACTGTGTAAAATGTTGGGATTTACTCTAACCTCCTACATTAGGACAGTGTTTTCATGCTCTCGTTCACTCACTCTCTGTGCTTTCTCTCCTCACAGGTTTCTATGGATCATCGTTATATCTGGACGCTGGTCGTGCCTCTAACGTAGTTGTGACATATGCAAGAGTAATTTCCCTGGTTATCTTGATCGTGACAGTGAGCGTGAACTGTCGGGGAGAGACAGTCACGTATCTCGCTGACTCTCGAGAGACTGTCGGGTGTGTATCTCCGGCGAGAGTCCTGCACGGTGACATGTCGCTGTGTTGGGCTGCTGTTTCAGTAGTATCAAAAGGGGATGGCCAGTCTTCAAATCATGTGCCAACATGCGTTAGCGGTACTTCCGGTGTCCGATGTACGATGATGGGGTAAGATACTCTCACCAAACTCCTGTCGTGTAAACCAGTAGCATATCTGACCTGTAACATTGGATTCAGAATAGATTTTGTCCGTTAGTACTTTTCATAATTTGGCTTAGTATGTTTGGTGCCACCATGATGGTTTTAGGATTACCAAATCCCTCCTTGAATATCAAATTGTTAGCATTGATTATTTACTGAGAGTTAAGTACAGTACAACTTAGAGAGCTTTGCTTATAGGAGGGATATTTTGAAATATAGTATTTATACTCATACAGTTGTAAAATAATTAACTAACTGTGTAAAATGTTGGGATTTACTCTAACCTCCTACATTAGGACAGTGTTTTCATGCTCTCGTTCACTCACTCTGTGCTTTCTCTCCTCACAGGTTTCTATGGATCATCGTTATATCTGGACGCTGGTCGTGCCTCTAACGTAGTTGTGACATATGCAAGAGTAATTTCCCTGGTTATCTTGATCGTGACAGTGAGCGTGAACTGTCGGGGAGAGACAGTCACGTATCTCGCTGACTCTCGAGAGACTGTCGGGTGTGTATCTCCGGCGAGAGTCCTGCACGGTGACATGTCGCTGTGTTGGGCTGCTGTTTCAGTAGTATCAAAAGGGGATGGCCAGTCTTCAAATCATGTGCCAACATGCGTTAGCGGTACTTCCGGTGTCCGATGTACGATGATGGGGTAAGATACTCTCACCAAACTCCTGTCGTGTAAACCAGTAGCATATCTGACCTGTAACATTGGATTCAGAATAGATTTTGTCCGTTAGTACTTTTCATAATTTGGCTTACATTACAGTCATTTAGCAGACGCTTTTATCCAAAGCGACTTACAATTCAGAGTCTATCACATTTCTACACCGTAGGCACAACTACAGGAGCAATTTTTGGGGTTAAGTGTCTTGCTCAAGGACACATCGACATGCGACTAGCAGAGCCGGAGCAGGGGTTCGAACCGCCGACCCTCTGATTGAAAGACGGCCCTGCTATCCACTTAGCCACAATCGCCCACCCACCTAGCCATAATCGCCCACGGCTTAGTATGTTTGGTGCCACCATGATGGTTTTAGGATTACCAAATCCCTCCTTGAATATCAAATTGTTAGCATTGATTATTTACTGAGAGTTAAGTACAGTACAACTTAGAGAGCTTTGCTTATAGGAGGGATATTTTGAAATATAGTATTTATACTCATACAGTTGTAAAATAATTAACTAACTGTGTAAAATGTTGGGATTTACTCTAACCTCCTACATTAGGACAGTGTTTTCATGCTCTCGTTCACTCACTCTCTGTGCTTTCTCTCCTCACAGGTTTCTATGGATCATCGTTATATCTGGACGCTGGTCGTGCCTCTAACGTAGTTGTGACATATGCAAGAGTAATTTCCCTGGTTATCTTGATCGTGACAGTGAGCGTGAACTGTCGGGGAGAGACAGTCACGTATCTCGCTGACTCTCGAGAGACTGTCGGGTGTGTATCTCCGGCGAGAGTCCTGCACGGTGACATGTCGCTGTGTTGGGCTGCTGTTTCAGTAGTATCAAAAGGGGATGGCCAGTCTTCAAATCATGTGCCAACATGCGTTAGCGGTACTTCCGGTGTCCGATGTACGATGATGGGGTAAGATACTCTCACCAAACTCCTGTCGTGTAAACCAGTAGCATATCTGACCTGTAACATTGGAGTCAGAATAGATTTTGTCCGTTAGTACTTTTCATAATTTGGCTTAGTATGTTTGGTGCCACCATGATGGTTTTAGGATTACCAAATCCCTCCTTGAATATCAAATTGTTAGCATTGATTATTTACTGAGAGTTAAGTACAGTACAACTTAGAGAGCTTTGCTTATAGGAGGGATACTTTGAAATATAGTATTTATAATCACACAGTTGTAAAATAATTAACTAACTGTGTAAAATGTTGGGATTTACTCTAACCTCCTACATTAGGACAGTGTTTTCATGCTCTCGTTCACTCACTCTCTGTGCTTTCTCTCCTCACAGGTTTCTATGGATCATCGTTATATCTGGACGCTGGTCGTGCCTCTAACGTAGTTGTGACATATGCAAGAGTAATTTCCCTGGTTATCTTGATCGTGACAGTGAGCGTGAACTGTCGGGGAGAGACAGTCACGTATCTCGCTGACTCTCGAGAGACTGTCGGGTGTGTATCTCCGGCGAGAGTCCTGCACGGTGACATGTCGCTGTGTTGGGCTGCTGTTTCAGTAGTATCAAAAGGGGATGGCCAGTCTTCAAATCATGTGCCAACATGCGTTAGCGGTACTTCCGGTGTCCGATGTACGATGATGGGGTAAGATACTCTCACCAAACTCCTGTCGTGTAAACCAGTAGCATATCTGACCTGTAACATTGGATTCAGAATAGATTTTGTCCGTTAGTACTTTTCATAATTTGGCTTACATTACAGTCATTTAGCAGACGCTTTTATCCAAAGCGACTTACAATTCAGAGTCTATCACATTTCTACACCGTAGGCACAACTACAGGAGCAATTTTTGGGGTTAAGTGTCTTGCTCAAGGACACATCGACATGCGACTAGCAGAGCCGGAGCAGGGGTTCGAACCGCCGACCCTCTGATTGAAAGACGGCCCTGCTATCCACTTAGCCACAATCGCCCACCCACTTAGCCATAATCGCCCACGGCTTAGTATGTTTGGTGCCACCATGATGGTTTTAGGATTACCAAATCCCTCCTTGAATATCAAATTGTTAGCATTGATTATTTACTGAGAGTTAAGTACAGTACAACTTAGAGCTTTGCTTATAGGAGGGATATTTTGAAATATAGTATTTATACTCATACAGTTGTAAAATAATTAACTAACTGTGTCAAATGTTGGGATTTACTCTAACCTCCTACATTAGGACAGTGTTTTCATGCTCTCGTTCACTCACTCTCTGTGCTTTCTCTCCTCACAGGTTTCTATGGATCATCGTTATATCTGGACGCTGGTCGTGCCTCTAACGTAGTTGTGACATATGCAAGAGTAATTTCCCTGGTTATCTTGATCGTGACAGTGAGCGTGAACTGTCGGGGAGAGACAGTCACGTATCTCGCTGACTCTCGAGAGACTGTCGGGTGTGTATCTCCGGCGAGAGTCCTGCACGGTGACATGTCGCTGTGTTGGGCTGCTGTTTCAGTAGTATCAAAAGGGGATGGCCAGTCTTCAAATCATGTGCCAACATGCGTTAGCGGTACTTCCGGTGTCCGATGTACGATGATGGGGTAAGATACTCTCACCAAACTCCTGTCGTGTAAACCAGTAGCATATCTGACCTGTAACATTGGATTCAGAATAGATTTTGTCCGTTAGTACTTTTCATAATTTGGCTTACATTACAGTCATTTAGCAGACGCTTTTATCCAAAGCGACTTACAATTCAGAGTCTATCACATTTCTACACCGTAGGCACAACTACAGGAGCAATTTTTGGGGTTAAGTGTCTTGCTCAAGGACACATCGACATGCGACTAGCAGAGCCGGAGCAGGGGTTCGAACCGCCGACCCTCTGATTGAAAGACGGCCCTGCTATCCACTTAGCCACAATCGCCCACCCACTTAACCATAATCGCCCACGGCTTAGTATGTTTGGTGCCACCATGATGGTTTTAGGATTACCAAATCCCTCCTTGAATATCAAATTGTTAGCATTGATTATTTACTGAGAGTTAAGTACAGTACAACTTAGAGAGCTTTGCTTATAGGAGGGATATTTTGAAATATAGTATTTATACTCATACAGTTGTAAAATAATTAACTAACTGTGTAAAATGTTGGGATTTACTCTAACCTCCTACATTAGGACAGTGTTTTCATGCTCTCGTTCACTCACTCTGTGCTTTCTCTCCTCACAGGTTTCTATGGATCATCGTTATATCTGGACGCTGGTCGTGCCTCTAACGTAGTTGTGACATATGCAAGAGTAATTTCCCTGGTTATCTTGATCGTGACAGTGAGCGTGAACTGTCGGGGAGAGACAGTCACGTATCTCGCTGACTCTCGAGAGACTGTCGGGTGTGTATCTCCGGCGAGAGTCCTGCACGGTGACATGTCGCTGTGTTGGGCTGCTGTTTCAGTAGTATCAAAAGGGGATGGCCAGTCTTCAAATCATGTGCCAACATGCGTTAGCGGTACTTCCGGTGTCCGATGTACGATGATGGGGTAAGATACTCTCACCAAACTCCTGTCGTGTAAACCAGTAGCATATCTGACCTGTAACATTGGAGTCAGAATAGATTTTGTCCGTTAGTACTTTTCATAATTTGGCTTAGTATGTTTGGTGCCACCATGATGGTTTTAGGATTACCAAATCCCTCCTTGAATATCAAATTGTTAGCATTGATTATTTACTGAGAGTTAAGTACAGTACAACTTAGAGCTTTGCTTATAGGAGGGATATTTTGAAATATAGTATTTATACTCATACAGTTGTAAAATAATTAACTAACTATGTCAAATGTTGGGATTTACTCTAACCTCCTACATTAGGACAGTGTTTTCATGCTCTCGTTCACTCACTCTCTGTGCTTTCTCTCCTCACAGGTTTCTATGGATCATCGTTATATCTGGACGCTGGTCGTGCCTCTAACGTAGTTGTGACATATGCAAGAGTAATTTCCCTGGTTATCTTGATCGTGACAGTGAGCGTGAACTGTCGGGGAGAGACAGTCACGTATCTCGCTGACTCTCGAGAGACTGTCGGGTGTGTATCTCCGGCGAGAGTCCTGCACGGTGACATGTCGCTGTGTTGGGCTGCTGTTTCAGTAGTATCAAAAGGGGATGGCCAGTCTTCAAATCATGTGCCAACATGCGTTAGCAGTACTTCCGGTGTCCGATGTACGATGATGGGGTAAGATACTCTCACCAAACTCCTGTCGTGTAAACCAGTAGCATATCTGACCTGTAACATTGGATTCAGAATAGATTTTGTCCGTTAGTACTTTTCATAATTTGGCTTACATTACAGTCATTTAGCAGACGCTTTTATCCAAAGCGACTTACAATTCAGAGTCTATCACATTTCTACACCGTAGGCACAACTACGGGAGCAATTTTTGGGGTTAAGTGTCTTGCTCAAGGACACATCGACATGCGACTAGCAGAGCCGGAGCAGGGGTTCGAACCGCCGACCCTCTGATTGAAAGACGGCCCTGCTATCCACTTAGCCACAATCGCCCACCCACTTAGCCATAATCGCCCACGGCTTAGTATGTTTGGTGCCACCATGATGGTTTTAGGATTACCAAATCCCTCCTTGAATATCAAATTGTTAGCATTGATTATTTACTGAGAGTTAAGTACAGTACAACTTAGAGAGCTTTGCTTATAGGAGGGATATTTTGAAATATAGTATTTATAATCACACAGTTGTAAAATAATTAACTAACTGTGTAAAATGTTGGGATTTACTCTAACCTCCTACATTAGGACAGTGTTTTCATGCTCTCGTTCACTCACTCTCTGTGCTTTCTCTCCTCACAGGTTTCTATGGATCATCGTTATATCTGGACGCTGGTCGTGCCTCTAACGTAGTTGTGACATATGCAAGAGTAATTTCCCTGGTTATCTTGATCGTGACAGTGAGCGTGAACTGTCGGGGAGAGACAGTCACGTATCTCGCTGACTCTCGAGAGACTGTCGGGTGTGTATCTCCGGCGAGAGTCCTGCACGGTGACATGTCGCTGTGTTGGGCTGCTGTTTCAGTAGTATCAAAAGGGGATGGCCAGTCTTCAAATCATGTGCCAACATGCGTTAGCGGTACTTCCGGTGTCCGATGTACGATGATGGGGTAAGATACTCTCACCAAACTCCTGTCGTGTAAACCAGTAGCATATCTGACCTGTAACATTGGATTCAGAATAGATTTTGTCCGTTAGTACTTTTCATAATTTGGCTTACATTACAGTCATTTAGCAGACGCTTTTATCCAAAGCGACTTACAATTCAGAGTCTATCACATTTCTACACCGTAGGCACAACTACGGGAGCAATTTTTGGGGTTAAGTGTCTTGCTCAAGGACACATCGACATGCGACTAGCAGAGCCGGAGCAGGGGTTCGAACCGCCGACCCTCTGATTGAAAGACGGCCCTGCTATCCACTTAGCCACAATCGCCCACCCACTTAGCCATAATCGCCCACGGCTTAGTATGTTTGGTGCCACCATGATGGTTTTAGGATTACCAAATCCCTCCTTGAATATCAAATTGTTAGCATTGATTATTTACTGAGAGTTAAGTACAGTACAACTTAGAGAGCTTTGCTTATAGGAGGGATACTTTGAAATATAGTATTTATAATCACACAGTTGTAAAATAATTAACTAACTGTGTAAAATGTTGGGATTTACTCTAACCTCCTACATTAGGACAGTGTTTTCATGCTCTCGTTCACTCACTCTCTGTGCTTTCTCTCCTCACAGGTTTCTATGGATCATCGTTATATCTGGACGCTGGTCGTGCCTCTAACGTAGTTGTGACATATGCAAGAGTAATTTCCCTGGTTATCTTGATCGTGACAGTGAGCGTGAACTGTCGGGGAGAGACAGTCACGTATCTCGCTGACTCTCGAGAGACTGTCGGGTGTGTATCTCCGGCGAGAGTCCTGCACGGTGACATGTCGCTGTGTTGGGCTGCTGTTTCAGTAGTATCAAAAGGGGATGGCCAGTCTTCAAATCATGTGCCAACATGCGTTAGCGGTACTTCCGGTGTCCGATGTACGATGATGGGGTAAGATACTCTCACCAAACTCCTGTCGTGTAAACCAGTAGCATATCTGACCTGTAACATTGGATTCAGAATAGATTTTGTCCGTTAGTACTTTTCATAATTTGGCTTACATTACAGTCATTTAGCAGACGCTTTTATCCAAAGCGACTTACAATTCAGAGTCTATCACATTTCTACACCGTAGGCACAACTACAGGAGCAATTTTTGGGGTTAAGTGTCTTGCTCAAGGACACATCGACATGCGACTAGCAGAGCCGGAGCAGGGGTTCGAACCGCCGACCCTCTGATTGAAAGACGGCCCTGCTATCCACTTAGCCACAATCGCCCACCCACTTAGCCATAATCGCCCACGGCTTAGTATGTTTGGTGCCACCATGATGGTTTTAGGATTACCAAATCCCTCCTTGAATATCAAATTGTTAGCATTGATTATTTACTGAGAGTTAAGTACAGTACAACTTAGAGAGCTTTGCTTATAGGAGGGATACTTTGAAATATAGTATTTATACTCATACAGTTGTAAAATAATTAATTAACTGTGTAAAATGTTGGGATTTACTCTAACCTCCTACATTAGGACAGTGTTTTCATGCTCTGATTCACTCACAGGTTATGGGTCATATTTATATCTGACACTGGCCACTGGCGCTGTTGTGGCACATGCATCATGAGATTCCATGGCTGCTTGTTCCGATGCTGACGGTGAGCGTTTGAGCTGTCGGGGAGAGACAGTTCTTACATCCTGCATGGTTCGCTGTGTTGGTCAACAGGCTGCTGTCAGTGTTAATAGTGGGCGGTCAGTCTTCTTCCTCAAGTATGTCATGTGTCAGCCTGCGTGAGGGTACTACCGGTGTCCGATGTAGATTTTGTCCGTTAGTACTTTTTGGAATTTGGCTTAGTCTGTTTGGTGCCACCATGATAATTTAAGCATTACCAAATCCTTTTTAATGGATTTTTAATGGTTTTTATGCTCTCATTCTCACTCTTTGTGCTTTCTCTCCTCGCGGTACCATTAACGCACATTACTGACTTTGCTCCTTCCCCGGAGTCTCTGTGCTTTCCCACCTCGCAGGTTTCCATGGATCCTGGTGATACCTGGACCCTGGTCTTGCCTCCTGCCGTGGCTGTCATATACATTGAATGTGTTGTAACTCTGTAAATGTTGTTCATTCTGTACACATGACATCTATTGCACTTCTGTCCATCCTGGGAGAGGGATCCCTCCTCTGTTGCTCTCCCTAAGGTCTCTCCCTCTCTTCTCCCCGTTAAAGGGGTTTTTGGGGGAGTTTTTCCTGTTCCGATGTGAGGGTCCTGGGACAGAGGATGTCGTATGTGTACAGATTGTAAAGCCCTCTGAGGCAAATTTGTGATTTGTGATTTTGGTCTATACAAAAATAAATTGAATTGAATTTAACCTGCGCCTACTGTTTTCAACAACTCCACAGAAGACACCTGGACAGCTCTGAGGCAACATCTAATTTGCGCTATTTAGTGCCATATATATAGTAACAACGTCTCTGTGTAAAGAAAGTACACATCAATTATATTTTAACAATTATTATTCTCAGTTTTCCAATTTAACTGGATGGATTATAAATAATATATAGAAATACATAAATAATGCATTTCAAGTAAAATAATGGCTCCATCTAAAAATAAAAGGGTGAGGGTTACCCTAACCCTTTTACACATCATTTCTGTATTTAAGTACACGGCTGTGAAAATACGTAATTATAAAGATAGTTACCTAAATACAGTAAATCATCTGAATCTTGGTATAATACTGGCTGCGTTTATTGGAGGTTGTCTTAAATGTCTGTAAGATCAAATGTATTAAGAGTCCATTTAGATGTACAGAATTATCACATGGCATTTCTGCTCATGTTCATAACCACATCTTGGCCAGATGAATGTAATGGCAACCTTTATATTCCAAATGAGATGTTAGCACAGCGCTCACTCACTTCAACTCGCTAAAGGACGAGACAGGTCGAGGAGAAAGTTTGTTCTTAAAGCAATAGTACTGTATTGTGTCTATAGGAATACATCATTGCTGTGCTGTGTTGTAAGATTGACAATAAAACAATGAATTCCATTTGGTCGTTGATGAAAAGGTTAGGATGCTTGAAATAAGAAATTCTGACTTTGACAAAGCCGTTTTGTACTTGTCAGTGGTGATCAAACAGCCTTATAATTATGGCAATTCTAGTTTCAAGCATTAACTTGCTCAGAACCAGTAATACAATCTCAGTAACAAGTTATAATACCTTATTAAGATAATTAAGGACTGAAACAAGTGAAATGCTCGAACATAAAAACTGTAAGAAGAAATATCTTGTCAGACAAAAAACAAGCATATATTGCCTTGATTTAAGATATATGCTCGGTTAAAATGAATAATTAAATAAGTAAATGTAAACTAATATGCAAAGCTCCTGGTTAGCTCCAGTCGTATATATTTACAAATGTTTTGTATCCAGCCATGTTCTCCTGAAGGAGAATGTCTTTGTTTGTTTGTTTCTTACATGAATTAATGGCTGAGAGGTTTGTATTTAACAGTATATTCTTTGCATCTTGCAATAAATATTAATATGTTCTTGATCACTTTGTGTTGTGTCTATTTGCCTGTTATGTTCAAAAACTATGTGTCTTGAGGCACTGCTGGCCCTTTAATGCCATTTATAAATGCTTTGTAAGGCATAAATAGTCCTCACTTTAGATGAGGTCACACAAAACACTTTACTAACGAGTAGTAACTACCTTAATAAATCATGAATTAATCATGAATTGCAGTATTAATATGCGTTTATAAAGCATATATTAACATAGTCCCTAACCACTAGTGCAGGGGTCGGGAACCTATGGCTCGCGAGCCAGGTGTGGCTCTTTTGATGATTGCATCTGGCTCGCAGATTTCGGCTTTTCAGATAAAACATAAAATATTATCACTTGTTTTAATCCATCCATCGATTTTCCACTGCTCATGTCCTGTTCAGGGCTGCAGTTGGCTGCAGGAGCAATTGTCCATTATTTTTATTGGATGATAATAGCTGACGTTGGCCGTTGCTGGGTAAACAGGTAAACGCCCCCTTTTGACTCAGTGTTCTCGGTCGTTAGCTCAAAGCTAACCCTTCGACGAAGAAGATGGCGAAAATAAAAAAGGATGAGGAGTATCGTACATTTCAAGACGAATGGACTGAAGAATTTGCCTTTGTGGAGAGAGCAGGTTCTGCGGTGTGCTTAATTTGCAATGACAAAATTGCATCGATGAAACGGTCGAATGTAAAGCGGCAGAAGTCGCAGAAGTCGCATTAATTGTGAGTATTACAACAACATTATTTAAAACAATAAATTCAGAGGCTTATTATACTCACATTTAGTTGAATTCAGTCTTAAAATATATTATATGGCTCTCACTGAAATAAATTTCCAAATATTTTGCTTTCATGGCTCTCTGAGTCAAAAAGGTTCCCGACCCCTGCACTAGTGTATATCTAAATCATTATATATATAAATGCATGAATAATGTACATCTAAATAAGTTATTCATCATTTACTAACACTTTATCAATTATCTTATTAATCATCTACAACTCCTTAATAATTGGTTTGTAAAATATATAATACTTCATTTACAAATGGTGAATCCATCATTTATAAAGTATGAAAACACAATAATGAAACACGTAATAGACGGGCTTATTAAGCAAGAATAAAACATTTATAACTGTTGTTATGAACTGCATACTAATGAATTATTAATGTAGGAACAATGCTTTATAAATGATGAATTAAGTGTTTACTCCTACTTAACTAATGCTTCATAGTGTGTAGTTATTATAAAGTGTTACTGGTTAGCCCTCTAATATTGTATTTCAAGAAAAAAGGTGAAATCATAGGCAACACACTCAGGCTCTCTCTTCAGTAACGCTTGTGGCCAAAGGGGCCACAGTCTGTAGAGTGGACCCAGCCAAAGAGAGTCTCAGTCTCCATCCAACTGCGTCCCATATGTGGGGTTACACAAATACCAAGAAGCAAGAGTGAGTAATGTTGCTACTTAACCGGCCTTTTTATTTGTTGTTCTTAGCTTCTTAAACATTTAAAGGGGTCATGGGTCACAGTGACTGCCTGGGGGGAGATGTAGCTGATTAAGTACACAACATGGTGGCAGTGTCAGCTGAGCGCAGAAGGACGGAGGGACCTGGCACACTCCTCAGGGGAGGAGGAGAGGACCGGGTCTAGTAACAGGATCCAAAAGTGGTGAGGTATGATGTCATGAGGAAAGGAAAGGCGGCCAGGCAAGTCAGTGTGTGAATGGATGAATGGAGCGGCAAAGCTGCGGACAGATCTCAGATGTAGCGCCAACTTTTAAAAAACATTTGGTCGTCTTTAACTGACCGTCAGTTTTATCTTTGATGTTATCTGGTAAATGTAATGTATCCATACCGTCCTAATGAAATCTGTTACTCCGTAAAAGGCATACAAAGGGAGCTGTACTGACAGATATTGCACCCATTGATTTATTTTTAACAAGTTTCTTTATTTGACTTATGTTGTTAGTCAACGATCTCAGCCCAAAGCTGCGGATAACTTATCAAGTCTCAAAATCTGTGACACATTCCATCCTTGAAAACTAGTGGTGTAACGGACCACTGTCGATCCGTGATCCGTACGGGTTCATTTTGATGCTTTACACTACTACACTCTACACACTACTACTTCAGAGAAGTAGAAATTATTTTTGGGACGGTTGCAAAAAAAAAAAAAAAGTCTGTAGTAGCCGTGTAGACCAGCTGTATAATCAAACAACAATATGGATCAGCAATGATCAGCAAGTAGTATCGGCAGCAAAACGTTATCTAAAAGTTATATTTATATTTCCTCCCTTTTTTCTTTTGTGCTGATCCGTTCTGTGATCCGATCCGTGACTCTGATCCGAACCGTAACTGTTACGATCCGTTGCACCTCTGTTCAAAACACAAACACCGTCTTCTGACCCCTCTGAGCACAAGAACTTAAAATGTTTGTTTTTGTCGGCTAAATCAGCTAGAACTAAAACTATCAATAAACAAATATCAAAACGTGTATCTAAAACCAATCGACATTTCCGTCAAAAGACTAAAACTAAATCAAAAGCAGATTAGTAGCAAGTTGGTAACGGCTTGGACAAAACATCTGAGAGAAAGCCTGCCTTGCACAAGTGGAGAAGTGGCTCGGGGGTTCTAAAGAGAGACACCAAAGAGTTGAATTGTAAGATCCAGCTTCAATTTTTTTTTGTCTCGTGTGAGTCCCCCAACTTTATGGAAGTGCAGCACAAGAATCCTAAATTACTTTAAATTAGATGCCATGGCGTGGAACGGCACAAAGGCATGGCTTCAGAGACTTTGTCTCAAAAGCAGATGCACATAATTCTAACTAACCGAGAAGATGAGATGAAGATGAACGTGACTTAGTATTCCTCAGACCGGGCAACACTTGTGTCTTGCCCCCATCTACTCACATGGCTGGTCATGTTTTCAATCAATTCAAAGGAAGCATACAGATGGAGATAACTGGGAGCAGCTATTTCAAATTCTTCTTCTTTACACTTTCCTGTGAATACATGAGTAACTGGAAACACTGCATTGTAAAGTCTTTAGCGCTAACTGATTCCATCTTCCCAACATTTTTGGAGGCAGTCATTGGGTTTTATTTTAATGTAACATGACTGCATTTTATTACACACAATAAAACAAAGTGCATTTAATGCTCCTCTACCAAGTGCCATGTTGCACCACTACTTTAAATCTCCCTCGTAGAAAATTACAATTAAATGCAACTAAATTCATGTCAGGCGACACATATGAATGCCACATTTGAGATGACGATGGACTTAAGTGTTAACTTCACTACAGTTGATGCTAGATTTTGGAGTGTGCATTGACTGCCTGCTATCTGGGTCAGGATGGTTATCAAAAAGATGGATCACTGAAACACCAGGGGACGCCTCTTTAATAGCTAACCGCTGACAAAAAGTTCACTCGCGGATTCTTTATGCATTATGAAACCATTAGATCCTAAATGATGATTGCCGGTTAATTTGGAAAGACTGTTGATCTGTGGCGGACTTGCTTCCAGATGTGATCACCTGGCATTTGGATGAATCATTTTCCCCATTACTTGGACCCCCTGGCCGGCTGTATTTTAAATGTTTATATACAAAAACTTCCAGTCACACGCAGTCTTTTAATCTCATGTTGCTGCCGTACAGTCATTCATTTTTATTTTTATTTTCTATCAGAATGTCGCAAACTTCCTCTGGGATAATTAGCCTTTTATCATTCGTTCCCTGTGATATGGGGGCCTTTTATCCACCGTTTTGCTAATCCTCTAGTCTGGTGTCTCGGGAGCTGTAGGGCAATGCTCTGCATTGTGTGAAGACGAGTGCACAGATGAGTGTCCCTCTCATCTTCGTTCTTAAAGGGTCCAAAACCACAGGACCACATAAAGCTATGTAGTCCCTGAAACACATCTGGGACATCTGGATGCTGCAGGAAACACTCACACTAACACAAACACACGTACCAACTGCTTCATACCCACGCTTACAGATGTTTGTATACAGACAACCACAGGCATTCCTAACCCTATTTACTACTTCTGTAAATGTGTATGACTAGTATTAATAATTCTGAGGATGTGCCAGTAAAAATGTCCTCAATTTCTGATACTTATTTCTAAGTTATGTACTTTAAATCTGCAACCCCCTTTAAATCTGCCTGATGAGAGTTGAATCATTGACTCCAGATTCTCAACATACCTACGAGCTCACTGGGACTGAAGCTTGGATAAAACCCCCAAAACGGCCCCCATGGTGAGTTTAAAGAGCTCTAATGGCTCTTAATTGACCCTCTCTTGGAGTAGGAGGGATGCCATGTCATCAAGTTGACATATAGCATGCCTGACCATGAATGGAAATTGGCATTAGTTAATGATTGAACACAATGCTCAATTCATTGGGGTTGAGCTCTAATCCTGCCATTATAGTGCGTGTGTTTCAAATTTCGTCAATTCTCTCGGGTGGTAAACACGAGGAAAACGGTCTAATTTATCACTGGGAAGCTAATCCTGAGACTGAGAAAATGAGCAACAAGGCTGTTAGAATGTAATTAAACAATCAAATGTTTGATGTTGTAAAATTTTCCAGGAGTCTACTCTGAGACAGAGGTCACCTCATTTTTACATTATGTCCTTGCCTTTTCCCAGTGAGTGAAAGACAGCTGGTACTGGACAAATCCTCTAAGCAAAAATTCATAGAAAACGTTATTCAATGTCTGTGTCATCGGTCTACCACTTTCCATGGCAGCGTGTCACTGTTTTAATGATATAGCCACGATACCCTTTAAGGGTTGACTTATGATACAAGTAACCAAAGACCCGTGCTACAGCGCTCTGTTAAACGCCCACTACTTACCAAGCTAATATTGACCAAAAGGAAACCCCTACTCTCTGTATTCCTTCTTTACCAGCTTCTATATAGAGGACATCAATCCATACAAGAAACCAAACCGAAAGAGAACCGTGGCCATCCAGCTTTCAGTTGTGGCTCTGGAAGGGCTTTTAGTGGATCCCTCGTCAACGGAGTGAAGACAAACCCTGAAATTTGCACCATGTAGACCTCTCTCTTTCTGTCTGCCCAGCAATTGTGTTAACTGTTGCAGATGCTCGCAGGGCAACGGACCAGACTCCATGTGGCCAGCAGTCACTCGGATGCGAAGGAAAGTTCTTCACTCTTTGTTAATTTATCAAATAGAAAGAAGTCGTTCCTTTCCGAATGGTCCCGAATCAGTTTTTGCATGTTCATTTGTCAGGACTGTGGATTGGATCGATGGCACTAAAAGCCGATCCTGAGTATCTAAGAAAGAAAGCCTTCACACTGGAGGAAGGGGATCCGGGCCATACATGAGGTTTGGCTTGTCGGGAGAGATTTTTCCGTTCCTCTGGACACGGCAGGTCTTGCTGCTCTTTTGCCTGCTTCATATGTGCAGGACCTACCCACATAAAAGCTGAGCTGATTCTCACAGAACCGTGCAACCCTTGGAGTTTGCCAGTCACAATCAAATGTTGTATATTTGGGGTCATTTTATAATGCCCAGGCAAACCTCAAGGTCTATATTTAGCACATAGCTCTATTTAAAGATAATTAGGATTGTTTCATAGAACACGCCATGTGATTTAAGTACTACATAAAAATAAAACATTTTAAATGTATGGATGACAAAAAAAACGTTATTTCTATTGTGCAGTGAGAAAGGGGACGTCGTCAAATCCACAGAGAATTTCCAACCAGCTCTGCTCAGTTCCCCTCAGCTCGAAAAGCCCACCGTGCCTTTCCTGCCCCACACCAAACAGCGGACAGAGTTAGCAACTGGTTGCTAAATGTAGTGTAGCATTTAGCTGATAAACAGCCTGGTATTTTAGCTTTTGAGAGCAAAACGGAGCTAGACACACACCCACAATGAATGCTAACGTTGCTCCGTGTCTTTTGTTGAATGTAGGTAACTGTCTGGTAACATGTTAGCCAAAAAGGGCGAATGTAATAACACGTCAGAGAGTTGTGTTTGCAGCTTATTTACTCTGACCTCAAAAGGTCACCGCGGGCATAACAACGGGATCGCTTTTATACTCTGCTCTAAGATGTTCCTGAAAATCAAGTTCCCAATCCAAAAAATGAACCAATTCATCTCATGCTAGGACCCCGTTCCCAGGAAGTTCGTGCGACAGGACGCATGGGAACAAGGACAAGATGCACTCTCCTGTGTCAACAGATGTCCTTTGATGTCAGGAAGCTTTACACTGCTAATGATCTCTCTTTTGCACAATCCAGCAACACCATTAGCTCCCCGAGTGGGGCTAATCAAGCAACAATCATCCAAAGTGGTCCTCGTATTCGATTAATCATTCAGGGGCTGTGATGTAAATATTTAAGATTCATGAGCAGCTTTCCATTTCCTTGCCTTCTTAAAGTGATGAGACATTTTGTTGCTGTATATACTGACACAACGGAGCTAATATAGTGATTATAGGGGCGGATGCCCACTGCTATGTATATTGTTCTCACATTACTGGTGTGTTTCTCAAGGTCTCCAGAAATATTGTCGCAAGACAAAGAGAAGATTTATAACTTGCTAAAAAAAAAAGCTGTGTTGTGGTGGTTCTTTGTTTCACAATGGTGAGATATATAGCTGTCTCTTCAGCTAGCAGGCCTTTCAAAATAGAGCAAACTTTTATAGCTCATATTGTTGTGGTATGCATATTGGTATGCTTTTATTTCTTGCTAGCAGCTAAGGACAGTGACATGGGAAGAACTTGTTTTGCTATAGGGACAAACAAGTTCAACAGCTCCCTCTTAACAACAACAGTATTTATTGTAACTGTTCACATCTGGGCGCACGGTTGGGTAACAGTCTGCTACGGTAATAACGGCAAAAATGAGCGGATTAAGTGCAATCAGTCAGCAGACGATACAACTGTCATGTTGTAATCCGAGATATTGTTCAGTCTGATTCCTGAGCTTTTCGAAGCTGAAACACACCAAATGTTTGGAGCTGGTGTAATCAAACGTGCCACTCACAGCGTTTGATCGCAGTGGGGGTATGAAGTAGCTCTCCAGCTTTCCTCAATTGAAATGTGGCAAACGTGCAGACGGGATAAGAGAGGTTTTGACAGCAGACCGAATAAATCATGTGATGAGCATTTGTAAGTGTCAATGTCATTATCAGAGGGAAGTCTGTATTCTGGAGCCGAAGGTGTTTGAGTTGAATTTTGAGTGCAGCCTTTAACCTCAAGTAAGGAATTTGTGCATTTCATTTCCATTTGAATGAGTCAGAAGAGAATAACTTCACTCCCTCCTCATACCTTCCAGTCACACTGCAGAACTACCAGAACTACCAGGGGTAAGAGGCCATGTTGCAGACCAGATGTGAAGCACTTGCAAAGCTTTCATTGTATGACCGGGCCATTTGGGTTGCATTGAAGAGTCCCTTAGGGAGAGTCTTTGTAGGAAGACGATACAGAAATTGTCAGATCAAATATCTCCATTCGCTATATCCCTCCAACTTACTTGAAGATACTAACAACTGACAGCGGAGCGGAGAGTGAGTCAGTTAAAAGAAACAAGCTGCGTTTGTGCCTCGCTCTAAAACTGAGAACCTGAGAGAAAATGTCTGCTCTGAGGTGGTTTGAATAACAGCTAGCATGACAGATTTTTCAAAGACATATTTGACATTTATAAAAAAGACAAATCCAGCACAGTGGCAGGACTTGATTTAACATGCATTTAATATAGTACGTAAAAACACTTCAATCCCCTCTGGGTCCTGTTTTGCCAGCACACAGGGCTTAAACAGCTTAGCCCAACATAACTTCTTCCTCTGTTTGACATGTAGAGTAAGTAGAACCATAGGAAGCCTGACTCATTACTACTGTTTGTTATAGGTGAGTAATATTTTATTTTCAGTTCATTAAAAGACATTGCATTAAAATATTCCAAGCCTGATTAATTGTAGCGGGGAAAAGAAAAATATTACTGTGAACACTGCTCGGTAACCACAACTGAAACAGCTGGATTGGGTTGCACCAGCTACTGTATTCGTCCATCAGTAAGCGTGTGAGTCCTTCCTAAGTTCTAAGTGTCGAACGAGTGTCAAACTACTTAGTAAATCAGGTTGCACCATTAAAACCTATGAAATGTCTTAGCTAGTAAATTGATTGGAATCGAATGTAAACAGAATGCATGGCATGTTGGAGCTTGACTTGCATAAATCATAGGGGGCAAAGATGTTTACTAAACAGCTGCCTATCCTTTTTAAATGTAGGCCAGGCATTATAGAATGAATGGGAAGTATTATGCTAACCTAGCTAACACTATTCAGTCATGCGCAAAACGTTATTGACGTAATGTTTTGTAATTTGCGGTATTAATGTGATATGTTATTTAAATATTCGCAGTGTATCATTAAACAGCATTTTAATCAAGTGTCGGGGAGCAGATATGTCGACCATTGTCTTCCATCCAAACAGCTCACATATTAGCAAGCTGATGTTAGCTTTGTCAGTAGGTTCACTTGGAAGTTACCAGGTGAAACTGTTATGCAACTGCTTATCTTTATGTAAGGATTATTTCCTGTGCTGCAACCTGTTTTAATTCAGCGATGTGAAAATCTCAACACGAATAACACTTACGGAAAGCTGGTGCGAGCGGCTATAGCGACATTAGCTAATATCCCGCCACCTCTTCTTCGAGAGGCGTCAGCCTATGTTGTGTTTGTACTGGAATATAAGATGGATGGCTGAGATAGATAGTCATGGAAGAAGACCCAGGAGCAAAGCAAGTTATAGCAGGAGCGAAACACATTCGCTAAACTTATATTAGCTTTAAATGCTCTTCCTACCACATTCCCCACAGACACAATTTTCACAGCGAGCGGCTGCCACGTCACGGAAAAGAAAAACGCCAGACTGGCACCGTATGCAGCAGCAACGCCAACATGCCAGACCTCTAACCCGTTGCTTGATTTCTATCAGTGCTCCTATAATTGCATGTTGGCATATAACACAATACCTCTGTCAGCAGAAAGTTGGATGGGATAACGTGAGAATGTAATACGGAAAACATGGTTCCACTTCATCCTCGCTGGTGGGCTCCGAGATCTCCCCATCCATCATTTTTTAATCTGTTTTGATCAGAACCGGTCTCATCGACAAGACCCGGATGGAGGAGGTCATTTGACTTGCTGAGTGCTGACACACTTCAAACTTGTAGTTTCAGCTGCTTGTATCTCCTCGCATGCTTGCTATTTGGTTGCTTTCTGATAATCCATGGGTGTTAGCGTGTTAGTCAGTGAGACGGTAAGAGATAAAGCGCATCGTGCACTAATGCCAAACATGTTCATCATAAATCAACCACTTGCAGGTTTTACAGCACCAGATGCAAAATTTGAAATTGCTGTTGTGAACTCAGCTTTTTCCACATTAAATCTCTGCCAGTGTGTCCGTCTGACCTTCAGCCTGTAAGCATATCCTCCGTTATAAATTCGAAGCAGGTCGTCGGTGATCGCGTAGGACTTAACGCAAACTCTGCTCAAAGTTTTGCTTCAGCTGCATGAGATCGTGACCGTCAGTTGTCAAAATACGATGACTGAGCGTCACAAATCTCTTGAGCTGAAGCATAGACCCAGAGAAGCATTGAGTTTCATCTGCACCTAATCACACGAGACATGAGACTTTCTCATTTGAACATTTTAAAATGCTTCACTGGGAAAAAAGAGAGCAGATTTGATCACTAATCGTTTCACATTTACAACCAGTAAATATTTAATATTCCGTGTTGCTTGTATACAAGTACTAGAGAAATGTGTTCATTACTCCACAGTTTTCACTACACCATGGGTCTTCAATTTAACAACTGGCAAAACAATATTATAACTGCATGCGTTTAATCAGTTCCATTTGTTTACTGTACAAATGCAACAATAATTGAAGTTGCATGTCTCCTTTCCTCTGTTGCTACAGCTGTAAGGATGTAGTCTATGGTGTATTTTTAACCATCCAGATGTGATCGATTAAAAACCATCTGGACTGAGGTCAACATCAGCGTGTCCATTCAGTAAAAACACGCTCAGGATGGGCCGGTACGCCGTCTTTCACATTATTCTGTCCATTGTCGTGCTGATATAATACCCATGGAGGTCGATGGAACACACAAACAGATGCAGAACAATCTATTTAACAAAACACTGCATGAAGCATTGCATTTAATTATTGGCTTTTGAAATATGAAGCTAGCTAGGTAACTTAACCAACACACTGGGACATTTAGCAAGGTTAACCATTTGGAGTATTGCAGTATACAGTTGTGTGAAAAAGTGTTTGCCCCCTTCCTGATTTCTTATTTTTTTGCATGTTTGTCACACTTAAATGTTTCAGATCATCAAATAAATTTAAATATTAGACAAAAATAACACAAGTAAACACAAAATGCAGTTTTTAAAAGAAGGTTTTTATTATTAAGTGGGAAAAAAAATCCAAACCTACATGGCCCTGTGTGAAAAAGTGATTGCCCCCCCTGTTAAAACATCTTTGGAAAGCTGAGTTCAATTTCTCTAGCCACACCCAGGCCTGATTACTGCCACACCTGTTCTCAATCAAGAAATCACTTAAATAGGACCTGCCTGACAAAGTGAGGTAGACCAAAAGATCCTCAAAAGCTAGACATCATGCTGCGATCCAAAGAAATTCAGGAACAAATGAGAAACAAAGTAATTGAGATCTATCAGTCTGGAAAAGGTTACAAAGCCATTCCTAAAGCTTTGGGACTCCAGCGAACCACAGTGAGAGCCATTATCCACAAATGGCGAAAACATGGAACAGTGGTGAACCTTCCCAGGAGTGGCCGGCCGACCAAAATTACCCCAAGAGCGCAGCGACGACTCATCCAAGAGGTCACAAAAGACCCCAGAACAACATCCAAAGAACTGCAGGCCTCACTTGCCTCAATTAAGGTCAGTGTTCATGACTCCACCATAAGAAAGAGACTGGGCAAAAATGGCCTGCATGGCAGAGTTCCAAGACGAAAACCACTGCTGCGCAAAAAGAACACAAAGGCTCGTCTCAGTTTTGCCAGAAAACATCTTGATGATCCCCAAGACTTTTGGGAAAATACTCTGTGGACTGACGAGACAAAAGTTGAACTTTTTGGAAGGTGTATGTCCCATTACATCTGGCGTAAAAGTAACACGGCATTTCAGAAAAGGAACATCATACCAACAGTAAAATATGGTGGTGGTAGTGTGATGGTCTGGGGCTGTTTTGCTGCTTCAGGACCTGGAAGACTTGCTGTGGTAAATGGAACCATGAATTCTGCTGTCTACCAAAAAATCCTGTAGGAGAATGTCCGGCCATCTGTTCGTGACCTCAAGCTGAAGCGCACTTGGGTTCTGCAGCAGGACAATGATCCAAAACACACCAGCAAGTCCACCTCTGAATGGCTTAAGAAAAACAAAATGAAGACTTTGGAGTGGCCTAGTCAAAGTCCCGACCTGAATCCGATTGAGATGCTGTGGCATGACCTTAAAAAGGCGGTTCATGCTCGAAAACCCTCCAATGTGGCTGAATTACAACAATTTGTCACGAGGCATGATGAGGACTCAAACGCAGACAGTCAGGTGTAGTGAAAAAATAAGGTTTTTAATCAACCAAAAACAAAACAGGGAATCCAGGGACAAGACAAAAGACGAGGGGGAAAATCCGGCAGGAAAAGGCAGAACAGGCAGACTGGAAAACCGGGAACAGGACGAGCAAAACCGGCGGGTTGGACGGAAAACAAACACAATGATCTGGCAGTGAGTGAGTGAAAGACAGGGGTTTAAATAGTGAACTAGGCAGAGTGAACAGGTGAGACTAATGAGCTGATGAGGTGAGTGTGACTGGCAGGTGCACTGAATGAACTGATTAGGTGAGTGAGGAGCTACAGAAAGAAACAAAGACACAGAACACACAGGGCAAAGCCTGATCGTGACACAATTCTGCAAAGATGAGTGGGCCAAAATTCCTCTACAGCGCTGTAAAAGACTCATTGCCAGTTATCGCAAACGCTTGATTGCAGTTGTTGCTGCTAAGGGTGGCCCAACCAGTTATTAGGTTTAGGGGGCAATCACTTTTTCACACAGGGCCATGTAGGTTTGGATTTTTTTTCCCCCTTAATAATAAAAACCTTCATTTAAAAACTGCATTTTGTGTTTACTTGTGTTATCTTTGTCTAATATTTAAATTTGTTTGATGATCTGAAACATTTAAGTGTGACAAACATGCAAAAAAATAAGAAATCAGGAAGGGGGCAAACACTTTTTCACACAACTGTATGTGCTTTGATTCGGTGCCACTAAATAATCTCAGAATGTGTCTATTAAACACATGTACGAGTCAGACGGTCAAAGAAGTGCAAGGTGGTGTCAACCAGCGTCCAGAAAGTACCCTCGACATGCGCAAGGGCGCGAGGGCCCGATCAATGCTGCCTGCAGCTTTAATTTATTCTGAGATTGTCTTCATACAGTTTTGTAGTTGAGCGATATCACAATGGTGGAAAAACTACTCTGTCCTGCTACTTCCTGTTATAATTTTAAAGTGGAGATTCCGCTGTGTTTCCCTTTAAAGCCTGTGAGTAAGCCATCCATCAATCCATAACTATGTCGAAGAAAAACAACCTCTAAATCCAGCCATGAATCTTCATGCCAGAGCAGTCACAATGACTGCACAATGGAGATTTATGGAGTAATTAATGACTGGAGAATTTATCCAAATGGAACTGCACAAAGTGTGCTGCTGAGCTGTTGGCAGTACAGTTTGAATACATGCTCTTGACCAGAGAGATAAGTACTCCCTTACTTTTATAATTATCCAAAGCAGTTAGTCTTTTAAACCAGAAGATTGGGACTGGGGATTTTCTTTATTTTTCGTACTTCTAACCAAAACCAACAATGACTCCACGCTGCTAATTGTTACTATATTTTATTCCTCTGTGCTTCAAGACTTCAAATGTTTTGCAAGAACTAATAAAACACAAAACAGGTGTTAACAGCAAAACATAATGGGCGACACATTTTTCATTTAATTGAACACACATGTCAGTTTTATTTTGCTGTAAATATTCGCTCGAGCACCAAATGTGTATTAATCCGCAGCTGGAAATAGGCAACAAATGCCACTATTTACATCTTTTTGTGTAACATCTGCTAAAGAAAACAGTGCCCAGCTGTTTTAGAAAACTATTTGTTGGATAATTAAAAACAGAAAAAAAAAAAACTGCAAGCTTAATATTTGTGGCCCATTTTTGAAGCCTTTTGTCTTCGGTAGGAACAAACGGGCTTGGGGCCACAGACAGGCTAGTGAAGTCGGAAGATACTGTCTTAAGAATAACACCAGCTTCATCCTTTGATCAATAAAATCTGATATCCATTTTGTGTAGTTTGGCTAATTCACCACGTATGAAGTTTAAGTAAAGATGTATTTTGTATTTCTCCATGAGGTCAGTGTGGCCCCAGAGAGGAGAAACCGTACCAAGCGTGCTGCTGAAAGCTTTACATGTGGAGCCTTTCTCTTAATGCCGTTACATAACAGTTGAGTTACTCCAGACCGGACGGAGAATAAAGGAGTTTTTGATGAGACTTTAGTGCCGTTTAAAGTTATTTATGATGGTTTGTGTTGGACGAGCATTATGCAAGAGTCATTTGGATGACACAAAATCATTTTCATATCTTAGGAAAAATGTGGAGCCTCATGGCTGTTTAAAAATAAGACTTGTCCGCTCAGATCAGTCTGGAGGGAAAGATCCAAGAGGTGGCTAAATTACTAAGTCTGGTATAGGTGCCGACATTTCATATATGAAGCTACAATTAACCTAATTAACCAATGCTATCATGCTTCGTCCATCTGTCTTTGTGTCTCAACACTTCCCTGAAGAATTTTCCGCTCGACTATGATCTGTCTGCGTCTGTCCATTGCTGTTGCACCATTTCCAGGATCCTCTTTGGAACAATAAATTAGAGTTGACTTCTGTAGCGTAGAAGTAGATTGGTGGCCTTGTTGGAAAGTATTTTTGTCGTCCAGTCATGCCTGTAGTTACGCAATGGTTTTAGTGAAGTAAGGCAGTAACCTGAAATCTGCAGATCTGAAAACTCAGCGATGGCGCTGCAGCCCATTTCAGGACAATTTGAACTTGTTTTATATCCAGATGTTACGCAAGATGAAATTAACAGAGGGTTAGTTTCGCAAAACAAAATACCCAGAATTGCAAGTTAAGTACCCACAATTGCTTCGTTTGTAATATGGCTCAAAATCCGTACGATTGTAAAGCCTCATTTAAAAAAACAAAATTGACTTGAATGCTTTTTTCAAAGAATTGGATGAGAAGGTCATTTCCACTCTCCGACCCAAGTGTGGTATCAATCTTCTCTTCTGACTCTTGGTAAGAAAGCAAATAAATGTAACTATTTCTTGGATGGCAAAGTTGGACATTAAAAAGGTTTTCTCTTCATTTTGTTGATGGAAATGTTCAACTAGATTTTTAAGGTCGTTTTTAAAGTTGCACCCACTATTTAAAGTTGGAAATGGAAAAACATAAAGAAGAGGAAGTGTAATCAAACATGTACAAATGTGTACGAATGCCATGTTGAGAGCGATGTACCCTGTAATCAGCAAACATCATAGTAATCACTTTTCAGGTCGACTCCCAGCTCGTATACTCGCGCCTCTCAGCTGCAGAAGCGGCCTTTGTTGTGGCGGCTTCACATCCCCACGCAGACGAGCTGTAAAACTCACACAATGATTGACAGTCAGCAATCAGAGAAAGCTGGGGGGCCCCGCTTTCTGTAACTGATGCCAAAAATAAACGCGTCAAGCGCAGCTGAAGGAAAAACATGGGAAACTTTGCTGGAGAGCTAACCGCACGATAAGCATCTGAACATTAAAAGCAAAGGAACCAATAATTACATACAGGCTTTAATTTGAAGTTCTGTTTAGTTTCACAAGCGTCCGCCGAGTGCACCTGTCAGAGAGCGGACATGTTTCGCTCAAACATGACATCACTCCATGTGTCCCCATCTGCACGTCTCTCCAGTGGACTGCTTGATCAACGCAAAATGTGAACTCTTGAGACCTGCCAACGATTTCTTTAACCAATATTCCTTTTAGAAGAGGCTGTAGAGTCCCCATCACTTGACCATCCGTGACCTCTGCGTGGCTCTTGGACAGAGGTTGTGAAACATTTAGACTGAGGGAATACCTTCTCTGGACGTCCCTGGTTCTCCTGGTTCCATGGATGCACTACTTTTTATTTCCTATAGGGGCTGCAAGAAAGCAGCAGGATGTTTGGACTTAAAAGGAAGTACTAGATGGGTTTTATACGTCATCTGTGACAGATATCTGTGGAGAGCACAGATGAAAACGAATCCTCTCTTCCTTGTCAAACTGTTATTAGGAGTATATTTACAAGTGGTGCATGTCAGAGGTAATGCCTGTGGTTTTAATTCCAGATATCCTCTATATAATAGCGGTTACAGTTTGTTATGACAAGCTATTGCTGAAAATGAAAAAAAGATTTGATTTTCATTTCACGTGATTATTTTTCAGGAAGTGAGAAAAGTTTAAATGTACTTTTTAGATGTTTTTTTTAACTAACAAAGTCCCATGTAATCATCCAGTTTTGGGTAAAACACACTGATGATTAATATCATCCCTAAATTGTCTATGTGGCAATTAATTTGTGGTTCTTCAATTTTTACAAATGTGTTTGGTAACATGAGCCACAAAAGCAGAATGAACTACACTAAGAGTCAGGAGCCACGCTAGCAGCTGTGTGAGGATAAACTATGGCTTTGAGTGAAATGCTAACACCAGAATGGCAACATGCTCACAACAATGCTAACCTGCTGATGTGAGCCCCTTAGTTTAGCGTGCTAACATGAGCTAATTAGCACTAAACTCAAAGGTATTTGGTCATAAACCAAAGTACAAACTGAAAGTTGCTGATGGTGCTAGAAGAAAAGTAAGGGGATCATCAAAGAATGACTTTGTCATTAGCATTCCTCCTGAAGGGAACATGAATATCATCCAATCCATTCAGGTTATTGTTAGGTGGCCCCTAACCTGGAGTTAGGAGGTGTCAGCTGACAGCAGTGACATGAAGTTCCCTTAACCCGAACCACATGAAGGTGAAAAAGCTCCAAATTTCATTGTAACATCGTATGGTGCAATCTATCCTTCATGAAAGCTCAGATCCAATGTGTGTTTCTTTTATTTGAATTCCAAAGAAAAAACACTGGAGTTGTGTTTGGTGATAATTTATGTCAAATAAAAAGCGAGTCTGGATTTCATGAATTGTGAAAATACTTCAAGCCGTCTTCGGTATGAAATAGAAACGTCTTCCATCCCTGCAGAATGTCAACTTAGAAAATACAGATACCAGGCACTCCGGAGGCCTCGGTGGTAATGAGCAACAGCCACAACACTCTCTTCTCCTCCTCCTCCTCGCCGCTGCTGCTCGTTTTATTTCTGCCTGAAGGTACGAGGTGAAGAACACAGCTTCTTACACACTCGAATAATCAGGAGCATGCTCAACAAATGGAGACGGTTCTGTCAAGTATCACCCTGCTCAATCTGTGAATAAGGATGAACAGCAGAGCTGACAAAAAACACTGCTTCCTTTCCTCATCCCCCTCCCTCTGCTCACACACACACACACACACACACACACACACACACACACACACACACACACACACACACACACACACACACTTCATGGCTACAAAAAACAAAGATTGCCAGCCAAATAAGAGAAAAACTAAAAGAAAAGAGAAAGACTAAGAGCATTTGCAACTGTCCACATGAAAATCTGTTAAAAGCATTATTTTTATTTGTTCTTCCAACCAATAACTCCTCACTTCTTTGAAAACATGGAACATTTACTGACGGAGTTGAGATGTTGACAAAGTCTTTAATCATACCAAGTGAAAGTGCATTACTCTTTTCTTTTGCATGGTAGAAGTGCAAAGACTTTCAATTTCTTCTGACACATTTCATTTAGGAATGAAAAGAAAGGCTGCCTGCATCCTCCACTCAGGGAGAATTCTTGCCCACGGACTCAGTGATCTCAGCCCGGATGGAAATGTGTGAAAACGGTCAAGGGAGTTCGGTGCGCTCTGTTCTGGTCAGGATCGGGTTTGACTGTTGGCTGAATGGTATTGAGGTGTGCAGGGTGTTTTGATAGGAAGTAAGTGACATGATGCCCAAGGCCAACAGCGGATTATATGTCTCGCACATCTGCAGAAGCTCTTAGAGAGACCCACGCAGCATGCATTTGTAGGAAACCCAGAGAGTCCCTGAGCACCGAAGCCAAACCGAGCCATCTAGTTGTGTTGTGCTCCCCACACTGTGCATATAATGTCCTATATGATCCCCTCAACATGCATTCTGAGGAGTGCGACTGATGAGGATTACTTAAAAATGATGGTACAAAAACACAACGCAGGCATATTGAATTTCGAATCGGTTTTACAGTTACATCCTGAGATGAAAACAAAACGTTACTATACCGAAGGTGCCGTCTGTGTCTCTGTGCTGGAAAGTTTGAGTTTTAAATCACAGAATATTTTCCCCAACACCCTGTCAAAAAGGAAGATGCAGCCATTAGCTAGTATTAGGTTTAGGCTCCCGTGCTGGCAAAAATAACTGGAAAAAACGGAGGATGCCAAACCGAAAAACAGGCGCCGCGAGCACGAAATGAAACAAGGAGTGCAGACATGTGATGGGCTCTGGAGGCTGAAATGAGTTTTGATGGCGGTCTGATGTATATCCATGATGTCCAGTTGAGATGTTAGGGCCAGTGGTGTTGCTGTAAATAACATTTTTATATTATTCATATTCCTTAAGAAGTTTCCCTCTCAGTCGCTAACGATATCTACTAACTTCACAAGTAAGTTGTCCGTAAAGATAATGATAGTCTTATATTCTTTGCATTCCTCTTTTCTACAAAAATGTGACTATATGACAAACACAGGCTTTTCATCATTTCATAAACTGTACAACTGGCTCAAACCTCGTTAATGCAAGGGTAGATCTACGAGTTGGACTGGAACTCGAGTCCTCGGATCAGGCTTCAAGCCAGCGATGCATTGACATTTCTTTGCTTTTTAAGCTGCCTTCACAATACACTCCAAAGAATTACCTGGGAAGATCATTAAACCGTCTTGTTTACCTTGGAAGGCTCAGAGGAACTCTTTCCTACCATTCTGGCAGCAGAAATTAAAAGGGACTGCCGTAGCAGCGAATCCTTTAAACAATATTATCATACTCCGTCCTATTTGTTTACAGTAGCATCGGGGTTGGAATTAAGAGATGGTCGATCAATTTTGGGGGAATATAAACAAGAAAAAGCGCCAGGCGCTGTATTTGCACAGGGAACTTTCTGTTGGGACTATCAGAGTGAAGGTCTGAACTGTGACGACAACACGGAACAAATGATATTCATTCAGTTTCTTACTGTTTTTGTGTAAAGCTTTAAGAACAAAACAAGTAAAATGATTTTCGCCAAGATTTTGTGACCTTTTATGTTTTCATTAGTGAGGATCAAATCCGCAAACCAAAAAATGTCAACGGATCAAATGTGTCAAATTGTGAGAGTATCTGGCGTTCTTTGTGGCGGCTAAACATCTCCTCCGTCCTCCCCGGACTTTATTTTGCCTCCGGTTGGTGGAACTTTCTGCTGATTGTGAGCAATCGCCCACCGGTCTCCGATTAGGCTCCGGCTTAATTTCAAATCCAGTTGAGGCGTTTCCAGTATTTGTTCGAATCCTCAAACAAATCCCCTGGAAAGACAAGCATACCGCAGGACAGAAAAACAGGGGAAAATGTTTCTGCACATGGCTGGCTTGAGGTGGGGAGAGGCTCGCACGGTGATGTACTGTTTGAGTGACACTGCCAGAAACCACGGAACAACAAAAATATACATTATGTAAAAGGCTACTGAACGAGTGTCCTTGTATGTATTTCCATCCCATAACGCCTGTGGTATAACAGCAAAACAGCACCAGTTAAAATGTGACTGAAGCTACTGGACAATATACAACCGTATCCCCCAAAAAGTTGTGTGTTCTTGTTAGGGGTAAGGTATCTGACAAATTGTGGGAAATGTTTTCTGGTAGAATATCACCATTCATTGTAATCTATAAGAACTCGTTAAAATAAGCCCTTGCTAACAGCATACGAGGAGAGTTAGGACAGAAAGGCTTGGCAGGAAGGACCCCCTATATATTTGTGTCTGACATTCATTAGGATGTAACGTAGAAATTGCCAACAGGGTGCAACAAAAACATCCAAGTGCCCTCAATTCACCTATACACCTTTAAAATGCAAACATATAAAACGAAATAAACAGATGTCTGCTAACGAGAGCACATCAAATCCCCAGATGTTACACTAGAGCACCGAGTATTATCTTCATGGCTGCCACATCCCAGTGAAATAAGGTCATTCAGCCTGCCTCTATCGTCATCATTAATATCCATTTGGTGCGTGGAGTGTGACGATACGGCCAGATGCAGGACTGAGTGGGAGTGGGGGCTCAGGGATCCTGGTCCAGTGCCCGCTGACTGTTCAGAGAGATCACACAGTCTGGCCACATTCAGTGCCTTTGTGTGTGTGTGTGTGTGTGTGTGTGTGTGTGTGTGTGTGTGATACAGACACACACACACCATTGGTGATCCATTGGTGTGCTGGTATCTGTTGAAGTAGACAAATTTCTGCATCTGTTTATTACATGGGAGTAACTGTGGTGTTCCACTCCGCTGGCCTCACATATTTGACGTCTACCCTCTTCTTTGATAGAACAGTTTATTATGAAGAGCGAACAGGAAACCCAAGGAGCTCATGCAGAAATGCAAACTACATCAACAAGAAACAGGGTAAGGAATGACAACAACAAAAGCAGTGGTGGGGACCGGAATATGTTTTGAAGTTTTGGGGGGGGTGATGTAATACAAAGTTTACCACAGGATTTTGCCAGACTTTGGTGGGTTGACTTCAGACCTTGGAGGGAATGCTTTCCCGAAAATCAAACGACAATCTGGTACATTCTGAGAGGTCCAACTTTGTGCTCTTGTAAACAAATCACAAACACATTGGTTGTATAGATATGAAAGGTGATGACGAGGCACACCTCTGTTAAGGCCTTCTTGCTAAGCGTTATAGTCCAGTAGGAGGGGCTGTACTGCTCAGGGTATGGACGTAGCAAGTAACCACCACTAGTCAGCAGCACAAGCACGATTATCATCCTGAGTGCGGTTACTCTTTAATGTAAATGTCTGATTATGATTGTAATCTAAATGAGCATCTGTTGCAAATGATCCAAAACAACTATCCAGGCACTGTGATTACTCAACTGTCCATTGTGGCACTCCGCCACCCCACCTCCAGTATTCTTCCACCCCGTTTATTGGAGCAGAGCAGCCGTCCAGTTTCCATTCCCACGCATTACTCGTCTTTGTAGTGGAAGAGCGGATCAATCTTATCTTCTATCCAAAAATCTGCACTTCATTTGCAGCTAATGTGGTTGCAGTGATTTGTTCCTTACGTGTATTTTGTTTCCACTCTGTTTATCGTCCACACTGTTCATCTTACATGACTTCATAACTAGCACAAGACAGCCAGAGCCAAGCAGCAAATAAAGTGTTTTTTTTGGCACGCGCTCCGCAGACCGACACCCTTCAAATAGCGTCAGTGTATAGAGTGTTACGCGGAAATGTCATTAAAGATATCCGATGTTCTGCGTTCTCTTAAAGATGAGGGAAATGATTGTCCAGAGGGGTTTACTGGTTAGCTCAGTTTATCTCAGGATTTCACGGTCAGCGTGACCTACATGTCAGGCCCAACAGGAACGGTTTTGTTCGTCTGCATTTCGCTTACAACAACATTTACCACACTGTGGTAGACGATGTTTTTGTCCCACAGCTATCCCCCCCCCCAGTCAGTCTTCTCTTAAATAACAAAATTGAATCCTCTGTGGTGAATAAAAAGCCCAAACATTGGTCACTTTAACTCACTCTAGACGAGAGAGGCAGGTGAATGCCAAAAAAACGAAAAGTCTCTCCGAGCCCTGTGTTGTTTTTTTTCGTAATATTGTTTGTGCTCTGATCCTGTAATGTTTAAACCTGAGCCACAATTTAAAAACCATTGACAGAATTACACGAGTGGTTATTGTGGGTGATTAAAGATAAGTGCAGATCCTGTTACCCTTCCATTGTTGACTTTTATTACCGACTGCTGTCATTGCAACATTTTGACTTCTTAAATTGTAACAATGGGAATCTGTGGATCTGTTGGATTGTCACTAAATTCAGTCTTTCACAGCCACCCTCTCTTTACCGCAACCTTTCTGTGGGTAATAATGATCATTTACATCACTGACTTATTCTGTGGTCCTATACTTGTAGTCTAGTTACTTAAAGGCACTATGTGTATAGTCTTTGATATGTCCTATGCAGCCTTTCCACATCCCCCCAACCGACACCAAGGGTGAATTGACAAAAAACTGTATATATATAATGAACGTATTTCCACTGGGATTGCTTCAACAAAAAATAGCTCCATACTGTATGAAAGACTTCACTTAATGCAATCCATTAATCTAAGAACAATTCAGTGCAGCTAAACCATAAACTGCTTACAGATGGAGAGTATACAGTATCATTGCAGTATATATATATCGTCATGTCAGTTTGGCGACGATGGTGATGCTGTTGTTTTGCTAAGCTTATTTTTGAGGCTGCAGTCTGTGTAGTGTTAATATGCAGATATTCAGTTTAGTGTCATTGCTGGTAGGGGTCTTGGGTAGTTTTCATGTGTCCGGCGTCTGCTTTTTGTGAAACGGTTTTCTTTTTGCAGTGTTTGTGCTACAACAATTCAGGCAGCAACTCTCTGGCTTCTTTTAATTTTTGTTTCCTTGAAACTCAAATACTTTAAAAGGTGCACAGTAACTGTTAGACCTCCAGTGAAGTTCAAAGTTCAAACGCTGCCAAACAAGAAAATCAACAGCTTCGACAGTCACAAACACAGTTATCCTTTCCAGGATTACTGTATTATAAGTTGGTTTTTTGTATTGTTATTTTGTCCGCCATGTGTTCATCAAGCATTAAGAAGAACAAAAGATCTACTCACTACTGTAAACTGAACAACAATATGCCTCATTATTCCCACTCATCACTCCACTTTGGGTTAGCTGTGCGGCTTCAGCAAATCTGGGGAGGATGAGCTGCGCGCAGCCCGGTGGCGCGACCACCTTGTCGGACAGATTAGCATGCTCATAGCCGGGAGCAGCCTGGCAGTAATTCAGACCGTCAGCCGAAGCCAGGGCACATCTTCCTGCTAATGCTTGAGGATTATCAATCACTTATGGACGAACAAAGGGAAGAAAAAGGAAATCACAACTGCCTCTGCAGCTCCACAGTTCATCTGTAATTGGTACCGCCTCGATGAGTATCGCTAATAGCTACAGCTGTTGTTAGCATGGTGTGTGGTGTCTGCTTAATGATGTCATAGATGTCATCTAAATGAAGCCAACTTCATACGTCTGCCACAGGATAGGTGAGTTATGGCTTTTATAATGAGACGACTCGCACATTTTAACAGATCTTAAGGAGAGAACGAATTGAGTATGAGGATTATTAACTGTGGTAAACTTTCACAATTTCACATATAATTCTGCTTTATTAGAATATACTTGAAAGGAAAGACGACATGGAAGTAAGAGAAAGGGGATGAGGAAATTGTGGTGACTGTTACCGGCTTCATACTAAATATCACTCGTGCCAGTCCACCAGGATGCCTCATTGTGGCAACATTTATACAAAAAAAGTAACCTTTAATCTTCACTTAATAAACCAGGATTAAAGGCAGCAGCCGCATTAGTCTGTCTCTCCAGCTCGCAGGCTTCCTCCTCTCAACTCTCAAGCGCATGTGTTTTGAATTAGTCTGCTGGCAGCAGCCGTAATTTGGAGTCTTCCTCCCATGGACATGGCCCGGGTAGACTTTTACTCATCCCCCGCTGACAGATGGTGGAAAGTCTGTGTCCAGTTATACTGTAAAAACACTCAAGAGTCCAAACCTGACAGCAGGTGATCGTAGAGAGAAGCAGGTCAGTAGCAATGATACCACCCTGACATTATTAAAGCTGGAACAGTGCTCGAGGGGAAGAGACAACTCTTTATGGGATGAACAAATATTTCACTTTACAAACTGCTTCATCTGACACAATCTAAGTCTGATGAAGGGTAACAGGGTCTGCACTTATCTTTGTCCATTAAACTAACCTAATCCTACTTCATTTCCTTGTTAGTTTCACTGTAGCGTTTAGTTGATCTGTATGTCATAGCACCTCCTTATAAGAGCTCCTCGTGCATGGAGCATGTGTCTCCAATTATTCCAATAATCTGCTAGCCACTGAGGTGCGTGATGGGGTGTCTTTGAAAGTTCGGTGACAGCTTTATGACCATGTTGTGAGATGCGCAAATGAGTAGGTGAGTGATATGTTCAAGCACACTTGGACCCGAGGTTGTTTCAAATGCTCTTTGCAGCCTCCAGAAACTTGCAACCCCTTCTGACACCTGTTTCTGCTGATTTAGCATTTTTTAAAGTGCAGCTTTCCAGAATCCATCTGATTTACTCACAGAGTTACTGTATGATAACGGGCGACGATAGCCAGACAGTTGAGTCACTCATTTATGTCTGTCACATGAATGAATCCCTATTATGAAAAGCATCAACTGAATGCAACTACGATCTTACAATGAAATATGTTGCCTCTCATAAATAAGATACTTTTCTTTGGGCCAATCAGTAACATTCATGTCACAGAGTCTATGCACCTATACAATATCAAGTTATCATATATCAGCTAATTTAAGAACAACAACACCCGTCACTCACTGCCCAATCTGTACATCCTGCCTGATCAGTAACAGAGGTTGCATTGAGTTACATTATGATGCGTTCAAGCTCTATTCAGTAAAAATTTGTATTAGGTAAATTATAATGTCATCATGGTGTGTTCTAATGTTTTTGTCAAGAAACTTAAATAAATACAGCTTTTGAAGGAGATGTTTTTTTTTTTGTTTTTAACGTAGGTATCGATTGGTTATCAAGATCGGCAGATACACAAGTTCAGGTATCAGTATTGGGAAGGAAAACAATGGAATTGGAACAATCTCTAGTGGTTAAATATTTAAAAACAATGAGATTGTCTATAACTGATCAATCATTTTTTTATGGAGTAATTACATATTTCTACAAAATCACCACTCTGGCTTTTGACAGGAAGCTTGTCTCAATTTGTGTATATTTGGCCTTCCGGTCTATCCTGGTTAAAAGAGAGAACCAAACATGACATGAAAATACACCGTCAAACAGGTGACAGCGAAGACAGCAGAAGGTACACAACACAGTGTGCACAAATGTTAGAACATGAACTCTGAAGTTTCACGTCCCAGACGTCTCCTTCACTGCTTCCCTCGATGGATGTAACACATAATATCCATCCTGGCAATCACCGGGAGCAGTATGGTAATTTCATTTCTGAATCTTATTGCGAACCCGCAATGCAGAAACTATCTGAGCTTGTCTGCATTTCTCCTGTTACACGATGGTTGCTTGATGTCTACATGTGGCAACACTTAAAGATCTTTTTCCACTGGTGCGAGAATCTGTCATGCTTTTTTTTCCCTTTCCATTTCATGGAGTTTAAGGCCCCAGGTTTTACCAAACATTATGGAAATGTGAACCTGTGTATTCTGAATAGGAGTTGTTTACAAAGACGCTGTGATTGCAGCATGGCTTTAGATTCAAGCAGACCATAGTGTCCCAGCAGGACCCCAACATGTTTTATGATGGATAAAGAAAGATATAGTTTAACTTGATTTATCAATATCTTCATGTTAGATGCTTGAAGCCGTTAAAGTCCGTTTGTGGTCAGGTTAACCCATGGTTAGTTTAGTTCAACACGATAAAGAACGCAGCACGAGTATTGTTGCTGTGGTTATTTGAAGTTTAACACCCGTCCATCACGTTGTGGACATATTCAAAATGTATACTGTAGTGTTCAATACCTCGGAGGCTCCGTATACTTAACAGAGATGGCAAACTTTAACGAATACACTAAGAACATTTCGCTAAAAGGAAACTCAACAACACAGCTTAGAGAAGCTCAGTCAGTACAACAATTTACCTCAAACAGACTGCAAGACGCTGCTCTGGGTCAATAAGATCCTGGTAGCTGGTTTTATGCCTGAGTGAATCTATTCAAACCTCTTATTGAAAAACATTTGCGGTGCTATAACAGTTTGCAGCTTGTGTCGTCTGCCTTCCGTCTGTGGGTTGCTACAATTTGGGGAAAATAAAATTAGGACCAAAGATTCTATTTAGAACCCCAAAAAAGCAAGCAGGCTAAGAAACCGTGTGTCTCGGTCTATCGATCTCTACCCCGTGTCAGTACTACGACACACACTCGCACCAAACGGCGCTGTCCAATATTCTGAAACAGCTTGGGATGTTACCTCTGCCAATTTTGTTGTTTTCATATTTTTACAGGGGAGTCAGTGAGCAAAAGACACGATTCAACGATCAGTGGATAACCTTGGACCGCCTACAATCATATACAGATAGATCATGTTAAGAAATTGCCAGCTTGTATGGGATGGCATGCATAATGATTTACTGCTCCAGCTATGAATGTGTGTGGAAGGCATCTCAGCTGTGGACACTATGAGTCACAAAGACCAGATGGCTCTCAGATCCTGCCTCTACAGGTAGTGGGGCCCGGCGGTGGCAGAGACTGGCCGCCTGGGAGAGCGGCACCATGGAAAGTGTGGTTTTGTGGTTCATTTGAAATGACAACAGGGCTAGGCCAACAAAGACACCTTCAGTTTTACTGCAGCTTTGGTAACAGGACATGAAGGAGAAGACTACATATCTGGAAACCCCTCAGACTTGTGGTTGGTTTCTTGGTCGATGTGTCATACATTTTATACAGTTCTTGATTCATGCATGTAATGCTGTATATTTATGTGTATAAATAATCAGTCAACCAATGTATTTACCGCATACAATGGTATACAGCAGAAAAGTACAACAATTCATTGCATACCGTAACGTCAACGACAACAAATCATTTTGAATAAGGTGCCAAGCTATGCCTATAGAATAACAAATCGAATATGATTCATGCACTTTGGTTTAGTTAAGTTGCCGTTTCCAGCTTTGTGGCGTTCCCATTTAGATACATCAAGGAAAATGTTTTGCCGCGGTCATGGCTGCCATCGTAAAGTTAGCACCAGTCAACACAGAAGTGAGCCATTGCACACGAGCGCTCTTTTTTGTATGAAACAATTCCCACTTATAAAATCAAGATCCAGGAAATCAAAGCATTGTTTGGAGTCAATGATTCAGAGAAATATGAGACTTTACAAGGCGGTGCAGCCTCTTATGGACCGCTGACCAAAGTGGAGTAAATGTTAATGCACAACGATGACCAATGCAATATATTCATTTTAACATCCATGTGTTATAGTATTTACTTGTCATAGAATAGGAGAGTTGCTGTTGTGGTTGAAGTACAGTAACAGTTCATATTAATCATTTATTTCGAATGAAAGACATTACTGTATGTTATGAAACTTCATATTCCCATGAGCCCTTGAAGCCTGATATTAGGTCACTGTAGAAATCTGTCGCCGACACTAATTGAAATGATCCTTCAGCAGTAAGACCAACTAGGGCGGCTCTCATAAATCATCTACTTCCTGTAACTTCAAGTTTAGAAACCACATCCTGTTCATTGCTCCCAGAGCTCTTGGGACTCAAGCCAGTTTCTGTATTTCCACAGGGTTGTCAGGCTGTTACTGTTGTACATTAGGAAATAATTGGATCATTTGTATCATTAATAATATTCATTAAACATTGTGAGTGGGCCCTGGGCTGTACCTGAAACTGGTGTGCCTCCACTATGTTTCTACAACTGTGTCTACTGTTTACTTTGTGCCTGTCAATACCTTAAGTAATTCATTCATTAATGATTAACTTTCTGTATTAAGCCTAAAACACATAGTTTAGGGATTGTTTTTGCATTTCCTCATTGTGGCCATGCTAGCAGTATGGCTCTCGAGATGGCAATGCAGGTCGGTCCACCACTAAAATGACTGTATGTACTGTATGTACTAATATGTCAAGAACTATTAGATGGATTGCCAATTTAGCCCGACATTCCTGACTCTGACAAGATGAATTAGTCAGCCTTTTCCTCTAGTGCCCCTTAAATATCTAAACATCTACTTGATGGATTAGCACATTTTGTGCAGATGCTCTCTGATGATATATGGTTGACATTTGTGGTTTTGGCTTAAATGCCCTAACAACTGTGTTGATGTTAGCCTCATCTGCACTTACTACTAATTAGCTAAGTTTAGCATGCTAACACGCTAAACTAAGATGGTGAGCAAAGTAAACATTACACTTGCTTAGCATCAACATGTTAGCATGTTGATGTTAGCATGCACCTCAAAGCCTTACAGAGCTGCTAACATGGTTGTAGACTCGTAGTCTTGTTTTGTTTTAATAGTAATAATCTAAAACTTCACCAGTAAACATCAGGTTTTGGTAGCAGTCTCTCAGAATCAAAGTGCATCCTCTAAAACGACATTAGGAATATATCTCTGAAGAAGATCTCCTGGTGGCATGGCGGTCTGTGACCAGCTGAGGACATCCCATCTGATGTTTTCATCCAAAACTCAAAAGAGTAGAAATGTATTGCAGGAAGCCCAACAATGATCTAAGGCAGGGCAACAATCAAAATCTATTTTGGCTTGTTGTTTTTGAGTTGTCAGAAGTAACCTTTGAAGATAACCTTCAAAGACCAGGCTGTGTAAAAACGCCATTAAGAACTCCAGACTAGACATTCCTCATACCACAACTCATGGCAAGAAAGCTGGTAGTGTTTGCCCTCGACTTGCACAAATTCGACCACTTTGCTATTTTCAGCATTACAAGCTCCTTCCTAATGTCAAATTAAAGAGTGAGTCAGGATGTGCTATTCACACGGGGTAATGAGAAGCATTCCCCGACACTGTAGCTGACTGAAAGCCAGCAGACTACTAACCGCACTCTGAATGTACACGTGATGTCATGTACGGACGGATACAATCATGAGCCTCTGATGCTTCAACACTGCTCCTGGAGACTCTGAGCGGATGAAACATTTGGTCACTTGGGCCGTTGAAGCGTGTAAAACCACAGTTTCAATACGCAATAATCCCCTATAATAGCGACAACATGAAGAGGTATTAAGACTTTACTGCCTGTGACATTTCGGCCAAAGAGGCAAACTCTTTATCCTCGTCACAGAATGCGAGTGCAATGAGGCGCTGACATTTCCACAAAAACCTATAATTGCAAGGTTGTCATGCTGGTCACTTAAACAGAAAGATCGGATGTCAACTGATCAAGTTAGTCTGTTGTGTTTCATCCAACTTTCCTGTTATTACAGTATCTCAGATTTACAAGACTTTTAGAAATTCTTCACAGGGAGACAGACCCGTTTCAGTATTGATGACCTCACACTATGTAACAAGATGTGAGAGCCAAGAGGTCAAACACGAATACGGCTCAGACCACCAAAAACACAAAGTGGAGTTCTTTGTTCAGTTGAGTAACCTTTGTGGCCACCGTAACCATTAAACCCTGAATACGAGCTTCAACTGCCCTGAGGCTCGCGTGTTGCTGAGTGGCACTTTTGTGGTTGTTGTTAATGGGCAGCTGGTGCTAAAGAGAGGATTGGTCATGCTTCTCATTCTCTGTGTCGGAGCCAAAACACCAGGGATTCCTCCGTCCTGGGCGTAATGGCACTCATTGTTAATCGCTGCTGTAATGGCCCGTTAATGCAATTTGTGTCAGATTTTCCCACTGTTTAAAAAGGTTCACTGAGCTGACTCCTCCCAAGCTACAAAATATGTTTCTCTTGAGTCCAAATATTGCTGAAGTTATAAAATAGTAGTTCATTTGACGAACAGTCTAATTCAGTTCTCGTCCTCGAATCCGTCTTCATGCTGAGCGAATAATTATTTTAGTTGGGAATACTCATATTTTATGATGAGAACATTCATACAGGCATTCTGTTCTATTGAGGGAAGCAGAGCTTAATTAAAAGCGAAGAGCTAAACCTTGAGAAAAATGATTACTATCTTATCAGGAGGAGGTCCTTCCTTCCGCTTCCTCTCCTAAAAGCCCAAAAGAGTGCCAGATCTTCTCAGAGGGCAACCTCAATCCCCCCGCCTGCGTCATCTCTTAAAAAGAGGTTTAAAGTAATTTGGAAAGAATTCTGGTTGTCTCTTGCTTCTGTGCCATTAAATGGTATTGGCTTGGAAGAATGTGATCTTTCACCCTCTGTTTAATGTTGCTTCAGCTAATTTGGGAAAGAGAATAGCACGAGCATTATGGTTTGAAACAAAAATATATATATATATATATACTCCTGATTCCTGGCAGTGACTCTGGGAGTGCGGGTATTGTACCCCCATAGATTATGGTGTAATGCTGGGGTGAGCTTTTTCATTTTCCATCAAAGAAAAACCTCAAATATCCAGAGCCATTGCATTCAACAGGAACCGGTTTGCATGTAATTACCCACAGAAACGTTCTCTCTTCTTTTGCATCGTTGCCATGTTCCCAGACATTTGAGTACAGCATTAATCATGTACTGTTCAGGTTAAATGGGACATGAAAGCACTTATTGATACAATTTATAACAGCATGAAAGCTGGAAAAAAGAATGTGCATGATTGATGATGATGATGATGATGACGACGACTGTGAATAAGAAGTGGCCGTAGTCACCGGGATGTCACCCATTGGTTTGTAGGGAATGGTTTTGAAGCCTTGAGTTCGACATTTTGGTCGTCGCCATCTTGGTTTTTTTATTTTTGCAACCAAAAGTGAAACAAGAGGATGGAGCACAACCCGAACACTGACTAAGACATTTGTAGGCAACCAAAATGTTACAATTAATTTTCCTGAAAAGAAAACACTGTAAAAAGGGTTAAAGCTCGAAGACGAAAACACAGACAACTATCAGACCAGACAACGCCGTGGCAGTGACCTGTCAATCACAAGGTAGACACGCCCTAAAGCATACCTTGCTTTGTGGTCTATTTTACACTAACAGGGGACCATAACACTAAGTGAACACATAAACTCATGTTTACAATGATTACTGAGGTAATAAATCAAGTGAAAAGTAAGATCATTTTCTCAAAGACTTCTATACAATTTGCCTTCTTTTGCAACCAGAGGAGTTGCCTCCTAATGGCCAGTAGCAATGAATTAAGCTTAAGGCATTTTCAGAAACTGGAGGTTGCCGCCTGCAAAATTGCATTTCACTTATAATTTGGCTTCTGTTTTTGCTTTGCATCCACCAGCTGTGTTAGCATTAAGAATCACCCTTACCTTATACTGACAAAAAGTGTATATGAACATTTCTGCAGCAAGTACTCCTGTATCCTTTGACAAAATTCTCTGTCAGAAATCATGTGATTCAAACTAAACCTAAATTTGCCAGAGACACAACTAAACCAAGCCTGGGAACAAATAAAATGCCTTCTGCTATGTATGTGATTTCCATATCAGAGCAACAGAAAAGAGCAGAATGAATGAAGGCCATCCTCCCCACGGTTCATTTGGTACCATGCTTTCCCGAAACCAAATCCAAAATGCTACAAAGCAAACAGCCCGGTTTCACATCATAATACAAGATCGGTGCCAAAGAAACATTCACTGTTCTGCTATTTCTGGTTTCCCCCCAAATAAGAAGTTTTACTGGAATGACTGTGGAAAATTGACACAAGAGGAACGTCTTAGCCGTTTCTCATGATTCATTATTTCTTCAGCTTCATGCGATAGATTGTAATTACAAAGCGTGTATAATTGACCAGTTAGGAGATGTTATAATATTGTGGAACGAGGGGACAAATGCTACAAAAATGTGGGATACACAGCCGCGCTTTATAGGGATGCAAGCAAATTTGGACCAAGAACAATTTAAACGTTAAAGGAACAAAATACACTGCAGGTAATGTGTTAAACTACTAAAATTGTAACTTTCCATCTATATCAGCTTACTGAGAAACATGGTAAAAGAACACTTTAAAACACATGCTCTTTGGTGGATTATGTGTTTGCCGAATTACAGGTGATGCTTGGACAGATTCAGAAAAGACGGTGAATCATGAACACATTTGGTTGTAATTAGAGCTGGGTTGTTATTTCTTCATCCTTTCTGGTTAGCACGAGCCAAATCCCGGGACCTGTAGTGTATGTTGTGACTGCTGCTCCTGCAGGATCCCAATCCGGTCGTCTAGCAGAGCGCTGAAAACACACTCTGCATCGCTGCCGCACATCGACGCACATCATAGGAACGTCTCTTATCAAAACGCTGTCATACTTAAAAGTACCGGTACTAATAAGATGGGGTATTGCGATACCATTCGGTATACTGTGCAACACTAACTGCCGGGTCACTAACTTTGTGATCAAATCCAACAAAAACAAAAAAAAAAGGTTTCAAATGTTTATCAAGCACCAGTCCTTTGCAGCTTTTCGATATTCATATGTCATTACATTTAGCCTAAAATGTGAGATGCAAAAGTGAACACACAGCATCGTTATATCGACTGACAGATTGTCTGATCTTTTTTCCCTCTACCTTAATAAAGAGCAAACAGTAAGAACTCCCTGCTCCCAAAAGCTGGAAGTTAAACTTTCATAGCAGATGGAAAATGTGAGTGGTTGAAGAGCAAACAGTGGAAAAAATTTCCGGCTATTGGTTTGAACATTTCTAATTGAAGCGGACAGTGCCCCGGCTGCACAGACAAGGATCCCATTTTCTGTACACACTTCACAGCAGGAATGGGAGGCTTTCCGGCCATGAATAAATAATCAATAACAACTTAAAAGGTGTAAAACCTCTGCTGAGCGCCATGGCAGACGTTCGCGGCCCCCTCGTTTAACAGAAAGCAGACATCACATTTGACAAAGAATCCTATTTAAATGAAGTCCTGTAAGAAAAGAAAAGAAAAAAAACGTCTGCTGTTCCTGTGGCCAGCTGGGTTGCTATTTGGCGAAGTGACGAACATAATGGAACATAACGAACATATTTATTGACGGTTACATTCACACACGTGTGCCACCACCGCACGACAGATCTACGTCTGCACACAGCGGCGCAGACAGTTGCGTCACAGACGCACCACATCTGTGGAGAGTGAAGAAGACCTAAAGCCGTCACAACTGCCAGTCCATACTAAGCCGTGGTGGAACAACCTGGAAAACATTTGGAACAACTAACTTAATCAGACATTTATTAAATGGTCATTTATTCTCCGCATGCTGCTCAGAGTAACCGCAGTGATAATGAAGCCAACAGCTAATGTCAGCTGACTCTCTTAATGGTGCGTTCAAGCTCTACTCAGTGAAAATTAGTAAAGGGAGAAAGTTAATTATAACGTTATCATGATATGTTCAAATGTAATCTTGTAAAAAATTTTTTTTTTTGCAGAGAAATTGGAATAAATACAGGAGCTGTTTTTACAGTAATATAAAATAAATATTAGTGAGGAAATTATGACCCGTTTAACTTCCTAACACTTGCTCTAAGTAGCTTATAATACATAGTTAAAACTACTATTGCCAAGATGCTTAATAATCGAAATATATATAAAATGTATTCCCTAATCATTTTAATTGTGTGTTTTATGTAAATAACGACTATAGATGACAATAACATAGTTTACATTGAATTGAGTTACATTAAATCTGAATCAGCAGGTAGGCCAAGAACATCGGTTTGAAGTTACTAATAACATCAACTATGTCTCATGTCCATCCAAGTGTCCCAGTAAGCCATGACAGTGGGACAATGAGCCAGCTTGAACAATACCAGGACCCTGAAACTGAAGCAGCTAAATGGAATTCAGCCATAATTAGTTATAGTATTTACACCTGTGCTTTTCCCACCGCGTCCCTGCAGCACTTTATGGCTACAATTCTTCACACATAACTGCCACCAACTGTCAATCAGTGGAATAGCATGAAAGTGTGTACCGCCTTGTCCATGTCCTTGTGCACAATACGAAGAAGATCAGGAACCCATAATACAATCATAACATACAAACATTGCTCCAAATCACTAGTAGTGGTCAAAAACTACATTTAATGGTTAAAAAAACCCAAATGTAAATCAGTTCATGGCTGTGACAAGATTTCCTCATTAAGCAAATGTAAATGAAATTGTGGGAGGTGTCGTGCAACAAGGGAACCAAACCGGGGGCATTGCAGTTACTCTGACCCCCTGACACCTGCTTTCTTTCTTTTTTCTTTTTTTTTGGGCATTTCCACACAGGTGGTTTTATGTGCACATTGAATATGCATAAACAAAAAGTGGACAAAAGAGTAACTATTGACTCAATCTGAGATGGCCTGATAGTGATTAGGGTCCAAAGATGTGGTAAGAGGTGCTGTTGAAACATTTCGCAGTCTAGAAATGCTATCAATCACATTTAGACACGTTTTATTTGCAGTTAAAAGCTGTCGTAAAACTTTGCTGTGTTTTTCTCTTTTAATATCATTAGTGCTTATCGACTGTATGGTACAAGTAACAGCTAAAGATTACTGATCCTGTGAGGTTTGTGGACAGCAGTGACGGTTGATGATGAGAGACTAGACCTTATGTGTGACTAATCTCTCTCTCTCACACACACACACACACACTGTCTGGACTTTCCCAGTCACCTGGAGGCAGCACTGTTCCTCTAACAAGAGGCGTCTGAGCGGACTTTATCATAAACTTGCCCTCAGTGGCCCAAACAGCGTGGCTCGCAGCCAGGGGATCTCACGCTCTGGTGGAAGTCCGCCTGCTGACTCACCGCGGAGGGACACCGAGAGAACTCTCAGCCTTGACTCGCTGACAAACCAACCGAGGGGTCTCTTCACATCCACGTTAGCATCCAAAGAAAGCAGCTGCACCAATTAATAATAATAAGCTACTCCTTACAGAGGTTAAGGATGTCTGGATGGCGCAGAGCATCCAAGGACCCGGGGAATTTCCATCTTACCGCACACACCGTGTAAACGCTCACACAACGAAAACAAAGTGAGTCGTAATCAATGGACTTGTTGTGTTGCTGTGCTTCATGAATCACTTCCAGAAGAAAATTGTCTGTAATGTGCTGTCAAATTACTGCCGTATAACTGCCATTAATCGTGGCATTACAGTAATACCCTCACATTTGTTGATTACCCTTCGATCAAAGATTACTATTTGAATCCATTATCACGATATATTTGGAAAACTGTGAGAAACGTTTTTATGAACCTCAGAAGTGGGTTTCTGTAGTTTGTGTCGACATTAGTGGTGAAACGGAGAATAAAACTCACGGATCGGATCACAGATCGGTTCAGCAAAAAAGAAAAAAGGGAGCATTATATAACTTTTAGAGATCACATTTTATTGCCGTCAATACTAATGGCTGACCATTGATGATCCATATTGGCAGATACAACTCCCTTTTTTGTTTTGATTAATTATAGCAGCAAATTTCAAGAAATAATTTCAACCGCTCTGAAGTCAGTTTTAAACAATACAACAATGTAACATTATCAGAGATCGGCAAACAGAAAAGCATAAATGCAGATGTCCTGATCGCATATTTTACTGAATATCAGTAAAACGTTATTTCACACCGTTATGGTTAACGTGTCAATAATCCGTGGTTCACATGCGTGCCACACTGTAAGGGGGGGGGGGGTCCGTACGGATCCACAACAGTCCGTTACACCACTAGTTGATATGCAGCAGATGCCTCCTTTCAGGGCTCAGTCCTTCAGGCAGTTTTTTTTTAAACAAGAACCTAAATCATGAAAAGTTCATGGCAGTCCCACTGAGACAGAGAGGGCATTTGGTTCTGATTGCAGGTGAACGCGCTCTTCTCGGAATCACGGTAAACCAACAGATTATTACAGTCATGAAATGTCTTTGAGCACAGTACATCACATTATATCACATCCTTGGTTAGACTTTGGGAAGATGCTGCTCATGGTCTGCTAAAGTAAGAGTGCTATCTTTCAAACAAGAGGCCCCCGAATCCTCTCTCAAACTGAGGAAATCTGTCAACATGACCGCTTCAAGGGCAGATAATCATTCTCTCCATCTTTATGATGTCCTGGGAAGATGAAGAAAGTGCTGTGGGAAAGTAGGAACATTTTTATCGTGATAAATGTTTAATCCGTAGACAGGAAAATGAAATCACCTTGCCCTGAAGCTGGGCCTGTGTGCAGGTGTCCTTGTAAAATAATACAGGAGGCGGGTCACCTTAGAGAACTAGCTTCGAATCACGCAAGGGCCTATTGACGTCTTCTCTTGTCGGTCTGGAAGAGAAGTGATTATCATCTAACTCTACAGAGACTTAAGTGAAGCCAGAGGGGGGGAGGGATACAGTGGACACTTCCACTGCACTCTTTCCGATCTAATCCAAAATATTGTGCACGGTAAAGCCTCGTGGGGTGGAGGAAACTGAGAAACAAAACCAAAGACATCTGCTGAAACCTGGCTGTACCCTTCAGTCACATCATTGAAATACTACGGCAAGCATCAGGTAATGGAGAACACCTGGGCAGCGCCGTGCTTTCATAGATGGGTGAAGTATTATACGTCGGCGAAGCCGGTACATGAATGATGAATGGCGAGGGACGATGGTATGTATTTAGCACTTTGCTGCACATGTATGATGTGACCGTGACCAGAGCTCCAGCTGAAGGCTCAATATTTACCATAATATTTTGTCTGTCACCAAAAAAAAAAAAAAAAGACCGTCATCTTCTCCAAAGCAGAGAAATTCCACAACACACCCTTGTTCGGTCTAATTGATGTTTTTTACACTGGTAGCATTAACTTCTAAAGCCAATCAACTAGCCTGCATATGAAATAATAATCTAGCATGTGAGTGAGTTTGGACTATAAAGATGTAACACGTGTCATACGGAACATGACATGTACTAAACATATTTAAATGAAAAGTTTGACATTCTAGGAACATCAAATCACTAAGTATGAAACTACACCCAGGAGACACTTTGCTTAGCTTGCTCTAAAACTGAGTAATTGACACTTTATGTGACATAGTGTATTATGAGATATTGTGTCAAATTAGATATAAGATGGGAATTAGTGAGCTTTAGAGGTACATTTTGTTACTTTCGAAAAGAGCCGGCAAAGCTGTTTCCCCCTGTTTCCAGTCTTTATGCTAAGCTAAGCTAACTGTCCCCTGTCTGTACCTTCATATTACATACACAGACAGTGGTATCAATCTCCTCATCCGACTCTCGGAAAGACAGCAAATAAGCATGTAAATGTAAAATTGTCCCGTCGAGTTTAGAATACATGAACTTGGCTAACAGTAAGACTGCTAGAAAAATTGGACTTGACAGCAATGTAAGCGTATGGCTTCAAAGAATCCTGATTGTGTTTCCATGTCTTTGTGTTCTTTGGCTTATGAGAACAATACAGCAGAAGGTGGTAGCTGCAGATTGTATCATTCTGTCTACAAGTAGCAGCTAAACAGGCCTACAAAACCACTAGAACTCTGACAGAGGAAGAAGGTCGTCAGACCCATGAAACTGCTCAGTTACCGAACCACGGAGTGCGGCCTCTTGTTGTTACATGGACATCAAGCCAACTCTACAAAAATAATCAGTGGTTACGTCCTTTTTTCCACGACTTTTTGATTATTACGCGGGTCAAAGTAGAGAGACAGACTGGAAGGACACGTGATGTACTGTAGGCTCAGAGCCAGATCTTATATGGTGCACACCTTAAACCACAAAGTCACCAGGACAAGTTAAATGAGTCAGGATCAGTGGCCAAGATGTGTAACAAACCTCTCGGATGGAATCGCGGTGGAAACAGCCCAGGGGGAAGCGTAAAAACGGGAGGTTTGCCGACAGGAAAATAACCTCCACTGTTGGGAGTCTCTGGTGTCTCCTGTCTGTAACTGAATTCTGCCTGAGCGGAGGAAAATCTGGACATTTAAGTTCTTAAAGTATGAAAACAGAGTCAAAATCTATACATAAAACAACGGATAAGCCCCCATGAACCCAAACAAACCCCAAAGCTACAGTCATGATAGATATACGAAGTGAAAATAAATGAATTTTGACTGAACAATGTGAGAGCCTGAGGGTGTTTAGAGATGGAAGGCCATCGGGTCATCATCTCATCTGTCACTGAAGCCAGTCAGTGAAGATCTGCTGGAGAGACTGACGTTTATAAACAAGATTATTCTCCATGTGAAAGTTGGATGAATTGTCTATTCACTAAATGCCTTCACGCCATATCATAACCACCGACACACTGGGAGTGTACAGAAAACGTGAAATAGTCCGGCTAAATAAAACTCCAGATGATTTAACACTGAGGCATTGTAGTTTTTAGAAAACGTTACTCAAGTATAAATAAATAGTTCATTTGATGGGGACTATTTTCAGCTGCGGATTTGGTGCTTCCCTTGAAACTTGACTGAGAGCACACCAGTTGGCTTCTAATGATGTTTTAATCTGTAAGAAACTGTCAGTCATAATTTGTTGAGCAGTGCCATTTGAATACACTTGAGGGCAAAACCAGAACCGCCAAACCGCCAAAACAGCCCTTTAATCACCAGGCAGCTGACATCTAGGGCTGAAAATGAGGCCCAAATTACATACTTCATCGCACATAAAAGCCTTCCATTCATGATTCATCATGAGATCACACAATGATACAACTATTTTATTCAGCAGCGGTGCCAAAAGTTTGTACAGAAAATTTGATTTACTCCGGCAAAAATGGTCAAACTGCCAGTAAAAGTGACATAGGGCTCTCAGTCTTCATCAGTTTGAACCAGTGATTCCTAGTTTCCGTTAGAATACTAGACGCCGCTTTTCCCGGAATCAAAAAAAAGCAGCAATGTCAGTCCGGGATTTGCTAAGAAAATAGAGCACCGCGCTTTGTGAGACAAAGGGAAGAGAACCATCAGGCCACACTTCCAGCAACTGGCTTTGTTTTCATAAGTCGTAAAAAGACTAAATGTCACTTTTGTATTAAACTAAAGCCGGGTCATATTTTTCAAACTGGTCTGATTAATCACTAGTTTGTTAATTCAATAACTGTATTTCATTTTAATAGGCTTGAGATTCTGCTGGGACGTCTTTCTGAGCAGTCAAACCATGAGAAGAAAAGATCAGTGTTCTTCAGATGAAGATCGATTCCACCATTAAAGAACGGTGATTCATTCTGTTTAAAAAAGGCAAAAGGCCTAATTGCAGTAGTTAGACTTAATTACAGGGATATTATGTTGTGTTCTGGTATTTCTGTTCACCTCATGTTGAAAAAAAAAAAGAAAAGCAAAGAACATCATGATCATCAGACACATTTTGAGTGGGGCCAAACGCAACAATATCAGATGACCTAAGAATTAGTATCAGTGGGATTTATTCATTGACCGTTCCCTAAAAACTCCTCCCCCAAACAGTGATTGTCCCATCATAGCTTAGCAACCGTAACACACAAGTCTGAGAAGCTTTGGATGTCTCCGCATATTGACACATTGTACACGGAGCTCTGATACAACGCACATAAAAACATAAAACATACATACAACACACTTGAACTTGGTGTCAGCGCACCAGCAGAAAGCAGCTTATTCACAAAGCCCACCGATAAGCACTCACACAGTGAGCTCATGGTGTCTGCGCACCAGTGGAATCAACGTCAGACAAAATACACAAAGCCAATTTTAAAAAAAATAAAAATAAAAAAGGAGGCACTTACTATCCATTGACGAAGTCCATGCGTCTGTCCAACGGGACAAAGATGACTTTGTTGTAAACGTGTTCCTTGTTAGGTGTTTTCCTCAGTTTCACAAGTCTGTCCTTTCTTTCCGTGCTTTAACGCTGAAACGGTCCTCTCCTCAGTGGAATAGTTAAGACCAGCTTCTGGGACCAGTCTCCTGCAGATCATTGTCTGTCAAAAAAGTAAGTAGTTGTACAGGCGTCATTCCTTGGACTGTTTATGAACAGTACAATAACACCAAATCAGGCTTTAACAATTAGATCAAAGAAGTTTGCATATCTGGACAGGCTCTTCAATTCAAAAATATTTCGGTAAATGAAGCCCCCTCCAAACCTGGCTTTCATTTGTACAGTGGTGCTGTCTCGAACATTATAGAATATTCTTATCCTCTCATCTCTTACAGATGTGTGACGGTGGGTCTCCTTATTTATCAGGTTTAGTTCATTACCTTTCTATTTAAAACAAGTATAAAAACTGTCAAACTGCTCTCTCTGATTGTCTTAAGACACACATGGTGTCTCTGACGGGCACAGAGCATATAGGCCGATGTCCATAGCCTAAAGAAGAGGAAACATTGTCAGGTTAAAAATGCCGTCGTATGTCAGGAGTAAACAGGTGGATGCTTTTGACAGCCAGAGATCAAATCCTGAGGCCAAAACGATGGTCTCGCCATCCAAGCCATCATCTTATGAAACACTTGGCAGATATCCGGCGTTTAAATTTATCAAGCCACACTGTTTCCTGGCGACTTTTAGCCGAACGGGTCTGTGGTTGTTGTAGTGACGACAAGCTGTTGAAAACCAGAAAGAAATGCATGGCTCTCCTTGTGAGTGCCTCATTGTTTAGTTTTAGTCAAAACATATCAGATTTTTCTTTGGAGGCTTGTTTGATGATTCGTGTTTGTTGAAAGCAGTAATCGTCTGAGTCTATCTTTGATAAAGTCATCCATTCATTTATTGGAGAATGTTTTGAGTTAAGATGCGCTCACGCAGAAGAGCTATTCAGTCCCTTTAAACATAAACAAAAGAAAACTTGAAACTCACACCATCGTTGGAAAATAAATCTGTCTGGAAACTATTGTGGCGCGCTATTATCGCCATACAAATTTTAACAGGACGTAGCATAAAACAACACAAACAGCCAGACATCTGTTAAGAACAAGAAGCAGCCAGACCAACTTGGCACCACACTGTCCATGTAGATATACTTGTGATGATTTCATTGTCTGTGTTCTTGGATTGTGAGCAGTGGAGGGACCCTAACCCTATATACATTTTTGGTCTGAAAAACACTTGTTCTTAATTGCGCAGCTGATGCAGGATCTTCAAACTTCATTATTTCCACATAATTACTTTCACATCAACATTCGCTTCATTGATTTGCATCACTAGGATTGCAATTTTAATCAACTGGTGTTAAACAGCCGCTTATTTGCAGCTTTACACCAGTAAGATGCCAAAATGGTCTCGAAGGCCTACACGGACAGCGTGGGGACAAGTTGATCAGGCTGTCTTCTGTTTTTAAGAGATGGCTGGCTGTGTGTGTTATGCTATGTTCACAAAATAACAATAGTGTGATAACAGCTTACGAGAACAATCTCCTCACTTTATATTCTCCCACAATATTATGAGTTTGAATCCCATATGTTTTCTCTTTTTTAAGTTAAAAAATGACTGAATAGTTCCTTAGTACCACACATGTCAACTCAAACATTCTCCAATAAATGAATGGGATTATGTAGAAACGCTATCAGACACAGACAGACGCACAGGCGCGAGACGGAGTGGATGTCACGTGACATGAGGCAGGGGTCGAGCTTTACCTCTCTCTTTTTTTCCAACTTTATTGAGAAAGTTCAATACAGTTATTACATGGGGAAGACATGTTCCATTTCCTTGATATAGAAATTGCAGTACATATATTTCACAGTATAAAAAAAATATATAAAAATTATACAACAAATGTTAAAATGTAGGGAAAGGAAAGAAGAAAAACAAAAGCCTTCGGGGTCTGCTAAACAATTGGAGTAAATATGAAATATAAAAATGATCTCTAGTTTTTGACAACTGATCATTCAATACAATGTGAGAAGCGACACGCAAATAAATGTAGAAGTTGGCCTGTGTAACTAAAGGTGCAGACAAAACAGCCTTAGCACATGGCCTTGAACTTCCTACATTCATTATTGAAGCTACCAAGCAGAATTTTGGGAGCAGGACCACTCCTCAGCTCTTCCTGCATTTCCATAGATACCCGCCAAACCCAGTCCTGTTCTGCTGTCGTATTCAGCGCCTCTCCCTCACCGTTCTTCTTCTCTTCCTCTCCCCCTATGTAGGGTCCTGAGGGGGTTCGTCGTGCCCGGGTGCTACGGCAGATTCCCTATCAAAGGTTCCCCACAACACATTCGGCAAAGCGGATGAGCTACAAGCAGCCAGTGAACGGTCAATTGCACAAAGGTATATTTCATATTTTATACGTGCATGTTGACAAATTCAAGTGTGAATCATGCTTTTCATTTTCGTTTCTGCAGAATCTTCTCAGCATCTTTGTTTTCCACAAAATTGAATGTGCTGAAACGTTGTCAATATCTGTTAAATTCAAACCAGGACAAACTGCTGCCATTACACATTATTTGGGGAACAGAGGGGGTGGGAAAGGGGGAGACCACAACTCCTCCAGTTGTCATCTGGTTATTCTGTAACAGCACGGCAGTGAACAGCAGACAGGGATCGTCTGTGAAATCCATCACTGATAGGAACAAAACTATAAAACCTCCACTATCATCCACTTGGAATGTCCCTCCCACACGGATGAAGACCATCATGCTTCACGGCACCTACATCACCACCATTTATAGTCGGAGGAAAAAATTACTCATGTGGCCCCACGGGAAAGTTCAAAGGAGGGAACAAACATAAGGATGCATGTTATAGTTGAACGTGTTTTATCTATGATAACGACACACAGATAAACCTCTTGTAAATACATCTTCACTAGTAAAATACAAGCTGCCGTAGCCACATTTCATCCTGATGACAACTTTAAAAGGCCGCGATGGAAACACCATGTGAGCGCAGCGAGTCGTGATGTACTATGTGTCCTGTAACCCCAAACTAACATGTTCCACGGAGACGATCGACAATGACTTCAGTGTGAAGCTGTAAAATGCCTCCAAATGAAATGACCGGCGAGAGACACAACGGCTGCCGTGCCAGTAGTTTCATTCCGCTGTTCTCTACTTGTTAACTGCCGCAGTATGGATGAAATTAAGCCTGTTTTCTCAGTCTTACAGAAACAATGTGGCGCCTTAATTCAAGTGTCCTGGTGTCTAGAATCAAAACAAAGCAGTTCTCCAACCTGTGTTGGTAATGACAAATCAATGTGACTCAGCTTCTGTTCAGGATGGAGTCTATGGACTTAACCGTCAAATGAAGATCCCTGAAATTCACTGTAGGTTCTGTAGGTCTCCGAAAGGATAAATCCTTGTTTAGGTGACCTCCTGAACTGTCCTCTAGTACCAGCCATCCGTCCATCTACTTTATGAAGCTTAGCCGAGGTCTGGGTCACGTAGTCAGCAGGCTTAGCATGGTAGCCCATACATCCTTCTACTTAGCCATATCCTCCAGCTGTGCCTGGGGAATCCCAAAGCGCTTTCCGGGTCACTCTCATAGGGGATCAACTCCCAAGTGTTTCCTCTGGCAAACATTTTTATTAGTATAATTATAAATAAAACAGTTGCCAGATCTGACGGTGTGTTATACTGAAAGTTGTATTTACACATATATCTTACCTGAGTGGTGGGAAACTTTACTGTGACCTTAAACAAAGTAGAAGTGGAAAGTTCATGATCGTAAACACAGAGGATTTGTGGTCATATTGGAACGTGGGAATCCTGCTATAGTTGAATGGATTCTTTGTAATCACTCTAAAGTACCACTTGATGGTGAACATTTGAACAATTTTCTTCTTTTACAAGCAGCTTTAATTATCTTTAAATCTTAACAATAATGTGTTATTTTCACCACTTTCCTCTCAGCAAAAAAAAAGAAAAAAAGAAAAAGAACACATAACCGGTAATGACATATTTTTTATTTTTTTGGTCTTTCCTAGAACAGCAGGCCCTTTTCCTTCTCACCCTGACACCTCTGGGAGCTGAGTCATGGAGGCTCTTCCTCCGTTGGGGGTTCGAAGGTCATCATGACGGCTGCTCTGCCAGCTGCAGCGGCCTGGAGGGGAAACTGTGTAGCGAATGTTCTCAAAGTTGCTGTGCAGGGAAACGGCGACACAGCATTACGTCAACCGCAGTGAGCCTTTTTCCTCACTGCCCACACAATCAGACCCGATCACACACACACAGAAACGTCTGAATGACAGTAATGTCTGGTTACGATGTTCAACTCTTTCCCAGCTATTCTGATATTTATCTTTTCTTCATGTCTCGTATTTTAAGGTTCATCTTTTATCAATATTGTTCCATGTCTGATGAACATGGGGTTTTGGGATGGGACCTCCCAAGCGATCCTAAAATAAAGTCGTTTGTTTTTTCTACATTTTCTCCATTCTTTTGTGTGTTATTGTTTCCTGTGAAATACTGGCTCCTTTAAACCGGCCAGGCCCCTAAAAGTCCTTCAAATAGAAGTAAATGAAATACTGGACAGTTTCTCATCTTAAGGCCTCTGAAAAATGCTTAACTATTGGTTCACCAACCTGGTTCTGCCCAAAAATAAAACAGCGTGCCTACTAACACCTCTAAGCTTCATTGCTCATGGGCAACCCAGACAACAAGACTCCAGGAAGTCACTGCTTCAGGCCACAAATAACCACAATCTGTCGTTTTTACATTTTTGTAGAGATTAAACAAACGAGATACGTGTTAATTAGTGAGCTTTCAGGCCTGGTCACAGACCGGATCCGCTGATCTTTGGAATAAATGGAAAAATGTTCTTCCTTCCTGTTGGGATCCATCTGTCGCAGTGTTTTTCATTTCAGCGTGCCCATCTCTGAAGAGAGATGTGGAATGCAGACTAACAGATATCTGTTCATCATTTAGTGCTTGTTTATGTGCAGCTCAGCTGAACTGTGCTAAGTCTTGTGGCTGTATCCTGTCCCCCAGAACATATATACTCTATGCTCCAGGGCACACCGTTAATTTCATCTCATCTTATTTTACACGTGCGTGAACACATGTGGCCTGTTCCGGCCCACTTCAGATGACAGACATGTAGCGTGCCACAAACTTCAGAAACAACTAAACTTTTCCTCAGCTCTTCCATGGAATCAGTCTTTCTGTATTTACAAGTGGTCGCTGTAACATAATCAACACAAGATGACACAGTAACATCTTCCCCACATGGTTGCAACGCTTGAATCTTGACTCGTGCGAGGTCACTGACAAGCAGGGATGTCTGATAACTTTAGTTTGAGATGCTAACAAGAGGCACCGCATGCTGCCCTAGATTCCTGCATCGTTTGGCTTGCAATCTTGGAAAACCTCACTCGGCAGAGAGCACTGGAGAATGAGGCTGAAATAAGTGAGCTCTAATAGGAGCAGATGGACCATGACAAAAGCTGACTTATTCCAATAAAATATTTCACAGCTGCCTGGGAGCATTTAAACAGCCTAAAAAAAAGAACAAATAAACATGAAAACTGGATAACACTTTGGGGGAAAAGGCATGTGGGAGAATGTTGAATCAATGAAGTCATCTACACCTACACTCTTGGATGAATTCAGGATATATAAAAGAAGGCAGAATTTCACATTATGATGCGTCTGCATACAACATTCGACCACTATCTTGTGTTCACAGTTGAGTTTCACCTCATTAACTTTCCAGTCACAGCAACAAGACATAAGAGACCACCCTCATCTCTCGAATAAACACACCATCAAAGCCGACTCGGCCGAAAAAGTCAGACATTTCACAAACATCGGGGCACCCTTTTTGCGGGATAGGCAGAAAAATCAAAGCACTTATTGGCCTCCGACTAGTGATCTCCACAGCTGCGCTCTCCATGCGCTGCTTCCTGCAGCAGAGGGCAGAGCTCTGAACTGGGTGGAGGACTTTCAGAGACTCTCCTGCCTTGCAAAAATAGACAGCTTAAACGAGGGAACTTTTATGTTAGAGTCCTTAAGGTTTTCATGAAATCAAACCATGTTTTAGATGCTATCTATGGTCTGCATTATTTCAGCAACTGCCTATAGTATATTTACGTTTTGTCATAATATCAGGGTCACTATTTACCTTCCCCTCAGTCGTGTTAGAACTGTATTAAGTTACTGCTAATGCAAACATAACAGTTCCTGCTGCAGCACATTAAAAGCAACTGGGGAACTGAGGTGACTTTTATTGTCGAGCAGCCACAGGAAAGACAATTTATGTGTCCCAGAGTTTAGCGGGGACCTGCTCAAAGAGTTATTATTATTAAATTGCATGCTGTTATCACCGTGGCTACGATGACCACGACGTAAATCTTAAGCGTTACAGTTTTAAGACTTCGAGAATGTAAAACAAAAAAGGCTAAAAACACATTACGAGCATTACATTACTGCACTGATCCATTCTTGACTGAGTTAGTTATACTCACTGAGTGAGTTATATGTATCTCGTGTTAGTGATTTAAGTTCAATATACAAGCAGCAGTACAAGGGGCCGTTGGAATGGATCAGGTGTGACATTTATTCATGAAACACGCTGCGTTCCTCGGTTTGTTTCTCTTCTGGAGGACATTTTGGGGACAGGTAACACGGCAAATGAGCACACAGGTTTTTAGGAGGAATATTTCACAATGAAAGCTCAGTTTTTACAAGGTCAGCTGGAGAGGACTTGGCTCTTCCTCCTTCCATATTCAAAGGGGAGGGCTGCTCCGATGTTGCTCTTGGCGTCTCAGTCAATGGGAACCTATAGGCCTACTGAGTGACTGAATATTTGCCCTCTGAGGAATCAACCCTTCTTCAAGTTCAAAAGGACTACTTCATTCCTTCCTTCAGGTTTTGGTTGGCAAGAATCAAAGCCACTCCGTTCTAATGGATGGCTGCTGCAGGCGAAGCAGTTCATATACATTTGGGTCTGGTTCCGTTTGTGCAGCGAGTTCCTCTGTAAACCACATAGAAGCCCAGCTTGAGATTACACACAGTGTGATAAGATAGAGCTGTTTGCAGGAATGTCATAACTCACCGTACACTGGTTATATAGAGTTTTTGATTGGACTCCACAAAAGTATATCCATAAAGTTTCTACACGCAATTATCCTGGAAAGTGGGATGTCATTCGTTTCACTGCTGACAAAGATGGAAATACATTTTTGGAATAAAACAAAACAAAGCATACATTCAGAACAGGATGTATCAAAGCCCGCCCAATAAAAAAAAAAACTATGATATTAGTGGTTATTAAAAACCCATATCGGTCAACCTCTCGTTATCCCATTGTAGGTTTGAAACCTCAGCTCAACTCTTGTAGAAAGACACTCTGTAATGTTGTGTTACATGTGTGATGGATCCAGCTGAAGCTGAAGCGTGTGTCCGTTAAACAAAACCTTTAGTTTCTGCACTCTTCATGCTCTCTGTCTCTATGTAGGGTCTGCATTGTAATGATAAAATGTTATGTCTACATGTCTTCATGACAATAGGAATACTTTCCACACGTGTCTGTGTTCCACGGCATGTGATCTCCATCATGTTGCTGTCATCCCACCAATTCTCATGCTGGTGCTTTCATAGCGGTCCTAAAAGTCCAAATAAAATTCTACTATTCAATCACTCATGATTACTTTTCAATACGAGCCTAATTCATCTCATCTGCTGCCCAGCGCCCATGCTTGCTTCCATTCTATTTTGGCCCTGAAACCTTCTAAAACGCTGTCCAAAAATTCAGCGTAAATTGACTCCATTCATGCCAGGAAATGAATCGTTTGACAAAGATACAAGAATAATGGCTCGCAGTCTTCTCCAAACTTTTACTCAGTTACGCAGCTCCACACAGTTAATCAAAAACGTATGAATTACCGCAGTGAGTTCTGCTTTCTTTGAAACTCGAGCTGCTGTGTTTTGACGCGCCAACGTTGATATCTCATCACACGCTTGATATGAATTTGCCATAGATGTGAGACCATACTGAAACAGTGTGAAAAGTCTTTGAAAGTTTGGACAGTTTGATTAGAGTCTGACATTTTACAACAGCACACCAAAGCGTTTCACCTCATACACAGAGATATTAGTTTCATTATTGACAATATGGTAAGATTGGACTTTTCTACTGCTGAAGAGCCTCAGTATGCAGTTATAGAAGAGTTTGTCTGCACATTCACTTTCACTATTTGAATAAGGAATATCAAAATAACAACTTAAAGCTGCTCTAGTCAATATTATGAAGAATAGATCAAATAACTCTGTGGAATGTGAAATCTTGTAGTGATGAATCCGCAGAAAAATGATCACCCGGCTCAGTTCCCCTCAGCTCTGTGGAGCATTTTAGCATCTTTCAACCCTATTGTTTTGATTTTAAAGCCTCTGTACATCCACACAGGTGTTTTCAGTTAATCTGGCTGATCAGGTTGAAGGTGGGCCAGAGCTTTGATGGGGATTTATTAGGTCACAAATCTTTATCTACCAATAAGAATGATAAAGGTGTAATTTGTCAACAGGTTCAACAAAGCTAACAGGAGACTAATAGGAAGATGTCACTCAGTTAATCTAAAGTGCTACTGACTTACAGTCCTGACAAGAGGTCTAATCAGCCAGAATAACTGGAAACATCTGTATGGGTAGCCTATAGGTTACCGACACTTGAATGCTTACAACTGTACTTTTCTAATTCAGTGTCATTGCTCCTACTCAATGTGTATTTTTGAATCTCTGATAGCACTGTGTGCTACCTGCCTAGCACTAAAGAGTCAGCAGACACAGTTAGCCGTGAACACGGTGGAGCATTTATCAGCTAAAAAGTCAAATATTTCCCTCAGGAGTTGATGGAGACCAAACAGCGCTAAAATCAATGTAAATATCAAACCCGGTATCAAGAAACATTACTCCGTAAATGCTAATGCTGTTTTGTGTCTGATGTGTAAATATGCTGTAGGCTATGGTTAACCAAGTCAACTGTGTAAGGGGATAATGTGTCAGTGCCAAAAAAATCTGTTAATGCAAGTTCAAGCCTTAATTTGGGAATTCAATTCCACATAATAGGCCTCGGAAGAGACACTTTGTTGCGAGAAGACAACCAGAGATAAAACAGGTTAGTTAAAATCTGTAACAACCGCAGACTCTGGAACAGCCCACTTGAAACTCTCGCCACAAAATGAATACAGATGCTCGCTGGATTGTCAACAAACTCAAAGAAATCAGCAGACAGAAACCAGACAGGCTTACAGTGAGGATGTCATCAGGCATCACTGAAGACAGTTTTTTATGTGAGCTTAGAGGGAAACCATATGATTGGTTGTGATGGAAAAAATGCGCTACAGCGCCATCTCGGACGGTGACATAGAGGGACGTTTAAACCAAAATCAGAGCCTGATCTTGAGAAATAAAGAACAGCGTATCATTTTGAACAGCTGTGAACATATTTCAACAAGGCCAGCATGTCAGAGAGAGTGTTGCTGCAAGGTAAGTATTGGCTTTCTACAAAAGCCACATCGTGAAGTGTGCACCGAGAGACCATACCTGTGGGTTTAGTTGTGTGACAATATACTGCTGCAGAGAGATTTAAATGACAGACTGTCCTCTGTATTTGTTCTCATTTGTCAGCTCTTTCTCTACCCTTTCGCTGACTCGCCTCCCTCTCCTTACCAACTAACATGTACCAGCTGTTCAGACGCTCATTCTGTACCTGCAAGAATTCCTGGCTCTCATGAAATATAATGTGCTTTATAAATCGCTTGTACACTTTAGAAAATAAAGGCTTTATCCCATGTCTTCATGTGGTGGTTGGATACCTCACCCCCCCCAGTCCTTATCTCTTCTGTGCAAAACTCCTCCTCAGACATGCTTTCCCTTCATCACAATAAACAGAAATGGCGTGAGTTGTTCCTTACCTCACACAGCTCTCATTTAACCAATTAGGTATGCTTAATGGGTGGAAATCTGTGAGTTTTTCCAGCCGGTATCTGCCCAGTCTCATTTGGCATTGCTTTCTCGTGGAAGTCTATGGTTAACCGTTACAACCTGATAGGACGAAAGCCAACTGGGTGAGTGTAAAAGACTGTGAAGCAGCTCGCATGTTGAAAACGTTTGTTTTCATACTCCTTCCTCTCTGTTCTTGGTGCCCTGACATTACCTGACATTCTGGGGCGAAAACAAGCTGTCAAAACAAATGAAGGTTCAAACTTCAAAGCATATTTCTCAAGGCCTTATGTTGGAAAGAAGATATTTTGTCACTCAAGATCAAATAAACTCTGTTTCGTCTGGAGGGTTTTGGTGTAAAAAGGGAGATGGTTGCATGTTGAGGAGTCGGTCAATGTGCAGATACTGTGAGAAGTTGAAGAAGTAACAGCAAAAGAAACAAAAATGACTGGAAAGCTGAAACAAACGCTACATTTTCAGTAGTTTTATTGAAAAATGCCTCTTCTGTTTCAGAAATAAATAAGAAAATAAGGCTGTGTGGAATTCACAAAATGTGCAGTTAAAACATGGGAAAAGCAATTCTATGTCCATAGTCTTGCAACCAAATCCGAACTGCATATATAGAAAACAACAACTATATTCTGACTTAGAAATCCTCAGTAAATATACAACACAAACATGCAATTCCACCTTTGGTAACAAAACAAAATAAAAATTAAAAAAAGTTTGGTTTGTTACAATAAGTCAGATTATCATTTGGTTTCAAGGCCTAACAAAACATCACAATGAACAAATATTTGGTGATCAAATTAATTGTTGTAGCTTTACATCCTGAAGTTTGACAAAAACAACATGGATAGTTGAAGTGAAAATTCAAAGTCATACATGCTGTACTTCCTTCGACATACTTTCTGCTGGTTTTGACATGATTAGTGCACAACACATTGGAGTCCGATAAACACTTGCAGTTATATTACAAACAGATACTTAGAGGGAACACTTAGCAAGCACACAGGTTTGTAATGAACGAACATGTAAGTTTGTATTCATCTTGCTAAATTTTCTCATGTCAAAAAAAATATATGTTCAATATAGCCAGGGGTATCAAACCCATATAAGTATTAGGTCCTTTTTCAGAAAATCACTTCATCCTCACATGCGTGATTATGGAAGTTGTTTCAATGTTACGCTTTCTGAGAGCTCCTCAATGTAGCTATGATGCTAGTGTTTCTGTTTTGTCGTGTGGTAGTGATCTCTTTCCTCGTTGGTTTCGTGAGTAACCGGGTGATTGTATCGCCTCAAACTCTCCAGCTGGCTCCACAGGTATAGTCTCTACGTCAGGTTCAGCTTGGTAGTTGTTGGCTAGAAAAATATTTGGGACGGCCAATAAAAAAAGGGTTCCCTCTACAACGTTTCACATGCACACTTTTTAAATTATATTGAACTTTGGAATTCCAAACAAATGCCTTGTGTCTTACTATTGCTTCCCGAAGTACCATAACAAGCTAATTGAAAAGAAAGCCTGTTCCAAATGCTGTGATGACATTTACAGTAAAATCCATCAACCTATTGGATAATAAGACGTAGTAAAATAACCAGCTCATACTACAAAGAACACATGGAAATGGCAGGAGAGCAACATTCAGTACTGATTTGGCCAACGTACACAAAGAACATGAGGATTCAAATTACAAAAGGAACATGCTTCAGTCTGGACCAGAGCTGTCTAAGTCACTTAAGGCGTCGTAAACAGAGGTTATGCTGGTGGTAAGTAAGCAGAGGGTTATGAGGCACAAGCTCAATACAGATGTTTTTAGTGAAATGTCCTGGTTCATACAATCATTTACAAGGGACAAAAATTAGTTTTATTTACACATGTCACCGCTACATTAACATCGCTTTCAGTTATGAAATCCTCTTTGTTAGTAGTTGTTTTGGGTGGTATTTGTACATGCTCCTTCCATTGTAGAAATGCTCAGTCTCGGATTGTGGTTCAAGATGCAAACAGGCCAGCAGGTTGCCATCACTGTAGCTTGTGAGATGATGTTAGTGCCAGTCCGCTCCGTTCTGCTTTTTTTGGCTTTCGTAATGTTTGTGTTTAGCGTTCAATAATTATGTCCATGGTGATTATCCTTACATGCTCCATAGCGAGTGGGCAAACATCTCAGAAACAGAGTGTAAGCGGTACAGGTGACTTAGTACGTTTACTATGCACGTTAACCTGCAAATAGTTCAAAGAGGGTGTGAGTTTTCACTGCGGAACACAGTCATAAGTATCATTTTGATTTAATGTAAGTCATCATACACAATTAGCTAGAATGCTTTACAAGCCAGTTTAAAAATGTGTACATTCAATGTATGGAGATATTGGAAATGTGACTCCTTACTCAGCGTTCACTAAACCCCTCCCCCAAATAGATTGTCTTCTCCTAGTTTAGCATTAGCACCAGTAACTAAGCATAGCAGGCCTGTCAAGCTTTGGATTTCAGCACATTTCTATCCTTTTCAGAATCAAAAATACAACAGTCAAATTGTGTGGAATAGATTAAACTGTGTGTTTATATTCTTTAAAGGTGCTATATTTGAAATTCAGAGCATTAATATAGAAACAAACAACGATTAGTTATGTAGCGATAAAGTGGAGTAATGGCGCCCTGAGCAGAGAATGAAGGTGCACTTTGACAGGGATCTCGTTTTCCACAAAGTCAGTTTGAAACATGAGTCAGCCAGAGACAGTTGTCTGTCTAATGTTAGCTTAATTAGTTAGCCAGCCAGCTACAGCTAATTAAATCTGCTCGTGACAGTTGTCATCACAGTCAGAAAAAATCGATTGTCTCTGGCTAGATATGAGAAGCCTTCTTTTGTCTACCTCTGTCTAAAATAGAGCCCTCATTGTTTCAGAAATGACTATGAGTTGTGATGGTGAATCTGCCAAGTTATCATTTTAAACCGCATTATGTTCCATGCAAGAACGATCTAGCTTGACAGGCGTAGCAACAGTAAGCGGGACGGGGCTCTGGGAACGATCAGTTGAACCTCTTATGGAAATAACAGTTTCCGGTTTAAAACAATACTTCCATTCATATCTCCATACATTATCAAAGAAAGAAGTAGTGCACTGAGTTGCAAATGTAATTAGTCTGCATACATTTAGTCTTGCATCTAATGTAGTACCATGCAGGACCTAGGCAGTGTTGAGTGTACCTGTGTATCCTTGTCCATTGTAAGGAATGCCAACACACTGAGAGGAGTCGCAATATCCAGTGGGTCCTGGTGGTCCCCTCACCCCCGGAGTGCCCTGGCGACCTGGAGGTCCGCGAGGCCCAGTGGAGCCAGAAGTACCCGTGGGTCCTGTTCTTGACTCGCCTGGTGGCCCTGCAAAGGGGAGAGAGAAGGTGAGTTGGAGGCCAGTTGGAGTTGAAGGCCAGTGTCTGGAGCGCAGCACAAAAACCCACTGACATCACCCGTAAATCTCCAGTGGAAATCGATAGGGGTAACGCGGGGCTGCAGCACTATAATTTGAATTTTTCAATGGCTCAATTAAAAAGCTTGACCAAGAAAAAAAAAAAAAGTCTTGGGCTGTGTGGAGCCCCCCCCCCCCCCCCCCCAAACCTCCACCCCGTCTGTCTAGACGGTAAAAACTCAGGATGGAATTTTTCCCCACTCTTTTTCTCGTCCTTAAGTGAGCCCATGTGTTGCCGATAAAGCCACCAAAGAAAGCTCATTGTACAACAATCAGATTCTCCCACACACATGCATTTACACTACACACACACAAGCACACACAAGTGAGTCATCAGTATGGACTTCCTCCCACTGGTCTTCAGTTGTTTCTCTCTTCATTCACAGAAACAGACATATGAGTGTTTGGTGTTGTGGGGTCGACATCAATAGAAGGTTGCTGTGTCTTTGCAATAGCTTCCCTAGGGAAAGGAAGGCTTCTGAAGTGGTGAACTTTTCAGTTAGAACATATTGGATATAAAATTCAACTGAGGAAAGGCGATGGCCTTTTTCAAACTGACAAATCAGACTAATAAGAGTTTTAAACAATGATAGCTGCATCATGCCCTTGACTAAAGACTGACTAAAGACCGTCTAAACTCTAGACATATAAATTCTCTCCTTAATGAGGAAATACCTTCCATTTAGTGTGTTCTATTTCAAATGTGCACAGTTTTTGGAGAAGTTCCATATACACGAGACATAAATCCTTAAGAAAAGAAAGAACTGGGTTTATGTGCTGGGTCCGTCCAAAAAATGTATGCAAAGCAGCTGAAGGTGCTTAAGACCCATATGCTGTAGGTAAATTGTGGCCTCGGGTTGGAATGTGTCATTTTAATTGGACTTACGGGAGTACTGTGACATGAAAAGGTCCACAAAAAGGTGAAAAACACTGAAACTGTGTTTTAGTGTAAAGATGAAGTTGTAACAGAACAGTGGGAGACCAGCAGACTGTCTGCAGCTGCTGGAGGACGATGTTCAACAGAAACTGTGGTCACTTATGTTCCTCGCCTCATTGTGATCGGAGACTGACAGAAAAATTGGGCTATTTAAAGAGCCTTGTGTTACCTGGGGGCCCTAGTGGACCTCTTTGTCCTCTGATACCAGTTCCTGGAGATCCTCTATCTCCCTTTTCTCCTGCCAAACCTGCATAAAACAGAGAAAAGAGGGGAAAAAAACATTTTCACACCAATAAAACAATGAGTAGAAATCTAAAGAGCGTAAATGAAACCCAGATCCAGGATTTAATCATATTATGCAACGCTAACTCGTATCTACACAAGGTAAGGTAATGCTGTTATGTTGTTATTCCACTCATGTTGGACCAACACTAGAGTCAACTCATTCAACACAACCATGGCCTTTAAATCATTGCTCGCTATTTTCTTATTATTTTCCTGCCTGCTCCTTTGCAACACAACAGTGAAGTACCTCTTTCTCCTGGACTTCCAGGCGAACCTGAGTTTCCAGGGAAACCAGTTTGACCAGCTTGTCCAGGCTCTCCACGGGATCCCTGGTTGCCGGCAGGGCCAGGAGGACCAGGAGGCCCCGGATTGTCGCTACGATACCCAGAGGGAATCTGGTTGAGCATCGTGTCGATTCGGCTCATCTGACCTGCAAGAGAAGAACCAAAACAGCTGGATTTGTACTGGATTCATGTTTTAATGACCTTACAGTTCCCTAAATCTGAAGAAACGGTTTTGCTCACTGTTCACAAGCTGTTCACAAACTTGTCTGGCTATGGAGCGCATCATGTTCTGGGATGCGAAGTCTCCCTGGAAAACAAAGACATTTTCATGAAGAGATGGTAAAGTTTTTTCTCGTTAGTGATGTGTGACAACTGGCATATGGCATTTCCTAAAAAAACAATACATACCCTCTCTCCTTTCTCTCCTTTAAGGCCAACAGTTCCCTGTTAAGGTGAAGAACAGTGTCAGAACAAGCAACAACCTCGTTCTCGAACCTCTCCTAAAAATTGTCATGCAACCGTTATTTGTGTCCTGTTATTGAGAACATACTGTGTTTCCTGTGTCTCCTCGTTTCCCTGGTTTCCCAGTAATTCCTGGTACACCTGGATTTCCAGGGTTTCCCTAAAAAAGCAAACAGGAAATAACACAGAGAGATTGGTGTTTACCTAAAATTACTGCACAATAAACATAATTGGAAAGTTTACCTCCTGCTCCCTATTAACGTTTGTATAACAAGCTTTAAGTTTGAGTTTCATGCCTTGACATCTGCAGTGGGGTTGTGTGGCACAAGCTGCCAAGAACACTAAGGAGGAGATGGAAACACACACATGCCCAACAGCCAACTGGGATGGGATGCACACACACACACATACAGACCAGCCATCCGGCACTGCTAATGGGTCTTGAAGCATTCAGGATGGTATAGTGCGTGTGAATTCTAAACTGGCACGCTGCCTGTTGGCATGATGGCTGGATTAAGTAGATTCAGACCTCCCCAAACCACAGAAGAAGAAAATGAGATGCATGCACCATCCTCGTACCAGTGGGGGGGGGGGGGCCTACAGACTACTTTTTTTTATGTGCAGTTCCAGCAGAGTGCAACTGTGGAGCCAGAGACGTAATTGGTGCAGATATATCAGGAAAGAAAGCATGCTCCAAGGAATATTTATTTGGCTCTTTTCTGCAAAACACAAAGACAAAGAGACAAACACACACACACACACACACACACACACACACACACACGCACACACACACACACACACACACACACACTCACCATGGGCCCTGATGGGCCTCTGGGTCCAGATGGTCCCTCCTTTCCTGGTGGCCCCTATGTAGAAATAACATACAATCACACATGGGTTACAACACACTGGGGAACCCCATTCATGCAATATATCAGTGTCATAACCTAATATTGGTCTCAGCCTTAAATCTGTCTTTTTTAATTATATTTATAAGTTAGTGGCTCAATTATTTTGTCTGACGCAAGTGAGAGCATGCAGTACTTCTGCCGACGCTGAGCTAAGTGGGTGATCACATGCAAAACATGTCCTTTAACTACAGTAAGTGTTGGATCCATTTGTTGGCTTTCAACACAGTGTGCACACCATACGCAGGCCTGCTGGAGGTAGATCTTACCCGCACTCCGCTTGGTCCGCTGGGGCCCAGAGGACCACGTTGTCCAGTAGAACCCTGGGGAAAAAAAGCAGACACACCTAATCAAACGCTAATGATCAGGAACAACACATTCATAAAGCTCCCCGATGCCTCTGTTGAACTAGAATACACAGGGAAAAAAACGGGGGTTTCCCAGCTCTTCAGCCAAAAATAATATATCATCTTTGTAACTAAAAAATAGAACAATTTCCCTCTTGTCTGTCGACACGTGATGACACGTGAAATCTGAATAGAGAGTGCTGTTATAATAAGCTTTATTGTGTAAAGACAATTCTGCCAACAAGCGCGGAGGATAATAGAATAGGCACTTTCTCCCATGTCTGATGCTCAGTCAGAGGCCAGAATAACCAGCGGCGATGTTCTCTCCAGTTGAATGGTGGGAGTTGGCTGAATGACCTCAGCTGGATGAATGAACATTGTTCGGCCAAGAAATGGCTGTGTAATGCCAGCCCACTCAAAAATGCCCTTGCCCTGAAATGAAGCCCGAATTCAAATCTGCTTCTGACTCGAAAGAGCAATAACCTCAAAGAACTTTGAACTCATGTTGTGGTCATGGTAAGTCTGGTTTTACATGAATGTCATTTTCATCCAATAAGTCCACAAAATGACATCTACTATAAGTCAAAGACGCTCAAGCTTCAGACACACTAAGTCTTTACCGAGTCACGAACATCTTCAATTACAGGGCTGTGGAAGAACGTGTTCCATTCCCTATTTCCCCTTCGGTAACATGAGTCTGCGCTCCATAATAATTTAACTGCATCACCGACCTTCTACTGTTTGTCAATCAACAGGCTGATTTGAGAGTGTGGGTCTCCCTGACATGGCATGGTAAACCTCCTACACTCAGTGTGGTTTCAATCTCAGCATGTGGACCGAATCCAGGCTCCAGTAGCAACGCAGCTCTCTACGGATAGTCTCCTGTTTCCTGTTCATAGACCACAAAATGAGAGGGGAAGTACTTACTTGCATGCCAGACAGGCCCGGGTCTCCAGAATCTCCCTTTGGTCCCTGGCGACCCTGAAGGTGGTGGAGGAGGAGGAAAAGAAAGTTTTGCGAGAAGCTTTAATCTTTGTTTTATCCTTTTCAGTCTGTGATTGTGATTGACTTCACTGGTGGATTGGCAACAGAATTACACTTTCGTATCAGCACTAATAACGAGGGACAAAGTGTGTCATATACATTCAACTCCATCTACCATGAATTCTTAACTGTTTCTTGCGTGGCTGGACTTTTGTATTGTAGGGCAACTTACAGGCTCTCCGGGTAGAGACAGTCCGTTAGGGCCCTGTGGTCCCGGTGGTCCCATTGAGCCTGGGAGCCCTAAGTCTCCGCGTGGACCCACTGGACCCTACAGCATATACCCAGACAAAAAGCAAAGATGTTTTAAAGCCACCCTCTTACAAAAAGAAGCATGTCTAATCAGACTTTTTATTGCACACATATAGAAAATGCACATCAACAGTGGAAATGGGCCTTAAGGTACTTGACAAGTGGCCCCTTTGAATCAAATGGTTTGAAAATATACAGCCGATAACTAAATTCAGATGTGTGCAACTTGCGTTGTCTGATGGTGCAGGCTAACGTAAGGCTGTAGCAGAGCAGAAATTATGAAATACAATGGCAGTGAGTGGATTTAGCATTATTGATAATTGCTGAAGTAAATAAAGTTACAAATTCAAAGCCTGTAAAAAAAAAAAAAAAAAGATAACAATTTATCTCGTGCTTATCGTGGTGTAAGGCGTTACTCACAGGATTGCCGTGTTCTCCTCTATCACCTCGTGGTCCCTTAGAACCTGGGCTGCCCTGGAAAAACAAGGAGCCACAAGCACAGTGAGTGTAACAACAGGAGCAGATTCCAAAATCCCTAAAACCCCAAGCCCCACCGAATCCTCACAGGGGTTTAGTGAAGTTACCAAGCACATATATTCCAGACGTCTCCTCGAGACTTTTGCACTGTTGTTTTTCCAACAGGCATTTATCTTTTGACACTTTTGCCTCCTGAGCCCACACTTCAATGCATGCCACCGGTCTCATCCTCCTCTGCTCTTTCCAAAGGAAAACAAAATATCACGACTGATGCGAAGGACATCCTCGGTCTCACTATAGCAGGCAAATATCAAGTAGCTCATTATAGCTGTGCAGTCGATACTAGCAGAGAGACGTATGGCTTTATCATCATCATCATCATCACATCAAAACAGACAAAGGTAGAGGAGGTGAAGATAGAGGACAAGCAGGGATGACCGCGGGAGAGTCTTTACCGAAGGTCCAGGAGGCCCCTGAGGGCCAATGCTGTCCTGTGTGCATGTGCAAGAGTGGGGAAGGGATGGGCACTTGGCCTCATCTCTCTGAAAGGGAAGACACAAGATGAAGAGATCAGAACACATAAATGCACAAACACACTTCAGAGGAGTATTCTTATAGTCCAGTTTAAGAAGCAGAGGCCGTTTAGAAACCCAGCAAAGGTCACGATGGAACAGTGGCCCATGCAAAGTCAGTGTGGGACTTTGAGACCAGATGCTCACTGACCGCTGCAAACACTGACCACATTTTTGGAAATGAGTCTTTGACATAATGAGTTATATATGCAACACTGCAGTCATTGACATGATATATTAATATCTGATGCAAATTATAGATGAACTGCTCATAATGGGATAAATGCTGCATGCGTCCGGTATTTACCATACTGAATCAAAATAAATGTGATTTACTGTCTGCAGCACTTGTTTTCATGTAATTGGTAGATCATCCTGGTAACAGTCCGATTAGCTGCACAGGATACAAGGTTCTATTCAGTTCTACTGAAGCACTCTATTTTTAAACTGCAATCTAGTTATCAGCCTTGCATTTAGCCCAATGACTACAAACCAGCTTAGATAAACCTCGGAGAAGACTTGCATGCATACAGTATATACAGTAAACAGAATGGTTCATCTGCTATTGATTCTAAGAACAAACAAAGTTAACAATTCTCGGTCTTATTCTTTAAAATTGCAATTAGTCGTACATGTACATCAAAACCGAAATATCCCTCAAGTGCACCTATAGATGGCCTTTTAACTTGACTTTGTTGTTAAATGGTTCTAAAATGACACTTGTGCTTACTGTGGCGGGCAGGTCGCAGCATTTGTCTCGGCTGATCCAGCTCAAGCTGCAGACAATATCGAACATCTGGAGCTGGAACTACACAACAGAAGAAGAGGGGAAACGTCAAGGGGTGTTACAAATGGCTCCCATTCTTGATGGAAATGCATACTGTTGAAAGCAGGACAACTATGAGTCCGTCAGAGAAATAAAAAAGATGCAGGCTTCCATCCTTCCAGCAGTCACTGGGAGCAGTTCAAATTGAATTGTGCAACTATGCACAAGAGGATTTGGATATTCATCGGTTGGAAAGCTGTGAGATGCTCTTCCAAACGTGCTTTTCTAAGCCTTTGCGTTTTTTTCAAAAGTTTCTTTTTTCGCTTACCGTTGCAGACTGCCTCTTCCCGCCTCCAGACTTGGCCAACTTGCCAAGCACTTCATAGCCGTCCAGTGTGATGTTATTGGCCTCCTTGATGGGCTTCTCTGCCACCTCCTGGCAGTCCAAGTTGAGCTTGACTTTCTCTGCAGAGACGCTGATGTGGAGCTGTGGGGAGGGAGAGGACGAGGAGAGGGCAGAATTAACAAAACCTTATTGTCTTCTCAATACTTCATAGCTGCCAGCTTTGTTGCAACACAATTACTTGGCTGAGGGTACGAAGAACATTCAAGCTTTTGAAAAGCTGGGTTTGGCATTCATTTGTATTTGGAAAGGGCATCATTGCCATTTTAAAGAGAAGGGAAATTCTTTCAGAAAGTGAACAACTTCACTAAACCTTTTTAACCCATTATGAAGATGCTGATACTGTATTCCACATAATTGCCAGATTGAGTGAATTGTTTACTCTCGGCAGAACCACGTTAATGATAGATTCTGATATTACCCCAGTGTGGTTCCTGATTTGGCATGAGACTGCTGTTTGATGCCTCCACAGATGAATGGACCATAAAAAAGGAAATATACAACAGTTGGCTTTAAAGCTGCAGTCAGTGATTGTATAACAACACGGAATGACAAAGTGCCAGATTTTGAAGTTTCCTGTCCAGAGAACCCTGCTCCACATCTTGAAGCAATATCATATGCGGTGTGCCATCAGACGTCCTACACTTTCCATACTTTTTCCTCACTGTTGCAAATTTTCCCCTGCTCAACAGTCTGACAAGCTTTCTTTATGTCAGGAAAAGCAAGCTACTATTTCTTTCTACAAAACCATACCAACCACAGACTAGGCCATGGTTCCTGGCAACCAATCACAAGATGACAGTTGACTTCCTTGGCAGCAGAACACAGTATCTGGTGGACCACAAAGAGAGAGGGGTGTCGTTTATCCCAGGGTCCTGGCATGGATATATTACCATATACCACCATGCTCCTGAGGGCTAACCAAAACAGCTTTGGATGATAACATGGGATGGTAAATAATGAGCATGTGTATATTACCTCACTGACCAATAAGTAAACACAATGAAATCACGGTACTTACTGGAAAATAAGGCTTCTAGCTTGTTAGGGAGCATTGTTCCCTCAGTTGATAGTATTTGTTGCTAAGTAATCTGGTCCTACTGTGTTGACGGATGAGCAATTTTCATTCATCAATTGTTAACACAGAAGGTTTCACTGTGCTTTGCTGTGTCAACACTCAGTCAGAGTCCATATGGTAAGATTTTAGTACATTTGAAATATTTCCGTAATTACGATCAGATTAGATTTGACTGTTCTTGGCTCTGTCCTGACTGCTCCTTCATTTTCATAATCCTGAACCTTAATTTCCTGCATGCTATTAGTGCATGCATGAAATTAATTGGGTGCGAGTCCAAGCTTAAGTTAGCTTTCATTGAGAGTAAAGGGAAATAAATGATCACTATGAAATCTCCATTAGATTAGAGTTTCATGCGAGCAGTGCTGTTGCTGAACACGACATTCCCAGTTAGGTCGTTCAGTTCCATTGTATCATTCTCGATGTGAAGCTGTCATGTCTGATCTGGCACCTGCGATCAGACAAGTCACTGTGGATTTCTTTGGTAAGAAAAGTTAATTTCCTGTATTTCTAAAGTGGCTTTCAGGGTCAGGAAGTCTACTTGTCCAGCTCACAGAACGAAGATGTCTTCGCGTCCAAAAGAAAAGTCATCACAAATGAAGAGTACAATGACTGCAGTCAGTGGACAATTTGGCAAAAAAAACTCCCTCTCTGTCTTAATTAGTGTGTGCGTATATATTGGCACAACCTTCCCAACAAAGTTAGAAAAGTTCAAGACTTCTCAAAGAACAATAAGGTTTTGGTTGTTTTATTTTAGCACGGAGGCAAACTACGGTGCCCTGTTCAGTGACTACACACCAACATACACGATCAAACTTCTGGCACGTAACTCTGAATACACCACCGGTCACTACTGCTTATGGTAAATGTCCTTTTCACTTCGGTTAAGAGGAACGTTCCCTCTACGGGCTCCCACCCTTTGAGTGTGGGAGGGGATTCCCCAGTGGGCTAGTGAGTGGCTAGCATCTGCTATCGTCATCTCTGAGAGCTTTCCCACATGTTGTATCAGCGATAGACCCCGACCTCTCCAGCCTGGGTTACTTTTTATTAACTGGTCCGATGAGAAAAGCTAAATCTGTCAAGCACTCTTTTAGTACAAGAATAGTACAGTGATAGATTCAGCGATTGACAGGAAATTAATCTGCAAAAATTCTGCTAGCGGATTTATTTTTTAAGCAATAATGGCATTTATTCACTGGTTCTATCCTCTAAAATGTGAAAACAAGGTATTTGAAGATGTCACCTTGGGGGTTTTGGAACATTCGACATTTTACAGACTATTGAAAAAATCAATTAAAAGAGGGTAGAATCTCTAGATGAATCAATAATGAAAATAATCTTCGGTTGAAGCTCTACTTGATTAACCTGAAACTCAAAGGTCAACACGTGGGGTTTGTTCTGTTTATTGTCATACATGGACAATAAGTCCAGCTACCATTCATGACAACCCTCATCATTGGTCACTCTGGCCACACACACACTTTATTACAGAGGTCACTCTGTACTAGCCATGGATAAAAGTTGGGAAACCACTCACAACATGTACACACAAACCACCACAGCTGTCGGCAGCGGCACTTACTCAGCAGACCAGTAAATAAGCTACTAGGTAGACCGCTGCAGACTTGCCAGCTCATGGACCAACAACTACAGCACCGCAAACTAGTCACCCAGTGTACATACAGACTACAGTCTCCACCACGGCCACAGATTGAGAAAACACACACACACACACACACACACAGATCCGGCTGCTGTCCAACAAGACCAGCAGTGATGTCATTTACATCTAGTCCTGAGTCTGACCCAACATTTTCCAGGGTCCTAGTCATTCATGAAGTTACCCTACAATTAGATGTGGGATGCTAAATGGTCAAACTGAAAAGCCAGTTTCAGAACGCTCTGATCTGCGGGCCAATATATCGCTCACATCAGATCTTTAGTTCCAAGAGCTGTGCTTTGTAATATCAGGAAGCGGGCTACCTTTGATGTCAGATAAGACCATGGAACATTGAAAAGGGTCATTCGTTTTGATAACCCTAGAATTAGGAGCGGGGGGGGGGGCTATATACTGTAAGGGTCAGCGTGCCCTTTGAACAAAGTCAGTACATTGGAACCAGTTGTTTTTCCTCCAGTGATTTCCTCCAGTGATTTCCTACAGTGATAAATCTAGCATCTTAAGCCATCCTACGTTGGTATGACAATATACTGTCCCTCATTGTTCTCTCGACACCCTACTGTGGTGGAGCATAATAGAGGATGTTTTATATTCGCTCCTGCTTTGATTGGACTTAAAGGCATTTGATGTCTCATTTTACCTCTTGCTGTGGCCGCAAGATACTGCATACTACATTAAAATGTTGTTTATTGCAGTTGTAAGCTTGGCATGTGGGCGTAATGTGGTGGTTAAACCACTGAAAAGAAACAGAGAGTTTGCACAACAATAACACCATTGTGGATGATAATTTGAAGTTGGATGAGAGGTTTTGACAGATAGTTTGAAGAGTAGCTGATGTTAAAGAATAATGTAATTAATGCTTCCCAAAGGGATTTCAATCTTAATTTCTGTCATGAAAGGCAGGGATGGCACGGATTTCAGAGAAAGGGAAATGCTTCATTGGGACAGTCAGAAAACATCTGGATTCAACCTTTTAACCAATTTTAAACAATCCCTTCAGAACTTATTTTTGCTTCCAGAACTATTATTAAGTGTCCTTAAGTAACCCCTTTAGTCCTATACTCTCTATAAGCGCTCCAGCAAAGGTTTTAAAGGGGAACTCTACCCACCAATTTGACACATAAAGTTCAGTTCTTGTCATAGGTAATACTACTGAAAACACTTGTATAATGTGTTCTGTGGCTCTGTAGGAGTTTTGCCCAGTCTAAGAACATAACCCCGATGATGTAACGAGGGGTGTGTCAGACTGGACTTAAGACTTAAAAATGTATACAAGAACACGAAGTGTTAAAAACCGCGGCGTGGAGTTTGAAAGACGTGGGAGTTTACCAGACAAGGAAAATCTAACGAAAGATGCTATTGAGTTGCATTATGGGAAACCAGTTCTTTTGGAGATTGACCCATACAAGAGACTATCAGACTAACATTTTTGGAGAACTTCTTTAAAGAAATACCATAAAGTCTGCTGTATGCCATTTTTTAATCCAACTCAAGCGGAACCCAAGATTAAAATCAATCCAGTCCCATGACTGGTGCTTCGGTCTGGAACAGACCGGTTTGGAATTCACTAAACGACTACCAGGAGAGTCTCCATTCTTGCTGTGGTTTGCACATTGTGCTGGGTCACTGAGATATCACAATTTCCCTCCAACATCTTTAAAAAAATATATATTTACAGCCTCCACCACCCGTTAATCAAATGAACTGCTTTCAAAACTTTATTTGAAACCATAAAAAGGACCACGCTGACCGATACTCTAAGATGGATAGCTTTTTGTCAGCTCACACGATACACACGATTTGTCAGATCTTCACATTGAAAGGTAATCCAGTCCACTTAAATGAAGCATAAAGTCACAAATGACTTAAAACCAATATTTGTGAAAGGAAAAGAAAAGAACTCAACCAATATTCTGTATGTGAAAGGATCTGAAAAGGACAATCAGCCAACAGGTGACCGCAAAAGATTCCCAGTCTTTACTATTAAAGCCAAACTTTAATAATATCACTATGTTGTGAGCACAGTACTTCTCTCTGTAAGAATCACGCATTGTGTTTACCTTGTGGAAGCTCCCATGGAAAACCCGCTTCACTTGCTCCTCATTAAACGTGGCTCTCTGGATCTCTCCTCGGGTGTCCTTGTTGTAGAACGTGATTGTTTTGCTGGAAGCTGAAAAGAAAAGGGCCTTTGATGAATACCCTGACAGTGTGTTACGATGCGGTTGCACGCAAAGCACAGACAGGACTATAGAGAACACATGGTTGTAGAGAGCGGAGAGGGATAAAGAGAAAGCTAGGAGGGATTAGGCCCATGTTCGTAATTATTTGCATGCATTTACCACGTGTGTAAGCCTGCATTTGTAAAAGATACTTATTTAAAAATGAAGGCTTTCTATTAGAGAATAACTAAAGCAGAGCAAAATCCAAAAGCAGGATGTTCAGTAGCAGTCGTCAATATGCCTCAAATGTCTTATTTGCTGCTTATCCTATCTTGCAAAGATAACATAACTTCGGCTGCCTGTAAATAAGTTAAGAGAGAGCAAGAGTTGTTTGTAAAGATTGTACAGCTGTGTCTACTTTGGGTCAGGTACAGCAGCTTCCCCCTCTAGCTGGGGGCCACAACAGGATGGGAGGCTTACGGTTGACGGTGACCCCGACCTCGGGGTTGTTGTTTTTGTCTGAAATCTGCCAAATATCAAAAGGTTCAGAGGTTGTGTCGGGCAGCAGGCGGAAGAGCAGGACGATGGTGTAGGATGGGGGAAGACCCTCCGGATGGATTTCCCTATAAGTGTAAAAAACATACATTGTGATGAGTCCTGAGTCAGAGCTGTGCCCTCATCACACCAGCAGTCAGAATATTACGTTAGAAATGAATACCAAGACCATCCAGTCTCCCTGCAATGATACAGCATCCAGTCTGTCACGTCGGCTGCCGAACCTGTAAATGATTGCCAGTTTCCCCCCCCGGCCATGCAGAAATTGCCCACATGTTGAAAACATTTTATGTCCGCTCTCCTTTGCTGAAGTTCGAAGTGTTTCCATTTGTGCACATTATGGCAATGGCTGCCTCCAGGCACACACAGTACTCATCATTATGAACATATTAACAAAGTATGCTGAAGAGGTTTGGATACTTTGAGGCCCAATACAGACACCAAGCTCTTGACCCAGAGGTGATGTGTTTGCTCCTAGCAAGACATAGCTGGGAGGAGGGCTGGTCCAGGAACTTTTTTTAATTCTACAACCACATTTTTGTGTTCCTGCTAGCACCACATATTCCACAAGCCGCAACAACAAATAGGGCTGTGGGCTCATGGCACCGGGGAAACCCTTCTGACTACATAGGCATCATTATGAATAATGACTGTGGGCTGGGCCGAATTAAAGTGGAGATAAGGCCAATAGGCTGGGAATATGGACATAGTTTGACTTATACTCCCTCTGTTTTACACACCCACACACAAACACTATTTAGTTTCAGCTCTTACTTTGTGGGCTGGTTCAGGAAGGAATCCTTGTGCAGCCTGTAGGCAATGTAGCTGTTGAAGGAGCCAGACTCCATGGACACACCGTTCATGTCAGCGAATGTCCGGTCTGTGATGTTGAAAGCCTCCAGCATCCTGAAACCTGGAAGGGGTAAGAACAGGAGACATGTCGAGAGGATGGAAACAGAAATAGCGAAACCTCCTTGTAGCGTAGCATAATAGCATTCTACTAATGCCAACAAGCTCCGGAGGGATTAGTGAATGTGGAAGGTGTGTGGTAATGCTCTATGCTTACCAGGTGTTGTGAACCCATTGATATAGATCAGAGGGCAAGCTGAAACAGGACAAAAAGTCGTAGAAGGTTATAAAAACAGATTACGGCTTGAAGAAAGTGATTCATGTCTGTTTGTACATTTCCTGGCAGTAGAAATGTGGGGCAATGGGTGAGCTTCCTGTTACCTTTGCAGGTGCATGAATCAACCACAATAGAAGTTACAGAAAGTTATCAAAGTCAAAGGAAATATTTTCCTCTTTGAATGCAGAAATACTTAGCTACAACAGTGTTTTGTGATATATTAATGTCCGCCTTACTGGAAGTGGCTGTTTCACAGATGAAGGTGATCAGGTTGTCCTGGATCTTGGCAAAAGCGTCATAGTCGTCCACCACAAACACGTGTCTCTCACTGGGCTTGCTGCCGATAGCTCTCAACTCCGACATGTCCACATCGGCGACTCCAACCACGAACACACTGTAGCCTGTGGGTGTAAAACACACACACACACACACACACACACACACACACACAGAAAACAAAGAACACTGTCAAACTTCCAATAAGCACAGGCAGTTTTATCACTGCAGGGATTTTCTTGGGAGTTTATTGAATCAGCCACAAATCTGTGGCTCTGGTGAAGGAAAACAAAGTTTGGGAGAAAACAGGAATATAGATAAAAATCTCTACTACATACAGTACGGACTATACATACAACACAGACCAAAACACGCATGGCAATGATTAATAACTCTACACATACCAGAATGCTGCAGTTTCTCTGCACTTTTCTTGACGTCATCCTGGGAACGTCCATCTGTGACCACCACCAGCACCTTCGGGACGTTCCTCCTCATGCCGCTGTCTGAGGTGAACACCTTCTCATAGACGTGCTTCAGAGCCACGCCTGGACGGAAGGAGGAGGATCACAATGAAGGAGAGGGTTCAGAGAGCATCAAGCAGGGTTCTCCAAGTTAAATCTAAGACTTTTCGATACTGACAAAGATATGCAGGATATAATGTAAAATCACTTATTACACAAATTTTTAGCCTTGGAAAATAATTATTTACCAAGTACTCACATTCAGGTTTAATACACAATCGCTCTGTGAGGTGTGTGTGTGTATGTGTACTATAATAAAATAAAATGAATGCATATTGATGCATATTCATCATCGCATTTAGATAACTTTGTTATTAGATGTTACTTATTGCAGCTGGTGAATGTGGAGCTAATTTTTGCCGTAAAAGGTGTTGTTTTGAATATCCCCCTACCCAGACCTGAACCAATCCTTAACCCTAACCACTTTCGTATATATGCTACGAAAATAAAAACTTAAGGTTATGTCCTTTTTTCTCTCATCACTCACTCAATCATTCTTTACAACAATTTGTTTACTAAGACGCCTCTGTGTTCTTTTCAGTGGTCTACCTGTCTTGGTGTTGCCTCCTCTGTAGCGCACAGTCTGTAAAGCCGATATCACTATGCCCTTGTCCTGGTAAGTGTTCAGCTTGAACTCAGTCTTGGCGTCATCACTGAACTGCACAAATGAAACCTGTTCAAAGAGAACAAAAAAATTAAGAGAGTGACAATGAATGATGCACACATAGACACATACATAGCAAACATATCTTTCAAAACATTACATGCGGTCAGTTTATCTTACAAAAATGTGCAGAGAAATAATCAATACAGACACCGTCAAGGTTTATGCTGACCTGCATGCCGCGAGGGCTGATGACATCAAAGGCTCCAGTCATGCTCGTGACAAACTGGATGACCTTGCTGAAGCTCTCGTCTCCAATGCTCCAGGAACCATCGATGAGGAAGACCAGATCTGCCTTGGCACCTTTGCACACTGTGACGCACGTACAATGATGTTAATGTTACACCTGATCTCAGCTGAGCCGTAACAATTATCATCGCAGCACACAGATGCAAATGTTCAGAGCTCTCCTCACCATCTAGCGCAGGGGGCACTGTTCCTGGAGCAGGGGGGGCGGGAGGCTCTGTTGGCACCTCTGTGGGTTTGACCACTGCGAAACAAATACAGAAACACGTGCACAACATTTAAGGTGACACAGTATACTGTGGCTGGTGAGGGTATATATATATATATATATGTGTAACACAAAATGAATTGGACTTCCCAGTTGCTTTTACTGATCAAGCATTAAAACTAGCATAGAGGATGTTATCTTACATGTCCTCTCCTTTACTTTAACTCCAGGTCCCTCCAGGTTGGGGGTTTGGGTGGACACTGTGGCGTCGTAGAGCGCGTCAGGGGTCAAGCCATCAAAGCAGTAATTACTCTCCGAGCCTCTGACAGTGATCTCCTGAGCTCCTTTCTTGGAGGCTAGAGGAGAGGAAAGAAAGAAGAGAATCCAGATTAGACAGATTCAGGTTGCGGTCATCAAACAAATTCAAAGTTTACATGATCAAGGCCTTTGTAGAGCGTCATTCAGTACAGCACTTACGATCAATGGGGTTGACTTTGAGTCTGTAGGAGGTGGCTGCTCTGTGAGCGGTCCATCGGATGCAGAAGGACTCATAGCCAACGTTGTAGGTGGTCAGGTCGGTCACATTCAGGTACACTAAAGGGAAGCATTCATTCTTCTCAGTACATAATCTTTCACAACAACACCTATTTGCAGGACGATGGATTGGCAGTCAAAACTAGAATCATCGATATTATTTTCTGCAGATAAACCTGTGTTTGTGTGTTTTTGTTTTTGCATTATTAACTTACATGTGGTGCCTTGTCCAATGAGAGGCCCACTGAGGCCTGTTTCGTACTGTGCCAGCACCTTCAGGTCATAGGTGGTTCCAGGTTTCAGATTATGCAGTTGGTGGGAGGTCACATCTCCAGTAGACACCTCTAAGGACTCATCAGAGCCTGAAAGTAGACATAAAAAAGTCCCCATATTTGTTTGTATTAAAAAGAAAGTCCCTCTGATTTTACAAATGCTACTTTGAGGTATACCATCAAAACACATATTTTCTCGTTAACTAACACCGTTTTATGCCCAGAACAACATGTCCATACCCTCAGCTTGGTAGATGAGCTTGTATCCGGTAACCTTGGAGGGGGCAGGGTCCCAGGACACCCTGAAGCGGGTGTACCACTCATCAGAAACAAGAAGGTTCCTGGGGCCGAGCATACCCACTGCGGGAAACAAGACAGGGCAACACAGTCAACGCAGGTTTCTTTTCATTACAGTGGAATGGAATTTGACTTCAGTGATGTCAGCAGGGTAATTACTGCATTACAGCTTATTATTGCTCATTATGACTTTTGAATTATGGGTGAGATATCTCAACGTGCGATCAAGGGGATGATAAATTGAACCACATCAGAGAAATATTAAGAAACAATATATTAAGCCGCCTCAAGGAGTGGAGTGGTATTACGACATGTAATAGAGCTTCTTTTGTTTGAGAAGCAAAACAAGGATAAACACTAGCCAGCACTGGAAGCCTAAGGTCTCCCTCATTGGGGCACAGCCAGATCATAATTGTCTGGCAAAGGCTCTCGACACGTTTGGCCCTCACGAAAAGTCAAGAATTTCACTTATTCCACTATTGCTACACTGATGCAGGATCCTAATCAATGGATCAATCGAATCAGATTTTCCGCTGTCTGTGTTCAGTCCTGCATGATATAAGTGTCTGTCAAGATGCCCAGTTTCATGTCCTTAAATGATCTCTGCATCAGTCGAAACACACAGACTGAAGTGTTCATACCTGTGTGACCGTCTCCTTCCAGCTGTCCTCCTGCTCCATCAGCATACACGGCAGTCACTTTGATATTATAAGGAGTGTCTGGATCCAGGTTCTTCAGGATCACACTGTTACTGTTTCCCGGTACTACAGTCTGTAAGACATTAGCCGTATCGCATAAAGAAAAGGATTGATACAAGAACACATGAAGAGCATGTGATGGATACATTTGCATTAATATCTCAGATCAATGAGAGTTGGTTTATCACTTAGGGCTGCGGGCAAAAACTGGATAATTGCCACTCTAAAAAGGGAATTTATTAAACTTTAAGCAACAGTAGAATTATATGGAATTATAAACATCCTTACAAATTCCTCGATGGGGTCTCCTGTGGTCTGGGCATATGTGATGCGGTATTGCGTGACAGGACCTTTGGCATGTTCCCAGCTCACAGAGAGAGTACTGGTGGTGGGGTCATATACACGCATGTTCCTTGGACCACTGCGGGGCACTGAGCGAGGAAACATGAAAAAAAGCGTTGGTTTGTGTGTACATTCCAAACATTTCTATATCTCCAGTCTTTTTGTGAACTTCTATGTGAGGCTAATTGTTGAAATACCTATACTAGATCTACACTTGCATGACACAAAGGGTCCTTAGATTGTTTTTCCTACTTTAGGATGGTCTTTTAACACACTGGCAAAGGTTCTTACATGTCTTTCCGGCATCACTGATAGCGGGTCCTTCGCCGTCGCTATACAGTGCAACCACTCCAACATTGTAATCAGTTTCTGGGAGCAGTTGCAGTAGCAGGGCCTCAGTGGTGGTCCCTGGTACCAAAATCTGCAAAGAGACATCAAGCATGTAACGAACAGACACTACCGAAGAGTTTCAATGCAGCATGTGTTCACTTAAGTCCTTAACTGATCAGTAAAATCAGATAAAGATGACAGCAAATCTGTTTATTTTCCAAAATAAACTTGAACAATTGTGTCAGTGTGCACAGACATGATGCCTGACTCCTTTCACCTTCTCCCAACAGCTGCTTGTGTTGTGTACTCCTTCTGAAACCTTCCTTTTACTAAACAGTCCCTTGCTGTCAGCACTAAGTGAAAGAAGAGCCAAATAATCCTTTTTGACAACTGGCACCGCCCAGTTTGACAATAACGACAGCTGATTACATAGCCTGCTGTTAGTTAGCTGGACAGATTAAGCTCCTCGAAGGCTTGTGTTAACCTTTGTGAGTGAGTGAGTGAGTGAGTGAGTGAAGGAAGGGGAGGGATGGACGCTTGTTTATGTGCTTACAATGGAAATGGGGATAAGTGTGTGGTGCAGGGTGTGACCAGGAAATGGGTTGGTGAATTTGCTCACAATCGTTTCATGGCGCATGCAGAGAGCTCCCATCTGTCCTGGTCAACAATTTACTGTGCTTGAGATTCTCAGTGCAAAAACATCACCGGCGACATCAGTGATGCTAGTAATAAATCGTCTAAAATCTCCAGCTGGTGTTAAATTTGACGATGCCGGCCGAAAAAGGCCACATTGCACATCATTGGCTCCAGCTGCGAAAAAGGCCTGAGCTTGCCATAAATGTGTACCTCTCCATCAATAAACTGGAATGTGCCTGACTCTTCAAATACCATGTTATTAAAGTCCCAGTGAAGAAACCGTTCTTAATGGTGCAATAATACTGGCAGATGCTGGAGAGGGCTAATGAGACCATGTCAAAGTAACACTTGTGGATTCTTTAAGCAACCCAGAAATCCGAAAGATGTGGTCACACTGGTGCCAGATGACACATATTGTGTCAAGAATGGGAATTGCATTTTATCTGAAGCGGTGCGTGAAAAAAGAAGAATTCAGCTGGCAGTAACGGCACACATGCATGCACACAAACACACTAACATGGACCATTTGGTGAACAGACTAATGGATGAGGCTGTTTCATTCCTGATCACATATGGTAAACTGTAAATGCTGGTCAAATATTTTAATTGGTTGCTGCTTGGGCGAAATGCAGCCACATCACCACCCGGGTATGTTCTAATTCTCCTCTTTCTTAATAAAGCCTCAGTTTGTGTGCAATACCGATAAGCTGTGATAAGACAATAAAAAAGAAGTTGGAGTTATGGGTGCCATTGGGCACCATTGTAAATTAACTTTATTTATATGCATATGTGCTGTATTACACTTCTTCCCACACAGTGGATGGAAACTCACCGACTCAGAGGGCCCGGCGCCATTCAGCGGAGCATAGACCACCCGGTACTCCTGGACTGGGCCCGTGGCAGCCTCCCAGCGAACGTTCAGAGTGTTGGCGGTAGGGTTGAAAACCTGGATGTTCTTGACGGGGCTACGCACCACTGCCGAGCCAGGAATGTTGGGTGGTAAGACAGTGGTTAGAGGTGGAGACAGAGATACAAAAGTGAAAGGTTAGGGTGAGGATCAGGGTAAGGTTAAGCCAAAACAGGGTACAAAGTGTCAAGAAGATTGAAGAGAGGAATGTTAGACAGAAGATTGGGAAGATAGATTGAGAGAGAGGATGAGACAAGGCAGAGGAGAGAAAAACAGAGATTGTTTAGGTCAGGTATTCATAAATACTGCTGCACAAATGCTTGTAGCATGTTCCTTTTTGTATCTGTGTTTTAGCATTGTGAAGTTTGACCTTATGTAGTTTCATGAGGGTTATTTAAGTGTTAAATGATACCTTTGTGAGTCTCCTAAACAGTGGTACTGCCATTCAGTCTCATTTAACACAACATGGTCTAGACTAGTTTTGTGGACATCCAGAACCGTCCAACGACTACATGAGAACATGTCAATGAAATGGGAACAATACCGGCCAGCAACCAACAGAGCCAAGTTTAAGACATTATTTAACAATACTGCTACCAACAGGACGCTTCCTGTCAGTGCCCTTAATGAATCGGATATAAAAGGCGTTTGTGCAGCACTGTGTGAAGCTTGCCTCTAAAAAACCAAAGCAGATGTTTAGAAGCTTTGTGCCGCTCCCCCTTATAACCCCAAAAATGCATGGGAAAAACACAGTGGGCAAACCACAGCGAGGGAGCTTCCGTACGTTAAAGTTACACAAACCAAAACCTGATACCTATAAAGCTGATTTGAATTTTAAGACACCATTAACAGTTGCTTGTAAAGTTAGCTCAAATAGTGAGAGCTGATCCATCCTTAAATTGTAAAATAAATAGAGGCACTGCAGTTTGAATGGAGATGACGAAATTGTTCCACAGATGCGACAAAGTTACAAGGTGAGCGGTAGCAGCATGATCTGACATACTGTACATGCTGTATAACAGTTTGGTTAACATTTCTAGGAAAAAGCCACAGAACATGAAGGACCATTGCTCCAGAAGGGAAAATGGGGGTAACAGTATCAGACATGAAGCATGAACTTAGCCAAGTAAGTTGAGAGCCATAAAACATATAATGCTCTCCATTCAGTTCTAACCCTCCCCTTCTGTTTCCTTTTCCCAAATGAGAGCCAATTACTCAATACACCCCCTCCCCCACTCCCTATCCCCACCATTATCCTGACCACCACCCTTGCCTCCAACCTATAAATGGACAATATTACGGTAAAGAGAGAGGAGACATCATTATGATGCTGCCAACCCGGAGGAATTCCTTCCTACGCAATCACCCCGCAAAATGCTGACTCACTCCCAGCAGAGATTGGTGGTTTGAAATTGTGGCAGAAACAGGAAAAAAATGTGCTCTTCAATGAAGTTCAAACTAAGCTGACTGAGCTTAATACTGTCATTTTGTGTTATGTTACATTTGACATGTTAGGTGTGAATTAAGTTAGCATTAATTCACCTCTGGCATTTGGTCAGTTTGGTTAGGTTTACAACTTTAGAAAGGATTTGGATGATATGAAGCAAATAAGTTATAAATGGCTGCCTCATTAAAGGTGTATGACATAGAGTGACAACAAGCCAACAACTGAGGCCAGTAGGTTCATTCTGGATGGACATGAATGGATTCCTAAAATCCCACTGCCGTCGTGCAGTATGTCATTAAGGGCTTTTCACTTAGCCTGGGCTATTCTAAACCCTGAAAGCTGTCTTCCAAGGAGGTCGCTACTGCTTCTAAACATCCCTACATGGATCCCCATCGTAACTTGTGATCTACACCAACAATTGTCTGCATGCAGTGCTTACAGGTTTTGCCATTCTCAGATATGCGTTGTCCCTCTCCAGCGGAGTAGACCGGAACCACAGTTGCTGTGTAGACAGTGTCAGACTGCAGGTTCTTCAGCACGGTGTTGAAGGTGCTGCCTGATACCTGGACCTGGACAGAAGTAAAACAAGACATACATCAGGATGTACTCTCGCCACTAGAGAAGCCCATTCACTCGACGTGGTCCAATGCTCTAGAACTTTTTTCCAACTTACCATCTCTGCCTCTCCTCCAGCTGCAGGGACATAGAAGATCCTATACTGACGCACGTTGCCTTCAGCAGCCTCCCACAGGACATTCAGGGTGCTGGTAGTAGGGTCAGTGACCCGCAGATTCCTAACACCGCCCAAAGGCTCTGGGTGAGATAAAGGTATGATACAGTTGAACTAGCACACCCAAACAGTGCCTGTAAGCTCTAACGCTCGAAGAGAATGTCCATGAGGGCACTTTTACAACTGTATATATTTATCATGAGTTGTCACTGTTATTACTTCTATCATTTGGGAGCACCCAAAGAGGAGCACAACTCACTGGTCTTTCCAGGGCCGTTCAGCTCCTTGCTGATTCCTTTGGCATAGACCGCCACCACGGTGATGGAGTATTCAGTGTCAGGGGTCAGCTTGGGAAGCAGGAGAGTAGTTTTCTTCCCTCCAACCTGGGTCTAGTTGGGAAATAATACATTTCAACTAATCTTGGCTTAAATCTTTTAAATATATATAGTAAATATATTCTTATCACTGATGGTGTCAATGTTTGTGAACCCGAGGTGTTCATACTGCATGCAGTTGTGATGAATTTAACTACTCAAACAACAGTTTACTAGCTACGTTGTTTACAGTAAAGGCCAAAAAGGCTATTCATTGTCTTCAAAAGCATTTTCTACAATATGCATCGGTCTTGCTATAGCTTTCAACAACTTTTAGCAATTCCAGTATCCACTGAGGGAAAATATATTTGATCTGTTCATCAGATGGGATCAAGAGTTTAACAGCTCTCCATGGGTCTCTCAAAGGGATGTCAATAACCTGATGGAAAGAATTTGATTTGAAAACTAAAAGACTGTCAACATTTCAAAAGAGGGATGTTTTGAGTTTGTCCATGATTAATACAAAGCACACTGGCCAAGGTAAATCTGTACGCTGATGGCTGAAACAGTCGGATGTCTTGTCATAACAGTCATGACTGGTGATGAATTTACGACAATCCTTCTGGCTGTGTGTTTGCATGTGGATTTGAGTATGATAGTGTAACCGCCTGTGCTTTTAAGTCTGCTTTAATCGTCTGTGGGTTTCTGTAATCATTGTGCAGCTCTGTCTTTTAACCGAACTTTCTATCAGCGAATGAAAAAGAAAACAAACCGAGGAAGTTCTTGTACACAAGTACAAAATGTGTGTCAGACATTTTGGAAAACAGACTTGTTGTCCCAGACGAAACAATGCAAAACTCTGGGTTTCTTGGCTTCTTGGCTGATGCTCGCTTTTTAGCTTCCAGTTTTCCATCAACCTGTCAGTGTGATATCACCCAAGCAATCAGCACAACTTCATTTCATCAAGCACTAAAGAGGAAAACATTCCACCTTGTGTTAAAAGGGAAAGTTTTGGTCAGCTGCAACACCAGCTGAGCTGAAGCTGAATTTTGCAAAAGCTTCTGACTTCTGAAAATATGCGTAAACCTTTAGTTGCCCTCTCCAGTATGACAAATGCTGGCTGTCATCTGGACCTTATTAAAAGAGAGGAAATTGCAGTGGACCAATTGCAAGATTTGTGAGCGAAGCAACTTTGTGCAGCACTTAAAACACAGTGTACTCTAAAATATTTGACACAGTACTCTCTCATTACACAAACATACACTGACCTGACGAGACAAGAACATTCCATTTTCCAAGTACACACACACACACACACACGTACACATTTGCAGATAGCCAAATAGCACACACTGCATGTGAACCATCAAAGTTTGATATCGAAAATATTTTCTCATTGTCTCCCCATAGAGCTATAAAATGATCAGCCCTCAAAATGCGACATGAGAACTTTCAATGACTTCAAAATTTGTTTCTCTCTTAAGTAACTTCTCACAACCCATAAATGCTAAATAGTGAGGATGAAATGTTTTCAACAAAGTTGTTTGGACAATCTAGCGTTGATTTAAGGGGTTGTCTCGCAGCTTATCAGTTGTGCCTATCAGTCTGTAGTCTTGTTTAAGGGTGTGTGCATAAGCACCGTTTAGCATGCTTGTGGAAACGATGAGAAATGTCTGACAGCAAATTAAAACCAAATATTCAACCGTCATCCAAAAATGCTTTTGCACATTCAGCAAAGTAGCCAAAAAATGCAGGACCAGTGGGAGACAGTCTGTGGTGTCCGAAAATATTGAGGAACAACTAGGAAGGGTTTCGTCCACATTAATGCCGTCATATCCAAACAACCGATTAAGAGATTTGACTTAAGATAAACTGAAATAATGTAATACCAGTGGCAGCACCTATATTTCCTGGAGGCAAATGAGCCCTGGAAGAAGAAACAGATCCAGGGATTGAGTTAAAGCTCAAGGGGCCATGAACGGCAGTTTGCCTGGCTAAGTAACGCTCGACTGAAATCCAGTGAAGAGGGCAAGAAGATTAAGGAGTAAGTATAATATTTTAATGACCAGTACTGCTGCTACTGCTGTTTTTCCTTTCAGACTATTCAGATGAAATTATAACTTGTGTTTTTTCTTTGCCATTAAACTACCAGAGAATCTCTCTTGTTTGAGAAACTGCAATAAAAGCACCTTGCAAATGAATACTATATGTCTTGTGTACATTTTTGAAAACACGATAGCGACACAAAGCAGTGAGTTGTTCTGTTGGGTGACTTACAGTCTGGCTCTTGCCTCCAGCTGTGGGGACGTAAGTGATCCTGTAGTTCTGGACTCGGCCTGGAGCCGGATTCCACCTGGCGTTCAAAGTGGTGGTGGTTTCGTTGAACACAACCAAGTTGGTGGGAGGTCCATTAGGTACTGGAAAACGCGCACACATTTCACAATTACAACCATGACAATATGTTTATCCGTCATGTGGTACGAGCATTTTTTTCCATGGGATACCTTAAATATATCTTTAAAGACACAGTCCTTGATATTTTGGTCAGCTCATGTTAAAATGTCAACTTTGTCTCGAATGTCTTCAAAAACAAATGAATTTACTTCACTTTCTTTAGTTCATGGTAAAACAAAGCAGGTTTACCACTGTTTTGTATCAAGGATTGCAGCTTTAAAGAAGAAAAGACAATCCTCCTCTGGGATGTTGTCTTTTCTGAGGCAGGGATGGGTTCTTCAATGGATTGATGGAAAGATGATAATGGATGGACTGATAAATGCATGGATGAATGCGATGGATAGATGGATGGATGAACAGATGATGGATGATGGAATGCGCTTCAAAAACAAGGATTCAAATCCCTGTTTTGCAGGGCATGCATATTTGAAATCCCTCTACAGCCATTTCATTTGTCATTTGACTGAGTAAGAACAGATTCAGGAACAGCCATGGGATGAATGGTATGGGCAATGAGACAAACACAGACAAGGACAGACAAACGTAATAAAATCGGCCGTGGTAGGTGCATCACAGCACCACTGGAGCGATGGATGGGTTAAGGGCCTTGATGATGATGATGTAATGATGGTTGTTCAATGAACAATAATGCTGATGACTGGTTCAAATAATAAAACATGCTTTCACAACTTGAAAGAAAAAACATCCTCTTGCTTTACCACAAATATACTTACGTCTTTTACCATCACTTGTGGACCCTAGACGCACTAGAGGCAGAAATAGAAAGGTATAATGGGCATACCCTTCGCTCAACATTTCACTCAGCATATTTCCAATGGGTACAAATTTGAAAGTTTAATAATTGGTCTAGCCTTAAATCAAAGATCTGACAGAGATTCTGTCAAGCAACTGAAGCAAAACAGTGTTATCTTAGGTGATTGTTCAGTCGTCATCGCAGAGCTGCAGGAGTGTGAGTCTTACATGTCCTCTCAGTGCCCAGCAGATCCTCGCTCTCTGATTCATCCGGATAGATTGCGGTGACAGACACATCATAGGGCGTGTCTGGCTCCAAGTTCTCCAGAACGTGGGTGAGCTGATTGCTGTTCAGAATGTCCTGAGGAGCAAAACACAATCACAGGGTGAAGGAAGGCGCTTGCCTGAAATTTTAGCCAAAACAAACCACAGATGAGCAACACAAGATCCATGCTGGAGTGCTTATAATTGGATTGGTGCAAAAGTCTGTTTTCAAGATGTTCCACATGCCTCCATTGGAGTCATTTTTCAAAATATCGCCAATGCACCTTCTCTGAGCCTCCTCAAGAAATACCTGCATGAATTATTAGATCAGAAATGTGAACATCATTGACAACTTTTTTTCTCTTACATATTGGAAGTTGGATTCTCCCGTCTTTGTCCAGCCAATGCGGTAGAGGGCCACGTCAGGGGCTCCGTGCTCCCAGGTGGCTCTGAAGCTGGTCTGTGTAACTTCTGAGAGTTGCAGGTTCTTTGGTGCAGGAACCACATCTGCAGAATAGAGGGAGAGGTGTTAAGTGTGATCTCTACATCAATGAAAGGCAGGCAAACGGGACAGTGCCATTATCCACAATGTCATAATAATGATGATTTAATTCTTACCAGTGATTGCATCTCCCAACATTGGCTGACCAGGTCCCTCATCATAGATCGGAGTGACAGCCAGGCCATACTCAGTCTGTGAGATCAGGTTGTCCAATTGTACGGTGGTCAAACTTCCATCCACTTCCAGCTGTAGAACAATCAAACACGCTTGTTAAATATTGCTACACAAACTCAACAAGGCTAATACATGTATGTCGATGTTTGAAAGCTCATAGCACTTCAGATGTTTTTCTCTTCAGCCACATTTTGCCAAGTCTTGCGAAATCTTAATTCCGTTCACAGCATGAGTGTCCAGGAACACTGGCGACAGCTGGAATGCACTCCTTATAAGTAATAATAGACTAGTAGGAAATTTGAAGGTATAAAACTTTGCTTGTTTACGGAGAAAAAAACAGGAACAAACAAAAGACACAAAGCAAACAAACATCACAAAATAACTGCAAATAAAACCACCTGGAATATTTATAGGAAACACCACGCTGATTTCACTGCTCTTGATCCCATTAAGTTTTATTTGCTGGAATTGTACTTAATATATTCACTCTGAACACCCATTAACTTGAACAGTTGCTGTTCTTTTGCTGAGTTTAAAGTCCAAACAGACACAGTATTTGCCTCTGTGAACCATTAAACCATTGCAAAATGATTCACCTGGAGGGAATATGTCCTGCGGTCTGTGTTGTGAGTAGCATTCATTTGTTGGGCTCTATCACATAATCCATCAGGACAAACATGACATTGTGCTACTTTCTGGGAAGTAGGCTCTTCCTCCCCACGCACTGCATCGCACCTTCCTCCCATGAGTCACTTTCACATGTGTGTTTTCATCAGAAGAGGTTTGAGGATCACCTCCATCTGATTTATGGCTAAGGAAGTAGCAAAAATGCCGACCACAGTTTTCTGCTGCAGCCCAAGAACTCCTAAAAGGGGATATGCAACCATAAAGTAGCTGTCCAATCCACCCTTTATCCCCCACAAAACAATTTTCTGATAGTTTCATAATGTTTTCATTGGACTCAAAAACATTCCCTCAGGTCCATCCAACCAGCTGCAGTCTGCATTATGTGGTCTCAGCCAATATATGAAGGATTCATAAATAAATAAATATCAATAAACAGACCTAATGGCTCAAACAGACAACAGGCAGCAGAAGTCCTTTTGTGGAAAACAGGGTTTCAGTGGGAAAAGAGGAGCTAAAAAGGATTGGAACCAAACTCACTTCTTTTGCATCTCCATCTTCAGGCTTGTAGGTGATGAGGTACTTGCGAACAAGACCAGGAGCAGCATCCCAAATCAGCCACATGGTACTGTGGGTGACGTCGCGAACGATCAGTTTGCCCGCAGGTGGCAGGGGCACTGAGCAGGGGGCAGAAGGTCAGTGTTAGTTTTAGGATTATAGTTAACCATTCATAAAGACAAGGCTGAGGGGCTCTGCTTCATGAAATACTGTAATGGTCTACATTAATGATGTCAAGTCGTGGTTAAGTGACAACATACGTGTGACTCCCTGCTTGGTCAGTGGTTCACTAGCTGACTCTCCATGCAGGGCGAATAGGGAGAGGGAGTAGGCTGTGTTGGGGAGTAACTCCACCAGCTGGACTTCAGTTGTATCCCCTCCCACTCTGATCTGCAACGTGACATAGATTGAGACATTTGGATGAGAACAGTGGGAGAATTTCATCTGCCGATTCCGGGTTTTGGCCCACCGAGGTTCGACACCTCATGAGCAAATGATGATGTTCCCTTTGGCAGAGCTCATGGTTCACCCACCCCTTTGAGACTAACAATGTTGGAGGTGGTGGAGCGGTCACTGGTGGCTTTGTAAAGTGCTATTTCAGTGTGTGACATCTGGATTTTGTCAAGAACTGCTTACAGTGTTTGGTCACCCCTCGTGTTTAGCAATGCATGTTATTGTGTGTTTTCTTGCATATGAATGCACGTGCGATTGTGTCCACCCATGAACATTTTTTCCATGTCGTAATCTGTCATATCCCCAGCTGATTGGCCGTATGCCCTTTCGTTCAGTCACACTGTGTTCTCAAGTGTTCTCTTACCTCCTGCTCCAGGGTGGGCTGCGTGGCATTGATGGCGCTGTAGAGCAGCATGTAGCCAGTGGCACTGACTGCCTGCTCCCATCTCACCCGCATGGTGGTAGTATGCTCCTCATAAATGTCCATGCTTCTCACAGCACCCAGGGGCACTAGATAACCAGGCAATGACGTTAAAGGCAACACTTATTGGCACAGTGAAACTGAGGTTATAACAATTGCGTCTGCCATCAGTAAAACAGAAATTAACAACATCTTAAAAGACCCAACGAAATAAGTCAAAATTTAACTTGAACCCTGTGCCATCACAGAAATTGGTTTTTAATTTGCATCTAATTAAGAGTTACAATTGCTATCTTTTAGCAGCCATGTATGGTTTAATAAACAAAAACAACAACAAGAACAACAAAAAATATATATACTATCTTTGAACGTTTATTAATGGGGACCACACAGGAATTAGTCTCTGAGAGCGTGCAATTGCTGTTATGCAACTGAGCCAGAGAGATTCACGGATGGAGACTGACTCAAAGGGAAACTTCTGTTCGTAGGAGTAAAGGCTGGAGGTTCATGAGTGCTCAAGAGCCTGCTGGAATTTTAACAGTTGTTCTTTGACAACCCCACTTACTGGGTTTCCTTAAGTGGGAGATAGTCACATCTACGACTAATGATCAAAGACCAGTCAGACAATTATTGTAAGTTTAGGTCAAGTAGTTTACATTCCCACGGACAGCTTTCACCATATAAGGATTTTTACAAGTGGTTCTCTTTAAATCAATTGATGCAGGCCTTGTTGTAAACCAAAAAGCCAGAAAGAGAAGACATACGTGTGGTCTCAGTTCCTTTGAGAGGCTCGCTGCTGTCCTCTCCCGCCACCGAGTAGACGTTGATCATGTACTGTGTCAGAGGGTTGAGGCTCTGAAGAACCACCGTGGTCTCAGTGCCATCCACAAACACCTAATACAGATGGAATAGTTAGAAGATAGCAGCTAAAGGAGTAGAGATCTGCTTTTTTACTGCATTGACTTGCAAGTATTTCATAAAGCTATGCAATAAAAAACAGAAATCCATCTGACAAGTTATTACTGCACTTAAACTCAGCATGGGCTTCAATTTCAGATCCCTAAACAACAATGAAACCTCATCACTATGTTCACTTTTTAGCATAACCATGGGAGCTGGACAAAAATCTCCTACATATAATTAGATTCAGACACCCAAAAGTGCATCTTTGTGGAACCAAGACCCTGCTGGCCAATAGAGCTATCACTCATGAAATCATTATTTGCTTTCTAATCCTCTAAACTGCGAGCTGTGTGTTTTGTTTCCTCGCCCTGTGTGGTGATGTAATTAGACACCTAAACAGTGAGAGGCCAACACAAACAGGAGGCTGGAAATAGAAGTTTGAGTGGAGTTTCCCATTAGTCTAAAAAAAACAGTGGGTCAGGACACATTAAAGTCCACATCCCCAGAAAACACCCACACAGGGAGATGTACTACACATTTTTTGTTAGAATTAGTCAAAGCTGAGATGTATGTTTTAGTGTTGCTGTGCATTGTTTTACTGTATGGAGCAGGTATACCTGTTGTGGGCGTCCAGACAAAGTCATGTACTCCACACGGTACTTCTCCACAGGGCCATCAGGGGCCACCCAGGTGGCTCTGAAGGAGTGGTGAGTCACCTCTGATGTCACCAGGTCAGTTGGAGCATCGGGTGCACCTCCTATTCAGGTGTAAGCATAACAAGACAGAAACTGCTAAATGGGCCATCCCAGTGAACATAATAGCATTAAGGAGCGGAGGACAAACTAAATGTGGCAACAGATAAAAGCATTTTAGTAACAAGTCCTAACAGAACCTTATAAACACCACAGTACTTATTGAGACTATAAAGCCACATCCTCTCCCAGGAGTTCCCCTGGCCTACAGTATCAAATAGCAGCTCTTTAATTTGATTAAGGAGCAGACATTTTCCTATTCTAGGGAGGCAGAGAGAATATCAGGGGAAGAAGACAATAATAGATCTGCAATCATTTCCAAGAGCTTGGCTGGTTCTTTGGCTCTAATAATGATAATAATAATAATAATAATAATACTACATCAGATTAATGTAGTGCTTTTCAAAGTTCTCAAAGATCCTCAAAGTGCTGCTTTCCATGGTGGGCCAGACATGTAACTGTCGGTCTGTGATGCTATACACTGTATATATATATTTATAAATGTCTGGGAATGGAGCAGTTGGCTTATATGTGGTTGTTATTATTTTTTGCAAAGTAGAAGGTGTCTGTCCTTGCAATCAGGTTACTGTTCCTCAGTGTTTCCTTTACTTTGATCAGTCCAGCGGGCACATACTTTGCTGTAAACTCATACATACCTGGTCCCTTGACACTGTTACAGAGGTTGTCAGTAAGGCTGTCAACAATTTCCAGCAGGAAGGAGAAGTCAGCCACGTTGTACATATGAATACTATCCGGATCAGAGGCGATAGACCTCAACTCATTCTCATCAGCATTCTTCACACCTAAAGAGCAACAATGACGACAGTAGTTATAAGCACTGTGATAAGTACAAAAGCTGTAGGCTACTTCATACGAACAGAAATGATTCATTTTCACTTACCGATGGCGTAGAGCTCAATGTTCTGATCGCGCAAGTTCTGAGCGTTGATGTTGACGGCGTCCTGGGATTTGCCATCAGTGATCAACACACCGATCTTTCTGGCTTTGGGTCGCATCCCAACGTTGTCTTTGAAATTGTTCTGGAGGAGGTAGTTCAAAGCCATACCTGCAATGACGACATCAATGTTCATTTTTCATCCTGATAGTCACACAATACAAAATTCACTACAGCGCTTTTAGAAGTGGAAGGGACTCCGGTCCCACTGGAAACACATTAAATATATACTGTAGATAAAAGTACCAGTCATGGTGTTTCCTCCTTTGTAGGGCAGGTTAGCCACAGCATCCAGGAGAGAGTCCCGGGTTCGATGAGCATCCAAGTGCCATTCAGTCTTTGGGTCTCCACTGTACTGAGCAAGACCTAAAGACACCATTAAAAAAAAGAGTTACACCAATGCCAAGAGACTTTTTGTTTTATGACTAATAACCAGTTGACTATAACTGTCTGGTTAGACCCACCAATTTGGACCCTTTCAGGGCCAATGTCAAAGACTCCCACCATACGGGCGATGAAGGCACGAATGGTCTTGAAGTTGAGACGTCCAATACTCCAGGAGCCATCCACCAGCAGCACAATGTCAGCTTGTGCGGCGGTCTTACAAGTCACTTCTGAGAGGGCAAAATGTCAGGGCCTTAATTTGACAAAGATGAAGGTTTGATATGACATATATAAAACAGAAGTCCATGTCCAACTTTCATGTACACACAATAGTGTGTGGTGAATTGTAATGAAAGAGGTAATTAGATATGTGTGAGAGGTAAAGGAAAAAAGAAGAGAAGAGATCATTTTTGGCATTGAACAGAACTAATTAACATCAAAACATTCCCCAAGGTGCAGACAAACAATATATTTACAAGCATGTAGTAAAACATTTCCTCTTTTCTGAGGATTTTTATCAGACAGCTTTTATTTTCCAGGTGTTGTAATTATTATCTTCTTGTCTTGTGGCATGTCGAGGCAGTATTTCTCTCAGGTTGTTCTTTTTGGATCCATGAGTTAGTCCCAGGGGCACCCGTAATGGCCTGTGACATATCAAAGGCCTCCGTTGGAGAGGGAATTCTGTGCCCTCCAGAGCACCAAGGTGAGATTCAGATTTTCCAAACACCTGTGTGATGACAAGGAAGGCATCCGATCCACTGTACCTAAAAGAGGGCTGCAGATGTGCTTTGAAGATATGCAGACGTCGCACTAACTGCCACTGTCTGCAACTGAAAACAGGTTACATGTTTGATTTACAGATTGCTGCTGAGCGGTCAAGCTGACCTTTCTAGTTCCTTCCAGCAAACACAACATTTTTTCCTCCCTCTCACGCTTACTGCCTGCCGGGCTCTGGCTCACGAGGCAGTAAAACCATTTTATAACTGCAAACAGATTCTGTGCGTATGGCTCGAAGCTACACTGGCCTGAACTTGGACTGGAAATAAGAAGCGGAAGCCCAAAGTGTCACAAAGAAGAAAGCGAGAAAAGGGCAGACAGATGGAATAGTCATTACAGCTGTTATTTTGCGAAACAATTAGCTTCGAGGAAAGGCATTTAGGTTAAACTCTTCAGCTTTTATGGGCCGTGAGTTTGGAGAGTATTTTCCTCAGCAAAATTTACTATGTGATGCAGTCTCCAATGTTTGACTGTTGCTGCCCATAGACATAATATACTGGAGACGCTGCCTTATAGGCGATGACAGGAGTAACAGAATGACTAAAACCATGTTGCTCTACTTAGCTTTAGCATGAAACATGGTTCGTCTGGCAGTCCTTTGCTGATATATACCACATGTTTACAATATGTGGGTTGCACAGTAGAATATTAGATAACTTTACCTGTTGGCCCATAAGGAGGAGGCTCAGATGTTTCGAAGAGAGTGGTTTTCTCCTCTCCAGCCAATGGCATACTCTCTCCCCCCTCAAACATACTAAACACATTCACTGTGTATTTGGTACCAGCTCTGTAGGCCAAAACAAAAAAAGACGATTTTCAGATATTTTTTAAAGGTCACATGACAATGAGATTGAAGATGAGAGTTCAGCCACACCTCAGCTCCTCTAGGACCACAGTGTTGTCATAAGGACCAACCACAAGTTGTCCCAGGTCAATGTCTTCGCCTGAAGGGTGGAAAGTGACTTTGTAGCCCTTAACATCGCCAGGAGCATGGTCCCAGGTCACACGGAAACTGGTCTTGGCAGGCTCTGAAGTCTGAAGGTTCCTAGGTCCTTTATAAGGTGACACTAGGGAGAGAAGAAAAATGCACAGATTGATGAAACTGCGTGATGAAATATTAAAAACTAATTCTTTAAAGTACTTTGTAATGAGGAGGAAGAACAAATTCTGCACTATTGCCTTAGTATGAGATGATTATGATTGTGATAAGGACGTAGTTAAGCACATGTGGGTAAACTTTTCCTAAACTTGGCAACAGAAGTAGCACCATTTGTGGTTTAGAGAACGATAAACCAACGTACGTGTTGTTCCTTCCCCTTGCCTTGCTTTGCCTTCTCCAGAACGGTAGACTGGTACAACAGTGATCTCGTAGGTGGTGAGGGGAGTAAGGCGTCTCAGCACCGTAAAGTTGGTGCCACCGGGAACCTTGGCTGCTAGCTGGCGCCCTCCTGACTTTGGTTTGTAGGTAACGCGGTAGTTGAGTACATTTCCAGGTGCTGGTTGCCATGTCACCTTCATGCTCTTCTCCGTCTCCTCAGAGACAACAATCGGTCTGCCAGCCGCCGAAACTGCAAGGAAGGAAAAAGAGGAACGAAGGTTAAAAGAGGAGAAATGATGAATGGATGGTATGATGGGAAAATGTATACTTTGGGCCTTGTTCAGGTGGGAATCTGTGCTAAATGTGTGCTTAACCACGTATTTTTCCAGTATACCTTTGGAAATACAAGCAGCATGGCTTTCCTACTGGGAGTAAACTAAACAGTAACACGCTTGACTACCTCGCAGTCTTTCATCTGAATATCTGCTCAGTTTCCACATGCGTGTGGACACAAACCTACCCAAACATTTCTGATTTTTAGAGATACACATTAAACAGGCACGAAATTTACATGATTGATCATGTTTAGTTGGAAGGTTGGGGAGCCAGACTTAGATGTCTTGTCAATTTGAGCAAAGCCAGTGCTCGAAGTGGGTCGGTACTCACCAGTAGACAGTACTGGCACTTCTACATTTTGCTCTTTGGCGTACCGTGACTTTTTCTTGGGCACCAAAACTTCTCACAAGGTGCCAGTACTCCTTTCTGCCCTATACGCATCAGGTTCTCTGACATGTTGCAAACGACACATTGCCAGCGGATATGTGCTGCGAAATTTAGAATGTGTCTTTTTATCCTGCTGCATAATATGTTCGAGCATCCTCACTGGGACACTGCTCCTAAAAACTGAATGAGTAGCTCACACCCTTTCTGGCTGACTGATGTTGATTCCAGGCTATAGCTATCCTATAATATATTATAGAGCAATACTTTAGGTTACAAGCACAGGGAAGCACATTAAGTATTAACACTATGGCTATATATTTAAACACCACCATAACACTATAAAGTTTAAGTTGGAATTGTATTGGAGTATTATAGGCTTACTATGAAGATGCATAGACCAAGTAAACTAATATAATAGTGACATCGCAATTGATTATGATTGACAGAGTATAACATAATAATAAATAAGTGACAATCATAACAAACTAAATAAATAGGAATAAGTAGTGAGAGATTTCTGATGCCGGCCGATGCACACACCAACATGTGAATAAGGGGAGTGCTGGCATTTTTTTTTTCCCACTTCAAGCGCTGAGCAAAGCCATGGTTCTCAGTTTTCCATTGTGCTCCACAGAGTGTTTCTTATTTTCAAAGCAGGAAGGGCAAGTGTGAATTGTCAGAAGCATCAAAATGAGCTGGGGAAAATATTCAGAATGCTCTACTTCAGAGGGAAGGGACTTTTATGAACGGAAAAAAAGCAGCGCTTCCAAGTTTGTCTTGTTTGAATCAGGACAAAGAGACCTGTGATTTGTGTAGAGCACGAGAAAAGAGAGCAAGAGATAGCGGGTGTAAAGCGAACAGAAAAATGAGCAAAGTGAACATTTCAGTTTCCAAAGCTGCCTCGTGGTTGTGTTCGGCGTGTATGCCACATTTATGGCTTGCCAGAATCAATAAACAGTAATGATGGTTGGAAATATTTTTCCTAGAGCACATTCCATTTTGCTAACTGGTGGACCAATTCCCTCCCAACTGGTGCGATTTTCCGCTCAATGTGCTTTTCTCATCCAAGCATGAGTGTAGTCTAACAAGGGAGAGGCCAGGGTCTATATATCCTGCATCTGCCATGAAAACCGGCCACAGGTGTGCTGGACATTACGTCACCTCTGAACATACATATAACACACACACACAGTCATAAAGATGTGCACTCGAAGACTCCATATTCTTAATGGCTCACGTGAACGCCAACAGCTTTGACGTTGTCTCGTAACAGAATGAGTAGAACAGTAATTGGCACTTGACAGATAAAATTGAGCTTACAGCCAAACTACAGGCATATAAAACGTTAAAGCTTAACATGTGTGCAACTGTCCCTTTGGAGTCATAGAGTGTTTATCGCTTCTATGTTCATAGAGTTAAATCACACTTACCTTGGCTTCACACCTTCTAGCTTATCCCAAGACAGGACTAGCATTGGAAAAATACCAAGAAAAGGAAAGAAACAAAAAAAGAAGGGAGCCGAAGTATGAAAAACGGAGAGAAGCGAAGGATAAGGGAATAAGTGTATGGTGGAACTTACTATCTGTGGTTTCGTCTCCAACTAATGGCTGACCCTCTCCACGGTCATAGCCAGCAAACACAGAGACCTGATAACGTGTCTCTGGGGTGAGGCCCTCAAGGACTGTGGCTATGGTGTCTCCTGGTATCGTCTTTTCCCCAGCCTCTTCCGTGAAGAGAGACTTCCACACGATCCGGTACTGACGAACGTTGCCGGGGGCCGCGGCCCAAGACACAGCAAAACTGGTGTCAGTGACGTCTTTGGTCACCAAGTCTCTGGGTGAACCAAGCTCTGTGGATTAATGAAGAGGAAAAGCATTAGAAATGATGGATATGGAAACGGAAAATAAGTAGCACTACAGCTTTACTTTTGTTTACCTGAAGAATTTCCTCAGGTTTTTCTTTGATTTGAGTTGCTCCGATGCACAATAATTGAACTAAGATGGTAGCGTTAGTGCTAAAGTACAAAAAAGCTTTAGAGATCTTTATCTTTTCCAGGTGGGGTTGATTTCTAATGGAGGTTTATAGAGGTTTGAGGAAGTGGGCGAGACACGAAATGGAGAAAACTAAGAACCCCAGCGACAAAAAAATCCCTCATTTGTTTCTACTTTAACCCCCGAGGATCTGTTTGAACAACCTGATTTTCTCCCTTCATAATCAGAGAGAACTGGAAAAATCTCTGCAAAACTAATCATAAATCACATATCCTCAGCGCCTCTCCTGGCTGCACTTTAAAGTTTCCATCGAAACAGAGGAAACCCGATCCGCAAAAGTGTGTTTGCTACTATTGCAGATGTTGCGCTCTCCTTTTCTCCCCTTCACTCACTTTTCTTGAGAGACCATTGTGAAAGGATAAATGCACAAAATTAGAGTTGAGGGAAATTTGTGGTGGTTTTTCGTGATGGGCGGCCAGCAAATGCTTGGCTTAGAGGGATACCCATGTTGAGATGGACAAATACTCTGGCGGCCCATATACAGGAGCTTCATCTGCCGCAGGAGGATACGCTGCCACGCATAGCCTCCCACACAACCTCCGGGATCCTGATCCTGAATCAAGGCCCTAAGCCCCTACATGCCAGCACCTAATGACAATGTAATCACAGGCAGAGCGGTGTAGCTGGGTGGTCTTTCTCAAACCTGATTCTTCAAACCTCACCAAATGAGGTTCAACAAAAAAGCCAAATGCAGAATGAGATGCAAAGGAAGTGCAATGCATAATAATTCTGAAAAACCACCCTTCGAGTCCTTCTCAGCATCCATCTATTTCTGAATTGGAAACTGATCTGAACAGAAATAACAACAGCGGCACCGCCTGCCAAGCACAGCAATCGGCACCTTGAGAGTGAAGGCCAGATATGAAGAGTAATGGCCACAAACTAATGAAGAGTTCCAGATTTTGGAGGACCATGAAAACACCGTGGCCACTTATAACTACCCGGATCATTCCATCAAAAGGGTTATCCTTGCCAAAGGCAAAGGAATAAACGTGACTGACTTTTCCAGCTTTGTGTGAATCGAGGGCGAAAGGATCACAAGATAATGACTTCTGCAGACAGTGGCTCACTTTTCATCAGTACTTGAAGACAAGCTAAAGAGAAGGGGCCACTCCTAGGAGCAAAGCCCACATACATGAAACACATGGTCGACAGACCTAGCAAAAGCTTCGGTTTGCATGTAATATATGCATTTACACAATATCACTGTATCAGTTGACATTTTTTAAATTTGATGTTTGGTTACAGTTTACATTTTTCAATCTAGCTTCGTGGTTGTTAAATAGAAGCATTACAGAGGCTAATGTATTTAAATAGAGATGTGTATACAAGCAATACAATAACAATACAATATAATTTCATGCTAACAAAGACCTTCTATTTACTCTCCTCCCCACTAAACTGCACTCCACCCTTCAAGGAGAATGATACTCTCAAATTACAACCTTGGACAGGACCAGATCAAACAAACATGTTCACATTACAGCCTCACCCAAATCTCTAGAAAACCACATATGACACAGCTGAAGATCATCTAAGAGATTTCCTGCAGGGCATGTGCTGACATAACCCTCACATCTGCAGCCAAAGCTGTCTAAAGCTTGAAAATATAAACAACGGCAAATCAAAAACGCCCGCAGGCAAACAAAATGCACAGGAAACACTGCGAGCACTGAAAATGATCCTAATGATTTTACATGGCTGTTGGATCCCTCACCCCATTTGACCACTGTATATCTTTATTCACAACCTTGGATCCTAATTCTTACTTACACAGTCTTAGTATTCACTGTAAACTCCTCCAAAATCACTGCAGGAAATACATCGTTCCCTCAAAGTGCCATCTCAGCACTGGCATCCCGCTTCCAACTTTCCTTATTTTATTGCTCTTGGTTCACTGAGACATACATCTGAGCCGCAAAGCTGAAGCCTTCAGTGTCTGTGTGCCAAGGTTGCCTGTCTCTGGTCTATTACTTCAAAGGACCTTTAGAGTGATGGGGAAAAACAGTCTAGCGGTACCACTGAAAGAGCCTGGCACTGCCTAAACTCTCCCAAAGGCGTCAGTTTAAGAGGAAATCAAACCAAGATGCTACAGTTTCACCTGCTGTTGTGCTGTTGTCCAAGTTAAAGATTGTAAAAATAATTCCCTCTGGCACACATGAAAACATTTGCTGTGTTATGCAAGTCGTTAATTATTTCCGGAGTTGGTACAATGGCTGCTTCAGGGCCTTCACCGTTTTGGGCTCTCAAATTACAGGCTGAGCTTTTTATCCACTCTGAGTCATTCTGGCTCACATTTTGAAGAACCCTTTTTATTTTACTCATCCTCGCCCCGTCTCTGCCTGTCTATTGCCCCTCTCTGGAAGAAGAAGAACACACAGTTCTCCTTGTGACCAGACAGACAGTTCACACAGCTTTCAAGGTCCTCTTAAGTTACGTCTTCCACATGCTGGATAAAACTCCCTCTTCTTAAGTAAATATTTTATTCATGTTTGTGTCCACATTTGGAATGTTCATCTAAGCATTCGCTATGACACCTTCTCTGTCCTCTTTCTGAGTCATTTCAGGATGTTTAAATTCTGTCCTACTCAAGGCTTCTGTATTGGCTAACATCCACCGTTAGCCACAAGGGATGGCTTTGTGCAAGCCACTTTCTTCCAGGTCTCGCCTACATGGACTTCACAGAGAGGGTCACTCAAAGTGAGTGGCACTCAAAACAATGAGATCAGTGTGGAGGCCTCCTGACGTCATGGCAGTGTAATAGTGCTGGCTAAACAAAGTGCTTTGTCATGAAACTTTTTCCTTGTGGGGGTGTATGGTTGATGACAGCACAGATTTGACATGTGGAAACTAACTCTATAATCAAAACCAAACCCTTTGGTCAATGTGGAAACAGGGGAAAACACAGCAAAACAAACATTTCTTTAGAAGTCTTGCACTCACCAAAATGTACACGAACATGCATTATTACAGATATTAAATAATAGTTGAAAAACATCAGTAATAGGACACAGTGTGAGCCAAAGTCCTCCAACACAACCTAGTGCCCAGATCCATGTGGTTTGCAGTAGATGTTAAAAATAGGAACACGCCCGGCACTGATGACCTCAGTGCTCCCAGGAGTGTAAGGAGGCGACATCAAGGAACAAGAACTCCACTCTTACGATTATGATGAATAGAATAGCTTTGATGTGTCCATGGGCTCAAACTGATTTCCAAGAGGAATCCATTTCAGGTTGAGCTACGCATGGACACGATTATTGACAGACATAAGCTGCTGTTTTCATCTTGGCACACAAAAGGTTGAATAAAGAAAGGTAACTGTTTTTGTTTTGCTGCTCTCTGATCCTCAAATGATCTTCATTCTAATGCACAGGCTACCAAAGACCATTCCATACAGTACAGCATAGAGGGGCTAACTCACCAATATAGTCATATACATGGCCAGTTAAGCCCTTTTCATTTCATACACAGTTTACTGGTTTAGCAGCCATAAACTGAACTGACTGGAAGCCAGAGATATTCTCCTCTGTGGGATACAGTACCTTGATTGTTGTTTTGTCCCACCAGAGCTAGGACTTCCCCCCCATCTCTCTCAAAAGAGATCTTTTTGATTTCCTTTCCTGTGGTGTGACACTACAACAATGTCTCTTCCCACTCTGTGTGAAACCAATAGAAGACCTGCCCCCTGTTGTGTGTTCTACACTGCCTTTAAACAGCTAAAGACGAGAAAAAGATCCTCAAACACAGATCTGTCTCATTGCTTTTAGTTAAAGTATGAAGACCAATGGCAGGTGTACTGAACAATAAAGAATTCCACATAAAAAATTATAACAATAAAAAAAAAAATAATAAAAATATAAAAAAATAATAACAATATCAATTATCAAATGTCCTCCATATGTCTTTTACACCACTGTAAAAAAAATAACTTCTTCGTCTCAGACAGGCCAAGATGTATAGGTACTACCAGCAGGCATATGGCTGTCAAAGTCTGTTCCAAACCATTTCATAAATTCTCTAGGTTTACAAGCGTCACACACCCATTTCCATCTCACTGCCTCAGTCTATGCCAAACAAATCACAACATGTGCCACATTCCTGTCTTTTAGCCTCTAACCATGGCCCATATACTCAACCAACCTTGCAAAATAAAAACCCAACTTCCTTAATTTTTATGTGAAAAAGTATGTGAAAAAATACCAGATGGTACATTTTAGGAGGAACTTGGAAGGAGACAACTGACCTAATTTCAGTAGTTTTACATCATGCAGGATCTCATAATGTTAACAAAGTATAAAAATCAATTAAATACAATAAATACGGATGCCTAAATCTCAGAGTTTGCTTGCAAAAGAAGCTGAACACAATATTTAATTTGTCCCCTCAGCAGTACCCACCTGCTGAGCCCACAGCCACAACGCATGCTTCACATTTCTGTCACACACTGGCGATAGAAATAGTCCAACCATGCTTCAAAGGTTTCAAATTAGGCATGAACAATGTGATGTTCTCCCTTACCTTCTAAGGTGGTTCCTGTGCCCAGGAGAGGATCACCCAAACCAGAAGAGTAGCGAGCACTAACAAACAGCTCATATTCAGTGGATGGTTGGAGGTTCTTCAGCACAGCCTGGGTAGTATCTCCCTTGACTGATATCTCCTTTCTGTCACCGCCCTCGGAAGGTTTGAAGGCAATGCGGTACTGAAGAACATTTCCTGGAGCAGCCTGCCATGCCAGTTTCATTGTAGATATGGTCTCGTCAAAGACGCGAAGGTCACGAGGAGAGCCACGGACTGAAAGCCAACAAAAATGGATCAGACACTTATTCATATCCATTGTGCAGAAACACAAGTTTCACAGAGCTGTTTGCCAAAAACACGTAGTTTTTCTGACTCACCTTCTTTGGTGGTTCCATCTACTTGCATCTCGTCTCCTACGCCTGTGGCATACTCAGCAGACACAGACACACGGTAGGTGGTTATGGGGAAAAGCTCTTCGAGGATTATGGTAGTCTCTGGTCCAAGGGTTTGGGCCTCCAGTGTTTCCCCAGCACCACTCAGTGGGACATAGGACAGGCGATATCTGATCACCGGACCTGGAGCAGCTTGCCATGACACCCTGAAGCTGTTGGTTGTCTCCTCTGTAACTCGTAGGTTTCGTACAGTGCCTTTCTCTGAAAAGGAAAGAAAATTTTAGATTCTAAATATTCTCATTTTGATGACTATTGCAGTGGTACATTGCGTAAGGTCCGACTAAATCTCTCGTACCATCTAGAGTGGTCTCTTCACCAGACAAAGCGAAACTGTCTCCTCTCTCATACTGAGCAAAGACGTTGACCTCGTAAGCGGTGATGGGGGATAGATGAGGCAGAACGACTGTGGTGGTATCACTAGGCACTGCCATGGAAATGTAGTCTCCAGTGACATCTGCAGCCTTGCGGAAACGCACCAGGTAACCCATAACTTTGGTAGTAGGAGCTATCCAGGTGGTACGGAAGCTTCTGGAGGTAATCTCGGAAAACACCAAGTCACTGGGTGGAAGCAGACCTGAAAATAAAAAGTTACTTGTTCTGTCAATAAAAGGCAGAGCACAGGCCCTAATCATGTAAACGTTTCAAATTAGTAGTACCATTATCATATTATACCATAAATTTGTGAGATTTATCAGTCTCCTGTGGCTATATTTTATTTCTTCCTGCTCTCTGCCCATGCCTTGGCCATGGACATTACCTTCAATTACTGACAGCAATGAAATGCAATGCATTGTTGTAACCTTGCTCAGCTAACAACCCACCCCAGCTCAGAGATTTAAGAGAGTTTTGAATCAAAATTATGGTCAAGGCGAAATAGCACTGTAGTTCCAGTCACTGTAATGTTTTCAAAGAGTTGGTCAAATGGTGTGATAGAGCTCATTCAAGAAGCATGTGTTTGGCTTTGTGGTATGTTTATTGGCAGGTAATGGTCGAGTGAGTTAATTAAATTATACCTTTGCCTTGCCTTGCAGCAATTTACCATATTATACTGCTGTGTTTCACTTGTTCTTGATTGCATTGGCTATTTGCCATTATACCAACTCCTGAAGACCTGGCCAACTGACATTAGTCAGATGGCCAAGAAGTTATGGGCATATTATGTGGCTGCACTCCTTATCATAGTTATTGGGTTTAGATATTCTATCCTCTGACTTACTTTTCTTTTGGATGTTGAGCAGCTCCTGTTCAATCCTCAGACAGATGGACTGAGTCAGCTCCTTGGAGATCCTCTGGAAGGCATCAAAGTCCTCCACCTGATAGACGTGAGTGTCTGATGGTTGATTGGCAATGGCCTCGAGCTCTGACCTCACTGCATCCTTCACACCAACGGCAAAGATCTCCACATCATTATTCCTCAGGCCGGTTGCTGCAACCTTAAAGGAGTCTGATGACTTTCCATCTGTGATCAGGACCATGACGCGAGGGACATTCTGTCTCGCTCCACGGGCAGGGATGAAGATCTTTTCCTTGACATAGGTCATAGCCTTGCCAGTGTTAGTGGAGCCTCCACGGTAGGGGAAAGTGCGCACAGCTTTGACAACAGCATTAATGTCATGGTGGGTGTTGAGGGCAAACTCAGTGTGTGGATCGCGACTGTACTGGACCAAGCTAATCTGAACCTTGTTGGGTCCAATGTCAAAAGAAGTGACCAGAACCTCCAAGAAGGCACGGACTTTGGCAAAGTTTTGTAATCCAATACTGTACGAGCCGTCAACCAGTATGACCACATCAGCCTGCACATCCACTCCCAGAGAGCACTCTGCCAAGAGACAAAACATGATGGGTCACTGAAAGGCTTTATATGGTGAGGGACTTTGAGTATATCTGAGAATAGTCAAGGAAAGATGACATGCCCAACAAAATGTATTACCTGTTGACACTTTGACAGGCTGGGTCTTCCCCATTTCTGTGGTGGGTTCACTGGGAGTCAGACCTTTGAGGGCATAGAGGCTGATCTCATACTCGGTCTCCGGGGAAAGGTCACGGACATTGATGGACGTCTGCTTGGGCCCAATGTAGAGCTCTTGGCGTTTCATTCCAGGTAGCATGGGGTTAAGGGTGAGCTTGTAGCCTGTGATATCACCCGGTGAGGCATCCCATGTCACCCTCATTGATTTAGATGCCATTTCTGTGACCTGCAGGTTAGAGGCTGGATCCACCACTGGGGGGAAAATGCAGGAAATGTATTATTACGTGAACTTTCAAGATGTATTCAGCATCATAATGTCTGCTTGGCTGTGTGTTTACAATGACAGTACTTCCTTTAAGGACAGTTTTGTGTCAAAGCCATAGAGCTCAATGTAATGAAACACATTTGATTAAGATCTTTTTACTTACTTTCTTCCCCGCTGACCAGTGAGCCGAGTTGCTCATCAACACCAGAGCACACCTCTGTGATGATCTTTTTCTGTACTTCTTGGATCATTTCGAAGTTGGGAACATTGTACACATGTGTATTGTGAGGTGTGGAGGCTATTTCTCTTAGCTCATCCTCATCTGCTCCTTTGATACCTGAGGTGGAAAATGTGAACAACATCAACTCATATGTTCTCCACCCAGTGGCTGCATTGCAGATGTGGTAGACTGTTGACGGTTTTAGAGTATTGCGCATGTTGAACACATTAAAAGTACTTGACTTTAACCAAGTAAAATATGGATATGAACAATCAATGGAAAATCAAATGGTTTCCAAGAACAGGCAGACTTTTACATGGGAGAGCACTATTCAACAAAACACTGAATAATAAACCATACCTAGGACAAATATTTCCACTCCAATGTTCCTAAGCCTTTTAGCATACTCCTCCACTGGGTCCTGGGATTTTCCATCAGTGATGATCATGGCTACCTTAGGAAAACCTTTCCTGGATCCAGATGCCTCCGTAAAGATGTTTTGCAGCAGGTAGTCTATGGCATCACCTTAAGACAGAAATATGCGTTCATTTTTAGCTTTAATGTAATATTCCGATTTGCAGGGCAGTTAAAATCCCCAACAGCCATGCAAACCCATGGTGGCTCAATTAACGCAGAGTACAAATCTACAAATGAACACCTTAATATCTCTGTTCCTCCTTCTGTCATAAACACCTTACCTGTCATTGTATTTCCCCCTTTGTATGGCAGGGAGTTGATGGCTTGGAGCAGGTCTCCTCTTCTGTTGTAACGGGTGAGAGGGAACTCTGTGCGGGTGTCTGTACTGTACTGAACCACGGCCACACGGGTCTTTTCCTGGCCAATGTCGAAGGCCCCTGCCAGGGCGGCGATGAAACTACGGATGTGCTTAAAGTTTTCTCTGCCCACACTCCATGAGCCGTCCACCAGAAAAACCAAATCTGCTAATGCACTGACCGAACACTCTGGGGAAAGAGAGTGGAGAAATAAGAGTGAGTCAGGAAAAGGACCATTAAACAATTATGGAGCAGATTATGGTTGTGCCAGATAAGGAAAAGTTTAAGTTTTACTACTGTTTAATGAAAACTTGAAATGCAGAAAGAGCACATCATTTATGTCTCAAATTAAACCAATTTCCAAGCCAGAAATGTGCCAATAAAGGTACGGCAGAAACAGCTTGGCCTTGAAACAATATTTTTTGCACTGGACCATTTCTTCCCCTGTCTGTCTAAATAAAATAAAAGCCTTGACAGTTAGTTGGATGGCTCAAAGATATGCATTCTGACATCAAAGGAAATATCAGCCAGTGCCAAACAGTGGGCTGGTATAGTCATTCCAGCAGACAGAGGCAAAAATTAGACTTTTTAGACTAAACATCTAGCAGAGGTTCCATCAGCAATGTTCACTTTTATACTTTTTTAAATCCTACGGGGCATTAAATCATCCATGAAATTCTCTGGAACATTTTAAGATGACTCTCATGGAATAATTTGCAGGGTTTATGTGGATGAACTTTAATCCTCATTTCCCCTAGGTCTCATTGACTATAAATTATATTCCTCACATCTCATAAGCCCCCTTCTTATAAGGGCATCATTTTTTTCTCAAAATTCCCTGACCTAATGCTGAAAATGATGGCATCAATGTGGGGTTTAGTCAAACAATGTGGGTGGTGGTGAAAGAATGTCTGAGAGCTTAACTGTGAATAGGGGTTTAGCAGAATCTGGAAGTGTGGGTATAGTTTCCAGACAAATCCACAGGTTGGAAATGAACAGACTGGTCTCACGAAATGAGCAGATGACAGTTTGACATCATTGTAAGAACTGCCACATCTTCTAACAGTTTAAGGGAAAGCACTTGCCTCCAGGTGGCACAATGAATACATCATTACTTGACAGCCCACTACTGCTCCCCCCCCCCCCCCCCCCCCCCCCAACTCAATGAGACAACACGTGTCTATAGCTTTAAGCCTCCCTTTCCTTTTTTCTTGATGTGCAGACTGGTTTCAATTATAGGAGCCGATGTGTGCCCTCCCAGTCCCCTGTCTGCTTACCCGCTCACAACCCTAACAGAAGGTAATATGTATGCCTGACCAAATTATTCCATGGGTAAAAAATATTTTGAAATGGGAAAAAACATGGAGAACAGGCACTGATCTGATTTTGGTTGACCAAACTGTAAACATACTCACTGATTGCATCTGACGGTGGCTTCTTGACTCGTCCAGTGGTGTTACTGGACTGGACTGAAACACAGGAAACACTCGGTGAGCACCGTACATTGCCTGCCTCGCTGTGTGATCTCGCACAGCAGAAAACGGCGAGCGAGTGAACACATCATAAAAGCTGGTGGACAGGATCCAAACCACATTCACACAAACACATGTCTTTATGCTGCATTAGCTATAAACAGCGAGCAAGAGTCAGTAAACACATGTGATTCCTCCATACTTTCCTTCGTCTTGTGGCTAGGTGAAAATACTACAAGGAAAAAGTTCCACTCTTAATATAAAAAGGGAAAAATCTATTTCTCTGACATATCACTTGCAGCCAAAAGGAGACAGTCTGCCTGTCTGGATGGTCTGATATTAGTGAAAAGTGTCATAATTTATTCTTAATGTCACACCAATGAAAATCTGCATTATACAATGGATGAGAAGACAATGGAATTTCTGGATATAAGTGTACCTTTTGTGCTTACAAAGCAGCATTACTGTAACATTATTGTAACATTATTGTAACAAAAATGTAACATTGAAGTTATGCATTTTTTTTCCAAACAATCTAAATTAGCTCGCTGGGAAAGATGCACTTACTGGTCAGTTGTCCAAAGATGGGAATGCTCTCCTCTGACCCATAATAGGAGTTTATGGACACCGAGTAGTCCAAGTCAGGAGTCAGATCAGTGATTGAGGTCATAGTGGCATATGCATCAAGAGTAAAGTCTCTGACTGGTTCATCTAGAAGAAGGATGTTTAACAGTAAATCAACTAATGTGTGTATAAACTGTGAGTATATACTGTTGGGTTCAGATCACGAATGCAATGTAAGTGCTGACTCCCATACTGACCTGCATCTGATACAACTTGTAGTCTGAAGCCCTCTATACTTGTCGAGGGTCTTGTCCATGACATTTCCACTGAGTTCTCATTTAGAATTTTAAATTGCAAGTCTCTGGGGGGTTCCACTGCAAATAAGAGGTGACACAATGTTAAATCACAACAAACACAAACAGATGTATAAATATGGTTATATTTATGATCAAATCAAATGAGGACATTTTTAATCAGGCATTCACATTGATCCCAACGACAAACACTTCATGACTGAAGTGGACTTGTTCGTTGTTGGGGACAGACACATGGCACTGACGTCCATTTGTGAGGGTGACGAGTAAACAACACGTGACAACATTGAAAAAGTGTGCGAAGCCATTTTGGAGTAAAATGGCGTTTGTTTGAGTTGCTCAACCAAGATGGCCAGCAAACTCAAGCACTGGCATACACGACTCCACACAAACTCGACCAAAGTGCAAACACCGAGTGAACCATCCAACACATGCTGAGTGCAGTCATTACAACGCATGCCCCGACAACACACTAAACTGCCTTTACGATGGAGTTGATCTTAGCATTACCAAAATACAACAGTCACTGATTATACAATGGAATCAAGGTTGCCATATAATTGTTGATGTAACTCTTGACAAAATTGAACACCATATGTTATATATACATTGTATATAAACATATTTCAAAGACGAAAAAGTGTTTATTTGGTTAAAACTCTTTACACGAGTGAGTGGCACACATCCATTGCAAACCTTTTAAAAAGAATACACAAATCGTCGCCGGAGACCCTTGTGTACTTTTTCATTGGCAGCATAATGCACGAGAAGGCATGAGAGACCAAAAATTACTCTAGACACTCAAAAGACTGTTCAGAAGGACCATAATAACTATAATAAATACATTTAGGAAAACATATACAGTGTGACAAGGCCACACGCCTTTACATCGAGCTGACTTGATCACAGCGTCATGCATCATGTAAATGAGAAAGTTGTTTGGCTCAACAACTTTGACTGACTGGATGGTAGTTTCCATGTACAGTTGGGACCACACAGACAGAGATGACAAACGTATTTTAAAATGATATTCATTTTTACAGCTTCTAGGCTAACCAGTCGAGGAAGAGAGATAGTGTTAGTGAGCAAAAGTGTGCTATCATTTAGTACGTGTCATTTACATGCATAACAGTTAGAGCCGGATCTAAAAGTACCAAATTCATGTTTTTTTTAACCAAGTTACCCACTGCCGATTAAAAAGTATCCTATGGTTAGTTTTCAATGTGTGTCTTAATCATTCATTAGCAAACGATCTTAACAAAATTCTTGTTTCATGCAACACGGCTCGAAAACATATTTTATGAAAAGATCTTCATAGTGACACAATGGCAGAAGACAGAAGAGAGGACATGATGAATTTTGTTAATTTTGTGAAAAAATGAAAGATGTTACTGAGGTGAGCATGACGTCATCTGCACTGATATGTAGCGCTTAGCCATGCCCTACGTTACTCACAGTGGTAGCATACCACGATGGGGGTGATGTAAGGTAAGTGAGCATGCTTTCGACTGGAAGGCATGAGCAAAGAGCTCCGCCATGTAGGTTCATGCTAGCTGTAAAGTAGAATAAGAGTGCCATGGGAGGCCAGAATATCATTGTAAAATACACTTTATGGAGGAAGCCATAGCTCGGGACACACCGTATGCACAGGCAGATGACAAACAGGAGCCCACCAAATAGTTAAAAACTGGGATTGGAGGATCACCAACCTGACTTATCAACTCAAGGAGCCCCGATGGGCCGTGCTCCACCTGATTTCTCCGCGAGTACGTATCTTCAACACTGAATGGTAAGGGGAATGGAAGTGTATGTGGGTGTGTGTGTGTGTGTGTGTGTGTGTGTGTGTGTGTGTGTATGTGTGTGTGTGTGTGTAGAAGTTGGGGGTGGGTAGCAAGTAGCGATGGATGGTGATTTGAAAAATTCAGATACAATTATTTTAGTCGCACGAGCAATCTGCAACTCCCACATTTGTTTGTGGCGAGATCTTATGAGCACGTCATCGACCGTTTGTCCTCCTGGTTTTGAAATATACTTAAGGAACAAAAGTTGGTTATGTCAAACAAAAACATCTCTGGAAAGTTATTGGGACATTGCGGTTGCTTTTGTTATATAGATTGTCCCATCAGTTCCTAATAAAGGACACCTCTTGGTTCCAAGGGCCAGAGTCTGGTTACTGTTCTGTTCGGAGCCTCAATCACCAGCCAGCCAGCTATGCTGGCCTGAGCTGCTGCCAGGAGGAGAGACCAAGAAGAGGAGGAAAGAACACCGACTCTCCCAAAAAAAGGCGGGACAGATCCCAAAGTAATTCCACAACATGTGCTGACATTAAACATTACTGCATATTAACTTTCCATATGTATTGCAACTCAGCGTTTTTTTGCGAATGCCCGCAAAGAAGCCCTAGAAAGGCTCTTTGTCTTTGCGCTGTCTGAGGATTAATTAGCTATTCTCGTATTTCATCTTTCCACTCCGTTGGTGGAGATATGTGAGAGTTGACGTTAGACTCCTCTCACGCCGCCAGACAGCTTTTAAAAGGAAAAATCAGCGGGTTTCCGTACCATATTTCCATATTTGCCATTATGTTAGATTGAAATGTTTGCATATGAAATTTTATGTCAAAACTACTGACGGATTGTTAACAGTCTTTGGCAGGTTGGCTGGTGTGACATGTACTGGAATACGTATTTAATAGCTACTAAGACAGTAATATATAAGCACAAAATCAGACATGGAAAGTAACAGTTATTCAAGTATGGCACTTAAGTTTTGCAGTGCTTGCTATTTGATAATTCCATTTATCTGACTTTCTGCTAACTCAATTACATTAAGCTACTTTAAACAAGTTTTATATGTTAAATGCAGTTCAAACTTTTGTAAGATTTAAGACTATTGTACTATTATGATGTTGCACAAGTAATTAAATTACTTACTTTACTTGCAGCTAAAGCCACTCCACAACCACTGCACAGACGTACACAGGTTTACAAGATCCTACTACAACCTCAGCTAATTAAGTTTAAAATATGCAATCTAGCATTTCAATGCCTAATTACCAAGGACTTGGAAATCTTCCACATTTCCCTTTGAAAAAGTGCAGAGGCTTGCTATCATAAAAGGGAAAAGGCTTACCTAAAACATTTACGGGCAAACGTTTAGCCATGAAATGACTTTTGTTCCAACTCTGCGGCCTGCTGTTTAATGCCTTTCAATTAAAAATTTGAAATGAAATAAACGTAGTAGTGTGCTTGTTTGTTTTTTTATATATTTGCCGCATCTGAATGAGGAAATTGCTCCTGAAGTATTGGTTTAAAGGATCTAAATTACAGGCTTAATACAACTAAATGAGAGAAAGATTTGGATTTTACATCAAAGCCTGTAATGAGTCCTGACAGATAAATCTGACAACATACGCTACAAATGAGGCATAAAAGCATGACAAGTATATCACGGAATCAGTCAGCAGTCCAAAAGTCACATCGTCAAATAGCATACACATAAAACAAGGATAACTTTATTCAGTTCGTCAATAGAAAGAGTTCAGTGTCCATGTGATGATTCTCTGACATTAGAGTAAAAGACTAATCCCTGTAACATAGAGAACCTGTGGAGATATAAAGATGAAAGAAGAGAAGCAGGAGATAAAGAGACAGAGTGGGATAGTGTATGTGAGTGGACTGATGCAAAGTGGTTTCAATTACCTTGAGCATCTATGCAGCACAGCAGGGCTGCGAGGAAGGCCACTGTGGCCAGTGACAGCCCAATCTTCATGTTTGGCCGTGAAGGGTCAGCAGATCAATCAGTCTGAGGGTAAAAAGACAGAAAATGTCTCAACGCTGCATGTGACACAGCTTTGTAAGTGTGGTGTAATGAGGCACCACATGCAGGACATGTACATTTATGACTAACTTACTGAAGATCAGATTTAGCTGGAGTTGGAGAACGGAAACTAATAGCACATAATGTATATGAAACGTATGCAGTGAACCCACACACTGTTTCTTTGTTTGTTTGCTTTTTTAAATGCAATCAATTTTGATAGCTCTTATTATTTATTCATTACTCTCAATTTTGACAGACTGCAAGATCCATCCAGACTCTCTTACACAACAAGTGCCACACCTGGCTGCTTCCAGTCGAATTCCCACACCCTGAGGTGCATACTTAGTGTAGGTAATGACATGAAAAACAATTTTACACATGTTCATCTGTTTGATTTTCATAAGCATAATCTGAAAACGCATTGGCCCCTAGCTGCCACGATCATTCTAGTGGGTCGCTATGCAGCTCACAACATGCAGTATAGTCTTACCTGTGGCTCTCACTCACTTCAGCCCAACCAGGGATGGTCACACAAAACTCATCATATACTTTATACTCATCATATACTCACATGAAACATTATGGAGCATCTTGATAACAGTTCCTTATGTACACATCACAAATTAATTTGTCTCAAATCGTATATTGCCTAACTCCTTACTTTCCCTTGGAATAAATATATTTCTTTATGACTGTTAGATTCAGTTACAGAAGTCAAGGCTGGACTATGGCTTTGACATGGACTCACCTCCTACCGTCAGGGCATTTAAATAGCACAATGAAATTAATTAATCCTATTCCTACTACCGGATAAGAAGACCACGTTCACACAGCATAGTCTGAACTCTTTTCAGTAAAATACTGTCCTTTTTTTTTACCGCAGGCTGTGCGCCCCGCCTGGTGCGCAAGCACGAAAACTGCAGCTACAGGGGCCGAAATGACTGCCTTGGCCCCTCGAACACAATTGGAGATCATCTGATTAATATTACACATAAAGCACATTTGATATGTCTGCCTTATATATCTTACATTTGCTCTGCTTTACTCCCACTTTTAAAACCAATGGTGTGTGGTTGCATTCTCACTCAATTCAGTTCATTAACGTGATTGAGGGGGAAATCATGAAAACAGTAACTTATTTAAAAAAAGGTTTAAAAAGTTATCGAAATGATCTTAATGGCGTTCATCAAACGTAGCCTACAGTGATACAATTATCGCAAAAACGCACTAAAAGTGATACAATTATCGCAAAAACGCACTAAAAGTACAAAACTACGACAAAATAACGATATTCTCTCAAATATAAATTAGTTATATTTGTTTTACAAGCAACATTCAAACAATAAATAACAGTTAGTCAACTCACCTATTTAAGCTCCCTAAAAAAAATGGACCGACCAAATTGCAGAGCAGCCTGCTTGCAGCCTCCCCTCTGGAAAGTAAAGTAAAGATTTCAGGAGCTGCGGCGGGACCCCTCTCTCTCCTCTCCTTGGCTACTGAAGCTCCGCCAGCAGATGTCAAAGAAGGAAAAGCCTCTTTCCAAGTGGGAAGAATCTCTCCACCATCGGCTACTTAATAGGGGGGGCAGTTCCCAACTCTCAGTTTACCATGATATGGGCATCTTACGAAACCCCTGCCTGTCAGTCGATGCGTAATGTTCCCCGCTAAGACCGATCCACTGTTTTTTTCCCTGCATTCCTTTGGTCTGGTGATTTAATGAGTTTCCAGTGCCAATGTGACTTCACTGCGGGGTAACAGCTGGCCAAAACGAGACCGAGAGGAGAAGTGTTGTATATGCGCAACAGGCAACCTTAGCTAATTTATTGACTCAGATGTCGTCGGAATTAAAAGTCGAATTTTTCGCTTGATAAACAGAAACCCCTTGGCTTTGGCATCTTGACGTGGATATTTCCCATAATGCGTTCAAGACACTTTAAGAGACAAAGACAAGTGTAGTGATGGTAGCCCAATATTTCACAAGTGTATTAATTATTTTTTTTGGTTGTTGTTGGGAAAAGTAAAGTATTTTAGGAACAACTTACCTTACTTCTCATTGCCACAACGAGAGCGCTTCCAACAGATTGGTTTGTGGTGCCCTCTAGTGCTCAAACCAAAGACCTGCACTACATACAGGTTTGGATTGGTGAAGGAAATCCAATCTAGTCTGATTAAAAATACACCAGTTACAAACACACTGCAGTCTCACTGCGGCTAAACTCAAATGATGTGTGAAGATCTAACTCGTGTAAGATCAATATTAAAGTTTGCCAAACATATACAGCAGGAATCAAGTTTCAAAAAGTGACACAATTTCACGACATGTAGGCTTATATTTTTTATTATTATTTGCAGCTCATTATTTTATTTTTTTTACAATCATTCAATATTTCAAATGAAACATACTATAGTTGATTGGATTCCCAGATTACAAATCTGAGCACAGAGTTGATGAATTACATACAGCATGTGATGATTGTCTCATCAGATAAATAAGTCCAATCCTATTTCAATGGGGCTTCTTGGGCATTGCCGCGCTAAACAGCTCGTACACTACATATCCAGCCCCTGTGGAGAGACCAGACACGTATTACAGATGTGACACGAACCAATTATCCTGACTTCAAACGTCCCTTCATGATGCATCATCAAATTACAGTCATTTAGCTTTCAAAGTCAGTTTCAGTAATAACATCGGGGGTAGGTCCCCGGCATGAAATGTGGTTTTATACAAAAGGACGGACTGATACACGTGGATATTGAGGCTGACTCATCAAATCTCAGACCAATGCTGACATACCGAACACAGTGAGAGTGATCGTGGCTCTGTAGAGCAGAGCGTCCCTCGAGCCGCCCTTCAGGTGGATAGGTATACCGTTATCCTCCTGTTCAAAGGAAGAATGTAGTCATTTAAAAGAGACAGCTCTACTTCCAGGCTATGGTAACGACGTCTTGCTTCACGTGTCTCTGTTTCCTATGGCATTACATTTATTTTGTGGAGCTCATCTTTGGTTAACCATAGCAATTAAGTGGTGGCGCACAGTATACTATGCAACAAAACAGTGCTTGCTCTGGGATTTAGAAGCGAGGGTAGCCCATTTGTCAACTATGACTGCAGTCATTTTCTAGCGCTATGCGCGGATCAGCAAAGCCGGCCACACTGGAACGTTGATTTTGCAATGGATATTTAATTAGAAGCTGGCAAGCATAATCAGCATAACTCCAGGACCAGCTACAGCCGAAGGTTGTTTTGACATTGTAGGAGGGGGAAAAAACCCACGGATACTTATCTGCCGGGCTACAAACAGGAAAAAATAGATTCTCTCTCCAGAACCTGGGAATAAAGTAGACACTTTAACATTATCAGTATCAAAACATCTCATTACTTGTCTCACTTTAAACACTGACGAATGTAGTTTATAAATCTCGTGTCAAACAGGCACATCGTTACTTTCAAAGTATGAAATAAGTTGCCTACACACCGAGCCAGATGTGTCTGAAACACAGATGGGATATTGATTTGATCACATGTTCACAGGTGTCATCCTTGTCCTCAAAAGGAGCAACCCTACCTGAAACAGTTTTTGTTTTTCCTTCACAGAGTTTTCGACCGGTCTGCGGGCACTGCTGGTAATGGTCCGCCTGGAAAGCTGCCGAAGCCCCTGGTGGTACAAACACTTTAATGGAGGATTTTTATAGTTCAAACTGTTATAATCTGAGCATGACAAACAGTAGATGATGGAGTAAACAACTAACAAACAGTAGATGATGGAGTAAACAACTAACAAACACTGAAACAGGATGTGAAATGACCCAAAAAGCCGTGTCATTACGTAACACTAAGTTAGCAAAGCTTCTATGACAGACCAGCAAGCTGACTTCAAGCAGTGATGACTGAAATTGCTGATTACTACAACACTGAACCGCTTTGTAGCAAATGTGCTAATAACAGTTCATAGTTTAAAAACCTTAAATAGTCAGAATGGTGACATCTGCTGGCCAACCCTCTGTATTACAACTGCATTAAAGGAATAGAGGCAACAAAGTGAGTCAAAACAGAGTTCACCTCACTGCCGTCTCCGTATATTACGGTATTTCGTTCTAAATATATATACAGCTCTCCGTCAGTGCACGATGTCCAACATTATCTGATGATAGTTCTTGGTGTGGCGATAGGTTTTAAGTTGCCCGCATTCACCAGCACGTCCCTGATACGCGTCAAGTGACTGTTGTTTAGCTGAAACGAGCAAATCAATACACCTGTCAAAGGTCGAGTATTTAGCTTCTTGCGTAACATCCATAGGGTATTATAGGGTACATAGGGTTATAACGTCACAAAGTTCACCCTCACGCGCTTTAATGCTGGACTTGTTGCTTAACCTATGAGGTAACGAGTTAACACACAACAGCGGGGTACAAGGAGTACAATATATGCATTTCTTATATTAAATACATTTTATTTCTACTTATGACTGGCGCTCAACTGCAAGCTGGAAGTTAAGTTAGCAAACTTAATTTAAAAAAGTTAAACTGGCTCAGGACCTACTCGTCATTAGGAACTAACCTTATAAACGCTTACATATCAATTACGCCATAATAACCCACCATTAACATTTTAATTTAAAAAACTGGACATTTTGACGGTAAATACAAACTGTCTTACCAGAAGTTGTCTATACATTTTGGCAAACGTCGGTGTTATCTTCAGCCAAGAGGTAAAGGCACAGCACAAGGACGAACACTGACAGTTTGACTTCCCACAATCCCTTGGTGGGCACGTTACATCCGGTCGCGTGAGATTCTTATAATTAGTGTGCTATTTGATAATCATAGTAATGATATTAATACCGATGATAATAAATAAAATCACAAATTAATCCAATACATTCACCAAGTTGTTTAATTAGACCCTACAAACGTTATAAAAACCTAAAAATTTCAAATTTAAACAATTGACCTAATAAATCAAGAATGCAATACTTTAACAGAAGATGACGTGAAACCAGGAGGAAGACTAACAAATGTGACACTTTAAAGTGCATATCATTTGGTCAACATTGAAGAACGCAACATAATCTGACACTCAGGCCAAACTGTAAAAACAAAATCATTGTTGTGCTCCAATCAGCCTGAGACAATGCCCAGAGTCTTGCGAACATTGCGACCACTTGATATGGTGGCGTAAGATTATGATTCCACCATTAATAAGCATCAGATTTTAATAAGATACCTAATGACTGGCTTAGACTCTTTATACAACCAGTCACAGCAGAGGGTAAATAGCCACACTTTTGTGGTAGTACTTGTGAGGAGTACTCTGACTCTGTGGATAAAATACTTCATGTTGAATAGCAGCTTACCATAATCAGCGGCATACGAGCAATGATTTTACCATCCTATATTCAAGATAATCTCAAAAACCAGCGGTATGTCAATTAAATATAATGGTACATTCATCAGCAGGACATCTTACAGTACATAATATAGACAAACGTTGCATTAAAAATACATACATCCTTCAGCAAATAAGCCATTCGCAAAGCCCTGCTAAAATAAAACAGATAATTTGATTGTGTATAGATAAATACATTTTTTTTTAACACAGGAAATTACATTCCTAGCAGCTGTTTTGAAGCTATATGTACAGAGACACAGACTCGAGCAGCCTTCTTTTGCCTTCGTTGCCCTTCACAAAATCACAGCTTTCGATGACACACTAAAGATGATGCCGTCTTTACACAAACACACAAACCAGAGAAACAGAAACCAGTGTATTCACGCTAAAGTCAACAAGCAGTCCAGAACGGACCCTTTCGGGTCAACCATGCATGCGCAGACAGGAAAACGTGGTACAAGCACAGCTTAGCTTGGAATATCTGCACTGCTGTTGCGGGTGTCATATTTATGGTGGATGATGAGCAGAACCACACCCAGGAAGAAGCAGATGGAGCCCACAGTGATGTAGGCAATGCCAAGGAAAGGGTTCTTCCCTCCCATCCAGGAGATGGTGCTCAGGATCATCCGCTTGCGACCGTCAAAGCTGCGCACGGGGTAATCTGATGATCACATGGTTAAAAGAAAAACGATTGGAGCTTCTGGCTTCATAGTTTTTAAATCATACTGAGATAGCTGGATAGCTGTGCCGAGTAAAACCCAGATCCCCCTCTACTCTGGAACATGTACGGATATTAAATGACCTGTTTTGGTAATCAGCATAGTTCAGATAACTCGGTTCCTTCACAAAGGACCTGGCATGGACAACAAACACACAGAACTGGGATCAGCACAGTGTTGCCTTCAAGCTGACAACAAGCAAAATTAAATCTGTTCAAATATTTACTTGTTGTCGTTTAGGTGTTTTGTTGTTCGCCAATTTATTTAAGATTATTTAAGATTATCAAAGATGAGTGTGTTCCTACATAAAAATCTTACACTGTGAAGCTTTATATAAGGAAATAAAAGACACACTAGCCAACCCCACGGGCTAGTTCTAGTTCTGATTGTGCAGTGGAGTGTCTGGCTATATTTCAAAGGATACTGTAAGTGATTTCCAAGATGTATTTGCCACTGGGTAGAGTTGGGGTCGTGCTAGACTTCTTCTGGATGATGCGATAGAGCTTGCGAAAGGTGGGCAACGCAGCGGTGCGCATCCACACGATGAAGTCCTCATTGATGAAGCCGTTGTTCTCGGGATCTGAAGGGTCCATCTCGAACACCGGCTTCCTCCAGTTCACCGGCTTAGATGTGCCTGAGAAAGAACAAGATAACACACCAAGCCAGTCAGAAGAACCTCACTGTTTATGGGTCCAAATATATCTCGTGCACAGTTCGATTTAATTACCTTGGAAAGCTACAGTGAGGTTGTCGTTTCCACCGGGGTTCCTGAACTTAACGTGCTTGTCGGTCCACCACGCGATTCCCTTCTTTACCAGAGGAATTGCATTTCTGGTGCCGTTGGAATCAATATGATACAGCTCCAGAGTGTCTGAAACAAACAAACATTATATTCAATGTTGTTCCAGTGAGTAAGAGCAGCTCACAAGCTCAACTGCAAACTAATGTCAGAGTTTTTGTCGGAGTTTTGATGATCAGATCACACTTTAGTTGACCACATATGAAGCACTGATCCCACCAGTGCTGAGGAGGAGAAAAAATGTGAAGTTGTTCATCGTCTCTTGCTCACCATTGAAAAGGCTGTTAGCGATGGCCCCACATGGAGCAATGGGCTGTCCTTCAACTGTGCGGTACGGTTCGCACTCCTTGCTGGGGCTCTGTAAAAAGCAGGCAGTGTTAAACGGATGCAAACGACATTTACTGAAATTAAAATGGTACAACACTTCCAAAGGCTATACCTTTAAAGCGGACTGGTCACCATTCAGTTGGCTGTCATCCCTGGACTTCACATAGCGTCTATGGTTCTGATAGAAGTTGGATAAGCCGTAGTACATAAAGACATTGCTCTGCAGGAGGAGGGAGATCGTGTTATAGACAGAGCATCAGTAAAGGCTAGGAAGTACTTCAGTAAGGTGGCACGTCGGTGAGTCTTTGGATCATCAGTTCACCATAAACAGAACTAAACTACTTTTAACAAAAGGCTCACTTGTATCAAATGTAGGATTCTTTCTGCTCTCAGATGAGACAAATCTCATTTTCCCTCAATTTCATTTTAGTTGCGCCTAACAATTGCAAAGTTGCTAAATCATAACCGACATCTAAGCTGTACTCGGTGACACTGGTTTGTCTGATCTGCAAACTGTTGAGAGGAAAAAGCAACCGGCTGAGAGCTTTTACGAGTAATCAATATAAGCCTTTCTGGAAGTTGCCAGCCTGGATAATTTCAGACTTGAATGATCAATGATAATGACAGCCTTTGTTTGGACTCAGAATAGATTTTTAATGGACACTTAGTGTCAGGAGGACAGTTTCTATCTTTTACTGCACAACAACATGTATTATTCATTGGGTGCAAGCTGGTGCTCACCTCAAATGGCTGCTCCAATGTGAAGGGCACCGAGCAGAGACATGGCGTTGTGCTGTTCCAGCTGAAGTTCTTGGCACAGTTGTAGCATGCATCGTTGACTTCTACACCAGTGTAATCAATCTGAAAAGGAGGAACTGATTAGTTTGTTTTTTTTGAATAGCAGAATTGAACATATAAAGTAGCCTAAAATAGATGCATACTGTTTCACACTGTTCCTTATACACTGAGAAGCCAGTATATTCAATAGATAAACATAACACAATATTCAGTTGTTATTGAATTGAGATTATAGTTTATTTTGGAGGATTTAGTTATTTTTAATCGTTGTGTTGTTAATATGTTTGTTACCGTATTGTAACACTAAAAGGGGTTGTCTAGGCTCATTAAAACCATTGGGTGCAATACAAAGAGGTGTTTTTAACGTTCTGATATAAATGTGTGGACAAAATACCAGAAACGCTTCTTATTATAATGCAATACAACTCGACAGTACCACACACGTTAACTACATCCTCAGAATAACCATAAAAGTTCACTCAACACCTTGTAAAAAATAGTTTCCCCCATAACTGAACATCACAACCGTCCATCGATTACAATGCTGTTGTATTAGTTTGGACTATCGTTCGTTAACTTAACGTTAGCCGCTAGCTAACCTATTTAATAAACTGACAACAGAGTATAGACTGTAATTTCAATATGTCAAAGGCTCAGAAATGGTAAAAAAAAATGTATAACAGAGTTATTATTTGTGTTCTAGGACTAGGGGAAAAAAACTAGAAATGGACTGTGTGGAAAAACCTAGAAGAGGCTAGCTAGCTAGCTAGTTCAAAGACAGACGTTACTGTTGCTTTACCTCGTACTCTTTGATGTTGTTTGAAGTGACATACAGGCCGATGCCGATGGGGATGAAGATGAGACCAATAACGAAGAAAGCGGGCAGCACGGTGCCTGCCGTCAGGATGGGCTGCCAGGCCGGTAGTCTCTGCTGTTTGAACGCGGTGTTGTCCGGCTTTTTACTTTTCACGACCCCGGCGCCCCCGTTATTCGATGCGCCCGGGTGGTGCCCGTCCTCTTCCTTAGCGTTGTAGCTTGACGCCATCATGGCTGCAATCCGCTTCTGGGCAAAACAATCGACTGTAAATTAATTGACAGCCGGTAGTTCCTTAGTTAATCCCAGCACGGTGAACACGAGGCCACTCGTTAAAGCAAAGGGTACAACTGTCTAAGGAGCGAAATTTACCCCAGATCTAATCCAAATATCTACTCATTGTAGTGTTTATTTTTTCTGTCCTGTTAATCTCATCGAAGAGGAAGAAGCCGGAAGCGTCTAAACCAATAGGATGATCAAACGTAAGAGCCGCGTCACGGCAGAAAACGAAGACGCCCCTTTCTCACATTGTATGTCGTGCACACACATTTTATTCAAATATGAAAATCTGTGTTTTATAATTGAATTCCTACTATGGAAGCAAAATAGGCAGCACGATTTAAAATATTACAAGCAATTTAACAACCAGTTGGAACTTTTAATCACTAAGAATTTATAAAATTCAAAAATGAATTTGAGAACCATCTGCCTATCTGAATTTATGTTGTTTGAATCCTCCTCGTGCAAGTTTAAACATGTGTGTTGACAAATTAATTTTCAAGTCAAGTGTCCATTATCCAAAAAATATATTCAGGTCAAGTACATTCGGGCAGTGGCAATTAAATACAACTACATTTGAGTCTCCTTCATTTTTCAATATAATGATTAAACTGTTTTGTTTTTTTCTGTTACAGTTATTTATCTATTTTTTTTTGTTTAGATAATGTAATTGTGGTTCCCTGTAACACACCTTGGTCAACACCCGTTGGTTTAAATGTGCTCTATAAATACGTCAATCTAAGATTATTGTGGCCTCTCTTTGCTTCCGTATGCAAGCATAATATTTTCCCTTTGTCTCAAACTACGTATATGGAAATTTGTTAAAAATCACCAATATACATTAGTAGGCTACATGGAGCTTTTGCTTCAATACATTTGAAATAACAAATAGAGAAAAACTGGGGCAATTCCTTGTGGATGTAGGCGCTGCCTAGAGGATTCAAAGGGTATTGTAATGTTTTAAAAGCCTGACTTACTATGACTACACAGACGAGACACGCACATGCAAAACATCTGGCACAATTCACTCTCTGTCTTTGCTGCATATTTGTGTTTCTTACTTGCCTACACAAATAAGCATGTCACCTTTTGAAAAAAAACATTTATTTAAAACACTTTTCAGTACAAATCCTTTACAGAAAAAATAAACAAAATTTACACGATGACAAGTATTTTGACTTATAATGTGTCCTATATACTGTAAGTATTATCAACAAAATCCTTATGTGTGAGACAACCATTTAAAGCAAAAAGCAGTTAGTAGCATCACGGTCTGATACAATATTTAACCTAAATGTCCATCACAATACACACTGTAAATTCAGAGAACAGTTATTTAAATGGCAGAAATGCATTTGAGATAGACAAGTACAAAAATACTTTATAAAAATTAGAAATGGTTTATTTAATAAAATGTGCCTTGTAATGTCTAGCTGAGTTAGATAGGGAAATCAGAGCTTTTTCCTGTGGGCATTGTTATAATCTTTCTGAAGCACCATTTTCAAATATGTTTGAGTATTTTGTTGGTACTATTATGTCAATCAGGCTTTTCCTCCATTTTGTAAAGTATTGCTATTTACAGTGGACTTCTTAACTTCTATCCTCACAGACTGACTGTCAGCTCGTGACTCTAGCTTCACTCCACCCGAGATCCCCAGGGATCCCAGCACAGCTTTCCCCGTCTTCAGGCTCTTGGACATTGGGATGCGGGTGAGCCCTGTGCGAGGTTGCTGGGCATCGTGCCCAGTCTGTTGACAATAAGGAGAAAGAGTACAGTTTCTCAGGCAGGAGAATACAGACAGGGGAGCACTTGAGGGGAACCCAGAGTAAATAATGGAAAAGAGGCAAAACCCATTATAGCAAAATAAATAACTCAGAATTTCTAAACAGTGTAACTGATCATATGTGCTAGGAGCTGTGTGAATGAAAAATGCAAATATTTATTCATTCCTTCACTTCAATCGCAGTGGGTGAGCCCTTGTCCAGGCTAGGTTTCAATGTGTTGTTACTGGTGCAAGGCTGTTCTGTGTCAGCCAGAGGGCACTGAGCCCTGCCAGGCTGTTTGTGAATGTAAACACTGTTTAGCAACTATAAATTACAGCATGACTCTAGCAGAGTGGCAAAATGCCACATCATTAGCTCTGCTGTTCTGAGGCCTGCATAGGACCATTTCTGTCACGCTATCCGACCCACAAAGAGCATATTATAAGGTCCAATGGAACACCAACTGTGTTGCTTCATCTCCCATTTCTAGAGATACAGCCGTTAGTAAAAAGATTAAAAAGTGATAGAAACATCACTTTTAATATATGTAGAATATGAAAACAAGAAGAAGCATCTTAAAGAAATACTCTGACATTTTGGTTAAGGAGCTTATTCTCGTTATGGCTGAGAGATACATGAGAAAATCAATATATTTCTGTACATTATATATAAGCCTAACCAGTTGCAATAGCTCAGTTTAGCACAAAGACGAAACAGCTGGCCTGGCTTTGTCCAAAGGTAACACAATCTTACCATCACCTCTAAATCTAGATATAACTCATTAACACATCTTGTCTTTTTAATCTGTACAAAAATCTATGTGCAAAAACGACAATTTTGACATTTTACAGGAGCTTTGTAGTCAATTTATCCTGGTTAATATCAGACCATAAAACAGCACATTGTCACCTTTACACATTGTTTTCTGTAAGGAAAAAAAATACCCCCAAAAAACAGATAACTTGTTCACAGGTGCTTTAGAGCCACTCCAACGGAAGTGAATTTTAATATTTATTACTTTTTACTATATCGACTTTTTTTACAGATTTCTTTGCTAGCAAGTACTTCCAATGAACGGAGTAAATTGCTGTTGGGCATGTATCTCAAAGAATGGTCAAAACTAATAAAATACATATAGGCAAACATGTTATTCCATAATTTAGATGAACTGAACCTTTAAGCAGAACTTACCATGCTTTGTGTGGGTCTGGAAGTGTTGGATGCAACAGGGGAAATTGTGATAGTGCTCATCACTTTGCTCTGTGTGCTCCTGGTAGTGGTGGTGGTGATTTGGCGGGGGGAGCGTAAAACTGTCCCAGTTGATAAGGTCATTTCCTTGCTCTCTGTTGCAGCAGCCACCGGCCTGACTACCATCTTTGGGGTCATGCTGTTGCCTAGATGAATATGGATCTTGTTATCGTCAGTGGTTGTGATGTAGCTAGTGCTGGTGTGGCCCTTCCGTGTAGGCATTGGGACCATCTGCTTCTCGGGGGTAACCTTGAACACAGCTCGGCCCATGGTCATCTCCTGGGGTTCTGGGGAGGAAGATGCTGCCGGCACTATAGCCGTGCTCACTGTCATAATGGAGACAGGGGACAAGGGCCTACCTGACGCAGAAGAGGGGGCTTGGCTGCTTTCTGGAGACTTGGCTCTGGATATCGTTGTGATGGTGACTGGAGACTTGGCTCTTTCAGGGCCCTGAGGTCCAGTGGTGTACTTTCTCTTGTGGGTTGGAGCAGAGTAGGTGGGAATGATTGTGATTCTGGATTTAGGTTGAGATGGGTTGGGGCTGAGGGGAGCTGAGCTAGAGAAAGCGTCCTCAGCAGTGGGGCTGCTAATCTCAAGAGTAGCCATGTTGTTTTGGTGGTCCGGTGTTACGCGAATGTGTAAAGGCTGCCCTTGCTTTTGGGACATTGTCAGTTCAGAAGTCAAATGATCACCATTAATTTGCAGATGCTTCCCCATGTTGCTCTCTTGAGGGGTGTTGTCCTTTTTCCTCATCCAGGGAATCCAGGATTTCTTCACGCCCATGTCACTGCCAGATGAAGGGCAACGCTCAACACCACTCTTTTCTGTTGGCTTCTTTAGGTACTTCTGTCTGAGGTTGTTCATGATGTGATTCTCTTCTTGAACAGATTTCCTGATAAACACAGCTGGGGTATCCTCCTCTGCTGGCCCAGTTGACGATGCCTCTGTCTGTACTCCAGTGGATGTCACAGCAACGTCCACCATTCTCCTCCCATTCAAACTAGGCCTTAGCGCTCGACTATGACGCTTTGCTATCTCCAATTCTTTGGTGAGATGGAAAACTTCAGTGCCCATGTTCTTGGCTCTCTCCTCCTCTTCCAAGAACCTCTGCTGCAGGACAGAGTAATCCACTTGGAGCTGAGAAAGTTGGTCTTCCTCGTGCATCAGTTCATGGATCTTCTCCTTGAGGGCTACAATGTCCGCCTGCAGTTCCCTGGTTTTGGCCTCCTCTTTTTTGCATTGTTGTCGGAGGTTTACTTCCAGGCTTTCCTCCTCTCCTTTTTCGATTGCTTTGTTTCGTGCTATCTGACCTCTCATTTCCTCTACCTGTTGGGAAAGAATGTTGGCTTTGTCTTGTTCAGTCATGAACCTTTTCTCCAACATGTCGTACTGATCCTCTGTCTTGATCAAATCTCCCTCAACTACTTCAAGTTGTTTGAGACGATTTTTCAGGCGTTGAATTTCAAATGTCAGCTCCTTAACTTTGTTATCTTCTCTGTTGACAGGGTCGGTCATTCTTCCCAGTTCACATTTCACTGAATTCTTTACTGGTAGATTTTCTGCTTGCTCGAACCCATCTAACCTCTTTTTCATTTGACCAACCTTAGCACTAAGATCCTTAGTTTTATCAATTTCGTAGGTCAGCTTAGTGCCAAGCTCCCCCTTTTCTATGGTTAGAGTCTCTACTTTGGTTTCCATCTCTGATTTCATCTTCAAGAGCTTTTTGCTTTCCTCTATCAATTTTTCAGTCAACTCCATAACTGTACCCTGCTCAACTTTCACCATTTTACTCAAATCCTCCTTTTTCTTCTCATCTGACTTCAGTTTTTCCATCAGGGTCTTTCGTTCTTCCATCAAAGCAACAGTCAATGATTTCAGCTTGCTCAAGTCATCCTTAAGGCACAGCTCGGACTTTTCTAACTTAAGTTCAGAGGACTCGATCTCTTTCATACGGATCCTGAGAGCTACAACCTCATCTGAGAGCTCTTTGGTGAGGCCCTTCTCTGTCTCTAGAGCAGTGTGTAACTGTGCACATTCAGCCTTGCTTATGCTGATGGCACCCTCAAGTTTCTCTAACTCCGTCATTCTTTTTTGGAGCTTCTCCACTTCCAGCCTGAGGTCTTTGCTCTTACTATCCTCCTCTTGTAGCCTCTTTCGTAGCTCCTTACACTGATTTTCAGTCTTGGTAATCTCCTCATCCTTTCCCTCCATCTCCAGCACATGTTTCCGCAAGTTCTCCAACTCAGTTATCAAGTTGGAGTTGCCAGACTCCCCTTTGCCAATCTTCTCCCTCAGCTCCTGCAACTCTTCCTCAGATTTCCTCAAGGCCCTGTTGCTCTCCTCTAGCTCCTCCACTTTACGCGAAAGCCCAAGAAGATTGGCATTAAGTTGACAATTGTGGATCTCCTGAGTGGCCAGCTTGGCACTCATCTCCTCGTGTTGTTGGGTGTGTTTGGTGGATTTCTCTTTAAGCTCAGCCTCCAGGCTCAGCACCCTCTGGCCATCCTCCTGAGCACGCTCCCGGGCTTCACTCAGTGCCTGCTCCCACTGCTGGAGCTGCTGGCTGAGTTCCTGGGCCTGCTGGCTCTGTTGGTCCATTTGTTCCAGGTGCTGCTGACGCTCATTGACCAACATCAGCGTAAAGGACTTCAGCTTGACCAGCTCTTCTTGCACCTTGGCCAGACGTTTAGAGTGCTCCTTCTCCTTTCTTACCTGATAGGCTTTCTCGTTCTCAAGCAACCTCTTCAGTCTAAAACGTGAAACAAACAAAGGCAAAGCATTAATTTGGTGTTTTATTGATTTAAAAGCCAGCAACTGTGTCTGTGTTCCTCATTGTGTCATGGAAATATGGATAACATGTATTCCAGGAAGCTATGTTTTATCCCAGTTAATGTTTCAATGCTGGAGAGTAATCATCCCAATTCTTTACATGTATTTTATAAGACTGGTTTGAGTGTCAAAGTGATCTCTCTTTATAGTAATTGTAAGCTCAAACCACACACACTCAAGATACGTTTTTTAAATTAATCACATTTAAAATATCCCTCACAGAAATCCAGTAATGGACAATTTTACCACACAAAACATATTTGGCTGTTGAGTCCAACACTTGAAGCCATTTCTATCTGTCTGAGAAAAAAATTCATAATATATATAATATATACAGAGTATATTGTGCATGAAAGAAATATCATAAATGCCATGCTACTATGCAGAAGAAGCAATACGATCAAAAGGGAAAACTGACAAATATTAACACTAAAACTCCCAAATACTCCCATCCTATTGGGGATGAGACTAAGAACACAAATTGCTAGTTAAAGCTTCACCCACTCACCAAGGTGTCTTCTTTTCTCTCAGCTTCTTTCTATGCTGCTCATGCCCATTCTCATCTCCGGCTCCAACAAAATGCATGCAAAGCAGATTGAATGCAAAGCTGCATCTTTTCCTTTGACACTCCCAGGGACATACCCTATTCAGCATGCCCATTTTTGCATTGCAAAATAAACCAAATTAATGTAGGCACCAGTACATCAATGCAAATTGTGCAACTACAGCTTAAACAACCTCTAAATGTTCAATGTTCAGGACTGTGGACAAAGTCACAAGACCTCAGAAACTTTACAACAACCCTATTTAAAACTTACCCACTATGGATGCTCCACAGTCAGCACATAAACATTTTTGCCAATTTAGAAAATCCACTGAGAACGCATAAGAAGTAGCTGGGGCCTCCTTTTCCACAAGTCCTCCACCGTCACATTCCAGGCATGTTATCAGGACAATGAAAGGTGAATAAATACAGTTGAGCACCATCGGACCTCTTGAGTGGTGTCACCTTATCCATATAAGGCAGGGATGTGTGTATGAGAGTGTGTGTGCTGCTCCACTTTGGACACTGTGAAGGGGGTGGGACCCTTGCCACAGGAGGAGAGTTTTGCAAAACCCGCCCCCAATTTACATGCTTTCATAAAACATGGAATGTTTGGGGGGAAAACAACTACAGACAGTTGTAAACTTTCTGGGTAAAAGGGAATAAAGAAATAGTAGCATTTATCTCAGACAAAATCAAGGTCAGTGTATGTTTGGTGCAAATTCAATTATATTTCCATTTTTTAAAAGTGCAAAGGATATTACCGAAAACCATAATCTCACAGGAGACAGTAGAGACAGTCTGCTGTACTTCCACTCGAGGGGAAACTGAACTTGAACAGGGTTGCTTGCTAAGTCTACATGTGATGAGGAAAGCAGATCCGAATGAGTTGGATGTCTGCCTTGAGGTGAAGAAGATTTGGGACAAGGATATGTAACCACAGCAATAGGTTTATAAAGTGCTATGCCCTGACTTTTGCATGGAACTGTATAGATACAGTAAACCCTATAACAAACTTTGGTTTTCACAACCCAACATCTCTGCGAATGAATTCAGTTTGAAACGCAACATGTTGACTGTCAGTTTGTAAGTTACAGTAAACATCTTCATTGATTCATATTACCAGCATTCTTCTTTGCCAAGTGAGATCAGTGGGTTTGGCTACTGTACGAAGGAGCCATCCAGATCTCGGAGTGCAGCTCTTAAAATGCATACTTTAACAGTCAGATGTCACTGATAGCCTACAAATTGGCACTCTTGAATTTCTTTCACGCAAAGGTCAAAATCATGATGTCAGTGGTATTTGGCTGCAGTGGTCAGTGGCTCTGTTTCTAAGGAAGAAATAACTATGGACAAATTGGCTGTGTACAGTATATCCAGTCCTCCGAAGGCATTGTAGGTTTAAGAAAGTTGTTTGAATGAGGATTCTTCTTAGGGAACTAAAGTGTGCGTGCAAGACATAAAAACACATTTCTTAAGCAAATACACAGGTGCAATTCATAAGAGAGGCCACATTTTTTTCATCATGGAACAACATCTCATCCCATGTTTCCTGGGGAATTTGCTCGGAGGCACTGCAGCCCCTCTGTGTCAGGAAGCCGAGGATTGACACAAACTGCCAAAAAGCTGTCAAAGCACTGTGTTGTACAGTAATGACCTTTCTTGACAGAGAAAAAGCATTTAGTGTTAAGCAAGAGCGTCTGTGATAGTGTACAGTACATAAGACTAATGTGGTGTTAAAAGAGAGGAATCAGATGCAAAGTGCACATCAAACTATTTAAAGACAAACACAAAAGGTCTACACATACTGTGTGTACACGATCTGCTGACAGATGGTGGAACAATGTGTCATTGTTGTAAGGCTTTAAAATTACAAGAAAACAATAATTTTATTTTTCAGTTTCAGGTTTGCATTTTTCATTTTGTGTGCGTGACTTTACATGTGAGCCGTTTCTTTTAATCATTTGCACATACCGTCACGCCACTTAAATATTTCAACCTCTTGACATATAAACTCCTCTCTTGTCTCAGAAGGTGTTAATGGCTGATGGCTACCAGTCAGTCCTCTGCATTCCTGCAGGTGTTTGGCACAAGACCTTTGACTTTTCTCTCTTCACTCTCACCCAGATGGCGGGAGGAGATCACATTGATGAAGATGAGATGATGACATGCTTCCATCTCACCTGAAAGAGTGAATGTCAAAACTGATACCAGACATTAGCAGTTATGCGTGTATCCGTAGGCGATGGCGCTAATATGTTTGTTAAGAAACGAATGTTTTTGGATCTGGGCTTTTACACAGTATGCGCCTGTCTGTGTTTTGCATATATAGGTGTAATCTCACCCATGAGTCCTCAGTCAGTTTTGTGTCCTTCTATGGCAACAGATAGAAGAATCTGGGCTCTGCAGGTGCTGACAGATCAAGAGCATAACTCATCCCCTTTCACCCTCTCTGTGAGGTGACAGAGGCCGACCTGCGCATGAGCCAAGGAACCTGCTGGAAACCACCTGGCATAAGAAGGAGGTCATTGCATGCAAACCGAGGATCAAGTGAAAGTTAAGTGGTGTTTCACTTGTGATTTGTGCCAGTTGCTCCAAACGGAAGGCTATGCTCACTGTTCCCAATGTTTAAAAGTGTTACACTTAATGCTTAGCTTTTATTAGCTATGTTAGCAGCTTGGCTCTAAGGATTTCAATGTCAGTAGGTCGATCGGTCCACCGCCTTCCTCCAGACTGAAGGTGGCTGGATTGCCATGACATTTTCTAAATACATTCATAGTCCCCAGAAGCATTATACCTGCTTGGCATCACATAAGCATGCGTACAGCATGGGTGTAGACTATTCTATTCACTATATTAAAGGCCCATCTGTACTGTCACAACTACTTTAGTTAAGATGGTCAAATATTTAACCTCAGGTTAGGTATGTTTAGGAGTCAAGTTCAGTAGAATGTCAGTCAACAGAGTATCTATTTAGCCTTACAAAACCCACATAAGTTGCACACAATATATATTCCTGAACCAATTTGGTTGAAATCATCAAACACCCAACTTCCCTCCAGATAACTTACTTTACGCTTGTGTGCACAGTGATTTACAACCAAGAACCAATTTTTCATTGAAATGTTTTGAATCATGACTACCCTCTCTTCCTGTCTCAAGAAACCAGCCAAAGGAGTAGCTATAAGCTGAAGTCTTTTGCTCATTTCACCGCCCTCTCTCCGGCGTGTGGTGGCAGCTCAGCTGTCAAAGCTGTGATTTAACCTCTATGGTCTGTTTCCTGTGTCCCGCAGTAAAAGCTCAAGGAAGAGCGGTAGTCAGTGGCTCCGCCGTTTGAAGTTTTGACAGTTCATGAAATGCAGCATGTATGTGGCCTCTAGTCTGCTCTACAGATGACTGACTATATACATATACAGTACATAACAGATGCTCTCGCTCTTACTCTGTCCTTATCCCTCACAGATGTTATCGTATCTGTTGGAAAACTACTAATGTGCATAGCAAACCACACATATAGACTTATGCACAGTATACAATGAATGCCTCCCCATCTCTCAGGGTTATTGTGTGAGAATGGACAGGCATGTGAATTGCGACAAAATACATTTCCCAACAAGCAGCAGCCAATCAAACTCTTTCATCTGTATATATTTTAATTAGTAGGGCCTCCTCTCGCATACGCATTCAGTGCACATCCACACACACTCACAACCACGCTTGTTTGATCTCTGTGGGGCCCTCCACACACACATGATGCAACCATCCCCTCTCCGATGTTGGAGAGTGTGTATGACCCTCTTTCTCTCTACTTCTAACCTCTCATCCCTCGTCTGCTCTGGACCAACAAGCCAGGTCGCAACCTCGGCAATGACATCATTTCAGAGATGATGTCATGAGAGATTTGCCCCCTGTCGAAGCCTGATATTCCCTCCCTTGTTATTGTTTTTCCTCCTGTTCCTCCACCCCGGGGGCCTCGTCTCCTCCCCTCTCTACCCCTGACCTCCATCTTTCCCACAGCAAAGAGGCTGACCCTTTCCCCCCTCCTCCACCCCCCCCCCCCCCCCCTCCCCCTTCCCTTCCACATGCTTCGTAAACCTCTCCCTGTCAAATGAAGGTATGTGAGGTTATCACTTTAGTAGCCAGCTCCCCCCATCTCCTCTCCTCTTCCCACTCACGTTATTCACTTGGCTGATGAGGCCGTCTTTCACACATTCTCAGATGTCCATGCATTCCTTTGCCACTCTTTCTCCCTTGATTCTCTCACCTCTCACACATTATATGTTCCACACTGGTTTTAGAAACCTTGTTGGCTCTCTAATTCATGTTCTCTCTCTCTGGCCACTCTACGCCTCCCCCACGGCTGACCCCTGTTTTACTTTCACCATAGCTCCATCCACTTCTCTTTTTTCCAACAAATTCTCGATATGCAATACTGCTTGTTTTACTTCAGCAAATAGTTACTGACATCAAATATCGCCTTACTGCACCATTTACATTGTATAGGAACTCAATGTTATCATCTTTCCACCTTATATAAATACAATTCATGATGAAAATGTATGTCAATGTTACAAAACTGCTACTTTCTGTACATATCCTACCTGTAGTCGTTGGGAGATGGCTTTAAAATAAAAACTAAAAACAATACTTGGATGTGTTAAAAATGTGGCAATTTCATGCCTCAGGTCCCTCATTCCTCTCCTCCTCACCGTTCTCTCTCCTGCTCCAGAAGGTTGGTGAAGTCATCGCTCTTGTTCATGTAGTCTACGTGCTTGCGTTTCTCTGTGTCCAGCTCGTGGACGGTGCGGCGGTGGCACTTTTCGGCGAGCAGCAACTGACCCAGCATCCTACGGTACGTGTCCTTGTGCTTCTCCTGCAGACGCTCCAGCTGGGAAAGAGCAAAGGCACACAATCACAGCCACACAGGAGGAAGAACACAAACGCATGCAAGAACCAAGGACACATAAGAAGCTCTGGTGTAACATTTCAACACTTTGCAGCAATAACCTGTTCAGGAATGTCACATTAAACTAACCAATGAAATATTTACAGAACCGATTTTCAACATGAAACTGCTGTGACTGACAGTTGCTAACTGACCTCAACCATTGGCTTTTGGTAAACACTGCGGTCGTGCGGCTCGCTGCCAGTGATGAAGCCGTCCCTCTGCAGGGCTGTGAGGGCCGAACCAGGGGCCGCAGAACCATAACGTGATTCAAGGTCCTCTGGGACAGTCTGTTTGGACTTTAGCATGCAGATAACGTCTTCTCTGGCCTGAAATCACAAACAAATATAAAGATAAACATATGATACAGCATATGGTGCCTTGAGGAGAAAGAAAGAGAATTGTGTATTCTCTCCATTGGGACACCTGTTTGAAGAGACACAGATTTCTTTGTCCCAGACATGCAAATAAGAGAAATGATGTGTGAAAAAATGGCCTCAAACGTCTTGTGAATGTGGCATTTTCCCCAAATGTCTCTGGACACTCTGCATGCAATTCAAGGCATCCAAAAGTGTTTGAACCCCTGCAGCATTTGTTTCATGGATTCCAGATTTCTCCAAAATAGGCCCTTTTAGACACACATTATGTTCTCTGGCATGTTTCAACTGCCATTTTCAACCACAAGATAGAGCTATTGTGCATAAAATTGCAGTCAAACTCCATCCAATGAAAGCATGTGCACCGGTCTTGTGTTCATCCACAATGCCTTTCACGGATCTGTTTTCTCTCCGTCAGTATTGCACATTACAGCAGGTCAAAGAGAACACCCGACCCACCTGAATCTCTCCTTCCATGATCCCCAGCAGTTTTAGCAGATCCTCGTTGGACAGATCCATGATGTCCCCTCTCTTCTCTCCAGCCTCAGGGGAATCAAACAGTAGCTTCTCTTTGTTAGAGATCACCTCCACCTGCAAATTATCCTCACCCTCCTTCTGCTGAGCTTTGGCCTTCAGGCTCTTAACGGGCAGACCCTCTTCCTGTTCTTGGCTGATGTCATGGTCACCCTGTGGAACCCCAAGCACCCCATTGGCCGGGCTCTCTACCCCGCTGCTTTTGGACCTCATATTCTACCTGCACCAATAACAGAAGAAACATGATTTTTTTATTATTTTTTTATAGCAAATAGCACTGTTGTTGTTTTGTTGTTTTATGGCACAATTTGTTACTTTCCCCTTCGTGCCATTCATCTCTTTTAAACCCATTTTTTGTCATTTTTGTTTCAATTGATACTCCAGATGGTGTTAGTAAATGGTCACAATTTAAAGTGCGTTTTATGACTTTGGCCCTGACTACTAACTCACTTTTATCCAATGAATGACACATGTACACTCACACAAACATGTATACACAGGATTACAACTAGATGACTTTTTCAGATGTAACATAAAATGGATATGTGGATAAATATCCACAATTACCCAGCACTGTGTGTGTCTTTGTGTTGTATGGTGGTGCATGCATTCCTGACACGTCCTGTTCTCTCATAAGGTTTGTGTGTCTCAGTGTTGATGGTGTGGAAGCACATTTGTGGCACTCCTGGGTGTCTTAACCTTCTCTGCTGACAAATCGAAGTCTCAGACAAACATTTTATCCAGATCCTGAAAATAAATCTGTCGATGACAGACTTTTGAATTTAATTTTACTACATTAATCATTTATAACGACACAAGTCATGTTGATGTGGCCTTTAGCATGTTTGATTACTTAAACATACAGTGAGCTATGGAGAATAACATTGAGGAGTTAGGACACGTTTTGTTTGCTCACAGAGTGCACTATTTCAGTAGGTCCCGACCTTTTTTGTCAGATGTACCCCCACAGCCCTTTCAGGAGCTTAAGTTCCCCCATTTGAAATTATTTCAAGTGGATGTTATTAAACACTATTACATGTACAAGTTTTTGCAGCTTTTCATTGCTGGCAGCTGTTTATTGTGACGATGGATTTACTGAAGATCAGCGTCACATCCGTTTGTAATCCTTTTGCATTTGTGCGCTAAAGCTCTCTACCAACAGCCTTGAGACATTGAGCAAGTGCACTTTGTGATTGATTTCAGATATGACATCAACAGCGCTTTTTAATTACAAACAGACAACACCACCCAGCCTCCAAAATCCCCATCGCAGAACGCTCGTGATGTCATAGCACCCTGACCTCTGTATCATGCAGTGAGACATCTCGAGGAAGCTCACCAAAATGTCATTCTCTCTTTAGCACGGGAATAGAGGCATGCAATGGCATACACTAAACATAGCAACTGTGCATGCATATATACAGTATATATACAGTGGGTACGGAAAGTATTCAGACCCCTTTAAATTTTTCACTCTTTGTTTCATTGCATTATATATGGTACAATGTATATACGTACACAAAAGTGCCCAAAACATCAATGAGTATTTTAATCAGTCCAACTAGATTAAAACAAGGTGATATATAGAAGAGTCATTCGAAGGGTTTGAAAGCGAGTCTATCTAAGGTTTCGGTTCACATCAAGAAAACTGTTTATCTAGTGGTCAGCAAAGTTAAGAAGTCTGCAGTTAATTCTAATGATGCTTGAAACCAATCTGTTCTGTTTCCAGGAAAAAAGACCAGAGCACATGAGAGGGAAGCATGCAAGATAACACCAAATGCATCTTATCTTAGCTCTGAGAGTTCAGTGAGTGCACATTGGCTCCAATGAGAGCTGGTTATTTACTGGAGATTAATTGCAGTGCCTTCTTTCATGTCCGATAACTATTAGTTTCAGCTGTGGGCTCACTACCATTGAGTCAAATGTGGTAGCACAGCAGCGTACACCAGTGCTTACAGTGCTCATCCCACCATTCAAGCAGTGCCAGAGAGTTATGACCAGAGAAAAGCCCAGTGGGTGGAGGGCATTAAAACTGGCAACACTGGCGCATGGCCGTGATAAAACATGGAAACGTGCAGCGCTGTCAATTACTCGGGCAGAGTTCCAGATTACCGGCGACCAAGAGGTTGACACTTAGTCAGGCAATGCAAGGTTTATTTTTCATTTCTGGGCTGATGCCATGAAAATGCAGAGAAGCTATAACCGCTTGCGTCGTTTTAAGGTGTCACTGCAGTTCAACTCAGCAAGCAGGAGAGTGCAGTGCAGTTATAGAGGAGAGCTTAATTGAATGTAAACAGTTATTGTTAAGTTGCAATTCAATAAATGTAAAGGAGCTCACCATCTAAATGTATTAAGCTGACTAATAACAGTGTATTAAAGGTCAGTAAAGTGAAGAGGATTCCCACAAAAAATATTCGCAAAGTACTTTGCCTCCCTCAAACCGCACACTTCAACACACAATTAGTGTTGTTGACTTATTGCAGAGGGAACATCTGTGACTAATAATAACAAACACATTTCTCTCAATGTTGGGCTTCCTGTGGTGATTGGACTACATCTGAACTTCTAAGACATGTAGTTTACTTTAAGCTGCCTTAATAGATTTTTTGGCCACTTAGAGGCAGGCTCGTTACGATGAGCAACACCTTTCACATCTTATCCATTGATCACATAAACAATATTGATTATAGCAGCTTTAAGTTTCATTAAAAGATCTCAATTATAAAAGTCTAACTTTCCGATGTTACACATTCAAAACATTTCCTTGACAGCTTTAGGAGATAGTACTAGTCACTTCAATTTTGCCAGCCCTATTGATGACAGGACAGTTAAGTCATGGATGTCTTCACTGTTTGATCCACCTTGACCAGTTACTGCAGTCTTGATTGTAGTGAATTCTCCAGAGCAACAAATGGGGATTCCAAAGGCACGTGCCCTGCATTCCAGTCTGACATGCAACATTCCCAGTTGTCTCTATGGAAAATAAAAGAGAGCAGGCAGGAATAAGCCTTTACCCTGAGGTCTGGCCAACCCGCCACAATGCCCACATACATTCATGGCATCTAAACCAGCGGCACAATGATACTGATTGCCTGGCATCCAATTCCATACTGCCTTCTTATATGAAAGGGTGGCCCGATACCCGGCGAGGCACCAGTCAAGGCCTGAGCCTAAATTTAAAGCGGTGTCCCAAATCCATCCCATGGTTTGGGCTAGTCCAGCTGTCACATAGATGAGTATTTATAGGCCCAAACGGAACACATGCCTCCATTCCAAAGTGAAAAAAGGACCTGTAAAATGTAGTCAGTGGTCAGCAGGTTAGTGAACGCCACTGATGTTCACTAAATGACTTATCTTTGGTCTGAAATTCCATTTACCCCACGCATTTCGAACACTAGGAAGAATACAGTGCTCTGCAGTAGCTGCCACATTGGGAAGTAGGCCGTAACCCACGTCAGATTAACGTCACATTGTCAGTGATGAATATTCTGTTTACAAATTAAAATATTTCAGTTGGTTTCAGCAGATTTGCTGCTTTTTTATTGCTAACTTTTTGACATCTCAAGTGATTAATTGGTTAATCAACAGAAGATGAACTGATATATAAGTGTTACTTAAGTACTGAAGTGGCTTTTGTGACACTTAAATGCTGCAATGGGTAATTTGTGGATATAGGTCGAATTTCATGTGTACATATTTCAACAGAGCTGTAAAATAGTAAAAACATTAGCATGAGCTAGATTAGCAGAAATGCAAACTGCTAGCATGACACCCTAGAGCTGTAACACCTTTGTTATTTCTCTTTCTACACACTTTATCTTCTGAAATATCAGGCTATAATTTTGGCAATTAAACATTATGCTCATCATCGATATTCACACATAGCAAAAGTACAGAAGGCGAAAGGTCTGGTTAGTCAAGTCTGACATGTGGCCAAATTCATTTGCCAGAGATGAGTGATGAGAAAAGCAGCTGCAAATAATGCAAAAACATGTTATAGGAAAAATACCTTCAGTGAGTTTGATAAATTCACACCACAAACCAAATGTGACTTAATAAGGAGTGGGAATTGTTCTTTGCATGCGAGCGTTTGGCAACTTGTTCTGTCAGAGGCCACTGATCCAATGCAGTGTGCTTGAGAAGCTCTTCCGTCCTGACAAGAAAAACACACCAGCCCGCCAAGTTATAGGAATTTCAATCAAAACTGTAGCTGTGGATGAAATTTCGAATCTACAAGTCAATCCATCTGATATTGAAAGTTTTGTGTGCACCTACTTCCTTGCAAGGGTACAAAGCTTACGTCTGTTCTGGGATTTTGATGGACAGCTTTTTCCAGCCTAAATGGCCAGTGACCTCTGGGGTCAGAATTTACATGACTTGCTCAGATTGCAACACCGCCTTAGACACGTACACATGCCCCTAACATTTTACTTTTCAGGAGCTTTTTTTCCAGTAACACTAAATTGAATGGTCAAAGAGCCTTCATGGACAAAACCCAAGCATTTACAGCTTGTCTTTGTTTTTATTTATGGCTTCTATTACTACATCATAGCGACAATTACTCTAACATTGGCCCGCCAATACTGGAGCAAAATGTCAGCGTAGGTGGTGGGTTTCATCTTGTAGTATTCTCCCGATGACACATTAACCTGATCCTCTCACTGGAGCCGACTGGAGCCTCAGCAGTTAAGGTTTCAGTAGTGAGCGAACAGAGAGGAAAGTTGGTACTTTGCATATAAATTCTCACATTAATGGCTTACTTGCTCAGATACAGTTAGTTCTTGAATCAGTCATTTATAAAATATGACATATTTATGATGTGGCAGTTTGTTAAATATTCACTTTGATTTACTGGAACTCGTCTAATTTGGGTCATGCATTATGAACACATGGTACATGGGAAACCTTGATGCATGTTGTAAGCATCACACAACATAGTGTCACCGAGCATATGGACGGATGCAGCTGCTGGAAGACATGACTCACCTCAATCTATCATAATTAATTTAAAATACATGATGGGAAAAAGGAAAGCATCCATTATTTCTATGAGTTAATATCCATAGCAACAGCTTATATTCAGTATATTGAGACTCTCTGGATATCAGCTTTACAGCATGGAGATCAAGGAAGAGATCAAGTTCTGGTTGATCTATGAATAGAAACAGCAAGACAACATATGGGTGAAGCAGTCTCAGATATGCTGCAATGTCATGAGGTCAGCCATGTGTCTGAGGTCTCGTCTAAATGCCTACTAGATCAGAATTCCACGGATTAAGTTATCTGTCTTGGCTAGTGGTCCCAGAACGTATCAGTTTTTCTGACTACCTGTTTTTTGGGTCCTTATAAAATATTCATTCATGGCAGTCCTATGGTAATACTATAATATTATAGTGATTACTGAGCAGGTTTAAGAAATATTGCTCAAAGTTATGCTGATAGAGGCATTTAATTGCATTTGCAGTTCATTGATTAGACAAAGCTTTGTCACTGCACCACATTGACACCTTTGCACTGATCTTTATATATAGACTATGGGCACTGCTCGATCCTGTCTTCTTAGTGGTAGAGAACACAATAAGAACGTTTAGCAGTAAACCAAAAACTTAAGTAAACCTTTGTTACTTCCTGTGAGTTAAAATAATTGTCTCCCGGTTGCAATGATCCATTGATGGCAATACTGCTTTGTCAATTGATGGGTCGGTACACCTCTTTAATCCATTCTGAAATATCTCAACAATTATTGGACGGAATGCCAAGAAATTGTATGCAAAAAGTCAGAGGATGAAGTCTTTAGTATGTTGTCACGCTTAGCATATTGCTCAAAGCACCATTGTGCTGAAGCGCAGCCTCAGAGAGGTGCTAGCATGGTTGTGGACTCTTGGTCTTGTTATCAGACAAACAAGCCAACTGCAAATATCTTTCAAGCTGCAGACCCAGATGTTTTTTCTCAGGAGGTAGTGGAGACTAAAACTATGGTAAAAGGAGCCATTGTTGGCCATAACCTTGTGAAGTGATGACAAACACAAACACTTAAGCATTAGTTTATGGGTAAGTATCAATACTGTTGTTATGTGCAGTATTATGAGACGTATCTCTTAGAGTCTGATTTGTAAGCAGGGCTGTGGTCCGTCATATGCATATATGCACATTCATGCACCATTCCAAATCTTCACCACCACCACCCATTTAAGTTTAGTAGAAGAGCATTTGTATTGTTTTGTGTTGGTATTGTGACTCTGCTCTTTTGACTGTTGTTTTTTTTCACAGTTAAAAAAAGTGTTACTATAAAAACAATGAAATGTATTGTTGTAGGTGAGGTTAAAAGCAGAGATTAAAATTTGTTAAAGAGCTTTGTCTCACTAACTAACTAATTACAATGTAATATTTGGTCTTAAGCACTAAGAAACAATCAACCACAGAGACCAGTCATCCTTATCTCTGTGCTTTCAGGAAATATTCACCCCTACACATCAGTGACATCACTCTTAGGCGACATCATCATCACCACACACACACACACACCAGTTCACTGAAAGACTCATGAGGATGTCTCTTCCCCTCAAAAAACATGAATGAGAGAAGAAAAGCATGGGATGGGTAGAGATGGGAGTGTCTTTCCCTTCTGTGGAATTTTATTTTGATTAAGTTGAATTTTTTGGTGCTGAGAAGATACAACGATGCAATGCACGATGCATGTGGTAAAAGAATAGTTAGCCTATTAAGCTTACTGTATGTGAACTTCACATACTTCACATATTAACAACCAATCTAATAGCAAGTGTACTTTGCCGTCTTGAAAGCTACATATCAAATTTGGGTTTGAGACGGTTGCTTCTTTTGAGAAGGACTTATTTTTAAACCAAGGGAACTTGAGTTATAAGTACCACTGTTCTGTGAAATATCCAAATGTGTCTAAACTGCATATTTGGAATTCAAGACCAGAGGCCCTTATACTACTGGAGCTGTGCATGTGTTAGTGACAGCTGTTGTTGAGGCCCACCAGACGTAATGGGGAAGACAGTGACTATTGGCAGCAATGAGCTCCACCTTCAACTACGTTGTGTTTATGGTCATGCACATAGAAACGCCCCTACAACAAACATGCAGAGCAAAGAAGGAATGAGGTTACTGAGTTGATCATGTGCAGGAAACCGTAAAGGTGTCAAAGAATGATGAAAGCGATGCATTTGCAGCATTTAAAGGCACAAGTCCTCTTCTTCAATGCATAGTTCTTGCAGCTCTTATTTATAAAATAACTCAATTTGTGAAATTCAAATCCATCTTTTTATTCCTTTTGAAGCAGTTTCCGTGCATTAATTGACAAGCAATTATTTGAAAACATGCTGCACATGCCACAAGTGCTTCGTGCAGAAACACAGCATTACCTCTCGTCTTGTGCAGGGTCCAAATACACCATGACATGTCCGGAATGTCCATTCTCAGTGTACTATTGTCAGTTAAACACTGGAACTGCTAAATGTTGTGACTGCCTTGCTCACAGTCTCATGCTGAAGCTAACGCTACACCTCACAGTTAAACTATGGTATGTCCTGACCTGCCACTCCAGTGACATAGAGCTACAGTAATGTCATGAGGTAAGCCAGTGACACATTTAGTACGTCTAAAATCAATGCTGCTTTGGCAAGCACCCAAGCTTGGCCAGCTTGGTTTTAGTTCAAACAGGGACCACATTACTAATTTACAGTAAGACTGATTCATTTACAAGCTGGGACTGACAACTGTCCAGTCAACATTCACAAATCTGTCTTTCACGAGGAACCATTGGGCTGATTGAGCTCCGAGAACTTTGCAGGGCATGAGACGTGCTAGAGAGGATGAGCTTAGATAAAGCTGGAACGAGCGCAAAAAATGTTAATGAGTAATATCTGGCAACTTGTTCTCTTTGTCTGGTGTCAGTGGTGATATCACTGAGTGCGCAGAGGCCACATCAGCTGGAGAGGGTGGGAGGCCGGCGGAGAGAGGAAGGGTGAGGCTGCACAGAGCCCCTGGACACTGACAGAAAGGATCTTTGACAGCAGCTTCAGCCACACCTGCGTTGAGTCTCTTGCTGAGAGCGAGATACTTTCATGGTATAGGTTTTCGGTCGACTGAGGTCATGTGCGCCTTGAAAAATGGACAGCGGCTCTCAGGAGCCATGTCATGTGTCTCCTACGAAAAGGCAGATGACTTCATGTGGATGAAATGGAATTCATTTTTGGCTTCATTACCATCCATAAATATTCGTGATGAAAGACGTCATCCTGCTGCAGCTCACGAAGGCCTCAGAAGCTTCACAATGTTAAGCAGTGGTGGGGGTGCAGATTGTGTATTGTGTTCGGTGGGTGTCCATTAGGTATGGCGCCTACTGTACACCCACAGCCCCAGGTGGCCGTGGGAGAAGTTGAGGGAAAAGGTTGCATGTGTCTATTTCTATGTGAGATTCCCAAACATGAACAGACAAATAAGATGGATAACTTTTCTTTCTTTTACATTCTCAATATCTCAATGTCATCCCCTGTTGTCTGGCGAAGCTGTGGGCTTCACCTCCCACAAAAGCCCTCACACTAAATGGTCTTATTCATACAGCAGTATATGATGTAATTCATTGAGACATGTTTCATTCATGACTCTCTTTTCTGTATGCGTGGTCACAATGCCAAATCTGTATTGCCAATAACAACACCAAGAGTAGTCCCTTGTCTTTTCATTGGCGAGTAATTAATGCAATATGTTGAAATCCATAATATTTGAAAGTATAAAAAGATGTGCTGAAGTAAGTACATTCTTCAGGAAAGAGTCGTTTCATTCATTCAGTGCACAACAGTTCTAACTGTAGCTCAAGTGAATTTCTATCAGTCAAGGCTCCTTATTAGCTTCATAAACTGATGACAGCTAAGCAGCATCACCTATATGTTTCCTATACAGCTGGTAAGCTTTGCCAGAAGCACATGGCTGTCTTTGGCTGTTTCCCACACAAGGGCAGGGAGAACAAGAACGCCTTAGGACAAACCCAGGAGAAGCTGACTTACCTGCTGTTGTGTTGTCCCCAGGTTTGAGCAATTAGTAGTCACACCAAAGGGTAATCCTAGAGAAAAGGCTCTAAAGCAGCAGAGTATCCACTAATATCCTCTGGCTCTCGTGTTCCACTTGTGGTGTCCTCTTGTGCTGGCTACAGAGTTGGGCCAACAGCCATCCCAAGCTCTGCTCTCTCTCTCTCTCTCTCTCTTTTAGTTCTTGCTTTCAGTTCTTCAGGTCAGAGAGGGAATGGTAGAGAGCAATAACAGAGCACTGTAACTTCCCTCTCCCTCTCTCTCACCCTCCCTCCCTCTTTTACTCCCACTGCCTGTCCAGATCTACTCTGCATATCGGTCTAAAACACACCTCTCATTTTCTTTCCCTCCTTCCTCTCCAGAAGTCAGTTGAAGAGTGTGTGAGAATAAAAGACAGAAGGGGGGATAAGGGAGGTAGGCAGGCACTATTCTCCTCCGTCCCAGTGGTTGAAAGGCCTCGTTGCCCAGTGAAAGGCAGGGGTGCGGTGATGTCCTTTTGTCAACGGGCCAGATCTTTTCACTCAGCAACATCCTCCATTTTCTCTCTCTTCTCTTTTTTTTTACTTGAGTCACCGAGGCTAAAAGTATTCTTCTATATTTAACTCGTCCACTCTTGCCAACATGGGTGCTATTAGCAGCTGAGGCTAGCTGAATGCTAAATGTTTTGGCTGGCCAGTTTGAGAGTTAACTCTCCCGGCTGACCCTTGGTGACAGCTGAACTATGCCATTTTCTCATGCTGGGAAAGTCCGGTGACAACAACCACCCAAGCCCTAACAGTGGTCCAAGGAACCACCAATTGCTGACTTAGGAAGGCTGAGCGAGGCCAAACTCTCCAGGACTTTGGCAGCTTGACTGTCTTTTTGGCCCTGTTTGCAGAAAACAAGGCCAGCGAGCTAAATCTGAGGTACAGTAATTGTGCTTTGCATCAATGGGGATAGTTAACTTTGCTGCCAGGGTACTGTTGGGTTAGACATGTGGAAGCAGTAGAGAGTAAACACATCTAAATTTGGTTCACCTACTTTTTTATTTGTGGGATAGCTTTTAACCACCTTTCAAGGTTAGCAGTTGCAGTTTCCTGAATTCTACATATATGTGGAGATGATCTTAATAGTAGCAGTGAAGTTAGATAACTTGGTCACCATTTATGACTTATGGCAGAGGTAGAGAGTGTATTGACAATGTCACAAATGGTAAATGTAAAACGGCTCTCCACTTCTGCGTCGACATGGACAAAAGGCCCAATGCAACAGTGAGCTCCACTCTGTGCAGCACTGTGATTGGTTGTTGTTTTAATATCTGGCCACAGTGACAGGGCGGAACAACTACTAAAGCAAAAATGTACTGATCAAATCTTTTTGTTTCCACCTGACCCTGTTATCTGTTACTGGTTAATGTTTATTTTGTTTGTAACTCATGAGAATCACTGACCACGGTTGTATGTGAAGCATGAAGGGTCAAGGGAGTGCCCCATTTCTCTTCTCCTCAAAGTGAAAGACTTGTCTGGTGACCAGAGGGAAACGGGAACGTAATGACACTCTTATCTCTAGGTGGAAACCAAAGCAAACAAAAGACACGGCAGCGAACCAACAGAGAAACTCACAAAGGAATTATGTCAGATGGACACATCCACTCCCTCTTTGTCAGTTCTTTGTTGCAATGCAGATCTGACCCATTGCGGGATCATATGGGTGTGGGGCTGACGTAATGTTTTGTTCAATAAAATGAAAACACACTCCAGCAGACACAAATGCGCAGATGAATAGGCAGAAGAACGTTTTCTCTGGTTGTTACCAACGTTCATTACTTTACCGTCTTTCCTGGATACCTGGATATACAAGGTCACCTGAGACTTCAACATCTCTGGAGCAGCATCAAAGGCATTTTTCCCCTTTTTGTTGTCCTGCATGTGACATCAGAGCAAAGAAAAACTTAAAGGAAAAACAAAACACATTTGTTTGACAGACGCTTTCCTCCCCACATATGAAGTCATCCCCCTCCATGTGATATCGAAGAGGAAGATCTATCCAAACTGAGGTTATGAGAAGTGTATTTTGATGGAATGCCATACTTCCCACACCCAAAATGAAGTCATGTGGTGGGATCAAGTGAGGAAGAGGTTTGTTATGATTTCAATCTGTATATATATATATAATGCCCACATAACGGTGGTCCTGTCTGGGCCCATCGGGGCTGCGGTTGTTATGGATCATAGTAGAAACTCGGGCTGGTTGTAGCTGCCGTTCCCACACTTATATGATGTGATCAGAATAAATAGCACTCTGATTTAATTAATGCAAGATGGGTGATAAAACGTCTCTGTGAGATTTGAGGTCAGTCATCCAGCTGCAAGGAAGCTCTCACGTAAAACTTTTGTTGACAGTTTGTTGACGTAGGAAATGAAAACAATTTTATGTTTGGCAAATCAAAACCATGAAGTCATAAGCCCGTCTTGTCATCTGATAACATAATCCACATGACCTTTGCCAAGAACATACACACACACACACACACACCTTCATTTTTCACACAGGTCCCCCAACGCTATCTTCTCGTCACATGCTCCCCTGCAGCGAAGTAATGCGGGGGGTCCCATCCAACAGTCGTGTCTGTCGTCAAAACACTGAACATTAGCAACTCTCTGTTCACTTCCACTTATTCTGCTCAGACATCGCCTCAGCTCTGCCGGGCCATTTTCAGTTTGGGGCGCACTGACAGATGCTAATGAGCTGTCCATGCAGAGTGAGATTACACTGGGTCTAGACAACAGGGAACATGGTGTTCCTGGCCTGAAGCCAGGAAGGGACTAAAGAGGTTTTTGGTAAAAGGGAAAAAATGAGGGATGTGTAAACTGGAGTGATAAGACATAGGTAAATATTTCGAGCAGTATTTGTGATTGTGGCCACCTGTAGGCCTAGTGTGCTGTTCAAAGAAACATTTTGGAAAATATGCTTATTTGCTTTCTTCCAGAATTACTGTAGATAGGATGATTCATACTACTCTCATGTCTGTATGGTGAATATGAAGCTAGAGCCAGCTACCAGCTTGCTAAGCTTAAGCATTAAGACTGGCGACAGGGGGAAACAGCTAGCTTGGCAGTTGCAAGGCAGCCAGGAAGTCACCGCTCCTGGCCCGCAGAGTGAAAAAATGTCAAATGTTGTTTTTACAGTTTTTTGTGTGGAATACACAAACAAAATACAACTTTTTAATAAGTGAGCTTTGTACGTGCCGGTAGGTAGACAGAGCCAGACTAGTGTTTTTCTCCTGTTTCCAGTCTTTATGCTAACGTAAGCTAACTGCTGCCACCAGCTACATATTTTCTGTACAGACATGAAAGCGCCATCAATCTTTCTGTCTTACGATGCGCATAAAGGAAAATAAGTGCATTTCCCAATTGTTACTCTATTCGTTTAATATTAATGCCACCTGTGGTGGTCCCCTGGGTGCTTCAGGGGACCACCCTCAATTATTTAAGTTAATTATATTTAATTATATTACTTCCCTGAGCCATGGCCAGGCACACACAGCATGCAGGAAACATATTTGCATTTTTTTTTTCTCTCCACACTTGACAACAAGAAACTACAACGTCATATAAAGCATGTGTGCCACAGAACACCAGGCGTCTTATAGTTAATTTTCCTAAAAAGGCCAACAAATACCACAAAAATACCAAAAACGCATGTATCACAGGAAAACAATGATTACCACAAGAATTTTAATGTTGAAGTACCACATCTTCTTTTATGTGGTGTTGCGCCATAGGATGTTTTGTTAAGGTTGACAGACAAGAATGTCTAATCAGGGTTCACATTTTCCACTTCCGAACACAGTAATGGTACCCTGTCCGAAGTGATAAATGTACATCATTTTCTATCTATAAAATGAATCAAAAGGACACTACTGTACAATAGTTTAAGTCAAACTATTCTCAACAAGCACTTCTTGTATTGATCCTAAAACATCTTCAGTCAAATTCAAGAGATTACTGTAGCATAATAGTGCTGTCTCACTTGACACTACTCTTCTATTTGATTGGGACACAAAACATATGGTTTATTTTCCCAGTTTTGTCTTTATTGGAATACAATATGGCCATAGTAAATTCTTAAACCAAGTAATCCAAATGGTTTTTAATAGTATACATCTGGTTTCACTTTTTTGGCAGCTAATCCTGTTGAACTTGTTACAGCATAAATAACAGATCGAGTAAAATACCAGAACATAATACTCAACTTTGAATTATCATCATAACAGAAGTTATTGTTTAACATAGTGTAGGACATATCATCTCTTGTGGTTTCTGAGTTTATTGATGTTAGTCTGTTCTTCTAAATTGGCTTGAAAATGATATACTTTAAAGTATTTCTGTCTTTGTTTTTCTTCTGATGTTTCAGTTAAAGAGATGACTTGCCATCTCAGAAATGTTAATTACTTATGTTTCATTTCCTGTCTTTGCTGATCACACACTATATAGTTTGTATGGAGGAAGAGACTCTGAAAAGTAAGCCGAGCCTTCCCACTCTCGCTTCTCAGACCACTGGAAGACATGGGTCTTAATTGGTAACGGTTCCTTTGACAATATTACCATAAACATTACCTTGAAATTGTACAACCTGTGTCTTATACACTTAAATGAAGAGATGTCAAGCAAACATTTTGATATCATGCATGATCCAATTTAAAGTAGTCCGTCTGGGGAAGTGGTTGACTATGGTCTTGGCTCCTATTGTTCTGGGGTCGTGGCTTTTACTTCAGCTGTAACACAGCTCACTCTTATGCTGCATGATTTCATCTACTGCAATTGCTAATGGAGAAGGAGCGGCAACAGGAGGTCTGGGGACTGTCTGGCAGTCATATTTTTAATCAATGGTGAGATGATCATTGCTGGAATGATAATCAAAGAGGCATTATGTGCTCTGTAACCTTTTGCTTTGGAGGACACGCACCATAGACTGCATGCATAGGCACTGTACATATAATAGACTATCATTGGGAGGTATGACCACTCAGAGCCCCAGGTGATGAATCATGAGATAATCTATTCATGATCCTCTAGATTACATCAATAGCATAGTCTCATTGCTGTGTTTCCTACAAATTGAGTAAACTGTCAAGAGGGTGACTTTGGAGAAACCTCTCCAGAGCTGTAGACCCTCTTAAGGGCCTGAAGCTCTCTCCCAAGGTCAGCCACAGCAGGAGACAGACCTGCCACTCATCTGCCAAACCCTGGAGGAGAAGGACATTACCATCTCAAGCTGTGACACCCGTGACCCAGCGTGGGTCGTGAGCAGAGACGGGAGACCACGGGGCCCCGGGGATTCATTCCAAGCAACAGCTGTGCATCTTCTCTGCAGTGGACAAGAGGCACGTGGGCTGCTAATCAGTTCAAGCTGGGAGGTTTCAATTAGTTCAAAATGATGGAGATGTCAAAAGCTGAATTTATAGCCTGATAATGACTAGGGGATATATACAAGGCTGCAAGGGCCTTATGCTTAAGTATGACCTTGTTTTTTTCTTCTAATAGATGTCTGCATTATACAATTAAGTAATAGCTGTATTCTTGTTCATTTTGTTCATGGATAGCAGAGTTTCCAATGTGGCATTGTATTTCACACGGATGCAGCATTTATAAAGGGAACAACATGAGAGCAAATAATGAGTAAGTAAGTCACTACGATTTAGGATTTAAGGACGTCAACCGTTTTGTAGGTTCACTGTAAATAAAGTACATCACCATTGAATTGCCGCCCTCCTTCGGCTCTGACGCATTACTACATCAACAATAGACTGCTTTTCAAGGGCAAAGCAAAACCCCGCCTTCTCAAATTTGATTGGTTTAGATTAGAATCCTCGCGAGCTCATTGGATAGCCGGACGTCAATGGAATGACGTATAGGGAAACGTACGGGAGGATACCCGCACCGGTGAGAAACGTGGACGAAGCTTTCTTAGCTTTCTGTCCTTCTAATATTTTGTCTGTAGTGTGTTCTCAGTCGTATCTCGGTTGTTAAACAACACGACGTGTTCCGCTTGAATTCACAGCCTTCCCCGGGGCTCTGTTGACAGCATTTGAACCCAGAAGCTAACATTAGCTGCAATGCTAACGACTGTGTCTGACTTTGTGCACTGTAAACATACATTTAAAGTTAATTGTTTGAGTTTAAGGTTGTTTCACTTCCTCCTGACTGAATATTGTGGGTTACCGTAGCAGCAGATGCCATAGTGGCCTTTTGCCGTAAGCTAGATAAACTAACACGTGTTTTCATAATGTGGAGTGAAGGAACAGTAGTCCAGGTTTTGTGTAAAACTTGAACAGTGTTGCCCCCATTCCGTGGTTAGGTCCGGTTAAGCATCTCATAAAACCAGTGATCAGGGTTGGTTCAGACTTAGTTAAGTGGAAACAACAAAGAAAAGGTCTTCCACTAAACACCCGATTGTGTGTCTTCATGTCGGTCATTTAGTGTTCTGTTACACCACCACTAGGTGGTGCACGAGATCTTATTATCAGACACCCTAACATTCAAAGTCAACCTTGTAGCACTGCCTCAGCAGTAGTCAATCCCATGACCTGATGAAGTAGTAATTGATAACAATTTTGCCAGAATGGACTTGTACAGATAGAGACCATGCTGTTTCACATACTATGTCCTTTGCAATGTATTCTTGGTAAAACATTAATACATCTGAATTTAAAGGTTGGTATAAACAGCAAAATACCTTCCCCTAAACACATTGCCTGTCTGCGATTCAAATGATCGCCCCTGGCCTAACGTACCTTTCACAGCATCTTTCAAATACTACTACTGACAGGTTATTATTACCATTAGCGCCTCACATGTTGCCCTTTTCAGGAGTTGTATGGCTCTCGGCTTCCGAATGGCTTTGCTGCTGAGGAAGCTGATCACTCGTAGTATTTCCTCACCTTCTGTTTGTTTTTGTTTGTCACAGTGTTCACCTGACTGATGGCTGCCCCGGGGAAACTGGCGTTTTTCCGTCTGCCTCCCTTGCCGACTGTAGGCGAGCTCATAAAGCTGTACAACCTGCGAGCTGAGAAACAACTGTCCCAGAACTTTCTGTTGGATTTGAGACTAACAGGTTAGCCCGTCTCACTCTTCCGTTCAATTCAGTTATTTTATTGCCATGGGGGGGGGGGGGAATACATGTTTTACATTGCCAAAGCAATGCTTTCTCTTTCTTTCGCTCTATCTGCAGTGCACCAACACCTGCGTGCTCCTGTTCTTTGTTGCTATGTCTGCACTGAGGGCACAAAGGTGTGTGTGTGTGTTGTCTGTGTGCACTTGATTGCACAGCTCCACATCGCCTTGTTTCAGGGCATTGAAACCGACAGGCTTTTCTGTATGGGCGAGGTTGAGCAGATCTCCTTCCGATGCGAATGAACCGAGTCAATTGTTTACAGCCCTTGCAGAGCCTGAGCCTTAATATAATTATCAGTGATGCAGTGCAGGTCTGATCTGCTCTCCTGTCCTTGGACAAGGTGACTGTTAGATTAATGCACCTCGTCTTCATCACACAGAGGCAGACAGGCATTGTAACATCACACACTATTAATCTCAATTTAGATACCCAAGACTCTAATGAAGACATTTCATTGGAGAGTATGGTGCTATTTATACATATGGTGTGTGTTTGATATTAGTATTTAATTCAGTGTATGATGAAACTCTCTATTGACTTGGTCATTAATTTTCACCTTTTTAGACAAAATCGTGCGTCAGGCGGGCAGTTTGAGGGATGCCCACGTGTGTGAGGTGGGTCCTGGTCCCGGCGGTCTCACCCGCTCCATACTCAATGCCGGGGTGTCAGATGTGCTTGTGGTGGAGAAGGATACACGCTTCATCCCAGGGCTGAAGGTAAATTGAACAGCCACAACAATACAGGCTTTTGCACAACGTTATCACGGTCGTATGGTCACTCGGCAGAAAAGGCTCCAACACCGTCACCTCAGAGTCTCCAGTCAATCGTCTGCAGCATCATTAGCCCCCCCTGCAGAGTGACTGATGATTATTTAGGTTTTCTGAACAGCTTTCCATTTCCACAGCTGTTGTCTGAGGCGGCACCAGGGAAGTTGAGGATTGTCCACGGTGACATACTCAACTACAGAATGGACCGAGGATTCCCAGAAAATGTCTCGAAGCCGTGGGAGGAAGGTGAGATCGTGGACTTATGAAAGCTGTTGCGGTGGTCACGTGTAATCCCGTAGAATGTAACTGTGTACGTGTGGCCCCACAGACCCACCAAACCTCCACATCATTGGGAATCTCCCATTCAGCGTCTCAACCCACCTCATCATAAAGTGGCTGGAGAACATAGCCAACAGAACAGGGCCCTTCGTCTACGGACGCACCCGACTCACCCTAACGTTCCAGAAAGAAGTCGCAGAGGTGCGTGAACAGTGTTTCATGTTTCAGTTTTCCCGCCCGTACGTTTGTCAGGATGCTGTTGTCTTGCCTATTCTAGACACGTAAAACAAAACATACTTAGGAAACGCTTAAAGCATTTTTTTTCCAGTTTTTGTTCTTTATCTAATATGTTTGCCAGACATGTTTGGTCACCACTTAAAGCAACAATTACATGAACTCGACAATTAACATGGTCTTATGGAATTCATCATTACTAATTTGTGGTTGTTGTCCTCTCCATCCAGAGGTTGACAGCCAGCACAAGCAGCAAACAGAGGAGCCGTCTGTCCATTATGGCTCAGTATCTCTGCACGGTCCGCAACTGCTTCTCCATCCCTGGACGGGCCTTCGTCCCGAAACCAGAGGTAGGATTAAACTTTGATAACGATTCTTAATACCTCTAAATGTAATTCTGCCACGTCAAAAAACAGCAATACCAGTATTAAGTCAGTGGCTGGCAGATGGACACTTTATTATCTCAGTTCTTAACCTCTCGTGGGATAAGGGTTCAATCTCCTCGCATCTCCTAAGCTTTGCTCCTAGTCTGGTCCCTCATCATGTCACCATCTCCTCTTGCTTTAAGGCTTCATTAAGACTGTGTTGAATCAGTGTTGTCTCTGTTCTGTCTTTGGACCCTTTCTGGGTTGTAATGATGCCTGGTGGGTATTTGAGATGTGGCACGATCACACTGCTCCTTATAATGAGTTATTTTTTAGGACCATTCTCTCTCTCTCTCTCTCTCTCTCTCTCTCTCTCTCTATCTCTCTGCGTCTTTCAGCCCATGTGCGTGTGTCAGTGGTGAAAGAAAGACGTTCTCTCTTACATAACATGAGAATGCAAAAGTGTTTTTGTTTTTTTCCTTTCTGGGTTAAGGATTTATAGTAGGACTAGGGGGCACATTAAGAAAATATAAGTACTGCTGCATGATGTGAAACATCAGTGTTGGTTAATAGACTGCTCCGCTGAGATCGATTTTGAGATTACAGACATACGACTCTTAGGAGCTCTCTTACATCTTTGTACAAATGAAACCGTGTTTTTCTGTTCCTGAATTAAAGGATAGGTGTCAGAGATACCACGGCTCTTTAGCAGACCCGCTATGGGTACATATTTAATCTCCTGTGTGGCGTAAAATGCTGCAGAGTGAATGGGACCAGTGCTGATTGTTCATTCTCTTAGAAGAGATGGCTCCCAATGATTATTTCATCACACTCACAGCTGCCTTTCTGTGCATTTCTTTTACTCTCAACTGTCTTATTTGATGTGCATGTCAGCTTAATGGGTTTCAGCATGCTGGTGTGTGTTGGAAATGTGCACACGTGTGTGTGTGTGTGTGTGTTGGTATGCATGTGGTATGTACAAACATGTACAGAGTGGACTCGCAGTGCGTGGGCGTGCATGCACTGCAGATGAATCGGCGCCTCCCACGTGCGCACACAGACCAGCTATCCCCACTCAATGTTTTAATGGGCACTTGGTCAAATTAATATCATTAGGAGAGATGATGGCTGTTTGATGAGCAGGCCTCCTGCTGCTGGAGTCCCATAAAAGACCAGAAAGCACACCGAGTATATTAATGCTATCATACTTTCTGCATTGTGCAGGGCCCCTTTTTTAAACTATTATGTCATGTAGTATAATTCATAAAATGCTCTATGCCTCCGTATTGTTTACTGGTGCACACCGGCGTAATTACACAAAATTGCATGAACAATAAAAATGTCCCGCCTGAGCTATGGGACAACATTAAAGGCTGGTAGGAGGGGGGGGGGGGGGGGGTTTGAGGTTGTGACACACGTCAATATAGACTTCTAAAGCAGTGGTTTGTCTGCAAAACTGACCTATATATTGTCAGAATGCATACAGAGATATAGGAAATACAGAGGAATATTGTCACAGCATAAATACTCTTCTTGGGTGTTGATGCTGTACACGGCTTATAGTGGTCTGGTGAAAATGCAGACGTTTGTGGTCAGACGTTAATCATAATAGAGGAGTAACACTTCCAAATATAAAAATTCTCTCTCTTTCCTCCCTTGGTTACTGCAACACGTGTGTGTGTGCCTCATGCCTATAGCCAATAAATCGGCTCAGTGATCTAATTGTTTGTATTGTGTTGTTCCCACTGAAGCTTGGGGATCACCGATTGTGTTAATGACGACAAATTGAAGCACAACTGGGCATCGTTTGTTGTCTGCATTCGGCATGCCGTGCCTAAACCTGAGGCTCTCTGTTGTGCTGCGAGGGAGCGAGTGAGTGAGTCATGGACATCCTGGAACAGGTCCACCCAGTCACGTATTGATAAGCTATTCCTGCACATTTCTGTGAAAATGCCCCCACCCCCCCCACCAATGGCAACTCTCTTTACACTGCAGTAAATAAAATATGCAGCAGCAGGTGCTATACTACACATAGTACATTAGTGGGATGTGAAAAACATTTCAAGCGGTTTAATACAGCGTAATCAAACACACAGCGAGTCACAAAGAGCCACGGACAAAAAAGCAATGAAATTACTGAACCGTTCCGAATAACCGCGATGAGAAAATAGCTTCAGTAAAAGGCGGGGGGGGGTTGGTTGATTTGAACCTACAGGAGCTGGCCGGTGCAGGCTAATAGGATAATGAGAAGGGAAATGTTGAATCCATTTTAAATCAGCAGCTGCCGGGGCCCGTATTGACTGGGGTGGGCGGATAGGCTCTTATCCTTTCAGTTTAATCTCTCCGTCTCGTTCTTCTCGCCCCCGGTGTGCACCTCTCTTGTGTCACATTGACTGACTGAGATTGTCCTTGAAGGTTTCTGAGAGCGGCGATTGGCTGCTTTGATGGTGTTCCCCGAGGCTCTCCGTCCCCTTGGTCTGTCCTGCTGCAGATCACACCTGCCTCCCTTTCCTTATTAGTCACTCGCCTCCTGTTAATTCCCACAGACAGACAGACCGAGGCGTCTTTAAATTGCTTCTGTCGTTCACAGCTATACATATATCTAAAAGGTGTCTTAAAGGAACTAAACTGAGACAAATAATGGGCTTCTCCGCTGTTGCTTTAGTCATTATACGCATTTCTAATTTGTATTCTGGTGAGGGGTCAAGGAGTGTTGGAGTGCACGCTGCCTTCAAGCATCTGCATCCTCTATACGGGCATTCAGTCATCCAATTTCATCTTCACTGCCTCTTTACATAGAAAGTAGCTGATTTGCAAAGAGTAAAGAGTGCGTCTTGACTTGCTCATCACTCTTCCCCTGCCTTTCTGCTTCCGTGGCAGAATGTGATTAAAATCAACTTGTGTCCGTCTCAGGCGGGTCTATAAGTCGTGCGATACAAGCTTCATCACGGGAGACCGGCGGTCTCTTCTGTAGAGCTCCTACAGCGCTCACCACTGTGCTACTCATTAGCAAAAGTGAGGAAGGAAAGGAGGCACTGAGAAGGTGGGCAGGATGATAATGATAGAGGTGGAGGGGAAAAAACAGTAAAAGAAAATAGAGAGATAACTAGGTGGAGAATGTAGATAGGAATAAAGTATGGATAAAGAGGATATAAAAAATAAATCAAGGCAAGTTGTGGATTGAGTCTGTATATGGTCTGGATGTGATGTATGGAATGAAACAAAAGCTTGAAAAAGGATGTAAAGACTGCAAAGCTTCCCTCCGTACAAGTACAGAGCGCTAGAAGACGGATTCACGACAGAGATCGATCTGAAAGGAGAGCGCGGCGTACCTCCAGCAGATGGTTGTCTGGGCCTGCTGTCAGCCCGCGCTGAGTAATGGCCGAATCAGCCATCAACCACCAACTAACCCAGCCATCGCAGGAGGAGAGCCCTACAGATGTTCGTCTTGTACACAATCGTCGACCAAGACCACAGGCCAGATGAGCGGAGCCTAAATTGAATTTGTTAATGCTGCATTGAGCATCCGTTGTGGCTGGCAGTTGTGAGGGAGACTTTGGCAGTACAGCGGATACATACAGTACATCTTTGCATTCAGAAATTGATTATTTTAATGTCCTTTTTTTATTTATTTTCAATGGCTTAGGTGTCAGCAGCTGTCGTACTTTTCAAGTATCCAAATGAGTATATATCCCTTTGTATTCAGGGGTTTCAAGTGTTTGAATGTGACCCACCTCAGTCCAGTGTAATGCAGTGGCAGGCTCAGTGACGGATATCTGAAGTGGCCCAGTAAGAGTTAGAGTCGGCTCAGAGGGGCTGCGCTGCTTTCTCACCTCCCGCCACGCATTCTACTCGCACACCATTCATCTAAGCCTATTCCTACCTCGCAAACGGGGTCAAACGCGCTACCAGGAGGATCGGGCAAAGTTATTTCAATGACTTGTACCGGCACGGTAAATGCCCCGAAGGCTTGGTCTCAATACATCACAGACCCACAGTAAAGAAAAGCTAAAAATATATATATATATATATATATATAAATATATTTAAAAATACTCTTCCTCCTCCTGTCTCCTTAAACAAAATGCAGAGGTTGGCAGAGTTGGCTTGTGAACATCTCCAGAGATCTATTGCTCCGCCTAACGAGGAACTGTGCCTGGTTTGCTCAGTCAGCGTTCACAGTTTAGCAAATTCAGCTCTGTTTAGTTAGTAAGCACGCCAAGAGAACATGTGGGTATTATCGAGGAATACTGCTAAAGCCCCTGGATGTATCCCAAGTAAAGAAGGTCAGCTTCAAATAAGTAACTAGCGGTGTGAAGGTGTAATGATAGTTGTTAAAAGTAGGCCTTAGCTTGTTATTGTGTTTGTGCACTCTCACAATAATCTCTCCTCTGATTGTTTTCATCGAGACATATGTATAGTTTGTAAAAGCCTCGTGTGTCCTCACACCTTCCCATCATTTAGCCTCCCTCACCTTCAGCTTACTGAATGCTCCCAGCCGTGCGTGCCGCCCCGTGCTGCTCAAAGCTGAAATATTAAAGGGCTTCCTTTGAACTGTCAGAGTGTATTGTTTTCCTACAAGCGCTCCTTTGTCATCTCCATAGCGTTTACTGCCTTTCTCAGCAGTTAACTGCTCAGCCAAGGTCGTCGCTATCATTCCCCCCCCCAACCTCACACGAGCCCTGTGACCAGAGGAAAGCAACAAAAGGAAGGTCACTCTCCCCCAGTGTTGATGACCACATTATATCTCCTCACGAGCGCTACGGCCGTCCACAATAAAGAGCTACACGTGAGTTACGGCGGCAATACTGGAGCGATTTTGAGTGCTCGCTGTATTTGTGAGCCTATGTTGGCGACCGTTAATGGAGTTTTTGGTTCCTTAACGTGCTCTAATATCCGCCTCGCTCTTTGTGACCGGTGGAGTGCGTTGAGCTCTTGTGTGCAGTCGTCGCTTCATTGTCGCCTTTCTGTCTGAGGTTGATCTTTGGAAAGGTTATTTGCCGGTCAGTAAAGTAATCTGTGGATTTGACGTGGCAGTGAAGTTCAAAAAGGGAAAGCCTGACGCCCGATTAACCCCTACCTCATATCGACAAGCGCTCACCTCCCTTTCACATTCCAGATCTGTCATCGCGGCAAGTCGGGGTGAAAGCCTTTGATGGGAAATGTAGGTTAAATACACAGAGGAGCAGATCTTATTAGCGTTTCCCCACGAGAGGAGCGGTTATTTGATCTGCACTCTTGTTGCATAACCAAGAGGAGTGGGAGAATGAGAGGGAGCCGTGAAAATAAGCCATGTTTGTTTCAGGAAAGCACATTTTCACTCCAATCAGCTGTAATGAGAGCCCAGACTCACCAGGTGAAGTGTATAGGCTACAGTGTATGACAAAGATATTAAAGTATTAAAGTATTCTGATGTGAAACGAGCGCTGCTTAAGACTGAAGACGTCTTCATTCAGGAAGTTGTGCAAACTTTTTTTTTTTTTTTTGGCACGGTCGAAGAACACACTTTCAGAACAGGGTGTTTGGCTCAAAATTTAAGATTGTCTTTTTTATATATAATTTCTTTTGTGTCCCGTTTCTTTATTGCATGGATTAAAGCCTAACCGCATGTTCAGGGCCAACACTGATATTGATATTTGAGTTTAATTTCTGAGAATAACAATATTTCAGCCTCAATGCATGTTTCATGTAAACACATCACATTTTTAAAACAATTTTGATAGAAATCACTTGAATTTAGTTACTAAAGATTTGGACTGAGACTAAGATGTACTGAGCGGGACATTGTACCGCTGAAAAATAAACATGTCAGTAGGGCTACAAGTATTTACTATTATTATGAATTATTAGTTTCATGACTAATCAACTGGAAAATGTCAGGATATTCAGCTCAAACCCAAAGACATTCAATTTATAATTACATATGAGAAAAGCAACTTATCCTCATAATTAAGTAGCTGGAACCAGTGAATGAAAAAATGACTCAAACTATTGATAGTCAAATAGTTGATCTGTTGATCCACTAATCAACAAATTGACGGATCTTTTCAGCTCTACTTGTCAGTTCTCTCTGGTGGAAAAAAACTATTTTATACACTGTTTTTCAATTTCTACACAGCAATGTGGTGTTACTAGCTGGTTGTTACTAGCTGGGTGTTACTAGCTGGGTGTGGCATTACAGGAATAATTCCCTTTTCCCCATTTCCACAAATTAATCTTTTACGGCCGTGCGTTTTAGTTGGACTGCGTTATTCCTGAGCAGCCTGTCTGCTGCGCTCGGCACAGCCATGTTCTGTCCAACAATCTGTAGATTTGGCAGGAGGACGAAAGCTATCTCCATCCTCATCACCCATACAAGCTCACAGGACTCGCACGCAGACTACATATAAGTAACGCATGTTGCTTTCACAAAATAGTTTTATTGGTAAAAAATAGAACTACTTGCACAAGCACATTGAGACCACTGTATCAGAACTTGTGAACTATTAATCATCACAAATATGCTCTGGCAAAGTAAGAAGTGCTAAAGCATCCACAAAAATAAGCTGCAGTTATCAACATTATAAATCAATGTCTTGGTACAGTATATGCAGGAGAGTTGTAACTCTTTCGACTTTTAGGACCTAGTCACTTTGCACGTTGGCCATTTATAAGCTAATGAAATTGCGTGCTGATGATCCAACTGCACAGCCACAAAACAAAAAAGAGGAATCTCTCGCTCCTATTTTCTTGCTGATCATCAGATAAACCGTTCCCCTTTTCTTACGTGTGTTTGTACTGGTCCAGGGAGCTTGGAATGCTCAGCCGTTTGAAACAAACTGCTGTCAAATAAAGTAACACAAGTAAAAGTGCATTGAGTAGTCTTCTTATAAAGAAGATATGGTTATGAACATGATATTGTATTTTATATTGAAACAACCTGAGGGAATCCTGATCCCTCAGTGAACGAAACAACACCTTGAAAACCTAGATACTTGGGTACAGTTGTCACAGACTTAAAGTGAACCAGAATTCATGAAACAATAAACAACAACAACAACAAAACACCAACACTCGTGTCTTTTCAATGAAAACTCTCATCCCTGTAAGGTCTTACTGTGCTTTGGGAAATTAAGAACAAAGAGGATTTAAAATAACCCTCGAAAGCTGCACTGGACTGTACACGCGCATCTAGTTGACTTGAGACTTAGTCTGGCAGAACAAATCACAAATCCATAAAAACATTTGCTGATGTATAATTCACATACAAACAACTCAATAAAAAAACAAAAACAGAAAGAACTCCAGATAGTATTACAAATGTGTCATCATGAAAAGATTTGGCACATTCTCAAAACACATAACGTGTCGGTATTAGTTGATGACATGGCACATTCTTCTTTGTTTATTGCATTGGTTATGGTGCCTGGGCAGTGAGTTATTGTCAGGAGGCCCGTTCTATGTGGTGGGCAAGATGGCTAAGTCGGGGGGGGGGGGGGGTAGAAACCTGGTCCCGAGAGGGCTGCCAGGCACCGGCAATGGTGCCCGCAGAGAAGGCCCGTGGCGTGCCGGCAGCAGCCTGCAGGTGGCGAGCTGGGCTTAGCCATCTGCTCTCCACCCCCAGGAGGCTGCATGTTTATGAGAGAGAAGGAGAGAATGTGCAGCTCTATACATCACGGCCAGAGGCCTGTCTCAAGCATGAAAACCTCAAGATGTCCCTCAGACACACGACTGTCTGAAGGCGTAACAGCGCTACTGACATATGAGAAGTGGGAGTTTTGTGTGTGTGTGTGTGTGTGTGTGTGTGTGTTGGGATGCGGGCTTTCAACATGCATTAGCTTTCTCTTGTTGGAGATCACATCCATGTGACATAGATGAGATCACATCCATGTGACATAGATGAGACACAAACAGGACAGAGGGAGCATGGGGGGGAGGAATGGTGGCACAGTCAAGTGGCTGCAATTTAAGACACTGAGACCTTCTGCAGGTGCAGACTGGGAGCATATGCGCACTGCTGACGCACTTGGAAAACAAGTCACATATGGAGAATGACTCAAACCTTTTTTAGCCGCCTGCCACAACAGCTCTACCCAGTCGACCGCGGCTCAAGAAGCGTCTCCTTTTTCCTGCCTCGTCTTTGCCCCCTCTGCGCGCTGCACCATTAAACACCCGTTCATCCCTGCGAGACTGCTCGCATTGGTATAAGACACTATCGCAGTGGGCAAGCGAAGAAGAGCCTCTTCTAAAAAAAAAAAAAAAAACCTCTTGACCATGCAACAGGCTAATAAAGGGGATTAGTGAAAGCAGTGTGAGCAACGGCTGTGATTAAAGCTTCTGGATCCATGCCAAGGGGACAAAAAGATGGCCCCCCCCCCCCCCCTTTTTTTTTTTAAACAACTTCAAATCACTGACTGACATGCACACAGCCCCAGACTATACGGATATTTGAATGCCGAATTCCGTTTCCATGGCAGTGCGGAGGAGGATGACAGGAGTGACATGAAGCACATGCAAAAAGCCGGCGAGTGTTTACTGTGTACCCAGACACACACACACACACACACACACACACACACAAGAGCAAGCGTGTGGGTGTGCATGTCTGAGGGCGTGTGGGAGTGTGTTTTTGTCTTGATGGAAATACAACAAAACAACCAGCACGTCAGATAGTCCACCCTGCTTGAGGATTGAATCGCTCTCTATCAATTTCTCTCCATCTCTCTCATATATATTCACCCGCAGAGAGAGAAGCAGGCAACTGTTTGTCTGCGTTTTCTGTCTGAAACGCAGCCCGGCCGTCCACAGTTACTCCTCCTGACAGTCCTCTTTGAACAGTTACAGCGGGGGTAATGTTTCTACAGCTTTTCAGGCACAGGCATTTTGTGGCTATGTCTCAGTCTTTTTTTTTTTTTTTTACCAGGCATGCCGCTGTATCAACACACAGACAGGCTCCACACAGCATGCTTTTAGAGGCAAAAATATCAACATCATTCTAGTAGCTAACAAAAATATGACTATTTCGATCAATTCCTCGTTGCATTCTAGTGGATAGGTATACGGGAAACTACAATGCTTGCTATGGAAAGGTGTCTCAGGCATTATATTGCCTGTTTTGTCAATTGAGAGGGTACCACAGAGGATTGTAAATAGCAGCTAAATGATTGCTTTTTTTATTTCAATTCAAACCTTTGGCGAGGGGGAGGGGAAAAAAACAAATCTACAGGGAAGGCGTCCTTATTTGCTTAATCCATTCCCCAGGGAACTCTTTCTGTGATTCACTGATGAAGGATGTCTGCATTTGGTTGGCGGCTTCCTTCCATGCTGCAGCACCTTACCCTGGCTCCTTACACATTCACAGTTTGTTCCAAGGCGATGCTTAGGGAATACCTCCACTGCTTGTGCTTGCAAAAGACAAAAAGGAAGAAGAGCAAGAAAGAGGGGAAGGGAAAATGAATTCAAAGTTGTTGCCCTCCTCTCTCATTTTTCCTCCACCTCCATCTGGAGTGGAGCCGAGTGTGTAGCATAAGCCGCGATGGTTCTCCCCTCAGGCTCGTCTCCTTTTTAGCCGTAGTGTACAGAGCGCTGCGTTATTACACATAGTCCTGCAGGCTGTAGCCAGTCTTGTTGTCTAATGGGGAGAGAGAGCAGTACTGGTGCTGGAGCTCCTGCTGGAGCAGCTGTTGCTGCTGCTGCTGCTGCTGGAGGAGCAGTTTGTCTGGGGGAGGGAGCAGGATCAGGTCTTGGGGGCCATGCCTTTTACCCGAGCAGGACATACAGAAGATGGACCCCCCGACGAAGAGGAATCCTGCCGAAACGAAGGCTACGTACACGGCACCCCCAGGCTCAAACTTATTGCTCTCGGGCACATTGGAGTCCAGGAAGTTGGTGATGACCTCGTTGGTAAACCAAGAAGCGGGCACCAGACACAGAAAGCCGGCCGCGACAAAGCAGCCGCCGCTGGCAATCGCAGCGTGCCGCTTGGAACGCCGTCCGCCTCCCCAACGCGTGCATTTTAGTCCCAGGGATGCCAGGCAGAGGCCCATGGCAGCCATTACGCAGCAGAGCACCATGGTGGTGCGGGCAGTCTGCAAGTACGCAGGTAGGGAAAGCACTGAATACTTAAGTGTGCAACTGAACATGCCTGTGCTGTACCATGTGCAGTCCATCCACAGACCCTGCATCTGGGAAATCGCCGTGATGATGTTGGAGCCCACATCTGCGCTGACCTTCCAGTTGGGCAGCAGCGTGGCCACCATAGCGCCCATGATGCCCAACAGCGCGAGGACAAATCCAAATATCTGCATGCCCGTGGATGCCATGCTCCTTTTCGAGTTGATGCCGCCGCCGCCGCCTCCTCAGCGCTTGTCCTCGCCAGGCAGCATTCACCCACAGCGCCAGCCAGGCTCGTCGACCCCACTGCCCAGCCGCCTCTCTCCCCGTCCTCAGTGGTGTACCAGCTGCCAATCAAATCCTCAGCTCCTCAGCTGCGGCTCCACCGGACTGGAGGAGAGAGACGGAAATGAGAAATGGAACTGAGTGGGTCCCCCACGCACACTCCCTCTTTCTTTTCTCCCCTCATTCACCCTAACACAAGCGCAGACTTTTTCTGGCTGGAAACAAAGGGCAGCACGAAGCCCGGGCGATGAGCGCTGGCTCTGGCTGACTGTAAAGTAGGTAAGACAAACACTGAGCTTGTTGTGCATGTGTGCATTATCTATGTGCTGCCTTCTTCTCCTTTTCATTACCAGAGCCCCACAGAGCTGTTACTGGAGAGGGAGAAATGAGTTTGTGGTATTTGCAATGCTCAATAGCTATGTGGACTTAAAGCTGCAGTGCCCTCACTCCACTACTGTATATTCTACCACTTTAATGTCACTGCTGTTTACCTTTTTTAACAGTCACACAACGTTATCTTAAGGTAAAATACCAGTTTACTCAAATTTTGTCAGCCGCCAGAATTAAACTTCACCAGTTCTTTTTTATTATTATTATCTAGTGGGACTTCCCAGCCGGCGCATTGTGATCTTTACCAGCTAAATAAACAGGTCGTTCCAGCTTTGAATGAATAATCTCGATGTAGTTGTTTGCTGTTGTTTTATGATCCAATGAGGAGGAGAAGAAGAAGAAGAAAAGAAGCGATGTTGAAATAATCCCTTACCCCGGCTGGTGCAGAGCTGGCGCGGACGCGTCACGTTGTTCGCAGTGATTCCTGTAAACACACACAGTCACACGCTGACAGACAGCAGGCTGGTGAGGGGGGCAATTCAGCCCGGATCACGGGTCCATTCAAGCCATCCATGTCCTCGGCGGCAGCGTATGAGAGGACATCCCTGCTCCGTCGACCACACAGGCTTGGCCGGAGCCTGGGAGAAATAACCGTAGCGCTCTGGCACCCTCTCTCTCTCTCTCCCCCTCTCTCGGTATCTCTCCCTGCCTCCCTCCTCGCCGGTGTGTGTGTGTGTGTGTGTGTGTGTGTGCGCTGGAGAATAGCGGTCTCTGCCTCACAACAACTTTATAAACTGCTGAACGAGACTGTATTGCGCTGGACTGCTACTGTACATCCGCCATGACAACAAACTAAACGTTTACGCGTTTCAGACAAACTGAACTGTTAGCTACTTTTAATTAACACTAGCGAAGAAGAACTACTTCCGTCGTAAATAATCGGAATATCGGCATACCGGGGTAACAGATGTAGTTTTAGTTAGCTAAGGTTATTCTTCTGGTTAGATTTCATGTAGAAAAGTCAGTTCGTCTAAACTACAACAATCTCACTTTACTTACCTCTAAATGTGTGTAAGCTAGGCGCGTTGCTGGCATTTGCTTTTGTACACTTTTGTCCAATAATCCCCAGAATTCTCTGTAATAATGAAAACAGTTCACAACTTCCCCTCAAGGAAATAGTTCCTATGACAATAATTGTTTAGGCATTATTGTTTACACATTATTATTGTAACCGATGAGATACATTATTTTAGTTCTGTCATTATTATGACAGAACCGGCAACATTATTCATAATATGCATGACGTTTGGCAGAATGGTATTTATAGCTTGAACAGGTAGAGAGTATAAAGAGCAACATTATTTGTTTCTTAACTCTTTTAAGGATGGAGACAATTTTTTTTGCCATGTAAACGAACTAAATTATAATAAGTACGTTACTGAGCAGCATTGAGCTACTCGTAATGCAACACTGCTGTTTTTAAAAGATAAGGAACGGCCAAGATGCAAAGTCTAGATTACGATTCCCAAACATAGCCCCACAACACAACAGGGATGGGAAATCTAATTAAGACAGAAGAAAAATCTGCTATCATTTTGACCAGACGAGCCGGTCCGAGTTGCGTCGAACGAAGCTTTGTTTGGGCATGTGTTGGTCCAGAGGAGCATGTGTACCCGGCCATGCCAAAACTGACCCTCCCTGGGGCATCGTCTTCGTCAGGCATCAGTCAGTAGGAGCCTAAAACTCACAGCTGCTACCCTGTCTTCCCTCGCCTCTCTGTAGAGGGAATACAACAAGGGAGGGAGTGGCTAGGGTGGCCTTGATTCATGAATGACAAAGAGGACAAAATGAGAGGGAGAAAAAAAAAATCAGATGGGACTAATAGACCTGATAACCTTGGAAACACAGATGTGTGTTGCTATTATTTTGCTGCATGGGCAATTCAGCAAAAAAGAAGCCAGCTGCGAGAAATGATTTAGCCTATCCCCCAGTTACAGTATAACGACCAGCCATTGACCTCAGTGATGTGGAGCCATTACGTGGAGATAGGTTGGTAGCAATTGATTTGTTTAGCTATTGATCTGTTTGTTTAATATGTCCCTGTGCTTTCTCTATTCATTGTTTTCCCTGTGAACTACCCCGAAGAGACCCTCTCTTAGAATTAGATCTGGCCAGCATGTGGTGGGGGGGGGGGGGGGGGGGGGGGGAATGCACACCACATTACCTCCAGTGTGATGTTGGTGTCGACCTTCAACACTACATTCTCTGGGCTCCTTGAGGGATGCCGCTGCAGTGCGAAGAGAAATATTCCAGTTTTGCCACAGACGCACCACAGCATGGCGTGTGTGACCTGTCTCCTTGTAACCGATGAGATCCTAAGTGCTGATGCCGGTGCTGTTCTGTGGGGAGGAAGATAAATAAATAAATAGATCATGGAGTGAGTGGATAAAAGGAGAGAAAAAGATGGAAGGAGAGAAGAGCAAAACGCAGTTAACATAAGCCCGGTGAGTGCAGATGTGTGACGCGGTGATGTGTGAAGATATTGCAGGCTATTATAAGCGTGGTCCCCTTTATTTTATCACCTCACAGCAGACCTCTTTAGCCTTTTAGCAGCATAGCTCTGAGGCACAGCCGGACCAGCTACGCTCCTTCCGCCCACACGATGGGCTTTTATCGTGCAATTTGCATTTTCCCCTTTTATGTCCTCCCTTGCGTAATTGTTTTTTTTTCGTGCTCTATCGTCTTGCAAAGGCGGTCTGTTCACACAGCAGAGATGCAAGGTGTTGTGTGATAGCTGTGATGTCGCTGTCAATGCAATCTTGTTGTGGAGCAGGACCCGGGTCCAGTTTCACCACAGATAATACGTGTAAACCTGTCCGAGGCAAAACACTTGTGACATTACCGGCATTGGCTTGATTTAAAGAGTCTCTTCAGCTTACTTCATTGAGACCGACTCCCAAGCGAACAAGGTTGAATGTTTGAACGTCACATGTTTGGGCAAAGTTCAAGCTTTGCTTTGACGAAAGAGTCTCTCCAAGGAGCTGATCTTGTCAAAGACTTGGGCTACGGGTCTTGCGTGTCCTGTGAGCATGCCATGGGCGATTTCATGGGAAATACACTTGGCTGCTTGCACAGGAAGCCGAAGCCCTTCCTCCCAAAACCCCTCCAGCAACATCAGCCTAGTATATTCAGCGGCATTGACTGCTGCCTTCTCCTCTCCGAGAGGCTGTCTCTCTCCACTGATGTAATGGAGGTCGTCTTCTCAAGGTATTGTCATGATTAATGCAGCTCTTCCTCCCCTTTTGCAGGATCGCTGTGAGCTTTTCTCACTTGTATTCCCTGGCTGTATTTAGCCTTCTTCCACCCCCCCCCCCCCCCCCCCCCTTTGCTTTTTCTCAGAACCTGCCATTATGTAAGCGCAAGTATTGGTGGTTCAGGTATAGCACGGTGGCTGGTGCCCCCGGGGCCCCTGCCATCTCGTCATGGCTGCGCTTAGAGGGACATGACAAATTAGTGCTCACACACCATTGGGCGAGAACTCACCAAGAAAAGAGACGTTGGAGGTGGAAATGGGGAAAGGAGAAGCTGGAGAACCGCAGGGCAAAGCTGGAGTAATAGAGTGCTGAGCTTTGGGAAGGTCAAACACATGAAATATGGTAACTCACAAGTAATATAGATGTGTGTATTGTACCGAAGTGGGCCAGTAAAGGTCTTGAGTTGCAGACAAGAGCAGACGTGGGATTTTTCGATAGAGATCTCCTTTACATCTCTCTACCAGGAGAATCTATGATACCTTCTTTTCACAGTGATATGCAAGGTGTTGCTTTATCACATTATTTAGTGTGACATTCATAAGGAAGGAAGCAGATTCAAAGTCTATGTAAATGTTTAAACTCTTTTCTAAAGCTCTGATCAAATTAGCCGGATTTAGAGAGCCCGAGCAATCATTTTCATGAGCTTGAGTATTGATCCTTACGTAACAGTCTAATTTAGAAGCCTGATTAGTGGTAATGATTCACTGCTAAATATGATGGTTTGGTCAAATGATGACATTTCCAATCTCCATCTGCTTTGTAGGTACGATCCTTCCAGCCACCTGTGTAAAGAAAAGGGATGGGGGAGGGTAGGAGAACCTGAGTGAGCTCGAGATATTAATGTTGTCAAATAGGGTCAATAAGTCAGTCTGCAGATGCAAAGTATATTAAGGGTTTTCGGGGTTGGGCTGGCGGAGGGTGAGTGGGAGTGAAGGCATGTTCACAGCACCTCAATGGAGTAGCCAGGTGACGGGGCATGATTTAAGATGGAGTTTCCTTGCATGTTGAGGTTATCAGGGGAAGGATTAATGGCAGGGAGCGGGATATATTCCGATGGCGCTAGTGAAGCCGTGTAGCAAGGCCATACATAAATCATAGCAGCAAAGTGACTTGGACAAGATGATGGCTGAAATGCCGCTGCCTGTATAGTCCCAATATCGACTCCCCCCCCCCCCGCCCCCCCCCCCCCCTTGCTCCCCTCTTAAATCATGAGGCGCAGAATATAAATGGCCCAATTATTCCAGCAGAAACTGAAATTAAAGACATTCTTTTTTTTTTTTTATTGCTTCTTCCTAACAGACGGTGGTCTGATCTCGCCTCACCAAAGACTTATTGTATTTTTTGCAATACAGATCTAAAATCTCTGAATCAGAATCCTAACGTGTTGATGTGACAGACGGAGGGATTGATTGTCACATTACACGCTTTTGATCTGAACCAAATGATGCAGCCACAGCTCTCAACGCCCTTCAACAACACCTGCAACCTGGCCTTTATGTTTAAAATGCATTATATGTTAACTTGAAAGGGTTAGTGTATTAATAATAGAGTAATCATACAGAAGCCGAGGCTCTTACCAACGCTACAAATAATACATGAAGTCATTGTTCAATGTTAGATTGTGTCAAACGTACCAAAAATCAACATTAAAATTAAACACGAAGTTACTCAACAGCTGTTCAGTACATGCACTTACATCTTCAACTCATAACAACATTCCCTTCGTCCTCCACGTCAGACCATCTGATGCTGGACCCAGGAGTGTTAAGCTGTCTCTGCTCCATTGTTGCACAGAGCCTTCGGGGCTGTTGGGACGGCCGCTGCCGTCCCATTAAAAGCCACTGCGGCAGGAAGCTCAGACGCACAGGGATCTATAGATCTGATAAGAGATAGTGCTGCAGTTTACAAGGGCTCCCAAGCGGTACCTCGGTTGTTCACAGAAAAGAGGAATCTAAACAGCTCATTGGAAATCCTTCACGCGCCTTCTTACCACTTAGGTTTTGCTTCCCCAATCATTGACGCCAGCCCCCTTTGCCCAGGACAGCAAAAGGCAGCTGTGGGTGAGTCACACAATCCAGGAATACAATCTTCAAGGAGGCACGAGGAGCTCCTTAGGGCATATAGTTTCAAACAGCAGGGGTGTTGAGCTGAATTACATGTCCCGTTATGTTACTTCAGTGTATGTATGTGTTTGCATGACTTACAGGGGGGAAATAAGTCTGCGGGTATGTGTTATTACATGCTCGACTTGCCTTTAAATCTTAAGTGAACATGTGTAACATTCCCATTCATGCACCTGCGTGCTTCCTTCCTTACACAACTTCTGTCTCCTCTCATTTATATACCTGCACATGTATAGTATGCAACATCTGTCTCCTCTGTTGTTTGACTTCTCAGCTTCAGCGTCCTTCATCCCACTTTCACATCTCAAGTTATTTTCCAATCAGATGGATACGTGAGCTACTTGTATAGATGTTTGTCATCATTGTTGCTCGCTTTTATAAAGAGTCTCTCAGTGTCGCGAAAAGCACTCAAAGCCAAAAAGCACTTCAGGGCAATGAGAGGTATTATTATTAAGAATAACACTGCTGATGTTTTTCCTCAGCAGCCCTATTGTCATTGTGCTCAGGCAGCCAAAGTACAGTCCCTCACAGTGCTCCCTCTGGGGAAGTGAAGCTATTACCATCTATGGAAAGACATACAGGCGACTGCACCGCTCTGCCGCCCACTGTCTGGCTTTGCCATTGGTTCGCACACAGTAGAGTACCTCTCTGATTGTGCAGTAGCCCCTTAAGCTATGACTTGCAGGACTGAATGCCATTACGTGAGAAACCCTTGAAACATGAGGGTCTTGTTTGTGCGCAAACGCACAGATCTAGACATTCAGAAATAGTCTTTGAATGTATTTTAGTTATTTTGATCCCATCACAGCGCTCAGAAGATAAAGACGGTAGATTATCCTTTTAAGGGGAACTAGCAAATAGAGTGAAGAGAGAACGTGTGGATGTATATGTGCCTGAAAGTCGAGTGATCTGAGAACGAGAGTTCGGCTCTGCTAAGTCTGGCACAGTTACTTCAACAGTGTGTCAAGTCAGCTTAGGGCTGGCACCGGAAGGATTGGGAGTCAGCAGCTCGTGAGGAACAGCAGCTAAGGTTACCACCACCACCACAGGTCCTCTACTGTAGATCAGTGATTTACAACCAGGGGTACTTGGACCCCAATGGGTACTTCAGTAGTTGCCGGTGTTATTTATGAAAGCCTGTAGATTAGCAGTTTGTTGTTTTGCCATTACTTTCTCAAGGAGTTAAAGCAGTTATAATAGAATTAAGGCCTTTTTACACCGGGGACAAAAACAAAGGCACTCACCTGTTTACACTTCAACTTCTTCGCCGGATGTTGTCTTTATGTTTGTTGTATTTATATTTCTTTTGTTTCATCAAAGAGGACACTGATTTGCGAGATCAATTTCTAAATTGTCGTGTGACGATATGAACAGAAGGACATTGAAGTCTGAGAAAATCTATTGCTTACGTGAGCAAAAGTCACTTTATTGGATGGCTTGTTCTTATCAGCATCCGCAATTCGCAGAAATCGAAACGGCTGCGGAAAGAAAAAAAAAACGCTGCACTGCAAACTACAAACAAATTAGCATTCAGTGTGGAATGCCTCATAAAGACAGATGGGCTCAAACTTATATTGTGATTTCTTTCCGCACAAAGTATTCTCGTTTGGTCTGAAGAGACCTTAATTCCTGGTACCCGTGTCCACCGAGCGTCCCATGAAGCAGGACATGAGCTCTGTGACTGCCTAACGCACCCGTCACTGGATCCATATGCCTTCATGCTGCATTGGTTTCCCCTGTAGCGGAAACAAAAAGACAGTGGGATGAAGAGGAGAGTGCCACAGTGAGTCAGGCAGGTATTAAGAAACTCAGTGATGGTGCAGGGCCATGAGGAGAGACGGGGGGGGGGGGGGGGGGGGGGGGGCTCAGTTTCTATGGTCCATCGCACAGGTGTTACTGTGGCAACTAGAACCGACTCGCCAGCCAGCCATGCTGCGTCATCTTATTTTCAGCCTTTCCTCTTTTCTTTTATCCCGGTGTATTGATCCCTTCACCTCTCCCTCTCCCTTTGTGCAGCTTTGTGTCTCTCTCGCCATTTGTCAGCCGTCCTTTTCTCTCCAGTGTTTTACTCCACACTTTGCATTCTCCTCTCTCCTCACACCTACCTGCTCCTTATTCTAGCCACTTTCTTCATTGCCATGAGCTCTTTGCAAACTAGATTTAAGATATCTCTTGCTCTCTCCGTCTGTGTCTGTGTGTGTCTGTGTGTGTGTGTGTGTGTGTGTGTGTGTGTGTGTGTGTGTGTGTGTGTGTGTAGGTGGACGTGGGAGTAGTTCACTTCACCCCTCTGGTCCAGCCCCAGATCCAGCAGCCCTTCAAGCTGGTGGAGAAAGTCGTCAGGAACGTTTTCCAGTTCCGCAGGAAGTACTGCCATAGAGGAGTAGAGTAAGCACAGTTATACAACTTGATGTCGCTTTCAAAGCCTCCGCGCTCTCTTTCCTCTCACTCTTTTTTACTTTTTAATCTCGTCTCGTCCTCATCTGTCATTCTCTCTCTGCATTTTTTATTCCCTGTTTTCTGACAGCTGCGTCTTGATCTCATCATTAATTAGAACGTTTTTTTGATTTGCGTTTCTCTGTCACACACACACACACACACACCACTCTGACAAATAATGCCACGACATTTGAGGCTTTCTGTTCTCTGGACAAGTCTGAAACATCGGAGCACGCTCAGAGCTCTGTTGAAAGCCACTAGCGGCAAACCCACACGCCCACGTGCATGTGCACGCTGCCCATCGCCCCCGTTAGGAACGTGTGTGTGTAGGCCCGGATAACAAAAGGAACACTGGTTGTGCGGAAGAGAGCAGCAATTATGAGTCATTGAGGTGGCATAGGAAGACGAGGCAGCATATTTTATGTAACTACAGCGGGTCGGCGGCAGCGGAACCAAATTGGAGAGGAGGCACCAGCACTGAAGCGCCTACAAAGCATCTGTACTGTGGAGTGTGTGGAATCAGCTATTACTCACCAACCTGCAGAGAAAGAACACCGGAAAAGAGGGAAATGTCATTCGAAATAAATGATCACCTTTCTATATTGAATGTTTCGCGGAGCTTTTCAGAAAAAAATGTAACATATAAATTATAGCTGCCGTCTTAATGTCGGATAACTTTGTGTCCGTGTGAGTGTCTACAGTCCTTGACTGTGGAGCACGGCAATGGAACAAATTAACAATTCATGAGCAGCTCTAGCCTTTTGTGTGATTTCAATTAACTTCACAGATTTGAAATAATCGCTGAGGGACAATTTCTTCCTGCTTAAACTTGATAACACCATTAATCTTGCATGATCATCAAGCTATCAAAGTGACCGCAGTGGAGGAATGTGTGCGATTATTTCTTCATGTCTCTGCCTCACTTTTCAGAAAGTTGTTCCCTGAGGCGTGTCGTGTTGAGATGACACAGGAGATGATGCAGAAAGCAGACGTGGACCCCACTCTACGCCCGACGGAGCTCACCATACCCCAGTTCAGAGCCTTAGCGGAGGCCTATGCTCATTTCTGCACACATGAACCCAGTCTCCTCGGCTATGAGTTCAGAGAGGAGCTCAGACTGAAGAACCTCGCCAGGCAAAGGAATAAAACAACGGACACATTTATGGCCAAGCCAACCGGCACATCACAGCAACCCTGCTAAATAAAAGAAAGTATATAAACCAAGAGAGGCCCACTAATAGCCTCTGTTAGCACAGGGAGTGCTCTTAGCCTTGACATTTCCACCTGGCATATGCATGCATTTTTAAAACGTTTTTTCCCTGCACCCAGGGAGCAGTAGGTAACTTGTTATACTTAAAATCCTGGGACAGACACAAGGCACATAAAGATCCTGGGTGGGTTGGATTAGCTCCAAAAGCTTGCTCCAGGATGGGACAACTCAAAGCAGAGTCATGTGTATTTGGGAGAATTAAAAAAAAAAAAGAAGCATTCTAGTTACCCACAGTAGGTCTTTAAGAGTGAGTATCTCTTTATGGCCCAATTTTTATTTCAGATCCAGCGCGCATAACATCTTGTCCTGTGGGACCCGAAAGAACCGTCAGTGTTTTCAGGGTGATTTAGGAAATGGGAACAACATGGCAGCACCATATCCAGGCCGTTTCCTTTCTCTGAGCACTGAATTGTTTCGTCACTTGAGAGACAGAGCTTAAAGGGAGGAGGAAAGTGCTGGAAATGTTTCACCTCCAGAAAGACTCTTGTTGTATTAATCTACTGTTAATGCCTATATTTATTTATTTATTATATCTATATATTTATATATAGATACATCTATATATAATAAATAATACAATCTGCAATAAAATCTAACCAATTTCCTTTTCAAGGAATGATGTCATGCCTCATGCAGCATTTATGACATGTACGTATGTTTACCACGGTGTTTTTTACGTCAATAAAAGCGTCGTTACAATTTGAAATATTCCTTTCTGAACGCTAGAACAGATTATCACCAACAGAACATGGCAGGGCTGTTGCCTGCCGGTGTGGCAGATGGCAGGCTAAGGTTGACTTGCCAGAGGGAGACTCCACTCAGTTTTGATGATCAGTGGGTGTTAATCTCCAACCACAATCAGGATTTCATCAGATTTACATGGCAGATAGGTATGCAGCCATGTTGGCAGCGGTGATGGTGTGTGTTATCAAGAAGGCTCTGTGACCCTAAAGAAACACGAGGTGGTTTTGTGTTATGATACGCTTTTATTTTCGGAAGATATTTGTTTGTCTGTATAATATCTTTTAATTATCTGCCAATTATTATACACATCATTTTGGCGCTTATTGCCTCTCAATGGCTCTCAACATGGTGACGGCCGATCCGGCGGCTCGCAGCTAATAATGCTAACGGTGCATACGATGGCAACAGTGCTGACGGCGCTTCTGCGACGACATCAGCTGTAACCACCTTCTGAGAACAGTCTAGAGCGGCGGCCATGAGCGAGCCAGTGGGGCATGCTCACATGCACTAACATGCACTAAAAGGCACGCAGGCCGGCCCAGCTCTGTAAGAGAGGCTGGGATCACAGCACGCACAGAGGGAGAGCGACTTCATTCACTGCGCAGGCAGACATTACTCCACTATATCTTTTCATAGCAAATAGTAGTTTGCTGCTATGTTAATGGTCTGAATGTTGAATAGAGAACCTTTAAGCACTACTATCCGTTTTAAAAACCTATACTTAACACTTAAGCTGCCTGCTCTACATAAATTCAAGCCAGAGTAGTAGCTAAGGTTACTGCTCCCTGAAGGGTTCATTGCTTGTACTCATGAAATCATTGTGAAATCATTGTACTATTGTATGTCATTCAAAATTCATAGTATACTGTGTATAACTAATGAATAATAAAGCTAATGGGTAGTATGTCGACAAAAACTCAAATTATTGTATTCCTAAAAAAATCAAAGTATAGCATGACAAAAATGTCATAGTGTAGAATGTTGAAAAAAAGTAATAAAAAAGTCTTATTATAGTATGTCGAAAAAAGTCATATTATAGCATGTCGAAAAAAGTCTTATTATAGCATGTCGAAAAGTCTTATTATAGCATGTCGAAAAGTCTTATTATAGTATGTCGAAAAGTCATAGTATAGCATGTCGAAAAGTCTTATTATAGTATGTCGAAAAAAGTCTTATTATAGCATGTCGAAAAGTCTTATTATAGTATGTCGAAAAAAGTCTTATTATAGCATGTCGAAAAAAGTCTTATTATAGCATGTCGAAAAAAGTCATAGTATAGCATGTCGAAAAGTCTTATTATAGTATGTCGAAAAAAGTCTAATTATAGCATGTCGAAAAGTCTTATTATAGTATGTCGAAAAAAGTCTTATTATAGCATGTCGAAAAGTCTTATTATAGTATGTCGAAAAAAGTCATAGTATAGCATGTCGGAAAAAGTCTTATTATAGCATGTCGAAAAGTCTTATTATAGTATGTCGAAAAAAGTCTTATTATAGCATGTCGAAAAAAGTCATAGCATGTCGAAAAAAGTCATAGTATAGCATGTCGAAAAGTCTTATTATAGTATGTCGAAAAAAGTCTTATTATAGCATGTCGAAAAGTCTTATTATAGTATGTCGAAAAAAGTCATAGTATAGCATGTCGGAAAAAGTCTTATTATAGCATGTCGAAAAAAGTCATAGTATAGCATGTCGAAAAAAGTCATAGCATGTCGAAAAAAGTCATATTATAGTATGTCGAAAAAAGTCTTATTATAGTATGTCGAAAAAAGTCATATAGTATGTCGAAAAAAGTCTTATTATAGTATGTCGAAAAAAGTCATATTATAGTATGTCGAAAAAAGTCTTATTATAGCATGTCGAAAAGTCTTATTATAGTATGTCGAAAAGTCTTATTATAGTATGTCGAAAAAAGTCTTATTATAGCATGTCGAAAAAAGTCATAGCATGTCGAAAAAAGTCATAGTATAGCATGTCGAAAAAAGTCATATTATAGCATGTCGAAAAAAGTCATAGTATAGCATGTCGAAAAGTCTTATTATAGTATGTCGAAAAAAGTCTTATTATAGCATGTCGAAAAGTCTTATTATAGTATGTCGAAAAAAGTCTTATTATAGCATGTCGAAAAGTCTTATTATAGTATGTCGAAAAAAGTCATAGTATAGCATGTCGGAAAAAGTCTTATTATAGTATGTCGAAAAGTCTTATTATAGCATGTCGAAAAAAGTCATAGCATGTCGAAAAAAGTCATAGTATAGCATGTCGAAAAGTCTTATTATAGTATGTCGAAAAAAGTCTTATTATAGCATGTCGAAAAGTCTTATTATAGTATGTCGAAAAAAGTCATAGTATAGCATGTCGGAAAAAGTCTTATTATAGCATGTCGAAAAGTCTTATTATAGCATGTCGAAAAGTCTTATTATAGCATGTCGAAAAAAGTCTTATAGCATGTCGAAAAAAGTCTTATTATAGCATGTCGAAAAAAGTCATAGCATGTCGAAAAAAGTCATATTATAGTATGTCGAAAAAAGTCTTATTATAGTATGTCGAAAAAAGTCATATAGTATGTCGAAAAAAGTCTTATTATAGTATGTCGAAAAAAGTCATATTATAGTATGTCGAAAAAAGTCTTATTATAGCATGTCGAAAAGTCTTATTATAGTATGTCGAAAAGTCTTATTATAGTATGTCGAAAAAAGTCATAGTATAGCATGTCGGAAAAAGTCTTATTATAGCATGTCGAAAAGTCTTATTATAGCATGTCGAAAAAAGTCTTATTATAGCATGTCGAAAAAAGTCTTATTATAGCATGTCGAAAAAAGTCTTATTATAGCATGTCGAAAAAAGTCTTATTATAGCATGTCGAAAAGTCTTATTATAGCATGTCGAAAAAAGTCTTATTATAGCATGTCGAAAAAAGTCTTATTATAGCATGTCGAAAAAAGTCTTATTATAGCATGTCGAAAAAAGTCATAGTATAGCATGTCGAAAAAAGTCTTGTTATAGCATGTCGAAAAAAGTCTTATTATAGTATGTCGAAAAAAGTCTTATTATAGCATGTCGAAAAAAGTCTTATTATAGCATGTCGAAAAAAGTCTTATTATAGCATGTCGAAAAAAGTCTTATTATAGCATGTCGATAAAAGTCTTATTATAGCATGTCGAAAAGTCTTATTATAGCATGTCGAAAAAAGTCTTATTATAGCATGTCGAAAAAAGTCTTATTATAGCATGTCGAAAAAAGTCTTATTATAGCATGTCGAAAAGTCTTATTATAGCATGTCGATAAAAGTCTTATTATAGCATGTCGAAAAAAGTCTTATTATAGTATGTCGAAAAAAGTCTTATTATAGCATGTCGAAAAGTCTTATTATAGCATGTCGAAAAAAGTCTTATTATAGCATGTCGATAAAAGTCTTATTATAGCATGTCGAAAAGTCTTATTATAGCATGTCGAAAAGTCTTATTATAGCATGTCGAAAAAAGTCTTATTATAGCATGTCGAAAAAAGTCTTATTATAGCATGTCGATAAAAGTCTTATTATAGCATGTCGAAAAAAGTCTTATTATAGCATGTCGAAAAAAGTCTTATTATAGCATGTCGATAAAAGTCTTATTATAGCATGTCGAAAAGTCTTATTATAGCATGTCGAAAAAAGTCTTATTATAGCATGTCGAAAAAAGTCATAGCATGTCGAAAAAAGTCATAGTATAGCATGTCGAAAAAAGTCTTATTATAGTATGTCGAAAAAAGTCTTATTATAGCATGTCGAAAAAAGTCATAGCATGTCGAAAAGTCTTATTATAGTATGTCGAAAAGTCTTATTATAGTATGTCGAAAAAAGTCATAGTATAGCATGTCGAAAAGTCTTATTATAGCATGTCGAAAAAAGTCTTATTATAGCATGTCGAAAAAAGTCTTATTATAGCATGTCGAAAAAAGTCTTATTATAGCATGTCGAAAAAAGTCTTATTATAGCATGTCGAAAAGTCTTATTATAGCATGTCGAAAAAAGTCATAGCATGTCGAAAAAAGTCATAGCATGTCGAAAAAAGTCATAGTATAGCATGTCGAAAAAAGTCTTATTATAGTATGTCGAAAAAAGTCTTATTATAGCATGTCGAAAAAAGTCTTATTATAGCATGTCGATAAAAGTCTTATTATAGCATGTCGAAAAGTCTTATTATAGCATGTCGAAAAAAGTCTTATTATAGCATGTCGAAAAAAGTCTTATTATAGCATGTCGAAAAGTCTTATCATAGCATGTCGAAAAAAGTCTTATTATAGTATGTCGAAAAAAGTCTTATTATAGCATGTCGAAAAGTCTTATTATAGCATGTCGATAAAAGTCTTATTATAGCATGTCGAAAAAAGTCTTATTATAGCATGTCGATAAAAGTCTTATTATAGCATGTCGAAAAGTCTTATTATAGCATGTTGAAAAAAGTCTTATTATAGCATGTCGAAAAAAGTCATAGCATGTCGAAAAAAGTCATAGTATAGCATGTCGAAAAAAGTCTTATTATAGCATGTCGAAAAAAGTCTTATTATAGCATGTCGAAAAAAGTCTTATTATAGTATGTCGAAAAAAGTCTTATTATAGCATGTCGAAAAAAGTCTTATTATAGTATGTCGAAAAAAGTCTTATTATAGTATGTCGAAAAAAGTCTTATTATAGTATGTCGAAAAAAGTCTTATTATAGTATGTCGAAAAAAGTCTTATTATAGTATGTCGAAAAAAGTCTTATTATAGTATGTCGAAAAAAGTCTTATTATAGTATGTCGAAAAAAGTCTTATTATAGTATGTCGAAAAAAGTCTTATTATAGTATGTCGAAAAAAGTCATAGTATAGTATGTCGAAAAAAAGCGTGGAAAGTCACAGTATAGTATGTTGAATAAAGTCATGAAAAAGTCATAGTATAGCATTTCAAAAAAAGGTCATAGAAAAAAATCCAAATGGCAGTAATACTGGAGTTACGTGCCCAAAATCTTACCCTTTTAACTCAAGGTATTAGCTCACCTAGTAGAACAAATGTCCCATCTTCAGGTATTTACACAGAACCAGAGGTTCAAAACCTATTTGTCCCTTCTCTCCAAAACTTCTCGAAGTATTGTACTACCCCATTACATAAAAATATAATCATTAAGTCAATAATAGCCTGTTAATGTTCAGAATATCTTAAATAAAAACTCACAATATACTATATTCAAAATACTGTCTTTCTCACAATGACAAAACAGGTGTGTCCAAAAAATCTGTGTAGTATGGCTGAAAAGTTATAGTATATTATGTCAAAGAAGTCATGATATAGTATTTTAAAAAAGGATAAGAGTTATAGAATTGTATGCCTTAAAAAGTCAGTATCTTATCACAAATATTACAAACTTACTATTTATAACTATACCATTACTAGTTTGACCAGGTTTTAGCATGAAACATTATCAAATAATTGCCATTCATGTCCATATCTGCTGCCATACAGCAAATGTTTCATGGGCTCTTTAAGCACCATAATTAATTAATAATTTCCATTCACCTGCTATTTGGGTAATGCCTCATGTAATATGATGTCGTGCCAAAATGTCAGCAGATGTTTCAAATTAAAGCTGAAACTACACAGCCATGCAGATAATTGGGAAAATGATTGATGAACGATTGTCCACTCACCAAAAATCCTTTAATTGATATTTTGGGTAATTTCAGACCGCTAGCTTTAATATGAAAGAAAATAAGGTAAAGAAAAACAAATGAATTGTCCTTGTGGGGATGCTAAATGTGCTCAGCCAATTAAACATGTCGGAACACGAAGCTTGCTTATTTTAACACAGTCATCACTGTGTATAAGATCCAAGCACTGCGGTAAAGCGCTTTCTTCAAATAATGGTGTCCCGCTTCTGTCAGATGCTTCGTATTCTATTGAGGATATACCTTTTCTTCCAATATCTGAATTTCCTATGACAGCTAATCAGAGACTGGTGGCAAGTCAAGCTGCAGGGACCAAGCCTGAGATAAGACACCGACGTCCCAGCACCGCTTCACCCGTCATGAGAACATACAGAACCATAAAAACTCAACTGGCTAGGCTGAAAGCATTGCTCCTCCAGGCGTCATTCACAGGTAAAATATTTATTTATAAAACAATTCCATAAGAATGGGGCATTCACATTCATTGGTATGCTAGCATTAAAGGCATGGCAACGTTGAGTTGAGAAGGTAAAGTACGTGATGTTGGTTTGCCTTCTTTATAGTACCTCAACACGTACTTTATGATATGGCAAACAAAAGATTTACAAAAATATCAGCTGCATTTATTGCCAATTCCTGCCTTATTGTCTTACCTGTACAGTGTCAAGTATGTATGAGAGAACACATAAATGTTTCAAAGATAGAAAAGATTATATATACAGGACACAAACATAAACATTATTGCAGTTTAAATCGTTCAATTAAGCAGCCAGGCCTCAAAACACTTGTACATTCCAAAGCATCTACTAGAAGTTTAAAGGAAAGACTTCCAAAATCCAGTCGGCAACATTTAAAACGGAGTGGAATAAAAGTCAAGCTGTATTTACTAATGGATCAAATCTTTAGTCAACTGTTCAAGCCTTCACTCACAAAAGTAAGTTTGCCAAACTATACTGTACATAGTCAAACCTATTAATAAATTAAAAAAACAGCATTAATAACATTAAAACCTGTACAAAAAAATATTATTTCAAATATATAGGCAAACATTGTACTTTAGTGCACAAAATACAGCAAAAAAGAAAAGCTTGGGGTTTTATTTTCAGGCAGTCAGACATGACCGCCACAGCTCTTTGGGTGTATGTTATTATCATGTAATAGCCCTCACTCAGTGCCTCTTTTCAGTTCATATTTTGCAACTTATACTAAGTGGGGACCTGACAGTGTTTGGTTCTGTGACACCGAATACAAATGAATACTTTACCAGAACCCATGACCTCTGTGTGTGAAAGCCTGCTGCCTGGGCAAGCTGTGCTTAAGCACCAGTGTGGCTTCCTCCAGAAACTTCAGTATCTTCACATGACTCTATATGCAATGTGGACTTTTAACTTTAGGGACTGACAGACTGAGGCCGTTCTCCCCACTCTTCATAGGCATGGTCGAAAATCGAATAAAAACTGCAGATGAGCTTGAGCTGCAGGGGGAAAATAGGATGGAATACATCACTCAGACGGTTCGTTGGGAGGAGGCTGAGCTGAGCAAACCGCTGTAACACATCAGATAATTTACTCCTAACTTTAAGCAGGCAGGTTACTACTTCGGCTTACTAAATCGACTTCCGAGTTTAGGCACAGCTTCAAAGCCACACTGGTAGCTGGTTTCCCCTCTTATGACGCATGGGCGCATTTGGTTCGTGTCTTAAACTTTATAACCATCAACTTGTGGCCCTGGTACAGTATAGTTCTGCTCCATCCATCCAGTCCCCTATGAGGAGGTGCTGTTTCCAGCATCTGTGGCACAGCCCTCGGCCTGGTCATAGAAACAGTCTTCATTCACTACAGAAGTCAGACTTTGGACACTGAACTCTCTCTCCAACGCGTTGAGGTCCACGACCCCAGAAGATGATGATGCTGCATCCGTCTGGCTGTCAAGGGACCTGCTGTGCGCTTTCATGTTCAACAGTGCACCCTGGCTCGTCTTCAAACTGCTGGTTTTCCTCTTAACAGCACTGAAGTGTCCGCGCATCAGTTTGGGTTGGGTCTCCGGAGTGTCCCCCACGCTCTCGGGTTGAACACAGGGAGCCGGCGCAGCATCCTCTGATAGTTGAAGTTGGAGGAACTGAGCCTCGATGGCGCTAGTTGGGGAACTGCTGTCTCTACTGCCCCTCCTTGTCCCCCCTTCGCTAAAACCGTCATCATCCTCGTCACTTAAAATATCGGACTCTTTCACAGCAGCGGTGGAGCGAGGGGGTTGCGAGTTGGATCCAGGTGTCCGAGACCAGTTCTGCTGGACAGGGAGGAGGACGTGCGACTCAGAGGAGGTGCACGGTGGAGGCGCCCCGGACGAACTGTAGGTCCCACTGCTCAAGCTCCCCTCGTCCGGCCCCGGCTTGGGACTCCCGGCCTGGGCGGAGAGATCTCCGAGAGGCTGTTTACACAACCAGGAAGCCCTGGTGGAACCTGGTAACGAATGCGGAGACGGAAGTCAGAAATGCCCCTCTTATCGGAGCACAACACTTGCAAGCTCAGCCCCTCTAGCATTTCATGAGCTAAAAAGTGAGATACGATTATCTCTAAAGTACATTCATACTTAGCATTACACAGTTGATGATTTCTAAACTACCAGATGTGGACATGTTTTTAAAAGAAAACTTCCCAGGAGGCAGCACCTGTTATACCAAAACAATGTTAAGTTTTATCCATAGATCAATAATTGAAAGAAATATCTCCTGTATAAAAGAAAAATATATATATATTTTCTGAAGGCTCACCTAGCTTGACAGAGGGGGGCAAGGTGCTGCGCAGGGGGACCAGTCGCTCCTTACAGCTCCTCTCTAGCGTGTCCTCGCCCCTCATGTTCCTCCTCACGTTCTCCCGGAGGATGGAGCGGACCACCTTGATAATGTTGACCTTGTTCTCTGGCACACTGAGGAGGACACAGAATAGCAACATGAGCACAGGGTATGCAAACCTGATTTCAGAGGCTAAATATAGATTAAGGGGATTAGAGAGAGTTCCATTGTGTCCCCAGTGAAATGGGTGGTGTAATTCATTAGGAGTGATCCCAATTTCACCAGGTGTCACAGGACTTACCAATTGGGTCACAGGCTTTACTCCGACTACCATCCCCATGTAGACATATGAATTGTTAAATGCTGAGACAGCAACAACAGGAACAAAGGATCCATGGGGAAACAATGCTAAAGTGTTAACTATACTCTGCCGTATCTCGTTTCCATGATATGAAAACAAAAATTGCTTTACAAGATTAAATTATTGAGCAAAATTATAAAATGAACAAAGAAACAAAATAAACCATTGTATTCTCTAGTCCATATACATCGTCTGTTTTAAATCAGTCCGGCTATAGTTCGACATGTTGGGAGGTATGAGGGTGAGATGATACCAATCTCCTTTTTGCCTGTTGAATGTGAAGCTACAGCCAACAGACAATTTGCTTAGCTAAGCACAAAGACCTCCTTTGCTTAATGTTTACAAAAAAACATTCGTAAAAACAAGATACATATAATGTTAATTAGTACGCTTTAAAGATGCCGTTGGGCATGTTTTTGAGCTGCGGACAGAGCGAGCCGCTTCCCCTGTTTTCAGTCTTTATGCTAAGCTAAGCGGCTAATGGCCATGGCTTCATATTTAACAGACAGATATGAGAATGGTATCAGCAAACAAGGGAAAGGGCATATTTTCGGAAATGTTGCACTTCTAAAAAAATGCTTCTGTCAAACTGTGAAACAGATTATTGATTAAATACACTTGTTTTTCTTGAGCTCGATCAGCAAACACCCATTTCAATAGTGGTTACATTACCTTAATTGAATTTGCCTCCAAACAAAGTGGGTTAGCTAATCTGGCTGTATTGTTGGCTTGTCTGAATGCTTGTTTTTCTTGCCCTTTTGGACTTCAGGGCAGATCTCAGCATTACTTTAATGAGTACGATGTTATCATAATCAATAGAAACGGTAGAAAATAATCAGACATAAAGACCAACCCTTTTATACAACTTAATTATCCTTTAAACTAGAATTACCGCCTCACCGGTGTATGCCTTTGGCAACGGGTCATGTTGCAATTTACATCCATGTCTGTCCAAAATGTCCTCACTTCATCATTTTAATTGTAATAATTAGCATATAAATTATTGAGTTATGGCTCAAAATGCCCACCAAAATCTGCACAAAGTGGACGTTTATGCCAAATATAAAGAAACTCCGACAAGGTGTTCCTGAAATATTGCGTTCATGAGGATGGGACAAACTTGAGTGACCTTTGAACACCAAAATCTAATCAGTTCATCATTAAGTCCCGTTGGACCTGTGTGCCAAATTTGAAGAAATTCCCAATGGCCAACCCAAAAATAAAATACCCTAATTCTAGTATGTGTGATGGGTAAGAAAAGGCTATAGAATCCATGAATGCAGAGCAGCATTAATCATCGCTGATTCCACCTGAGAGTTTAATATCTGACCTGCTGCACAGCTGGAAGACTGTCTCTGGTCTACCTTCCACCTCGGACCTGGAGTGAATCAGCTCCCAGATGCAGCTGCTTTCTGTGCCTGTTCCTGGGAGAGAGGAAATAAAGGGGAGGCTTTTAATCACACGGTCCAAATATGGTTTACGGTTTCAGAATGAGATGAGGAGGGAGGGAGCCGAGTATAAATGCCAGAAGAGGTGCGTGTGTGTGTGTGTGTGTGTGTGTGTGTGTGCGTGTGTGTGTGGGCAAGGAAAATGAGCTTAGGGGTTTTGTGTGGGGAAATATGAAGGGGGAGGGAGAACAAAAAGATTTAGTAGATGTACTTTGTGAGTGATTTAGTGGGATACTGTGGCAGTGTGCCAGCCTCTTACCTGCAGTATTTCCCAGTCTGACCTGCAGCGATGAAAGCGGTATGAGCCAACGGAACTTAAAGGGGTCTGAATCGCCGTGAGAAAGGGCCGAACGAGAGTTGGTCTGGTCATCACATAGAGAACGCCACATAGGGGAGAAGAGGAATAAAGGCTGAGTTTCACAACAAAGACGCCATATGTGGCACGAGGGAGTAAATGAGAAACAATGCTCACCATCTTCTTCTTCAGCTTGTTGTTTTCCCTGTAGACCAATATCACCGCTTTCTTGAACACTGGTGAGAGAGAGAACACATCGGCATCTTAGTTTTGACTGCGAATGCCTCTTGGGGAAAAAAGCGACTGGAGGAGCGCAACACACAGAAGCATTTTAGATGCCAGCTTGAAGCCTTAAAGCACATATCAACGCTACAGCTCTGAGTATTGAGATTCACCGAAATATGTTTTGAGTGCTATTGCAGACACAATTCGGTGTGGCTCCGCAGAAAGCCCAATACACTTGGTCTGTACTGATTAAACTGCAAACATGGTCATCTATGCCCAAAGCCCTTGAGACAAAACGGTATGTGGAGTTTGATAGGAATACCAGTCAAATCGCTGACTTCCAGTAACCTTTGGAGGGCAGGGAAAGAAGGAGAAATATTTTTCCCAGAATGCAACAGCAATAACAGCAAGGCAATAAGGGCGCACACTCACCAAACACGGTCATTTCGGGGTCTTTTCTCATGCGACCCAACGATGAACGTGGGTTGAGCCAGACCACTGAGGAATGCATGAGAAACTCTCCCATAGAAATCTCTGTGACCTGAGAGAGACACACAGGAGACCGCTTAAGAAAACAGCAGCGACAGAAGATTCCCAAGCCAGACTTTTGGGCTTTTTGAAGGAGCATACTGTTGTGCGATACATACTAAGTATCCACGTCTCTGAATGATGCTCCACAGACAACGCAGACAATGCAAACCACTGTTTGTACACAATGTGAAAGCCGGTTTTCAAGCAAACCTTTCTATGTAATTTGTCTTTTTTGCTCGTTTTGAGAGCGGTTTAAATACGTTGAAAACATACAGTACCCTAGACAACATTATTTAGCATTCACTTTGGATATTTATACTGCAGTGATTTCCAACTAAATATTCCATAAATGTATAAATGTATTCGATCCCTAGAGGCGGTGCACAGAAGACAGAGTAAACAACATCGGTAGCTAAACAGCCCCACTCTGATGTAGTGATAGCTAACTTGGTTGAGGTACTTTAAACTGATACACAAGTACTGTGTTTTTGTTGCAGGTGTCCTTGGAAATCAATGCACAACTGTCGTCAAGGGAACTTCAAATGCATTGGCTATGCTAGATGATTAGGAATCCGATTCTGAAATGTGCATCTACCTCTTTATCGTGGCCGCTCTGCTCAGCAACTAGCTGATCAAACACGGAGCCGTAATCCTCGTAGATCTTCTGCATCTCATTGATGTGGCTGGCCACCTTCTCCATGGCTTTCAGAGCCTCTGCAGGGACAACAGAATGGAGTGTTAACGGGGATCAATTCTGGACTGCATATGTAGACGCGTTGCATTACAGTAGCAGGTTTGTATGTGCACATCGTGTGTGTGTGTGCACTGTGCATGACAAAAAGGCCATCTCTTATGTGCACAAATCTGTCACTCGATGCTCGCAGGCATGATGGCATGATAACAGAGACACTGAAATGACAAGTGTGAATATGGCCTATATTTATAGCGTATATGTGTGTGTACATGCGTGTGTGTGTGTGTGTCTCCCTACGGGTAAGGTGGTAGTGCTCCTCGCTGTCCGCGTCAGTGAGGGAGACCAGCTCCCTGAGCAGCAGGGGATACTTGAGGACCCTCTGCACCGGTTTAATCAGGTAGGACTCCAGGGTGGATGAGTGCTGCTTGGTGGGGTTCCTCGCAGCCAAGAATTCCTTGAAGGCCTGATCCGTCTTAGCTGAAAAACACATGCACACACGCATACTGAATTAATATGAGTCTTTAGTCTTGGTTTTTAGTGTTTGTGTTTCCTGATGCACTGATGGTCTCGTGCATAGTGAGAGAGATGTGTAGCTGTACTATAAGCCATAGTATCTGATCTGAAATTGTCCCTGCGCAGGCCAGAGCAGAATCACGGTGCATTAAGCTGCCTCCAGCAGGGGGTAGTGTAGGCTTCACCGGCATGCCATGACCACGGCCGTGGTTGAATGTAAACATCTGCTCATGCATCCGTTATACTTAGTCCATCTCCTCTGAATGCCATAAGAAAATTTAAGACAAGCTTGTTTTCGCAAGGCGAAAGTAAAAAAAAATAAATAAATAAAAAGAATCTAGCAGAGCTGTGATGAGTTACTTAAACACTAAAGCCGTCTGTCTGGTGAGAATGATCGAGTTGGGACTCCTTAGTTTGCGGCGAAGCCAAAAGCATCGTGTGAAATGGCAGGTATAACACAGGATGACTGAGCCTTCTGTAAAAGGTGATGGCATTCTCCCCGAGCAGTATGCTTCCACGACGCTTACTGAGGGGGGCCATTAAAGCATTAATTATAGCACTCCCAGCCACAGACAGGCAGCTGCATCGACACCTCCCAGAGTAATTGGCAGGCAATTAACGAGTCGACAAATAAACAGAGAAACTAAGGCAACCCAGGGCTCTTGGCATGATGGGAAAGGGAGGGAGGGAGGGAGGGGGGGGGGGTGATAATGGCAGAGACGGGCATATAATTACTTTAAGGGTTGACAAACTCCCACAGATTTCTTCTCTGTGTCCTTGGATCAGCTGGTTGTGACCACACTGAGCCAACTATAAACTCTGGGTGCGGAATGTGCAACTATCACCCTTGTTAAGCTTCGCTATTCTTATCTGTACTGAGCGATTACTGCGCTACATGTTGTTCTAATATTAGCTTGTGCGCGACAACTATAATACAGTTCACCACACCGTATACAGCGTTGGTTAAAGAATAGGGTACATGAACCCTGTCAGTAGAATACTTTGAATCTGGTGTCTTTTCCCTTCATTTGGAGACATTTTGTGCCGAGTTGGCTCTGGCCACAGACTTCAGGACTTAATAATCACTAACCAATATCAATCAATAACCCCCAAAACCGCATGTGTTCATGCTTATATAATGCTATATATATATATATTATATAAAAACTAATATAAAGTTTGGTCTGCTATCTTACTATAGCCCATTGGTGGCATTAATATATGATTACACATGAATTTAAATATTCAACGCCGCAGAAAGCTCTTTCATGCATCAGTTTTGCTTTGATAACCGTATTTACCACACTTCATTCTCCTCTAGGTAACTCTGACCCATCAGGGACTATTTCTCAGTGTTTTTCTTCTGCTAATCCTATTAAATATCCATCCTGTTGCTTACTTCGAGGAATATCCCATGCAATTCGAGTAATGGGGCAGCACTGGGGGGCAATTTGCCAAGCCCAAGCCCACCCCCCCCCCCCCCATGTTGGCAACAAAGCCAATCTTCTTACATTTCTCTCTGCACTGGGCAGCGTTCCCAAATAGTGGCAGAAAGGGCCGGCGTCGCAGCAGCAGGCATGAATCAACTTTAAAATATCTGCTCTCTCACATGCTGAGGGCAGAGCCAGGAATTATCAGGGCTCTGTTGTAAGGTTTTAACGGTCCACGTGGACGAGGTTAGCCAAACTACGTGCACTAATAAACGCTTGTATTTGTTTAAACTTCATCTGCCGGTAAAACAGCTTCGGGTGTTTAGAAACCGTGGATCACAAAACGAAAATTGTGGATTTTGTGTGCGGGCCTGTGCATGACGATGGAGATGGAACACACAGCGAACTGTACAGGGCATCACGCACCTCACTTTCATCCACTGTCTCGTTTAGAATTTTACTTTCGTACATAATTGATTTGTTTCCCAAAAGACAAGGCCAAACCTTCAACAGCGAGTGCCGTGAGGTGTCTCTGACGCAACATAGGTGCAACGGAGCTGAATTTAGCAGGAGTGTGGGACACTTTGAATTAGTACGCGTCTGCAGATGTCACGTTTCACGAATTCTTCACGCGTTTAGGTGTGTATTGTACCTCTCTCCAGGACCTTCTGGACCTTGATGTGGTTGGCACAGAAGCCGCTGTAGAGCTTGAAGTGGTCAGCGTAGTAGAGGAACGATCCCCCGAGAGAAAACAGCAGCTTCTGTTAACCGAGAGGGTGTGAGAGAGAAAAAGGCACGGGGATGAGTGTTGCACACAGATGGCGAGAGAGTGATGTTACACAAAGCCAAATGAGTACAGAGAAGAGGGGATGAAAGAGTGTGAACATGTGAAGTCATGACCAAAGCACTCTGTCCTCCCTCTCTCGGGAGACTAACCAAACGCCACCCTCTGTCCTCCCCCTCTCGCCTAACCTCTCGAGTTCGCTAGCTTTCAGCGGCTCACAATCCAACCTGTGAACCTTCACTTCGATCAATAGACAGCACACCTTTTCATGTACAAGGCTATAAAATCACCCTCTCAAAGATCATACCTTTCTTTGGAATAGTGGATGAAACCACCTGGTATAAGAATAATGTTTTTCTGTATACTCATACTCATGAAATCCATACTGAAGCTTTGGACATGTAATCAATAAAGGTGATATGTCACTGTGTGTGTGTGTGTGTGTGTGTGTGTGTGTGTGTGTGTGTGTGTGTGTGTGTGTGTGTATCTCACCTTGAACTGTGAGGGGGTCTCCAGAGTGCTGAAGTCAGGCGAGGAGGCGATCCTCTCCTCCAAGGTCTGTAGAAAGACCCTCTGGAAGTCCAGCATCTCTGGCAGGCTGCCAAACAGACTCTCCATCTGAGGAGGAGAGTATGAGCAGTGGGATAATGGATAGAATGAGGTGAAGAAAGGAGAGGCAGTGTGGAATTGTAGGAAGGTGGATGACAGCAAATTGGCAGAGAAAAGAGTGGAAGGGGAAGAAGGGAGAGAGTGAAGGAATATGAGGAGACAAGAAAAAAAAAAAAAAAAAGAGCCAAGATAGCTTGTAATTCATAACAGTCAGTGAGACAGGCACCCTGTAGTGTTGTAAAACCTCCAACCTAATGGCTCCATCCATGTCAAAGGCACTAAGGGACAAGCTATAGCCCTGCTAGAAATGCAGCGCACACACATGAACAAACTTCTACTGTCTAACACGGCCTCTCCGACACGCAATACCCGGGGTCAACACTTCCCTTCATTAAAATCCGTTTGGGGGCAAACATGCTCTTGTCCATTTTGTGTCTGGACACGTCCCGCTGTCCCATAATGGCCATTTAATTTGCCCCACTGCTCAGTGGCCTATCGACTAGTGTGTCTCGTGAGAGTCGTCCTGTGTTTGAGGTCACACCTGACACTAAAGACAGGGACGGAAACTGCAATGCTGAGGTCATTACCATGCTGCAGCTACTGTCACATGTTGCCACGGGGAACACACAGTAACAGCTTAATCTAAGGTGGAGAAAGAAGAACAAAAAGCTGTGTTGTGTGCATCTGAGGTGAATGCTTAAAGGATGGCTTTAATCTTAAACTAGCCTTTATTGGTGTGTCCCAGTGGGGCGCTGGAAGGTCAGGGTAAGGGGACGCTAATTTGTCCTCCAGCCAGTCACAGTGAGGGTAATGAGGGAGACATAGCCTACAGAGTCCATCGGCGTCACCTCTGGGTAATAAGCACTCAATGACTTCTAAGCCCTATATAGCCTCTACACCTCCCAGGACACGCCTCTGGACGTTATACACCTCGCATAATGTTTATCATACTTCACATACTATAACACACATACACACACACACACACTCGCCACCTACCTCGTCCAGTGTGAGGAAGGTTTCATTCTGCAGGGGCTTCAGGTAGATCTCGAACAAACAGGCCAGGTCCTGTGCACAACAATTAGAGAGAAAGGTCAGAGACAAGGAATCAAACAGCAATAGTTAACATTATCCCGTCATCTGTCTGTCCTTTAAAATCCCTTTCATCATCAAATCACTACTTATTTCTCCCTTTATAACCTCCAGTTGTCTCCTTCCCACAGCCCCTCAGCTCATTCCTTCCTCCATCTCCCTTCCTCTCCCCCTCTACTTTAATGTCGCTGTAGCTTGTCTTGGTATCAGTGGAGATATTCTCATTAGGTTGATTTATGAGCTTCTTCCTCCTCCTCGTCCCCTCCCCAAACTACCTCAGTCGCAAGTGGTGCATGGATACAGGCGAGCAGGCCTGCATCAAGGCACTCTGGGAAGACAATCTTCTCACTCAATTACAAATCAACGGCAAGTTGAAGAGGACGAGTGAGCGGGGAAAAAGACTTAATGAAAAATGAGGTGAAGGACAAAGGGAAAAAATGCCAGACATGACAAGTGTCGTAGAGTCAAAAGGATCATGAATGTGGCTCTTTAATGTGCGTCAGGGAGGAAAAGGTCATATTGGAAAACATGGGGGCAGCAGAGTGATTGGGCAGGAAGAAGATAAATAAGGCTGGACAGGAGGAGGAGAGATGGAGGAGAGATGGAGGAGCTCTAACTGTGAAAGAAACGGCTTCTATTTCAGTTCTTCTTGTTTTTTATGTCCCATGTCACTTCAAACATAATATCTTATATTTAAAGGAAAAGCTCAGCATTTTGAGAAACACGGTTATTCACGGCGACTTAGATTGATGTCACCCGCATAGTCGTATGTCAAATACGTAGCTGGAATCAGCAGGCAGTTCATTTAGCGTAGCATAAAGACTGGAAACTGAGGGAAACAGGTAGCCTAGCTCTGTCCAAATGATATAAAATCCATCTATAAGCACCATCACTAATTGGCTTGTTATAGCTTCCTTTTTTGCGTTTGCACAAAAAATAAAAGTGTCGTTTTACAGAATGTTATGGCCAAGACTATTTCTTGACTGGGGGCAGTAACTCCCTGTAGTCTCAACTGCTCCCGCTAAAATAAACATAAGCCCACAAAAAACACAAAAAAAAACAACACAATTTCCGTTTTTGAACAGATTAAACAAAAGATACACGGTGTTAATTATTGAGCTTTCGAGATGCTGATCGGCAGATTTTTTGTTAACTTTTAACAAAACAGAGCAGGGTTAGCTGTTTCAGTCTTTATGCTAAGCTATCTGGCTGCTAGCTCCTGCCACATATTTACCATACTGATTTGAAAGTTAGATGATAAGATTCATAATATTCTCAACAAAAAAGGTAAAAAAAAAAATTGTATTACCCAAAAAGTTGTATTCTTCCTTTAAGGACTTGGCAGCTGCCAGCGATAATGTTGTTTATATTTTGCATGATAGATTGTCTAGTAAAAAGTAGTCCAGCCAAGAAAACTATTACCGCCTCACGGTCGTATGCCTCTGCCAACCTGTCGAGTTGCAATTTATAGCCACGTCTCTCCAAAATGACATCACTTCAATATTTTGTCAAATTAGATATCTGTGTGAATTTGTCATAATTCGCATATCAACTCTTGTGTTGTTGCCAAAAAATGTGACCTTTGACCACCAACATCTAATCAGCTCATTCTTGAGTACAGGTGGACGTTTATGCCAAATTTGAAGAATTTCCCTCCAGGCAAATGGACCGGACAGACAGACAGACAGACAGACGAACAATCCCAAAAGCACAATGCCTCTGGACACGGCTGGCGCATGGGCATTAAAATTATGTCATTTTATAACTGAGGAGTAAAATAAATTGGACAGTGGAACAAATTTCAAATGGAGTTTGATCAAATATTCATGTTAGCTCATGAGAAATTCTAATATGACAGCAGTGAAAGAGCTGTGCGGGCTCACCTTGACATAGGACTTCTCTGTGTCCACCAGCTCCTGGATAACCTTGCGTAACCTCTCAGTGGCACTCATATGCCTGGGGCAAGGTCTGAGCAGGGTAGCCTCTCGCGTGGGACCCGACCCTAAACCCTCTCCCGGCCTCACTGGAGGTTCCTTGGTGTCGTCCATCAAACCCCCAGAGCCCGAGCCCGTCCCGTCCTGGAAGGCCTGGTAGAGAGTGCACACTGTGTCCACGCTCTGTAGGGGGCGACAGAGAGAGAGAGTGGGGTGTATTTAGGTTAGGCAGCCCGGTGATGATAACAGCCAGCGGGATAAACGAAGGATCCCACTTGTTATAAGAAACTTGTTATGCATGCACACGCATATCTGCACAGAACATGCTCTCAAGGATGTATACCTCTCCATTCAACTATTCACCATTAATGATTTCAACTCCATATAGTAGCTGTATATATTTCTGCACTGATCATGGCCACTGATTCTCCTGGGTGGACCAAGAGCGTTGTGGAGATTTAGTTATGCAGTCTATGCTAATTGGCTTAGCATCAAAGACTATACAGTGCATCTGAAGGACTTACTGGATATCCCAGCAGATAGCATTATATCACATTACATTATTCTTCTAAACCCTAATGGATAGTTATGCAGATTTGTGTCACATTAATTCCAGAACATTTGACATGCCCGAAGATCCCAAGAGGTCTTGTAATATTGTGGAGTGGAGGAGGGGGGGGGGGGGGGGGGGGTTAGAAGCGTCTCATTTTCTAAATTTAGCTGATAAAACCTTCATAAACAGTAGAGTCACCTCCGGCCTGGGTGGAACCCCAAGAGCCACTCAGCGTCATACCATTTACAGAGGTGTGTTCAACAGAGACAGCTAATCCACATCGCTTTATTGGACTGTATTGCCTGGGGTATAGGGAAATTAACATCAGCCGTAGGCTCCACACTGCGAAGTCTTGCCTGTGGCGGGTAAGACTTTGTAGTCTGTGAGCAACTGTGGCAGAAAATGAACCATTATCAGCCTCTCTGTTCTATTCCCTGGGACATAAAAAATAAGCAGAGGGGGAAAAAAAACCCTCTCCCATCTCTCTATATTGCACCGTGCTTGCCACTGTATGGGGCATGCTTTTCAAGCACTACAGTAAATGTTCCCACACAATCAAAGTCCATCCTAATTTCTTACCTGACGAGCTACTCAAGCACTACTTCATCAACTGCACCAGGCTTTGCTAGACTGTAGTGCGCAAGCCATCAATTGTGAGCAAAAATAGCCTCATGATGACCAGCCGTCCTTGTTCCAACAAATGTCGAATTATAATGTGTGGCCAGTCACTACAATCAGCAGAGGCTGATAAGTGCCAGTAATAGCAGGTTCCAATCCGCTGCACTGCAACACGGCAACGATGGCCGGCAAAACAGCTGCTCAGCACTCTCCGCCTTCTTGTGCATGTATGCGTGTGTGGGGCATCGCATGAGCAAGCATTTGAGTCTAGCTCACTACGACGGACTGTACAGCAACACGCATGGATCGATACACCCTTCATTCCGACAACGCAGGCATCGATACACACACACACACGTACACACTTTCCGAGCAGTGTGTGAAAGCTTGTCTCAGTTATTCAGCCCTGAAACTGGTGTGAGTTGCCACCCATAACCCCCCCCCCCCCCCCATCCACTCCCAGGGAGCCCACAGACAATCAAGGCTTCCATTAATAAGCCTGCAACTCATCAGCTCGCTCATAATAGCATGGTCACTCCAGAGACGGCCCTCCAACGCTGCCATAGAGACTGTGTGAGAGTGACAGACTAAGAGAGAGAGGGGAAAGAAAGAGAGACACAAGGGAAGGGGGAAAATGCCTCTCTATGTCCGCTATGTACGTCTTGGCTAAGCCTCTTTCAAGTGATCCACCGCCCACAGCGGCGCTCCACTCTGGAGCTCCACTCTGGAGCTCCACTCTGGAGCTCTTTGAATGTGGGATGAAATTTATGAGGGAACTTGATGTCTCCCTCTGTGCTGCTGGAGAGATGGAGAGCGTGCGACACAAACACAAACACACACACACACACACAGACACGTGTATACTCCAAACGGACACACCTGTACATGTTAACACACACTGACAACAAACCTCTCGCTCCATTAATGGTCAAAACGAGTCGACAGCCACACGGTGCTTTGAGTTAAATGCTGTTGATGTTTAGCATGTTAGCATTTGTCAATTAGCACTAAACGCAAAGGACAGCTGAGGCTGATGGCGATGGCCTTCATTTTCATTTTGCAGGTATTTAATCATAAACCAAAGAATTGGACAAATACAAATTTTGGACTGATTCATCCGGAGGGGGACATGAATGTTTGTACAAAATGATATGCAATTGTTGTTGAGATATTTCAGGTAGTGGACCAACAAACATTGCCATTCTGCTCGCATGGCCAAAAAGGCCTTATTAAGCTTATAACTGAGTTGAAGATGTATTTCTATTATATTTAGTATAAAAGTGATACTCCGTCTCATTGGAGTACATAACGTCTTTTTGCCAACAATCATTTCAAAGTCTGACTTAATGGGAAACACTGTTTTCGCAAACATTTATTCTGTTGAAGTCCAACCTTATAAATTCCTTTTAATTCGGAAGGAATCCATAAGGAATGTGAGAATGGCAGCCATGTAACTGGAGCTGCTGACACACTAGTCCATTAAGGATGGTGAAATAATTCAGACACTGATGATGCTGCCACAGACAGCGGCAGTCAGCCTCCCTTCACTGATACACACTCGGTGGGTGGTGGGCGGACAGGAGAGATTGCTTGAGGGCAACACAGAGGTTAAGGATATCAGGGCAACATATTCATCCTGGTGGCTCCAGACGGGGAGAGATAACCGTCATATATGCTGTTTATTTCGGCTGCAGAGGCCCAGAGGAAAGGGGAGGCCCACGCAACGCCACTCAAGTGCTGAGTTTATTCTCATCACACCCTCACGTTGGTGGGATATGGGCTCATGTTTGTCTCATGCGCACACGACTGAGATGATGGAGGCGCCACAGAGCTTAATTCGACTGTGAGCACACATGGAAACCCAGTTCTACCTCTCACACAGCTTCCTAAATAGGTACGATTTTCATCAACACTAAATTGCAGACACCTGCATTGGAGCGTGACAAGAAGAGGTGGGGGGGGGGGGGGGGGGGTGCAATTGCCTCATAACAATCCCACCAACACAGCTAGCCCAAATAACCAATTAAGAGCCGAGGACAGGAGTCGGTGGAGGCGGGAGAAAACCCCGGCAGCGCCAGGAAAGACGAGTGGATCTGACAGCGCTGCTGCGAATTCCCATTCAGGTTTTCTCTCCGACAGCTGACAGCTCTGGATTTTTTTTCCATCTCTTCTCGCCATGTATGCCCTTAAGTCAATTTCGAAAAAGAGGTCTTTGTCAACCTTTGCAGGTAAAAATAAATACAATAAAGTGAAGTGAGAGGCTGCCGAGTCGATTTGTCTCCGTCTACTCGGTTTGCTTCTGATGGTGTCCAGCAGTCAGAAGTGATTTTCAGTGAACAGACACACATATACATGATGTCCACTTGCTGCCTTGATGTCAAAGCAAAAGGGTTTCATCACATCCCTTCATATCAAGTGCCATTCTTTATTTATATAAATCCACTCAGTTTCATTCCAAACTGGTCAAAGAAACGACCATGAAATAGAAGCTTAATCTATACTGCCGTCACCTCGTAATGAAAAGAAACCGCATCTATATCTATATCAATCCACTCACTTTCAGGAGCAGTGACACTTAAAAGCACAGTTGAGTACCGACTACTTTCTGTCATCTTTTTTCATGAGGCCCCTTCAAAAACATTACAGTAGAGACATTGTTAACCCCTCCCTCTTCCGATCCTATGCTCACCATGAAGAGCAGTCTGTAGAGCAGCCTCCACGCTGCTGTGGCCTGCCGCTGGGTTCTCCGGGCCAGCGAGCAGCCCTTCCTACTTAGCCTGCCTCCCCTGGATGCTGGCATGACGGACCCCCAGAGGTGGTGTGCGGTTAGAAAACGTGACCGAACCGGAGAAAATATCCGTGACAGAACCTCAATAGTTGGCTTGATTCTCCTTGGATATCTTTATCTCCGTCCACCTCTGATTCTGGTTGGTCAATCCCCCTCTTCAACTTTTCTCCTCCTCCTATCCTGCTCTCTAATTAAGTGTCCACTGCTGCCTGCCTCCCCGCTAGGCCCGGGTCAGAAGCCTCAGCATTGAGTACACCTATCCCTCTGAGACGGAGTGGGCTTTGATGGGGATGGAGCCATTGATCCTGCGCCTGTGAGCGTTCTGTCAGCGTAAGCAGAGAAAAAGTGCTCGCTGCCAGCTTGTTTTGCATATCAATCACTAGCGGACAGTCTGGCCGCTTGGCTTGTGCAAATAGAGGGGAATTCTTCCCCTGGCAACTGTGTCCTCTCTCACTGTCTCTCTCTTTTCATCAGCACTGGTCTTCCGACATCTCTACTTTCACATCCTGCTTCCCTCTTTCCATTTGCCTCCAGATATCCCCATTCCTCTTTCCCCTTCCTCTGGTTCCTCCCCTCCTTTTCGGCTCCAATGCGACCTCGGTGTAACTTCCAGAGAGCTGAATGGAGAGGCCCGGGGGCTGTATCAGAGCCCAGCCTCTCAATAGCATCAGTACAATGCAGACTGTTCTGGCTTGTTACCTCCACACACAGAGGAATGGCTGACACAAAAATGTGCGGCTCTGACCCAGTGGGGGGTAACGGGGCAGGAATGTTAACTATGGCCTCATACTAGAATAAAACGTGACATGTATAGAACATCGCAGAGGGTACTTTCTTACTTACTCAACTTGTTTTCCAAACTGGCTTTATTATGCCCACATTTTCAGACTAAGGTATGGTATCCTGTAAGAAGACAATGCAGTGTCAAGGTTCCTTTACTTAAATTCAGCAAGCTAACAGTCTGGATTTTTATTTATTTTTTAAATACTAGGCATTTTATGCTTTTATCGGAGAGACACTGAAGTAAGACGACAGGAAACAAGGGGTGAGGGAGAATGAGAGTGACATGCAACAATGGTCACCAGTTGCGGTTCATGATTGGTGCCTTAATCTCCAGGCCACGCCCAGGGCGCCCCTCAGTGAGGATTTCTTGCTTTCAAACAAACAAAATACAATTGTACAATATTTTGTCCAACCACATTTAAAGGTAACTGTTTTTATGGCTTAATGGTAAATGGACTTGTATAGCGCTTTTCTAGTCTTCTGACCACTCAAGGCGCTTTATCGCTATATGTAATCATTCACCCATTCACACCCGTTCACACACTGATGGCACCATGCAGGGTGTCACCTGCCCATCAGGACTTGACCAGCCTGCAGGAGCAATTTGGGGTTAATTGTCTTGCCCAAGGATCAAACTGCCGACCCTCTGATGAAAGGACGACCCTGCTCTTCCACTGGGCCAAACATTCTGTCTTCATCATCTCTGTTGTATATTGACGCGACGAATGGGCAATGGAGCACACTTTCGGACAGTCTCCTCTCAAAGGCATTTAGGGTGTTGCACTTGATTTTTCAGGTGAAGAGTGAGTATGTGAAGAATCTACAAAAGAGAAGTTCCAATCCCACCTAATTACAAGTCCACACAAAAGGCCAGTCAGCGTGTAAAGAGGGCACGATGGCGGTTCCAGCCACTGTTCAACAACCTAACAAGCACTTAGTTTGAAGCATACCGAGGCATTTATGCTCATAATCCTCACTGTTGGCTGAAATCACGGACAAACACCATGCAGGAGTTTAGCCCCTCTTTATGGCACATGTAAACACTAAATATTATTCTCATCTCATTTGTGTCATATTCATATACTTGTTTCGTCCAAATGTTGGGTGTAAACACTCGCATAAAAAAAACACAGCTCAGCTCTGTCAGACTGGGAAGTTGCAAGATAAACACTAAACACTGTCTCCATCTCCCTTTAACGCTCCAATGCATTCATTATGAGCATGGCTCAGTCCGCTTTGCAGATGAAAAGTGAAGTCTTCACCAGCAGAGAGGCCCAATCTTAGCCAAAATACACACAAATAAACAAATGTGGGGAGGGAGAGGATGAAAAGAAAAAGAGGGGATGAAATACAGGTGTGTCCCTGGGGCTAGCTTTGCCCATCCCTCACAAGAAACAGCCTTGTTGTGACACTATGAGAGAGCGAGAGCGAGAGAGAGAGAGAGGCCCGGTGTCTGGTAGGCAGGCCAGTGATTCATGTGCCATGTTAGCGGGCTATAGTGCCATGATGCCATCTTCTTTTCAAAGCTCAATAAAAGGAGACGCACGATCATAAATCAAACAGAGCGGAGGGGAGGGGAAGATGATGAGAGGGAGGGCTGGTCCCGTCGCGCTCCACTCAAGCCCATTTATGCCTTTTATTATTCATCCTAAACAAATATTATTCCACCGAGTCTAGGAGGACTTTGGGAGAAGACTGTATTTTAATAATGAAGCCAGCTTTAGATTAAAGCACCCATTCTAACCGAGTCCCCCGAGGCAATTCAGACCCACTCCGCTGCATGACTGCCAGTACAAAGGCAAAGTAACGTTAGCACTATACGCTATTCTTACTCCACTAAGACGCCTAAAACTAAGCGAAAGGTTAAGTGGAAATGCTTGTTGCCAACGTTAAACATGGTTTGATCACAAACAAGTCTGCAGAATAACTAATGGCGATGCCTGTGCTGCCCCCATTTCCCTTTCTGACCTGGAAAAAGATCAATCTGGGTGATTCAGAAGCAACCAAAGCACCCTGAACTATTCACACCATACAACTGCCAAAGATGACATGATGCTAACAGATAATAGACCGACAAGGCACACGAGGTGACAGTTTGAGAGCGAATACATGAATAAAGACTTTAACTGCTAGCCAGACCAATACAATTAATTCTATTACAGCCATTAGTGCAGAGATAAAACCATGGACAGCAATAAAGGCAGAGCAAAAGGTAACGCCATGACCTTTTGACTTATACCCCCAACTGCGTACACTACAAATCTTACAAGTGAACAGTTGAATTAAAGATCACCAGGATAGGGCTGAGTTAGAGGGGGGACAAACCGGTAGGAAACATAACTAGACACATGACACTTTTTCTAAATGTCTGAGTCACAATTACAAAACTAACATTCTAATGTCTAGCAGGCAATGTTTGCCATGTTCAACATCATAGTTAAGTCTGTTAGGGTGCTAACATTTGCTATTGGGCAATAAACACAAAATCCAGCTGGGGTTGATGGGAATGTCATTAGTTTAGCAGAGACCAAGGCAATGGACAAATTAAAATTAAGACCCAGTGATGATGCAGGAGGAATATTCAGGGGAACATCAAAGTGATTATGGATTCATCCTCTGGGCACAGTGGTCATCTGTACCAAGTATCACGGCAATTCATGGAGATTTTTAGATTTTTCTAGATCGACCGACCAAACGACACTGCCATCCCAAGAGCAAAACCACTAGCATGGCTAAAAAATGCATTAAATTCACATAGATTGCACGTGCTACCGTAAATGCATACTGTAATTTATGAGCTCTTTAAAAATGAAAGCTGAAATGCTAATAAAATGCAAATAAAAGGCAAATTAATTCTCCGAAATGTAAAACTACTCCAGAGTCGCATCGGTTTGAGATATTTTTGGCAAATGCACAAAGAAGGTTGTGGGAGTTGTGTGTGAAAGTTTGCAGCTCAAGTGTGAATACTCGTAGTATCAGCTGCCTCAGTTAAAACCTCCCACGAGCAAGAAGCACATCAGCCGACAGTTACCGCTTGTTTGTCCCCTTTGACGTCTCTCTCGCAGGACAGGCAGGCAGCCATTTCCCGACCCAGGCAGGCCATCTTGTCTTTGAGGAACCTTCCCAAACTGATCAGCACAGAGCCCAGGAACAGGTCCTTCTCCTCTGCCTCGCAGCCGGACGGCCAGAACCAGCACATGGCCAGGAGGGAGCACAGGGCCTGGACAGGCGACTGGTCACGCATAAAGAGCTCGATTAAGGTGGTGAGGTAGAGTCACGGCCGAGGATCTTCATCGCTCACCGCTGGGGCTACAATTGGTATGGCCGCTGCACCCCCGGTGCGGTCGTTTCAGCCAGATCTGGGTCATATTGGATCTGGGTCCTTATTGGTCCCTCTGTCGCTCCCTCTTTTTTTAGGTTTTTATCTCCAGCTCTGTCTTTCCAACTTGTTTACTGTGGAGCGGACTGACGAGAGCGGGCTAGCATTAACTGCGCTGACAGCTATAAGCCCAGATTATTAGCCTGCTCACGGCCAGATGGCATCTGATGGGCTTAGTCACAACACGCACACACACACACGTCTCCCTAATATACCCCTCAAACTCCCATCCCACAGACAGACATGCACACCAGTCGGGTAAAGTAGATTCTCTTAAATTTGGGAAGGGGATGGTTGTAGCTCCAAGGAAGACGGGTTCATGTTTGAAGAAGATGATATAACCTAATATCTGTAGGCATCCACCATATTCTTTTGAAGTCTAGGAGCCATGATAAGAGAGGAGAATCAAAAAACGGAATAATTCAACTTTCTGTTAGTCACACATTTTGAAAAAAGTGTTAAAACACCTCTCAGACTCCTCTCGCCCACAAGTGAAAGAGGTGAAAAAGGACGATTGAGACCAGAAAGAAAGAGGTAATAGAAACAGCCTAAATGTTGCAGTCTACTAATGCCTTCCTCTAATTCAGAGAAGAAGCATAATAACAGCACTACTTGAATCAGGCGAATCAAGCCAAATCTCTCTTAGTGACAGCCAGACAGGGAATGGCTCCAGGATAGCTCTCTTCATAAGTCCATTTAAATGCTCTTACTGAAACATTTAGTCTGGACAGAAGCAAAGAGGCTTAATACGTCTGTGCACTGTTTAACCTTCAGGCAAACACAAGACATGACTGGCTACTTCACAATGTGGAAAAGATGCCGCTGCAATTTATAAAATAAAAGAATATCGTGGCTTTTACAACATAATGGAATTTGACATTAAAGTAACACGGCAGTAGTGATGATGATATACACTGATACACTACGTAAATATTTAAACCGTCCAAAACCCAAAGGTCTTCTCTTCACTATCGTGTAAGACTAAGAAAAACAGCAAATATTCACATTTCAGAAGCAGGAACCACTGATATTTGGGCATTTTTGCGATAATTACGATAATTCAATAATCAAATAAAATGTTCCATTGATCAACCGACTAATCATTTTAGTGTCACGGGCCTTTAACTCATCCTGGTACGTTTCTCTGTTTGTGTGCACGGATACATGTGTGGACTGGTGCCATGTGGTGAAACCAGACCGTGCCAGATTACTCCCCATGTCCTTCCATCTGTCTACTGGGATCGCCCCGGTATGCTGTGGATGAGTGCGATGTGATGATGACCTTCCAGGCAACAAATCCCCATCGAGCCTCCATTAAAGCCTTTCAGTTGCTAAACTAGTTGAGATTAAGTGAAGCACAAACAAAATGGATGCAGCTATTCTGATTTTGCCTCGATGCATCCTTATGCCTGCGTAACTTCACTGCACCGGCGCAACAGCATGTTAAATCAATTCAATTTCAGGGACCTCGCGGGAGTTTTCCGGGACCAATTTCAGTTGACGTCCGCAATCGATTAAGCTCATAATGATACCACAACACTGCTTTAAACCAATTGCTATGGCGCTCTTTAGCTAAATGTATCATTAAGTAACTCGCAGCCACAGGAATCACAATCAGTACCTCGATCAATTGGTAAACAACTTTGAAGACTGTGGTTAGTAAGCGTCTCAAAAACACACACAAACACACGGAGCTCTCGTGTGTAATAACCGCAAATTGGAATGCAACGGACCAATTAATCAAAAGGTAGTCCGTGTGGTGTGAAGGCAGATTACAAGGTGTGAGAAGAGGCTTGAAATGAGTCCTTCCTTTCCATCCGTCTTTATTGACTTTCAGAATGGCGTGTGCACGCATGTGACACATGGCTGATTTTCTACCCTGCGACTCTGTGATTTCTTTCTCCCCGCCTCAGAGAGCAAACTGATGGCCGCGCCGTGATTAAATTCTGCTCTTTGTAACAGCAAAAATCTGATTTACCAGCAATATCTCACCCTGGTTATTTTTTTAGTATCGCCTTCACAGTGGCTGACTCTCCCTGGTGGAGGCAGAGAGCTTTTCCTCCTTTTGTGCCTCAAATAAGCACATATGCAGTGACATAAGCACACACATTCATAAACCTATCTCCCTCCCTCACACACACACCTATCTCCCATTCATTCCTCAGTAAAAGACTAACGGCGGGGAGCCGAGCAGCAGCAGCAGCAGCAGCAGCAGTGGTGCAGTGCAGATCCCAGCGCAGTGGGACTGACTCATGTCGCTGGGCAAACAAAAAGAGACGAATGGAGCCACAGTAGAGAGAGGCGCAGAGGGCGAGTTCATCTCCCTAATCCACCTCCTGGCTGACCTCGAGTCAAACACTGCTCGGCATCTCCTGACACAGGCAATTAGAATAAAGCAGCAATGGCAGCTGAAGCAATTAGAGATTGTTTCTGGATATTTGGCCTGGATTTACTATCCATGAATCATTGATGAAATAAACACGACGACATGACTGCCGATTCCCCTTTTCATTTAGGCCACGTTACATAACGAGCAGGTTGGTAAAAGTGTGCCAAACATGCTGTCAACAGTGTTGACAGCAACCACGTAGCTTAAAAAGGACACAAAATATTAGCCGAGTGATGCCAGAGAAGGGGAATATGCAGGACACACACACACATCTGCTCTCAAGCTTCCAGCCATGTCTACATCATTAACACGCGGCTCTTTGTGATGACCACACACACTCATTACTGCTCTCGATAAACACCGGCACACACACACACACACACACACACTCTCTCTCTCATATTGCATTACCGCAGCGCTGAGGCGTAATTCCCAACGGGACAGGCTCATGCTCGGTTTAATGACTTCAATAAAGTTGGTTTGCATATCAAAAACCTGACCGGATATTCAACAACAGACGGGACAGGAATAGGCATGCAATCTGCCATAAATCATTAGGGACAACCATTTGGCATATTCATACAGGAGATATTTCTCTAAAAATGACACAAGAGTTGCATTGATTGTAGGGCACTTCTGTCGTGTTTAAGAGCAAAGCCAGGACCATGAAGGCCGACACAAGCACCAGGAATTCGTCATAAGTTGTATGACCTTCTGAAATATATTCACTAAATAAAATAAAATAATAAAAAAGATAGATATGTATGTTTGAGCTTTGCCCGCAGGCATACACTCTGCCATGTATGCGTTTGTGTGTGCAGGAAGCAGTGGGCACAGCCCCTTCTCTCAGTCTGCATCCTATCTGCGTGACAGTAATAAGCTGTGTTGATACCGGTGGCTATGATGGCGTATCCTAATTATGGTAATGCTAAGAATTGGTGCCAGTCTGGTTTCTGACAACCCCACAGCTGCCACTGCGAGTGGGCACACACACGACAATGTGCACACTTTTATTCACACAAACAAACCTGGGAGGAGGGGGGGGGGGAAAGAGAGAGAGAGAGAGAGAGAGAGAGAGAGAGAGAGAGAGAGAGAGAGAGAGAGAGACAGAGAGAGAGACAGAGAGAGAGAGAGAGAGAGACAGAGAGAGACAGAGAGAGAGAGAGAGAGAGACAGAGAGAGAGAGAGAGACCATACGTGGAATATCTACGAGACAATGCAAATACTTTCTTTTTAGTTATCAGATGCACTCGAGCCTCTCCTACCTTGCTGTGCTGAACAGGCCTGTGTGCGCAGTGGGAGTGACCGTTCTCCAATCCTACACCCGGGGACTCAGTACCATCAGCTGCAGTGCACACATCTGGAGAGAGACAGAGAGAGAGAGAGAGAGAGAGCACTTTTAACATACGGTTTAGCTTCACTCTGCGTGTGCGATAGTGTTTTATGCTCATACCACCATCATCACTGCATCTGCACTATGGTGGTTTCTGCTGAAGCACATCCTTCTACTGACCATAGTACACAAACAATGCTGGCTAGTTATAGTCTGAAACCATCACGGGCCCCTGCCAATCGCGCAGACCTTAAAATATGTCTCCTTTCTAAAAATGACGATGGCATTCAGTCATCCCAGAAAAACTTGGCAATCGGAATTAAAGACCATGTTATCTCTCTCCTTGTTTGACTAAAACAAAACAAAAAAAAGTATATTTGCACATAAACTGTCCCGACGGGGACATTATCAGATAAACTCAGCGTTTTGGGAACATTTTCCCAATTTTGACTACTTATTTCTGAGGACAAACTCTCGAGCAGTTGGCACATGAAAAGACATTATTCTTGATTGTAGCCCGGGAGGCGGGCCAATGTGACAGCAGGGAACAAAAGAAAACGTCTGGACCTCCTGTGGAGCTGAACTTCTCCTTTTTGAGATGCCAATCAGCGTCAACCAAATGTCTGACTGATAGAGTAGAGTCACAAAAGATATCCGAGTTTGGTTCGCTTTGTCTTTTTTTTGCATGATGCTGAATCAATCCAGATAACACACGGTTTCCTTCAAGGAATGCCATCATGAAATAATTTGTGTAATTTGTGTCAGACAAGTGTTAATTCCCCACTGTCGGCTTTTACCTCCCTGCCTCTCCATCAGCCTGCCTGAAATCACACGCCCTCTAGAGACCGAGACGTAAACTGCAGGCCCTTTGATCACACCACTCTCTGTAATGAGGCCTTCAAGTCATTAATCCCTCTGTGTTCAATTACGGCTGTAGTGCAGGGAACACTAATGAATTGCAATCATTAAGATGAGGCTTGATACTTTCTCTGAAACTGACTTTTTTTTTTTTTTCATGCCAAACAATGAAAAAAGTCAACAAAAAGGCATTGAATGTTCTACACGTTTTGAAGAGACAGTCAGTAGTAAAGTTTAGGTACATTTTGGTATATTTAAAAAGAGTTGTTAAAGGGTAATTTAGTGGGGTGCATGTCATGAAACCGCAAAAGCACAAGTATCGGGCAGATACCGACTGAACTACTGACAATTTTCTTCGGTTGGGTTGGATTTCCCGTACCTTTTAGAGTGAAGCTTGAACAAACAAAATGTATCCCTACCAGCTGGGCATCAGCTGTCTTTGTCCGGCGACAAGGATGAATTTACTGCTCGGTCCTGACACCTCAGATCCACAGTGAGATTAAACCAAGCTGACAGGATACTATACATTCACAGCAATAATGAGCCGTCTGCGGTCAGAAGCCCCTTCTGGTCTTTCCTCTCACCCTAGAGTCGCAGAACTTTGTTTATTCATCTGGAGCTGTTTCTACTGCTTTTATTCTTTAGAGTTTTGACAGTGAAGAGAGAACTAGTCACTTTTGAGGAAGTACAGAACAAAACAAGATCTTAAGAGGAGCGGAAGTGTAGTGAGCTGTATGCTGTTCTGTGGTTTAGGACACAAAAGTTTCTCAGCAAATATAATATTAATGTGAGCAACTGACCATCGAGTCCCTTTTAGGCTTGGATAAATACCACATCACAAAGACTAACCTAACTGGATAAAACTCATTTGAAAACTTTGAAAAAAGATGCATGACGTGCAACATAAAGCGGAACGAAACAGAAAACCGGATGGGTAGACAGGGTGTTCACTGATAGCAGTGGCAAATCCAGGCGGTTCACATGAAGAATGACACAGCTCGCTCGCTCGCTTGAGAAAACTGCAAAATTGATGCCTTCATAAAGTATGTACACAGAACTGAGAAAGGGCTAAATCAATGGGTGTGCCAAGCATTTCACAGCCGCTACAATTTCTCTTTGTGTCTCGTTCTCTCCTGACAAACTAAAACTAAAAGGGCATCACTATCAACTTCACTTTCAATTGTGCTGTTTAAGTGTTCCCATTAAGTAAAATCTATAGCATCTTAGTACAAATACATCCCCACTAATGACTAGATGGACATGCTTTCAGCTGGTTCAAGGATGTGTGTGGTTATAAGCACCTGAGGAGGACTTTGCGCGGTGGTGCTTGCTTCGGACCTCCTGGTTGGGTTTGAGGGGAAGGGCCTGGTGGTTGGAGGTCACTGTTGGCGGCAGGGGTCCGTCCCGCCTCAGGTTGAGGTGCAGGGTTTGTTCAGCAAACAGCGTCTGGATCAGAGCCAAGTCGAGGCCCGACACACACCTGCCGTTCAGCACCAGGATCTCGTCACCTGGACGCAGGCCTGGCAACACAGTCGAGTATGTTTCAAAAAAGGTGGAGGCCAAAGACCGACAGATCACACGTGTGATACCGTTATTGTTGGTTTCAGCATTATTTGTGTCATTATTAAGCAAGCAGGCACCTTGGTTGAACGCCAGGTCATCGGGTAGCACTTCGCTGACAAAAATCCTGCTGTTTTTCTGGCTGTCAATGTGTCCTGTTACTGCAAAACCTGGTCGGAGGAAGAGAGACAAAGATGGAGACAAACAAAGAGAGTTAGAGAGACAGAAGGATAACATAAAGGATCGTGATGTGGACATAAAATACAGACACTAGAACTAAATCAGTCTCACCAAAGTCTCCGGTGTCACTCGGCCTTCTCATGTGCAGAGTAAACACATTAACTGGGACCACCTCCAACTGATCATTGACCTGCAGGGTGACATCAATACACATTCAACAAAGAGCCGATAATGAAGAGCACTGTGTATCTACGTGTGATTTGTGCATGTTTGCCCTCCTCACCACATCGCGGAGGAGCTCGCCCGGAGCCAGGTATCGAACCTCCACACCCTGACCCGCTCGTCTGAGGAGTCGGAGGCAGTGCAGGCCTGCGTCCAGCTGTTTCACCTGTTTACACAAGAGTCCCTCATGATCAGTGGCCTGCATGCACAAAATCATCAGGCGTGAATTATTCAACGACTTTACACTTTGTGATGAGAAATTTGCGGTAAACAAAAAAAGCTTCGCCCAGCGGAATATGGTGTTTGTCCATCTATGTGCAGTCAGTCTTACGGGACTGTGTGAAATCAGACACTGGATGAATAGGTGTGTTATTTCAAGCTCATGGGAACATAATGTAACCAGATCTGCTTCTACAGATGCTCAAACAAAGACCTGACACAGCTGAAAATTAAACTGAAATTAACTTTAAACACAGGTGCAACTAAACCCCACGTTACAGGAAAATACACATTCCTAGCACTTAAGTATGGATGGCAGGATTATGTAAAAAAAACAACAACTAGACAGCTCATCAAAATGACGTCACAGCTTTTTTTTTTTTTTTTTGGCAACAACTGTCAGGAATATTGTTCTCTTATTGTGGTGATGTGTCATCATTTCTCTGCAACTAGCCGCCAACCCAACCTTGCAGGCCGCAGAGAGAAGGTCGGCAGCTGTCTGGTCTCTTCTGACAGGAACTTGGACTGTCAGGCCGTCTGGCATGTAGACACACGTCAGCACATCCGTGGCACCGCCGATGCTGTCCCACACACCGCCCTCAGGGGGCGACATGGAGTAGATACTGGTCAGCATGTCCAGCCTCTGTGGGAGAGGGTGAGGAAGGGAGGGTAGAGAGAGATAGAAGAAAAGGGGGGGGTGATGAAAGAGTAAATAGAAACAGAGGGAGGGAGGGAGAAGGGTAGACTTTGAGTAACAGCACTCAAATCAATACAGTTCCATTAGTCCAAATGCTTGGCTGTGGATCAAGCAGCGGAGTAAAGATGTCACACAATTAGCCTTTCACAAATTCATTTGACAACATGGACGGCAGTTGATCCACATAATAGTCATCGTAACGGCCCGTGTACACAAGCGGATTGGCAAGGGTCGACTGGCAGGTCTGGACGTCCACACGATAGCCGCACGTTTATTTGGGTTAAAAAGCCACAAGAGTAATTCTGACTTCAGCGATGTATTCAGGACAATTTATTTCGAAATCAGTCGAACGTTCAGATCAGCCATTTGAAGGTAATTGCTTGTTGGTGGCATTAACAGTGAGGTTTGAGCCGGGTATTACGGTGTGTGTGTGTGGGGGGGGGGGGATGGGGGTTGGCCCACCACGCGGCCTCACAGGCAGCCATTTGGGGGTTTTTGGTTGCGACTCCGTGTCTCTGGAGGGAAAAGCGGCGCTGCTGCATTGAGGGGCTGCGGGAGACGCCACAGTGCAGCCGAACGCCGCAATTATCAAAGCCCCAGATCTTGAGGAAAGGCTCAATCGCACCAAATGTACTGAAAGTCACGGGTTGAAGAAGCCAGCGATTCAGCACTTCTGACAAAGACAATACGAGCTCTCGGTTAAACTGAGACACGAGAGAGAAATAATTCCATGAGTGATTTGGTCTGGGCGCATAGTGATGTTTTAGAGGCATTATGGGAGCGGTGAAAGCTCTCACACATCAGACAGAGAGCCTCAGACACACAGTCTGAGGATGTCTGTCTGATGTGCATCTGTTTCAGAAGCTGGCAGCTTTGCAGTTGATGCATCACCTCAAGAGGAAAAATACTTTTTTTTTTCCCCCGGTCAGACAAAAAGCCTAAAGGGAAAAGCTAAGGCCTCTGATTCAGAGCATCACACACACACACACACAGACGCACACAGTTCTCCGTGTAGCTCACATAACCACAGGCACACACACACAAACATTTTCTTAATTTGTCATTTAAATGTCGTTGACTAGTCTACTTCAGGAATCAAAATAAAGGTCACCAATGTTCTCGCCAACATGCTCCCCTAACCTGTTGGGATGGACTAACACAAGGTGCCACTTCTACACCCACCTCTGCCTGAGTGTGTTCGGGACGTGAGGTCACAAACTGAGGATGAAAAAACAAGCCGTCATGGCAACTGGTTGCATAACCGCCCTGTTTTGTGTACCAGCGACATGCCGTGACGGGAAAACTAAGATTTTGTTGCCTACGCTGACCTGACGGGTGGCTGACTAACACTGTACACTCATTCATGGTCGGAGAGGGTTGTAACGGACCGTCGGTTGCCAGGTCAACGTTCCACGAACGACTGCCAAGAGCACGGTTGGGGCACGCGCTGGACTTCAACAAGTGCTCTGTGTGGTGAGTGTGCGTCTACTGTATTTATGTTTGCATTCAGCCAAATAATGAAATACTTCAGTCTTTCCTCTCAAGCGTGGATTTATTTCAAAGCAAGTCGTCCTCCGCCCTGCAGCTTCTAAAGACGGAAACGTGGAGTAACAGGCGGTTTTTAGTGGCCGCGACGCAAATACACCCTTTCCATTCCACTTAGCAACTGGAGAACACAAATATTACAGGACGGCCTCAAATAGATAGCGTGACCGTGAGGAAGAAACAGAGGAGGAGTTGAAAACGACTTCAGCCAATTTCCCTCCATTACATCTATTAGAAGGCGATTACTATTCATTTCCTCGAAGCTACAAACCAAGGTTCCTCTTTCCATCGCTGTGACAAGCTCTTACACACACACAGACAATAATAACCATCCATACTGGCTAGTGCCTGTTCCTTAAATAAAAGCAAGAGGTGTGTATTCGTGGGTAGTGGAGTGTGGTGAGAGGCGGTGACACGGAAAGAGGTCGTAGACAAGAGCAGTTTCGATCGAGATCACCAGCCAATAAACCTGAATTTTATCCCTCAAACATATGTCCATGACCCTGTTCAACCCAAGTGCGCATTTTAATTATGTGAATAGCTCAAAGAGAGTGTGAGAATGAAACATTAAGTCAGAAGGTTATTTTTTTTTTTTTCAGCTGTAGAAAACATATTCACTCACTCGACTGCTGACAGAAGGAGTGGGTGGATGGAGGACTCGAAGAGCAAATGCCAGTCATTGTTAACTCTGTTTGACTAACACCGTTAGAACACTGTTAGAACCTCTAAGGTGGCCAAGGCGGCCTCCGGCTTACCGACAGGTTCTATATAGATGTTTATCTCTCTCGGCTTTGTGCAGTCTTACAGCTAGACGGTGTCAGCAGGACGCTCAGCCTGTTGAAATAGCTGGTTGGTTAAATTCGTGTAGAAAGGACAGCAAACTCTCCCGAACGGTCGCACACACACACACACTATACGAAAGAGCGCATAAGCCGCGCAGCTACAGCGACGCTCGGGCGCGCGCATAAAGACGTACCCTTCACTTGACTTCACTTCAAAGGATTAGCGGAAGATGATTGCTTATTAGAGTAATTCAGGGGATTTGAGACAACAGGAGCAGGGATGATGTATGTGTCGACAAAAATCAATACAGCCGTGCTGTCCTCCCCCTCGCTCACCTTTTCCGCCCTGATGGGTCTTAATCCCCTTAAAATCAAACAGATTCTACTGACGAGCTGTGCTCCACATCCAAATCTAGGAAAGAGCAAAACACTCAACCCAGGGAAGGGGCGCCGCATTTAAAGAAACATTAAAGCGTCGACTCAATGAAGGCCATTGTTGTTTCCCAAAAGCACTTCCTGAGTCCGTTTTTCGAGGCCTTAAATGGGGGCAGTGTTAACACTCGCCACATTCACCACAGACTCACACTATGAATCATAGCATCCTGCGGAACAGAAATGCTCATAACACCCGTCCTGCTCTGTCTAAAAGCATCCATTATTCTCATCCGTCAACGCCAGACTTCCATCTGTTCACCCAGGAAGGGTTGGATACGACTTTATTTGACGGGACCAACTGCGAAAGATATTTATTAAACATGTCATCTTATACTTGTAAAGAAATTCACATTTTCTTGCCATTTTTCCAGCTGCAGAATTGCTCCATTTGAATTCAAACGGTATTTTATTTCTTGCTGAAGAGTCACTTCAGAGCATGCTCAACAGGTGGGCTGCAGCTCAGCTTTGATTAGCATACAGACTGTAAACAGGGGAGAAACAGCCAGCATGGCTCCGTCTGAAGGTGTAAAAGTATAAAAAAACAAGAATTTTTGATTATTGGCGCAGTGACTTCCTTAAGCCTTGCCTTCATTGTGCTCAGCCAAGAAATAGTATGGTATCAGAAAAATAGTGAATTGTTGTTTAAACACACAGTAGTCTGTGCACGACTCAAACAGCCTTCATGCTAAGCTAACCTGCTGCTGGCTGTGGCTTCATATTCCCACATACAGGCATGACAATGATATTGATCTTCTCATCCAACTCTTGGCAAGCCATCAGAAAATATATGCCATATCAAACTATTCCTTGAAAGGATCATTGTGATTTATTGCAACCCGAGTCTTATCTTTGAAATGTTGTCCATCATTCAAAGAAACCACTGAGCCAAAGCTTGCAGCAATATTTCACACGTCCTATATCGAGGCATGCAACCACCCAATAACCAGGCTGCTCACATGGCCGGAATTCACGCTCTTCAATCCTTCAACACTTTTACCGTAAATCCATACACTCACACTTTCAAGCGCTTCTGGTCAACACTTCAACTCAACACTCTCCATTAACTCAATTATGCCGTAAATCGGACGCCTGTCGACGGCGGAGTTTAACACGGTGTAAAAATCTCTTGTTCGATATGCTGTCCACTTCTCTTTCAGACACCTGCTGAGCAACATGAAAAGAAACTCTGCTTTGATCGTGGACAAGTAAAATACAAGGGCAGACGCACACTTTCTGATCCCCTCACTCACACACACACACACGCACCCTATGTGTTAAAACATCTTTACACAGCCCACTATCAAAGCCATGAAAGACAGCCGAGGTCAAAGCAACAGCGGACACGTTTCTGCCATGACTACTTCACGCTGAAGCTGATAATTCAGCTCATAAAATGGCACCACAGGATGGATGTGACAGATGGCCGTGGACTTTTTAAAAGACACTTCAAAGATCCACAAGCCGTATCGGACAAAGTTACCGAATGCCGTGACTCACCTCGGTGCTCCTGGGAGGTAGGGCGTAAGTTTGACCCCCAGCGTCGCTCTCAAAGATCTGAAACAAAGAGACAGACGGTTAGAAGTGCAGACAGAGGGGCACCACACTGATTGACTCATAAGCGATCTGAGTGCCACACAATATCACACACACACACACACAGTGCTATTATGTTGTTAATTAAAAAGTACGTGTGGCGAGTGCGGCGCTTTGATAAACGGGGGTCTGTAGCCTTTGAAGGTGCAATGGTGGAAATATGCTGTGTGTGAGTGGAGGGTGTGTGTGTGTGTGTGTGTGTGTGGACACGGAGCGGTTTCTGCGTAGGAGAGATGAAAGAGCGAAACAGTCCGGTTTCAGATGAGAAGAGGACAAGCCCCCCCCCCCCCCCCACACACATCCACCCCTCAGTGTAGAAATCTCTCCGTTCTTGATCCACTCCATCTTCCTCAACCTCTCCTCGTTAGAGCCTCTCCCCGGCTTGTGACTGTAAGGCGTGTTGTGTCAGGCTAAGCCCGGTGTTGGAGGTGACTCTGCAGCCTCAGAGGGCTTTAACAACTCTATAGTACAGCAGTGACACAGAGCCATCTGTTATGTGAGGGTGTAACTTCAGCCCTCGCTCAAACAGGCTGCAGTTGTTAGGGGTTTTCAGATACTTTGTCGCCGGGCAGGAGAGGCATGATAGGTGGCACAGCTGATGACAGAAACGGGGGATTTTACTGTAAAATGAACTTGAAGTTAAAGCTGGATCAGGATCAGGATTGCTTTTCTCCAGAAGCGATCCCAAGAAGCTCCCTTTACAATCAGAGAAACTCTATAGCTCACCATCCAGTACATTTATAAAAAGGCTGTAAACAGTACTGCCTCGCTGTAAACTGACTAATTTTAGAAAGCTTAACAACCCTTCCACAAATCCTCCGACCTTTCTGGCCTACTTCCCACAGCCGACTGCCGTCCAGCTCCTTACTGTATACATAGCTCTCTTAAGACGGATGAGAGATGAGAAAACGAGAGGCAAGGAGATGGGGGGGGGCATGACTTTGGGGCAAGGCTGTTAAGCGCGGCGGTGCAGTGGTAAATGGGATTTAGGCTTACTCAACAACGATGAGTCAGTATGGAAACTGTGGGAGAAGGCTGCCGGCTAACACTCTTATGTTTATGCTCTAAGAAACGGGGGGTTTGAGAGAGGACGAGGCCGAAGGGAGAAAAAAACTGAAAGACAAATGGTGAGACAAATTGGGGGTGAGAGTGAGATGAAACTCTACCTTTAGGATGTTAAATAAGTAGGATAGAGTTAGAGGCAAAAAAGAAAAAGAGTTGGAGTTGGAGGAAGGGGGATCAATGGAGAGCGAAAGGGAGGAAAGCAGCGACAGAACATATCTCGAAAATCTCGGAGAAAGCGCCGTCTAAGAACCCGAGAAGGTAACAACAGATTAAGTGCATGGAGGAACATTTGGCTCCTCAGACGACCTCGGCGTCCAAATCTTTTTCCAGCAAACGCGTGTCTCGTCAGTACAGGAGAGAACAGCCAAGGAACACTACAAATGATCTTTGGCTCTTGTATAAAACAGAAAAGAAAAGCAAAACACCACAAAACAACAGATGTCCACAAAAACCCAGAAATGTGGAGATCCGTTGAAGCCCTCACCAGCCTTTTTCTGTTCCTGATTATCCTCTATACGTGAAGAAAAAAATATATCAGAAAAGCACTAAAACAAGCTTGTAAGAGAAGGTGGATCCGGGGAAAAAAATTAAAAGGGAGGCTGTTTAATATTTAGCATCTTAACACCAACCATCTGCTGGTGTCTGCGGGGCTGAGGAGAAAGTGGAGAATGACATCTACCACACATGGCTTTCAATAATTCATGCGTGTGCTGCAGCGCCACCTCGGCCTTCTGCACAGCGAAATGTAACTGGGCCTCATTAGGCCCGGCCGGCTGGACTTCCCCGGGAAAATAATAACAGGCATATCTCGCCGACGACAGACGTGTGCAAATGCCCAAACATAAATATCACAGAGCAGGTGGTGGGACGGGTGAGCTAGATAAGAGCAAGTGAAACAGGACAGGGAACATTTTGTAAGCAGTCAGAGGAGTGAGGACTGGAGTACATGATTAGCTCCAAAACAATAAGACACCATATTGACTTCACAGCATAAAGAAAAATGACGGTAGGATGCCAAAACCACACTTCTCTCCCTTCCCATACTCTCAGCTAATGAACGGAGTTCTATAAAAGACGAGCAAATTAGTTTTTTCATGTGGCGGTTCTAAAAATAGACCACCAAGAGTGCAGTATTCTCCAGGGACAAACCTCCAGGGTAAAGAGTGCCGGATTTTTGTATCAATAAATAGTCAGCTTGCATGAGCCTAATTACTAACCTGAGAGGATTTAGACCCCCCCCCTCCCCCCCTTGCACCTGGGAAAGGAATGCCCCCCTGTGTTTATGTTGATGGGAGGTGTGCACTCGAGGGGGTGGGACATGAGCTCATGTGCTTCTAATTAATAAAAACTCCTTAGGGGGAGAATGTGCTGAGATTGATGCATGACTGTACCGATCTCTTGCCTTCTTTCATGTCAACGCAGGCAATGTACACGCAAGTAAGCAACAAGGAAACAGGCTTTTCGGCTGTTTCATTATCAAATATGCACGATGTGTACCGAGGGCGGAACTATCAAGACACAGTTTTTCTCAGCATGACATCTTAAGAGACTGCGAGCAGTATACCCCAAACATTGTGTGCACGCAATTTTTGCATGATCACGTCATTGTGTGTATGCGTGTGGGTAGTTCCCCCTGCTGAATATATGCAGTGGGTGATCCTGCATTACAAGTCTGGAAGTTCTCATCTGTTTTTTAATCTGATTTAAGTGAAATATAAATGACTTTATTGGAGCAACCGCTACTTCAAATTGCTAACATTTTGGTACATATATTATATTTAATTAATGCTTGGATCTGCTTGTGCCTGTGTGTGTGTGTGTTTTCAGTGGTACCTGTGAAGCAGAGGGCCTCTTATCCCGGCCCCTCTTCGTCAGGTTGTCGAGGCCCTTGAGCGAGGAGAAAAGGCCTCTCTTGCGCCGTCTGTGAGTCAGGGACAAAGAGCGCCTTCTGAGGGTGGCCTCGTCTCTGGAACAGATCTGAACAGACACACAAACTATCAGAACTGCAGTCATTTAGCTCAACAACAACAACAACAACAAAAAACAACTCTAATCAGACCATCTTAATTAGGTTAATTTTCCTCCAGTAATGCATGAACGGAGTGTTTGTTGGATGCTTTTTAGTTTCAAACGACTGAAATATTTTCAAGGGTATACCCTTGAAAATATTTATATATTTTATATAAATAGTCCTCAGTTTCCTCACCAGTGCATGGAAGGAGGAGACAGAGAAGATCCCCAGACGTCCCAGGGTGGTTTTGGTGGGTCGGCTGGCTATTGCCAGCAGGCTCTTTGGGTTAGGCAGTTCTCCACCCTGTAGACTGGCCAGGTAGCAGCGCATCCTAAACAGATCCATGTTAAACCTCTCCAAGTTCTGCTCCCACTGCTGGATCTGAAGGAAAAGGAAGATTATAACTTTACAGGTGTGACAGAGGTTCTGAATGCGAATTTTCGGACCATTTTTGTGGGATAGCTGAGAAATGAGAGTGGAGGGGAGGTAATGGAGGGGGCTATGAGAGGGGAGAAGGAGGGGAGGCAGGAAAGGGAGAGCCAAGGAGGGAGATCCAGGGTCAGTCGAGGGCTTTCCATCGAGCTGCAATTGCTTGCAGATGTTGGTGGAGGGTGAGGGCACAAATTGTGTGCGGGTTTAATACTAAGGGGGGGACTGCATATCTAGCGGAGGAGTCAGAGTGTGTGCAGTAAATCCTAATGCCCGTTTTTATGCAAGGCTAGAGAGACTGGGGATGTTGCACAGAACACCCGTTAAACCTCCACCCCGCACACACACACAAACAGGACATACACACGGTTTACAGTTGCTTTCCCCCTATCCCCATTTGCACTGTGTACGCTATGAGAAAGTGCTTATTTTGTTGGCTGGAGACTGGTTTTAATGAGAACACTCAAGTTAAACAACTCCCTGTAACCACTGACTTTAATAGGTCTCGTCTGCACTGCGAGTTCATTTACAATAACGCACCCTATGGCATTGTGCTATTAGGTCTCATTTACATTGATGGCATTCTTTAGACATAGGAGGTTTATGAACCTCTGACTTTTTAAACATCTTAAAGAACAGAAATCACCATGGAACCATACTGGGCTATGTGCTAAACCCATAAAAACGCCTATGTACATAGCAGCGCAGGTGGCCTCGCTTAACAAGCCTCGAGTCAATGACAGTCGGCCATTATTCCCATTCCAGACGTGGACCATGAAGACAACTTCTAGGAATCCACATGCTTTGGGTAAAAAATGGTTAATTCCACTGAGTGGTTTGAAATGTCTTCAGATGGGGAGGGAGGTACTACTGAGTAAATCAGTTAAGCTCCTTCCTCAACAGCAAAGACAGATTTAGGAGAGTTGCTGCTTCTGGATAACTCACGTCTCTATGTATAATATCCTGGTATGGTCCTGATTTACACACCATCAGGATCTGTTTGTCAACCCTCAAATATCCAAGTCTTCATTTAGGGATGTTCCAAAAATAGTCCTGAGCATAAAATTTGATTTGATGATTCATGCCAGGGGTGCATCACTGATGACTGCCTATATGCAGTCTATTGCATCATGCCTTTAGCAGGCCTGAATTAGTGCAGTGAGACAATCAACCAAAGCAAAAAGCAAGGCATGTTTGGGCCCATCTGGCCTGCGTGCACAACTTATTTACATTCATTTCAGAGCCATTAAGCTCGGCAGACATAAGCCTTTCCTTTAAACAGATTCTCATCTTTTCTTATTTCCCCTCTTTAACATCTGCCCCTGGCTCGCTGTAAAAAGCCCTAATGCATAATAAGTCTTTCAATCCAACTTGATCGCAGTGTGTGTGTGTGTGCGCGTGTGTACGTGAGCATGAGTGTGTGAAAGGGGGCAAAGGCGGTCTTCAAAAGAGGTCTACTGCCACTGATTTCAGCAGACACGGGTGGGGGTGGGGTACATCAAAGTAGTGCCTTGTTGGGGTTAGACAACCCCACTGAAACCATAACTCTATCATCAGCTTCGGGGCGCCTGTATCAGAGCCCTGTCCCATACCCCTCTGACCCTATCATTGACTCCAACCCCGTCTGTCTCTTTGTCTTCTCTGAGGTGGCATCCTGGCTAATTGGAAACAGATCACACAGTCAGTCGGCCTCGCAGGCAGGCAGTGACATCTCCATCTGGGACTATGGGGGTGAGCTGTTCCGCTTCTTTCTTGATTGTTCTTCATAATAACATACTCATATTTCCACTCGGTGCACTTAAACTAAACACCAAATAACAGCCCTTCCAATAAGTATCCATTTTGTATAAGCAGTCAGTGCACACCGACATGAGCAGCTGACAAAACGCAAACCCATGTGGCTACGCAGAGGCAAAGCGCAGAAGTAAGAGACACGTAACGTCAATGACCACCTCGGTCACAGGTAACGGCTGTATTTGTACACATTCCACAACAAACAGCAAGTTCTCGTAAAAGTATTTGGATTCTTGCTGAGCTATAGATTGTGGGCTTCTTATACCCGTCAGTAATCTGCTGTATGTAGGCTACAGCACAGCGCTCAGTGCTTTTGGATTCTCCCCCAGGCTGCGAGGAGGAGGAGGAGGAGGATAATGCATGTTGAGAGCCCATTACCAGGAAACATCTGGAATCTCAATCTGATGCTCAGGGAGCGGGCTGCTCCCCTGGGCCCCTCGTGATGCGTTTGGGGACTGATGCATTTAGGCCACTTCATCCACCCACAGACAAAAATAAGCACGGGCTTGTCGCCGCAGTCACAAAATGCGTGAAATTAAGTAAGGCACATCATGCGGTTGCTACACGTATCCCATGGAATAACAACTCATAGATACAGTGTAAAATAGGATAGAGGCCTCCAAAGTTCTCAGTGATGCCGGTATGAATTCCCACTAATGTCTCACTATCTGTCTCATTGTCACCACCTCACCTGGTTCTCAATAGCCTTGCGGTTCTTGGGGTCGCTGACCACCGTCAGCTGCAGCTCGGCCATCTTCTTCATCTTCCCGTCCATGTCGATCTTTTGCAGAAGGCCACGGACCTGGCTCCGCAGCAAGCGCACCGTGTCCTCCTTCCCCTGGCGCTTGGCCAGCAGCGAGGCACTGGCAGAATGAATGGCCGTCACCCAGTTCTCCAGGTCGGTCTGGTTGCTGGCCTGGAAGAGCAAGGATGGACAGGGGAGTTCAATTTGATGAAGTCGCGAGACCAATATTCCCCGTTACTAGACGCATTCACAAATGCCACGCCTGATGTGTTATTTAACCATACATCACAATAAGATCATTGGGTGGCAAGCTGGGCTTTGCTGGATCAATAACAAAAAGAAGACGTGATTAACGGTGCCTCTATGAGAAAGCACAGATTGTGAACTGTTGCTGAAATCAAACCCACATTTTCCCTTTTAATAAGCCATTTCAAGATTATCACTCTGTAAGGCGATTCACGCGGAGGAGGCACGTCAGTTGAGAAATCAATTGAACCCCCTTCAGATTGAGAATGACTCATGCTCAACAGGCCATGTGAGTGGAAACAAATGTAGGAACCACAGGCTGTCTTCATGCTATCGAGTTGATTTTCTCTCTGCTTGCCCCTGGGGCCATGTCAGCTCCACACAGAACTATTTTATCAGATGTAGGTCTGGACACCGCGACACAGTGCAGTCTGGGAAGCTTGTCATGGAGGAGGCTACACGGCTATGCCGAGACAGGGCATGAATTTGGTCGTGATATGTAGGTCAGTAAGCACAACGGGCAAATGTGCTCTCAGACCCTTTGGCTGGGAAGTTTGGGCACTTTCCTTTCAAGTCCCTCCCATGCTAAAATTGGTCATTTCACATGCTACACTCCAGGGAAGGGAAGCTAAAAGGTGTATGTCTGGTATAAATTCAACTACAACCATGCACTGCAACTGTACACTCCAAAGCTACATATTTCTGTTTGTTCTCATTTAACTCTGCTGACTGTGTTTACTGTCATCTTGCATCTATGTTTTCAACCGGCGTGCTTCACCTGAAAGAGGTAGACGTCTCCATACGAGTTGCTGAGGCAGAAAACGTTCTCCTTTTTGGGGTGCTCTGGAACGGCCTGGACGATACCGTCCTCGGCTAGGAGAGCGTAGCGAGGGGACAGCTCCTGCTCCAGAGAGCCTTTACCGTAGGTCTCGTAGAACAGCAATGTACATCCTGGAAACGGTGGAGTAGAAAGGCAGAGACACAGAGAGACAGACACAAACGTGCATGAGTAAGTGGTGCAGAAAACAAGTTCCTCTAGTCTGCAAGCATTTGTTGTTGTTTTTTTTTTACAGTCGTCACGTAATGTTTTACAGACAAAATGTCCTCGTAAAAAAACATCCAACAAGTGAAGTTCTGCAGGACCGGGGTACACAGGAAAGTTTTACATACTCCCAAAAGGCCACAAATGATAACAGTGTCCTTGCTTATTCCTTTTATATTTTTTTACTTCCAAGAGGCACTCTTCAGTATATACTTAGCAGTTTTGGAAAAGCAGCATGCGCAGCCTGAATTTTATCCATTTGGCGAGAAGCAACAGCATAATTCCCTTGAAGCTTTTAGGGTGGGATGGAATCACAATCACTCACTGTCAAGTGTAATGCCATGGTCAAGGACAGAAATGCTGTTAAGATTAAGAACAAAGAGGGACCCACCTGCTCCTAAAAACTGAATTGTGGTACTAAAACTATGATAATCTACTTACCTGTGAATTACTTTAAAACCACATGACAGCACATTCTTTGACTCAATTTCAAGGAGCATAATTGTTTCCCCCTCACTGGCACACCGCCTCCTCCCAGATTCACACTCACCTTTCAGGGTCACCCAGTACTGCTTCCACTTGCGGCGGGTCACCAGCTCCAGCTTCCTGTCCTTGTGCAGGGTGACGAGGGGTTTAAAGGAAAGCCAGCCGGCCCGTCTGACCACCCCCTGCTCCTTTTCAAACAGCAGATCCAGCTGCTCCAGGGAGCCCTCGGCCGACTCGCTGCTGCTCTCCCCCTCTTCGGTGCCCGTGGATGGGTCTCTCCTCTCGCCGCCTCCCCCTCCTCCTCCTCCCTTTCCAGTGCCAGTCTCAAGCTCCCTCATGAAGTTCTCATAGATATTCTGGCGGAGGGCGCCACTGGTCGTTTGGTGAATGGCTCCTGATGATTGGGCCCTGGAGGCTCCTGGGAACCAGAGGAGGCTAGAGACCTGAGACGGGGAGCTGGTGTCTGCAGTCAGGCCATCAACCCCGCTATCAAAGGCATCGCTCAGGTCCTTGTACTTGGACTCCTGAAGTTAAGAACAGGAAAGAGGAGCATGAGATGCTAGAGGATGATGGACAAACCATGTTGGAGAAAGATGAGTTTCATGTCAGCTAAACAAAACCCAAATAGGCTCATTGATTAGTCACCATTAGAGGTGTTGGACTGGTTTTAAGATTTCCAAACTGATGCACATCATTTTTGTTTCCACCTACATTTATGCAAAAGCGCACTATGTTCACTCCCAGAGGTGCACACCTCTGAATACGAGCTTACATTGGGACAACGATCAAACCGTGCTTCTTTCAATTAGCCCCAAGGCGCCGCAAAAGTGGAGGAGGAACTTTTGAAAAAAAATTTAAAAAATCTACTCAAACCACTCAAACCTACTTCAAAGTCTGCATTACAGTCTCTAACTATCGCTAGGGCTGAGAAAGTGGGACAAATTTCCTGTGCTGGCACCTGGGAGGTTGGAACCCTCCAGGCTCAGACAATTTCACGTCATTTGAGGCTTCCCAACTCCTCGAATAAACACTTGATGGAATTGCACTCTTTCAGGCCTAATGACAGCCTACCTACACTTGACTAGATTGCAGCATTGATTCTGCCCCTGGCAACAAAGTGGAGTGCTTCTCAAAATGCAGACACAGAGTGTGCGGCGTCATGCACATCGTCCATGTTTGTTTGTTCCTCTGCCTCACTCAGCTTTGTCCATGTCTTCTCCGTCCTTACTGATGCTATTCCTATTGTTTATACTTAGCAAACAATTAAAAGTTGCCAAATAGGAAAAAAAAAAATAGGATGGTACTTAAAGCCATTTACGAATGATTTGCTTCTATGGAAAATAACAGCAAGGTAATGCTTTATTGATTCCTACAGGTTCCTGTTTAGCTACAGGGCCGCAATGAACCCGTTGAACCCATAGTGTTCAGTTGAGGACATCCTTTGTTTAAACATTACATCCACCTGCCACCATATTTGTAAAGTACAGATGTAGGAAAATGTGTACTGAGCACTGTACTGGTCTTTTTGAGCTTTCCTTATTTCCCTTTTGTTGACACAGCCTGGATGTGTCCACCCTCTCCCAGTTCTCCTCCAGCTGCGTTTTATTACAAGCAGGTTATTGGCCTTTGGCACCAGGGTGGCGGCGTGACCTTTAAACCCACAACAGAGCCCTGGAGTTCAGGTGGAGGAGGGGTACCAGAGCTGGAGGAGCTGCTGATTTTGGTTGACTTGGCTGAAAGGAGGCACTGTGAACAGCTCTTGGCAGACATATGCCACAGAGGTTTGGCAGTGAACAAAATGGCCCCCAGAGAACCGAGGCAATTCATTAAGAAGACCAATATGAAGCACCTGAGTGACTTTAACGGGAACTTGTTGCAGGCCTCGTCAGTCACTAAGAAAAAGAACCCCAGGCGTCAATCACTGATTCTTTTCTTAATTTTGTTGGTTGAATAATCCTTAATGAAACTGAGCCAAATTGTTACAATTTAACAGCAATACCTGATGCTGGCAATGGATTTTATTTTCTTCTAGTAGTCACACCTCATTTAGAGGTTTGGAAAAACAGCTGTTAATCGGCTTCATTTCTGCATAACAAAGACCGAAGTAAATCTGTGGGTGCTAGTCCCTCTGAAACAGTCAAGCGGCAACACGCGGCCATAGATTAGCATGATGTTATGGCAAGCAGGAGATTTAGAGGCAGACATAACCCATGTAAAGTGAAAGCTGTGTAACACTTCAAATGAATACTGTCAGTCTACAGCGTATTAGTCAGGGTGGAGTGACAGCGTCAAGGCAAAGTATCTCGTATATTTCACTTAGCATTAACCGCTGTTTCAGCACAAGGAGAAGCTCACAAATTCATCCTCCAACAAAGAAGAGAATGCCGTCTGAATACAACGATTGTTCCATCTTTTGGTTTGTTGTCAGACCCAACTGACTGAACACCAATCCCTATTAGCAGATTTACTCTCAAAAGGGTCCACGGAGGGAAGCCCAGAAAGTCTGCACCACACAACAGCCAGAACAACCATAAGTCATTCATCAACATTAGAGGGGTAGGGTTCAATCTTCTGCTAGGATTTAGTTGCACTCTAACAGAGCCTCTCAAAGGCTTACAGCTATTCTCTTGGCAGTTCCCGAACAGTGTTCTTAAAACTTTTCCAAGCCGAAGCTAAACAAATTAATGCAGAAACAATCGCTTTCAAGCCTCGAAGACGGAGAGGGACATGAGTTCAGGCTCAGTTCCAATGAACGTTTCATGTCAAATTAAAGCTATTAAGAATGTAGTGTTTGTAGAATTGTGTAGAACAAAATCACATGGTTCTTGAAATCATGTGCAGGCAACATGCAGACAAAGCTGTGGGTTATTTCCAACCTCTCCTCTGACCTGTGCCTGTACATACAAGTATCATTTTACTACTAGGAAATATATATATATATATATATATATATATATATATATATATATATATATATATATACACACAATTCATGGGCGAATGACCACTAAGGCTGAAAAAACACTTAATACTCTTCAGTTAAATCAACACCCTCGCAGCCTAAATGTACGTCTGACTACAAAAAGAGATGAAAACATCAACATGCCACAAGTGCTATACATACAACAACTAATCACAAACAATCAGGATGCAATAATACTTCAAATGTACCCACCCAGATACAGTCATCATGAAACCTGCACATAAGCCTTGAACTTCTCTTCCTCTGAGGATCATCCATGTCTTGCGCATCCTTGTTCCATCGTCACAAAAACAAACAAGACCCAGCTCTGGCTGCCTTACAGATTATATTTTGTGCCGCCCCACTGTTCCCGGTCTCCGGACAGCTGGCGTTGCAGTGCTAAGGACCAGAGGACGGTGGTTGGTTCCTAGCCATGCCAAGACCACCGCTGTGGCTTGCGATCAAATAAACCTTGCCAGACAGGAAACTATCTGTGCATGCTTTCACCTATCTAACAAGCTGTAGCTCTAAGGCTAGTCGTGAGGCAACAACAGAAGACCACAATAAGAGGATGATACGTTCATCTATTGTGTGCTATGAGGGCTATAAGTCAGGGGCAACTACGAACACCACATCTATGCAACCTATTGTTTTACATACCGTGTAGATAAGAGTCATGTATGAACCCTGTGAGTGATAAAGGAGTGTAAATCAAGAAAACTAAATATATATGACCCTGGCCAAATTTACCTGTGACTTCCTCTTCTTGCGGCTGAGGCTTCCTGTCCAGTCACTGAAACGCCTCATGCGGTTTTTGATGGAGTCTTTTTTATGGAAGCCAAAATCAGGTCCGCCCTGCTCCTGGTCAGGATACTGGTCCAGATCCTCGCTCATGGTGTGGGCTTTGGGCCTGCGACAGGGCAGGGTGTATGATGAGTACTGGCAGGCCTCAGGAGATTCCTCCTCCAATGGAACATCCAGGACAGATGCAAAAGAAGCTCTGTGTGGCCTCTGGCCTTGTGGAGGCTGATGCAAGTGGGAGGACAGGTGCCTGGCAGTGGGAAAGGTGGCAGCCATTGTGGAGTCCTTATAGAGGTCTGTGATGGACACAGGGGGAGACTGTTCAGTGTCCAGCGTCCTGCTGACAGAGCAGGGTTGGTCCTGCTCGCACAGCTCTGTGCTGGGCCCCCAGGGAGAGTCATACCAAGAGCCATCAGAGCTCAGTGAGCTTCCCTTGCTGGTCCTGGCCGTGGAGGAGGTAGAGGCCGGAGGTGGGCCGCTGTGGTGGCCGTCCTGCCGACTACCACTTGAGCCAGGCAGACTGGAAGTGGAGGCAGACTCCAGGTTGGGGGAGAACTTGAGGAGTTGTACGGGACCAGAAGCCCCGTCCAGGAGGACGGGATTGCCCGAGGTGTTGGTGAACTCCACCCTGAGACTGCCGTCCTTCTTGATCACCACCCGTGGGCTGCTCTGTTCCTCTAAAGCCTCATGCTCATCAGTGTGTCCATTCAGAGTGCACCCATTAAGATCAGCCCCATATGGGTTATCTTCGTACTCATCTGACATGTGACGCTTTCGTATACCACATCCAGGCGATCGATGCCAGCGATGATCACCTGGGCTGGCCCTTGTCCCCTTTGAGACGTAGTCACAGTGCCTAGGGGAGTAAGGCAGCCTGCTTTTGGGAGGGGACAGACAGCCACGGCCAACACACCTGGCCTTGTACCCCGAGCCCAACGGGGCACTTTTCCACCACGTATGGGCCGACAGAGCATCACCTTTGGCTGAGCGGAGCTTCAGAGAGCATGGCTTCGGTCTCCCAGGGAAGACAGAGCTGGTGCCTTTGGGGCCCTGGATGCTATACTGGCTCTCTGAATTTCCCATTGCTGCCTGGAAAAAATTAAAACAGGGAAACAAAATCGTCACCGGCATTATGCTACTGGTAAATTCAGTTACTCCCAAATTAGGCAGTATAATATACATGACATGGTATGACATAATGCCAGCTCATCAGAGACATAAAATTAACTTATTACTCATAAACAATAACGACTACACTCCCATAAAAACCACACCATCCACACATAATCGTTAAATTTGCAGTGACTGTTTCCAAGATAAAACAGCAGCGGGTGGAATATCTTCCTCATGCCTTTGAAAGAGAATAGCTGTATGAAATTCTATCACATTAGGTCAATAACCTGCATAGCCTACCCCCTCCCCCCCTTCATTTTACTACATTCATCCATTCTTTCTATAGAAAAGTCAAGTTAGATGAACAGGCTGTATGTTGTCATGGTTGTTATATGAGACGGAGTCCAGGACAATGTGAAATCACTTCCAGACCGTCCACAGCACTCCGACATTAGTGATGGAGAGCCGTGACCGGACAGACACATTTCATTAGAGGGCTGATGCTACAGCAGATAGTGCTGGGACACTGTTGCTGGTTAGAGACAGTGTTGTATCGGTACCAATGCATTTGAATGGTAAAAAGAAAAATTGACAAATTGTAATATGTATACCAAAGACACATTACTATAATTACACATACTATTATTGGCAACCCAGATATGAAGGCCACAGACTCACCTGTCTGAAAAGTCTCTTCTCAGATTGGAGCTCCTATGTGCACGGTTCCCTCGGCCTCATTCCTCAGAGTAAATTCATTCCTTTGTCGTCTGGCTCATCTGAAACACAGAGAGAGAAGTTGACTTAGTGCTTAGTCTCTTTCTACAGGACTGTAATTTACCACATGTAATAAGCTCCTTGTTTGATAACAGGTGTGCCAGTTAAAGAGTCGACCTAATCCGCAGCATTTGGGAGAAGACATTGTTTGGTAGGCAGCCATACTTGCTTTTCACTGGGACAAACAAAGCCAGTGCAATACCAAAACAGCATCTGTGATCTCACTTGCTGTAATTTGAGATTTTCTGTATGTGGAAAAAAGCATTGATCTTATTGGCAGGTTTGGAACGAAATGATTCAGCCAATATCCTAGAGACGAAAATGTTTCCTCTGTATAAACTATGCAGCTCTTAAGTATCAAACAGATCCAATGAACTTCACTCCAAGCAACTTCCCAGAAGTATCACATCAACTGAGCATTGTACTACACAGCACAGCACAGCACAGTACAGTCGGGCCTCCCTGGCTCTACAGTATGACTATTTGAAAAATTCAGTCCAACCCCCAAAATCTCTCCTCAATCAGACATCCCAAACTGAACATTGGTGGCATGTTTCCACCTCACGGCAAGTAAATGACATCATCTTTGATCAGGGTTGGGAAAGTTTTTGAAAGCCGGCTACAGTTTACCCGTCTGTTTATTTTTAAACCTCTGAATCCTAGCTTACTGTTTTTTTTTTTTTTTGTTTTTTTTTTCGCTCGTCACCGCCAAATTTGTCCGAGGGGCAGGATCCAAAACCAGAAACGGCTGAGGAGCGCTCTTTGCGGAGGCACCGGGCATCTTCTGAGAAGCAGTGAGACTATGTCTTGTGTGTGTGTGTGTAATATAACCCACTTACATGCATGTAGCTCACACTCCAGGAAGGCTTTTCAAATAGTGCTAACTCTTCTAAGCCTCGCAGCACACGTACAGAATGCGTAAGGTTACAGTGTGACCCCCCCCCCTGCCAAAAGCCCTAACCTTCAGGATTAAGAGATCTGCAGCATTAAGAGTTTATCTGCTCCTGCTTGAATGCACCTTGGCTGTGAGGCCAGATTAAATAGTGTTGGCGGACTAAATGGCCGACAGTAAAAGAGTGTGTTTAATACATGAAGTTGAGAGGGAAATTCCAGGGGGACTTGAATATTTTAAATGTAAAGCATATGAGGCGCTAGATCCCGAAGTTCAAGGACAGGGCAAAGACCCAGACTAACGTTACACACACACAAAAATCAAAACATGACAAGAAGTCTCGTATTTTAAACTGTTTACAATGAAAAAGTCACACTTGAAAGCACAGTGGAAACTTAGCCGGAGACATGTAGGCCTGGTAATGAACTTGAACCATCACTCTGAGCTGATCAGAGGATTAAACACACACTTGCTTTGTTCGTCATGAGTTAAAATGGGTGAAAGCAGCACTGATACAGAGAGAAATAGTCTAGGCACCACAACCCTGATCCCACCAATCCAAGCAGCTTTCTGCCAGTAACACACTAATAATTTCCATCTTTGTAAAGCTAGTTGAACTGGGGCCAGGGTTCACGTGGATCCTAGGCAAATACAAGCCGATAGTGCTTATGGAGGCATGATCAACTGCACATGACTGGTCCAACTATTAAGCATTCGAGTCCCCTTCATTAACCTAGAAACCTGCTGGAAAACCGGCATATTTCTTACTCAATTCCCCGTTTGTCTTGCATCTAGAGGCGAGAAAGTGAAGATAAAATGGTTTTAAGTCGCTCTACATGAATGGAGCGTAACTAAACAATGCTCTCTCCGGAGTAAAGACCAAGAGAGCAGCTGCCGACAACACTGGGAGTCAGCATAAAGCTGGTTGTCGAACTTGTCAGAGTGACTGCTTTCTTTCAAAGCCCTTCTTGCAAACTTCATTCACACAGAGCAGGGATGTGGGTATGAAAGGCTTAAAGGCGTGCCAACACACAAACCTAAAGACACACACGTTTGCCTTCTGCTGCGACTTGAACTGCAGTATTGTGCGACGGTTTTGGGAGAACAACAAGACAAGTCTTCCTTTTAGCTGCAAACCGTTGCGCCCGGTCTGAACTCTCCCTCCCTCTTCCCCTTCAGACCTCTGTTCTCGTCAATAGGCTTCCTACAAGCCATCTGCTCAGGGGCCAAGGGACCACTGCCACCCTGACGCTCCTCGACACACCCCATGACCTGGCATTCTTCTCAGGGTGCCCCCCTTGATGACTCCCACGTAAGCTCCGTGTTTAGTCTGGCACCGTGTGCGTCTCAGGACTGCAGCTCGGGCGAACTGTGAGGACCGGGCCACACCTCGACGCGGTATAAACAGTTGGTACATGAAGGCATTGTGTTTATGGAGAAAACTGCCGTTTTCCTACACGGAGACCACCGTGCATTTGGTGAACAGTAGCTACAACTTCCGTCAAAGTCGGAAAGAACTAGGTGTGCAATTCTGACCCTCGTGTCCTTGAATTTAAACTTGGAGGAATTTAAGCTGGAGGAAGAAACTATTGACACAGCAGTGTGAAACACAGGGTGAGTCCCCAGACAACTTGACCTCACAGTAGTATCATGATGCTGTTAGTGCAGTTTTTTGAACCTTGGAGATACAGAAATCCTGCAGGACTTTTTTTTAATGACTTACCAAAAGAAGTGCGGTTGTGCAATAACGCTGAATATGGGTTAATCATGTGCTTCCTAAATCAACAATGCACATAAATAAAAAGGAAAATAATCTCATACAGACCAACAAAGGTTTCATGTTTTTGAATTATGACGCCGTGAACTAGGAACATATGAGGTCATTTGTTATTGGAAGTGACTGTTAACACGATCACACTGCCTTCCTCCTGTCAAATCACTGCCCATGGGACTTGTCTCTTATCACTTTCCTCCTGGCGCCGTGACAACAGAGCTCTTAAAGGAGCAGTGTGCTTAAAGCTCCACTCGTTTTAGACACAGCTTAAATTCACACTTACACAAAAACAACCACACAAGTTGTCTCAGGACAAAAACAACGACAACAACAGGAAGTGAAGAAGAGAGGATAGTGTCTCCTGCTGAGTTTTTGTCATATGAAGCAGATTTTAAGTATCCTGCGGTTGCTTGCTTGTGAGGAGCAATGTCAATCGATGAATCACTCGCTGAAAGCCCATATTACCGTGTGGTGGATTCAGCCAAAGCCACCAAACATCCATTAAAGTGCTTGTTAAGTGTCTTTCGGACTTTTTCATTATACATTTAGAAGCTCTGCGCCTGGCTCCCGACCAAAAATGACATGGCAGCCTTCTGAAAGATTTATACACGTATGCCACTGCCATTCCAGAGTGATGCCAAGAAAATAAAAAATACGACGGGATACCACTAAGCGGGTATCCAGCATCTTCAGTATGAGACACAAAGTGTGGACAAGGTGGTAAGTTTGTCAAACTCTCTTGTAAAGTCCCGAGTCATGCATACGATACTCACTGAAGTGATAAAGTCTGAGATTGTGAAGAGTCTGTTGTGTCATCATGTACAAGGCTACATGTGGCAGGCTTACAGAGCACGGCAGAGATAACCACTGAAACACAAACTATCTAACAGACACAGGTGGAAACTAAACAGCACTCGCAAATGCAAACACGCGGAGTAACCCACACCTGTGGATCTGGACAATAGGAAACACAATAGCAACCTCTTCACCTCAGCCTCCTCTTAATCCAGTTAATAGGGAAAACAAAAGGGAGCGAGAGATAAAACACAGAGCCTATAACATCCCTTACCTCTGTGGCCCAGGCTTTCATCTAAAGGCTCTTTGAACAACTTGCAAAGAAGAAATCTGGTGTTCTCTGATCTCAAAGTGGATTCTCCCAGCGAAAGCTCGTTGTGTCTTAAAGCAAAACACACGCACCGCCTCTGACTCACACACACAAACACACATACACACACACACACACACACACACACTCCCAGACACACTGGAGGACACGTGGAAACTTCCTCCCGGCTTGGAAGCAGCAGCGAATCACAGCCCTCCCGAGAGTAACCCTGGGTAACGGAGCGCCGAGAGGAAAAGCAGGAGAGCTGGGAGGAAAAAGTGAAAAGTTCTCAACAGAAGAGCTCTCTCAGGAAGAGAAGGATGTTTTATAGCTCTCATCCATTTAGAGTCACCACTGCAGAAAGGCTCCACTACTCCGCCGTGTTGTTTTTCCTCTATCCTGCTTTTCCGTTGGCTAGGAGGAGGATGCGGGGCTCGTTACAGCCACGGCGGTTTTCCATAGCAGTTTGAGGCGATTGGGCCAGACAAGCTGGCGTATAATGGCTGCAGCGCTGCCTGGGGAGGCACTGGGGAGGGCGCAATGACTGGAGCTCTTGTCTGACCCTAAATACCACAATGACCCAAGGGCCAGCTACTGGGGAGGCAGCAATTGAGTGCGTGTGCATGAGTGAGTGTGAGGCAGAGAATAAGAAAAAAAAAGTCCAGGGAGCGAAGGCGTGGTGCGAAAAAGAGGGAATTACACACGCGAGACAGCAATATGGCTACGCTGTGTGGAGGGTTCTAGGGGCCAGAGTGGCCAAATGCGCATCTCCTTTTCGAGGAGCGAATTAAAATGCAAGAAAGTGAGTCTAAACCTTCTCTGGAATTAGAATTTCTGAAATGCACACAAAGTGTTGTCTTAAGTCTTACGCCAGATCCCAGCGGAGACGAACTTGAGACCGCCGTTGCTCTAAAAAAAACACACACACGTGCGCACGTGCCTCCATTTGTCTACGGTTCACATAACTGTGGTCAAACAGTCAAACTGGACCCATTCAGGAAGCCACACCAGAACACAACACGGACCACGAGTGCGAGGCTGCTTCCAAAGCCGCTCCCAACTCTCTCGTGGGGCCCGGCGTTTATTCCAGAGGCTCTGAGCATTATTGCCGTTCAGGGACATCACTCCAACAAATTGAAAACACGAGAGCCTAGGTAACTGGAACGCTCAATCGGGTTCTTCTTAAGAAATTCATCTCGGCCTGAACAGCTATTCAAAGTCACGACCACGCCACGCTCGTATGAGCAGCTGTGGCGTAGTCCGCCATCGGCCTGCTGCTTGACATAGAGACGTCGGCTCCAGGGCACAATGTTAGCAGCGAATTATATTATAATATTCACCGGGACGAAAAACAACATTGTTATCAATACAATAGTCCTTGTGGCCTAGTCTGAGCTGCTCTCAAAGCCCTTTGTCCGGCTATAAATGGAGGCTGCTAAAAGGTGGGTCGACAACAAGCTCGGAGAGACTGAGAGGCATGAAAAGAGAAAAAGAAAAGAGAAGGCAGGGCGGCCCTGTGATGCATATTCATACGGAGCAGATGTCGAGTCTAATTCCACAAGGCAAAGTGATCTGACCGCTAATTAAGATCGATTAAGGCCCCAACAAGCTCTCCAGAGCCAAATCAAATCCCTCTATATCCAAGCTACGGGCAACCGACTCATGCACGCACCTCAACGAAATTTCTTCAACTGCCGAACTAATGCCGAAGCCGAAGGCCGCATTACACTCCATGATGATGAGGTAATTACCGAGATTGTCATTTTCTGCCCGTGTGTGTACCTCACAACCAAGAAGGCACAGGAAATAAAAAGAAGAGGCGTATCCAACAGGCTTTCACGTGGAGGAAATCGGGAGCACAGGTTTCAAAGAGCTTATCAGCAGAGCTTTGCTTTGTTGCTTTGGGATAAAGCTTTCAAAATCCTCACCGATACCGAGGTCTAAGATGACTCCTGATGGCCCAATAATGGCAGCGTGACAAAAAGCTGCACAGAAATCCTCTCCTAAAACTTGCTACCAGCATTAAACAAACATTAAGTCATGAAGCATCTTCCATAATGGCTAATAGACTGAGAGAGGTAGACCCCGAACCTTCCTTGTAAATTACTCTCTTTAACAGTCCTTGTAAATGACTCTCTTTATGTAAAATGCATAAACTATGTCACATTTAATCTCAGACAGATTACTTGCAATAGTACATCTCTGATGAAAAACTCACACTGGTCGCGTGATGCTAATGGGGCTGACGAATGGTGTGGAGATAGATTCGGGGAGAGAGTCGGAGGGAGAAATATGAGTTTTCAGTAAGCATGCTAATATTTCTCCTAAGCAGCCTGATGGAGCCACTCTCACAGCTGGAGGCCGTTTATGGTTTGACGCCATTGATTATCCTGCTCATTGGGCACACTGCGGCAATTTGTGAACGAAACGTCCATTGGGAGGGAATTAATTGATCTTAATTGCTCAGAGAGTAGCAGTCCGCCTCACCCAGACGCATTGGATTTGAATATCTAGAGTCTAGGAATGCAGTGGAAATTATAACGCGGTGGTCGGGGGGGGATCGGGGGTGTAGACTGATGGAATTCAATCACGATGGAATGCTTTAAGTCAGGGTGAAAGGTCAAGTCTTTTGGGGGTTGACCTCCACCCTCAAACTTACTCCGTCACTTTAACAAGTCAACTACAAAGTTAACTTACAAGATGAGATAATATTTTCATAAACTTAACTTCTTTGCATATAAAGAATATAAACATCCTTCATATGAAACTCCCCCACATTAAAAAGTTTACTTTATACAAAAGTTTTTTTTTTTTTTTAAAGGCACTCCTGCATCTTAATGTGAAAACAATCAGGGGAAGTAAAATATGTGTTTCTTGTGTTCCGTCCATCAGAGGTTATCCCTCCCACTATCCATCTCCTATTCCTCCTTCCCCGCCCCCTCATCCCTCCGTCCCTTACAGTGACATCTCTTTTGTCACAGAAAGTCTGACACTCTCAACTTTAAATTAACCAGGATGCGTCGACACGTGCAGGCTCTCTGCTCACAAAAGAGGGGTGATGTGTGCCTGCCCTGTGTGTGTGTGTGTGTGTGTGTGTGTGAGAGAGGATAACACCAGAGGGTTTGTCCTCCGGCCGACAGTGGTAGTGTAGAAATGGATGGGAAATGGTGTGTAAACTTCTTCTGATGCTTTGTTTAAGGGAGACACTGACTCAGAACATCCTCAAGGGGGTGTTAGTAACCATATGCTGCTTACTAGTGTGTGTGTGTGTGTGTGTATTGTATGTCCGCACACTTTTACATCTGCATGTTTTGAGTGGCAAAGGAAGGAAGAGGTGAACAGCTCCCACAAAAAGATGGAGTGTGTGTGTGCGTGATTGAGATCCGGCAAACAGCTGGAAGACTGCAGGTGCAAATCAGCTTTTCCATCAGCTTCTCTGCCAATTAAGCAGCTTAATGGACAAAAGAAGGTCATTTTGGGGGTTAAATCGGTGAAGGAAGGAGGCACAGACGCACACAGCATGCACTTGGAACATGATCCAGAGCTACAGTATCTCTGGCTTTCAGGCTGACTATTATTCACATCATTTCAGCTGGATTGATTTTCTGGTGCAATCATTATGCACGCACGCACACACACGCGCACGCGCACGCGCGCACGCGCACACGCACACGCACACGCACACGCACACACACACACACACCATCTGTGCAGCAGCGGATCATCTCAGCTAAGTTTATTTCAATGTCATTTGTCATATATTCCTATCAAAGCAGAGCTAACGCAGAGCCCCCGTGTTCAAGCAGTAGCTCTACAAAGAAAGAAATGCCTGGAGTGATTGTAAAAGTAATAGAATGAGTGACAGGCGGTGCATGAGAAACATGTGGATCCAGAGTCTTTAGCAGCCACAGGGTCAGATAAGAGACCCACAGGCTCCTGGAAAAACAAGCACACACCCAGCCCTGCCCTGGAAGACGGGGCAAAGCACGACAGCTTCCTCGCACAAAAGGGGAAGGAGAGATACCTAATTATCTCCCCGCCGATAAGAGATAGGGAGACAAAAGTGCGTGTGAGGCGGAGAACAGAGAAAGAGGACAACGATTGGTCCGATTAGTCGTTAACCTTCAGGAAGGTCTGTTTGAATCCCAGGCGTCATCAATAAAAACAAAACCTTTTTCTCCTCCTCAACTTTTTGTCAGCGTACGCTGCGGCATTGTATATTTTGCGCATACGAGTGCAAAACCCCTGCACAATACACCTGCATTAAACCCATTCGCAAACTGTATTATCTCCCCTGGAATTGACTGTGGCTGTCCTTTGTGCGCTGCAGGATAATCTGTCACACACGCCGCGGTGTGAGCGCTAGTGATTAATACGATCAGCCCCGCGACTCACTCACTCATTACCATCGCAATAGCGGCCGTAGTGTACCGCGGCAGTCGTGCGAGACACACTCCGGGCTCCCCGAGGTGATCCATCAGACATCGTTGACCATTGCGGTGCTACATCGGTCACGTGGAGTCAGCTGATAAGAGGTCACGCGGAATCGCCAGAGGTTTGGGGGGAAACAATGAGGTGCTGGGGATTCGGGAGCAGGTAGAAGACGTGTGCATGGGCAGTAATCGATGGTCTCACACAGAAGGCAGACGTCACACGTACGCATTCGAAAACCTCAAAAACCATGAACGCCTATAACACGCAGCATCAATCACCGGACTCAACAGGAAGAAAGGGGGAAAAAAAAAACGAGGGAGCAAATATCGATTCATCTGCGATTTGAAAAGGATGGAGTGAATCACTGAAAGTGCCCCAGACGTGAAGCAGCACGATAAAAGCTTCTAATCAAAATGACATGCGGTTGGTGAATACAGCTCTATATGGGGTAGTAGGGCAAACAACCAAGGCCCAGCAGACACACACACACACCTGCTAAGATGGTGCATACTGCTGCAGGGGAGGGCCAAGCACTCTGCAACCAGATGCTCTGTTGGTATATATATGTGTGTGTGTGTGTGTGTGTGTGTGTGTGTGTGTGTGTGTGTGTGTGTTTGTGTGGCTTCCCATCCATCACTGCCACAGACGTGCATTAATCCCTCTCTGCATTCTTGAGGAGCTCTGACGCCAGAGGGAGTTTGCCCTTGTGGCCTCCCCCACCCTGGGTGTAGAGCCGGCCCACACCCAGCCCCCGGAGCCACTTTTGCCCGCTGCAAGTCTAAAACTTTACTCACTAAATTAGTTGGCACCGTGTGAGCTGATGGATCGCCAAACACGTGATTTAAGCCTGAAGAGCCAGAGGACAGGTTGATGCTAATGGTTATTGTAATTCCAGCGTTATCTCCGTGTGCCAAGGCGAGCCATATGCTCATGGTGAACTGGCACTCCAACAGGCAATGGGTCTCCCTTTTATGGCCTATTAAGGGCCAAAGTGTCGATCACAGTCGGGCCAAACGGGACACAAATCACTCCGGCTCGCTCTGACTGCATTCATCGCACAGGTTAGAAGACCGTCCGACTGATAAAACAAGTAAACAAACCAATGAAAAATGATAGAAGTAGGTTAGAAATACACAACGGCCGGGTCACAGCTACTGTTGGTACTTGCTCAGCACTTTCTGTGCCATTAATACATCACGGTCTTGTCTGCCAAAGCCGTAGACTGATACAAACTGACAGGCGAAAGCTTTAAGTCTATTAGTGGTGGGTAGGCTAGTCTGGGCCTGTCTGGTTGTTTTGCTCATTGTGGTCAAGGTTAAGATATATAACAAAGGGGCTGATGTTCAGTTAACCATTAGGGCCAATTACCTGAGGCAATTACAGTCCATATCAAAGCCTTTCTGTCCCCACAGCGGCAGGTCTGAAAGACTGCCTTTGTTCAGTGCTCAGGATGGAGTTTAGCTGGTGAGAACATCATCCAAACGAGGCAGATCAGTCAATGCGGCGCAAAAAATGTCCACGTTAGCGTGAGATAACTCTAATCAACTAGCTTTTCATGTAGCGAGCTGCCGAGGTCGATTTTACTCTGCCTTGTTTCCACACGCCGACACTCGGAGAAATGTCTGAAACGAGTGAAACGGAACTACAGAACGAGCAGGATTAGCCCGGTCTACCAGAATGGCGGATTAACTAGTTTAAAACTAATTCCCGTGACCTTTTTTTTTTTTTGCAGCGGCAAATCTGAACCACATCACAAATGCATTAGACGAGGCGGGAATGCAATTTATTTCTGTTTAAAAAAATGAAAGCGAATGTGATGATTCACCAGAAAAGGCCTTAGTATTCTCATCACACTGCTGAGCCGGTGCGAGACAAACATAGGCCGACATCCTCGTCTCTGGCTGAGCAGAGGGGAGCCGGGCGAGCGGCTGTAGATGGCAGGATAAAGCGGTGGAGCTGTCAGCATCGGGTCACGGACCTACATCAGAGCCCTGTAAACACAGGTCCACGGGTCTGGACGGCTAAATAAACCGTCCGTCAGGTGAAATCCACGCTGTTTAGACACGTCCTGCTCTACCTGGAGCCTATATGCATGTGTGTTTACATACACGCAGCTTATACATGTCCTTAAACACGGGCGCAGCCTCTAAAAAAAAAAAAAAGAAACTCACTTAAAGCACAGCTTTGGTAAACACAGTTCTGAGCTCACGCGCAATGAAAGCTCACGTAAATCTCCACATAAAGTAACCATCCTCCGACATAAAGCTGCACACAGCTACTGGCTCTCCTCAAAATTGGGAGAATAACTAATATTCTCTGCCGAGCTGGCTGGTGATCAAAGGTGGGTGAATTCCCGAAGCAATAAACAAGTTATGAAATATGACAAGCGCAGTGCAATCTCGCTTTTACAGGAAAGCGAGAGCGCCATTGCCCCGGTTATCATTAACCAAAACAATTTGTTTTATTGCAGCTTCGAGCCCAGCTGGCCTGCAATATACAGCGTCTGTCACTGTCCGCGGCAGCCTTGCATACAAGAGGGGAGAGATCTGAGCTAGACTGTCTGCTCAGCATCCTGAAGGCACTGGTGATGGGTGAGACAGCTGGTGAAGGAGCCAGGCACAAACACACACAAACAGAAATTTTGTGTGTGTTTGTGAGCCACCAGTTGTGGATGTGTGAGGCTCCTCTGTGTTTAAATATGTCATATGATGTACAAGCAAGGAACAATGCCTCTTTCACTTGTACGGATTTGTCATTTGATTAAAGCTTATCTACTTTTAACATCAGAACAAAGACTTTAAACAATCCTGACGGACCTCAGCCAACAAACGACCACACCTGGGAGTAAAAAAAAAATCCTGAGTGGCTTCGCAGCGAAGTGTGTTTTTTTTGTTTTTGTGGGGTGTGAGAAATAAGGCTACACCGGACACGTCGCGCCGGAGGAGAACTCAACACTCAAAAACAGGTTTAACACCTGTGGTGAGTGTGTGGACACATCTTTGCATGTCTGCCTCTTTCCCAGCAGATGTTTTAGTCGGTGCACAACCCGTGGCCTAGTTCATAGGTTAACATGTCATCGAAGTACATAGAATGTTGCGCGAAACCTGTTTTGGTAGCGGACTGCTTTTTACTTTTCAAGTAGAAACAGGAATTCTACAAAGCTCAGTCTAAAAAGCAGCCCAAATGGCAAAAGGTGAGATTACATTTCACCGTTGAATCATCACAAGAAATTAGCTGGGGAGCCGTTATCGAGCTATAATCCAGAACAGGTGCTCAACAAAGCACGCAGGCAGTTTCGTGCTTAAGTGGGAAAGTTAAATAAACGCGACAACAAAGACTGACCTGCAGGAAGAACTCCCAAACCAGTTTCTCCAGTCACGCGGCTGCAGGGGCACGTGAGCTAATGCGATTGCGGCAAAAAAAAAAAAAAAGGCACAGACAAATCTTTGCAAAACAAACTCCTTTGTCCAGCTCTGCAAATCCTTTTCAGTAAGGAATGTGGTTCATAAAGACCGATAAGACAGAGACAAGCCAACGCAACGCGGGCACCGAATGGCACCTCATCTAAAAAGGGCATGGCGAGACTCGGCTAAGCGCTAGCAGCTGTGCCACATGTGCACCGCTTTTACCGACATGATTAAATTAAAGCCCCCTGCCAAACTCATTATTATCCCATCCATATAGGGAGGCTGAAGAATGTCAATGAGGACCGCGTTCATTATGCAGTCGTCATGCACGGTGCCCAGAGAGAAACAAGTACTTTCACACGATCACAGGCTGTAAATCAACAGCACATTCGAGCTGACGGGCTTCTCTATGGTGTCATCGGAAAAAAAGTTATAGGCCGGTGTTTAATTTTCATTCTGTAAAATAAATTCCTCCACCAATTGAATTACAGCTCACGGGCAGATGTGACTGCCCCGGCGATGTCCCACAGGACGGGCCGGTGGAATCGACAGGCAGATGCTCCCACCGGCAGAGGCCACGAAAGGTCAAGCTGTTCCATTATGAGAGGACAAGGGTGGTGTTTATTCACAGCCCTCCCCTCCTAAGCAGGGGCGGGCTTAGAGCGAATGGAGATGGATACTTAACCCTTGAGGCAAACGGCTGACAACAATCCATCCACTGTTTCTCTTACTACTGGTGAAGATTGGGGAAACTGCTCCGCCCACTTCCAAATGAGAGGAAGGTATGAAAATAAAAAAAGAATGGCGGGAAGAAAGTTGCCGGAGAAATTCACAGATTATCCTCCAACTGAATGATAAAGAGAAAGCGCTGCAACCCAGGCGAGATATTAACAAAAGAATAGGGAACGGGGTGTTCTGACAATACTCACTGCAACTATACTTTAAACAGCTATCATGACCCCATGACCCCCACAGGCGTATAGTGGGGTAAACAATCCAACCCGACCTGACTTGTCTGCAGAGTCTGCTTTGTCTACATCAAAGTGGCTCTGATGTACCCCTTCATACAGCATATAGAAGAGGATACTGAACTCCAGCTATGTATGAACGTGCCATGGCCTTGGACTCCTGTGGCTAGCCAAAGTGTAGCGCGCAGCGTGCCAAACAGCCCAGACATTAAGCACGATGATGATATGGATGCTGGGAAGAGATCGGAAAGAATGAGTGCAGTCTTCCAGCTTGTTAAAATGCTTGTTGGCTTAGAAATAACAAACCCTGTGGCATTGTATGATAGCATGATTATTAGCAAGAGCAGAAGGCATGTCTGGGACCAAATATGAGCACTTAGGCCATCCCCCTTAGAGAGACACACACACACACACACACACACACACACACACACACACACACACACACACACACACACACACACACACACACACACACACACACACACACACACACACACACACACACACACACACACACACACACACACACACACACACACACACACACACACACACACAATCATCATTCAGAAAAGCTGCTTAATGACTAATGGCCTACTTTCTCTTATGGATTCCATTGAAAAACAGATAGGTTGAAATGTGTTAATTAAGGCTTCAACATCTCAATTCAAAATGTCATCAGCTACAGGAAAAATTTACATTTAATTCATCAAGTGAAAGGAAAGAATACAGAGAGAAATGATGGATGAGGCGGATAATACAACCCGACTGTGTAAGTACAGCAACAATCATCTTAAATGTCAGGAAACCCCAGTTCCTGGCTTTTCTCAACATTGTTCTTATTAGTTTGAGTCTGGGCACGCCAGTACGAACTTGTGCACTGTATAATATTGTTATTAGTATAAAGAAAAAAAAAAAAAGGCAACCACAAGTTTCCAGTGAGGCCGATGGCTCCACACGAGCAGACCACAGGGCTTGCTGCTGGAGACAAAACCGCTCGCTCACACACACACACACACACACATGAAATTACTAGGACATGGGTGGTTTTCAAAATAGCTTCAGGAAAATATCACCGTTATTAAAGCCATTCTTTTACAGTTAGGCTCTCTGCCGGGCAGAGACTGACATTTAAACCGCGAGAATTGGCAACAGTTGATGAAAACTGTCCGAGCTAGAGCATTGATACCCGAGGCCAAATAAGTGAAATTAAGCTTCTAGTGCTGTTGATATTGAGAGAGAAAATTAATTGCAATAACCTAGACACCAAAGTCAGCGACATCAGCCACCTATTAGTCACCAGTCAGGGCGTGCTCCTTGGATTACTAACCTCATGAGGCTGTGAATAAATGATTTCACCCTCCAAGGAGGGAAATGATTTATAATGAATGACTTCACCGCTGTGCGCATTCACTTTACACCCCATCCTGTCAAATGCAAGGCGAATATCAATGAGTATAAAAAGGGGAAGAAAAATGCTCTGAAAGGTGTTTTTTCTTCTTCTTATTCTTTGATATGCTAGCAGAAGGATTCATATCATGAAAGCAGATGAGGTCGGGATCAAAACTTTCATCCAACAGGCGGTTCACATACGGTTACTCCATCGACATGGAAGATGAAGGCTTTGAGAGAGTTATGCCCGTGTAACACGCAGTTCTTGTTATTCAGCTCGGAAGAATGCAAGCACAAGAGCTGCTATACAACATGTGCGCCACACTGGCCCCACATACTTCTACAGTGATTTTCTCATATGCACACACACACACACACACATACACATACACACACACACACACACACACAGAAGGGATGTGCACATCCCTTGTAACTGTGAGTCAGTCGTTCCCCTCTCACCACAGAGAGCCAGTCTAAACTGCACGATCACATCATCGGCCACATCCAGGGAGATCCGTGTGGAAATGCCAACGGTGGTCCTGTTGAGTGGATCAAACCAAGAGGGAGGTTTGAGGGGGTTGAGTGAGATGATCCATACTTGGGTAGCTAGTGCTAGCTTGTTACGTCCTAGCCATGATGGCTAAGAGAGGTGGGCTCAGTGGGCAGCAAAGCTCACAACCAAAGTCCAACCAAAGGACAAAAGCCATCTGCTGTTTTCATTTTTGCAGTCACTTATCCAGGCTTTTTTGTCCTGTTTTATGCACAAAAAAAAGTGTTTTGCTTTCACACCATGGCTATTGATATTAATTGACATTCCCTTTAAAAGGGAATATGCTTATTGGCTTTTGAGTCTAGAGTTAGATGAGAAGATTTATAGAATTCTCAGAACAGTATACAAAGCTTGAGGCAGGATACGATTAGCTTAGCTTAGCTTAAAGACTGGAAGCAGGGGGAAACAGCTAGCCTAGCTTCTAGCATCTGCCTTTCAGCACCCTTGAAACTTATTGCAGTGTTGCTTAGACCCTCTGATAACCTTTGTTTCGATCAAAGTCGTAGTGCTTGGACAGAGGGACCAGGAACAGATTAGTTAGAGTCTATAAACCAAGCAGTTCACATTTTCTTGGCTCCAGCACCTTTAATAACATTAGGATCGAGCTGCAGACACATTAGGAGTCAGCCTCTCCAATGACAGCTGAATGTCAAACTACAGTAATAGCCTCTGGTATCCCCCGTACACACACACACACACGTGTGTGTCTGCTGGTGAACTGGTCGCCGTCCATCTCCTCTCTACAGTCATCCCATACGGCTTAGAGACTCAGTACCATTGCATTGATATTCTGTGAGTGGCAACTGGCAAGTTTTCTTTTTACAATCCTCTGACACGACTGTGAACCCAGAGACTGATCAAACTTTTAAAAAGTGGCATTTATGAGAGCCCGCTGCCGTAACATCGTTTGAAGAAGAAGACGCATTAATATTTCAGGACTGTCCCGGGTCTCAACAAGCTGAGCAGCGACCTGCACTCTGCGTAATCCGCTCGACTTGGCATCGACCCATGGAGGAACCTGCCGGCGATAAGACTGACCTTCTTGACTTTGTATAAATGCTGTGCTCTTGTGCAATTTGTTGGGGGGGTGAGTTGATGGCATGTTTGATGTGGCAGAACTGGGAGGCAACAAGGATTAGAACGACAACGGATTGTACAAAGCCGGCTGGGTGGGAAAGTCTCAACTGTCCGTTGCACCTGCGCCGGACAGGAAAAACCAGCCGAGCCGTGCACTGTGCAGCCACGGTGGCATGGAGTGTGTGAGCAAGTTGTTCCCCCTGGGCCAGAGAGAGGGAACTCTGGGTCAAACAGCTCTTGTGTAACAGCCAGACGGAGATCGTGTTTTGGCGAGAACAGAGAAAAGTGAAGCTGGACGTTTTTTCTGGGCGAGGAGGAAACCCAAGTCGACTGTAGTGAGAAATGGAGAACTGCGAGTCGATCTTCGGGCATCCAGAGGGTGCTGTAAAAATAAGCAAGGCCACACACACACACACACACACACACACACACACACACACACACACACACACACACACACACACACACACACACACACACACACACACACACACACACACACACACACACACACACACACACACACACACACACACACACACACACACACACACACACACACACACACACACACCAGCCTGGCCAATACACTACTTGGCTTCCCTTACTTCGAGGATGTGATGCATATTATACCATTTTGTTGCCATTTCACAGAGGCGTAGCCTGCAACGAATGATTAAACAGATAAAAACGTTCCTAAAACTACAGTTTCTTTGACCTTATCTTGCCGTGCTTTACATCCTTTACCGTCTGACAGCTGAGGCCCGTCAGCCAAATAAGCCTTGACGATGATATCGCCCCGGGAAACGGGGTCTTTTGGATACATTTACCTCTTTGGAGAAAAGCGTTTTTGAAGAAAGCTTAAATTGAGCGTGTTCACTGAGTGGATGCCAGGATTGCCGGTGACCTAAAGCAATCAGGACCCTGCCTCTGTTTGCGCTGGCTGGACGCCAAATGACTGAGCCAACATGACGGGGCCCGGAAACTGAGAAGTGGAGAAAAGAGCTTATCTTGCGCGGAGATCAAACCGCATACTGCTGAAGCAGGGAGGGGGCTGGACAGTGAGAGGAGTGCTAATGAGCCAGAAAATGTCCCTTAACATAACACAAACATACCGGTTGCCAAAGACCCTCCCCAACGCACTTCATGTCCGATACAAAGCAAAGGAAACTGTGCAGATATGGCCACGTCATGCCCTAAGCAGTTCAGCGGAGCGAGCTCCTCAGCAAGCAATAGAAGGAGAACAACATCAATATCTGGTGGGAATTTTGTGTTGTGATGACGGATATATTGGTGCCAAAGGTAGACTATGATGACTATTGGACACAGCTGGATCCATGTGTGGTCAGTGATAGATTAGTGCACATCCCAACACTCTTCCCACCTGCGCTTTATAAAAGTGTGGCACTAAGATTCATCATTCAGAAGAATCCCATCCTGATGGGATAATGATCAGGCTACGGGGATGCAGAAACTTGTTATCCAATTAACTATAAAAAAAAAAGCAGAGAGATCTGGCACAATTAATATCATGCAGTTCAAAGACACGAACGCAGCTTTAATTATTTAACAGATGATTCTGAATACATCAGAATCAATCGCCTAGCTTGAGGTGATGTGCACGATACATCAGAAGTTAGTGGGCTTCCTAGCTTCCGTCAGAGACAAAAGGAAAGTCAATCTCCACCCACTGATGAGCAGGTGGCATGTGCTGGAGTAAATGTGTACCCAGTATTTGCTCCATCCATCATGGGGGGGGGGGTCAACACACAAGTCACATGGCGCCAACTGAACATCCAAGCAGCGAGCACTTTGGTCTGTAGCACCAGCTGTGTTTGCCTTTCCAATAGGGCAAGGATAGTAAGGAAGACCTTATGGCTACTGGGCCGAGGTAGGGCAGATCAATCTCAATTTCTATTGTTATAAGGATTGACCGGTAAGTAGGCCTACACCAGAGGAGAGAAAGAGGGGGGGGGTGCAGAATTGGGGGTGTTTCCTATTCAACAGGGCTATTGATCGCCTGAAGCGTGGGCCAACACGTGCCGTCTTTTGAAGGTATAAGAAACACAGATGTTTTGCACACACAGACTACTGCACACGGTGGAGACGTGATGCAACTCGACAGAATCCAGCTTGAGTTGATAATCAAAAGGTTCAAACAGTATTTTACACACAGCAGCCACGTGCTCAAAGAATATGTTTTGAGCATAAAAGATCACACACTCTTCTCTCCGTAGCAGCTGGATGCGTCTAGCTTATCAAGTCTCATACGCAGATCAATACGCCAGCAAATAGCCTTTGTGCCAAATACTACTTGTCCGCTCCGCTTCATTGTTTATACAATTTGATAATCAAACTACTTCTTTGACATCCAGGACTTGTAAATCACGTGGTCGGGCTGAAATTGCCGAGGCAGCACCTTTTCCAGACTGATGTATTGCATGCAGTCTGGTGAGCATCCAGGAACTACATGCACCGCTACTCAATTGCTGCCATGGGGGCATTTTTGCCTCATGCGCACCTTTTCGCCATATGATTTATATGACCATCAAGAAAAGCATGGTAATGGCATGCCTTGCAGTGATTCCTCTGGGGTTAATGAAAGTCTTACTCACAAGTGAAGTCGTGTGGCGCTGTTTAAAGAGCTACCACGCTCGTTTCTTTGCCTACACCCCCAATCACCCGCACCTAACTCCTAATCCATTACCTCGTTTGACACGTTGTAAAAGCGCCCGCCACCATTTAATCTTCATTTAAATTTGCAAAGCCATTCTTTAGCAGGTGACCCCAGAAGGGCCGCAATCCAATTTAGACCTATGCATTAATCCCCTTTAGAGGTCTGGCGGTTAAGAGGAGCGTGAATGGGCGCATCGGTTCAGCTGGATGAGACCAAGTCGCTCTGCTGAGCTGGACAGAAGGTTCCTGTTTGTGCAGAAGAGCAGGGGATCTTGTGTTGGAGCAGATACACAAAGTACAGCTGACTGAACAAATCCCTCCAAGTGGATGGGTGTGTGTGTGTGTGTGTGTGTGTGTGTTTGTTTGTGCGTGCTTGTCCGCCGACCAAGAAGCCACAGCAAAACGAGTTAAATTCAGAATCACTGAATTATGCAGCACAGAAGGTACACAGTTCTTTTTTCGTCCGTTTGTTAGTCACAGAGTTCAGCTTTTATTTTGGTCCAAGCTGCCGCTACAACACAGGACGGGTAATGTCAACGTTGGGTTGGTGATAGGCAGCTCTTTGACCTGTACTTGTGTGCACCCAGGAAGAGGGTCAGAGCCAGCCATGTGTCTTTCGGTTGGTGCCTCGATGAGTGCGGTAGCAAATGAGAAGTCTCGGCCAGGATGCTGTCAACGCCAGCTTTTAGTTCACCTGCTTTTTATAGCAACCACTCCAGACACGGCTGGCCGTACACTACCGGCGAACGCTTTGAAAGCCGAATATAATCTCAACCCCAGATGTAAGAAATAGAAACATGCAGGCCACCATTATGCTTGACTGATGGGACTGTCCACACCGATGCAGAGGCCTTGAAAGGACATTGTAATCGAGGGAGTGGACATGCTGAGAAGTGGACAAAAAGAGAAAGTCGTGATCCATTTCAGATCCTTTTGTTTCAAAGGCGCACGAGTCATGTGGAGCCCCCGTGGTTTCCCCCTGCAGTGCCTCTCTACCTAGAGACAGTAGAAGGCCTTCATCCCCGTGTGACAATAAGCACAGATGTTACCCGTGCCCGATAAGTCACATGCACCGCCACCTTATATGGAGAAAAATGTGCCGGGGAGAAGACATGAAACATTGGCGTTTCTCGGCCAGAGTGCTTCAGAATTAGCAACAACGGGCACTCACGCACAGCCTTTCAAATGGCCTGCGGAGAGGAGAACAAATTCCTCACTTGATGAAGGCTGCCGTTCACACAGAGCATCAGATTATTAGTCAAATAACTCTTCTTTACATAACTCCAAAGTCCCACGTTGAATATCAGCCGACTTCAAAATAGACTGTTTCATGAGGAGGGAAGTCTTTTGTGGCGATTACGTCACCGTGTCACGATGTTACTGAGACCGTCAACTTAAATTAGACAAGAGATAAGCTGTGGATGCCTGTGAAGGGACTCCGTGCTACCCAGAGAGAGGGTAGCATTATGTTTCCCTTTTTGTCACTGGTAAACAACTTTGACAAACTGACGTTCCTGCCAGCTGAAAGCCAGAACTCGCAACTTGTGCGACAAATGGAAAAAGTGAACACAACCATAGAGCATTGTGTTTTCCATTCAAACAGGAAATTAGAGGCCACACTCCATCAGTATCATTTCGGTTCAAGACCCCGTCCCAACCCGGGGAGAAACAGAATAGTAAAAACATAATGTTCCTTGTGGTTGAGGATTTCTTCGCCACAAAAATGTTAAGCGTAAAAAGGCAAAAACATGCATGTGGTGCCACGGCTTCTGACCCGGCGATTTTGTTACTGGTTCCAAAAGAAACCCCCCCAAAAAACAGCGTGCACACATGAGAACAGCAATAATTATGTAACTAAATATCTATTTCTGTAGAGTCCATTAAACAGGCGAGGGGGGCTAAAATATAAACCCAACACACAGCCCGTTCCCCCTCCAAAACAATAAACGAAATACATTCTTTTCTCTTGCACTCATGTTAGTCTGAGCCTAATTCCTGGATAAATATGATCCAAGTAAATGATTAGAAACCATGCACAGTGCATCCACTCATTTTATCCCATTAACTGCCATAAAGATAGCATTTCCTCACGACTAAACTTGAACAGACGGCTCAATAACCGCGCTGGCCAGCCTCTGCGAGTCAAACATTAGCCTGTGTTTTATTATCACGAAACCCTCCACAGCAGCAGTGCAAAGGTAGCAGGACAGTGAGACTGACAGGTTTCCCTCGTGGGTTTCCATGACAGAGGGCCAACCATGCCAAAAGGCGAGCCCAGCCCTTCCTCCTGCTCCTGGGGTCTGTTTTCTCTGGGCGGGCCCTTCCCTCCAGGGGTCTCGGGGCCCTTTTGTTTCCTCTGTATGCGACTGCAAAGCCCTTCCACCCCAGCACACGGCCACACAACAATACAAGCCGAAATATAAATCACATCCAAACACAACAGCGGAAACATACCCCAGCATTTAGTGGAATGACCAATGCTCGCAATCTCTCAGTTCATAAATCAGAAGGAAGAATGAGGAGCAATGAGTAGACACGGGACTCTGCTGCGGGCTACATGTTGAACATCCCCACTCAAGTGATCTATTGTATCATTGGAGTGACACCCAGACACCTTTTGGTTTGGAGGTTTGATTCATTTGCCACGGCTGAGCGAGCTGACAGGATGCATGTTATTTAATGCATCATAACAAAGTGTGTTTCACAGCAAACAAGCGTAATAACAGATATAGCATTCAGCACTCACACTGGCAGTTCTTATATCTGACGTTATGATTATAAAGAGGGCGGTCATTCTTAACTACTCTATACTTTTGCAGCGGCTCATGGGTTTTTTGGCTACAATAAAACGCATTTCACCATGAAACGATTGTGTTTTTATAAGTTTATGTTCAATGATTTCAGTCACAGCTGCTGCAGCGAGATTTACTACCAACCAATGAGAGGTCACCGGTGAAATGAATATCAGCCCCCCCCACAAACAACCGCAAACTTTTGGTCATCAGACAAACTTTACTGCGTATCGTTGCGTTGAAGTGTCGTAGAGCGGACAAAGCGCTCGCGCAGAAACGAGCGGAGTCCTTTAAAACCAACGTGACTGAGAAGTAAGTTCTCCTGCAACTCACCCAGCTTAACGTCTCCTCTGGTGAAACATACTTCTCGCAGCATTCACGTGCTTCTTTCTTCTTCGAGACCGCTAAAAAAAATAATAATAATAACGTCGTTGCATTGAGTATAAACATGGAAATCTGAATTTGTGTACTTCCACGATTCCTCTGCTGCCGGAGCAAACGTTCCTGGGACGGAGCGCCAAGAGACCGCGGACTCCTCCCAGGCAATGTGGGGTTAAACTCCTCCTTCCGACGGACTCTGAGAGGGGGGGATGGCCGTGTTCATCTGTGCAACACGGAGCGCCGGGGGTTTATTAATCACAAGTCTATCCCAATGCATGATGGAACACGGTCATTTAAGGGTTGCAAAACGCGTGGTTCGTGGACCTTTTTTAGGGGTCATTCGTGGAGATGTCAGGGTCCTCTGCAAAATCAGTGTCAATTACATGACTGTTAAATTAAAGGAGCACTCCACAATTTTTATACATAAAGTTCAGTTTGTCCATGTGATGATGATGATGTCATCAGGGTTGTGCTTGGCGTGAGACTTAATATTTTAATATAGAAAAAGCCTGCTTTTACAAACTGGAGGAGTGGGGGTTTCAAATAAATTGGTATTTAGGAGGCAAGGGTGTTTGATGAGCTATCGAGTTGCATCATGGGAAATGTAGGATCCAGTGTTTTTGGACCTTATGCCATATCTCAGCCTCTGCTGCTTATGCCTTATTCTGTCTCTTGTGTGTCCCCCAACTTCATGGAAGTACATTACAGAATAGCCGGAGTATCCCTTTAAACCAGTTAAGGCGCAGATGGAGTCCAAAAATGGAAATGTTCATACTACACTAAATATCTGCCACATGGACGCGTTCACACGTATTTGTAGGTGCGCACAGTCCATGTGGATCCTCGCAGATGGCAAGTTTGTACAGACAGAATATCAACGTGTGATATTTTTTATTTTATTTCAACCCACCATACATGCATCTAATTTAGGATTATTTATTTAATTTGGATCTGTAGTCCAATGAGGATTTGGCAGCCCTTGACCTAAAACATCGCCCTAGGTTCCCAACTATATCTGTTTGGTTTTTGGCTGTTGTTTGTTTGGTAAGGTGAAAGAGGTGAGCATATTTTGCACAACACCAACAGTCCTGTCTGTCACATGGACTAATGAACTGATAAGCATGCATGACAGGAAACAGGTTTGGTCTCCTCATACTTTCGCATAGCGTGCTAACGTTTCAGTATTCATCCCTCTCTTTCTGATTCTCTCTGTCATTCTCAGTCATGCAAATCCAACTGCCTTCACTCCCTGATAACACAGCTGCGATGGCCAGGCCCACCTTCCTGCAATCTCCCTGGCAATGCTCGGAAACCACAGTCCAGCCTTGTGTTTCGTAATGTGGCTCTTTGGCCAGGCGTGTCGGGCTCGGCCAGACCCATCTAATCTGCATATCAGCCTCTTTACAGCTGCTGCAGTAGAGTCTGAATGGAGATGCCAATCTCTCTGCTTCCCATTGTTGCTGGAGATACAGCAATGCTCTGCTCCTTTCATCACAGAAGACCTGTCTGCATGAGAAGCCGCCTCTCTATTCAGCTTATCCCAAATCAACTGCAATGATCCATAGTGCAAACTGGGTGTTACCAATGACGTGTTACATATCCCCACCCAGTATGTAATGATGCTCAGTGCAGCATTCTGGATGTATTCTGGCCACATGGATGCTCTCTGAGTCATCTGGCAGCTTTCAGGAGCTCTGGTCACTCGGCATCTGATTAAACATAATTAGCTCTGACAGACATCCTGCCACCCATCATCCCTTTCTGTCTGTCGGCCTGACACCAGACAACAACCCCGACCGGGCCGCATGGAACTCGTAGACGAACTGTTAGAGGACCAGTGATGGCAGAAATATTGGCATTGCCAGTTCATTGCTTCAAAACACAACAGCGAGCAGAAAAAAAAAAACAGCGAGCTCAGCCAGTATTTTCTTTTTATTCTGCTGACGCAAAACAAATAATGTATAGATAGGCAGACGGGTATGCGCTCACACACATACACTCACAGTTATCAACACCTCAGCACCTTCTCCTTCCTTTTAAATGAGGCCGCTCAACACCCCCAGACCAGTCACACTTTGTCCTGCCATTATGGTCACTCTAATAGGATCGTTATAGTAATTGTACGTGTATGTGAGTGTGTGGTACTGTATGTGAGAATAGGGAAGGGGGGGGGGGGGGGGCAGACCTCCTGCTATGTGATTTTCTCACCCTCCTCACTGCTGCCCATTGTACCGATGTGACATTATTACCACTGTACGAAGGCCGGCCTGTTCGGCGTCCGCACGTTATTATCACGCTCATTTGTCATGTAGCCTTTAATGACTCGCTGTGGCTGGGAGAAAAATTGTCTCGTACAGTCGTTTCAAAGGCTTGGCAGGCTGGTGCAAGAAGGTGCTCTGCGGCTGTCTGGAGGGGGAGATGTTTTTTTGTCATAAGGTGTGAGACAGAGGGAGGGCTATAATCAGAGACTCTCCCGCCACACCCTCAAACAACTCCTTACTTGTTCCTGTTTACAGCAGCCAACATTAAAGCGCCCGCAAATGCAAAGAAGGGCGACCGCAGCCTATACAATAGACAAAGGAAATCTTTACACACAAAAGATAGGGAGGGGGGGTAAAGTGAAGATAAAGGTAAGAAAAAAGCCAGGCCATTTCGGAAAGGCTTTTAATTGAACACGACAGATCTGATCAAAGTGATGGCTTGCAGGCTCTTAAAGGGCCGAACGAATGACAAATCAATGGTGACAACGAGTGAACTGTGCGTCACAGCAGCCAACCTCTCACGCCAGTGTTATTCAGGTCTCGAAACGGACAGACGGAGCACTTAGAGCCGCTGATTTACCTTCCTGTAGGCCAACATGTGATTTCATTAGTGTTTCGATAAAATCCTCAGACCTTATACTGTAATTCTATTAGAGAAAAAAATCGTACACAATGGCCTTTTGAACAAATTCCTTGAACTGTAGCCCTGTGGAAATTACTCAGCAGAAACATCCGCCACAGTTTCATTTTGTGCAGAAATAAACCCAGCAGTAGAAGTTAGAGATGGTGGCTGACGGAGCAGGTAGATGCTTGACAGAGCGACCTGCGCCTGCTATCAGAGGGTATATGAACCTGAATAGATGTATTGGAGTGGGGAAACTACCTGTGTGATGGATCTGTCCCCCACACACTGCATCATCTGTCTGTCTGACTGCCTGCCTGCCTTCCACACGGATATGTCATTACTGAGAGCAGAGGGAGAGCAACAGAGAGCAGGAAGGGGGCGAGGGGGGTGGGCAGGGTGTGCTTGAGCTGTTGATTACTTGAGTTCTAGGTGAAGAAACTGTCACAAGGGTGTGATAGAGTGGGCAGTTGAATTAGGTTTTTGTGTCCCTGTATACGGAGAAAAGATTCTGAGACGGCCATTTGATGAATGGGGCAGGATGGGGCTGTAAAACAAAGATTGAGCTAAGAGAAAGGAAAAGAAGACAAGCGAGGTTGCACCTGTTGAAAATAAATTCTGGTAAATAAAAAGCACCCGAGGCCACGAGTCTGCAAGAACCGGATTGAGCAGGAAGTTCACACAAAGAAAGTTGACGGAAGCAAGAAACAGAAGGGAAGAGAGAAATTGTTTCTAAATGGTGCAGCATCAATTAATAGAGCATGTACCAAACAAAAACACAGTAGTTCCTAGACTAGGGGTCAAGAGCCCCCTTAAGTCACAAGCTAAACCTGAGGGCTCATACTTTTGATCATTAGTAATATTTTCCATTTGTCTTTGCGTTTTTCTCTTTATTTAAATCTGATCTAAACCTTTATTTCAGTCCTTGGTTGAACTGGTTGCACCTGAAACACATGTACAACCTGTGTGGATGGGTCATGGACCCTCAGGGCTCACTAACCACAAAAGGTTGGAAAACACGCTGCACATTAAAACTTTAGTATTCTGCCCTGTTACAGTAGGAGTGATAGAATGTGTGGGAGTGAATGTGATAGCTGCCTTACGTGACGATTCACATTTTGACTTTTTATGCCAAAGTGCCGTCGGATGAGCACCAACAAGAATTAAATCACAACATTAGAATTAGGCAGTGGTTCTATTTTTGCATTTAATGCAGTACATGAAACAGGATGTGGATTTATCATCACATCACTGTATGAATGTGTTCACTCAACATACAGTACATTCAGTTTATGGTATAACTCGCTCAGATAAGCTTTGTGGATACATACGAGCATCTGTTGTGTGTTGTGTGGGAAATCTGTGTTCTAGTTGTACCAAATCCCTCAAAGCTACAGCGCTACAGGAAGAAAACTCAGCGTTCAGTCTTTTCTTTATCCCTGTAAGCCCTTATGTCTTTCCCGCACAGAATTCTTAACTTTTACCAATTCCTCTGAGGCAACATTGCCTACCTACATTAGCTCAAAAACATCCAGCTGGATTTTCCCTCTGGTTATTATAGTGAATGAATCTGCAGTGACTGACAAGAAAATTGCCTGTCCTAAAAAAACAAACACGTTTTTCCTCCCATCAGGCAGTGTCAAGTCTGGCACACAGTCCAAAGATGGAAAAGAGAAATATTACTGATGGACAGCTCAATGTGCGGTCAGCGTGACATCAGACCTCCATCTAAAAATGCACCCAAGAAAACACACGAGGGCCCATTTTCACATCTTCTTTCACTGAATGTAGGGCAGACTTGACAATGACAAAGTTGAGAGTAAGTAGCCAAGTGTGTCCCACATGAAAGAGGAAAGGATATAAATAATTGACAGACTTTGGGGAGATTACTTTGTGAAAGAAAGATCAGGACTGGACATGCCATGTCTTTTATAGACTCGCAGAAAGAGAATAAGGGAGAAAGCAGTCTGTAGCTGTGGGCTGGCATGACAATTTAAGCTGCATCAAATCCCTTAACTCCTGGTCGAGTGACTGCAACCGCTGCTTTGCAGCCAGTGGAGGGGAATCCAGAGCAAACACACGGACACTTGATTGAGTTATCATAAGCTAAAAATTGAGTCAAACGAGGATAACATATTACAAGGCAACAATCGTACGTTGAACACCAAAAGCTCTATTCAGTAAAAAAAAAATGGCAACGGCTGATTCCAATGAGCCAAATGCAATCATTCACTCTGAAGTGTAATGTGATTTGTATTGGGCTGTGCTGAAGCTAAATTCTGCTCATTCTAATTTAATAAGGGGCGACAAACAAGCTGAAAACAAGCTATACAGTTCAGACACAAACAGCCCGGAGCAGAAAGTTGAAGGCTATGACAAACGTGTTAATTGCATTCTTTAATTGCAACATTCAACCACACAATAACTTTGTCGCCTGTTAATGTAGCTATGATTGTGATATTGGTGGCCTTGGTGGCTCCCCAGCATAATATCGAAGGTGTTAGAAACAAATGGGCTCTCATTGCTCCATCAGGAGGACTGTGATTTGCCCTCCGCCAATCCACAAGGTAATGTTCCCACACCCATTACCTCCTCGCTCCCCGCTGAGAAACACTTTCACACCCATGTGAGGAGAGCAGAGCACAGGGCTGTTAAAATTACCTTGTTAAAATCTGCTCATTTCACTTTCTTAATTAGAAACAGAGAGCCTTTCCCACAAAATCATCACCTACCAGTGCGACGCAGAGTAACGGGAAGCTCTAAACCCAAGCGAGGGGGTTGTCCGTCTGGCAGCTCGGGTTTTAAACAAAGTAGGAGATGAATGACTTGGAGCCGTGAATGGAAAGCTGATACTTCCCCCACACAAAACTGTCTGGACTGGTTTGTTTAGAGGGGATTTGGAGGCATGCGTGGTAACCATGGATAGGTTTTTGTGCTGGTAAGCTTACGTTTCCTTGTTTGGGTCTGTGTTTTAGTCTCATAAGCAGTTCTTAATGTCTCCTTGGGGATAAACTTTAGTTATTATGGCAGGTCTGTCAAGCTTTCGGTTTCTCCACATGTTGTAATTAGAGCGATACTCAACATAGTTTGGATAGTGGTTTCTTTTTTTTTAAGAACAAAAGTACAAGGAATTGATCAAACACAAAGATTAAACGGTGTTTAACAGCCCTGACATATAGCCACAATCGATAGCATGTCCGGCTAACTAGCATACAACTTACAATGACCAAACATTACATCCAAGGCCACGGATGACATCATTGGCTAACTACATTAGTTTAATTAAGGGGTTGCTAGTCCATGACTATTACCTGCGTTATATACACTATGTGGGCGCCAGTCCCGGATGCTAGCAAAGTTAATGCTAACATTAGCTCCAGCATTGTCCTGCTCTTAATTGGATTTGTGGAGGTTTAAGCACAAGCAACCGTAGGCAGTGTTAGTCTTTTCAGTTTTAAAACTAAAACACTGCACTAACTATTTTCTATTTTCCCTGAACCACATGTCCACGTCTTCCCCCTCAGTCTTTTAGCACAATATCATGTGTGTAGCTACAAGAGCATATTTATCACCCTTTTGGACAGGGTTGTTGTTTCAAAAAAGTCACCTGTAGAGAGTGTTTTTAACCAGCTAATGTAGCTAAAGGTAGCTTAATTAGCTAGCTTGCTAAAACTGCCAGCTTCAGTTTTCATTTTAGCCTGTTAAAGTAAAATAATATACCGTCAAATTACTATAAAGCCTGAGTGGCAATTCTGCCAGGGTTATCGCTGTCAACTGTAACGTTGTATGTGCAGTGCGAGAAGAGAAAGCCTGACAGTTGTACCAACAGTTAGCTAGCAAATGTCAATTTCACAATGACAACAAGTGCAGACCTCTGATAAAATGAGTCTATGTGAGCACGCTGTAAAAACCAATGCATCGAGAAAATGATAAGACTTGAAACATTACATGTCACTAGAGCTTCTAAGGCAGCGAGTTATGCTGAGATCAATATTTAGGTCCATTTCAACAGGTGTGCGTCTTGCACTGTGTATTCTCATGGGAGAGCCACGAACTAAATAAAAGCACTCAGCACTGTTTAGTTTTGCAGCAGGCCTCCCTTGGTGTTTGTGTTTTCTACAGCAGCACGTTGTGTGTGTGTGTTTACCTATTAGTCAATTTAGCTAATAATAGCTAATGGATGAGTTCATGCGAGACTCTTTTCATTTGGGCTGTGAAATCGGATTAGTTCAACTGTGTGCTGTGATGTGTGTGTGTATGTGTGTTTGATTTGACAAAAAGCTATCCTGTCCATAGAAGCGACAGAGCATCAACAGGGAGTGTGTATGCATGTACAGGTAGGGGACAAAATAACTGAAACATCAAATGGTATATGATATGAAGTATAGCTTTAACCTTCTAAAGAGCTTGACCTCGTCTTGTGCTGCTGCTGTACAAATCCTGAACTGTTGGTGACAGGATATTGGAGCTTATTATAAGAAGGAAAGGCTCCAGGTCTTCGCATCCTAAACAGGTTTAATGTTGTTTGGGTCTGGTGACTTGGGAGGTTCTATAGGCGGCATACTGATGTTTAAACGGCTGCAGGGCCCAGGAACTCAAGGAGCTCGGAAAAGCTACCGTGTTTCGAATAGTTTGGGCTGATTTAACTGTAAATTGTTACAAGATCTTGATTATTTTATTTATTTTTACTTTGTTGGGGCGAACAGAAGAACAACATTGTGTTTCCAGGTTTGGCCTGACTTGTTCTGACCTAATAAGCTAATCTAATAAAGATATACATTTTGTTACCAATGGATTCATTCATGTTGATGAAGTTTGACTTGTGTCTGTGGAGTTTTTTTGACGATGCAGCTGGTCAAAGCCAAATGTTGAGACTCCAGTGCTAAGAATAGATTGCATTGTGTCAACTGAGTATTGCATAACAGGTCTTATCTAAACAGTGAAAAACAAGAATTTCTCACAGCTCTGATAACATACAGAAAAAAATCCCATTCAGATAAGACTGGAAGTTTTGTGTAGATGCAAATAATGCACCTTTTAGAAATATCTTTGCCCTGTTTGAACTGAACAGCAGATGAGTACAGTTCCAAATATAAACGCTGGCCACGTCAGCTATATTAGGCTAAAAATAATCTTTAAAAGCGTACAAATCCACATCCCATATAGTTTAGACCTCAAAGCATTCATTAAAGAGAGATTGCCAGGCCTCTTTTATTGCCGACACACGCCACTAATCGGTACATTGGTTGCTGGGCTGTGTAGCTGACCTTGTAATTATGATGACGACGAAAGCAATTTGTTTCATACGGATGGTGTCTGTTATTTTGTCCACCTTCCGTATCTGAATACTCGGTCTTACCTGCTCACCATTTGCAACAAAACTATGAAAATGATATTCAAGTCTTAATAAGGTGGAATTATCTTTTAACTGGTACATGTCCTGTGCACTGGGCATCCTTTGTCCACTCTTTTACTCTCTCCGCCTCCACCAGTTTACTCCATCCCAGGTCAGAACCATCTGGTCTGACCAGGATCACCTTCCTAACACAGTTGCTCTCGAGACGGGTGCCAGATTCATGTTTCTCATTTTCTCCCTGGTGTCCCTTGTGACTCTCGGGGCTTTGGGGGGGAGAAAGAAATAGGTTGGCAAGAGGAGCAGACTGTCTGCTTACTCATTAGCTACGACTCCCTGCTTCACCCGGTCAGACCTTCTGCAAAGACCCCCTGACCCCTCTTCTGTTTTCCCCACCAAGGTCATTCTGAACTTAGCTTCCATTTCAAGTGTTGTTTAAATATCACATCCTGGCTCTGTTTAGTTTGACTACCGAGTCTAATTACAATGCTGCATCACTTCTCTGACTCAAACCGAACGTAATCAGTTCCTCAAAGGTAGCATTCTTTGCAACGATGTCGTACTGAACTATATTGTACAGGCTGCGCTTTTGTCGTGTCTATTGTTTGACATCAGTGCACACTCCAAACTCATTTCCCTGATATAGCATTACTTCTGGTATTGCCCGTCTCGTTAGCATACATGGTGCAGAAAAAGCCACATTATTCAAAAGTCAGTTGGGTTTTATTTGAATTCTTTTGAGGTAAATTCTCTCCAGTTTGAAGGAGAGTCTGCTCTCTATAGCTTCTCCAGACATGATGGAAATCAAACCTAAAAATAACCTTCAAGCATTGTTAGTTGGTTTTATGAACCAGGAACCCATCGAGAGGCTCAGTATACCAGGGAACTGTGACACGCTTCACTGGGGAGTAAAAAAAAAGGAAGGAAAAAAAAAAAGGATGGAGAGTGGCGAACAAGTGGTGGAGGTGGTGAGAGGCGAGATGGTCAGAGGGATGAGAAAGGATAAGGAGAGGAAGCAGAGCGAAAGAATAACGAGGGGAAAGCATCGGGCGATGAAAGAAGGAATACGGCGGTAAAGTCCAATCATGGAGAGACGGAGGGAATAGAGAATAGATGCAGAGTGTGAGGAGCGCAGCATCAGCTCTGCTCATCACTCATTTGTCATTTCATTTGCAGAGGCTGCGGGGCAAAGCATGTATGGTCCCGGAGTTTAGAGTGGGGAGGAAAATGGTCCAAGCAGGAAAGACAAAAGGATTACACTTTTTATTTTATAATAATAATTATAGGATGATCATCTACTGCTGGTCATGTTTGCTCACCTGATTATTTACAAAGAAAATAATGAAAAGAGGGACAGAGAGTGTAAGAGCACAGAGAGCATTTCTTCTACATCTTCTCTAGGCCATGGACTTCTCAACCCTTATTACTCTCTCTCTTTCTTTCTCTCTCTCTCTCTCACACACACACACACACGGGTGTGACATCTGCTGTGGATAGGCCCTGTCACACTGCAGTCTGTGCTGGGACCGGCCGTCACAGATGTTCTCAGCAAGGTCCTCCCTTCCAGTCCATCCCTCCACCCTTGGGAGAGTTCAGAACGGCGGTCCGGAGAGACACAGGGACAGGAAATCTGTTCCTTTTCTATTTAACAGGCCAGCGGATCCATATCTCTCACACAAACACACACACACACACACTATGGTCAAATTAAACATGAGGACAGATTTATTCAGGAGTAGTGTGTGTTTCATGAATCTATACCGTAGCGTTTTCATAGATAGGAGTGTGTTTTTTTTTTTCTTTCTGCGAGTGTGTGGGGGTGCGTGTCTGTATATCTGATACGTGTGGGTGGGATAATAGGAAGATGTGTGTGAAAGAGAGGGCGTGAAGGAGAGGAAGATTGTGTGGGCGTACGAGAGAAAGTGCAAATGTGCATGAGCGTGTGGGGTTTAAAAAAAAGAGGAAAATTGTGTGCATTTGTATATGTGTGTGTGTGACAGTTTGGAGATCCCTGATGCCTGCTGGTCATTAATAAACATGATCATGAATGTTTAATCCCCATCAGCGGGGTGGCAAGAGAACCCTGGCGGGTGATTATTGACAAAGTCGCAGACACACACTGTCACACACACGCTCTCGACAGATTGGTGGAGCGGCAGGAGGGAGGTTTGATGCGCTCAACGCGGGGTTAACTACTCGTGAGCAGGACACTGGCTCTCTTCTCCCGTCTTAATGTCTTAACATGTAGGTAGATGAGAATTTAACACGTTCTACACGCAAACCTTTTAAAATGAATCCCACGATAAAAGACTTGCTGTGTGCTTGAAGATAGTCCAACCATAAAAAAAACAACTATTCACAACATGAATGATGAACAGCTAGATTGAGCCAATGGGACACAAGAGTACATTGTGTAAATTGGCCTGTCACAGGAAAGTGTTCCCTTATTTCAGGAAATAAAACCAATCTGATGTATTAAATTAAATATAAAAAAATAGCCAATGATATGATGGATACAGAACAATATTTTGATGATGTCTCCCTTCTGTGATATGATGCAAGGCCTGTCAGAGTGGGCAACGACGCCATTCTATCAGCGGCCGCCGTTTGAGAGCAGTGCAGAGCGGTTGCCATGAGCTCGCCAGTGGGGCACTAACGTGCACTAAAAGGCCGGATCGACTATCGAAACAAAGCACAAATCAGCTCGGATTACAACACACACACACACACACACACACAGAGGGACGGCAACTCCATTCTCTGCTCAGGGCGACACATCTTTACGTTACAAATAATAGTCGTTCGCTGCCACATTAACGCTCTGAATATATCGTTTAGAGAAATCCGTTGACAAAATTCCATTCATGTCCATTGCTATACGTTTTAGCACATCTGTGTCAGACAACAACAGAGGTCAATGAGGAGATTTTGTACAATATCGGCCTAAAATGGGAGCAGCTGAATTAAAAAACCCTAATTAAAAACCTACAAGTCAGTCCAGCTCTACTAAAAACATCGCTCCATCTGGATGTAAGTGATAAACTCAGTTCAGAAACATCAGTAAGAGACACGACTAGGTTTGATCCCAGTGCCTTGATCCTTATAAATATGTCAACACCCCCCCCCCCCCCCCACACACACACACACACTTCTGTTTGATTCTAGTGAGTCAGGAATTTCCAATCTTCTTCCCTTGACACCGTCTGCTCTGTCTTACTGCGCACACACTTCTGAGTGACGCCTCCGACTCTCAGGAGGGAATCCACTTCTTCCCTCGTAAACAAACAGGCAGACAACGAGGAGGGCCTTCGGGGCTAATTACCAGCTAGCACCATGCTAACAAATAGTACGTGGGGAGCCAAACAGACAAATACAGTCATACGTGTGGGCAGGTAGACACAAACACACACACACACACACACATTACAGCACGTAATGGAAACAATGAGGCTTGTTTCGCCGGTTGTTTGAACCAGGTGTCACATCTGCAGGAATAAGCGGAGTCAGCCTTTAACAAGCAGCTTTTTATAAGGTCTTCCTTCCGAACGATGACAGACACGTGAGTGGAGGCGACACAGACTGCACGAGAACAAAGAGGATATCAAATATCTGCCACATAATGAGGCCGTGTGAACGCGTGAGGCTTCATCACACACCTTCTTGTAGTTGCAGAGGGGGGGGGGGGGGTAGATGTAATTGCCGCGGGAGTTGCTTAAATGAGCTTGTATGACTGCAATATGTGCATGCGCCCACTCGCATATGGGAGCAGCGCTGAGGTAAGAAGACTGACAGCTGGAGGCTGCGGCACCGGGCCTGCCGGTCTTTGCTGATACATTTCATGCCGCCCCCCCCCCCACACACACACACTTACCATTTCCAGACGCAACGTGCTGCGCTGTCAAACGCTCACCCCGCTTGCTCAGCGTCTCCGCACACCTCCCTCCCTGCATATCTCTCTTACCTCCCCCACCAAACACACACATATCCCTCCTTTCTGTTTTTGTTGCGTTGGCAGATGTAATACGCTCCCCTGTCACCCGCATTACACACAACACTCCGCCCGCCGCGAATCACGGCTGGTTCCTCTCCAAAACAATTCGGGGGAAACGTGTTCGTCGCTCATTTTCCCATACTCCTTCGCTGTGTATCCAGCAGTGGTGACCTTTAACCTCCTATGTCCCCCCCGACGCCCCCACGATGAGCGCGGACGGTTTGAGATGAGAAGCAGCGGCGCTAGCAGAGCTTCTTCTAATGACACCGAGGCAGACATGTTTCGGGCAGATAGTCACATGTAAACAAGAGGATGTATGGTGAACTCGTACTTGTTTTGAAACGGGGCCACGAACAGGAGAGATTAGGGACTGACGATGTTAACAGAGACAACAGTCGCAGGCATCAATCCTAAAATGGGAATGTGCCGTCTCTGCTTGTGTAAACCATGTTCACACTAATGGGTTTAATTCTAGTTGCAATGCGGCAGTGCTGACACACAGCCAATACACACACACACAGAGTTAGTTGTGCGAGTAGCAAAAGGTAGTCAGTGACAGGCATGTAGGCCACTGTTAACACACACACACTAATACACACTGTCTTGGCAAGCACAGGCTTTCTCTCCTCCTGCTCCTGGCATGGCGTTAAAAACAAAGTACTTGCTACCATTTTTTTTTTTTTTTTTATTCGTCCCAAGAGAGGATGAAATGAAGTATGCTCGTGAAAGTTGAGGAAAAAATGACATTGCTACCTTCAAAAACAAAAGTGGAGCAACACTCGCTCTGTAGAGGAGAACAATCGGCAGCATTAGCTCGAAATAAGTCTGGATTGGATCAACTTCTGCCTATCACTGGGGAGCCTCAGAAAGAAACGTGTACACATATGCTCACAAGAACAAGAGTCTACAGCAGTGAGTTTTAATATATATTTATCATTCATGGTGAAGTAATTAATAATTGGCCATGGGGTGGTGGTCAAAATAAAGGTCTACATCAGAAGGGTGCGTTGTGAGCATGAAAGCGTTATTGGATGTGTGTTGCAGTATTAAATATTTGATTTGTGTGAGATGCTAATGTCAATGTGTTAGGTCCTCTGTGAGAGAGTGTATTGTGTGCAGAAATTAAACATTATACTTGCTAAACATCAGCATGTTAGTATTTGGCTCAAAGCCCCCGCTGGCTGTAGACTCTTGTTTCTGGACATTTAGGCATGAACTGTATAATAGGTATGCTACTAAAAAAAAAAGTCATCAATGAATAATAGTAGTCCTACTAAACACAAAGTATTGCGACCAAAGTGGTGGACTGACTGACTGACTGACCGACACACCGCTAGTGTGGCTCATTAAAAAAGAACTCATGTTCAGTGAGACTAAAGCTAAAGGAGCCAGCGAGGCGTTACATGACCATGACAGACTGTACAGTTACAGAAGCCCTCTCACAGCAAAGAACTGTAAACATCTTTACATTGGGTTCTCTACAAAGTACAAAAAAACCCTGTTTTGGACAAGAAAACTGAATATTCATTCAGTTCAGTCTACAAATGACTGAATGCCAATCCCCTGTTTCTGTGTTTTTGTGTCTCTTATATTTAATGACAGCCATAATGGCCACGTCATCAGTAGCACAATTGTCTGCAGTGTTGTGCCTTCTTTCCTTGTCTTATTTTAAAAAGGCAAAAAAAAAAAAAAAAAAAAAAAAAATCTCCCTCTGGCTGCAAGAATGTAAATTGCTACTGGAGCTTAAAAAAGGGCGAACCTAAAGACTTCTGTGAAAGCCCTGATGGTGGCAGGTACACACCCTTATAAAGTGAACCCTGAGCAAGGCACTGATTCCTCCAGCTCCAGGGCTGCTGTGCTAGCTTCCCCGTGGAGTGGGGAGAGGAGGGGGGGGGAACTCATGACTAGGCTGAGGTCCTGGGTGAAAGGGAACTTCGGACACCTCGGCCCAGTCCGAAAGGGTCTGCTGGCTCTGATAACGAGGCAGACCGTGGCTTCTTGAAGGCAGAGCAAACTCTCTCACACACACACACACACACACACACACTCCCACAGTGGTGAGTAATTACTGTGGCTGCAGAGTGTGAGCCGAGATAGGGGATTCCTCTCCTGCATAACTAGGTAGACGGAAGACAGATTGCTCTGTTCTCTCGTGCCCATGCATTCGGGTGAGCAGCCGCGCCAACGCGCTCTCTCTCTCTCTCCGCTTGGCACAGACTCTCCACCATGTGCGAATAATATGACATCTGGGTATCTGGCTGATAGATGGAGGCCGATTTTAGTCTGGAGGCTTCGGGAGGGCCTAATCGATAGCTTTAATAATTTAAGAACGCAGCAATTGAGAAGCTGGAGAAACGGGCCAAGTCTCACGCTGAAAGGACCTCATTCCATTAATCAAAGCGCCCTCTGTATCGACCTGAGAGAAGGCATGGGAAGCGGGTTATCTGATGAAAAGATGTCAGCACGGTGGCACCGTGAAGATTCTGCACGGCAGCACATTTCCTATACGCTCGCGCCCCGACGCTGCGCCCGTTGTCGTTTTTCAAAGAGAGGGAATTGCATTGTGTTGTTGCATGCTTCACCGCTTCACCGTGGCACTGGTGGGCTTTTGTATTGCTCTCAGCGAGGGTTGAAGCACAGAAAGGTATAAGAGAGGTGAGCACTGCAGGTTTTCTGAGCTGTCGCACTCCAAGAAGCCAGTCTGCCGCTGGACGGCGAGAGCTGCAGTACCACACTGACCTCAAATGGTCACACGCGGTACTACTGACACCACACAAACGCCCACTGTGGTCCTTTTTAATGGCAACGGGAGAACAATAGCTGTTGTGGAAATGCACCACCGGTCTTTTACACAGCAAAAAACTAATTAAAAGGCTCCTTATAGAGTCAATTATGCCCTGAAGTTGGAGAGAAATATCGGACGCGGGCATTTAATGATTTCCACACGTCATATTAAAACGTATTTACAAGCTGGATGTTGACCTTCATCATCCTGTCTAATTGACCTCCCTCACTGCAGGGAACTTCTCTGTCTCCAGCCTACAGCAATAAGCACACATTAGCGCTACCACATGGGCGTGAACCAGCAGCGTGTTGTTACTCCATATACCATTATGGTTCAGGCGCTCTCATTAGTCGCCTGTCTAAAGGTCAGGCCCCGCTTTGCTTTGTTCCCACGGGCTTTGCTTTGGCTTCACATGGCGCATAACGCTGCAATGATGTGCGAAATGGCTCGGAACAGGAGCGCCACTAGACTCGAGAGTGATTCTGTTGGTTGCACTGGTTTTATCGTTAAGGAGTGCAGCGGAAGACATGCACCGAGTCGGACCCCAATCCACGTTAGTTTACATGTCCTTTATTTGTGCCACAGATAATTAACTGGCGCTCCGGAGAGGGAGGATTTATTTTTCTATTGCTGTCCAAGGGAGAGCTTGCCAACTGCTGTGTAAATGTCTGTTTCAGGGCAGATAGTGGGTGACTCAAAGTCTCAGCCTGTCAAACCTCTCCGCGGGGAGGTCAGCGGGAGGCTCGACCCCGGCTGCCTTCGGGAGCCAGCAGGTGGGAGCTAGACATGTACAGACTGAGTCACGCCAGGAGACACGACCACTGGCTATTTTGAGCCCGGCTTTATCCCCTCACAGGTCTCCAGATACAAAACCCAGAGCCAGACTATGACATTACATTTGCTGTTTGGATTAGCAGGCTAAACTGGGGGTGTAATTGGAGGTGAAGGCATTACGCAGCACATTGCGCTGCTCCTCTCCCATTGTTTTTTTCCTCTTTAAAAATAACAAGCGCTAAAACGGGCACCGTGATGTAGCCAACTGTTTAAATAAATCCTCCAGCTCGTGCTTCTTGACACTAGCTGGGCCATAAATGAGCACGGAGAAGAGCTCTGTGCTGTGTAAGCACTTCCTCCGGGTCTCTGGCAGTGGAGGGGGGAGGGCCGAGGGGGGGTTAAAGGAGCAAACCAGCATCTCCTCCTACTTCCTCCTCATGTCCCTCATTTGCATATTCCCTCCCTACCCTTTTGTTCAGTCGAGGCCGGTGCCAGATGGCTGCTGTATAAGGTCACAGTAATATAGGAAGCCGCACTTTGATTCAGGGCATTTGGTAGTCGTCTACACCTTTATTGCTAGGTGTGGAGTAAAGTGCATTGCAGTGTTTCGACAGTGGTATTGACCGTGGTTCAGCATCTCAGGTCCCATGGGAGTTTGTTCTCAGGATGTTTTTTTTTTTATTTATTGCTGGCCTCTAACTAATAAACTAAAACAAAGTTAGTGGATAGTCTAGATCAGGGGTATTCAATTAAACGAGGTCCAGTTATAGAGAATTTCCTCACGCGAAGGTCCGGAACATCACAATAATGTCGAACTTTTGCTCTGATTTAGTTCAATGTATATTGAAGTAGCCTAGCAGCAACAACTCACTGTCAAATCAAATCAATAAAGTTAAATTTGATACTATATCAACAATATGTAAACAACACATACTCTAATTATAAATAAATGATCTCTCATTTCAAGTAGAATCAGGGCTGCGTTAAAAAAAAGAGTAACAAAAAGCTTTTGAAAAATGTTCATCTTAAAATAAAGTAATTCATTTTAGAAAAATGAACTGAATTGCCCTGCCGCTTTAAATTCAATTCTTCCAGCTGTAAAGTGATGTAAGCCAAAAAAAGCCATATTATTATATTCTTCTCGTCTTCTAATAAGAGACGTTTGTTTGCAGGTGGTCTGTGGTTATTAAAAGCAGCTCTATTCCTCTCTGTAGCAGCATCGTTATGAATGTTAGGATTCTGATCATATTGGACTCTTAGATTGTTTTGTTTCTTCTGTGCCTTTATTTCAGATGCGAGTGGGTACGTTTGCTCAAAAGAGTTGTGCTTTGTCTCGTAGTGGCGCTTCATATTGCCGCTTTTAATAACCGCCGCGGCCTCTGAACATACGAGACGTACTGGTTTTGAACCGACGTGGGAAGAATGAACAAACAAGATTTCCACTGTCCATTCTCGGTTAAAAGCTCTGGTCTCGTTGTCCACTTTTTTTCTTTTCGGAGCACGCCATGAGAAATAACTTCTGTGACTCACGTACTTCAACTATTCGGTCTCTCTCCCACGTCTTTCCAGTGTGTGTGTGTGTATGATCTCACTGAAGCCGCGATGCTAATCGGAATACACACGTTTGATTGTCCGAGAAGCGTCACGTGATGCGATGTACAACGCATGCAATTGGTCGGTGTGTTTCCTGGACCGCTGATCGAGTGCCGTAAAGGCTGGAAAAGCTGCGCCGGTTAAAAATGACGCGCTCCTGTCAAAATTTTGTAATTCTCAATTATCTATCGGTCCAGATACAACAGCGTCTGGGTCAGGACCCGGACCACAGTGACCCTTGGTCTAGATGTTTCATAATCTCAATACACAACCTGGTATACTAGATATGCATGTCCCATCACCTCTTTACGTTTTCGTTGGTTTAAACTACTAACATGGTTCCGTTATCTCAGTTCGGAGCTGCAGGGTTGATGTGTGTGCGCAAGAAGTCCTCTTATCGGCCTGAGTCAGGATTCATGACAATAACAGGGGTAAAAAAATCTGATGCACCTTTAACTTTTATTCAACATCACAACTCCTGTAGTAGACATTTTGGTCTGGAGAGAACAGCAGACTATGGATTTCTAGTAGTACGTCTCAACAGAAAAGCACTACAAGTATGAAATGACAAAAGGAGACACAGGAAGGTTAAAACATGGCTACAGGCCTGCATGCACAGAACGATGGGAGTACAGAGACGTGTTCTCCTCTAGGTGAGTGCTGTACAAAGCGCCAAAGCGACCATTCAAACTGTAGGCCAGTCAAAATCTGTGCAGGTAGCATTGTGTTCATAGAGCTGTCTGAAAACAGAGTCGCACGCACACGTCTGGTGTGTGCATCACACAGTAGTGTTCGGGTAGCGTCATGAACGACTAAATCCATTCAAAAAAAAGGCACAATCCCATCCTCAACAGTCACCCAGCGAAAAGCTTAGGGGGAAACATACAGGCTGAAGTCACCAGAAACTAAAAAACTACAAGTCCCACGGTTGCATCCAACAGAGTGCTCTGTGGATGGATGGTACAGCAGCAACTTGAGTTGCGAGAACATCAAATTTCGACTGAAGTGACAGCACACACTGTGTACGAGAGCCTGTAAAGCAGTCTTAGTTTCCACTGGTCCTGGGTCAGAAAAGAGTCCTAAAGCATGTGTTTTTTTTTTTAAAAACAGACAAAGCATGTTTATTTAAAACTAAAACAAAATGCACCCGACATGAGAATATCCCTCTGTTCTTTCACTCTGTCTCTCCCGCCCCCTGGCATGTAATTGTGTGTTTGTGTTCACTGCATAATTGGAAACAAATTACAGACATTTATTTTAGGGGGATACAACATAGTCATGTTTTCATTTTTTTTTTTTTTAAATGTTCATTTTTTCCAATTATAAGCAGCTGTAGTTGTCTCACTGTATGCAGGCTATTTCATTTCTGCGTAGAGACAGAAAGCAGGACACCACAAAAGCATTCACTGAAAACTTTGCAGCAGCATTTTAAAAGAAGAGGAGACAGAAATTGGACCAGAAACTACCTTTTTTTTTTTTAAGTATTGTGTGCATCTGTATTCAATCCATTGTCGACCAGCCAGGATGTGTTACTCTCTTCCATAGGAAGGTCAAAGCGCTTTCCCCCCCCCCCCCCCCCATGTACAATTGAAACATTTTGGTCGGCTATTGAGTAAAATTCGCCACGCTTAGATTAATTAAAAAACGGGTGGGGGTGGCATTACAACTTAAAAAAAAAGAAGTAAATAAAAACACAAACAAAATTGTCTATCAATAATTCAGCTAATAAGCTTTCTATTTAAGTACACTGGTATTTGTGAGAGATAAAATCATTTGTTATTGGTTATAAGACAATAACTGATTGTGAGTCAGTATTCGGCATGTCCCGTGTGGTGGTTTGCTGACATGAGTACAGAGAAGAAGAGACAACTTTACAAAATGATCTTTTACCTACTGAGTGATGATTATGTCCCCTCAGTGTCTGTGACAGTGTCTACCACTGGCTGACTCGCAGCTTCCTCCATGGGCTCACTCTGTTCATTGTCTACGTCCTCAGGAGAGGCGAGCTGCTCCGGTTCACTTTCGGGGAGCACGGAGTTGGGAGAGGGTTCTTCGGTGGGCTCCGGAGAGCTCCCAGGAGAGGTCTCGGGCGTAGATTCAGCCACAGTGTTATTGTCCGTCCCAGCTCCATTGACCCACTGGGGTTGGGGTGAGGACGCTCTCTCTTGTGACTCCTCCTCATCCTTCCTCGGGCTTTCCTGCTCCTCCAGAGAGTGAGTCTCTTCTGGGGGGCTGGCAGCTTGTGTGAAGGCCACGGGTGAGTCTTGGGATGAGGCCTCAACCAGCGGCGAGGCTTGGCTTGGGGTCTCAGTGTCTGGAGAAGCAGTGGTTTTGGATGGGGACAGGGACTGGGCCGGGGAATTGGCCGGGGACTGAGTCTTGGGCTGGGATGGCGATTCTATTTGTGGGGGGGTCTCAGGCTGTGGCGATGACTCGGCCTGGTTGGGTGCCTCAGTCAACGGGCTTTGCCCTTTGTCAGGTGACTGCTCAGGTGATTGGGCTAAGGGTGGTGACTGTGCCCTACATGTCTCAGACGGAGCCGGGGGTTCTGACTGGTGCTCAGGCACAGCTGCTTGGCTCTGGGATGGAGTTGGAGACTTAGTCTGAACTTGAGGCGGCGGCTGATTCAGACCCAAGAGGGATGGTTTCCCCTGAGCTTGGGGCAAGAGTGGGGACTGGAACCGTGGCAGAATCTGGGGGTTCAGTTTGAGTGGCGCGAGCAGTTTGCCTTGATTCAGGGTCAGGTTGGGATTGAGAGTTGGAGTCGGAAGCAGAGGTGTAGGCAGAGGGAGAAGTGGTGTCCAGCCCCCGCGTTCACGCTCTCTCTCGCGGTCTCTCTCTTTGTCGCGGTCTCGGTCGCGCTCATGCTCTCTGGGGCGGTCTCTGCCTCGCTCCCGGTCTCTATCTCTTTCGCGGTCCCGATCTCGCTCTCTCTCTCTGCTGTGGCGGTTGCCGTTCATCTCCCTCCTGAAGTCAAAATCTCTTTCATCTCTGTCTCTTTGCCTGTCCCACGGGCGTCTTCGATCGTCTAGGTCTTGATGTAGTTCGCTGTCAAAAGGTGCTGCGGCGGCACCACCACCACTGCGGTTCCAGGCCTGTGACCCCCCAACAGCCCCAGCATTGCCCGAAACTCCAGCTGCTGCTGCTCCTCCTGCTGCTGTCCCAGGGCGGCTTTCAAAGCGGTTGGGGAAGTTCTGCCCGGGTGTGGGCCGCTCTTCCTGGAACCCTTTTGGACCACCAGGGGCCTGTAGGCCTCCTCGCATGCCATCTCGTTCGTCAAAGTCCCCTCTGGTTTGGTTCCAGCGGTTATCAGGAGTGAAGCCTGCAAGAGCTTGCAGACGTCCCACTAGGCTAGTTCTGCCTGGCTGAGTCCCTGGGGTCTGGAGCAGGGGAGGCCTGCCGCCTCCTCCACCACCTCCTGCTGCTGCTGCTGCTGCTCCGCCGCCACCTCCATGAGGCTCCCTCTGCTCTGGCGGAGGGGTCCTCAGCAGGCCTGTGCTCAGCTTTTCCATTGGAGGGAAGCGGTAGTCCTGATCTTTGCCCTCGTCGGCTCCAGAGGAAGACTCGTCTTCTGTCTTGGACACATTTTCATTGTTCAGGTTGGGAGCCCTGTTGAAGGGGTCCAACTGAGAGAAGGGACCCCGGGCACGGGCCTGAGCCTGGAGGGAACTCTCAAGGAGGCCAGCGGCCTGCTGGACGCCCTGCTGCATGAGTAGAGGGAAGCGGATGGCAGCCCCAGGTTGGAGGAGGTTAGGTCGCACGTCCAGGGGCAGCAGGCCAGGCATCCTCTGACCAGTCAGACCAGACTGATGCAGCTGGTGGGTGAGCGATGCTGTGGGGTGCATTCCAAGGAGACCCATCCCACTGCGGACTGCATTCTGCATGCCTGGGGGACAAAACACAGTGAAAGAAATACATGTTAAAATCAGCTTAACACAAATAACCTTTATAAACCCAAATACAAACACTCTAAAAACAAAGTCTCTTTCATGCAGGGACATGTTGGCTTTGTCTCACCTTGCAGTGTTAGCTCTGCCGCAGCATCCATACCATCTGCAGACTGTGATGTTTTGTCATTGGTGGCCTGCTGAGTGTGGACTCCCACTGGGTTGAACACACCGGCCATGAAGCCGCCAGGGAGAGTGCCGGTCGGAGGAATCATCACACCGAATGGTGACTCCTTGACGCCCTCTTGGCTGGTTGCCACTGAAGGCTGCACTAGCGCTACAGGTGGGTACAGGAGAAAACCACAAAGTGAATCCAAGCCAAAAGAATATCAATCAAAAAGCGTTGAAAGGACACGTTTTCAAAACTATATGCGTGTTTTAGTCATCAGGGTAGCATGTCATAAAAACTCACAATTGGCTGCTGAGACCATAGCTGCCGTCTGTGCTGCCTGCATGAAACCTACACAGTAGAAAACGTGTCAGCGTTCTGTAGGTCAGATTCATTATTCATGCGATTCTGCATATGAGCGTCATTTACCTGGCGGAGGCTGTGAGGCGTTGAAGCCGGCCCGTATGAAGGGTGGCGGCGGCCCGTAGCCTGGTGGGGGTATGCCCATGGTGACGGGGAAGGAAGGAGGCACCAAACCTACTGCACTGGGAACAGCCTGGACCACTGGGAGCTGGATGAGACAGATACGATCATGGTCATCAAAGTCAACAACTGCTCTCTGGATGTCTAGATCAAGATAGTCCTGCTTATTGCAAAATAGAAAAATAAAGCACTTTCGACGTAGAGCGGGGTTCAAATCTGTTGACACTGTTCTGCTCTATTTACAAACAAGAAAATCAAGACAGTGTACTGTGCAGACTGAGACGGTACCTGTACAGGCATCATGGTGACCTGCTGGCTGTAGGTCTCAGGCTGGGCGTTAGATGCTGCTGGAGGCTCAGCTATTAATGGCTGACTTGTAACTTCCTTAGCTGGCTCAGCATTCTTGGTTGCTTCCCACTCTGCAGAAACAAACAAACAAAGCTATCAACCATCATCCAATTCTTTGTTTGGATTTAGGGAGTTTAGCTGTAAACTTTGCAACTCAAAAAAAAAAAAGTCTTCTTCTTTTTACAATCTTTGTCATGCTTTCTTCATGCGTGTACAAACCTGCATGTCCTACTTATATCTGCACAAGCACTGCTAGCGAGTCAACAGACATAGTGTTTGTCTGAAATAAGTTAATAAGTTAATGGATTTCTGTTCACCATCATTAACGGTCTCCTGGTCAATGATTCCTCCCTCGGCAAAGTCGTCCAGGTCGTCCAGCTTCACCTTCTCCCATGGTATGTAGGTGACGCCCAAGTCTACGTCCCAAAACTGCTTGTACTCCTGCTTTACCCCCTTGTTCAGAGCCCATGCAATCTGGATCAGACACACACACACACACACACACGAGAAGGTCAGGAAACAGCATTTTTATAAAGGATCCATGTGCCTGGAGAAATAAACTGTCTCTGACGTTCCCCCTGTAGGGGGGCTGATGGGAAAACTACAGCAGAAGAAATTGCAAGGATAATGAGAATACAACCAATTAAAATATAAAAAGGTGATGTTTACCTTTATGATTTTGGAGCCAATCTTGAAGGAGCCAGTGCTGAGCTTTAGGCGGGAGCGGTACGCATCCTGTCTGTGGACCATACAGATGTAGGCACAGCCTCTGGGAGGGATCATCTGAAGGAACATGCGAGCACACACACACACACACACAGCAATGTGAACATGTTTAAAAAGGAGAGGGTGCAAATGTCTAGCATTGAGGAATGACGAATGATGATGAAATATTGCAGAGAAGCAGTTTAATGTAACTATATGGTAATGACAAATTTAAGTTCATATGACGATATCATCCTTACATTGATTGACTCAATCTGGCCAAACTCTTCAAATAAGTTGGTGAGGTCTTGCTGAGTGGCCTTTTTGTCCACCTGGCCGACCCACAGAGTCGTGCTGCACACTAGGCACAGGCGAGAGGGGGAAACATTTATACTCGTCAGAAAAATCACCGACAGCAAACCACTATGAACATATTTCTGATGCAGTAACAGTCTCAGTAACTTCTAACTTACCACTTAGAGTCTTGGATCGTATGGGAGGCAGTCCTTTCTTCTGCCGCTCCTTCTCTCGCTCTCGGGCGCGTCTCTCACTCGAGTAAGACCGCGACGACTTCCTCTTGCGGTCTCTGGAGCGTGAGCGGGACCGCTTGCGGTGTTTACGTTTCCGTGAGCCGGAGCGGGACCTGGACCGTCTCCTCTTTGGAGACCTACAGAGAGGAAAACACCCAAAACCTTTCATGTTATCACATCCACAGGCCTGTCGCATTTGCATCTGTCTTTCAGGGCAAGAAGGAGCAGGTTTCTAAAGAGGTTGAAAGATCATAGCTTATTCAACTTAACCAACAGACAATTCAGCGATACTACAAGCACATTTTTAAAAGAAGAAATAAGTGGAACTGACCTAGAGCGCGACCGTGAGCGTGTTCGGGAACGTGTGCTTGCGATCTTCTTGTCTTCTGCCTCAAAGATCTCCTCCTCCATACCATCTGGGCCCTCGTCCAGATCCATGTCCTAAAAAACAGACAGGGTCATTACATACACGGTAATATAAAACTGCTGTAAATATTCTAAGATACCACGGTATCAATAAATATGATTTCCAAGCTTTGGTAATGGCCCACTGGCAAGGCGTACCTGCTGTTGGTTATCTATGGTGTCATCCAGCTTGTTATCTGGCTCAGGAAGCTGTGGCTGGCTGCTGCTCTGAGCAGATGCAACTGAGTTTTCGTGGCCGAAGATTGAGTCCTGCCCTTCTATGCTCATTGCCTGGGAGGAATAAAAAGCAGTATACCCATCATGTGTCATTTATTAACAAGGCATCTAAACAAGCAAAACCAGACATATCCATAATCACAACTATTTCATTTTTACATTTTTGAGGAGCAGAACCCTTGCAAGTCTTAAGGTATTGTAGTGGGGATGAGAAGTTATTACATATATGTCAGTGGCTGTATTAGTGCCGGCCCTTCTGCTCAAGTTTAAGCCTACTGAATGTGCCGGCAACGTTATAGGAGTTGATCTCACTGCAGATATTTATGTCATCTATTTGCACACCAGAAACATTATTTCCTTTGTGAAGCATTTCAGGGTATTTACTATCCGGTACAGTAATACAGTGCAACTTGGGTGAGAAAAACATGTATCTGTTAAACCCTGTAAAGTTCCTGAAAAAACTTTGTTTGGGAAACAATGATCTGTGTGTGTGTGTGTGTGTGTGTGTACCTTCTGCTGGTGCTCTAAAAGCTGCTTCTGAAACTGTTCCAGGTTCTGCTGCTGTAGCTGCTCCGCCAGCTGATGGAAGAGGGAGCTGTTGATGGGCTCTGACACCATTGGCCTGGAAGTGGTCAACAGCTCAATTAGATCAATGAAGGTCATTATTAAGAGAAATAATACCCTTATCAGAAAACACACTGAAACTTACAACTGAGATGACGAGGAGTCCTTTTTAGACTCTTCACCGCGTTCAGAATCATTCCCAAAATCAAACGGACCCAGAAGCTTCTGCAAGGAACACACACAACATAATCACATGAAGAGGCAGCAGTTGACACACGGGGAATAAGAAACTTTTACTTGCCGACTGCGGCGTTACCTTATTAAAAGAGGACACCCTCTGCTCCAGGGGGTTGAGGCTGTTGGCAGTAGCGGCGGCGGTGAGTTGAGCCGTCAGAGCTTGCAACTGTACCACCAGGCCAGCGTCCAAGGCCTGCAGCAGGGACGGCTGGGGCTTCTGCTGCTGCATCTGTAGACTCTGCACCAGCTGCTGCAGCTACAACAGGTGATCACACGGAGTATTTGACACGTTTAGAACACCAACAGCTACACAAACTGCAGAGGCTATATGTAGGCTAGATGATGGGTTTGCATGCTCACTGACCTGTTGTCCCTGGGGACTCTGTAGGATCTGTGCAACGGCAGCCACAGTGTCTGTGTTGGTAATCTGGGAAGCCCAATCCGGCAGACCCTGGACTATGTTAGCTGGGGTAGCGGGGGTAGCCGGGGTACCTGGACACAGAGTTGTGTCAAACAAGCTGTCTGATTACATCATCAGTGTATGGTTGTGTGTGCCCTTTTGACTGACCAGGTGTGGCGTTATTGACTGGAGCAGCACTGCTGGACATGACAGGTGTGATGCTGGGAGGGGGGATCCCCGCCGCCATGTCCAACAGAGGCTGGATGATGTCACTCTTGAAGACGGCGTTCTTTTGCCACAGGTTCAGGACTCGCACTATCTTACTCTGAAAACAGAGAGATAAAAGATGGAAAAGGCAGCGTTGACATAACGGCGAAATCACTACACATAAACAATGTATGAAGAGAACTGGATACAAAGTTGCTCAGTGAAGCTAAAAAAGTTTGACTTCTGCGAATCTTCCGCATCCATGGGGCCTATAGAGCAAGCGCACTCGTGTTTCCTTTAACCCCGCCTCCCAGCCTCAGTCCATCGCATGAACAGAGGAAGGAAAATAACTCTGGATTCAGCTATTAGTGCATTTTACCTAAAAACAAAATGTATCTGCCAACACAAGTCTCTGGTGGCAATAATGAAATAGAGTGAGGCCGTTGCCAGTCACTCATTTATTGCTCAAAGCACTGGTTTCTGTAAAACTGTGGCATGTATCAAAGGGGTCTAGTATCATCTCCAATGAGAGCAGGACACGCCTCAGAAGCCAGAGAGGAACATAGAGAACATATTTAAAGAAAAAGGGTCTGACCTTATCATCTGAAGGGCAGCGGTAGAGCTGCTGGAACGTTGCGATGATGTTCTTGCTGAAGCGCGGGGCAAAGACATCCTTCTCCGTGCCAAACTGGTGCCGCGACTGCCTGACGATGGAGTCGACGACGTACAGCCCGGGGACCTTGTACTCTGGTTTGCACTGCGGATACAGAAACGGACAGCTGCTGTTAGGATACTTTAATAACGGTGAAACAATGAATTTACTGTGTGGGGCCTTCTATGCGTTACTGAAGTGATGAATCTACCTATTTACAGCGCTACACTTCAAGTAGATCACAAGGAATGTGTGAAACTGACTCTGAACAATGCACTCACACTGAATATATGAATCCACCAAATCATCACACTTAATGAATTGTCCAAATGTCCTGAAAAGGTTTGTACATCGAGTGTGTTTTAACTCTCAAAGTTAAGTTTCATGTTTTGTATTTACAGACGATCCTGGTTTAAAGTAGAGCTCACCTTTAGAATGAACTTCTCCACGCTCTGGACGACATGCTTGTAGAACTGAAAGAGAAGCAGAGGAGAGGGAACGTTGTGAGTGAACTTCAGGTGTATGTAAAATGAGCTGTAATATCATTGTGTCTTCCAAGCCGTTTCTCCTCGTTTAGACTTGGAACGGTCATATCATCAATGTTGTGGATGTGTGACAGAAAGATGCAAAGAATAACCGTTCAAGTAAGAAACAAAATCTGTCTTTTGTAATGGGTAAGAAGTAGTATAGAAGATGTTCTTCTACACGTATAGAATAGACAGCAGGAGCAGCTTCCAGACAAATATTCAGAACAGAAAAAAAACTACAAACAGGACATTTCTCAAGTGTTCCAGGAGCCAGTCGCATAAGAAAAGCAGTCGGCTAAGTGAGGCGTGTTCTGCTCATTGTTGCCAGTTATTTAACAAATATTCCTCACCCACATGTGGTTATGTACACAAGTAAGAAAGGTCCTCGAGTCAGTCAGTGCCCTCTTTAATCAAATACTCTTTAACAACATAGAGGTAAGCCTGGCAGCAGGAGGTGAGGAGACGGCTGCTAGCTCTCCAGATACTGGCTGTGCCCGTTCAAAGCATCCATTGTTTATGACAGTTTGGCTCCGGCTCACATTATAGAACAACCAAAAATTGTAGTTGAAGGCAGACTGGTTTCCTCTCATATTTATGGCCTAAAATTCCCTCTCGCGCGAGCAAAATTCCCTCTGGACCCAGTCTCCATTGTATCTCTACATCTAATTGGTTACAATCCTCATCTTTGGATAGACCGGATATCACTCTGACACAGACGCTAGTGGGAGATGCACTACTAGGTCAGGTGCAAATAATGTACATTTTACTGCACGGGTACTTTTACTTTCTGCACTTAAAGTACATCTTGCTGATTATAACATACTTGACTAAGGTTTTGAATGCAGGTATTTTACTCGTCGTGGATTGTTTCATCAGTATGGTATTAGTACGTTTACTGCAGTGAAGGATCTGAATACTTTTTCATCCACTAATTACTTGTCAGTGATTCAAGTTGGGCAAACAGTTAATAATAGCAAGCGAGCAGGTTAAAGTTTCGCGAGTGACTTTCGCTCGCAAAGTGATGTAAAAGCGCTCGTCAAAGTAAAATACGCGCGCGGCTTTTGACAGTAATTTGCCTTCATACTGAGTGCAGGGTAGGAAATTGACATATTTTTTTGGGGGCATTTTTTTGCCCCCACTGACTGAAATCCAGGGGCATTTAAAAAACATTGGGGGCACTTTTTGAAACTTGTGAAATAACATTTAACCTTTGTTCAAAATAATAAATATACTTATTTAGGCTTACAGTATATGAGCAATTGTCATCAAATGGCAATAATTAGACTATTAGGCAGTAGTCTACAGATTCAAAGTGTTTTCTTAGATTTTTTTGAACAAAAAACAAACAATTTTCAATTTTATTCTTATTTCTTTGTGGTTATTTATTGTTATTATTACATTTTTTAAACAACTATTAACAATTATTAAGTCAACGATGCCTTGATTACATATACATCAGTCATTGGATGGAATTATTGAGAAAAATATTTTTGCAGCACCTCAAATATTGTGATATTACCCATTTTGGTCCTGAACATATATGCATTAGTCATTGTGTGGAATTTTTCAGACAATCACATGACAATCACAGCCAGTCTTCATCAGTAGGTGATCTCCATACCTCTATGGCCGTCTAGTTACTAATCCAAAAATGATACATATATAAAGTCAGTGTGAACAGGAACTTTAAAAGAACTAACAATGCAACAAACAAACCGAGAGGATTAAACATGAAGCTACACACACACTCACAGGAAACTCTTTGGTTGGACGGTTTTGGCGACTGCCATCCTGCAGCAACAGGACCCACAAGGGGAAATCAACTTCCAGTGACCAACAGAAGTTTAAGCCCAGTTCAATGCTTCTGATGTCACCAAGACAGAACTGATTATAACCATTAATAGTGTTATCAGAGTGCAAACTGATCTCATGTTATGGATGACTAACGGGTAGAGGCAGGACTGTACAAAAGCCCCAGATGACACACACACACACCAGCGCTAACGTGCATATGTGTTGATTTGCATAAATAGCTCATAGACATGGCTTTATACAGCTCAATAGTAAGATTGCTACATGAAAAGATTTCATAATAAAAAGATGAATTCCTTTGTAGTTTTGCTTTTGAAATCACGCTAAAATGCCATATCTGTAATCCACTTGTTAAAAGGTTAAGAAGCATGCTAATTTGTAAATATTAATCCACAGTTAAAAGCTGGCACTCCAATTATGTACGGAGCGGTGCAAGTCACTACGCTTTCCACAACACGGTCATGCAAATATTTCAGATCAAACGGATTCTCTCCGTGGAAATAAAGAAAATAAAAAAAGCTTCCATTTTAGGTGTCGAGTTAAAAATAAACACTTGGGCACCGAAAAAAAAAACGCAAGAGGACTTACTCAACCCTTTCTACGATCAAAATGGTGGATGTATGAAAATACTGACATTGAATCCTCAATGGTGGGTGAGAAAAATCTCTGCTGAAGCTTTATATATTCATAATAATAATAAAAACTGAAGTATTACATGTTTACCTTCTTCATATTGCAGTAAAAACTGACATAGTGTGCCGACTTGGTTTTGAACAGATAAATCAATGTCTCTTTAGCCAAACTAATGGATGTCCTGGTGAGGCAACGTCCAATCAACAGCTCAAGTTCTACAATCAGCCAGCAGATGGAGTCAAAGGACAGGAGACTGGGTGGCCAGAGCTCATGGTTCTGTATCACGGGGACCACATAGAGTAGACGATATGATCATTTCAGTAGATAAAGCACAAGAGTCACAGACTAACGGACAGGAACTAGAAGCAGAGAATCAGAGTGGTGCGCTGCTGCTGCCACAATCAGAGTTGTCTCTCGTTAAGAGGCGGTGCTGTGATGTGATGCTGTTGCGAACGCATTACAAATGTAAAACTGTTGGCGTTTCACTAACTGTGCATAGATTTCTCAAAAACAAAAACAAAAAGGTCTTTATGGAAACGTGTTCATCATTTCTCCAATTAATGCTTAAAGTAAATGTCCATGTTAACACTCTGTAGCTGAAGCAATTCAAAAACAACAAGCTTTCAACTGCGCACACTCGAGGAAAACAGATGAGCTCGAAAGGAAAAAGCATGCTTATGAAAGTCAATAAAAGCCTCTCAATCGCTGCTCCATTTACCTCAGAGCCAGCTGTGTGTCCTGAGTGAGGCGTGCAGTAACCGAACACTATTGACAGTATAATATCGGGATTAAACGTGTCAGATGCACCAGTCAACGTTCTAATAAGCAGCAGCCTCGTTAAAGCCTGACATGACGTCACCGAACAGATCTGAGACCAACAACTCAGTGATCATCAGCAACATCAGCCTTAAATAAGTAGAACGTGAACCCATTAAACACATCAGGAGTCCAAAGTAAGCCACTGAGAACATATTCAACACCGGCCAATATTTACAGGCTAAACATGAGAGCTTTACGATGAAAACAGGGATTTGAAATGTGTTCATTAAAACATGCAAATCACATGATTTTGGGGCTGAACGTGATTTGAAAGGCCAACCCAGTCTTGTGTAAAGACTGAAGAACAGAGGAGGAGCATCCTTTGTTCACTTTAAAGAGTTGTGTCTCTTTAACGGAACATCTTTAGAAGTAAAACACTGCTGGGATGACTCTGAATTAACCAAACAGCTGCTAACCCACAGGACCAACAACAGCATTATATACTCAAAGCCCACTGGTGACGACACCACTCTCACAAAAAGCATAGATCAGGAATTGAAACGAGACATGAAATATTGGGCAGCATGTCATTATGAAAGGGCCGTTATTGAAAGAGGGCATTTTCATAAAAATACAACATAGAATCAATAAGAAATGAACATTTTAAAATGCATTCAAAGCTTCTTTTGAGGTTTTCGAATGAAGCTTCGGCTGTGGTCATGTTTTTATCTTGAATTTGAATGAAGTGATTTGTCTGATTATATTCGATTAATGGGTTATTCTTTCATGGATTTCAGTAGAATATTTCGTGAGAAAACAAAGATTTATGAATTTTTGGAAATGACTGCATATATCTCTTGATACATTTTGAACCGTACAACACTCGCACACAGCCACCACTGGAACACAACTCTACAAACAGCCTAGTTTAATACGACTCACTACGAGCCTGCTTATCTTCACCAGTCTCCCCTCGGCTCCACTCAGCACGTGAGCGGAGAGACTAAACACAAGAGCCGAGGAACCGGGTGAAGTTTGAGCAGCCGTGCTTATGATTCTACCGGTGTGCCACTGCAGAAAAACAGGGATTAACGTGGCCTAACCTTTATCTTCCAATGTTCAGAAATACCGGCTTTAAAAAGAACGGAACATTAATAGACATGAAGAAAAGAAAAGAAGAAGCTGGGCAGCATTTGACGGATGATTAAGAAATTTGAATGTCAACGTTATGAATGAAGCGTCAAACTATTCTGTGCAGACCTCGAAAATAATGATCATTTCTTCACACTTAGGAGTCACAATGTAGATGATATGAGAAAATCGGTGACTGCTGATTTGGGAACGTGTGCAAAGTTGGAGGAGTTCAGGACTTTATGAGGATGATCGCTGCACAGACTTAAAGTTAAGGTTCCAAAAATAGTGAATTAGGTCAGAAAAAGACAAACTCCTCTCGAGCTGAGGAGCTGAATTTGCATTGAGATGAATACACATCACAAAGTTTGATGAGATACTAATGATGTAATTGTAAACGTGGTCATAGAGTAAATTAATGGAAATCAGGAACTGAGATGCATTCAGAATCATTTTTGAAATAAAATCCGATGACTTTAAACCCACTGTAAACTAATCTAGTATACTGTAGCCTCTGATCAAGTGTGCAAAGGTTAGTACAACTTTGTGATATTAACTCTGCCTCATTTCTAAGTATATTCAACAAATTATTATGAAAAACAACATATTCAGCAAAGTTTTCACCATCAGACAGACAGACACATGGACTACCTGATGCAAACTCTGGTTAGTTACATTTAAGTGACCAAAGAATAGCATGAACTAGACACAGCACAGGTAACAGAAGGCCAGATTACATCATTTCAGGCCTCAACCAAAAAAGTGTGATTCTCCCTATTCTCAAGATTGGGCCTCATTGTGAATGGATCTTATTATATTTTATGTTAACCCAAGGCACTACTTTTAGTTTAAACTACTTGGGATTTTACAACTGACATTAGGTTTAAAGAAACTGGCAAAAGCCCCTCTGCATAACTAGTTGGTAGAAGTAAAATAAACTTTGCATCTACAGGTGCCGAGTGGACCAACGACAGGAGAACGAGCGTGTTTCAGGACTACACAGGTGACTTTGATACCAGTGACACCAGTTTGAAGTTCTGCCAGCATGACAGTATGCAGTTTATATACATTCCATTGTGTCATGACTTCATTCTCAAGTTAAGTTGAGAGCCAAAGCTTGTTGTGGTCTCAACAACTACACCACCAGTAAGACTATTTCATGTCTTCTGTGAGAATACGTCCGTCTATACAAAAGGCTCTTGTTGGTTACAGTACTGTTGGCTTTAAAGGTAGGATTGGTAATCTTGAGTTAGATATAAAAACACAATGATCCAACTAAAAACACTCAGCCCAGCATTTCTAACTCTTCTCCAATGAAAGTAGCTCGCAGCACGAGCTCCTAAAGAAGCTAAATCTAGCAAAAGTCGCCAAGTCGGCAACACCGTCAGCCTTTCAGGCCTCCCTCCAGAGCCACTCCCCCAATTCATCTTCACGAAACAACAAACATGGCTGTTGTTGTGCTCCCAGCTGTTAGGCTAGCAGCTTGTTGAAGACTATACACACGCAAAGAGTGCACGTGACAGTCTACCAACTATGCATCTAATTGTACTTTACTACACTGCTCTAATACTAATAGTATAATGTTATTCACTAGCGAGCCTAAATGTAAAAAATACTGAAGTAAAAGTATGTAAGTATATTAAGAAAATGTTCTTAAAGTAGAATGTAAAAGTACTCACTATGCAGCCAAATGGGCTCTTTAGTTGTTATTATTATTATAATAATATGAGATTATTACGATGCAGTAACACGTGAGATGCAGTTAAATGTTGGAGCTGGTAGTAACAGAGATATTGTATTATGTTTTATACTGTTGGGTGGTTTAAGTTACTGAACAGCAATGCTTTGTATTTCATACTCATAAAGAAACATAGTGAAGTAAAAAGAACAATATATTCCCATGAAATGTAGTGGAGTAGAAAGTAACATCAAAATTGTACTGAAGTACAGTACTTCCTAAATCATGTAACCAGTGGAAAGAAGCTAAAGAGTCTCAGCAACAAAGCATCGTCAGTGTTTAAAGATTAGTCTGATTTCCTCTTCTGTATATCAACATGTCAAACTGAGAGCATCTCTGCTCAGGTACACATTGCTCCACTATATTTTAACATTGCAAATAGTAGTTTGCTGCTGTGGTAATGCTCTGAATGTCAAGTAGAGAACTTCAAATGCATTTCTTATCATATTAATACTCAGTTAAAATTGATGGAATAATTGGCAGAATACTTGAATACCAAAATAATGAATAGCTGCCATCCCAGGGTGGTACTACAAGCCTCATCGTGTACTACAAGCCGGTGTACTACAAGCCTGATCTTACAAGTAACGTGGGGATAATGTTTACTGTAAATTTAACAAAGATGGAGTTTGATGGACACACTGTGCTCCATTCATCAAGTATCAAGCAGAGGAGTCCCTTCAATCTATAGAAATAATGAAACAAAGACGATTGATCCTCGATGAGCTCTCATACTCTGACACTTGGTGAATCTTCATCACACAAAAGTGACTGAATATGTCATGAATTCCACTGAGAGGATCTTAATCGGTAGAGAATTGTGGCATTTGACAAATGCCACAAACTACTCAGGAAGCAACAAGTGTAAATCACGAATATAAATCCTTAAATCCAAATAGGATGTCTGGACTGAGGACTGCAGAAAAGACGGGACGATACAAACAATTTAGGCCGGACACCCAGCAGCACACACACAGAGAAGAGACTGAAAAGCACTGCACTGCACCCGAGGTACGGCTGTGCAATACGGCCATTTCCTATCTGGACATACATCACGATATAGCATGTTTTCTGGTAATTGAATAAATAAATAGTCTATATGATATAAGCACATGGTGCAGCCTATTTTCGCATACTCCTGTGTGTATTAAACAGAAGTGAAAAGTAGCGAGTATATTCTCATTAAATAAAGAACTTTAGTGCAAAATGGACAAAACAACTGCAAGTGAAACTGTAGAGAATTGTTTCCCATTAATTCGCTCGACTGTCTCGAGTCTATTTTACCCGCAAGAGATTCATTATGAACCAAAACTATTTCTTTACACTTCTCAGTAGGTGGGCCACCCATGTGTTTATGATTAAATGGTTTTAGTAGAGCACAGTGCGAAAATACTCGGAAGTAAAAGCCCTGCTTTCAAAATGTCAAAGAAATGTATTAGCATCAAAATATCCTTAACATACCAAAAGTATACTCGTTCTGCAGAATGGCCCATTTAAAATAATATACTTACAGTAGGCCTATATCACTATTATATCATTATTATATTAGAATTATTGATGCAATAATATGTTCATCAATTCCATTTTACTGGTAAAGGTTGAGTTAATTTTAAGTACTTTATATACTTAATAATTAGACTATATACCACTTAATAATACATCATAGTTTATTAGTTGATTTATATTTCGTATTAAGAATCTGAATCTGCAAAGTAGCCTAAATACTAACTGATGTCGTCAAATAAGTACAAAAGTACAATATTCCCCACTGAGATGGAGTGGAGTAAAAGTGTAAAGTTACATGAAATGGAAAATACTCAAGTACCTCAAAGGTGTACTCAAGTACAGTGCTTGAGTAGCTTAAATGTACTTGGATGTAGTGACATTACACCAAATCGTTTCAAGAGCACAACCCTCTTTAAGTGCACCAGATCGATACATTTAACTTTAAAATATGCAACATCTTCTTCCTGAGGACCATCCCAAATAATGACGACTCTAAACCTTTCAAGAAGTAATGTGTGACAGCATTTTGGATATAACAGCATAAAAGGAAGAAACGTGTGGATAAAGGAAAGAAAATCACTCAGGTGAGTGAACGTGAATCAGTTCTTCAACATACTTCAGGATTAGGCTACATTTGAATTAATAAATGTTGTTTGTTGATAAAATCAGCACTCGAAACGGTGTCTTAAACACCAAAACCGGATCAGCCGCTTTGACACGGTGCTTTCTCCACATGTGTGCCGATGTGGAACACACACACACACACAGCCACCCTGTGTGTGTGTGTGTGTGCAGCAGACATGAATCCCTGCTACTCTGTCCAAACACACACTCAGAGTTTATGCACCGCGACACAGACAGCCCTCAGGGAATGAAATTACCATGTTAATAAATGCTGTCGTATTAATGCGATGCCAACACTGGCTTACTCTTGAACCACTACCGACTGTCAAAACATTCTGCACGGCCGATACCATGTGAAATTAATAAGGTGTATATGTGATCTCGAGGATGAATGCTGAATTGCCAAAAACTGTGTGTTTCGTGTTAAAGCAGCACTTAAAAGGTTGAAATCGTAGAAATAACCAAAGCAACTCCTGAGTTTAAACCCACCACATCCACTAATGATGGATCAAGCACCATCATTATCCAGTGTGAAGCATCTCAGGAACATGTTATGACTCAACTACCAAAAAAGAAAGGTGCATCAACGACACAAACACTGTCGTCAGACAATACAAAAGAGAAAAATGAACAAGATTGCACCTTCAACGTCAAACAAAATCAAAGAGCACAAAGCCAACGCATGATAGCCAGAGGGCTTCTCTGGGTGTGTGGGAGCAAATTCACTTTTAAATGATTTTTTTTTTTTTTTTTTTTTTTAAGTCGTCTTCCATCTTCCTTGTGAAACAACCCATACTCCTACCTAAGCTGGTAAGGGACTCTCTTATCTCTTTGTAACTCTCTCCACCCCATCCTCCTGCTTGACTGTCAGTGCTTTGGGGGAGCTGGGAGAGCTGCTGAGGGAAGGGGAAACGGGAGTTATTCTCAAGCAACATGAGGCAACAGCAACACCAGAAGCACAGCAGATCCTCAAGAAACAAGACAGTACAGACAGGATGAGGACACACATCATCAGAAGAGACGCCATTAAGCACTGGTGTCCTGGACTCGTGCTGTCAGGATCATGTTGTAATAATAACATTTATGGTAGTAATAATACAACGAAATAAAAGACAAATCCTGATTCAAAGGGAAAACTTGATCTTAATGTTTTAAAAACCACGTTTATAAAACTAAATAAAAGGGGGAAGGATTTCCCAAAGATATGTTTTATTGCTGGCGAGTGCAATATAATTATTAATTAATTCAATTTATTTTCAATTCTATTTATTTCGTATAGCCCAAAATCACAAATCTGCCTCAGAGGGCTTTACGGTCTGTATGGAAGCTCTTATGATGTGGGCCTATTACAATAAATATGATTACCCTTTTAAACTCTCCCTAGATATGTTCCTGCTTAACAAACAATATTGTGCAATAAAAAGTTTCTATGTGCCTACGAATGATCGGGTTACGGCTCACGCGTTGAGGTGTGTTTAGTTGCTGACTCCGTGTGTTTGTGTCTCACGTTGCTGCGTTAACTACAAAGAACTTTAGACAACGAATCAAAATATCACAATCTACCTTCAACATGTGATCCATGTGTGTCAGAACAAAAAAAAAAATTTAGATTTTAAAGTTAAAGATGACTTTAGAATATTTTTACCACCGCACAAGTAATCCCACTATTCTTCTTCTGTCTGTGTAGCTCACTTGGACCTGTATGACACCAACCAGTCTGCTCTAACATAACACAGAGCCTCCATTTAAAACCATTTGTTCACTCAAACAGTAGAAGGAAGCACTGAAGTTTGATATATCACATACATAATAAAATGATTTTAATGACGGCTCTGTTCTATTTATGCTGTCAGAAACATCTGGGCTTTTCTCACGTCTGCTGTGGAAGCGGCCTCGTGTTGCACATTAAGCTAATAGAATTTATACCGGGGCTGACAGAATTGGCCCAAACTTTTGTTTACGTGACATAAGGTAACGCTTGCCGTTAGGACCAGGTGCCGACGTTACAGTTGTTGGTGAATTATTCCTTGTTCAGCTTGAACGAACATTACGTTTGATTTTCCATTTATGAAAGTGGTCGTTGTGCGAGTCATGGCAGAAAGCCACGGTAGCGCTGCTTTTTGTTTTTTTTACTATTCGATTATATATCAGAATATAGAATATTAGTTGACAGTCCTCATAGTGCAAAATGTTACTTTCATTTTCTTTAGTATAAAATAAAATTACTATGTTTTGGGGATTTAGGTTATTTTCTTTACATAATTTAATGCAATTTCAAATTGTTTTTTGGCATCATCCACTTTTTTGTTATTGCATATTTTTCTAAGATTTTTATTTGAACAAGCATAGCTTATAAATGTGTTTTTCTTGTGCATCAGCAGACTCCCGAGTGCCTAATTTTAGATCCTGCAAACAGCATGTGAATATGCAAGATCAGACATTTCAGAGAGATCGGAGCCGTAAATAACACAAAATCCTGCACGTTGTTAGGTGTATTTAGAAACCCGATCTAAAAGGCCACATACACTCAAGTTGATTTTGATACTATACTAATATAATTGAAAACCAATATCTACACAGAACAGAACACTGTGTTATGCAAAGACTGCCATATCCTGGTCTAGCCGTCTTATTTTCATATATTAAAAAACGCAAATCACAAAACTGCTAAACCCCAAACATACGCGACTTTATGATACGGATTGTTAAGCACACTCGATTTAGTCCCAAACCATGTGTTCTGTAGTTAATATGGAATCAATTCATTCCACAAACCAAAAATGCTTTCTCACCGCCCGCCTTAGTTTTGAACCTACCAACTACACGCTGGTGTGATACGAGCTTCAGCCTCAAGGCTACACAGGAAACATAAGACGTATATGAAGAATAACAGAATCCTTTGTACTATTTGTAACTAATGTTCTCATATTCAACGGTATTTATGAACGGATAGAGTCATGAGGAGTTAAAATACTTATACGAACCCGTCAAGTGTTTTACAAGAATGCTTAATCTAAATGTTTGTTATCGGAAAACGTAATAATTATTTCCTACATATTGTCGAGAGGTATTCACATGGTTATAAAGATGTAAAAAACACTGCACTAGACTGTGTGGATGAGTTGCGTTATGGATCAAATCACCAACATAAGGAGCTTGTAAAAGTACAATGAGGGTATAATAATAACAATTTAATGTTGCTGTATGATTGAAATCAGTCCTTTAGAGTCCACATTTGCATCTTTGTTTCCAGGTTAGCTTGAGTTTAGTTTTTTGTAATTCATCAACCACAAATAGGCCATCGTTTAATAAAGTAGTATTTAGACGTCGTTTGAAAGGCAGTGTCCTATTAATCAAGTAAAATACTATCGTGCAGTTTGTGGTGAAAACAGAGGTTCTATGTTGGGAATAGAAGTCAATATCTGTTCCTTTTTATTGCTGACAGTCTTCACATTTATCCCTCTAAAAACAGAAACACCTTTAATAACTCGCTACATGTTCGAGATCAGTTGTGGAGCTGCTCTTTCCCCTGAGAGTAATTTTAAATATTAAAAAAACAAAAATAAAATCATGCTAGCTGGATGGTTAAGTAAAGATATTAGAGAGTTTTAGGGCATGTCTCTTTCGTGAGCATTTCTTTATTCCCCGTTACCTGCCTCATCCTTCAACACTACATACTTACTTTTATAGCTTTGATTCCAGACTTGGTGATCTGGGTCATCTTGGCCTTGGAGATGGGCGGCTTGTACTCATTCAATGAGTACAGCTGAAAGAATGACAACAGAAAACACACATTGTTGTCACAACACGTTACTACGAAGACATAACGTCAATGATCACCCAAGGCTATATTATAAGCAGTAGTCTAAAGCAAAAAAAACAACATCATTTTGGACGTTTCATAATGAGCCGATGCATTTGTTTTGGTACTATTAAAATGACGTAATTGCGTTCAATTGAGGAATCCAATTGGCATGACTTGTAAATAACTATGAGTGGATGTTGAGGCGAGCATGTGCACTGACTAACGTTGAGCCAAAGCACAGACAGCCTTCAGTGCCGATGCAGACAAATATGTGCGCTAACAACACTAGCTGTGAGCCCTCTGGACGGCTAAAGTTAATGGTGACCCTAACGCGAGCTAGCAAGCGCTAGACGTCCATTTGTACTCGCTGTTAACTAACCAGGTCACCCGGTCGTTTAACGTTATATTCAGTTTGAGGTCACGTTAACACCGGGGCGCTAACACGTATTCGGTCATGGCAATAATAGTCTGGCAGCGAGTGAGAGGTGTTTTTCCCCCCCCCCACGTCCATGTAGCGTTGAGTCAACGCTAGTTAGCTCACCAAGTTATCTCGCAACTGAGGCGTGTTTTTGCTAACTTGTAGCTAATGGAAAACCAAACAGTCTGTGGAAAACATCTGCTCGTATACTGGCAACCGAGCACGATGTGCGTTGATAAACACATTATCTTCACGGCTATAGTCAGTACGGTCAGCGTTAATTACCCGCTGAATAGCGTCACGTTATCGCTGTATTGTTGTGCACAAACAGCGGCCTTGTGTGAGGCTACACCTCCTTTTCTGCTGCTCGATGCTATAAGTTAGCATACCAGCTACCGCAAAATGTGAACAAGACAACGTTTTACCACTCTCAATGTGTTCCGAATTGTGCAATTGGTTTCAAACAAACCTCATTGTTAAAGGCTTTCACGGCCTCCATGGTGTCGCTCGCAGGTGACTGTAAATATTTACAGATATCTCCTCAATAACCGGTTAGAGACATGCATGCTCGACGCTTGGTGAGATGGAGGAGACTGCCAATATGGCGCATAACCTCAGCAAGAAATCTGCACAGAGCGACGACTCCTAGCGTCACTTTCGGGACACTACAAGTAATACCCAAACGTCCCCTCTGCTTTTTGTTTTTGTATCGCAGCCGCGGTTGCTGCACACTAACGCACAATCATCTACGGCGACATTGAACGTTTAGATAAAGACGAAAATGTTCATTTTTGTAATAGCACTTTATTACCCTGTATACAAACAAGCACGCTAACTTTCATACCAGAATCAAAGTACATCAATGTACAACTATTTACACTGAATTCATATTTAACATGCACAACATATGAAACATAATCCAGAAAAAAAAAAATACATCTTTGTGCCTGGAGCTTGGTTGGGCCCCTACCAGTAGGTGTTGTCACCATGTCAGAGGCCCCTGCTGGCCTTCCATAAACCTGTTGCTCATTGGAAGATATGCATAATGTCTGATGTTTGTATCTGAATAACGTGCTTCTTATGTTTAACTACAGGGCTCGAGTCTGCTGGACTTGTTTGTAAGGGCCCGAGGTGGTCTGTCTTAAAGAATATATTACAGGGTATGTTTTCCTGAGAATTATCCACCATGCATCATGTGTTTAAATGCAAATTAATCCTACTACACCCTGCCTTAAGTCCAAGAAGACTGTACATAGCATTGGTTAGTAATTAAGTCTTTCTCACATTTGCAATAAAATATAAATTAAGTTGCATGTCACTGTCAATGTTGCATAAAGCATGTATGCATAAATGTTGGAATTATCCATCTAAAAATAGTTTGTTTTGGTTAAGTAGAATGCAAAATGAGTCATTACATAGCATTTTTCTATGGGAATGAGGGGATTTCTTATGTCTTGGCTTTAAGTAACAATAATTTGACACGTCGACTTTTAAAATCTGAAATTATGACCAACATTTATTCAATTAGCGCAGGCCCCGGTGTTCAGTTTCTAGTACGATGACATTATTTCTAGGGCGAGCAGCACTTACCAATCATTGAGAATAGTTGCTGTATAACACATGTGTAACAGGCAGTGATGGTGCATGGCACCAATAATTGGCTGAACACTAACAGTTAAAATGTGTTCATTACTGATGAAATAAAAGCATAAAACATACTGTAAAAAAGTAAAAGTGTTTAAAAAAAAAGTGAACAATGTATCCATTATTACAACGTACTGCGTCATTCCAGATAATAAAACAATGTATGAATGGGTTCACGGAAATTACAACATAAAAACAATCATCTGTCAAATTTGCTAACCTGACAAATTAAACAGTAGAAGTAATACTAAGACACATTTTAATGTGATCTGCTAATCATATAATGTCTGCATCATATCCATTTGGGAACTTAAAAAACACTCTTCTTCATCGATCCAGTTACTTGTCTATTAGTACTCAACGTCTGCTGATACGGAACAGTAGTCTCAATTGAAAACAGCAGTGTGTGTGTGTCTGTGTGTGTCCAAAACATGTAAAGACCTCCCGAGTCCAGCCCTGACGAGTCTTTATAAACTGGTCTCAATCACTGGAACAGCAATGGCTGATGCAGTGGCTATTGTGGCCTCTGTTGCCACCTGCTGGTCCTGTCGGTCACAGATCTCCTGCACCAAAGGCACATTGGCCTCCTTCCACACTCTGAACTTGTTTGAGGTAAGCCGCGGGTCCGACAGCACCTGATCTATTGCCTGTAGGTCCGCCTCTTTTGACTGTGCCAGAAAAGACGAGATTAAAGAAAATGGGGAAATTTAAATCATTGCACATAGCTCTCCAAATGACCACACACTAGCCGTACTGTAATGGTGCGATATAAAATCCAAAGTGTGACTTATGAAACAGAACATGTACCTTTAATGTGCTGTTGAGAGTCCTGATGAGGTGCAGTTTATTGTTGACGGCGTGGTTTTTACAGCGTTTCACGAAGGATGCTCGGAATTCCCTTTTGGTAGATGGTTTACGATCTCCTATTGGGGAGAGGCTGGCCTCTTTTAGGTGAATATAAAGCTTCTCCATCTCATCCGAGCCGTTCACACGGTCGCCTGCAACAAGATAAGGAAACAGAAACAGGATCAAAATGTGCCAGCAAATACATTAACCGACACGTCTTCCTCTGAGCAAAGCCAAAGTTGTGAGAAACACTCTGGTTAACATCTCTGCTCGCATGTTTTCACACGATGCTGCAGAAATCTGAAATGCAAATGACTTCAAATGAAAGTTATCTCAAAAAACAGAACCAACTTTCGGAAGGTTTTTTAATGATACAAATCACAAAACCACAACCAATTAAAAGGAGCAGAATAAAGTCTCACCTTCATTTCCAGCACCAGAAACCGGCGTTTGTGCCTCCGCAGCAGGGCCGTCTTCCTCGGACCCCGTTTCCGATGGGTCCTGGTGAGACGAGCTCTCCGGCACCTGGGGGTCATCTTCTTCCTCCGTCTCCGGTCGCGGGGGGCGATGCGAGTGCACTTGAACCGAGCACACCGCCGCCGTTTCAGCGGCGGACGGGGACGCCTGCGACACCAGGTCCAACCAGGACTGCCGGTGCTTGGCGAGCGAGGAGGTGGAGCTCTGTGATGTCATGGTACTGACGGGCGACGAGAGCGAACCGTTGGCTTCGCTGGGGACTGCGGAGGAGTAGGGGGGAGGAAGGGTACCCTGAAACACAGATACACTACGGTCAGACATATCATCAATAAAAATGAAAAAAGGGTTTTGTTCAGTTGAACAATGGCAGCTTTATAACATATGGAAACAAAATTACTAGCTCCACAAGAATAAACTTAAATGAATTGAGTAACTACAGTATCCAGAGACTGGCAGCCTCACGTGTAGTTGTGAGTGCTGGTGCAGTGTTGACAGTTTGGAGAGGAGCCATGACTCACTTGATGCGTGCTTCCAGGTGGACCGGACGCATCCACGGAGTCCTGGAGGGTTTGTTCAGAGTATGGTGGAGGGGGAATCTCTGTGCTTTCAGCTTCTTCATGGTCACTGGCTTCACTATAACACTCTGCATGGGAGACACAAAACACACACACACACACACACACACACGAACACACACGAACACACACACACACACACACACACACACACACACACACACACACACACACACACACACACACACACACACACACACACACACACACACACACACACACACACACACACACACACACACACAAAGTCAGAATTCATAACATGACACATACAACCAGAATCCAGAGGAAAATCATTTCTTAGCAATGATCAGTCCAGTTGCAAAACTAATGTGATTAAATCAGAACAAAGCCGCTTTTTTAAGTTAGAAAAAGTTGTCATTTAGTAGATACAAGGTTTTCATTTAAGAACAGTTAACGGGTAACAAAAAATAGTGTGTGCTCACCGGCTGCAGTGTTTCGTTCTGTTGGCTCATATTGAATGGAGGCTAGCCCGAGCTTATTCAACCATCTGAAGAAAAAAAAGAAAAAAAGAAAAGAATGTTCAACTCATCATTTGACAAAACATAAAAAACCACCCTTGGGGGATTGCATACAATGTGTTACTTGTATGTGACTTACAAGTTCATCTCCTCGTGGCTCTCAGCAGCAAAATAAAACATCATGACATGTGGGTGGCAAGCTTTGAACGCACTGCATGAGGGAAGAGTTAATGGAGAGCAGTTAAGGCAATAGGTTTTCTACTGGAAGTTATGTACACCGAGTTAAACTCCGTGTTTATTCTTCTTCATCGATCATTTTCAGATTGCTATTACTGTGTGTGGGAGAACTTTCTATTCCACTCAGCTCCCACAACAGATACAAGATAAGAGTTTTAATTCTAACTACTTGTAAAAGCTGCCTGACTGAGACGAACCAGAAACTGAACCGAGAGCTTACTGTTTCTTCTTGCACTCTATGGCTCTGTCAATCATGAAGTTGGTGAGGTCAATGTAGCCTTCAGCCTTCTCCGCCTGCAACACACGGATTGAACAACAGCGAGCGTTAAAAACAAGCGGATGACGTCGAACCACTTCCTGACAATGACACCTGCCATTTTGCATCGCAGTCGGCCGACTTCTTCTATTTCCAACCCGCCGTGTGATGTTGACATACAGCAGATGTGACCGAAGTCACCTTGCCAGTAAATCAAGCGCGTCAGCTACGTTACGTGTGCCCGTATGAGAGAGTCTGGCGGGCTATTAGTGACACCGTCGCCTTCAGTGACACTGCTCTAAGGTTCCCGCGGCGACAGGCTGGCAGAGAGGGGACAGCTGGGACAGAAACAAGTATGACTCATCTGCCCCCCCCCCCCCCCCCATGCATCTGTGGCTCCATATGTGGGATGTGTTAAAACATTTTTCGCTAAGTGTTACAAATGAGTCACTGCACTATTTCATACATATGTAAAAAAAAAAGAAGACAAAATCATGTGTTGCTTTTCAATTTGAATATATAGATGAATATTGTTTAACACATTTGTTCAAAAACACATTTTCTTTTATTCTCTTTTAGGAGCTTGTAAAGGAGAAAAGACATATTTCCTCTGACGGAAATACCGTCCTTCCCAAAAAAAAAAAAATAATTTGTACAGCTCCGAACTTAATTGTTATAAATGCATTTCATTGTTTACTGGATCAAACAGCAAACAGAAGTGAATTACAACCAAGCGTTGCTTTATGGTGTAAACCAGCTTTTGTTCCCTACACTGCATACCTCCAATGTTTTTCCAAAAACAATTACAAAAGCATTAATGACGCACACCAGCGCACTGAACATCATCCACTACAAATGCACTATTACTGTGGTGGCCAAACTACAGCCAACTGTGGCTGAAAATAAAGTCAAATGTTGCGATTTTTTTTTGTGTCTCAACCTCTTGGCACATAAACCAATACCATACGTGCCTGCGTCTGTTTGTTACATCTTAATATTAGACGTACAGATATGAATCTTTCGTTTACATTTGAATCGTAACAAACAAACACCAATATCTCCCCGTTTAAACTTTATTAATTTACATATATTATACACATGCAGAAATACCTTTTGTAATACTTGGGCACACAAAATAAATTAGCCATGTGAAAAAAAAATGTATTAATGTTAATTGCGTAGTTATTTTGATGGAAAATGTATTTTCTATGGCACATCAGGTTTGCTGGTCTAGACACACTCACGCACTTGCAGTGGAACCGGTTGAAAACCACACATTTACTTTTGTTCGGCCCCTACTTTATGTATACGGTTCCACAATAAATAAAAAAACATTTGGCCACCTCTGTAATATTTACTCCAGTTTGAGCAATGTTTGCTAAAAACTACAAAAGTGAAAGTATATTTCTGTGAGCAGTCAGGCCGAAAGTATTGAGAGACCACACACAGGCATTGTTGGTTGTGGTCTGCTCACGGGTTTGCTTAACATTAATACAAATATAAGAGTACTCTCAGCCTTGATCTTTAAAAAGAGCAGCTGGAGTAGCCAAAAACGCAAAGTTTAATAGAGAGAGATGGCGAGATGGAGAGATGGCGAGATTGGAGAGCTTGAGAGCGCGCACAAGGGAGCAGATCAGAGAAGGAAACAGAAACTTTACTTCTTCGGTATTTACTTTAGTGATTCTCAGGGTTTTTGCGGAACAAGAGTTGCTGACTGGAGTTTCTGTAAACAGCGCTGAGCTGCGACATCAGTTGAACATATTAACATTAATGAATGGGTCTCTTGATGAAAAGGGTGGTCTCACTCACCAGCTGGTTGGTGTACCAGTACAGAGCTGTCCTCTTCAGCGCAAACCAGTACTTCTTCCATTTGATGCCCAGGAAGCCTTTGCTCTCTTTCTTCCTGTACAGCCAGCCCTGGTGGTCTGGGGGACCCAGCTCTTTGACCGAGATCCGTCTTCTGCTCATCGTACCATTGCCTGTGCACAGACGACAACATGCACATGAACACACTGAGACACCCCCCCCCCTTCCACCTTCCCCTTTATCCGGAGAGAAACAAAGCCAAAGTCAAGCGCAAGTATAGCATTAGAGGAAGCAAGAGGTTGCCGAGTCTGAAATCTGTTTCCATTCGAGTCAAAACGGGCCGCTGTGTTTGGTCAACGAACAAATGAACTCTAAAAATAACACCGAACAACATCCCACCTGTTCCACTTATGCATCAGCCAGAGATGATAATGATAACGACATGAAAGCTCAGCACTCGAGTGAGCGTCTCCGAGGAATAAAAAAAGACACACTGCCACAGAGAGCTTAAATAGGGAAGAACTGAAGAGAACGCAACTGAGCGTTGTCTAAAAAGACCTCTGCACACACCAATTGCCCTGCCACTTCACACACGCCTACAGAGGGGCCAAATTACAGTCGAGGGCATGCAGAGCGACAAAGTGATGAGGGCTCGGGGTGGGGGGGGGGGTGACAACTTACCTCCTCGAATCTTCCTCTTGGATTTGTGCCGGAGGGAGACCTTTGGGAAGGAGAGCGGAGGAGGCAAACGTTAGGTCAGAGAGTCAGAGGGACACATTAGCTAGTCTCAGCTGAGAAGAAGAAGAAGAAGCTATCCGGAACATCCCGTTTCTCGCACCGAGTGTCACATGCGTTTTATCGCTGCTGTTCTCTCTGTTCTCCCCACGCGCACATTACAGCACCCCCCCACTCCTCTCGAACATCCTCATCTGTGACTTGACTCTTGTGCTTTGTCTGTCGCTGCTCTTTGGTCTCCTTTGTTTTCCTCTAAACTCTCAAATTAAACCTGAAACACCAGGAGAATCCAAACTAGATAAGCAGCTGAGTGCTCAGTGGAGTATGAACCCTTGTTGCTATAAACATTCAACTCTTTGTCAAATAGGAGAAGCAGAGGTAGTTCCCCCATTCAAAAAAAAAAGTTTCTATTTCATTAGTGCGAGAACAAGGCAACCTCTGCCTGAGTAAATGTCAGACACACACACACAAAAAAGGAAGAAAGACTTACAGGGTTGTAGTCATCGGCAGCCATTGAAGGGGGCACCGATATTGGGAAGGCAGCCTGTTGAAAGACACAAAGAGATAGACCTTACACACCGATTCGTAGGTTGACGATATTAAAAACTGAGTGGGCAGAAAATGAGCAAGTCTTTGCTCCAACGTAAGACAAGAGGAAGTGATGTCGTGGGCAAACGGCACAGACATTGTTTCTCAATAGTTTTCAGAGTGAAAAAAAAAACCATGTTGAAAATGTGTAGAAAAAGCAGAATTACATTACATTACATATTCTATAGAAATAGAAGTCAGGAAGTCAGGAAAAAAAAGTTGACAACTTGATGAGTAAATGCTCATGAACCGCACTGACTCACAGCTTAATTGTTACACTGTCAGCAATTCAGCCTATGACACACACACACACACACACACACACGTACACTAGAACCCAAACTACCTCAAAGTATCGACGATTAAAAAGCTTCTTTGCAGTATCACACCTCGAAAAAATAGCTTTTTGGCCGTGTGAATCGCAGAGGAAAAAAAAAAATACATGTAAGATATTGAGAAAGCTTAGTGGCCAATATGGACTAACTTCCTCTGCATACTTAAGTTCCTTATTTGTCCTTTATAAAGCGGCCTGAGTGAGACAAAGGGAAAATCACAGACACACAATCAACCATTTTGACAACTTGCCACGATACATTACAGCAAAAACTGGGTATATTGTCACAGAAACGAAGAATCTCAACCACCCATCACACCTCCCCAAGAGTCATCACACAAAAACTCAGATTGAGCGCTAAAGGCTAGAAAAAAGAAAAAAAAACTGCCCTGAGGTCAGGAAATGTAAAAGCACAGGCCTGATCACAAGGTCTCGAGTTCAAGTCCTGCTGCAGTTGTTGGCGTTCAGTCACTCAACCACAAACTCAATCCCCAGTGAGAACAACAGAAGAAGAGAGTAAGACTCATACCTGGTCCTCTAAAAGTTCACAGATTCCCTTCAAGTCCAAACACAGGTAAGTATCGATATCCTATGTCACTCTAAAATCTCACACAAGGACAGACAACCATTGCAAACAGCTCTTATCTCAACTAAAAATCAGTGTGTGTGCTGTCTTGCACAACACTGCGCATCACATCTTGTTTCCGGGTGTTTGAGTTACCCCGGCTGCCTGTGGGAGCTAGATGATGATCACCACATAAACCACAGCACGATACTGACTCTGAGGATGCGTGTGTGAGAGCTAAGTAACCAAGTTCCTGTTGGATGTTTGTAAGCAGATGTGATGGGTTACCTCTAATTCTGCAGTAGTTTTGAGATCTATACTGAACAAATGTATCTGCAGATGATGGCCTGCATGTAATCTGTGATTGTGTGGTAACGGGAGATCAATAAACATGCACCTCTCTAGCTTCAGTCGGCAGCTATCTGACAACCAAATACTATCTGCACCGGACTGTTTAAAAAAAGAAAATCCCTTCAAGGCCACAATTAATTAGGGAACAATAAAAGCTTCACGTTTTTGGTTGCGAGTGTGTACAGCACCAAATACAAATGTGAGATAACTCTTGTAACTCTCTATAAAAAGCAAAAACTTAAAAAAAAAAATCCTAACAAGAAAAATACAAAAGTAAAAATGCAAAACAATATGTGTAAAAGGTGCGTTTTAAACTTTAGGACATAACCAAATCTACGTTGCATTTGAGGCTCATTTTAAGAAACGTTCGATTTTGAAAACTAAGAACACGTTCTATTTTTTAAATGCCAAATAACTTAAATATCACAGTATTAATGAACAATTTAAATATGTAATTCAACCACTTAAACGTCTGTCAATAATATTCAAATGAAATTCAGCCAGATATTATAAAAGTAAATAAATAAATAAGTAAATCTAAAATCCCTGTAGTCTGGTCGGTAACGTTCGCCGTTAGTGTCAAACGCAGCCTGTTTGTTCTTGTGCTGGCCTAACGAGCCACAACAAAAACACCGTCGCCTGTAAGCAAATGAATCCTTTTTGTTTATGTTTAACAAAGATATAATGTTGCTGTACCTGCCAACACAACCCCAACGACTGCAGACTGGCCCGTAGACTCTGCTCAAAGTCTGACCAAACCTCCGCGAGCATGTCGGAAATAGACAAAGACATTCAAAGGAAGCTCGGCTGGTTTCAGGTGAGTTCAGGGCCTCTTTGGGTGTCACCCCCCCCCCCCCCCCCCCCCTCTCTCTCATGTGAAGGAAGAGGGTGACACCCACGCTCAGACTCGAGCGACAAAAAATGGTGAGGGCACATTTCTTGAATTCAAATCACTCAACAGCGTTTAAACCATTGTTGCATCAGCTATTACACTCTTTCGTGGATTACACTCGAATTAAATGAATGGTTGATCGCAGTAACTCCTCGCCGTTCCCAAACATGACCACTAGGTGTCGCTAAATTACCGCCATGTAAAAGCATTTTGAGCCACCAAAACAATGGCAGTGAGCAACAGCAGATGTAGTGGCGAATGAATTGAGGTTTGACGTTTTGTTTTACTCTTCAAAAAGAACGTTTTAGCGTCGTTAAGTGACACGAGGACAAGTTAGACTTGACTGAGCTCTAAAGTTCTAAATACGCATTTGGGACCTGCAAAAAAAAAAGAAGTGATATCACTACTTGAGAGGACCTGAATGTGCCATTCACAGAGTAACTGATTAAGTTTAAGTTCACATGTCACTAATGGGATGTGTAATGTGATTGTTAAAGCCAGAACCCATAAAGATGGGTCCTACAAAAAAAAAATACAAATTCATAAAATACACTATGTTTTCCTCCAGAAATAGGGAGACATTTATTTATTAAAAGCAAATAAACAGTTGGCTGGTGGAGGCTGTGACCTGGCTATCAACACCCCTCCACTGGGTTTGTAGTCATAACATCCCTGCTCGAGCTGTATCTGTGAAGCGGCTTGGATGTTCTGGTTCAAGGTTGTCCTGCGCCGGGACGGCGGTGAACCAGCAGACGCATTCTTGAATCCTGCGTTATTATAGTCTCCATTTCATTTCTTCTGCTTAAATAGACAGGGGCCTCTTCTCTCTTTCCACTAGCCATTGTACTGCAGCGAGTGGAATGAAGTGACGATGAAGAGACCCCCCCTCCTCCCTTTATATCTCTCACATTCTCACACTGTAGCTTCCTCTATGCCCCCCCCCCCCCTATTTGTCACCCTATCTTTCACATCCATATCAAGGAACTCCCTTGTGTTACCCCTAAATCCCCCCAAAAAAAGCTTCCCCTTTGACATTTCAATTAAACGTGTTGAATCAAATAAAGGATTTCAACACCATTCACACTTCTCGTTTTCTCCTTTTCGTCTCTACGATGAGGGGGGGGGGGGGAGTCCCAGCATGCCACTTTGGGGGGATTTAAAAGGGGCATTTCGCTGAAGCTGTGTTTGGGTGGAAGTGAGGTCATTTTGCCTGCGACTCATGACGAGGGCCTGAAGGATTCACGGGAATGCAAATTGGTCACACCATTGTAGCGCTCAATCTCCCATCACCATCCACGCTGAGAATTGTCACGGCATTTAGCTAGTGTCCCCCCTGCCCCCACCTTACCCCACCCAGAAACTGTGTGTGTGTGTGTGTGTGTGTGTGTCGGGGAGAAATGAGAGAGGGGCGCAAAACAGAGTGGCTGTTATTCAGCAGGGGAATCTCACACAGTGTACAGGGGGAAGGGTGCAGGGCTGGAGATGATATCATATTCTAGCTTGCTCACGTGCTGTTGGTAGTAATTGCCCAGTTGCCCCGGCACTGGTCCCCACCTCCGTTTAGATCTACGGCTCTAAATGCAGCATTTGAATGGCTGTTAATGAGGATTTGAGATGAATTACTTTTCAGGAACAACAGCAGTGAAGTACTCCATTCATCCCTGTATTGCCCCTTCTATCCTATATGGACGCTGACAAGAGGTGGGCAAGGTTTTCTTGTTTGGTGCAACAACAAGTCGCTGTCGGACCATAAATCTGGACAAATGGGATTTGTTCAAATGCCACCACCGACTATGTGCCTAATCCATCTGACCCCAGTGGAGGTGGATGTGGCACTAAGTGACAGTAACTCATGGTACTGTGGTATATGACTTCTATGTGTGTGTGTGTGTGTGTGTGTGTGTGTTGTCATAACTGTGTGTGAAATGTAATGGGCCTGTAATTAAGGCTTTCACCTCCTCCTGCCAAAGGCTGAAGCCAGTGGCATTCCTCACATTGCACACCGCACGCACGCACCGTATATATGACGTTTAGACAGACTGACCCTACACATCATACTTACTGCTTGAGAGAAGGACCAGGATCGTATTTGTGGTTGATTATACCTGCAATACAAAGCAGAGGCAGGGAAATACTACATTAAATACATCAAGAAGCTCCATTTAGCCCTCATACTTTTAGATCAGGCATAAGCGTCTCGGGAAAACTTCCAACGCATACTTCTTGCTTCCCAGCCGTGATCTGTATCTATGTTCCGGTCGGGCTCGCTTTGATATGGCCTGAACAGGGAGCGGATCCCTTGGAGACTGTTTAAGGGTCGGCATTTAGTCGGTGTGCCAGTGGTTCTGATAATGGATTTGGCAACCAGCCACAGCAGCAAAGGGTACACACCAAACTTGTTCCCAACGCTCGAAATACACGATTCACCTCAGCCGGGCCTCACCCTGCAATTGTTTATGCTTTCCTCCTCCTGTCATCCATATTCAAGTATTTGTCTCCTCCTTAAATCACTAGTTTGCTAAAGGAAACACTGTTGTTGTTGTTGTTGTCTTGCAGGTGTTGCAATTTCAAATACTTCTGTTGATGTGCTCTCAGAGCCAGATTGATGGTTTTTGACAAAGGACACGGGAATGAAATTGATCGCATTTTATGCTTTGTCATGAGGAAAAACTGGTTCGTTTCTAACGGATTAACGAGACAAAATTAATATGACACTTGATTAAATCCGCCGTCAATCAAATCCCATCGCCTGCATCAGTGCCACACGTTTACCAAACCTCCATTCTCTCTCTCTCTCTCATATATATATATATATATATATATATATATATATATATATATATATATATATATATATATATATATATATATATATATATATATATATATACACACACTAAATGTGAGTAATGTGTTTTGATCGAGCGTGCGGCAAAACCGGATGCCATGCGTTTGTGTGCGGCTCTTAGAATAGAACCACCGAGGGGGGGGGGGGGGGGGGGGGTATTGAGCAAGGTGTTTAGTCATCGATCACGGTGTTAATGTGGGAGAGTCACACCTCCTCAGGCCCCACATCCGAGACCAGAGGAGACACAGGGGCCACGGATGACGAGAGACGGGGGGGGGGGGGGGGCAGCAATGCTCGCGTGTCGACGCGTTTCGCAGTGGGATGGGATTATTTATAGTTGGAAGCGTAGAAGAATCAGGATTTGTCATAACAGTGACATTTCTAAAGATTCTGCAGCCCGTGAAGGTCGTCTTGGGGGATGGATGGCATTGGTGTGTATGTGTGTGTGTGTGCGGGAGATAGCGAGGAACTCACCGGTTGAGGAAGTCACTGCTAGAGTGCCAGTCAGGTCCCTGTGATACATAGAGATTCATGTGTTAACGCACGCTGGTGATGGAGTCGGACTATTGTGGTGTGGTTGCTCTGAAAGCCTGAAGCTCCATTGAGACTTAACATACCCTCAAAGCTGCTGTTGATCAGTACTCATTTCAAGATTATAACATAGCACTTTATGTAGTATATGCCAACAGTAAAACTGCTGCATCCTATCTTGCAGGCAACTAATTTATGAACATATTTAGTACCAACTATTTTTTTTGGCTAATTCTGTGTAAAATATGTAAATCCTCTCCAGAATAAAAGGGGAAAAAAAGTAATAACGAACAAAACATCCATCAAAAAAAAACAAAAAACATTCCACATGCACAATCTGCAAATAATTGCGCCTGTCATTCCCATGTGACCGTTTGTGATTTGCAGGCAGAAGATGTTAGTGGTTAGCAAACTTAGCAGTGGGTTAAACAGAGTGCAGGTAGTATTTAGGCAGACCACAGGTTTTCAGAAAGCGCAAATTAGTGAGGACCGCAGGCGACTATAGCTTGGCAAGCTTGGGCAGAGCAAGACACAAGGAAGGAGTGGAGGAGAGATAAGAAAAGAGGCCCCTCTCCATCAGTAGAGCTCATGCACAAAGAGACACAGGCGGGAGGGGGAAAGCGGTGAAGGGTGGTGGGTCGTTCTCAACTGCGGATCCTTCCCAGGTTCACGCTTCTTCAAAATCAATGAAAAAGGCGAAAAGCTGTCGGGCATAGTAATCCTAACCTGGGGTTTTTAAATGCTTAAAAGGCAACATATGTGCAGGGAATAAGATCCCCCTGATGGAAAAACCTGCTTTGACCATATGGTCCTTCAGCTGGAAATTAAAGTTCATCAAAGAGGGAAGTAGTTGCATAACCCATCCTCATCTGAGACCAAGAGAACAGGTAACCTGACATTAGCTATCCTGTTTCACCGCATGCTTAAAAAAACAAAACAGAACGGTTCACCTCAAAAGGTGAGAGCCCCCCGGCTCAATAGTGTGGCCCTGTATTCAGTGGAAGTGAATAATGACTAAAGCTGCCCTCCGCTGACAGATCGTGGCGATAAATGATCTCGTTTTTGAGTATGTGAAGTGATACTAGAACAGCGTGTCGTTATCAGAATAACATATCATCCCACATGCTCCATTAACGTTTCACATTAAGCAGTAATTCCACACTCCAACGGTCAAATAAAGACAATACAAAAGATCACTCACATGAACTGCAATTTTTAATAAAACGCTATTCAAAACTTACAAAAAGGCAGATAAAAGCAACAACAGACACTTCTTCCCTGTATCTTCTGAAATAATACTGTCATTCGGTCTCTTGTGATCTGTGAGCTAATAGAAGGCCATTTGACCAGCGTGTCCTCAAGAGAAAAAGACCTTTTATTGCCGTCAAGCAGCTGTGTGCATATAGGCCCTTTAGGTGGGTAATCTGCAGAGTAAACTGAAACACAGGATATAAAAGTTTACTGAAATAGAATGCATATCTTTAAAACCAGCACACATACCTGCCAGTGGCGAGATATAAACATCCTTTTACCAACCGATGCAGCATTGTCGACTAAAGTGACCATAAAAAAAAAATCTCTCTGAAGTATAATGCATAGCTTACAAGAGGCAACCTTTGGTCGAGGGTAATGCAACTAACGGATCACAAAAGTGTCATTTGAGAAAACATGTAGAAGTAACAGCACAGTTTCACCAACAGAATATGCTGTATTCTTACAACTTATTTATGCAAATAAAATCAAAAGGAAGCAAATAGCAGGCTAGTTTTCTGAAGTATTAAATAATGGTACCAGAGAACATTTCAACTGAAACATGACAAAAGCTTAATATGTACAGAGGAGTCCGTAGACGGCACACAAGGCCAAAAGTATCCTAAACCTGAACAAACTGTGTCTTCTTGAGGCAGCGATGGGGACGAGGAGGGTGGTGGGGCAGTGTTAAAGGGGGGATGATGTGATGTAGTGAGTACCACAAAAGCGAGTTTGGTTGAAGAGTAGTAGTTGGTAGTAGTAGTAACAACAGGGAAAATATGGAGGTTGGGGGAGAGAGGAGTGTGAGAAAAGCCGAAGCTGCCACAAAAAAAACCAGCCGGCCGTTAAAAATCAAAGGCACTGAGGAAGGACAAAAGACGGGAACAGGAAGCCCCGGACAGGAAGCGCATCATCAGTGAGTCAATAGCTTAAGCCGCGTGATCCAACTGACCAGTAGTGAGCGTTCTGCCGTCGCACGCTTGGAGGCGGGGCCTACGGGGGCCTTTTTGATGTCCTCCTGGTAGGGGATGGTGGCGCTGTTGTGGAGGTCGTGGTTGGAGTAGTAGCGGCTGCCCCGGATGTGGTCCACCCGGACCAGGTGACGCTCCCCCGCGGGCCTGTAGGGTGGAGACACCGAGGGGACCTCCTCTGCAATGGTGGGGATCCTCTCATTGCTCAGGTATCTGTACAGGAGGTCCTCACCTGAGGCAGAGAGACAGCGAGACGTCAGCTCAGCGGTGGCATTAGATGGAGGCTCTGGCTGTTTTAAGTCAAAGGCTTCTAGCATCTATTGCCTACAAATGTGAATCCAGAACAAAGCAGTGTGCAACATCAGCACTGATGTTAATTCTTTAGTGTTAGTTGGACCTCTTTGGAAATATGCTTATTTTGCAGAATTAGATAAGAAGAGCGATACCACTCTCATATCTATCCGTTCGATATATAGAGCTGGAGAGAGCGGTTAGCTTAGCATGAAGGCTGGAAACAGCTAACCTAGCTCTGTGAATTTAAATAATGCATGCTTTAATCTTTCATGAGATAATGGACGCATGTAATGCTCAATGAAGTTGAATGCTTTTTAATTGGCTGTAAATTGACCATGATTGGCGGTGAATATGTAATCATCTTGATTCTACCATTATATTGTTTTTCTTCTGATATTCAGGCTCTTGACAACTTAAATGTGCTCAAATGTCACTTGTAGAGCAATTGATGGCAGTGTTGTGTGCTATGCTTCTCTGCTTTTGTTGCTCATAATTTGTATGAACCATAAGTGTGCAGTCCTTGAAGTGAGGCTTAAACATGGAATCATCAGGGTTTCACCAGAAGGTGAACGGTGTCTTGTGCGTACCTTTCCTTCCCTGGTTCCAGGGCTTAGCGTAGGGATCCACCACTCCAACGCAGGTGTCCGCGGGCATGGAGAGCGGCCGGGGCTTACCTAGAGGCAAGAGTTTCATGTTCATCAATTGCCATAATTTAAAAAGAGATCGGTGGAATGTTTCTAAGATTCCCTGAATGAGAAACTACTGACCACCCGAGGACTTGTGCTCCCTCATTCTGGGCTGGATCACGTTGGCCTCGATGGGACAGCCGCCGCTCAGCTGGTCGTAATCTGCGATGGTGCAGCGTCTTCTGCTCTCCTGGTCCAGATAGGAGTTGGGTGACTCGGAGCCCTTTGGTCTTTTACTAATGCTGCTGCGGAAGGAGTCCGTTCTCTCCTCTCTGCGTGGAGAAAAACAAATGCTCGTTTATTTATTTATTACAACACCACATCCCACTCTGGTGGGAGCAGAGTGGGCTGAACACAAGCAGAAAGGAATGTGCAGTAGGAGGAGAGGGAGGTAAGGCGATCGCAGGTCAGGGACACACTCGTTATCAACCCGATGTGAGGGGTAGAATTGTGGCAACAGTTGACTAGGGGTGAGTAAGGGGTCGCTTACTGCAGGCTGGTCTAGTTCTTTTGTTGTTTTAAGGCCTAATGACACAATAATGACACAATAAGCTCACCGTGGGGTGTACGGCATTGGAGGAGGAGGGGGGATGTACAAGTTCAGGATAGCAGACTTCTCCTTTTTGGTCGATCCGTTAGCTGAGCCGCAGGGAGACTGGACTTTGATCAGGGAGGAATTGTTCTGAAAAACACACAATGTATCAACGTCAGTTTACGGTCGAAAACAGACAAAGTCGCTGCTCTCGGTTTAAGACCGAATATGACTTGCTGGCAACTGGGAGGAGTTTAACACATGTGGTGAGACATTTGAGTGCGTCTCCCCCGAGTATAAACCTTCTTGTTTGAGGTATGGAAAGATTGTAAGCGAAGTCCAAAATAGTCGGCGAGACATGTACTTAAAACTGTACTCATTTACCACAGTTATGTCTCCCGACACTCAACAACATTGTGCCCGTGACGCGATTGTTAGGACTCGTATTCACTGCCGCTCTCATCAGACCTAAACGATATGCCTGATGATACAGTGTCGTAGATGTGATATATTAATGACAAACTAACACGTCCCGTTTGGGCTCTTATGAATCATTTCCACCCACTTTTCTTGTCCAAATAGCTCCCAAGTGTACAAATGATACATCATTACAAAGCCTGTGTCATCCATTCCTCAATCAGGGTGTATGCTTTGTCTTCTTCTGGAGCCCTATTATCTCAGATAAACTGAGATGTCTGCCTCCGATAGCCCGGACTACTTGTTAAAACAAGATGCTGCTGATGATGTTGACATTGGCCACCTCTGTGTTGAGAGGCTCTTTGTTGTTTTGAGAAACCCACTCTTTATCTGATATCTTCTCATCTTGCCCTCTCTGGCTATGAAACAGGCTACGCGTGATAAGACAATAGCAGAGCCTGTGAGTTTGGTCGTGTTAGTTTACAATGGGCTTATTGTCTCCCTCCCTGTTAAAACGGGACTCAGGTGCAGAGATGTGGTTAAAAGCTAAGTGAAGCCTAATGTGTTCACATGAGGGAGAGCGGCAAATTTGATTACAGTCACATAACCTTATTAGCACAATATTTATCAGCTACCCCTGACCTTTGAGGAGGTCGAACCCAAATAACATGAATTATCTTAAGTCCTTTTGTCTTCTTTTGATGGCAACATCTGGGGCAATTTCATTCTAATAAACCAGATACAATCTAACCAGACTCCAACACTGTAGGCTGCCGGCTTTATCTCCGAGACTGAACGACATCGCGGGACTTTGTTTGCCCCCGATGTTGTACGTGATTGAGCCGGCGGCACTTTCAGGGTGGCTCCGTGACACTTGTCTGAACTTGCTGTTTTTCGAACCAACTCCCTAAAAAGCTGATAATTGGTTGACAATGACTAGACGCACAGGCGTTTGTAGATCTTCCATAATGAAAGGAGTAAGAGTGTGTTGTTTGTGTGCGTGTACCTGTTGTACTGCGGGCTTCCAGCGCATGTTCTTGAGTGGGGCGGGGGTGAAACCTGTTGTGCCTGAGGGCCTCTTCTTCAGGAGTAGAACCACACCTTTGGGGTCCTCCCTCAGTTTGACAACCAGGTTTTTCAGCTGCCAGCCCACCTGGTTAAAAACACACAAACACCATTAATATCCACAGTGTGTACTCAAATTGACAGTACATACGGTCAAATATTTAATTATCCAAAAAAAAAAGGTTCCTACCACTGTCTGCTGGTTGACCTGGATCACCTCATCGCCAGCATGGATCTTCCTGCTCAGGTCTGCTGGTGACTAAATAACAAACAAAGTAAAAGGTCAAAGCCCGATAAACCACTTTCATAAAACACCGACACATCTTACTATTTACAAAACTTTGTTGAAATTGGACCTACTTTAGTGCCAGCCCTGTCTGCCTTTGAAATTCTCTCTTCAAAGAGCAAATATTTTATAAACAAACACTCTTGAGTTCAATTCGTGAGAAAACACAAACACTCTCTGCGCGTATGAATATCAGTTGAATTGTTTTTCATGTCACACGGATGTCAAACGGGATTAACTAGTTATTATTGGTGATGATTCAGGCCCTGATTCACGATTAAGGACCGGAGGCGTGAGGATCCAACCATGGCCGTGATGCTGGTGTGTTAGTCACTGACTGGTTGTCTCAGCGTGGGGAAAGGTAGGACGTCTTTCTGTGGAGGCAGTGGAGGCTTCTGCACTCCAGTAATCGGTAAATATGACAAACAGTTTCCTTTATGGATCAGCAGTTCTTAACTCCCTCGGATAACTCAGCGTGCCCTCAGTAGAGGAGGAGGATAATGAAGAGGAGGATGAGAAAGTGAGAGTGAGGTATTTTTATTCCACAAAAAATGGAATAGTAAGGAGTGGTAACAGACATATGACATTACGATGGGCAGCAATGCAAATGACTAACTGCCTCATTCTGGACTACAGTCTGTCTCACAGTCTTCTCACTGGTTCAAATAATTCCAGCATTGAAAGGGGCTGAATGTATTCTTGTGGTCAGCATACTGTCATACTTACATGTTCTGTGGTTCCCGTGATGACATGTAACCCATCGTAGGTAGACTTGATGTACATCCCCTAGGGGCAAAAAACAGTTTCAGTAAAAATACAATACTCCCAAAGGGAGAGACGCGTATGACGGCAATGTGAGGTTGACAATTTGACACGCATCGCATGCATTCCTGGCCTGCACACTCGGAAGGGGAAAAAAAATAAAGAAGAGGAAGGAAAAAACAAAAAGCAGCATTCCTTACCAGACCCTCTCCCGGTTTGATATCGGTCAGCTGGACCTCATCCAAGCAGGCCGACTGGCTCATCAGGGGGTCAGAGGTCGTTCTCACGGTCTGATCACAGATGCTGTTCAAAATCTTAGACTGCAGAGGAAAAAAGGCAAAAGAAAGTTCATCGGTAAATAAAACGCACAACACTCTACTTCTCACTGTGATTCTAAGCGCCGTGCTGAATACTCTAATGGTGAATTGTGCCTCTTATAAGCATTGCGTGATGTACAGGCTGGAACAAGCAAGGTCACACTGCTGCTTGCAATACGAAGACCTCCTTCATTAGTACGTTGACCTACTCCCTCTGCACATGACTCTCTGAGTGTATGTTGATGTTTAGTGCAAGGCTTAATGGGCTTAAAGGGGACCATTACTGCGCTATTAACTGGACGTTCCAGTGCGCGCACACACACACGCACACGCACACGCACACACACACGCACACACACAAGTCCTATGCACATCACACCCCTTTTCTTGCTCGTTTCAGGACAAAAACTGTCATGTCATCATTGGGGGGGGGGGGGGGGGGGGTCCTATCTGTGACGTCTCTGCTCAGGCACACGCATTTTGTTTTGAACACATGGCGTACACTTTATGTAGAGGAGACGAGCATGACACAAGGAGAAGACTCGGCTCTGATGTGGACTTGACTTGGGTTGTCTGAGAGAGAGACAGAGTGCTAGAGGAAGCCCAGTATTAGCCCGAGGGGTCTGGAGAGCGTCAGGAACAGGAAACACTGATTGATGGCCCGGGGCGTATTAGAGCCGCCTCTTCTGTTGGCAATCCTATAGACCCGTCTGCTCTATTCACTCAGAAAAAAGGACCTCGCTACTGAGAGCATGTCACACATGTAAAAAAAGACATTTACCCAAACGATCTACCAGACCTAGGAACTTCAGGGTCTCGTATAGTTTACATTAGCAGAACCGAAGAGAAGAGATACGGTATACTTACAACTTCCAGGATCTTCTCTTCCATCTCGTAAACACTGCAGTCCTGTTACACAGAGGACAGTGATGACAGATTAGGCTTGTGAGCAGTAAACAACAGGAAAGAGGAAGAAAAAATAAAGTATAGGGGTTGGGTAAATACGATATAATCAGCATTCCTGATATAGAACTGAGAAAAATGTAGAACAGCCTCAAACAAACAGCTTTTTTAGATTCAAACCACCTCTCTGCCTAAATTCTGGGGGAGGCTATAATTGCATAATGCGCTATGAAACGTGAATACCATACCAACACAATTGGATGAAACACCATTACATGTTTTCTCCAAACAGTGATATGGTTTCCTGCAAACATTTGGATGCATCGCTGCTTTCCACAGTTGGAAGTGGGGGGGGGGGGGGCTAGTGGAGGCAGGGGTTTCAGGAAGTCAAACGAGATACAGTAGCTGTGATCACGGTTGTTTGGGGGGAAGGATCCAACAATAAAATCAGCAAAGTCAGCTGGGAGACTGTCCGCTTAAGTGTCCCGACACGGCACTCACAGACTGCAGCTGGACTGGCCACAGCTGAGGCAACAGCCTCCCGGGACAACTGTGTTGTTGGTGGTGAAAGGGCCCCTGGTTCACGGTGCGTGTGGGGGTCCCTGAAATTAGCTCTATGCTGGAAAAAACGCCCGAAGGGAGGCCATCCATCAAAACACAGGTAAAATGCTTCTGTCATAACTAGAGAGCACAAGAAAATCTACTTCAACAAGTCTCTTCTATCTCCAGAGAGGCCTCACAAGCCACAAGCCTTTGTCGATGCATAGTAAAGGGATGTTGGCGTTGTGGCCCTCACAGTATTAGTGACATGCACAGACATGTGCCGCGCACAAAGCCGGCTCTGTTGCTCGTTGTGCATCCATTGTGCAGACAGCGAATGGGGGTCGAGCAAGTTTTTCCATATTTCCATAGCTGGCACATTCCACTGGGCTAAAGGGGGGGGGGGGGGGCGTCTGTTTTCACAATGCACTTGGCTTGTCATACTGTTAGTTTGTTTGCCTCGAAAGGATTTGAATGACTGTCTGTGGCCGTGAGCGATGGCCTCGCATCAAAGCAGAGTACATCCAAGGCTCCCAAAATATGATTTTTGATCAGCGTTTGAGTGCCTGTTTGAAGGATTAATCTCTCTTGGTAAAGTAATATACACGTGACTTCACCACATTCCCCCTGCTTGGGGGCGAGGGGGGGGGGGCAATATAAACATTATGTAGGGAAAACCCAATCATTTCAATAAAGTCAGCCAAGAACATATGGTGGTTTCTGAAAGAATTTGGCTTTGCTCGTGTAAACATGCGACTGCATATTTCTTTTAGAGACTGGCCCATGTTTGGATGACTGCACTGTTGACCGAGCCAAGAGGGATGAGCTAAAAATACATATTGCGATGTTTAGAGGTCGCGAAACAAAAAACGGTATCGGTGTGTGTGCTGCAGACATGCTGTTGGCATACCTCCCATCAAGTTTTAACATTTACGGAACATTTCTCTTGTCTCGCAGCACCATCAAATCATGTGAAGACAATATCGCAGGTGATCCCTCTAAGGTCTGTTCGTGATATCCAGATGAATCCCTTCATCTTTGTCAAAACCAAAGTCCTTCTAGTACACGGGATCTGGATAGTAACTAAGCGCTGAAGGAGGCTGAGGGACAATTCCCTGGGTGTACTGATCCCTCACGTTATGGACTTGATCCCACAGCCGGTGTGGATCAGATGACTCTCAGTGTGCTGCTCTCTGGGCCTTTGATCTGCCAGCAGAGTGGATTTGCATGGTCGAGCAATGAAGTGGCTGAGAGAGAAAGAGAGAGAGAGAGAGAGAGAGAGAGAGAGAGAGAGAGAGGAGTGCTGGCACAGTGCGGGAACCTGCAGTGTAGCTGCCTTTACACTGAAGTGAAATAAAGACCGTGTGACATCCTGTTATTCATAATGTATGAACATATGATGGATACATTTGCTAAAGTTCAGGGTTTGGCCTATATAATGGAATCTTTTTTTTTTTTTTTTTTAACTAGATAACTTCATATCTGAGCCAACATTTCAGGAGTGGGAGGCGCTGATAAAAGACACGGGGGATCGATATAAAAATGTGGTTCATTGAAAGAGAATGACCTCCACGCTGACGGGTCAGCCAAGATGGCTGATGCACTCACGGCTTTATGGACGTGTCCCATTGTGTGTGTACACACAGGCTTCATTCAGGCAGAACACATAAATTGTGTGACCTGAAAAGCCCTAATTCTTGGCTGAAGTTCATGAAGGAGCCGGGCAAACCTCACGCCGTCCTCCCCCATCATAAAACTAATCACTGCAGCAGTCTCCTGCGCAACCTATTTTATTAACCAGGGGCTCAAGGGAGGCTAAATGGTCTAAAGAAATGAGAAAGGAAGCCAAGAGTCTGCTAACTCCGTGTCAGGTTAGACACTTAAACGATGTGATGAGTTGGACAGAAGCCTCCTCATCAGTGTTCCTGCAGTTGCACACGAAGCTACGAACGGAGGACCAAACTGCATCTCTCCTCCAGTTGTTGGAGGAAACTAATCCCTCCAGTCTTACAAGACTCTTTCAGCACCTATTCTACACCGTAACCTCTACACTACCCGTGGCAGTGTGGGAAACGTATACCCCCCCCACTTCCCCTGGAAGACCATGACCGAGGCACCCACAGTAAATCACCAGAGGCGCTGAAATCCCAGACTGTGGCGAGGAAATAGGCACTCTGGGAAAGGAATTTATTTTGATGCAATAACCCCCGAAAAAAATGACACCTGCAATGTCTGCAGCCACTTCCGCTGGCCGCGTAAAATGAGTTGCTGAGCGGGCTTTGCTTTAAGGCGAACCCTTTAGGGAGAACAAATTGCACATACAAGCTAACGCCTTTGATCCTGAAGAAAAGGCCACTCACCAGCTCCCTTTGTTTAAGACATATGACCAACCACTTCTGGTTGTATGAAAAACGACCGAAGTCGACACCCAATTGTATCGTGATGCAATGCTAGAGCAATGCTACGCAGTAAGTCGGATGGAGCAGCTCCTCATCCCTGCACTACACCAACACACACACAGGAAGCGCTTTCAGACAGTTTGGTCTCCCGCTGCGAGCGTCTTGGAGGAGCAGAAACAGGAACCACATGGCTGAAAGTGTACGGCAGCCTGGGGAATGTTGGCGGCCGCCTTTTAAAAGAGCGCCAGTGGGTTTTATGAAACTGGAAACACAAAAGCGACGGTTACCATTAAACGTCCCCGCACTAAAGGGGGTCTCCTCATTAGCCAGCGTGAGGAGGAAAAGAGCCCAAGAAAAACATCAGCATTTGCAATAATGTGCTCAGACTGCTGGCTTCAGGCTCGTGTCATGGCTGCCAGACCACATTTCCCATAACTCTCTCTTCTCCAACACTTTATCTTGCATGTCTGTGCCCCTGGGCCGGTATGTGCTCGGTGGAAAAACCTATTGTGTGTGTTTCCCAGGGGCTAGCTAGCGAGTGTGCTGTTGAGCTAACTAGCGTGCAGACCTGTTGAACTGTGGTGGTGAGCTCCAGGCACAGCTGAATGATCTTGTTCTTGGTGGCTGTGAAGTCACTGATCCCCGTAAGAGGCGTCCTGCAAGCAGACAAAGAACGTAAAGGAGAACATTAGGAGCCAGCGACGGACTGCAGAGTTGGGTTGAGAGTTAGTCATTCACATGGCCGAATGGTTTTAAAATCAGAGCATCTGACACCAACGTTTGATGCTTATCGCAACACTCAGTGGTCACCTTAATACGCACACCTGTACGAGCTCATCCATGAATTCTACCTTCACAGAGATCATAATGTTCATTTAACTAAATGTGTATTACTGAGGCTGTAGTCTGCATGGGGGTGTTGAAGTGAGCTGGATTATACTGAGAGGTGTTTCTGATATTGTACCCGCCCCGTTGCATGAGAGAAGAAGAATATTGGAAACACATTTCAAAATGCAGTTCTGTGTACATCACCACAACTTACTATGACTTCAGTAATAAACATCACACATTTCGGAAAGTTTGAACAAAAAATAGCCATCATAAGCTTCATTAAGGAAGAAAATGTAGCAGAGCTGTTTTACTGGATTGCATCTAATTGTATTGGTGTACCAAATAAAGTGGCCATGGAGCGTATATGTCTCAAGTGACTTACTGTGGAATCAGCTATAAGCTACTAACACTGTACTTTATAGACTCAGTGAACCTTGCTCTGGTTGCTGGGCTTAGGTGAATTGCTACAGACTGTATCTCTTTCCCATTGACTCCATCTAAAACATATGCGTATGAATCACATCAGGACCCAACCCTCACTGCAGTCCTTCAAGTATGTCTGCTCATTTCAAACTAAAAATATGTATAAATGTGAACTACACGGACGTCATTTTAGCACAGCACTTTTAAACACCTTGCTCTCATCTAAGTCACGACCTCATCTTACCTTCTCTATGCCACAAAAAAACAGAAGCTTTGTTTCAGCCAGCGAACACTTAATCCTGGCGTCCTGCTTAGCATGCTCTGCTTTTATGGTGTGATGTGGAGCAGGTCACAGGGGAGCCTGCCAGCTCCGTACTTAAAGCTCACAGGGGGTTGCATTTCTGCTTTACAGCTGTGTGTAGTGGTAACTTGGCCAACTGCATGGATATGTGCAATGGCTGTTGCTAACTTTCTGAAAATGTCCTTTTATGCCAAAAGATAAATGCCTGTATCTCCTCGTAGCAGTCATATGGCAGCCCTTCTGATTTCTGATATCTGGCCTGCACAAGCAGGTGGTGGCTAAAAAAAATTAAATGTTACCTGTCGAGCCAAGCCAGGAGGCTCTTTGCAGCGCCGATCAGCTCGACCACAGAGGTGAGGAAGTCGTTGGGCGGCTTGCGTGACATGCTGCCCTCGTACACGGGGCTTTTCCTGCGGTCAGACGTGGCCATGTGTAGACTGTTGGTGGCGGCTCTCATCCTCACAACCAGATTCTTCAAGTTGTCTGTCTCCACCCCATAGTTCTGAAACGGGAAGTCAACACACCATTTTAACAAACTAAAATGGAATGAGCACGCACTCACGATTGAAGCCGAAATTATATCCATTTATACTCCGGATCAAAGCAAACAACCCCTCTGCACAGTTCTAGACCTGGGAGGTACTCGTTTTATTTGACAACAGTGGAGTACTATTCCCAGGAAAACGTGTTCTTTCCTGTACAATGCAGAGCTGTACAATGCTAATCATTTCTTTGACATAGAGGTCTGTGAGAACAGATCCCCCCCCCCCCCCCCCAGTCTCCAGGATTGTTGTGGGGCGTGCAGCGAGTGTGTGCACATGCAATCACCTGATTCCTACCAAGCGGGGCAAAGTTTGCATTCTTGAGCCTTTGGCTGTTTCCTGCTTCTGCATTCCTCCAATTTATAGATTATTCAGATGCACAAAGCAGCAGAGGTCTGTGTCTGCAAGGGTCACTGAGCACACCACCGACCCAGCCACGTAGCAGCTCAGCTACTGCCCTGTGTGTGTGTGTGTGTGTCTGAGACTGAGCATTAGCACTTGCCAAATATTTGGAAGCGCTTGTTTTAAAGTGTTTGCAATGTTTTGACTGAATAAATGGGTTTGGGACTAATGTGTTGGTTAAAAGGTAAGCAAAGAAAGGGCAGCCCGGCTGCTGTCCTGGTAAATATCAGCTTACACGGTGTTGCATCGCTGCAGGCAATGCTGCCGTGTGTGTGATGTGCCAGGAGCTAAATACACTTAGCAAGGAGTAAAAGAACACGTGTCTGGGGAAACAGCGAAGGAGATTTGCAAGTGCTTAGTGTGGCACTGCCTCTATCCAACATCAGCTCAAAAAAATATACAAATCCACTCAGTCAGTGCTCAAGGAATCACTGGACTAGTCGAACAGTAGCTGTAGGCTTTCTTCCTCGTGGCACACTTGACATGAAATGGATTAAAACATCATTAAAGATAAGCAAACGTTCTCAGGGAATATATACGGGGGAAAAAGAGAAAATAAACCATGCGATGGTCGAGTCCTCCACACAGTAGAAGTGGAACTGTGGCACGGAGGCAGTGCAAGTGTTTTCCAGATCAAACGTCTCTCCTGGCTTTTTCATTAGCAGGCTAATCACACAGTCGCAGCGGTTCTAACTGGCCCACAGATGTCCAGCGAGCTTTTGTCCCACACTGCCGGCTGAGCGAAAAACCACGTCCGAGCACAAATATGAGGTTCCAGTCAAATGCAATTTTTCATTCTCAAAACAGCATTTCAAGCCAGATTTTTCCTTCTTTCAGAGCCTTTTTATAGACATTCGGTTAATCTAGAACCAAGATGGCAGAGGATGTTTTTTTGTAGGTTCTAGTTGGGGCTCTTTGAAGGGACTATATACTTGTATAAGTGTCCTCTGGAGAACGGCTATCACAACACAGCACTTCCTGCCCACGCCACAGGCATCACATGGATCTGACTCGACCATAAAAGAGAGAAATGTATGTACCGTAGAACGAGAGTTTGTGCATGCGTATGTCTGTTGCTACAATGTGCCATCTAAGGTTAAGCGTTATATTATAAGTCGGGACAGATCAGCCCTAGGCATCGGTAAAATAGATTTACAGCGGCTCTGTGGCTCACGGAGCCAGATGATCTGTCATATACTGTATGCCGGAGACTGTTAATGTGTGTGTGTGAATATCGTGTGGTGCAGCAGGTCTGTGTGTGGGTCGCTGGGCTCCGAGAACAAATGAAGAAGTGTTGGGTTTCAACACTGACTCTGCAAAAGACATCATGGCTCAGAGAAGTCCAGTACAATTAATTGAAATGTTCTCTCTTTGTCCCCAGACAGCAGTTTGCTCTCGATAGCTTTTGGATAGAAGAGAAGCATGAGTATGGATGTGGGGGTAGTGCGTTAGGCCATTGGTCATCGTGATATAGGGTTGAAACTGCTGACAGGACAGCTCAGGTCCCTGATATATAAAAAGGTTAAAATCTTTACAATGTGTGCACATGCTTCAATGTTTAAAATTCAAGGGCGAAGCCGAGTAGCAAAGTGTCACAAAAGACGAATGTGACTGCAGTGACAGGAGGAGTCTGACCTGACAGTCAACAAAAAGAGAGAAGAGGGGGGGGGGGCTTGTGGGGGGTGTCAGGTGATGGTGGCCTCTGTTCCTGTTGGTAGCAGTGACCTTGCCTCAGTTAAAGCTAATTGAATCGGGGGGCCTCACTTCCTCCCACGGGGGCCTGTGGCAGGCCAAGGCCTCCTTCTTAATAAGGAAACCCCTAAAGGACAAAAAACATTTAGCCAGACCGCTTCAGTGGGAGGTGAAAGGCAGCCGAGAGTCCAGCATTCCTGGCCTTAAGTTGAATCGCATAAGACTATCGAGTGCATACAAACACACGCCGACACTGTATTACCAACTAACAGTACATTTTAAAGGGGAGACTAAAGTTCACATGCAAGGTAAAGGGGGGTTTACTTAAAATAACAAAACCATGCTGAGGAAGCACTTTATGTATGAAGCCGCTCAAGAGGAAAATGATTTGAGATTTCATTGCCATGATGTCAAGGTTCTAGGGGTGAACAGAAATCTGGGCCTGATTACCGTGATGGTAAAAGAGGTTGTGGACCACCGGATGTACCATATGGTACATATTCTATGATGAGTAAATCTATCAGAACAAAAGAAAAGGCACCCATGTACTGTATGTGCCAAGTGCTTCCAGGTGTGCGCCTCCAGTAACCACAGGTAGAGGAGATTCTGTTAACGGGTAGAGGACGGGTTGGGTTTTCTGGGTTCATGGGATCCAAACCTGGTGGACCTACAGCTTTCACATCAGCGTCAGTGCAAGATGCAGCCTCATGTAGGAGGGAGAGAATTTCCAAGTTTCCTCGGTATAAAAACAACCATGCCCCAAACGATTAATGTAAAGCAGTTTGTAAGAGAGCGTAAAGGCAGAAAACGCTGACACAGATCAAAACGCAGGGGACCACAATCTGGGGCTTTTATGGCACAGGAAGTGATAAAACTCCAAATCGAACCCATCTGCTGGAAAAGCCGCTTCTCTTTCAGTTGGAGCATGGACGGTTTTCAGCACTCTTTTCGTGCTCACTAGTTGAAGGCAGACATAGTTTTGTTGGCAGTTCTTCTGGGAGCTCTGATGACGGACAAAAGGGTCAGCTGATTCGCTCCCAGAGTGACTAACAAGAGCCAAATGAGGGATCTATAACAAAGACGGCTCAGGTAGTAAGAACGACCTGTCTGACGAGACCAAAAAGCAAATACACCTTTGCGTTTTTATGTATTAAAGGTGTGAAGGAGACTTAGTAGGTGGAGGGTTCTTATCTATCAAAGTTATCAAACCGTCACTCGTGACACGATTACCATCAACTGCCTCTGTAACCTCACACAGTTTCTAACGGCCAAAATCGAGCCCAGGGCCTCTTTGACCCGGTCTCTCCTCTTGTTGAGTGACACTGCTGTCCCCCCCCCCCCCGCCCCCATGTCCTCGGGCTGCTTCGTGTGTTGTGGTGCCTCCACACCCTGCTGAGCTGTGTGGGAAATTATGAGCCTTTCTGCATTGCTGGTTCCTTTAGCTGCCGAACCAGAAACTACAGGCTGGAGTTTTTTTTTTGTTTTTTGGTGAGTGCGGACATTGAGAACGAGGGGAAGGGACAGCGACCGAAAGAGAGCCCCCTGCCTTCCAGAAGATACAGTCACGTCCCACGGTTATGCTTTTACCTGTGATATCCCTGCTACTGTATTCTGGATACACGTCACATTAGCCACACACACACACACACAGCGGAGGTCTACTGACCAGAGCGCAGAGCAGATCGACGGCCTCCAGCACCAGTTCTTGGTGTCCAATCCTGGCCACGCCGAGCTCCTCCAGGTCTTGATGCGTGATCTTCAGCAGCTGCTCCCCGCTGATCTTCTCCAGCTCAAAGTTGCTCACATACTGCTGCAGGCTGTCATCCAAACCTGGACAAACGTGACGGAAAAATAGAGGGATTCATTAGACATGCATTTAAAAATACAGAGCGGTCTGCTCTTTTAGAAAAAGGTTCGCTGCAACTGTCATTTGCAAAGAGGTCTTTGCCCCAATTCAGACACAAAAGTAGACTTCAGCTCATAAGAAGGACAGAGTAGTTCAGCTAGTGTCCAAATAGTGTGTGTGCGTGTGTGTAGGTACAGTGCACACAGGGAACAGGTGGGACTGCTTTCTTTGGTAGACAAACACACCACAAACAGAGTAACGGTTGAGACCTTTTTGTCTGTTGGGCTGGTTAAACAATGGATGGCTATATTTGTGAGCGTATGGGCGTATATGTGTGTGTGTGTACGTGGGCGTTTCAAATTGTGCCAGCGTCAGGGGCGTCCCCTTGCTACTATTTGAAGCATCAACTACAAATGAACGTTACACTTCCAACTGCTTCGGTCATGGAACAGACAAGGATGTGACTCCCGTGAATATAGTGAACAGTAACCGGCTCTTCTGATACTGTAGAATGATGAAACGATACAGTACACGCACATAAATAAACTCAAACTTGTGTGTGTGTGTGTGTGTGTGTGTGTGTGTAGCTGTAGCAGTCAATGCCATCTTTCTCCCCATCAAAGAGCGCACAGAGAGGGGGCAGCTGCAGATACATGGCCCTGTGCCCTGCTTTTCTGAAAGACACACTCACTCTGACCGCACCGCACCCCACACCCCACACCCCACACACACACACACTCTCACAAATTATATTCTTCAGTGCGAGACAGGGTTTGGCTGATCTATTTTCAGTTTAATATTCAAGTCACAGAAAGCGCTGCTTTTTTCAGGAACATGTAACTTAAGAGCAGATAGCGGCATCCATGTGAGATGTAGAGCATGTCGTTAAATTAAAGACTCGCTGGGTGTGTTCTGTGGTCACTGAGACTAATTTTGTAGATGGCACCTCATATCTTCACGCCTCGGTGACACTCTGTCTCTACGTGTGTTACAGAGAGTATGCAAAGAAGGTGATAATGTGTGTCTGTCTGTGTGTTCATGGTAGTCAAATGCTGACTACACAAGATATTACATTGCTTGTATCAGAGCACCAGAGTATACATAAAGAGTACACACTATACACACACACTGCTTCAACATGTTATACGCATAACCTGAAAATAAGTGTTTTTCACCAATATAAAAGTTATAACCCAATCTATTTTCTAATGCAACACCAAATAATAACAATTTTGTTTTGTTCCGCTGACAACAGAAGCAGATAGAAAAATACAAATTGAGGTTTGGATAAACTTTTATGATAGACGTTAAAGGCCCTGGAAACTTATTTTATCAGCCAGCTTCTCTGAGTGATGAACTCAATATCTTCTGTTGGAACCATTTTGGTTATTTCATATTAGAAATGTTTCCTTTTTTTTCTGCATTTCTCCGTTCCCTTCTCACTCGCAACAACGCTAAGCAAATAAAGAATAGGAGCCGAGTTAGTTGCTTTGTGATTCTTCAACGTTCCGGTACTGCAGCACCTTTGAGATACATTTTTTTTTATAAACTGACATCACAATAACACTACACATCAGAATATGCTGCACTGGGCTCACACTTCCTACATAGGTCTCCCTTCAAGGCCATTCAAATTCCATTACGGCATCAAAGATCCCCTTGTGATAACAGTTTCGATCCTAAAGAAAATATCTGCGAGAGCTCAGGTCACCTCCACTGAATCAAAGGGGAAATTCCATCATGGCTTGTTAACCATTAGCCTCCACGAGTCAAGTCCAGTTAGGCTCGCTGGATTGTTCTCATTCCTTGGCATGCTAATTCAGAAGCGAGGCTTCGGAGAATTTTAGGCTTAACCCCTGACTGGCCAACAGCAAGGGGATCGTCTTCACATAGTAAAAGACTTAAAAGGACTGAACTGGCCTGAACCCACAACAGCACCAACACAAACACTGGGCCAGTCTCTTAATGCCATCAGATAAAAATAAAGACTTGGATCCAGAGGGAGAGGGGTTCTCCTCTCTGCTGTGTTAAAAAGGCGTATCCTGTGAAAGGGCGCCACTCTCCTAACCAACCAGAATAACACAATATCACCCAGACGGACTAGATATGTGAAAACAGTCTGGGAAGAAACTGCGGGATGAAAGAATCTTCACCCGCTAATTGATGAATGGCCCATCCTTTTCCTCTGAGCTGTTTTCACTTTCATTCATTCATTGGTGAGCGTTTTCCTCCCACACTTCCTTTCCCTGATCCTAGACGTCTGACTTCAGAGAGTTTAGAAATTCCAGGTCACTCAAGGGTCCAGACTGACCTGCATTAGCTTTGAATTGGAACAATTGTAAGTGTGTTTACGTGCATTGGTGAATGAGACCTACGCCACTTTAAAAGTACCAGGGATTGAGGATCGGGATAATTATGCTCCGCAGAGAAAACGTATTACTCCCCCACTGAATTCAGGGGCCGTAAGAAGAAGGTAGCGCAGCAATCTTTCCCTCTGGACTCAACCATCGACACCTTGTGAATAAAAGAGGGGTGTCCTTACAGTGGGGCTTATACAATATTTATTAGGCCTGGATCAATGGCAGCTGGGGTGTGTGTGTGTGAAACTATCAATTTTCATTAAAAGGTAGCGTAACCAGTAAAGGAGATAGAGTGTCACGTCCGTGTGAATTGAGCAAAGAGGGGAGGGGGGAGGACGACGACAAGGGAGAACTGTGTGAATGCTTTTCAAAAGCCTGCGCAGGATGAAACGCTTTTTGAGGAGTTTTATGGCCTCTGTGAACCACTTGGCAAATTTCCTCAAACCAGAGCAAGTGGGTGTGACTGTAGCAGAGGCACAGACACACAGCGTCAAAAAGCTGGACGAAACCCCCCCCCCCCCCCCCCGAAAAGTGCAATTTGAAGACATCACAAACTATGATGGAATTTTTCGACTACACACTGAATACAAATTCTATTAAAAATGGTCCGACAGTAGCATTGTACACGACAAACCTGTTATAATTTAATGCAATCAAATGGATTATAGTACCAGTTTCACATGGTTAAAAAAAAGACCTTCCCTGCATGATGAACAAGGGGGCATCTGAACGAAATCTGTGAGCGATAAACAAACAGAAAGGGAGGTGACTGGCAGATGCCAGTATGTTTGTCTCAGTGGGGCACCTGCTGTTCACTGTGGGGTCGTTCTTACCACCCACCAGCTCCCATTCAGTAAACAGTGATTATGAGAAGAACAGGTTATCAACGCAACAGTGTCAGGGTATAAATGGACACACACACACACACACACACACACACACACACACACACACACACACACACACACACACACACACACACACACACACACACACACACACACACACACACACACACACACACACACACACACACACACACACACACACACACACACACACACTTCTGAGCAGCTGGGAAAGCAAGAACCCCAGAAACTCCAGTCTGGATGCAACAAGTGCAACCAGACGTTGTTGGAGGCCTTGTAGCTCTGCAGCCTACTTAAAGGCTGTGTAAGCACACATTTCTGGCAATGTCAACAACAGAACCCTTCCGCTTGCAAATGGCTGGGCTATTCTTGTCACAATCTCGACATTTGCCATCTGTACAGAAGCACAAAGACAGCAGATTGTGTTTATCGTTGCCAAATACATGAGAGCGAAGGACCCACTGCGTTTGTGTGATCAGAACGGGTTTGTACATGTAGTCTTACAGGAAGTCCAGTGTTCCGTCTGATCTATGATCAATTATGATCAACAATGCTTTCAATGCAGCTTTTAGTGGCCAACTTTTGGTTCTCAGGGGTTTGATTACACCAGCAAAGAGCGAACAGTCTTTCACCGCCGACAGAAAGAACGAAACAAGCGCCCTCCTCTTCACCTCCCCCATCTTTCAACCCCTCCCTGTGCTCCCAGTGGGAGACGTAGCCACCCTGTAACACACACACACACATAAACAGGAACACACAAACACGCACGCACAAACACAAACCAATATCCCCACTGGGTGTAGAATAGCAAAGCCACTGTAACGCTGCCGTCTTTATTCGTCAGCACGGCCTCTGAACCTGCTGGGAACGGTCAGGAATTTGACTCATTGTTCTCTGCTGAGCAGCTCCATTGTGGGAATTCGCAGCACCCTGGCACAATGGTCTCTGGCCGGACCAGGCCGTGCTGTAATTAGAAAGAAAGAAAGAGCTCCTCTCGGCGACTGCTAAGCTATCCCCTAATGCATGACTTCACAGGACAACAAAGCCTGTCCACACACACACACACTGGGCTGGCCCTTCGAATGGGAGCTGGGAATAGGAGTTACACAATGGTGCTCTACATCTCTCCATCAAGCATGTTGTGTCCTCATCTGAGAGCAGTATCGTAGAATGTCACAGCTTTCTAGGAGACTCGTCACTAAAGTCCGTTCGGAGGCTAATCATCTTGTTTTATGGTTGCTTTGAATAAGTCGTTTCCCTGACAAAGAGGAGCGTTATTGTGTCATGTTTCCAGATACTGGCTCTTCTTTCCAAGATATTCCTGCAGCAGCTGAAACTGCAATAGTTTTGAACACAGAGAATGAATATCTCTGACAGCTTAAACTGGCTATGAACCTGTGCGACCAGTGTTTTAATCTTACCATCGCTTCCTCCGGCTAACAAAAGGGTGTTTCACTTCATGTACCCCTAATCTTAAAAACAGACAACTACAAAATGGCTGTGACGTGTCCAGAGCGAGCTCGCTAAGTGAGAAAAAGCAGCTGAGGTTAGTCGCTGCACGGGCAGACAAAAGCAGCTCTGTCTCTTATGGGGTGATGGACGATGACTGATGAGAGAAAAGGGGTCAAAGTTGGCGGGGCTGTCTACTATGAGCACTAGCCCCTGGGCTCGGTCAATCTTCAACTCCAACAGCACACGGCCCCAGTCACATTGCTGGTAACTTTAAGCTTAAGCAGGTTATGGGGGGGGAGGAGGGGGTGGACAGCTTGGTTAATATTGACTGGAGCGAGAGGAGAGATGACGTCTGGAGGTAAAGCAGAGCAGCGCAGCGCAGGAGGGTATGAGGTACTTTGGATGTCCTATGACCCGATACATGATGAGTTCTGGTGTGATGAGTTCTGGTGGAGACTGTCTTTGCAAACCCGTATCCACCGCAACAGCTATGGCCATTAAAAAAAAAAACCTGAACAACTGGTTGTCTGGGTCACTGAGTTTACAACCTGTAACATCATTAGGTTTTAGTTAAGTTGAACTTTTTCCCCTTAAAATTGAGGATTCTTGGGTTGGTAAGCAGCACGTATATAAATGCCAATAACGTGCAGCTTATATCCTGATAAAGGGAAACCTGGATAACAAATTCCAGTATTATCCAGGATACTGACTCATGCTAACATGTTCACCAGTCTGATTGGTTTTCCATTTCATTCAAAAGCATTGATCTTTTTTCATGGCAGAAATCATCAGGTTCGGAAGAGCAAAATCAAAAGTGCAACATTTTGGTAAATACCGGAGGTTGCCGCCTGGTTCTATATAGCGCAGAGTAGGGCTGGGCGTTATGGTTCAACCGGTATACTGGTTTTAATTTCCCGTATAATATGAAGTTTTCATATACCGTCATACCGGTGCACAGCCGAAACAACTTCTGTCGCTCTTCAACAGGCAGCAAAATATATTGTTCGCCGCTAGAAGCACTGCCGTCGGAGCTAGTTATCTTTAGTGTATTGAGAGGGAACCCTAGTCATGGTTATAACAACAATTAACAACCCACAAGTAACGCTCTTTAACAGGGCAAAACACCACGACACAACAGTTTGTGACACAAACAATTTGTAACACTAATAAGTGTACATTTATAAAATTTCCCCGCCGAACTGCATGCTGGGTATAGCTCGCTAACAACAGTCTGCTAACAGCTGGGAGAGGCTCTGTCGCTCCAGTAACCTTACATTAAAGAACAGAAAAGAGCGATGCAGGATGAACAAAGACAGAACAACAAAAGGTATTTTGGTCAGACACATATGCAACGCTGATTACCGTGTAATATGTGTGGCATTTGTTATAAATGTACGTTGGTACATAGAGGGTGATAAGAAGCTGTACTTGGAGGGGCTTAGGACCCAGGGGAATGTAGGTTAAGGAAACAGGAAGTGACGGAACGGAAGACACGCCACACAAACAGCTGTTCACCGCTCACTGGCCGGTTGGCCGGCCGGTTCTTTTCGGCGTTAATTAATTAATGCTTTAACGCGGGAAAAAAAATACCGTGATATACCGTGAAACCGCCAAAGTCTTACAAAATACCGTGATATGCATTTTTGGTCATACCGCCCAGCCCTAGCGCAGAGTGCACTCTGCCCCTCCGGGTGACTATTTTTGAACGCACCCAAGGAAGTAACTGGTTGTCGCCTCGAAGTAGTCTGACACCTAACCCCAACTGTCGTTTTTTTTGCACTTCAGATTGTGTACTTAATAAACAAATGACATATGTTAATGAGATGAGTTAGCTGGTGAACTGAAGCGGTTTCGTTTCCATTTTCCAGAGCAAGGCTAGCCGTTTCCATCCGTTTCCAGTCTTTGTGCTAAGCTAAGCTAACTAACTCCTTTAATGACGGTTCTGTTCCATTAAGCCAGGTGATGCGTTAAGCCATGCCAATGAGCCAGCAGGCACAGGGCCGTGTATACACAGGTATAATTAATATCCTTAATTAGGGCTGCAATACAGTTTGCTGTTCACTAATTAAGGATATTAATTACACCTGTGCTCCCCCTGCTATGTCAATGCCAATATGCTGTACAACATTACAATGTATTGTCTTCAAGTAGTTGGTACATCAGCGTGGGAATATTCAAAGACAGGTTTGTTCGACTGTTTACATGCAGTTTCTTTCTGCTAAAGTGTAGGACAACGACCTCTCAGGCCAACAAAAACAACACCCATCACTCTGCCGCCCGGCCACACTGCAGCTCGTTACCACTAGCATTAACACTCACTAAAGAAAGCAACAAACACCTCCTCCTCCTCCTCCTCCTTCTCCTCCTCCCCCCTCCCTCTCCTCCTCCTCCTCCTCCCTCCCTCTCCTCCTCCTCCTCCTCCTCCCTCCCTCCCTCCCTCCTCCTCCTCCCTCCTCTCAGTCCTGGTACTCCACCCACCACAATGTCTCATCTTTTCCTTGGCCCCTCCAACATTCATATTGTTGTGGTTCCCCCTGTCGACATGTATCCCAAGATAGTCGCAGTGTTTGTGTCTTGAAGGTGCACAATGCAATGGAGACCGTCACTTTTGGAATTTGGGAATAGTCTTGACCTTTTAAATCACAATAGGTGTTACATCAATAAGGACACTCACTCCGTGTGGCCTGAGAGTCACAACTGAAATGGGATCTTGCATAACAGACTGCGCTGTTTTATGTGTCAACAGGATTTCTAAGACACTCACTTTGCTACAGCCTACACATTATTTTCCCAAAGACAAAACTATAATTAAAGACTGTTTGCTCTTTACAAACAGATGGAGATGGAAGGAAAGAGGCAAAAAGCGGGGGAACAAAAGACAGAAAAAGACAAGGAAAGACCAAAACAGAAAATGACCACTTTGAAGAGGCGGCATCCCCCATAAAAGTTAACCGTTGATCCAAAGTCAAAGCCAATGAGACACAAACAGGTCATAGGGGGAAAAAAGCTCAGTTTGGTGCTTTCTTCCCATCGCATGTACGGTGTATGATCAGGGTGGCCCTACACACTGATTACAGAGCAATTTACCAGCACCATAATAGCTGCCTATGGAAACCACAATTAAGATGAACAAGGTTTTGGGAAGGAAATTTGCCCCACTCATTTAGTTTGCCATGGGAATGGTGTGCTAGCACTCAGGCTAACACTGCATGTGGGCACATTTTCTTCCAGAGCCAAACTTTGCATCCATTGTGCTATTATGGTGTAGGACAATGCTTTTATGAAACGGAAAGATATGACAGACAGAAGCAAGCTGTTAATTAAACTAAAGATAGCTTCATATCGCCCCTGTGGCTCATGTGGTTGAGTGCAGCTCAATTCCTAATGTGGATCCCCACAAGCAACTTTGGATAAGAACCCGCTAATTGCTATTAATCTCCCAGAGGGTAAATCCCCCCCCCCCCCCCTCTCGAATCTTGTTAAAAAGCCTGACTAAAAAAGTAGAAAGAAAAAGATTCCACTGCCAAGTCAAGCAGGGGATTTACTCGATCACAACCGACAGCGGGTCCATATCTGACCCTGGCACAGTGGAGGTCCCCTTCTCAGCTGTCCCTGTCCCCAGGCTAAACCCAGCAGGAGCGCTTCACTGTGGCAGCGCAAAGTTCTTCTAGTGGTCACAATTGTCGCCAACAAAGAGCTGAAGCATTGGCTGGAGATGTAATTAAAGTTACGGTCTCTATAGTGATGAGGGAAGAGGTTCCGGGGGGGAATGGGGAACGGGGGTTTGAGGAAGTTGTAGGAGGCTGAAGTGGAGAGAGGGAGAGGAGGAAGAGGAGAGGAGAATGTGACCGCAATCCAAAGATCTATTGCTGGCTTGTGTCCAGGTCAGGGGAGGAAGAGCCTCATTAGTTCATCTATCCTCTCCGCAGAAGATCAACAAAAACAATAAAGTGCACACGCCTCGCAAAAAGACGCATACGCTGAACACAAATCGACAAAGTCAGCTTTCCCACGAAAATTCCTAATGACTCATAATACGACAGAGAGGAGCGGATATGATGTACACTTGAAAGACTTATGCAACGTAAGCCATCACTATGCGGCCTACGGGCCTTCGCCAGCTCATCTCGTTCTCCCTGCTGCGAGGGGGGGGGGCGAGTCATCTTCAAAGAAAGGTAGTGATGACGAGAGCTTGTCACGGGGCGCCTGTGACGCAGCCATCGAGAACACACATTCACACAATGCAGGTCAGGCTATGGTTACTGGACAGACTCAGGTGTTTTAAGACGTGTCCTTACATTTGGTTTTGATGCTCTAAAACCAACGATGGATTCTCCATGAACACACACGCACTCTCTCTCTCTCCCTCATGCTAATCTCTCTCACCGCAAAAAAAAACACACACCGCCCAGTTCCAGGTGAGGACCTGTTGTGGGTCTCCCTCACTGCCGTGACATGTTAAGAAAGGGACAGTCGTGTTCCTATAAATGATAAATGTGCTGTTGACATACAAACAGATGGAAGGGCAGGTGAGAGGCTTTCCCCAGGTGTCTACACAAGCAGGAACAAAAAGGACGGATCAACAGAATCTCCCATCATTGTTTCCTCAGCTCCATTATTTATTGAAAAACGAGGAGCCACCACTCCCTGCTTAAACAAATCCAAAACCCACATTTTGCTCTACTATCCTACAACCTATTGAATTGATATCAAGGGAACTAAATTGTTTTGTCTGAAACTTTCTAACTTTCAGCCTTGAGTCAAGATCAGCTGAGATATGATATAAGACTTGTGAAGTTCCAGCCTCCGGCAAACACGTAGAGGATTTTAGAGTTCAGTGGGTTGACAGAGTCCACTTTGACAAAGCACAACAGGGTGGATCTGTCACGGCTGACCTGTCTTCTTATAAGTTACCTGCATGTTAGACGCTCTGCCTGTTGGGAGAGAATAAAGGAATAAACAACATGTGTTTTTCTTGAAGAGTGAGCTGTGATGGGGGAAGTTCAGAAGAAGTTGGATGAAAAGTGAAAGAGATCCTGTGGAAAGTAAAAAAGGCTTCACTGCTATTCATTTGTGGAGTTTTCTGTGGACTCCCTTGGTGACTTTTCAACCATGGCAAAATGACAACAGAAGCTTGGCACAGTTGTTTCCCCGTATCAGCATAATAGAGTTATATGCGCCTTTGTGTGCCGTAGACCTGCAAGGAAAACCACCCGTAAAAATAACCACAAAGAAAGTGTGGGGCTTCCCTCTAATCATCCAGGTGTTTTGTTCGTTTCATGGTTAAAACAAATTTCATCCATTCAGGGTGCCATGCTGCTAGTGGGCCTCGGGGCTCATCAATGCACCGGCGATGCTGTGGAAACACAGATTAACCCAATACAGCTGCCTCATCTATCAGCGGTCTCTAACGTAACAAGTAAACAAGAGAGGTGACGGACTCGGAGACTCGGCACAGCAAGTGAAAACACAAGCACGGAGACCGACAACCAGAACAGCCTCCATGCAAATACGTATTTCATTCCAACGCAATGTAATAATGCAAATATAAACACGGAGTGAAAAACAAAAGCCAGTGGATTATCTTTAAGTTTTCTCATAAGGTTGTATTTCCTACTGGGACGGCAGTTTTAAACGGTGTGAATAGCAAGACAGGAATTCAGTCGGTCTCTGCAAGAGGACCGGGAAAACATGGACTAGTCTGAACACGTTCTGAACAAGCTCTGATCTGGCATCCGCCCAAGTGCCTGGCTCAACCCAAAAAGTGGGTAAGAGTTCATAAAAAGCTACACATGACTTCATAATCATAATAACATTACACTCCCATCGCAGTGTAAGCTGGTGGCAGGATGAAAGAGCTTTGTGTGTATTTGGTCAGCGAGGGCGGGGGGGGGGGACCATCAACTCGACCGCGTTCGGCATTTTAAATCCGTTAAAAGCAACTGGTGGCCCCGGACGACACAAAGGACATGTGTGACCTGTTTTGACTGCTCATTCGCAGAGCTGCTGGTTTGGTTTGGTAGGGGTTGACTGCATTCCTCTCATGTCCTGTGGTTACTTGAGCATAACTGCATTAGCGGTGCTTTGATAGCAACACCAACACAGCCATTCACTTGACTTTTCCTTCTCTACGGGAGTTTAAATCACCATACAAGCACAGATCTGGTGCGGGAGCAAGTGGAGAGTTTATTTAAATCACATGACTGTGAGAGTGAAGCTCATGACACGCAATAGACCAGTTAGTCTGGGCAGGCTCACGAGAGGTCAGTCAGCATGTAACCCGTATTTGCACTTGCACCCGCCGTGCCACCTCAGGTTGGAGCTTTTATTTCCTGTGGCTTAAGCATGGCACTTCACAGGCCAGTGCTCTGAGGCAAGAGCAGGGGCCAAGTAGCTTGCAGGTCCGGCTAAGCTGAGATCATCTTGAGAGATTTGCAATGCACATTTTAGATTTGAATAAAAAGCAAACTGGTCTAGCCCCATGGTTGGCAGGCAAACAAGGTGACACTCGGTCTCCCTTTTCCTGACAACCGAGCGAAGGACTGTTGGATATGCATGCAAATGCGAACTGCTTTTGGTTTACTGATGACAAATCATCACCCCTGTTAAAGGGATGTACACATGATGAGGGATCATGACCGCGTTCTGCCTGAACACAACAGCAATGCCGAACACAGTGCCTTGAAGGACAACTCTCAATCACCGTACGAAAACCTTTTGATTGATTAAAACACAGACCCTTGTTTTGTCTTTGTCTCCTCGTTGCGAGATTAGAACAGTGACATTAACTGTTGATGATTTCTCCAAAAGTCCCCATATGTTAGAGCTCCTGGGGCTATAAGGCTGGGACACCGGGCCGTGTGAGAAACGGGCCGACAGGAACGAAACCACAGCAATCCCTTTCAGTCTCCTCTCCCCGGGGGGAATCCTCTTACAGCACTTCCCCTGAACTCTGAAGGCCATTTTCTATGCAAAGGTAACATGGTTATCTGCCCATCAATGGAACACAATAGGTACATTCTAAAAAGCTGAATGGCTCGACGACTGGAAACTGGTAAAATGACAAAGACAGGAGTTTTAACTAAAAGGGATATCAAAAGGAAGATTGACTTTCAAATGAATACATTGTTTCAGTTTGTCCTTATACGTGAGGCCACATGAAGGGGCACATACAGATTTACGCTGCTCTTAAATGTATATACACACACAGCCTACAGAGTAAAAGGGTTGCTAAAACGGATTAATGATGCCTTTGGAGGCCATCCAAACACAAAACCTCACTTGTCCGATAGAGCCGGCACATAAAGAGAGGCGGTGGATGCCTTAATACGGGTGAGGTGTCTGCAGAACGTCTGTTCACGCTCCTGTTTAGGAAGTCTCCGCTTTAGCCAGATAAGGATCATGAGCCATCATTGCCCACACCTCCGCTATCATCTCTATAGATAAGGCTGCTGAAGGTACCCATCAGTGGAATCACTCGGCATGTGCGGACTCAAGACACTGTGCTGTTATTTTCTGAAGCACACACACACTTGGTCAAAAGACAAAAGCGCATTCAGCACGTTTGCCACCTCTCTGACAAGCTAATTGCCTCCTCGGCACTTTGGTGCTACTCGAGAGGCAGGATGCAGCAGCAACAACACAGGGACATGCTACTACTCTTTAAAAGTTTCCATACACATCAAACACGCTTTATGACGTGGTGAAGGAACACGTGTTCAGCCTGCATCTGGCCATTCATAATCAAACTTCTGGTTATGGGCAACGTTCACACACACACATCACTGATAAGCTGCTGAGAGCAGGGCATGAGAACAGGGGGGTGAGATAGATGTGGGCCACTAGATCAACGGGACTTCAATGACTTCTTGCTCAAAATAAACCCATCACGTGCTTAATCCATGTCCAAAAACAGGGTTTTGAAATTTGATTGGCCGGCGTGTAAGTATAGAAAATGCTGGAGGATATCCAGCTTGTACTGAACTGCAGAGTCTGGACTTGTTAAAGAAGTGGATAAAAGCCACTCTGTCAGACAGTAGTTGTGCAGATTTGCACGTTTGAACTTGGCAGTCGTACTCTCGATAACTACAAGGGGCACAAGTGGGGAGGGAAAAAAGAGAGAAAGTATTCATCTTATTTAGGGCTAAATATTCCCCCAACAGTGCCAGCCACTCTCAGCCGAGGCACTGCCAATGAATGGCATGTGGATTCAGCACTATATTTGGAAAATGACTAGCAGCACATGACTTCACTTTTGACTTTGTGGACATGTGCATGTGGGTCACTGTATTAATGTTACTGTAGATAGTTCTTCATTACCATTATTGAATTTTTTTAAAGTGTCACACAAACCCAAAATGTAATAATTTACTGATTTAAAAAAGCACCCCCCCAGGGCTAAGCAGTCCCACACATGACATGTGGAATACCCATCACACAACACCACAGGTCCAGCTGGAAGATCAGAGCTTGTGGTAAAGGAAGTGTGCTTCAGGGAAACTCCAGTCCACCAAAACAAAAAACAACAGTGTTTAAAATGAAGGAACCAAACGCCCTTTCGCTGGCAATAAACAACGACCAAGCGCTGCTTGATCTCCTCTAACAATGCAAGTGATCAACAACAGCCTCAATACACAAAAAACAGTCCCTGTCCTACTGAGGAAAACAAGCTGGGGTGAGAGTGAAGGTCTTCTTCATACATTGCTGTCTGGAACATTTCAATTTGACTTCTTTCACGCAGGCTCAACCAGCTCTGGAAACAACATGAATTACACAAGTTGTTTCATTCAGTCAAACATCATCGGTGATTACATGCTGTACAGTGGCCACTGAGGACAATACAACCCTGTTGAGGACTAATAATATATAAGATATGAAGTCTTAAAAACGTTCATTTAGACTTGACTGACCCGAGCAAACCAATCGGTGATCTGTGGAGTGGTTTTAAATGATGACAACTAGCAGCGCTGTAGTTTGATTATTAGTTGAGAGCTCTATTTGTGTTGTGGCTCTGACGGCTTAGAGGCAGATCCTTCGGATTTCTCGCAAAGTAATTGTAGTCTACACCCACAGACAAGGCCTCTAACCGAAGCAAAAGGCTGTTTGGCCTTGCTAGACCACAATGGGGAAAGTTAGATTTCGGGGATGACTTTGCAAGGCTGCATCTTCTGCTTTGTTGAGTTCGGAGTGTACAAACAACGTGGCAGTGAGCACTTTTGATGAAGTGAAATTCATTACAACCCTGAACAACAATGAGAGAACTACCTAATATATCCCCATGCATGGTTTGCGGTCATTAGTTCACTTCTACCGGGTTTGTAGGAATCTGCAAATCCACCGGTTGAAACCTTACGGAGACAAATGCTGAGTCAGATTTGCGGGAGACTGACAGCAATGGGGCTAGTGTAGAAAACTAATCCCCCATCCATGCGTGCCCTGGCCCATGCCTAACCCTTCCACGATCCCCTTTAGCTCCCGACTATCGATGAGCACCGGCAGGCATGAGTCAATCAGCAGGTACTGAACCACAACACCGTCATAGTTCCAAACAATAACAAATCAGAGTTTACCCTGAGATACAAAGTATGGGATTAAAAAAGGGAAGTCCCCTATGATTTGTTTTGGGAAGTTTCCAAATGTCCTAAACTGTAAGCAAAGACGAAGAGCTTCATCCCACTGCTAGAGATATAAACAGCCTATTACTCCTTTTGGCATTAAATACAAACACTCTTCGCTTTTATGGGTTTGGAACGACAGCACTCTCTTGACTACTTCCATCCATACTGCACATACCATTTGGTGTCGCTCACTAGACATACCTCTGCTGTGACTGAATCCAGGTTCAAACAGTACTGATGTCATTGCCATAGTAAGCATCCCTCTGACCATCTGAAACAGGTATGGCTTAATAAAGTCTGAAGAAGAACAAAAAGCACTAAAACAGATCAAAACAGAGGGATCGATAGAGCTCCAATCATTGTGACTCCTTCAGAGGGAGCAAGACTGCAACACCAGGGCAGTGACTTCTTGAGGGCAACATTAAAGAGAGTACTGGTTACACACCAGCATTACATAATTAAAAACAATGAGTGTGAAGACAGAGTGCGGAGTGGTCTAAAGTGTTAACGTTACTGACTTCGGGATTTCTCAGACAGATTACACAGCTAGCATGAGTGACATAGCTCAACTTGTTAACATCTGTAGGAGTAAAAGAAAACGCAGTGTCCCATTGTTAAGGTATGTTGTGTCACACAGGAGCGGTTTCTACGAAACTAGCGCGAGATAACTGAGCAGCGACTCATATTAGTCGAGACAGAATAGCTTTTAAAAGAGCAGCGTTGTTGTTGTTAAAGGGTTATTTTAAATTTAAATTAACGTTACAAACAAAGTGCTCCAGACTTACCTCTCATCCATTCGACAACTTGCTTTTGCGTCCACTTTGTTATCGGCTCCATGGCTTCTTTAACGCAACACAGAGGCAACAAAAGGTGCCAAAGTTTGGCGACGAGGTTGTACAATTTAAATAAAATAAAAAATATGCTGTCACATTGTCAGCAGGTCGGTGCTGCTCGTCTGTTTGTGTTCACCCACTAAACAGTATACACGCGCGAGTGGAGGCTGGACTGAAATCTCCTCACCGCCTCGCGCTGAGATCAACGCTGCGTTCAGGAGCTACCGGGAATACTGGGATAAAACACGATTGGGGTTACAAAGAAACGACCAAACAAGCCCTGTTTATGAATGGATGCATTCATTGTGCATGTTTATCGGAACAAAATGTTATCAGGATACATACCTCCCTTTCACGTGAAAGTATTTCTTTTTTGACTGATTTTATAACAGCCATTTTTATACTTATTTCCGACAAAACCACTTGAACACCAAACAGTCAATGCCAATCTGGAATGGGAGCAAGAGTTTACGGAGAGCACCTGAACGTGGCGTATGATGTCGGTAGTTTCTGTGTTCACCGCCCTCATTTGAAACTGGAGGTGTGTAGTTCCACATAGCATACAGTGCGCTGCCCACTTTACATTGTGTTGCTCCTGAAAATAACTGTCCAAGAACACAGGTTATACTGTGAGTCTGTCAACATAATATAAATGGCGAATCACAGTTAATAATGTCCGTGCATCATTTTGTACAAAGTGTAGACATCTGTCTATATTATATGGGTCATATTGGTAATGCCTACTGACATGACATTAAGTCTTTATTGTTTCATTAGCTATTTTGCTTCAGATTTGCAGTCATTTAAGAAAAAACTTTCTTTCCACTAAACTAAATGCGGCTCAGCGCTGCTCTCTGTTGGTGACTAGCCTCTTTGCAAATCATGTACACACATGTTCACATTAAAGCTTTACATTGGATACAATATCAGTAACTAATTGGGAAAAAATATATACAGAGACCCAGATAGAAAGATACTATTGTCTAATGTGTGTGTGATTGAAATTTCTGAACAGTACTGACTGACTGACGTAAAACCCTTTGGATTGTTATTTTCTCCCCTCAGTGACAATATCTGATGTATGATCATAAAGAATTTACATTTGACCAAACATCATCTTATTTCCTTGGCTGATATGGTGACATATGCTATACATGTAGACTGGGATTGGTGAGAGCAGGTGTACAGGTTTATTGTGTGGCAACAGCTAGCTACACTTAAGATTAGAAACCATATCAGGTAGCGTAAGTGTTAGGAAATATAAAAATAAAATAGAAACCTTCTTCTTTTGAAACAATAGGGTTGATTTTAATGTATATCTATTCCATACAAGTGTTGAAACTCCAGCATGTTTTCACTATTTGCCTTCCTTAAGAGGCTTTGCAACGTTGATAGTTTTACTATCATGGTTTGTGACATTAAGTAACCTCTCCTGGCTTATTGTTTTTTAACAATCTGAAACACACCTTGCATGTGAGAGTCCCGGCCCTACCCGTCACTCCATTACTGAACAGCTGGCAGCTGTTGTACACTCTGTACTGTAATCAGCTGCAGAAGCTCGGCTGTTATTATACCTGGGCACGTATCAATTTGCTCGTTTCCTTGCTGCCAAGACATATTTTGAATAGGAGTCCTTTCTTTAGATTAAAATTAATTAGAGATTTTTTTCTCCACTATAGGTTAACCAAGGTAATTTAGGTGATGGCTGACAGGTAGAATGCCCAAGGTAAGCTTTTATAGAAAACCAAACACAAACGAAGGGAAGGTGAGCCTGATTAGCACATTATAAGACAAAAAAAGTATCAAAGATATCTCTAATAAAGCACAGCATGTCAGTTTTACCACTGTTTACGAGAAAGCTTTTAAACACAGTTTTCTAGAGTTTGGCTGAAAACTATACAGCAAATTGCAGTTTTTGGTGACTAATGCCCCTTGAAGCTCTTATACTTTTAATCTCCTTCAAGGCAAGATTTACAGTATGTTTGTGTACACTGTTGCCAGGCATCACAAACATTTCTGACTGCAGCAAACGGGAGACTCAGATCCACGGTCAGTTCTCATGGGAGTGGGCTGGATTGCAGGGGATCTGGGTGGTGTGGAATTCAGGGGAGGCCCTCCCTGATAGGATTAAGTGAATCATGGGATTGGAGGTGAGGTGGAGGGATGGAAAGGGTTGTTTGGTCGGATGAGGAAGAGATGGCACCTGGGAAACTGGAAGATCGGTATTGGTAACCCTATAGTTGTGTTAGGCTAGAATTACAGAAATAGTTCAAACTTCCTCATGCAAAAGGTCAGCTTAGAGAATCACAACGGCCACGCATCAGAGTAACTTTGTTATTCACAGCTCCCAAAAACAGTGAAACAAAGACCCGTGAAGATAAGCAAACTCGGCATGATCTCGCTTGTATTCTGAGTCAACATTTATTTCACCCTCAAAATAAAGGAAGTTCAGTTTTGGCAGTGTATATTATTCTGGGATCTACATTAAAGATGCGGCTAATAATGCCACATAAACAAAGGCAGGCAAAACATCTGCACAGGAAGTTATCCACTTAACTATCTAAGATGACAGGATATGAAGGGCTAACCCTAACCCTAAAGATGTAGAAGAGAGAATACAAATGAACCCACTTCCTGCCCCTGACAGGTTTGCTCTGAACAGATTTATAACTGCAGGAGAGGAAACGTCCCGTACCCTGTAGCTAAATGTCACCATTTCATGTGTGTCGCCATATACTCCGCTCCATGTGTTTTGGCAGCATAGTGTGGGTTGTCATATTTTATATATTCATCACACAACATGACAAGACTCTGTATGTTATTACATGACTATAAGCAAGGTTTTCTTTTGAGGTTACAGTTGTCCTCACAGCAATTCATAATGAAACTATCACAGATTTTGGACTTGCAATGCATTCATATACTTCAATGTTGCCAGGTAAATTAAAGTGGAAAAACATAAAGGAAGTCATAGCATTTTAACTGCTCACAATTATTATTTTCCTTCTCTTTTTGGGGCACCAGATCCTAGACATCAGCATTGACACTAAGATGCCTCATCACAGTGTAAAGGAGCATTTCAGGCTGATATAAAGAGAGCAGTGTGGTTTAAAAAACACACACACACAGAAGACCCTGTGTGTCGATCTTGTTGCTGGGGACTCGACTTGAAGGGATGATTAAGCTTCAGAGTCTTGAAGCCTTTTATGAACCCATTTAAGAAGAAAAGACCTTTAATTTCGCCCATGGAAGTACATTGGCAAAAACATGTTTCAACAAAATTTACATATTCTCTCTGTAAAATGTTTTCTGCAGCTGCACCCATTTGATGTGCAGCGTTGAGTCTCAACCTCACGTCTTAATTGTCAAGTACATTTTGTTGGCGTTTAAACAGCATTAAATACAGTCTATTCTTTAGAACAACAGCTGAAGATCTTTACTACAGTGAAACATCAAAAGAAAGAAAGTTGTCGAATTGGAATGCAGTTTTTTTTTTGTTTTTATGGGGCATTCTGTGGGTCTGAAGGGATGGCGGGTCTGGCGTTGAGGTACTCCAGCACAAAAACCTGCATGATCTTGTTGAGGTTCTGAATGGTGGAGCGATCCAGGTTCTGCTCGTTGTCATCAAACGTGTGCCACACGGACGGGAATGGGGAGGGGATGAGGTGGAGGATGGGTACACCTGACAGAGAGGCACAGGATGAGGATCAGCCAACACAGCTACACAACATATGTAATCATATCTGCGGTAGTTGTGTTACTTGGTGGGTATACCTCTGTTTAGGAATGGTATATGATCATCTTGCACGTGGCCAACAGGTTGATTAGGCCAGAAGTATTGCACGTTGTTAGGATGATCCACAAGCTGGTTCGTGGAGTGTAAACGCATCTCTGTAGTTGTAAAAGGGAGGACAAAGAGTAATAATGTCTTCAGGGACTGTTAGCAATTTGAGCTACAATCTAGATAAACAAAAAATATATCATCTCCACAGTGCAGTCATGACATCACAATAGTTGCAAATAAGTAAAAGATACAGTGTGACAGATGTCTGACAATTTGAGTGTCAGCACAGTTGCAACATTGGTCTCAATACGATGATGACAGTCTGCAATATGACTAAAGTATTAATGACTATTCATCCAAGTGTGTTTTTTTTGGTGGCACACCTGAACCAAAGTAAACAGACCTACATGGTGTTGTACAGCAGTAGTAAAAAACATGTGATTATTCACCAATGCTCTGTAGCCTGGAGAGCCAGTGCACCGTGCTGGGGAACTGGTTGTAGAAGCGTGGGCCGGGGGCCCCGATCAGGTCCAACAACACAAACAGATCCTGGAGGAGAAGAAACAGGGAGGAGCAGAAATGATGTCAGTGAGCTCTCATGAGAAACTCTCCCTCTACACATCCCGAAGATAAGTAAAGACAAGAAGCCAGGTCCCATAATGATCAAACCTCAGAGCCCCTGCTTAGAGGTGCGGTGGTGCAACACACTGACATAAATGCTCCGTGCTATCTCTGCAGGACACACAAATCACACCTGACTGTCTGTCTACATCCATTCACACACACACACACGCACACACACACACACACACACACACACACACACACACACACACACACACACACACACACACACTAGGTTCTTTAAGATACTGTCTGTTTTATCTGTCTGTCCACACAGGAATGTCTACATAGATAGTCAGTCTCACTATCTCTCTGTGGTTGGGATACAGAAAACATTTAAACCAATTAAAGTGACGTGTTGTTATCATAGACTGTATAATAAATGATGCTTGACATCATGACAGCCAAGCCTCCCAGATGATAAAATGGGTGTCTTTGTGATTTGTGATTTTCCCTGAAATACAAAGCCATTTAAGACATGCGCCTCCCTGGTTGAGGTGTCTGTGTGGGCTGTGGGAGGAAGAGGAGATAGGGACTAAACAGATTGTACTGAAAATAATGTGCACTAACAACGGTATGATCTTAAGTGTGATTACAGTGAAGTGGGAGCAGAGAACTGGGGTGTACCATGGCGTGCAGTTGGTTTGTGTCCGTGGCTCCGGCGGGATGTGGGGTGGTCTCCATCATCTGGGCCAGGTGGCGAGAGCCATAAAGGGAGTCTGTGGCGGTCCACTGGAAAAGAGCCTCCTCTCCATCAAAGAAGAGCAACTGCAGGGTGAGGTCAGGAGTAGTGCTCTGCATGGGAGGTGAAGAGAAGACGGTCAAGGCATTTGCAGAGTTCTGCTGCCCCCTAGTGGTTTTGACAAAAAACTGCCTGAGGTTTTCTTTGGTAGTTTTTATGTGAAATATTCCTTTAAAATTGTTGTAACACCCCCAAAAATATGTTTCTGGAACAGTAAGTGGTCATTAATCAGCTGTGATATTGATGAGGACTCCGCCTCCATGGCACCTAATGTATTTGTATTCCATTGGGATTCATATTCCCACCGTAACCTTTGTGACAGACAGCTGAGTCTGATAAGCATGTCTCTCGGGCGGTCTCTCCCTGTCACAGGACCTGTCACTGTCCGCCCGACAGACAGGGGGCCTGAGCTCAACTGTGGAACAGGAAAAGGGCAGAGGAGCAAGCTACATGAATACTAATGTGTGTTCCTTATGAATCACCAGTTTGTGGGGCGATCAAATATTGTTTTGTTTTTCCATGAACCAGAACAAATAGTTGTACTTAAAATGATGTTGTTGCCTCTGATGTTGTGTTTGAGCAGAGGTTTGTTGGGTGTCAATAAATTGTAATTTTTTTTTTTTTCAAACATCTAGCTAAATCATAAACCTCTTATTGACTGACCAAATGAAAATGCATAAGCATCTTCGTTATTGTGAACAAATCACACAAAATAAGCAGCAATGAATTGATGCTACCAACAAGTGTTTTCTGTGTAGCTGAGATGTTTCTTAATCTGGAGCTGAAAATAGTCCCTAACAAATGCAGCATTGACATTGCCCAGCTGTTTTAGGAAATTACATTTAAGAAAAAAAAATGAAACTGTAATATTGTGACTCGTTTTTTAAAGATTTACATCTTCAGAGTGCCACAGACAAGTAAGACAGCTGGAACGTACCGACAGACTGACTCATGATTGGTTTTGGTCTTTTCATGGAATTTGTTGAGAATAAGTTAAAATGTAGATACCACCAGCATTATCCTTTAAATTAAACTTGGAAAAATGTCGTTAGTGCCACCTTCTTCCCTCTTGTAGTTGTTTCTCATGTTTGAGTGTCATGAAGAAACTCTACAGTGATGTTTAACCTGTTCCTGGAACTGCCTGCAACACGTTTGGTCTTGTTTTTTTCCGGAGCTTAGTGCCAATGTTGTATGACTCCCCTGTGACTCCCCTGTGATTCACGGCCACATCTCGAGTCAGTGCTGGCCACAACCACAAAAAACAAATACACCCCCTCAAACGAAAAGCCTATTGAACGCACACAGGAGGGACTGAGGCATCTACACATAGAGTCACAGACAGACAGATGGACCAGTAATGTACCCTTTAACTAATTGTATGTTGCCGCTTTAAGTCACATGCTAGGCCCACCACCTTCTGAGCTTTCAGTTCTTCATCCAGAGCGCGCGCCAGCTCCAACATCATGGCACAGGGAACGGCAGAATCCGTGGCGCCTTGGAACTCCCTCCCGTGCCATTGTGGTGGGTAGTACTTGGAGTCGTAGTGACAGGCCAGGACCAGGCGGCGACTGGCTGACGAGTTGAGGGTGGCAACTATGTTCGTGAAGGGCAGTTGGCCGTAGGGTGTTTGTGACACAAACTTATCCTCCGTCACCTCCCAGCCTGCTCCGAGGGAACCGAGGGTGGTTTTGATATGCTGCGAACACACAAAGATAATGACTTGTAAAGAGCATTCAGCCTGCACTTCACCTTACCGATTATCTGTGGCAATAAGTTTTCCAATTTAGAAATTGCTTGTCTTTTCTACTGTTACATCATATTAGGGCATGCAACGTGGAGGACGCATTCACAAGTGTAAACCAGTGCATCTATGCCGGTAGCTGCCATGACGTTGCGGATAAAATAATGTCTTCCGAGAGGGAAAAAGTAACAGTTTTTACATTTTTCTTTCCATTTATAGTCAATTATGTGTGTTACATGTTTTCTGTACAAGTGTTTCTGTGTTTGAAACTGATCCATCCATTGATATGTTATTCTGCAAGAACCATAAGCTCACCTCCTGCACGGCCTGGCTGCCTGTAGAGCCTGGGTACCTGGTGACCATCAGTGGCCTCAGGTCCCTCTGCCACATCTGCGCCAGGTCAGTGTGGGACAGGGCGGTGCTGATCTCCTCTTGTGTCAGAGTGACAGCTCGGTGATGAAGCTGAGCGGAGCCAGAGGAAACAATCGAGATAACACAAAATGGATGAGAAATAGCATCGGGTCCAATGAATATTTAGAAAGGAATTGAGCGTGTCCAGAAAGATCAGATTGTGATGTACTGTTAACGCAGCGTTGCACATGGAACAGAGAATATTCTCCTATTGTCAGTCAGTGTCTGCTACGGCACAGTTTCAGATCAACAACTTCCTTGTATAATAGGGAAGTCTTTCTATGATGCATTGCATCGAGCAGCAATGTGGATGACACAGCATACAGATTAATTGATTTAAGTGTGTCACAACACTCTCTCATGTTACTGGAAACCACTCCCTACTGCCAACAGTGGATTTGTTTCATCACAGTATTTAAATTGTTAGGGACACCTGAAGAGAAAATACATCATAAGAGGGATTTCTTTTAGTCATCTACATCACCTACATCACAATGCCATACATGTTAAAGTAATAATCTCGAAGATTTTCATTTCAATGAATGTCTGTTAGGCCACTATCTCTTGCTGAATGAGGTAAACACAGTGGCGATTGTGCAAAAGGCCCACTGACGTAAGAGCTTGCAAATAAAGGAATTCCCGTCACTGTGGTTTAGAATACTGCGAAGTGAGATCCAAAAACACGCCGGCAATTACCGCTCATCGACAAAAGTAAGAGAACAAAATGGAGATCTTTGAGATTGTAACATTAACAAAAAAAACAAACATTAAAAAGCACCAATTTGATCTTGTGGTACGGTTGTATCAACCGTTACACGGGCTGTGAAGTTCACTCTGACACCTCCTCAGAGCGAGGCACATGGGCCAATTAGACCAGTGTGAATAGACATTGATTTTCTTCAAGAACACACAAGGGCTACTTCAGAAAAGCAGGGCTCTATTGAATGAAGAGGCAGACAAGTAAAAGGTGTTTGTTAACATGCTCTCCCTTGCTCTAAAAAACCCCAACAAAAAGCAGTTTGTGTAATATAAGGAACGCAATACGGATTTGGATTCAGGTTTGTCCATTCAATGGATGTTAATTACAGCCATTGGTTAAAAAAACATATCGATTCTTCGATCCCATGTCTCTTTTCTCCCGTTTGGTCTCAAAGTTCACCTGCTGAGCAGCGTGGTTGTCCTGGTAACAAACTGTCCTGAGTGAGAGGACAGAGAGCTGATGAACAGTATCAGAGCACAGTCAAAGCCTGTCTGTGTGCTCTGCCCTTTGGTTAGTCCTTATTGGGCAATGTGATATATTGGGGTTGTCGAAACCATACTGACTGAATTATTTAAACGATCTTGAATGATTTTGCTGATTTTTTCTTTTTATATTTTATCAATCGTTTAGTTGTGAAATATTGAAAAATGTCCATCACAGTGTCCAAGGTGACGTCTTCAAATTGCTTGTTTTGTCCGACTGACGTTCCAAAACCCGAAGATAAACCATCTGAGAACCTGAATGTTGTCATGTTTAGTTTGACATGCAAAGTAAGTCTTTAGATTTTTTATGGGAAATCACAGTAGACATTTGTTTTCCCTCCTAATTTGGTTTAATTTTACTCTCTCAGACAATAGGGGAGGCCGCATTCCTTAACTCTGTTCACTACAACTGAAGCATACAACATTCACTTACAAAACATGTTCATGCGTTGGGCCCATACTGACCGGCTGTAATTACAGAGTGGCATACAGTGCAAAATGTGTAATTATGCGGTCACACAGACTGTATAGTCAACCGAAGCACTAGGGCTCACTGGGTTCAGAGAGGGTTAAAAGGGGTCCACTTAAGGTCTATAAATACCAAGACCTGCAATTGGAGGATCAATGATGATGACTGTGCTGCCATAGCAACTAGGCGAAAAGGAGAGGAGAAGAAGAACATAAATGAGGAGCATGAATGGCCAGGCATACCCAGGTGCGTCTCAGGAGAATTACACAACATGAGCTGGGAAACAGTGCAGAGGGCTGCTGGAATATCATGAATAAATACATTATGCATATCACAACTGTATTTGGGATCTTGTAGATTTCCCTCTCTTATAATGAACAGTCTACTGGGAGATTGACACTTTAAAAGGAAACATTTGCACACACAGAGACACTATACAAACAAAATTGGAGTGAGTCATTTTTTCATAGAAATCCAGCATTTCTCTAAAAAAACAATTTGTTTAATTGGGTTCAAATGCGTTTAAGTTACAAAAAATAAAGTAAAGATGATATTGACACTTAATCGATAATTGAAAGCATTTATTTGAGCAGTGTTTAAATAGGTGACATGGCAATAACACTGAAGAAAAGCTGCATGTAGCAAGTTTTTCTAAACGGTTTACTCTTGGAGCATGTTTTTCTGTGTGTCTTTGTACAATTGCCTGGCAATATGTTAAGACCACAAAACATGAATATATCCTCTCAATTTATTTACCTTTTCTTCTGTCCAGGGGATTCCAGCGGTGCAGTGGACGAATGTCACCCAGATGGCCACGGTGTAAAATAAACGCATCTTGGAGGGACCGTGGCTTCGCTCGGTCATCGTTGCTGTCGCTGCTCTCCACATTCCTGTGTCTCTCCTCTGTGAGAGATTACAGATCATGTGAAAAGCAGGAGGGAGGACCCGAGGCTCTCTGAACCACAGCGCGTCACCGCACTGTTAACGCCTGTGTGTGTGTGTGTGTGTGTGTGTGTGCTTCGTCCACTCCCAGGAAACTCATGAGTACGACACACGGGCCCCCTTTTTCATTTGATAATTGCTCATTTTCAACAACAGATCAACACATTTACAGCATTTCAAAGTCCCAAGACAATTTTACTGGACCCATTAGGTTTTTTTATTTAACGTTTGAATGCGGGCTTTATACAAAAAAAGCAAAGAAAAAACGTAAAGTATAGTATATTAAGATGTCATTCTTGCAGATACATAATTATAGGAAATCGCGCTTTGCTTGGATCTTCGTGCTGTACACGAGCAATTGAATGGAGTGCAATAACTTTTAAACTTTTAAAACACATTACATATTTGTTTACGTATTGTTTTATTTGCATTTAGTAGCCTATTGTTTTTGTGAGAGTAAGACCAGCGCTTCGTACGTCACCTGCCACGTGGTTCATTGTCACGTGGTCAACCCGGAAGTCTCTGCCGTGCGCTCAACATGTCAACATGTTCCCATCACACAGTTAGATCGTAGCTAAATCAGAGTTGTGAAATATATTTTGATATACCTAATACATATATATATATATACATATATATATATATATATATATTGCAACTGCGCGTGTTGCCCGCAGACATGTCTGACGAGGTGCGCTGCTTGAAGGCTCAGCTCGAGGAGAAAGAGAAAGAGATCGCTGCTCTGAAGAATAAACTGGCCCGAGTGGAAAAGGTACTGTAGTCTATTCTGAATGCTAACAGTCAATTCTGTTACTACAGAAATGTCTTTTTATAATCTATTTGCCTGTGGCTAGCAGTTTAGCATTCCTGGTGCAGCGATATAGCATTGTTGTACCTCGTCTACATAGCAATAGCAAACATTGTTTATAATCGGACATGGAACATACGTTACATTACATACATTACTCCTTTCTTAAAATGAACCTGCACACTTGATAGACAGCTAACTAGCTTGTTAGCTAGCTGGTGACCGTCCTAATTGTGATGCACGTGGTGTGTAGTTGAGGAAAAAATGCCACATTGGGTAATTGATAATATCTACAGGGGGTGATAACACAATACCCATGGGAATAACTCATTATCATTGCATTAAATACACATTAAATGCTGAAAGTTTGATCCTAGAATGCAGTGCTACAGTAATAAATTCCGATGCCTTTGATTCTACAAAAAAAAAAAAATCAATGGCAGACGTGCAGAAACACTACTTATCACAGAGGAGAGATGGAAAGTTTTAAAAAGTCTAAAATACATTTGGAAATTCTCAAAAGAGATAAAGCACACTTAACTCATTTAGTCTTGAATACTAAATAAGACATAAATAAGCATGCTATAAGCCATTTAATTCCTGCATATGAAGAGCTTCTTTCCCCCAAATAGCGCCTTATGTCAGACATATGGGCTGTGTGCGTATATGTAAAGAGAGATATAAATGTAGCTCATGATATTACAGAGGCAGGCTGCTTGGGGCTGCGATGCCACATGGCTCAAAGCTTCTGTTTAAACTTGTTTCTTATATCTCGTGTTGTGATTCCTCCCCCGACAATAAGAGCCCTGCCACAGTACTGGAGCTGCATGAGAAAGTGACACCCCTAACCCCCCTGAAAGCCAAAGCAGCCCTCAGCAATGAGGACATCATGCGGTACAGCAGACAGCTCATTCTGCCTGAGCTGGGCGTACAAGGTACGAATGGCTACAGGCAGTGTTATTCTGATACGTAGCACAGTCAGCATTCTGTTGAGTGAGATTAACGGCATGACCGAACCCAACAAAGTGAATTCTGATTTGTCCACAGGTCAGCTTAATTTATCCAAGACCTCAGTGCTGATTGTGGGGTGCGGAGGACTGGGCTGCCCCCTGGCACAGTATCTCGCGGCAGCAGGCATCGGTAGGTCGTCCACTTGATTAATGCTCAGCATGACCCGGTGCCAAAGAAATCAAACCATTAACCTCGGAAATAAATGGGCTGTGTGGGCGTGAGTAATTGTTGAGCTATCAACGGGTCATTTTCCTCTAAGGCAGGGTCTAAAATTAGCAATCTGGCTCACCTCCCCGCTGGCTGTTAAACTAAATAAATGTACCTGCGGGGGGAAAGGTTTCGAACCATAATTATTCATTTCCACTCCTAAAATAAATATATCACACCACCCATTTTTGTGCTGTTTAATGATTACAATCAGGTGCACTGGGAAAACTTGTGTAAAGAGCCAAGAGTATATTCACAGCTTACGACCTACTTATTTTGGGAATTTGTTTTTCTTTTGCGGGCAAATCTATACTGCCTGTTGCCTCAGGTGGAATTTCAGCCAAACTTTGGCTGTATAGTCAACTAGGGAAAAGCAGAAAACTGAAGGAAAGCCGGTACAACATTTGAGAAAAGGCAACAAACAACAACTAAAGATAAAGTCAAGTTTTCCGAAGGCACACTTTGTTAAATTGACATTCATTCTAAAGACTTTCTGCCTGCCTGCAGGGCGCCTGGGCCTGCTGGACTATGACGAGGTGGAGCTCAGTAACCTGCACAGACAGGTGCTTCACGGGGAGGAGAACCAGAACCAAGCAAAGGCTCTGTCCGCTGCCAATGCAGTTAAACGGTACTGATTGAGAAATGCAGTCCTGCACACACTAGTGCCCAAACTGCACAAACCGACCTGAAACAGAGGCGCTAATATTTTGATATTATTAGTAAATGTTCTCCAACTACGATAAGTGGTGTGCTTCTATGTGTTTTGTGACCATTTAGTTGCAGGGCAATACATGCTGGCGCTCTCCAGTCTCGCCACAGGTTATATTTGGTTGTGTACTTTCTCCCCAGTCTGCAGATATTGTGTAAACATGTTATTTTAGAGACACCACCTCACAGTGGGCCCACTGTGGTCAGCGCGCACATTGTGGAGCCGTGACCACATGAGGGCGCCATTTATCAACTTCTTACTTTAATTGTTCATTTATTGAATTCATATTTTTGAACGTGACCTTACAGGTTGAACTCAACAGTAGAGTGTCTTCCCTACCACCTGAAGCTCTCGCCGGAGAACGCCTTGCAGCTCATTCGACAGTATCCTCAACCTTGCATCACACCTGCTAATGCTTTGTCATGAAACTGTTCACTCAGCTGCGAAAGCACGAGTAGTACTTCACATACTCAGGTGGTGGAATGCGCACACGGTGATACGAACTGCGTTCTTGATGGCACCTTGACTTCGCTGACCTCATGTATGACATTGTGGCGGATTGTTCGGACAACGTCCCCACTCGCTATCTGGTGAATGACGCCTGCGTGCTCGGTGGCAAGCCTCTGGTGTCAGCCGGCGCTCTGAGAATGGAGGGACAGGTAAGGCGGAGAGGCACGAGTCCCATCAGCTCCTCTACATTTGTAATGATACTTTATCAGCCCTCTTGCTCTGTGTGTGTTTGTGTAGCTGACAGTATACAACTACCGCGGAGGCCCCTGCTACAGATGTCTGTACCCGGTTCCCCCACCCCCAGAGACGGTGACCAACTGCTCCGACGGAGGGGTGTTAGGAGTGGGTGAGTCTCGTTCCCTTACTTGCCCCAGGGAGCCCTTGACTTTGTACAGAGTTCAGTCTGTAAATGGTAGTTGTTAGTAAAACTTTCCACGTTTCTCTTTAAGTTCCAGGGATAATGGGCTGCTTCCAAGCTTTGGAAGTCCTCAAGATTGCCTCCGGACAAGGCTGTATCCTTTGGCTTTTTCCATTCTGAACTCCCACGTTACATGCAGTGCCCTGCTTGGACATTTTGTTGCTTTGGTTTTCCAGTCATCTGGATGAACAAAGAACTGTGAAAGCGTTGTACAGGTGTTTTGTGCCTGTCTGATTAAAAAATATAGCATAAACAGACTCTGCTGACTCTTCGTCTGCGTATTCCTATGAGAACTCCTTTGAAGCTGCTGTGGTAAAGACTTCCATCAGAGAATAGACTTGTGCTATCCTGCCCTCCGGCTTGCATTGTGACACCCATGCTAACACCTGGCCCTCTATAATGCATCAGCCTGGGAAGTACCCCGCCGTCTTCCTACCGAACGTTGCCATGGTGCTCTGCTCACACAGCAAACGGGGAGACGCGCGGCAGCCGATTCTCCGGATCAAGCAGCGCAGACGCTGACACTTTTCACATTGTTGCCCTTTTCCTTGACCCCCCCCCCCCCTCCTCCGGGCGTGACAGCTTCCTGCGGCCAGCAGCTGGTGATGTTTGACGCTCAAGACGCCAGATTCAGGTCCATCAAGCTGCGGCCCAAGCAGGCCAGCTGTGCAGTGTGCGGAGAGAAGCCCAGTGTGACCCAGCTGGTGGACTATGAGGCTTTCTGTGGGTCTGCTGCCACAGATAAGGTTGGTCATGAGAGAGGTCCTGCTCATTTTCACAGACATCAACTGGCTCTTGCCATTTAGTAAGACACAGTACATGTCAGTATTCTGTAATCATAGGAAAACATCTCTTATTGGGTTTCAGTGCCGCAAAGTCAACCTCCTTTCCAGAGACCAGAGGATCACGGTACAGGTAGAGCGTACATCGTCCGGAACAGTTGGCCGCTGCGTGACTCCCGGCATTTAGTGCCGTTTATTGTATGATTGCCCACAATTTTCTCCACAGTTTTCATGCTGATTACATCTAAGCGCTGACCCAGCCCCGAATGGGAAATGACTTAAAATGTGCCTGTAGATTTTCTACGGGAATTAATAACATGTCCTATTTGGTGGCGAGAGCAGCGGTAGTGGGTTGAGTCAGTTTTCTGGAGAATTGGTGCTTTCAAACCCGCATTAGCCTCAGAGATTGGGATCATGATTGATTGGGCTGTAATCGAGATTGTGCAAGGGGCTCCAGTAAGAAAAAAACAAAACAATTTTGTTTCCTTTGATTTAAGGAAAAGCAGTTCAAATGTTCACATTACTCCACAAAACCAAATCCAGGCTACATTTCAACATTTACCCAGAATAATTGTGGTTATCCTGTTTTATAGATGTTAATCAATGTCTTTTCCCGAAAGATGAAGCTCCACCTCTCTAATGAAGTTATTTGTGCGCTGAGGTCTGCTTTGATGTGATTCCAGGATTATAAATCGATAATGGAAAACGCAGAGCCCCATCTCTTGTTGGATGTGCGCCCTCGTGTGGAGGTGGACATATGCCACTTACCTCTCTCCCTCAGTATCCTTTTTAGAGACAGAGGCGCACAATCCATCTCCCTATGTCCAATCTCTGTGTGAATGTTCTCCTTACACTGTTGCCAGACATTCCCCTCTCGAGTTTAGAGGAGAGGAAGAGCGAACATATCCAGTTACTCCAGGAGAGAATTGGCCAGTTGAAACGGCAGATGGAGGGCGACTGCCGGCCTCCAGGTAAACACGTCAGAACCCACATGTCGTTTGAAATGGACAGGCACGTAGAGCCAACTTGTGCATATTCACAGGCCGCCGTGTGGTCTCATACTGCCGGGCTTACTTTGGACAGCTAGTAGCAGGTTGTAATGGGGTTGCTAGGTGACCCCCTTTTCCAAAACAAGTACGGTCAGCCCAAGCAGCTGGTCCACCTTAGAGAAATTAATATTCAAAATGTTATTTTGGTGACGTTCTGGCTATTCACTGTGTTATTTATCAATGAGCTAAATTTAGCCTTGTAGAGCATTTAATACAGTTTTGGTTGTTTGTTATATGGTCAGTTTTTGTTCTGAACTATTTACCTTTTCTTTCAAATTCTTTAATATGTGTACCATTCAAACTCTTGTGCCGACTTTTGTCCCTTTTTAAATGTTTCTTTGTGCTATCATATAAAATAGTAATTTGAATCTGACGCATTTCACGCGTTTAGGATCCACTGGTGTCACCGAACTAATCTCTCTGTGTTCTTTCTCTGCTGATTCCTCCAGTGTATGTGATCTGTAAGATGGGGAACGACTCTCAGAAGGCGGTGCAGGTTGTGGAGAAGATGAGTGGATCAGAAGTGGACAGTGTTTCAGTGAAAGACATCTGTGGAGGCCTCATGGCTTGGGCAAAGAAAGTGGACCCCACATTTCCACAGTATTAATCCATTTTAAATTATTTTGTTAATAAACTTGGTTTTTCCATCATTGTTCAGTTGTTTTCTTATTTGTATGTGCACTGAACTGTGTGCTGTCAGGTGGATTGGCTTTAATGTCAATACTGAATAGCAAAATCTCACATAGAGAGAGTGTAACAATGGACCAGTTCCTAAAATGTGTTGTGTAATCTACTGTGTCGATCAGCGCATCGAAGACATGAGTTGACAGTTAGATAACACATAGGCATCCTTGCAAAATCGAATCCCTCTTCCTGTTATTTCTTTCAATTCTTAGTATTAGAGGCCTAATAGTTAATTGAACAGATAGCTTAATGAAGAAATTAAACCTACACTTTACATTTCAGACATACCTACCGACCCCTATTTTCCCTTTAAACATCTGCTAAGCTGTTTACAGCTTTTGAGAGAACACAGATACTTTTACTTTCTTTGTTTATTTATTAAAGTAAAGTTAATTCAGCCCATTCCTCATTTTGCTGGGGACACATATGAACCCTCTCAATAGCACCTGAGGGCTCCTGGCCCCCAATTTTGAAACTTCATTACAAACCGATTCGGGTCGAAGAATACAGTTTTTTTTTTTCTCTTGGCATGGCCAAGTTGAAATAACGGAAAAGAAAAGGCACATGCGCATTGGTTTGAGCTCCATCGGAGGCGCCATTGCTTCACAGGGACTGTAGTTCAAGTTTTCCTCCCCTCACATGGAAAGTCAGTTATGCGGAGATAATAAAAAGACTCCATCCCCCGGCGACGGTCGCTGCTCCTTTTTTTTTTTCTTCTCGTCGAGCAGGGGGGAGTAGACACAGCTGGAAGGATAATAAGATGCGCACGAATTTACAAATCTGGAATAAAAGATAAAGGAGAAGAATAAATGGACGACTCGGTTAGTCTGCGCGCGCCCGTGTGTACAATTTATGTCGGTATTCGTTCCATGAGACGTTGAGCTGCGACGCTGCGCTTCTGTGTGCGACTTCCACAAAGTGCAGCATTTTAAACTTCGGACTCCGCTTTCCTCAGTTGATGGAGTTACAAAGTGTCTTCAGTAAACTCACAATGGAAAGAAAAGCGCCCTTCGCTGACTGTGAAGGTAAAGTATCATTTCAGATGCATTTAAGGCGACGTTTGGCTGTAAAGGGGCTTTTTGCGCGTAGACGACACGTAAAACTGCAACAAAGTCCTCTGAATGTGTGAATCCAGGTCTTGTATAACTTGTTTTGCTGGCATTGTAGACTCGGGTTGTGCTCTGCCAGCGAGCCTATCGAAAGTGGGAGGGGTGCAGATGTTAGGAAGCCCTGGTTCCAGATGTTTGCGGAGTTGGAATTCTTGTAAACACCGACATGATACGCTTTATCAACTTTTACGCGTCCTTTGGGCTACGTTCTTTGTTGTTGTTGTTTTTTTTTTTTACCGTTTTGCGCACGAGCATAACGGCCCGTTGTGATGGTTTTGTTAAGTTTTCCAAACGTCGATAGCAAAGTGAAAACGACTGCTGTTACGAACAAAAGTTGAAGCTGTCGCCCCTCGAGCACGGTGCATGTACGTGATGGCTGTGTGAGTTGTCTTAAAGATAACCCTGGCAAGCTCTTTTAACCAACACAATGCAAGGCAACAGCAACACACAGCACGAGTGATCATCCAAGAGATAATCTATGAGAAGTAACAATTTAAAGTTTTAAGAATTCGTTCTAGCACAGGCAAATATTGATGAAGATTATTTGGGGTCTTAATTAAAAAAAAGAAAAGAAATGGACAAGCCTGGCTGACTATTTGTGTGTAAATTGATTCCTACATGAATTCAACCCAAGAGTGTTCACAAAGGGAAGAAAAGTAGCCGTCTCATACATACAGCCGGGCTGCCCTAAGGCTCAGCAGAATGAGAGCTCCTAATGTGCCCTCGTCCTTCACTGTCTCTGCTGTTTCTTTCAGATAGGTGACTGCTTTTTTTTCATTGTAAAAATAGCACTGTGTGTGTTTTTGTCTCTGTGTGTATGTTTGCGGTGACAGGCTTCCTGTGGTCAGAGTGGATTACTGACTTCAGTAAGGAGAAGGAGCTCCACTCCAGGATATGAAGCTCGCTGCAGTGACTTTACTGCAGAAGTCTGCCGAGTCTTCACAGACGTTTTTCCTCCATCACCTGCCCGCGTCTCGTGAATGAGTGTGTGTTGTGTAAGCTCAGGCGGGCGGACCCTCTTAATTTATGAGAAACAATGTCACTTTGATAAAAGAACACACAAACAGAGCTGGCTCACTACCACTGATGAGGACCAAAGATCTCCCCTGTCAAGAGTCAGCTGTGTTTCTTTCTGCCGGCCCTCTCTGAAACCTCCGCCGTTCAGCGCTCCGCGTTGCCATTGGAAGAAACCCAATGTCTGCCTCCTCTCCCCCATCCTTACCTCGAGCCTTCCTCCACTCTCTCCATCCGCACCACCCGTCCGGACCGTTGTACGCGCGGCTGTCCAACGGCGGTCACAGCGTCCCCAGCCCCACCAACTCTTTCCACGGGGTGTCCTTCCTGCTGCAGATAGGACTGACCAGAGAGACGGTGAACCTGGAGCCCAGTGACCTGTCGCTGTCCGCTGTCAAGGACCTGGTGTGCTCCATAGTGGACCAGAAGGTAAGCCTCTCGCTGAAACGCCCTTTCATATGACGTGACACTGTGCTTTTCAGTTAGAAAGGACATCTCTCATCAAACACTTTTTCTCTAATGAGGATTTCCCCAAAGACATGCAAACCTGCTACGATTACCTTGTTTTCAGACTTTAGCAGGAATACCGAAGGCGGTGGAGGACCCACATGATGATGCACCAACATGTGTTTTGCCATCCTCTACCATATTCATCTGTTTAGGCTTTGTGTTTATTTTTTCAAAGTGGACATCTGGGCCTCGTGCCCCAAAATGAGTCAAACACCGCAGAAGCGTGCACACTACAGCTCCGATTGCTCCTCCAGTCGCAGGACACGGCGTAGCAGCGCCAGTCATTTACATTGTGGTTTAATGTTACCGGACTTACATGGTGCAAGCACAGGCACACAAGCTCGTCTGCGTACACATAAACAGAACCACTCCGTGGTTTTGTTTTTTGGACCTACTTCTTTTTCCATGACACTGGTAATGTGCTGTAATGACACTGGAGTGTAGCCTCAGCATAAGAACTTTAAATACAAAGCACGGGCTTCATCATTTTGCCGTCTCTTATTGGGTTGTGTGAGAGTATCCAGAGGGAGAATCAACAGCGCCAGCTTTAATCGCAGTGTTCGTTTGCACTTACAATGATCGGGCCGGTCCTGAGCATGGTTTTCGTCTGCTTCTTTATAACGTGCAAACTAAGAATGAGGGTACAACCTTTTTAATTATATAAAATATAATACATGCTTTGTTAAGCTCCATCACCACAGATGTTGTGCCTTTGTTTTATATGAAGTGACTACTACTACTACAAACTGGAGGGTTAAAGCAGCCCAATAAGTATTGGAAATGAAAACTAAAAGAGGATAACTAAATAGACAGTACTTCTAAACACATGTGCAGTAGGTGCTGGTGCTCTAAAGCTCCTGCTCAGTCATTGTCTTCTTTGAACCCATGCATGTGTGCTCCATAGCTGTGTGGGATTAATGGTGCGCAAAGCCTGTTGGAATAATGAAATGGCTCCTGTGTGCATCCACACGTCGCTGTTGTTCTAACCTCTCTTGTGTATAACGATGATTACTCCCTTTGTGTCTGTAATTACCACCGACTGAACACAAAGAGGGTGATTGAGCGAAAGCACTCTCATCAGCCACCGGGATCTGAACATTCAGGTCTCTCGGAGCTATATTTGAGTCTGAGATGATGATAATGGAAATGAGGAAAAATATTATGAGGAACAGACTTTGTGTTGAACAACAAGTGGACAATAGCGGAGGGAGCTATCTGTGTTGAGCCTGCTGTCCCTCTGCTTCCATGTTGTCCAAGTTGACATTCCAGAGGAGCGCGGTAATGTTGTTGTTCTTTACAAGGTCTGCTGATTCTCACTAGCTAGTTATGAACAGTTCTGAGTCCCCAGAGCAGAAAATCTCATCGCTGCGCATATTTACATGGATCCTGTAACATGTTGGCATAGTTGCAAGAATCTGGAACAGGAAGAGGGTGGGAAACACGGCGCTTTGAAGACAACCCGTAAAAAGTGAGTCGGTGCGGTACGTTTTTGGGCGAGTGGGTGCTGAGATTTGTCGCCCATGTGCAACTTTATCCCTGTGTCACTTCACATATCACATGCATTAATTTAGAGATGCCATGCACTCTAACAAAATGTAGCAGGAAACAATTAAATTTATAACCAACAGTCATGGGAACTTTGAAAAGGCCATATATATAATTAATATCTGTACATCCTTTTCATGATTACGTACAGTGCATCATCACCACAGAACATATCCAGCACGTTCATCCACATTTCTTCTATTAAACACTGCCAACATGCAGTGCACTGCCTCAGCTATTTCATGAAATCCAGCCACATGGCTTTGATATCAATGGAAAATATGACTCTTGGCCTTCTGCGCACTCCAGTCCATCTCTGCCTCACTCCTTGCTCTAAAATATGCATGATAATGCTGAGCCTTCTTACAAAGGCCGCTCATCCTGGCCAACTTTTCCCAGCTGTGGATCTCTAACCCTGGCTTAGCCGTCGACAGTCGTCCCAGGATGTCTCCAGTCAGCAGAACCTCAGGTGTCTGTCAGCAGAGGCGAGACGGGGAAAAAAAAAGAAAAGCTTTTGACTTCACCCGGTAATATCTTTGTGGAGATAGAGTCTGGATGAAAGTGTATTCCCCCCTTTCCTGCTGTCGTTTCCTGTGCCGAGAGCTGGCCTGCTTCGCAAAGTGACTCAACAGACACGCTCATCCATTCAGTGTCAGGTTTTCTGCTGTGTCAGCTGTTGTGAACCTTAATGGTGGGATTTAGTAAACCATGATATTACCCATGTTGATGTCTTGGTGGTCTTCAAGCTTGTGGATGAGCAATTTGTCCATCCTCCAGCTGATTATCTGGGTCTGGGTCACCACGGCGGCAGGTGCAAGAATAGCAACCTAGAGTGCGTTCGAGCATGCTGGGAGATGTAGTTCCCACACTGCATCCTGTCTGTGCTGTCCCAGTACACAGGCAAACTACCTCAACTACCCCAATTGACCTTTCGGAGCAGTAAAGCTCGATTTGTCGGCGACTCGAGCGTCCGTTGAGCTCACCACCGCATCGCTACAGTCGCGTGTGTTGTACACGATCTGGTCTCAGTGTGCTTTAACGAGCATGCAGTCACCACAGTAACTATGTTTACATTCTTTCATTTACTGTGCGATACAGAGAGACGCTTGGCCACACGCACACTTACATAGATGTGGAGTTACATCAAGGTAACTTGTAACTTTATACCGCCTTCGTCTCATTACTGAGACGGAGACCACGGCCAACGCAATCGCTGTGTTATACTACTCAAGAGTTCCCACCGGCGTCAGTAACTTAGGAGAAAACACAAGCAGCCGTTATGTCTCTCAAAGCTTGTGACCGTAGCTTAAGGACAGAAAGTTGAAGTGAGTGCTTTACTTTGTTGCACTGCTGCTGTTGTTAGCACATTTCCAGTGTTCTTTTTTAGTGTTCCTCTTTGGAGCCTGTTCCTTTGCTGGCTTGCCAAACTGTAAGATCACACAGACTTTTGGTGTACGAGACAGCAACAATAGGACACACAAATTAACCCATGTCCAACTTTTCAATGGGCCTTTGTAATTACAAATGCCTATTAACACGCAGCGAAATCACTTTACGAACCATGGATGCAAGCCGGTGTGCTGTAGCAGATGCACTTTGGATGCAGTTGACAGCTGTAAAATGTCCAGATGTTTACGTTCGCTCTCTTTTACTGTAGATTATGTGTCACGGCTTCAAGGTCGACATTTCATATCTTCCCTGAACCCTTCAGTTTTGAATCAGACTCATTGTTTGACGGGGAGTCATGCAGCCTGCTGTAATAGCTGTGTATTGTATAGATTTCGTACGGCTCATGCCTCTTCCTGCTAAAGACTCAACCACATGACTTGGCCAGTGTCCACAGAGCAGATCTACTTTCTCTCTGTTCTCTATCTGGAGTTGGTTTTGATAGTAGTGGTTTGGACCACATTCACCAACTTTCAGTGGTTAAGGTCAACCTTAGTCCGGGGCAACCTGATATGGATAGGTTCAGTCCCAGTCTCTTAGGGGAGCTATTGCGGTTACTGCCCCTGCAATCTACTGAATACTTTAAAATATGACTGTTTAAGTGTCACCACTTGGCACAAGGGTACCGACTCAAAGCCAGGCTCCTTGAGGACTGTAAGAAAGGATGAAGGGAGCCAGCCAATGGGTGGTGGAGACCCTCCCAGTCGAGTACCCATCAGTTCAGTCTTTATCCATGTTATATTCACGGTTAAGCCATGTTAATGTGGGTGATTCTTTTAGACCTCTAAATGTGCAGTGAGTTCCCTTTTTGCTTCTGCTTCTGTTTTGTTTTGTTTTGTCACGATAGCGCATTGAATGACCCCAAGTGGCTACACGCGACTTCAAGTCAGGACAGCCCGACTCTTGTCTCTGGTTTTGGGGCTTGATGAATGGCGCGAGATAAACATCCATACACTTCCACTTGTTGAGCGCTTCCTGTTTGGTGTCGCCCAAGTCCTCTCGTGCAGCCAGCGAGGGAGCAGCGGCGGGACAAAAGTTCACGACTCCCTGAGAATGACTCCCAGTTAGCCAGCTGGTCAGCCCGGACAGCCAGCCAGCTCCAGAACATTCCTCTTCACCCAGGCATTTTTGGAGGATGATGTGATGTTGCTCGGGATGGGTGGGATTAGACTGCTAGGAAACTGAAATATTTGAAGCTAAACACTTGCTTTGGTAATGCTGTACATCTGACAAATGTTGACGGATGCTGTAATGGCGATTGCAGAATCGACAGTTTAGTTTTCAGTCTTTATGGGACTGTGCGGTATTTAATATCCTACAAAGACAATTCAGTTTTTAGTGGAGATGCTTTCTGGAGAATGTTGGCAGCCAACGTGTTTGATATAACTTTAAAGTGTACCTTGGCATCAGTTAAATGCTTTTCTCCCTATCAAAGGGGATGATAAAGCTTAGCAGGATAAAGGGAATTTGAAGCACTTCTGGCAAAGGTAATGGAAAAACCCCATTAAGCCTTCGCCTCAAATGTTACTTTTATGAATACTTTAAGTTTAGCGCTCTTCCTTAGGAAGTTTCTGCATTTTCACTCCAGCTGTGAAAGGCAGCTGCCTCAGCCACAGGTTTCCCCACTGGTTTTGTTAGTGCTGTAACTCGCAGTCTCTGGTTGAGGGCTGTACAGCTGCCTCTGTAATTAGCGAGACAAAGGCCTGTTTGAGTCAGAAAGGGGCGACTTTGGACAACGTACAGTACAATAGCAGAGTATTATAAAAACTAAAGGATTGTTTGGATTGTTCTAAACCGATGAGTAATATCACTTGGATGCTGCGAGGTAACACTTGGCAGAGAGAACTAGATCGGCTCAACATTCCTTTTTCAAGATTAATTAGATGGAGTTGCAACAGTGGAGACGTCTTTTTTTTTTTTTTTTTTTGGCTTTCATGATGGTGCTGTATCTGCCTTTAGGTGCTGTTTAGCAACGGTTATTTTCTGCAATTGAGGTCAGAAGATTTGGCTTTGGTGATTAAGCTTTAGGACATAGAAGTAGTATTTCACCGGCCCTTTTCACCTAAGATCTGTATGTGGTGTTGAGGTTTGTCATAAAGATAGACCTGGCCTGGGAAATTGTATCTATAGAAAGACAAAAAAACTGGCATACGGAGAAGAAAATGAGAAGGGAAAATAGCAAGAAAGAAGGGTGCAGATGGAAAATGGAGAGACTGCAGTTCACATCGACCAAAACTAACTGAAACACTCGGGAAATAAATCACCACCATCTCCCTCCCTCCCTCCCTCTCTCCTTCCCTCCCTCCCTTCGACACTGTAAGCCCACATCTGCATGTTCCTATGGAGCTGGCAGCCATATTTCACCCCAGAGGGCGTCCCAACAGCAAAGTGCATTATGTGTGATATACATGAGGTCAGACGTTTCCTGGAAAGCACATTCAGCTCACCCTTGAGTCAAAATATTCACTGTTGCTTCTTGGTTATGGCCTATTTTTTAATACTGATGTATTCCAAAGCCATAGAGTTGACTAAATTGATATCACAATTGGGATTGCTGAAAAAAAACCTAAAAAAACGTTCATGTACAACTCAAAGGCGTACTTGCCCAAGGAATCTATCAATTTCCCAAGTCTTGGAGTAATTTGTGGAAAAGAGAGAGAGAGAGAGAAGAAAAAGGGGAAAAAAAATATCTCTGAAGTTAAGTGAGCTAAGTAATTTCTACCATCTGTAGGGCACATTTCTGCCGCATTGCTCTCCTCTAAATGTAAAGTGGCAAGGCAGAGCACAGGGCCCGGCCACAAGGGTTAGAGAGAATGACAGAGTGGAGAAGGGTGGTCCTCTCCAGGGACAGGGGGGGGACAGCCCTGTTGGCAGGCCTTGCATGGAGCACAGAGGGGGGGTCGCGGCCACCGTATAGCCTGGTGTCCGTCGGTGCCAGAACCATAAGTAGAAGGCCGCTTCTGCCACCATGCGTGGCTTTGCTTCGGATTTTCTGCCCAAATGCCCTTCACAATACTCGACTTATGCCAGTGGCGGGGGCGGGGTGAGATAATCTTGCATCACTCCAATCTCTGTTAGTGCTGGCTGAATGGGCTTTGATTGCGATTATGCTGAAGTGGTGGGCAGCAGTAATGTTGAACCGTTTAATACGCAGGAATCCCGGTGACGTTGTCCTTGGGAAGCCAAGCACGTGTGGTGATTTAGGACCACTTCCTGAGAGGCTCCACCAGTTTCCATTCATAAATTTGTAACCGAAGCATAACACATTTCGCTGAAAGAGGACATGTCATTTCCCTTATTAATTTACTCATTAACGGTTCGAGTGTCTCCTCTCCTTAGACTGGAGTTTCTCCTTCGCTGCACTCGCTGACAACCTCAGCACGCTTGGAGGACTTCAACCATGACACATGCTGAAGTGGAGGGGTCGATTGACATGCACACTTGGCCTATTTGACCTATTTAATCACTAATGTCCCTTTTCTGAACTGTCAAACCTCTCAAAAGGCTAGCTAACAAACATATGTCATAATCGTCATCTTAGCAGATGTGTTAACATGCCAAAAATGTTTCCACAATTAAGACCACATGGTGTCTGTTGTAGCTACACAGTGATATCAGCGAGGCTTTATTGATCCCTGCAGCGGGGGGGCAGCTTGCAGAATGACTCATTCTGAGTTGTTTTCTCAGCACCGTTTGCCTTTCCTGTCTTTCAGCGTATAGTGAGTGATCTGTCAAACTGATAGGAGGGTGGCTGGGGAAGTGCAAGTACACGTTGATACTAGAAGAATACACCACGAAACCTGCGTTATGAAGGGAAAAAGGTCAGAAGAAATGCCCTGGTGAAAAGCACCACAGGGCCGAATGGAATAAAAAGTAGCTGTATTGGAATTCCACTTTTATTCGATTGGCTTGTTTGAGCGTTCTGAAACCCGAGGGGAAACAGTCAGCCACTCAACATGACTCCTTTTGTCACCGTGTCTCTTGCTGCCGCCGCGCTCGCCGTTCGGTTGGTTCCCCCTCAGAGCCGCTCCCTGTTTCCATATTCTTTCTTTGCCCCTGCTCTCCAAAGCTGCTGTGGTCGGCGGAGCAGGCGTTCAAATGGCTTTTCTCGACGCTGCACATGCACATTATTCTTGTCTTGCGGGTTCAAATGTGCAGAGAAATTGCCTTTTGGGTGTCCATGCTGTGAATAAGGTGACAGCTTGAGTGTTAGAATTTGGCTCTACTGAGTGTTTGGTTTAGTGTTTTTTTTGAAGTGTAGTTCTTTTACGAAGGTACAACTGTATTTCTGTAAAAAGTAAGTCCTCATTATCACTCATAAAGAGAAAAACCTCAGCTACTACTGCCTGCCCACTTTCTGTATTGCCGAATCTGTGGCTATTATTAATGTTTCTGTTGAGCAACAGCAGCATGTTCTTACATCCTGCTATTACCGCTCACCTCATGACCTCCTGCTCCGCCAGAACAAGAGAAAGTGCAGTCGCCATCAATCTCCCATAAATTCCCCCCCGAGTTCACCTGTTTATTTGCCCTGCGTGGAGGTAAAATGTGGCAGCTGTTCCCGGCGACTCCAGGCCAGAGAGGGGAGATGGAGTGTGTTCTGCAGTGTATCTGCGAGGCAGAGGTGCTGGCGGAGGATCGCGGCGGGGCTATAACTCATCAGCAGCGTGCAGGGGCCTGGCCAAGCATGTCTTAGATCACACTGCTCTCTTTCCTGAGAGGCCTTAGATCCTGTAACTCAGCCTTCCTCTTCTCTGCTTGGCCTCTGGACAATGTTAATGCATGAGATTCTCATGCAAACACACGCGCTCATATACACACACACACACGCGCGCGCATGTGCACGCGAGCAAACACCCACACGTGTGAAGTCATCGAAGAGAGACTGTTTCTGTCATGCGTGCTCTCATTGGGGATACAGTGGCTCGCAACCAAACACTGACCTCATCCCCATTATCTCCCATCCACTTCAGTGCTTTTATTCCGCAGGCCATATGACCACAGAAGAGTATTGTTTCTCCGGATTCAAATAACCAAAAGACGGGCGAAATAATTGCGGGGTTTTCTTTGGAGAGCAACGCTTTATAAAACAACAGGAAGAGATTTGGCTGGAAACCATCAGCCACTGTGGTTGATGTAAATTGGGTAAGCGGTATAGCTGTTAGCGTCTCCTGATGATTGAGAGAGGTCTAGGATAACAGGTGTAGAGTCTCCTGCTACGCTGGGGTGAGGACAAGGCCCTGGACCTAAGCTCAGCGGTTAAGAGTTGTGATTCCAACTTGTCTACACCAGAAGTGGAGATACACACACACACACACATGCTCACACAGGCTGCAATCTCACACACAGCAACTCTCAGCTTACGGTAAGAAGGAAACCAGCAGGGAATTAATTGCATATGAACACTTGGACACTTTTTCAAGCTTCTGCGTTTCTCTTTTTACCAGTCAGCGATGCTTCAGTCAGGCTGCAGTGTTCACACTTCTCTTAAACATGCAGGAGAAAGACAAGGTGTGAGAAGTGGTTTAGTTGCTCAAACAAGAAGTTGCTCTGTCGCTATGCGGCGTCCTGTCTGTACAAAGCAGCCGCATCAAGCCAGGAGAAGTTGCAGCTGATTGATGGTGGAGGTGTTCAGCTCGTGCGGTGTGCCTTACAGTTTGTGAAAGTGCATCGCTACGGTGTGATGCACGTTGAAATTGACTGTAGCGCCAGATGTATTTCAAGTAAAGCTCCGTTCCACGCTTGGCTGGAGCTTTGAGAAGCGTCAGATGTCATTCGGACCGTGATCTGTTGTTTTGAAGAAACACCGCCGTGTTCCACGATGACAGCCTCATGCAGCAAAAAAAAAAAAAAAAAAAACTATGAATGAGCCATGAGCCATGCTCTGCCACATGGAAGGAAACGAGAAGTCAGCGCGTAGAGTGAGAAAGTCACAGCTTTTCTTGCCGCTCTGCCACCGAACGAGTTTCCCTTCCGCAGCATGTGGCTGCTGCAGTTGGTTACACTTAGTGGAGTCTTCCTTTGTGGAAAAGACTTGACTTCAGGAGGAGCACATGTCATGAATGTGTGTGTGTATAGTGGACAGGGATGGGATGAGTTTGCTTGATCCTGCAAGTGTACAGAGATGCCTGCTTGGATATAAACCACATGAGGGTAATGCCGCTCCCCCCCCCCCCCCCCCCCCCCCCCCCCCCCCTTTCTGCCTCCAGCTGTATTGTGTTTTCGTTGGCCTATGCCAGCAAATGACGGAGCAAGTGGTTTTATGTAATGTACCATTGAAAAGAAGCATGCATTGACTGCAGAGAAGGGAAGCACATTGTATGCAGTTGCTTGACTCATCGTGGATTGTGGTCAGTAGATCCACAGTGTATTGTATAACCCTACAAAATCATGAAATAAAATGTAATAAAATGTCATGCTAAGTGAGTAGAACAGTGTGGGGTGTGGTTCTGGCACCCTGCATCTCTCTGAATCGGCCGGGCCAGTAAGTGATGCCCCTATTGAGCGGCTGCCGATTGTTATCGGCCGATAATCAGAAGAAATAAGCTATCAGCTGTTGGGCAGCACAGTCCAGCTTGGCTAAATAATTAAGCTAAAGGCTCATGTTAACGGAGGTTGCATTAAGATGCATTATGATGAGTTCAAGCTCTTTCCAGTGGGAAGTATTAGGCGAAGGTAAACTTTAATGTTGTCATGATGTTTTCAAACGTAATCGTGAAAAATTGTAGAATTATGACCTGTTAAACTTTCTTACACCAGCTCTTAGCAGCTTATAATGTATAACTAAAACTACTAATGCATGCAAGATTTGTTTTTTAAATCAAAGCAAATACTTTATTGACGATTTAAATATTTTTTTCGGGGCGGTGTATCGGTCGATATGGCTCATTGACCATCGGCGGCAAAAAAGCGTGATCGGCGCATTTGATTACGTAAAAATAAAAGAATAAATTACAATCATTTTCTCTTGCATGTTTGTTTAATTCAACCAGCCACAGTTATTTCATGCTTCAGATGTGGACTTGAAGCTTTCAGCTTTCTTGCTTGTTAGCAATCATTGTCCATCTCTAAAGTTCACAACAGGTTAAGTAGCAATGTGTTAGCTCGTCCATGTGAGCTCTTATGGTTGTCGTAGCACTTTAACACACTGTGTATGACTTTCTGCTCGCTGCTGATTCCATCCACTTCATTAGGTTTGGAACATTCCCTCCCCGAGACAGTAAAACAATAAGTACAGTGAGGACATCTGCACCATCAAAGTCAATTATTTCGAAATTATACAACCAAATTATAAGCAAACTGGAGGACCAACAACACTTGATGTTGAACAAGACAGTGGAAAAGCAGAGTGTTTCCAGTGTGCCGTCTTGTGATGCTTCACTCCATGTGACAAAGGAATTATGTTTATGCCCACTTCTAGTAATTGCATAATTCGTTGCGCATGTGTTTCTCGTGTGGAAAACTTTTGCTGGGCATCACATTAATAATATATAATGAAAACAAATACAATTCCACTGTTGACTTTAATAAATTAACACAGTTTTCCACACCGTGTTTGATGTGACTTGAACAAAGTAATTACACAGTTTTTCCCCCCACGGCTCGCATGAGCGCATAATTGGATTTTCCAATGCATTCGTTTGACGACTTCTCGAAGAATATCTCTCTCTGTTGTGGTCGTTAACGTACACCTCAAAGTCAAACAACTGTTTCCCCATCGTTGTGGCGTAGAAAAGTGTTTTCCTATTTGTGACACCCTCTCTGTGGCTCAGTGGAACTTCTGGTTTCATGACTTACTGTGGAGCTCATCAAGTCGTGCTCGGAGTTATTTACCAAGTTTGAATGTATATGTAATTTGAGCCAGCTTCTCTCGTTAATGTGTTCTTAGGGAGTCTCTTCAAATATCAAACAGAAACAAATAAAAAAACAACATCTTGTGGCTTCTGGGGGAGGGATTCTGGGGCAGTGTGATCTGTGCCGGGGCTCTATTAGATAATTGGAGGTATCAGTCAATGGACTTATTTATCTGCTGAGAAAAAAAAAGCACCTTCTATCACACTGATCTTGTGACAGCTTTTATCTTGCCACCTCAAGCTAAATGAACAACAGCCTTATGCCTCCTAACTCTGGCTTAGTGTTTCACAGAACCTCAGTATACCTTGATGAAGATCTTTAGCCTCTGTCCTCTGCAGGGAGGTTAGATATTCCTCTACCCTCTGATGTTATAGTGCTATAGCTCATCCATACTGCAGTATAAGTATAAGTCATTCACTTTTGCACATTCACACCTGAGCTGACCAGCTCAACAACAGTCTTCAGCCTGGAGCTAAGCGCCCGCTCGGGGGGTAGCTCAGAAGTAGCCGAGTGAGAGACTTGCTCATTCATCTTCAACACAGTTGTTTTCCATCCACTCTTGCATTTTCACGTTAATTTCTTCAGGTGCACTGTCCCATTGAATTGCCAAAACAATAGTTAAATGCAAAAATAAATCTCCTATATTGGGTAAAGGACTGTAAGCAAGATCTGTGTCACACTCAGATGACAAGGGTCTGGAGAAAATCTTTAAATTGTGGAAGGTTGGAAGTCCTGGGTCACCATTTAAATGGAACCGTTGGTTAGTTTTCTTGATGGGAATAGATTGATTTGTATAATGACAGCTTACTGTGTTTGTGCTTATTTCTAAACTGATATTTGTGCTTGAGTTTCTCTTTTCCACGCCTTCAGGGAAGGCATGAAGGGGGTCCGGCTGTTACAGATTAGTTACTTATAATACAGAGTAGAGGCCAGTGTGTCGAGATTATCCAAAAAAAAAAGAAAAAAAATCACACATGGGAGAGATCACATGACAATCATGCAGAATTACAAAACTGCATCCAGAGTGTTTGTGAAGAGAGCCATTGTTGTTGGTCTAAAACGCTGTTAGTGTGCATGAAAGGCTGACTTTGGCAGGGAATAAAAGGATACATTTCAAAAGCATGAGTGTGGAGATGATTCATCATTTGATCCACAGATAAACAATCAGCAACTACTGCATTTTGAAAAAGTTAGCTATGTGATGACTTCGTTTTGAGGTTTATGAATCTGCGGTAGCATTTTAAAGACCAAATGATTAAAAGGTTAATCAAGAAATAACGTAATCGTTAGTTGCAGCTTTGCTTTAGTGTGCACATGACCTACAGCGAGCTGTTTATTTTTTGAATGCATTGTTTACTTAGCTGCACATGTACAGTATGTCCATGCAGACGGATCTGGAGCAGGACATTTCACTGGAACTGTCCTCCACATCTGTCTGGCCTGCTGCCAGACTAATAAAGGTGCGAGGCAGCCGGAGGTCAAGCAGCATACTTTTCCTCGCTGCAATCACATGGCCAATCTGTCAGAGCCTGAGCACCGCTCGCAACGCTGCTTCCCGTTTACCGCCCACCTCAGCCACCCATCACCCCATGCACAGAGACACAAACGTCCGACCGCATTAATCACGCAGAACACTATTCTATTTTGACAAAAGCTTTTTTATTGTCCTCTGTGACTGAGTGCCTGTCTTCACACTTTGGTTTTGGGTTATTTTAGTGGGCTAGCGGAGACGTTCAGCAGAACGTTGTACATGGATGAGTTATGACTTCTGAGTTTCCCTAATTATACCATTTTGCAACTGATAGCATCAATACTCCTCAACGCCAAATGGCACACATGGTTATTCAAACGGACCATATTTCAGATCTGTCCCCCCCTCTCTCTTCATCTCCCTTCTTTCCTCTTCTCTCCTGCCTCTCACTCTCTTTCCTTATAACAGGATTTAGCATATCAATGGCGGATTAGTTCGTTTAACAAAAGCTTACCACTGCAAAGCCCCTTTCCACTCGTCTTTCCAGCCTGACTTGTGGACCCCACACACAGCTCCTCCGCGCCGATGTCTTTGGTGTGCGTGTGTGGTCGCGGCTGCTCCGCTGAATGGATTCGCGTTTGAAGATGACAAAAGACATGCTTGGTCACTACGGGCTTCGGAGAAGTGTGCAGTAGCATGCGCGGGTGATGGTGTGTGAGGCCGCATATGTGTGCAGGAGCATGGTTTGTTTTTTTGCGTGAGTGTGTGCCCGGAGCTGCTTTGGGCCCACAGGTTAGCCATCACTTATCGCTCTATCTGTACAAACGTTCTGTTGAAATGTGTCCTAAACCTGCCACTCTATTGTTCTTGTACCTCTCAGGCTTCCTCTTGCTTTAACGGGGCACGGAAAAAAGTAGTGTCCTCTGCCCTAGCAGCAGTTATACTTGCTGGCCTGCAGATGCTCCGGCTTTGGAATGAGACCTGGGATCCATACAGTGGAAAGTGTTGCATGCGGGGGGGGGAGGAGGTGACTCCAGCTGGCTAGATTTGGGCATCGACCCATGTGCGTGCAGGTTCGGGGTGGAGGAAAAAGCCCTCCGTGACACCGCAGCCGGCTCAGGAAGGATGCCCCCACTGCCTGCGTGGTGTTGGTTTGAGCCACGTAGCGTTAATCACCGCAGAGGGTGACAGGGTTTAGGATGTAGGTATGTCGAGTTGGAAGTGTTCCACTATACAGGCACGCGCCTTGTGTTACAATCAGGGCTGAGCAAAAACTTTCTCCTGTTAGCTTTGCATGTTTGCGTTTGCAATAGTTGTGATGCAGAGGGAATCGTCTTCAGATTGGTTGGTGGTGGACTCCTATACGGATGGAAGGATGACTCTTTACGGTGAATTGTCACAAAATATCCTCATCTGGCAAAAACACATGAACACTCAAGCACACCACAGGCCCACGGCGTTTGTGGAGACTCACTTCTAGCAGTATTACCAACTCATCAGTGTCACGGCAGCGACGTGCCTGTGATTGTGAGCGCACGTCAGAACGTTGTGGTTCTATTTCCGAAAGGACCTCCAATCAATTTGAACCCACAACGTTTTTCGCGGTTCATAATTTTACAGTTAATAAGCAAGCTTTAACCTGACACAACCTCACTACCCCCATTTGGGAATGACCACTCTAACAATAATGCAACACTCAACACTCAACACTCTCATCCCCCTAGAATTGAATTACCATATTTATTTACAAGGGTCACTTCACCCAAATGACAAAAAAACTATTATTTTCCACCCAATTACCCCAAGTAGAATCCAGCAATGCTGATAGTTTGGGTTTTGATATACCTGCCAGTGAGTTATCTATCTCCAGCCCAATACACTGGAGGGGAATTGATTAAATATCAAAGTATCTTTCCAGAAATAATATCCTGGTTGATTGGTCCAACATTACATTGCATCATGTGCAGCGCAACTGTTGCATAATATGTACACCGAGGAATATTGCTGCTTCGGCTGCATGTTCTTTATTCCAAGAGTGAACAGTTCATGAATGCTATTCTAAGCAGGGCCTTTCATGGGAAAACCATTGCTGCACAAGAAGTGATATTATGATGTACTTTATTGATCCCTGAAGGGAACTTGTCCTCCTCCGCTGGGAGATCAGAGTGTAGGTTGGGGGCAGGGGCACAAGGTCCTTTGTTGGAGTTAGTCTCCCTGCCTGCGGCCTGAAAGACCAGAGCAGGCCTCAGTAGTCATCAGTTTCTGTGCAGAATTTAATTTTTTTGCCTTCTGACAGTTCATTCCTCTGGCTTTTGTTGACACGAGTCATACGATACACCCGTGTTTTTCGGAGCCATCAATCTGTCTTGCTGTCTCTGTATCTGTGATTCTTGGCAGTTGAATGGCTCCAGGTGTCTTGTGTGTCCCGTGCCCAGATGCTTTGCCAACCCCCGGTGCTCCGGGGCCGCAGTGGCATTGTTCTATGTGGCCCATTGTGTGTGACCCTGGTTCAGGGGGAAACAGCTGGTGGATCCTCCAGTACCAGCCTGCTTGGCACTGCGACTAGGCCCAAGCCATGGTGTGAAATAACTGCGCCCCCAATTCCCGCTTTGATACAAACCCTGCAGGACAGCTCTGAACATCCGTCCAATGTTGATCGGCTTTTTCCGGTTGGCAAGGTGATGTTATGATGAGCAGGCAATATTAAGTGTACGTTAGAATTTTTGTTGTGTTTGTGCTCATATCATTTGGTTGTAGCCCTTTCCTTGTGTCAAGAACGTTGCTCTCTAAGAGGGCTTGCCTCGTTACAGGAAGTGACTCAGTCAGTATTGACTGCCGCTGCACTTCCTGTGAGCTGATTCTCCTCTCAGGATGTTTACCTCCTCCTCCTTCCCCGTATCCCTCTCCGCCCCCTTGCGTGATCACGTGACTTCACGTGGGTGCACTCGGCTTGAGTCAGACCAGGTTCGCCTAGGTTTAGTTCGGCCCAGACATCGTCAGTGACGGTGGCTGCTGAGTTGGGGGCCTTGGCCATGCTGGAATCCAGATGATTCTTCATTGTGTGTACACTTATTAAATAATATAACTGATACATCACGTACATGACTTACTTCTTCTTCACTGAAGGGTCCTTTTAGTGGTATTTCCTCCTGCTTTATAGTGTAGAGACCTCTGAAGGGAGGAAAGGAGGTGTGAGCAGGAGCTCTCTTCCCGAGCCACTGGGTTCAGAATACTCTAGTCCCCATACTGATGGTGATGTAAGCCACTGGATATGATGTAATACGAGTGTGTGTGTGTGTGTGCATGTGTGTGCTTGTGTGTATTTACAGAAGGTCTACTGCAGAAAATATTAGAGGTACAGGGTTGATCATCTGTCATTATTTGTCAGGCTCAGAATTTCACTAATATCTTCACTTGTATCTCCACCTCTCCCCAGTTCCCAGAGTGCGGCTTCTTTGGCATGTACGACAAGATCCTGCTGTTCCGCCACGACTTAAACGACGAGAACATCCTGCAGAGGCTGACCTCGGCGGAGGACATCCACGAAGGAGACCTCATTGAGGTGGTGCTCTCTGGTATGTAGGCTGCAGTGGAACTCTGAATAGATGCATAGTGTCCCCCCTTTAATGTGTTGAATGGTTTTTGCACGCTGTTTTTCTCCAGCTTCTCAGATTAGATCGAACACGAGCAGTAGTGGTACAATGAATTGTTACTTAGCGTTTTTGTGAGTGAAAGAAATAACCCAACAGACCTTTGTGAACTATTGCTCCTGGCAAATTTAAAAGTTTAATTTCATTTTCTTGGTTCATTGATTAGTTAGTTTGTTTTACAAAATGTCAGAAAATAGTGACAAATGATCAGCGTCGCCTAAAACCCAACGTCCTCAAATGTCTTTGTTTGTCAATAACTCCAATTTATTCAGTTTACTGTCACAGAGGAGTCAAGGAACCAGAAAATGAAGCTGGAATGACTCAACCGATGAATTGATTATCAAAACAGTTGACAAGTAATTGATTAGTCGCTGCAGCTCTTTAAACTAATAAACTGGAGGAAGCTTCATGTGTTCCATTTTTTATGCCTCGTCATGGTTGACAAACCTTCCAGTAAACAGCCTGTAGTGTCTTGCTCAAAGCAACTTCAGTGGGTCAGATTACTCTGTTCTCACTGAGACTTTGCAGTCAAAATGAAATATTATTGTTGTTCAATTTGATTCAATTCGCTCACCTGCTTTTTATTGTGTGATACATTTCTTTTCTTCCTTCCTCATCAAAGTTTCCATCAGATTGTCAACCTTTCTAGCGGGCGGCTACGCAGGTGTTTGGTTTTTCTCTGTTGTTTCCCGCGATGAATGAATCAGCTTCCTGTGCGGTGCTGAGACCAACAAGCGGCTCAGAGTATCTGTTCGGCTCTAATCCGTTCTCCTGCTCCATCTGTCTCCACTGGGAAGCACCTGACACCACCTGTGCTGAAAATCTCCCCCTCTGCCCTGAGAAAGGGGGAGAGGCTGAGAGTATTGTTTGCAGGGATTTAGGCGGGGGATGATTGTATAGGTTCAGGATCTGAGGATACTGCAGGCATCAGGGCTGAGGAATGTAGACTAAAGACTGGAGAACTTCCTCCTTTTTGTTTCTGACTGTCTGTGTTTGTCTTGTGCTCTCTTTTGTGTCAGTCTCTGTTGCTCTCTTTCCCTCCTCGCTTTCTCTCGTTCTAATCCCTCCTACCTCAACAAATCCATCTGCAGGTGTAAGCCCCAGCAGTGGAGCTTGACAGTTTATAGCCTGAGATATACCTGACGAAAACCGTCACAGACGAGTCGGATCCCAGATTTGCTACACGTGCAACACATGCAGTTTCATTTAACACTCAAATAAACTTGGCCTTCTTCAGGAAAGGGGCTTTGCGTGGTGTCAGACATCTTTGTTTGAGAAGCGCAAGGTGGGAGATCCACGTTCCCGAGCCCCTCATTCGGTTCAGAGAAAAATATGAGCCTCTTCTTCCCGCCCCGCGAATTTGTCTCCTGTCATTTTCCCTTCCAGTTTTCCTGAACCGACCTGTTGTTGGATTCCGCGGCCGTGAGAGAGAGACGGTCTGAATATCTCTCTCGCTGCGAGAGGGAGGCAGAAGTGGCTTTTTCTTGGCCGTGGGCTCAAAGCAGAGGGTTTGTTTTCCCTGCAGTAAGTGATTGTAGAAGACACGCCGACTGTAAACACGCTCTGATGTGCGGGGCGGCCCTGGACACAGCGGACACAGCGCAGGCCATCTCGGCCCATGAGGTTTTGAGGTTTTGCCCCGACCCGTTGTCCCTTTGTTCCGTTTTTCACTCCCTTAAAAACACTCAGCCACACAGGCTCCTTCTTCACCACTGCTGACAGTGTGAAATTGATATTTTACAATACATTCTGTTTGTCATAAATATGACAAACTTGTTTTTGTCAGATGGAAACTTGTGGCCTCCGAACGAACGCTCTGTGCCTCGAACAGATAGTGCATTCATGTCAGCCTCCGTTTCGTGAGAAGCACTCCGAAAAACAACGCGTCGAGTTTATGTTTGGTGTTGTTTGATGCTAATTAGCACGACGGGGCATTACATAACACCGCGACTGCTAAGAAGCGGCCAGTTGTTTTTGCAAACGTGTGTGAAAAAGCACATGAATGCCGCCTTTCATGTGTCTCTGCCAGGGAGCTGTGTTCACCCCGTGACATGTGACCTGCCGGAGTTCTTTCTTCTCTCTCAAATTAAACCCAAACTTCAAAAAAATCCCCCAACCAGCCAGTATTTCTCTGAAATGGAGAAAAAAAATGCCTGTGTTGATGTTGCATAAAAGTGAATATCTCAGATGATTTATTAGCAGCGGTCCCAGGAAGTGGGTTGAAAATTAAAATAAGGTTTGTTATTTGGGATGACCCTAGAGCTGACCTATGACCTGTCCTGCCTTTGGAAATGTTGCTTTGTCAAGCTAACAGATCTGATAAATTCAGTGTGACCCGGCTTTTTTATATTGCCAGTGAGGACATCTAAAAGTTTTTTTTCCTGCTCCAAATCTTGAATTGATTTCTTTCTTAAAGGATGTTTTCTCCTTTCTTTTATGTGGAGCAGATTCTTAACAACGGAAGTGTCTATTTGTTTTTACAGGCCACATGTCATATTTGTTGTTGGAAGTCTGCATCTCATCACAATCACAACAGCTGAGCATTTCCTCAGTTGTCGAAAAGCAAATGTGCTCGGTTGAGTCACCTCAAAGGAAATGAACACAAATACACACACACACACACACACACACACACACACACACACACACGCACGCACGCACGCACGCACACACACACACACACACACACACACACACTATGACATCACTATCGCCACCGCTCAGGTATTTCTGTTTAACCCGAGTATAAAGATTAACCGCTCCCTCTTTGGTCACTGCGAACACATCGATGACTGCACAGGAACAGCTAATGCAAGCTCTGTAGCTTCAGCTGCACACACAGGTTTGGGCAGCAGTCTCCTCCATATCTTACGCATCCTCACATCTTTGATGATTCACAGCCATGACTAACCAACGCTCGCTTCCAACAATGAGTTCAGTGCGTGTGTGTGTGTTTGACACAACACAGCTCAGACATGAAGGACAAATAAGAGAGAGACAGGCATGGGGACGCGTCCTCAGCTCTGTTGGTTTTGATATTGTGTTCTTAATAACAAAGATTGACTGATATAACGGGGTCATTGTGCATTTTCTCTGGTGTCTCGTGGGTGTGCCTTATCACTTTCATACATAAAGGTAGGACGTTATAAAAGTGACTTTGCCGATGTGGCGCCCTCTGTTGCAGCCGTGTAGACATAGCACTTTTATTTGTTTGTTTTGGAGCACTTGCAGAGAGAATCTCATTTCTGTTAGTAAGACTAGATATTGGTTTTATATTTAAAACCGCGTGAAATACATTTGATAAATGGCTGCTATCTTCTTGTCTTTTTGATTTATTTGTCATATTTTTGTCATCATTCTTTTCTTTTTGATTCCTCTGTTTTTTTTGGTTTTTTTCAACAAACTGTTTTCCAGATTTGTTTTGCTTTTACCAACTTTTAGTTCGACCACTTTCTGTATTGTTTCTAGCTCAGGCCACAGTTGAAGACTTCCAGATCCGACCCCATGCCCTTTACGTCCACTCCTACAAGGCACCCACCTTCTGCGATTACTGCGGGGAGATGCTCTGGGGTCTCGTCCGGCAGGGGCTTAAATGTGAAGGTTAGACATAAACACACAAAAACACCTCGTTGAATTCTGTGGAACCCTGCTGTGTCATTGTGAAAGCCTGTGAGTTAACCAACGTGAAGACCTTCCACTCTAGGGAGCAAATGCATCCTCTTTCCTACTGTATCCACACACACACAGACACAAACACACCACATCTCTGACCTCAACAATGCATCAGGGAGATATGCAAGCAAACAAGAAAGATTTGGCACTGTAGCTAGTGAAATGCTTTCAGATCGCAGTGGAAGTGTGCTCGTCCTCGTTGGTCCCCTGACTGTGAATTAAAATGAAAAGGAAGTGGTTGATTTACTGTAAAAACACTGTAAAAAATACTTTCCTTTCAAGCCACCAGTGGTGCCACCGTGTGGCCGATTTGCAGAATGAAAATATGCTCACCCCTTTTTCACCTCGCAGGTCGATATGCTGTAATCTGTACCATCCATACTACCTTAGTGTTTGTGACTGATGTCATTTGTGTTTTCACGTTTTAAGGATGTGGGCTGAACTACCACAAGCGCTGCGCCTTTAAGATCCCAAATAACTGTACCGGTGTCAGGAAGAGGCGACTGTCCAATGTCTCACTGCCCGGACCCTGCCTCTCCGTCCCCCGACCGGCACCTGTGGAGAATGCCGTGGTCGTCCTGGACGAGGTGAGTTCTTAATTGGTGGTTGCGTAAATGCATGTGCTTGGACAGGAATGGATAGAAAGAGAGCACTGTGAAAAAGTTGGAAAGACGACAGTATCTGCTTGTTCTCTAAATTCTAAGTTCTCTAAATCATCCTCACACATAAAATGAGTTTAGACGTCATCCTAAATCAGACGGGGAGCCAGGTGAACTGGCCAAGAATGCGAGGCAGTCAATCCGCACGCTGCTCACAAGCTTTGTCTCAACTGTTAAACGTCTTCTACTTATCAAATTTGGCTCTCTTCCATGGGGGACTCTCCTGAGCCCTGTTGTAGAACACCACTGATGCAGAAAATTGAATTGCGCTGCGCAGCGCTCAGCGGAGAGATCCTCCTAATGAAACATTTTTCACTCTAGCCCGCACTGGAATATTCCCCTCTTGTCTTTGTCCCCACGAAAAGGTCATCAGGAAAAGTAATTATGCAGATGACATTAAAAGTCAATGTTTGTGTATCTACTCATATATGAAAATGGAGAAAGCTTCCTTCCCATTTCTGTCAGGATCTTCCAGCTTGATTCATAACTATAAAATCTGAACTTAATATGTGGTAAAACCTGACAGATCTAATAACCGTTTTTAGACTACCGGGATCGTGTTGTAACCATGCAAAGTCATGCTTGCTCAGTTTGGCATATCTCTTTTCCACTGATTTCCTTCTCTTCTTCTACTACCATGCCATTATTCACTCTGTCTTTCCCAATCACTCAAATACTCCCTTTGAGGCTGTTGTTCCTGTATTTTCCACTTCACTTCCTTCCTGCATATGGTTTTAAATTCTTTCCAACGTCCCTCCATCTTCTCTGTTTCTTTCCATCCTTCCAACCCCCCACAGCAGAGGTCCCATCAGGAGGCAGGGAAGAGGATCCTGTCCTGGAGCGGCAGGCCTATCTGGATGGAGAAGATGGTGCTGGGACGGGTCAAGGTGCCACACACGTTCGCCATTCACACCTACACTCGCCCCACTATCTGCCAGTACTGCAAGCGTCTGCTCAAGGGTCTCTTTCGCCAGGGCATGCAGTGTAAAGGTAGGACTTTAGATGAGTGGTTTGATTTTTAGAAAGTGTCGGTGATGCTTTGCCATACTTATATTTTTTTTTCCAATTCCATCTGTCAGACTGCAGATTCAACTGCCATAAGCGATGCGCTTCAAAGGTACCTCGGGACTGTTTGGGGGAGGTGGACTTCAACGGAGGTAAGTTCTAGTTCACAGTCACAGTGGTATGTCTGCGATATTTGCACTTTGAAATATGATAATAATGATGTTCGTGTGTAGAGCCAGCCAGCCCTGGACCAGACTCCGACACTACTATGGATAATATGGAGGTGGACAGTGGCGACATGGATGGCGGCAGAGGACTGGACGACCCCGAGGAACCCTCCACCCCAGATGAGAGGATGTTCGACATGGATTCTCCCTTATTGGATAGAGAGAAGGACGAAGAGCCCATCAAGACTATTAGGTATGAAGGTGTTGCTTTTGAGTAGAGGTTGTCCTGTTTGACGTTTTCATTTCTGCTACCCCATTCTGAGACAAACATGGCTGGTACAGTAAAAAGGGACAGGAAACAATAGGGAGAAGGGGAAGACATGGCAACAAACAAAGGTAACAAAAAGCAAAGAAAGGTCGGCAGCCTGATTCAAACCGGCGACTTCGCGGCTATGTTTTAAATCACCAGGTCCAACTGCCCAATTCCTATGTTTATTCTACACCAGCAGCGTGCGTTTTATGTTTCCAGTAGTGTTGCCCCTGCTGCAAACATAAAATGCATCACTTCCTGACCTACCAGACGTTGGGTGGTTAGAAGAATAAATATAAAGGGTTTCATGAGCTGGCTTCAGGTCAAGTACGAGTAATTGTCATATTGATTCATGAAATCTTGATTCTTTTTTTTTTTTTGTCTAGCCCTTCCACCAGCAGCAACATCCCTCTGATGCGGGTGGTCCAGTCCATCAAACACACCAAGAGGCGGAGCTCCACTCTAGTGAAGGAGGGCTGGATGGTTCATTATACGAGCAGGGACAACCTGGTAAGACTGATAAGGAGCCCAGTCTGAAAAATAGGCTGTGCTTAGCCTGTATGCTGGGGAAAACTCCTTCTCCAAAGCTGTTCACATGTGTTGAATTCAGCACAGAAGGTATTTTCCTCATGAAACTAAATTCTAAAGCACTGTGACGTCGGTGGGTGATGCGCTTGTTGTCGTTTGGACTGACTTTGCGTTCGTTCTCCCCCTTGAACAGCGGAAGAGACATTACTGGAGGCTGGAGAGCAAGAGTCTGAGTCTCTTCCAGAACGACACCGGAGCCAAGTTCTACAAAGTAAGCATGAAGCTATCATCTCTTGGAAAATCCTGTCCTTGTCCTCCACATCAAATGCACAGAAGCATTTAATGAACTGTCAGGAAATGGAGCAGCTTAATGCAAATGGTTTCAATGAATAAGAAGTCGCCATTATAGCTCCAGTGTATCACAAATTTACCATTGCGCTACTTTCTTATGATTCAAACGTGGTGACGTTGGAACTCATTAGGAGTGATCCATTTTCATATCCGTGTTTGCATATTGTCCGTCACACTCATGAGAGGTATGTCAATTCGGTCTAGCCAGTGGTAGCTGTGTGACTCAGCTTGAGGGCTGTCGTGTTGCAACTGTAAACTACCCTGAGGTCAGTTCGGCCCGCTGAAATTCCCCCTGTGGGGAGCCTGGTCTCTTCCCTGGTCTCTTCCCTGGTCTCTTCCCTGCATGAAGTGAAAGTATCAAGTCCCCAACAGTCGCTATCTTTAGCTATAGTCAGATCAGATCAGATCAGATGGGGCATTTGAAGGGGTTTTAATGAGAGAGCCGTACTTTTGACCATAGGGATCCCCAAGTAAAAAAAAAAAAAAAAGAGTGGATTTAGAGGATAATTTTGATGCATGATTATTCTACATCATAGTTAAAGTCTGAGAAACCTGAGAATGAGTTTTGAATTGAAGTCTTAATTTAAAAAAATTCCATTCCCAAGTAAGTGGTGGCTGCGAGTGAAACATTGTAACTTTGACATGTAAAATCAGTTGCGGAGAGTGTGTGACACTTCTCCGCTCAGTGCCAGCACCGTAGTCAGTCATTACACTGCCGCAGGGGCTTAATAGCACGGTAATTACACACTGAGGACTCAGGGAGGGAGCCTGCAAGGTAAAGACTTCCACATGTGTGTTGGTGGTTGTGTCAAAATCGTTTTATTGTTCGTGCCGCTTTGTGTGTCGTGAGACGTTGACACCTTCTCGAGCTGTGGTCAGACTTGTGCTGCAGTGGGATGGAGCGTAGGATGCTGCAGAGTTTCCAGTGCGAGAGACGTTTACTTCTGAGTGTGTGTCTGTGTATGTCAAACAGGTGGTTTAATACGCAGCTGTTTCTAAAGTCGTCTTTCTTACTACCCTTTTATGCTGGTTGTGAAACAAGTCAGAAAAAAAAAATCTTGATTCCCTCACCCTCCTCTCCCAATTATTCTGTCACACCCTGCATCCCCTGCCACTAAAGCCTCAGAGAGGAAACCTCAGCAGGGACCGACTCCTTTAGGGTGTGTTCACTGGCAGCTTTATGTGGTTCTTTATGATCAACTTGGCACTCAGCTTCGTTTAAGACCTCCAGGAGGCGAATTGAAGGCTAGCTGTAAAGGCCTTTTTTTTTTAATGCTCCAAAGTTTGGTTTTTGTTCCATAGCTGCTGCTTCGGAGTAGCAGATATTTATCCGATGATAGATAATGTGAGATGATTTCCTGCGCGTACAGTAGAAAAAGGTTCTCTCAGGGGGTTCTCCTCAGAAAACCACAGATTCTCCATATGCTCGGTCTGCGTCCGGGAAACCCTTCGTCCTGTCGTCTTCTCTGAAGTTTCTAGCCTGCTGCTCATCAGTGTGTGGCCACTGTCCTCCCCTCTCCTCTCTTTTTTATACCTCCAATCTGATTAGTGTGGTGGCCGCGTGGTGGCTTGCTTGGCAGGCATGGCAGCCATTTTCTCCATTTGGAAGCCATAACGGCTCCTTGTTTGAAGACGAGACCCCTGTACTTGTGGCTTTCTCTGAAGAACCTCTTATGGGGTGAGGGGGCTTCTCTCTCTGTCTCTGCCAGATTGAGTCCTGTCGCACTCAAACGTTGCACCCGTCCCCCACTCCCACTCACACACACACACACACACACACACACACACCCCCCTAACCACTTACATACCCCCACCTTCACCCCCACCCCTCACACACCCACCCACCAACCAACTCTCTGCCCTGTGGAGGAACGGTAGTTGCCGTGTCTTTCGTCTCAGTGGCGAGCGGCAGCGCCAGCGGCTCGTGCTCAGATGGGGCCTCTGGCTGGCCCTGCCTTGTAATCAGGGAACCAGAGCACTTCAGCCCGCCACAGGGCCCGCTCACGTGACCCGGCCCCGCTAACCACAAGCACTTCATCTGATACTCTGTGGTGAGCCACGCGGAGGGGACAGCGTGCGCCTCTGTGAGCCCCCATTGGCTGGAGCGTCTCTTGTGTTTTTTTTAATTTTCGACCCTCCCTCCTCTCTTTGATTTGACAGTGAGTTGGAAGGGGAAGGGGAAGGGGGTGCTAAACTGTCCCCTCTGTATGTGCTCATAAGAGAGAGAAGAAGTAAAGGAGAAAGTTAGAGCTGGGACTATATAGTCAACACTGTGTGTGATTGCAACAAACGAGTGTGGAGACTTTTGGAGTGTGTGAGTGTTACTACCTCTATTGTTGTTTCTGTCACGTTATGGTTTCGGTGGTGCATTACATCATTTAAAAAGTTTCTGCTACTGTAAGATTTGTTTCTGTTTGTATTTTATTTGATCAGATAATCACCTTTAAAAAAAGTTTTACAAAATGTGTCAAAATGAAATGTTTCTTTTAAAGCAAGAAGGAAACTTGTTGACTTGATAGAGCAAATCGTTTTTAGCAATTTCTGTGGATTGTTTTATTGATTTGTATTTTTATTTCTTTCTATTTCTTCTCTCTCCTTCAAAAGGTAATATGACTTATATAATGCATGTTGTTATTTCCTACACCAATACATTGTTTATGCCTCAGGTGTATTGGTTGTTTGTGACTGTGCAGGCAACAACCAGTGGACTAAATGAAGAAAGAGAGAAAGATAGTTAAAATCTCACTTGATAAAAATATACTTGATGAAATATTCTCTGTGCCTCACCCCTCCCACAGGAAATCCCTCTGTCCGAGATCCTCCAGGTGGAACAGTGCAGAGACTACAGTAATCTGGCCCAGGGCAGCAACCCACACTGCTTTGAGATCATCACAGCCACCATGGTCTACTATGTAGGGGAGAACAACTGCAGTCACTACCACAGCCCCGCGCTGGCCGCCTCAGGAGTCGGCATGGATGTGGCTCAGGGCTGGGAGAAGGCCATCAGACAGGCCCTGATGCCCGTCACCCCTCAGCCCAGTGTGGCCAGTCCTGCTGGCCAGGGCAAAGATCACAGTAAGTGGAAGATGACAGCTCTCTTGTGCTAAAAAAAGCATTGTTTTTGTGGAATAAATGATAAAACAACTTGAATTAGAGCTAGCATAGTTCATTTTGTTTTTATCTAAAAGGTGATTTAGACGGTCAATCATATTAAATAGGACATTGGAATGTCATGTGTCGAAAGGGGATTTAAAAGTGCTAAACATTCATCAAGTAAAAAAACATTTTTTATGATGTTTCATTGAACATTTCTTTAGTTAATTTAGTCCTTAATGAGATGCCAAGAGCCATACCTAATCTTTTGGCATGCAAAACCTGTCTAAATCTAATCTAAATTGTGAGATTAAGAGAGATGTAGAGCATAGTTTATAATGTTGTTTGTGACTGCCTGAATTGTTTCCCCTCTCAGTGATGACTTCTATATTATAGGTCATCACTGAGAGGGGTTTTCCTGACTTAACACAATAGGTTACTTAGGGCTAGAGGCTACAATAAATGAAATGTCTTGATAAGTATGTTGATAATAAGTTTGAGGTTTGCTCAATTAGAAAGTAGCGCCCACTTTGCACCACCTTGGCTAAAATGTTCAAAAAGCACGGTTGCCAGCCTTAGCTTTAGCAGGGAAACCCCTGTGTTAGTGTCTATTGGCTAAAGGAAGTAAGGCTGTGAATGAATCACCGTTCGGAGATGACAGTGGTGACAAATGAACTGTCATGACTGTGCAGAAACAGGAATTGACAATGAGCTGTTTGAATGTAAATATTGGTGTAATGTATGTGGTAGTTTCTCACTCTAAATCAAAACGGGGTTTTTTTGCGTGTAGCATTAGCTGAATGATCACAGCATCGTGTTTTCTACTCGCTTTTATCTCAGGCTTTTGTATGGGCCAGCATGCAGAATTAGCCACTGCATCTGTTATGAAATGCATCGCATACTTGCACCATTCAGTCACACTTAGCTTCCCAGATCGATTTTATAGCCAATTTATTGTGTAATAAAATGCCTCATTATGTGTGACATAGTGCATGCAGCTGCGATAAGCTTGACAGTTGTGGAGAGAAAAAGAAATACTAGTATTTGAGCAATGCGTCTCGGACTGCAATTAGAAATAGACGCTTATGCTTTGGTAAAGTGTCGTTTTCTAAGTTGTTGAATGTAGAAACATCATGTGTTTTGTTCTCCAGAAGAGCTGTCCATCAGCATATCTGTGTCCAACTGCCAGATCCAGGAGAACGTGGTGAGTGGGGCCTTCTTTTCTCTGGGAGGAGCTGTTGTACAATTTCCCAGCACAGCCTGCACATGCACATACATTCATTTGCTATTAAAGTATCTGTTGTGGTCAAATCTGAAATAGATTCCTACAGTTTCTTTACTAAAGTTTTGTGCTGCATGAATGGGGAAGCTGCTGGTAAAGGGATTTTCATCTCAGTTCCACTTCTGCATTGAGTAAAAGTAAATGATTTGGCAATACCAGAAAACATTTTGGAAGAGCACAATTGTTTTTTTCCGGGCTTTTGATGATGTAACCTTAACTGATTGCCAATATCAACATGGAAAAAACACAGCAGTAACATTGAAAATGATCCCTGTATAGGATATTGCTTCAGTGTACCAAATATTCTCTGATGAGGTGCTGGGATCCGGCCAGTTTGGCATTGTGTATGGAGGTATGTTTTGCTTTTGATACATTTGATATAAAATAGCTCTACTGTGAATTGTACAGCATTTGTTTAAAGTTCTTAATTACACCATGTCCCCATCATATCCTAGGCAAACACAGGAAGAGCGGCAGAGATGTGGCCATCAAAGTTATTGACAAGATGAGATTTCCTACTAAGCAGGAGAGCCAGCTAAGGAACGAGGTGGCCATATTACAGGTAATGACAAGAATCCATCAATGAAATCAAAGTCTATGCACTGCACGTATGAGAGGCCTGGACGGGAGCCTTTCCATATACACTACAATGTTACGCACTGTCTCTCCTTAAGTTCTTACCTCACTATTTCTGAACCAGTGAAGACTCAATGTCTTTTGTGTCTTTTCTTCAGAATCTGCATCACCCAGGTATTGTCAACTTGGAGTGCATGTTCGAGACGCCGGAGCGGGTGTTTGTCGTCATGGAGAAGCTGCACGGCGACATGCTGGAGATGATTCTGTCCAGCGAGAAGAGCAAACTGCCTGAGCGCATCACCAAGTTCCTAGTCACACAGGTCCGTGTTGCAGAGACACACACTGTGTTGCTCCATCTCCTCCTGTTTTTTTCACCTCCCCCCTCAAGCCTTTAAGATTAAGATTCCAGCACTCTCAGGCTGACTTTAACTGGAACGCTCCGAAGCCAAATTTGACTATATTCTCTCTGAAAGCAGCTGATCTCAAATATAATGATAATCAACTAGACATACAGCGTTCCGTTGCCTTTCCACGCTTTAGACTAAAGTTCTTGGAAGCATTTTCTGTGTTTTATTTTGTATCAAAGCTTTCTTTCCCTCTCTCTGTCCTCCCTTTTTGTTTTTTTTGGGTGTCAGCCCACTGAGTGTCTGCTGCAGCTCCAGGGCCTGTTTATTCTTGTGGTGAGCTGATTGGGGGGTGGGGGGGATTGTTTATGCGACTGGCCTGCATGGCATCACGGCCCCCTCCCTGGCCGTGGATTACAGCCTGCAGTGTGCTGGTGGCTTTGTGGCTTGATTAGAAGAGCAGCAGGCCCCTGGGCCATCCGCGGATCACGGGCCCCAAACAGAAGCGGGGCCGTCAACGACAGCTCCATTAGCTGCGGCGGGCCCGGCTGTGATGTGGCCGGGAGGACTTCTGTCAAAGTCAGGGTCAGGATAGGGGAGCCAGGCACTCTGCGGTTTTTGCTACAGGGCCATAGGCAGACATGCGTGCGGTGCTTGCTTTACGCCAGGCCTCGTGAATATAGATGGGATGATGAGATGAGATCATGTGTCTTTATGCGAAGGTACCGGTCAGGATGGAAGTATTTAAGGGCATTTGCATGCTTATGCTGCTGTTATTTTTCCATATGGCTGCATCATAGATTCTACTGCTTAGACTATACAAACATTACCCTGTTTATACAAGACACCTCATGCATTAAAACATTTAGATGCTGGAGTTTACATCATTGTCATCTGGATTTTTTTGTTTTTTTTAGCTAAGTCTGTGCTTTTTCGACTTTTTCTCGCAAAACAGATCCTGGTGGCGTTGAGACATCTGCACTTCAAAAACATTGTTCACTGTGACTTGAAGCCTGAGAATGTACTACTGGCCTCGGCAGAGCCTTTTCCTCAGGTGAAAAAAAGAAAAAAGACATGTATATGTGTTGATGCAGGCCGCGTGTGTGTGTGTGTGTGGATGCATTGACCATATTTCTCCGTCTTCTCACAGGTAAAGCTGTGCGACTTTGGTTTCGCCCGTATCATCGGCGAGAAGTCGTTCCGGCGCTCGGTGGTTGGCACCCCGGCTTACCTGGCTCCAGAGGTGCTGCGCAGTAAAGGCTACAACCGCTCCTTAGACATGTGGTCAGTGGGAGTCATTGTGTATGTCAGCTTGAGTGGGACTTTCCCTTTTAATGAGGACGAGGACATTAACGACCAGATCCAGAATGCTGCTTTCATGTACCCCCCTACGCCCTGGAAGGACATCTCCACGGAGGGTAAGAAGACCTAAAACAATCTGTCTGTTTGTTCCCTTCCCCTTTACAGCAGGAATTCACCCTTGCCTGATCTAATCTGGCGGTTGGCTTGTTTGTCCTTCACTTTTGTAAGTGCTTGGCTCGGTTAAACCTGTAGTTTAATGTCAAAGTGATACTCGAGACATTTAGCCTCAGGCTTGGCCTTTCCACCTACACGTCTGGGTCGTCTGAACACTGCTCTTACTTTTCTTTGTCTGCGGTCGAGGTGACTCACTCTCAAACCTCCCCCAGCTGCAAACCCCCCCCCCCCCCCCCCCCCCCCCTGCATACAGTCTGAAAGATATGACAAGTTGAAACAACTGAGGGTGCTGGTGTTGATGTTTAGTAAACCAACTTCAGTAACCCCTGTTCTTGCTGATCTTCATCTTTTGCTGTGAACTGCTTAGAGTTTAACCCTTTCAAAGGCACATCCTTAAGTAAGCTGTTGGTATGAGATGATAGATCTTTTGAGTTTATAGATTCAGTCTTCTCATTTTCAATTTCCTTCACAGCCACAGATCTGATCAACAATCTTCTCCAAGTCAAGATGAGGAAGAGGTACAGCGTTGACAAGTGTCTCAGCCATCCCTGGTTACAGGTGACATATTAGCTTTCTTCTTCTTCTCAGAGTCGTAACTCAGGCAAACCTGAACACACAGACATAATACGCATAATGTTGGATTCAGCATGACTCTCACGATCCAAACATGTTGCCTCATAATCATCACGTTTGGATGTTTTATTCAGCATCAACGGTACACTGATAATTGTCAGTACATCATGGGTTAAAGTGCAAACAGGAACTGCTAATAGCCAATTCAGCATGACTTTCCATGATGCAAAAAAACGGAAACAAACTTACTGACTCCATGCCAACATTATACTTCCTGCTTCCAACCAAGGATGCATCATATCATTTGTGTACAACACATCTGCAGTAAAATCTGGTTTGCACTTGCCGAAAGGCTCACTAGCTGGCACATGATCATAGAACATGAGGGTGATTGGTTCGTTTCACTAAGGCGTCTGCATAGAGGTTGCCATAGTAGTGGCCTACTTTAAGAGAGTTCTTATATTACTGGAACACTGACACACACTATCCATTAATTTACATTACATTACAGATGTTGTATAAACCTGTGGACATACACACAATTCAATGACTTTATGTCAGCAACACCTCCTCACGAAGGAGCACCATCCTGGAATAATTTAAAAGTTCATGTCTCTGTTCCTCAGGACTATCAGACATGGCTGGACCTCAGGGAGTTTGAGACGCGGCGAGGCGAGCGCTACATCACCCACGAGAGCGACGACGCACGCTGGGAGGAGTACGCAGATGAGCAGAGTCTCGTTCACCCAAAACACTTCATCATGGCTCCCAACCTGGACGACATGGAAGAGGACCCCTAGTGGCACAGCCGGACTCTTACTACACCACACGTATTAAAAAAAGGACAAGAAGTTTCACAGGGAGACTTTTGGGAGCGGCGGATGTACCCCCCCCCCCCCCCAGAACTGTTTGTTGTGGAAACAGAGAGAAGCCGATCAGGTGGAGAATCGTTCTCCGGAGGCTTTGAAGTGGGGAAAATCCCAACAGAATTCGTAGCATGATGCGCTGCTACAAGCAGGATGCAGGTGGAGATGCGCGCCACAGAAAACGCATTAAGAAACTGTCAGGAGAGAAGAGTGTTCGTCTTCTTTTTGCACGATATCAAAACATTCCATGGATTTCCTCGAGTTTGGTTCGTTGTTGAAAACAATCACAAACCAAACACAAGGTGAACTTAATAGTTTAGTTATTGTACTCACAATTTTGGATAACTTTGAGTAATAATATGACTCTGTTCTTTATGTGAGAGAAGAGATCGGATAGAGAGCTTACCCCAGGAGTAAAGGGCACTTTTCACAAGGGATTTACAGTGTGAGAATTTTAAAACGCATGAGTTTTGTTCTCATTTCCCACCTGTTTGTGAGACTGTCTTTTGGCATGAAACTGGAACTATCACATATATTTGTATGTTTTTTTTAAGAATATGTATTTCCTAAATGTGGTAGATTTTTTGCACTATAATACCATTGAACATAGCAATTGAATAGAAACACTATTCGCTGCTACAGAGAGCAAACGGTGTTTGAGTGCCTACTCGAGGTGCAAAGGTTTAACCAGAGATAATTGGCAGAAAGTTGATGAAACTCATGCGGTTTTGGCTGCTTTGTCACCATTTATTATTACAAACCTCTGCAGGTATTTTCAACCGACACGTCGTTAGAGTACGATCTGTTAGTGGCAGCTAATAGCGTGCACGTTTTATCAACTTTCCCCTAGAGACAGTGACCAACAGACCCTGACCAAAAAACATTCGTTTGTTTCAGTGTTTCCACACCTTTTTCTAAATTAACATGAATATTCATTTCTTGAGTCACTGAATAGTCATTAAATGCAATAATGGAGCCATTTTGTTTTCTATTCAACATGAGGCAAACGCGGCATGGACTCTATGTTAGAGCATCATGTTTCTGTGCATCCTTTTCTGTAATTTCGCAGTATTCTTGAATGTGACTTTTTAAAGAACTCCAGTTCTGGAGAATGTGTTTCTGATTTAGCTATCTGAAGTGTTGCAACGCGGAGGCGGCAAACCAAGGTTTTTACATAGAACAAAATATTGGTGTGAGTTACCTTGTTTATGATGTTGTCTGGACCGTTTTAACAGCCCTTTTTGTCTCGACGGTGGACATAGTAGAAACTATGGGAGTTTATTGTACTGAAGTTTTGTTGTTTGCTCTGTTGGTGTGTTTTGGGAGTACGTTCCTGTTTCCTGTTGTCCTCTTCCTGTCCTCTTTGTTGCCGCTGGATTGGCAGGTGTCAGTGTTTTGTAAAATTCAGTACATACCAATGGAATAAAAACAAAACAAAACAACATCTTCTTTCTGTTCACTCCCCTGACTTTTAAAAGTAGATCTAGTATTTCAGCACCTCAGTAGGCATGCATGCATAAGCAGCCCTGGCTTATAGCTTTGTGCATGTTGCATCACAATGTGTGAGTGAGCGTGTGTGTGTCTGTGCGTGTGTTGTGGTGGTTTCACATGTCGGATCCCATTCTCAGCAGCTGGATGCGATTGTTGCACCACACCGAGCAGTTCTGCCGAGCCAGTCGCTCACCACAAGGGAGTAATGACATAGTTAAAGAGGGTGGTGGTGAAGTGGGGGTTTGTGGAAGACTTTGAAATCGCTATCATGGAGTCCCTTCCAGTATCAAACATGTTGCTCAGCTCTAGCAGCATGAGTACATTGTCTTATTCCTGGACTGCGCTTCAAAACAGGACTATTGTTTGAAGGTACAGTTCACTGTAAGCTACAGAAAATAGACAGCTGTCATCGATTTACCAAAATCTTTGAAGTGTAGCTTTCCCTGATTCCTCCACCAATATCTCCACTGCATTTACTGTAGATATCGACTGACCACTGTTAGCAATCATGGCTAGCATTATTGCAACGCTATCATCTAATAGCCACTGATGAGAGGTTTAAGCTACTCTTTTTTTCTTCTTCTCTAAATGGTACTGCTCTCCTGCGTCTGGATGTTTTCAAGATGTGGGTCCTCTTTGCAGGCCAGATGACCCCATTAACCTCTGTGAGGAAGACATGTATAGACTGAAAGGCACAAATACAAAGGAACTGTTTGACTGAGTTGGTCCTCACACATTAAGCCGTGAACAAAGAAAAAACCTAACTAATCCCTGTATTACAGCACATGTTTTAGTGTAGCTTGTTTCAGTTATATTGTAAGGATTCCTGGTGGAGGAAAAGTGAAGCTACAGTGAACTAGAGGAAAGGAGGTTGGAGCAAAACTGCATGTGAAATAAAGTGCAATGTCTCCCTCTTGTGGCTGGACTGAGATGTAGAAGTTTCAGTAATCCATTTTTCCTGCCATAAAGTCTTGTTTAGTTCAGTCATAGAGGTGTTATTTTATTGAGAAATGTTTCTAATACCCCCTCCCCCCCATGTATGTGAATGGGAAGGACAGGAAATATATATATAATATTGTCCAGTACAGTGCCAACTTTAACTAAGACCTCAACACTGAAGCAACGCTTCAGCTAATGGTTGCTTCACTTGGTTTGTTAGGATGACCTTCAGTCTGCAGAGAGACGTGTGGGCCTAAACTAGCAGGCTGTTTCCACACTCATCCGCTCATAGAGAGGAAGTCGCTCTGTGCTCATCTTAAATCTCTCTTTTAAGACGTGCACACATTTGTGACATCAAAACTAATTTGGCAGCCAATCGTGGTCCAGTATTCAACTGTGATGTGGAAAGTTGAAGTCTTAGTAGTAGAGCAGAATCATTTTAAAGAACTTCAACAAAGCATATCATTCTTTTTTTTTTACAAGAGTATTTTTTGTATACAGTACTTTAAAATAGTGTGAATATAATGACAAGGAATTATTCAGGCCCTGCAATAGGTGAAATTTATAGTCATGTTAGAATGAACACTAACAGAAATGAAACAAAGAAGTGATATAGGGGCCCATGTTGCTGTATACATAATGTCACAGGGGGTCAGTGCCTGTAGAGTCTCACTGTCTGTTTCCACTAAAAAAAGCAGTTCTCTTTGCTGCCAGAGGGTGTCACTCACTGTAGGAGAATCCAGTGAGATTGTATTTGGATAGTCACAGTCTTTGTGGGAAATCTCTGGAACTGTGTGTGTGTGTGTGTATTTTAAGATGGATAAAGATTCTTTCCATTTTTATTTATTTTTTTACAAATATAGCGTCAGGTATGTGCACTGTTGTCTATAGCATTTCGAAATGACCTGTGCAACTAGCTTTTCACTGGAGTTTTTCTCACATTCAACCATAGAAATCCACTTTATTTCCATCTTGACATGACTCAAGACGGCACTGTCCGATGCGTGTCAGAAATAACATCTGTCGGAGGATCAGAGACAGCTATATGTCCTTGCTGTCCTGATCCTGGGGTCTGTGTGTATTTGTCAAGCAGCTTTGCCCGCTAGCTTCTCGGCAGGTCTCTCGTCACCTCAAGGGGAGGTCTGTGTGTCATGCATCCTCGCCCCCCCACCCCACTACCTCTCCACCTGTTCCTATGTCCTCCATTCCTCCGCTTCTCCTCTCCACTCCATGCTGGGTATCCATGGGCTCCAGACCAAACAAGCAAACAAACAGCACAACAGAAAAACCCATCACCTAGACAAGGTTGGTCTGGGCTTGGGGGGGGCGGGGAGGAGGGATGGGGGGGGGGGGGATCTTGTTTGCTTTTTGGGCCAGTTCCATTTCACTGTGATGGCAAAGAATGCCTCCCAGGACACGGCTACCCACTCTTCTGTTTGACTTCCGAGGTGGGGGGAGGGGGGGGATCAAGGTGGTCCTCGGCACTGACACATCATCTTCCGACCCACTACACAGCTGGCCGCAGCTGCGGGCCTGTGGCCTTTACCTAAGCTGGCCTGTACTCTTTAGCTGCGAGGAACCTGTTGGTGTGACATTCAGCCGGCGGCCTTTAATCCTCACAATGCTGTCTCTCAGTCATGACCAGTAAATACAGTGATTGGTTTGATGACTTAAAATGGTCATCCTGTAAACACAGCATCCTATTACATTACATCGTCAGTAATAGCGGAATAAAATAAGCAAATTGTGTAATTGCTAAGATGTTTCTCACGGCACAGTAAGTTACAAACACATTTACAGCTTGTAGACTTATAGGCTTTGTTCCCATAGTTCCAGTCCAGTGCCCTCTGCCTGTAACTGACTATAACCCACTCAGTAGCCAGACTGTTTCACTTTTGCTCCCTTTGTCCTCGATGAAGGGCACAAGTCCCAAGAAACACTCTCCCTATCTCAAATCTCTAAAACAATCTCACACGCAATGTATTTTCCCTATCTGTTCTTTCCACATTAAGACCCGGGAGAAAAATGAATGCAACCGCAGAGGGCATTCTTACCGTAAGCATGTGTGTGTAGGAGACAAAAAGTGTGCAAAAACATGGCACGTGGTTGACAAGATCAACTTTCAATACCCCTGCATGTTTGCCTATTGCCTAATGGCCTGAATCGTGGAAGTTATGTGTGTCCATTTGCAGGGGATTTCAGGGTACGCTGATAAAAAGATAGTGAAGGCAATTATGCCTTTAAGTCAACGTTTTTGACTGTGTATTGCAGGGGGGAAAAGGCCAAAGCTATGTGTGTGGTGGCTGGGAGGTGAGATCAAAACATTCTGTTGTTGTAAAAGCTGAGGAGAGAGAGGAAATGAAAGCTGGAAATGGTTTCCTAGTCTGGGAAAATGCAGATGAGCTATATAGGTATGTTTGATTTGCTGACTCCAGCTGTGCCTGGAGAATTCCCCTGACCCATCCTATGGATCCGGTTGCTGTGTGAGGCCACATGTACCCCTGTTGCAAAGCAGGCAAGCGCAATACGCACCCCCCACCCCTCCCTCCTGAAAGGGCTGGCCATTGAACTCTCAGGCAAGTGGCAATATTTGCTCACCTGAAATACACACATCTTGCCAATTGGGGTTGGGGTGGGCCTCGGGGACTGGGGAAGGACCCCTTGATGCAGCTGTGGCCCGGAGAAAGACCAGACCAGGAAGTTTTGTGGCTGGGTGGAGGGTGGGGGCTCTCTTGGCAGGGGGCTGTTTAGCGGTGGCGGCCCTATTGTGTCTTAAAGGAGGCAGGGACCGTATTTGTTCGAAGCTGCAGGAGGCTGATGAGGTGCTAATCTGTTGAGTGGCTGTGTCATTGGGCCCCCTGTTCCCAATAGCCTGTTAGCTGTCAGGGCCTGTAAAAAAGGCACAATTTACGGGCCCCAGGCCAGGACTCAGCCATCGGTGTCCGCGGGTAAGCAAACACAGATTGAACACTTATGTTGTTGCTCTGGTAGGAGAGGCTTTACCACCAGGGCTCCTGGGGTGACACGTAGGCAGCCTCTTTTCAACCCTCTTCATGAGCCGTCGGCCCCCTCTTTACTCCTCTGTAAACACTACAAATTAGCCATCTGCATATGGATGGGCCCTCGGTCCATACAGGAAGGAGACAACTGCCTGGGAGAAAGGGGACGATACAGGTTCTCCTCTAACGTAGACCAGATATCTATTCTCCACTATCAGCTTTTAATTTCTACCCTCATGCATACGAAACACACAGCACATTTTTTTTATAGATATGCCAGTTCCTGCTCAAGAGGAGGGGTTTTTGATGTACGGTGCTGTGAAGCATGCAGGATAATGAAAGCGCAGGGCTGGCCGGCTGTCTGAGATGGGTTCGGGTCAGCAGTCAGAGGTAATCCCAAACTTGAATTTCCCCATCAGCCTGGAATACAGATAAGACAGCAGCAGATATGACCCTCACTCACCGAGTGACTGATGGAAAAAGGAAATGGACCAAAAGCCTCTCTCTGAGATGTAGAGCTGAGATGTGAATGTGTGTGTTTTCTCAAGAGGTCTGCCAGAGATGGTTGCAGACGCTGAGCAAAGGAAGATCTGGATTATTATATTGCAACATTATATCTGTTCAAAGCTGGATTGATAGGGTTGACCAATTAATTTAACTACCATGGAAAGGATGCTAATGGGTTATACCTTGAGTCAATTAAGATTAGAAAGACCATTACTGATACACAACTTTTTAATCACCAGGCCAGGTTTGCCCTCGTGTCCACGCTGACGAGGATCTGACAGCACGGCGGCCGAGTGTGAACGGCAATAGCTCATCCTGGATTATTGCACAGGCTTGATTGTAGTGATATTTAGACACGGGGCTTCCCATGGGAGCCTGGCACTTTAATTAACATAGCACTACTGGCCCCCCTCCTGTTTTAATTGCCTTCAGTCTGTGATTAAATGTGTATTGACTCTGCAGTTGGTCCACTAATGAATAACAATGTGCTGATTTGGTGATATTAAATCTTTTGGCTCTAATACACATCCCGTCCTTGTAGCTTAGAAAGTTCAGACATTACAAGGAACCATGGCATCTGAGCACGTCTATGTCAGGGTGGGGGGGTATTATAAAATACATCACACAATCCATTTTGCGTTAATTCATTCAATCAATCAGTTATTTTAGTCTGTAGTTTTAAATCAGATACTTGCTATTAATTAAACCGTTTAACCGTGAAATGTTTTCAATAATGCATAAATTTGAGCTCCACTTTTTAACAAGGTGCCCTTTACAAAATGCTTATAAGTTGTACCTAAATGGTATATTAATGGTTAATAGAGGATTATAAATCATTCTAAGCCATTAAAAAGAACAAATTTGGGGTTGCCAGGTTGGGAAAGCCCACTTGGCATGTATTCATTATTTCTATTTGGTAACACTGTATTGATCAATGTTGGCAAGTCCTTAATACATGTTCATGCATTCATCACTTGTAAATAAGACATCCAGTTTGCAGAATTTGATCCATATTGTCTACAGACCTTTTCTAGAATTGCGTTGTCTAACTAGTCAAAGAGATTTTTCACAAACTGGCAAGCTGAAAGCTAGTCTTATTAATGCTTATACAGCTGATCTATGAAGGATTAACAAATCATTTGTATTTACTAATCCAGATTAGATTATGATTATGATTAATCAAGTGATTAGTTACAACATAATCCCTTTATAAAGGGTGTCGTATCAGAAAGTGGTATACGCACTTTTGTTTTAAACTCTGTATTGCAACAATGTGAGCTCCTAAACACTCTAATTTGGTGCACATGCATTCTAGTGTCATCTGATCCGTGCATCTCTTGGGATCCCCCCCGTTCCACTCTACTCCTGTGGTCTAATAGATAAACTGTCACCTTGTTTGATAAATGAAGGGCAGCGGTCAACATAGGGCCCTTTAACATGACAAGAGAGAAAAGTATTGAATCTGCAATGCCCTGGATACAGTCAACATAAAACATATCGAATGGCATTCCTTCGCCAACATTCCTCTCAATATCAAAAGGTGCGTATTTGAGGATATCCTTAGTGCGTTTACGCCTGTGTTTGCTCCCTGACCCACTGGGGCCAGTGCAATAACTTTGGACTCCCTCCCACACGGCATCTCGTCGCAATGACCACTCTCGGTTTTTATTTAGCTGGGTTGTGTGCCTTCCCAGTCCAGCCGCTTTTCAGATTCATTTCCAGGTAAACACAGTGTGGCCAGCCACAAACCTGCGGCCAACAGGCGTTGTCACAGCTGTGGCAGATAATGGCAAGTCCAAACTCCAGCCCGGCTCTGGAATGTTTACTGTCACCACAGGCAAGTTGGCAGCAAACATCTTTTTTTTTTTTTTCTCCAGCACTTTCTAAGAGGAACACTCTCTCGTTATTAATTTTATTTTGATGAATCACATGCTTAACCCTTTGCCCTGTGCTGTTTTGTGTGACTTGGTGCACTCAGACGGATACAAAGGCACACACACAAAAAACAAAGACATTCTTAAGGGAATCTTTCAATTTCAGTTGGAAAAAAAAAAAAATCCTCACTTTGAAAGTTGAAACTTAAAGTTAACACATTCCTGCCAACAACTCCTGGGTGTTTGAAGGAATGTTCCAAGAGTTCCGCCTTCCTCTCACAGAGCAGGGAGCCCTGCACCCAAAAAACCAACAGCATCTGTACCAGAAAACTAGGCTCAGTGGTGTCACTTTAGGGCCTCACTCATGCAGGTGTTTGTGCTTTCACTTCTTTAACTGACTCATTAAACTTTCATCATTTAGTGTTTGCCCTTGTCATAACCAGTAAAGGAATGACGGCCAGATGTGTGAAATGTAACACTGGTCATCATGGAGGCTAATTGATCAACCAAGTGGCAAAACTCGCCTTGAGAGAGGACACATGTTGGGCACAGCAGTGGTCTGTGGGACTATAGACATGTATTCTCGGTCGGAAGATGTCAACTTCACAAGAACGCAGCGTGCTACTTCAGGTTTTTGTTCACTCGTCTTTGTGAGAGAAAGCAAAGTGCAATTCTCATTTCCAGTGTATGCTCAGGGTTGTGAATGCGGGAGCTGGGAACAGAATGATCAACAATATATGCAGCAGCAACATTTAGGATTACTCTAATTAATGTGCTGAAAAGCTTACACACATTTACACACATTACGGGTGGCCAATTCAAATTTGATGTTAAACAGACATTAGTTAATTTTTAGATTTGACCAGAAGTTTACAAAATCTGCACCTTATTATCAGCCTGGAGCTACTTTTCCGCAGACACAATGAAAGGGGTTCTACATAACATGACCATAATATAATCAAAAGAGGATTTTACCTTGCACCACGCAAAAGCAATCTTCTGGCTTCTCAAAAGTAAAAGGATTAAAAAAAAAGATTGTTTTGTAATTTCAGATTTTTTTCATCAAACCCTTAAATGTTTCCTAAAATAATGTTGCTGATCTTTTGAGATGCAATTGTATGTCATCAGTCAGTTTGTATCGGCGGCAGAAATGAACCCTCAATATTTCATCATTAAATAAATACAGTTAAATCTGGGCATGATGCAATGAAGTTGGATTTGTGGTATTTCTTTCATTATTTGACATCCAACCATGAAGGCTCAGTGACTTCAGCCCCACCACCACTGTTGCGAGCTAAAGAACATTCGGTGCTGTTTGTTGCTTTGGTGGTGCCTAATTTGCACAATGTATTGGCATGTTGTGATTGCAATCACAGATGAAGAAAAAAAATAAAATCTCTTCTGTCAACCATGGTCTACACTTCTGATACAATTATCATATTTGAATTTCTTTCATTTCTGCTTCAAGCTGTTGTCAAACTGATTCTGAGTGACGTTCCTCTTTATAGTCCGGCAGAGATGTTACAGGTTGCCCAACTTTCTCATATACCCTATTTGAAAAGGTAATCAGGACAATAATTGTCCTAGAGTGACTTCCCCTTTTGCACCTGGGAAATAGGGACACAATGTATTAGCATACACCAGAGGATAAATAAGAAATACATACAAAATAGGGTGAGAGGGCAGCAAAACAAGACCCAGTTGATTTTTTGTTTTTTTGACCAAATCCAAAATGTGACCTTCACCCATATGAGAGGACTCAGGCTAATGATTAACGATGGAATTAGCAACATGTCTCATTCAGGAACACAGTGTCATGCAGGTCAAGGACCAGTTTATGCTGGTTTGGTGTCAGTTAAAATAATTTTGGAATAACTACATGAAGTGTGTACAAGGAACAGGCACGGCTGGTTTTAGTAAATATCCACGAGAGGAGTTTTGGTTTTTACCCACTTGAATAGAAAGCGCACTCAATTTATTTTTCTCTCTGACGAACACCACACTCGTGTAACACACCAACTAGTGTATTTTTTATCTTTAGAAGCACGCGCAAGTGTGGACAGTTTAGGCTTATTTTTGTGCAACAGAAATAGTCAAACTTGTTTTTTATTTCAGTGTTTTATATTTTTAAATATGAACTTGTATCCGTTATTCATAAACGTGTGTACGCCTATTTTATATGAAGACCTACTGGCTCAATCCGGTTACATTTTCCACAGCTCGAAATATCTTCGCCGGTAGTTACATACATTATATATAATAACATATACATTATATATAATAAATGTTACATGGCTATTTCTTTAAACCGTTTTTATCATTATGAAACTATTTCATGATTTGTTTTAATTATTAAAGAAAATAATATAGCCTCACAAGCGTGTGTTCACTGAGTCAAGCCGAGAGAGCGCAGATCTCCAGCTCTCTCCGGTGAAATCCCCAATCCTCAAACACACAGAGCTTTTTCTCATGATCTCATTTCCAAGTTAAGCAGACTCTGTTAGTCCCTCGTCAACACGACAGGTTTACTCGCCTTTACTAATGGGTCTTATACTGATAGTTATGCTCTTGCGTAAATATGCAGTCAAATAGATGTACCACTACTGACACGTGGCTGGCACCGGACTGCAGCCTCACCTCGATGTTTGTGTCTGTAAATACTGTACAGCAAAGGGCCTCAACAGCCCGGCTCTAGTCCGTCCGGCGGTAAAGAAACATTTGATGGACTATGGGAAGGGTGCCACAATAGCTAATATGAACAAAAAACAATCTACCATGTGCGATGCATACTCTGGTACAATTCTGATTAAAAATACAGTCCAGCAAATAAAAGGCGAGTGAACGACTTGGGGGGGTTTGACAGCTTCCTACCAACCTGTTTATTGTGGCTTGAATTATTTTAAATATATTTTGTGCCAAAAATTCAAAGAAAGTCAACACAAAATTCTGTTGATTCTAAAACGTTTCACCGACTTAAAAAAAAAACGAGGCTGCTTTATGTGCCACTAACAAAAAGAAAAAGCCAGTTGGAGGCAATAACCAAGAGAGGGCGCTCTGAAGCTATGCCTGGCATATTCAACACTAATTAAAACATTTGGAAACAGTAATTCAGTCATCCAGGTTAGTAAAGCAGAATCAAATCTCTCCCTTTTGCAAATATTGGTAAAATCTTTGAAAAAAAACAGCAACACTATTATTTACAAAGATGCAGAGACCAACTGATTTGTATCAGGACATGATTGTTGAACAGCTGGAGGCAATGTGGAGAAATGGCTTTCATTTTCACAAAAGGAGTAATTTGAGTGTATACACTCTATATGCACATTCAGGCCCATATCAAGCACAATATCAATAATCTCTGCAGGTCAAGGCTGGCGTACATCACCTAACATAATGGTGTTACTCTAAGAGTAACACACAAACAGCTGTGCCTGGAATGAAACAGCAACACGACCCTGAGTGTGTGATATAATTAATACACGTTTGTAAAGTGTATTCTGTTAAGCGTACTGATAAATCAACCTGTATCTAATTTCTTAACGTTTTCATGTTTTTTTTTGGTTTATAGTGTTAATTAATTAACAGCTATAGGTTTCAGGCTATAAAGTCCTTGAATGCAACGCACTAAAAACGCTTTATGATTTCAGCTCATTTGAAGTGGAATAAACCCTTTTGGAGGATGTGCGTCACGAAAAGCATGAAAAGCACACCAAAGAAGAGCGCCAGACATTCCTTTTATATCTCTCCTTTTTCTTCTTCTTTGGCCTCAGCCAAAATACAATAGTTTATAATGAAGCTTTTCATAAGAAACTGTTCTTTTCAGTCAGCGCAGGTGTACAATTGGGGTGGAGGGGGTGGGGAGGGAGCTTGAGGAGTCTCACGCCTAGGTGCGAGGAGATTATTCAAATAGGGCCCAAGGCGTAGAAGTAGGGATTGGAGGCTTGCCTAGCGCTCAGAGCTATATCACAGCGTTAACAGGCAGCACGGAGCGTCATTTGAACTCCAGTCACTGACAGACGCATTTCACGGCTGGCTCCATAAGACACACATCAACGCCAGTCCTTGACGAAGGGACCCCACCGACGACCCAAATACATCCAGTGGTCCCCAGTCAACCTGCTATTAGAGAGGCTTTGGGCTTTTCCCCTGCTGGGAGACGCTTTGTGAAGGTCCTCCATGATGCTTGGAGCAGTTAAAATGGAAGGACACGAACACACCGACTGGAGCACCTACTACGCAGAGCCCGAGGTGGGTACCTTAAATATATATTTTTTTCCCGTCTAAAGCCAATCCCATTTTATACAACTCAATATTAGCCCTGAGATAATATTAACTTTGTGATCAAATATTGACTTGAGGCGCCTCCAAATCCTCCCCCATCTCCACACAGCGCACTATCCTAACAAAGTTGCTTGACATGTAGGTGGGGGAGAAACTTTTCACTCGGATTATAATTTCAAAAGTCTATACGTATATCTTTACTAAATCAGAGTGTTCTTTTTTTTTTGCCATGTTTCCACTCAACAAACACCTGAGCTGTTTGGTTTTGCGGAGATTGATTCAAATATTTGTGTTGCAGTCGCTATTTTGTGTGAGCGCAGTCACGTTAGGTGTCAACATTCTCAACGACAGCGTGCATTTTTAGCGGATTATTTCACTTAATATCACTTGATACCAGTGGTTGAACACTGTGTATTTTTTTTTAAATTTTAAAACGATTTGATGCGGAAGCGAAAGCACATGTGTACATTTCAACTTTTACGAGCCAGTGCGCGTCTCAAATAACTTATTTATATTTTGAATAAATGCTATCAGTGTATAAAGCTTGAATAAAAAAACAACCTATGTGTAAAGTAATTAACATTGTGTGCCAGATGAAACTGATGATTGCCTCTTTCCCTCACTGACAGTGTTACACCTCGGTTGGCAACATGAACACGGGCCTGGGAATGAACTCTATGAATACCTACATGAGCATGTCCGGCATGGGCACCACTGCCAACATGACGGCCAACTCCATGAACATGTCCTACGTCAACACGGGCATGAGTCCCTCCATGACCGGCATGTCGCCGGGCGCCGGAGCCATGAACGGCATGGGCGCGGGCATGACGGCCATGAGCGCCGCCCTGAGCCCCAGCATGAGTCCCATGACCGCGCAGCCCACGTCCATGAACGCCCTGACATCCTACACCAACATGAACGCCATGAGCCCCATATACGGACAGTCCAGCATCAACAGGTCCAGAGACCCTAAGACCTACCGCAGGAGCTACACGCACGCGAAGCCGCCGTATTCCTACATTTCCCTCATCACCATGGCCATCCAGCAGTCTCCCAGCAAGATGCTGACGCTGGCCGAGATCTACCAGTGGATAATGGACCTCTTCCCTTTTTACCGACAGAACCAGCAGCGCTGGCAGAACTCCATTCGCCACTCTTTGTCGTTCAATGACTGTTTCCTCAAAGTGCCCAGGTCGCCGGATAAACCCGGGAAAGGCTCCTTTTGGACTCTCCACCCGGACTCCGGGAACATGTTCGAGAACGGCTGCTACCTGAGGAGGCAGAAGCGCTTCAAGTGCGATAAGAAGATGAACCCGAAGGACGGCAGCCGCAAAGGGGGAGACGGCGGCTCCTCCAACAGCAGTTCGGAGAGCTGCAACGGCAACGAGTCCCCGCACTCCAACTCCTCCTCCAGCGAACACAAAAGGTCCCTGTCGGACATGAAGGCGAGCCAGGCCCTGAGCCCGGAGCAAGCCGCCGCCTCCCCGGTGTCGCAGGGGCAGCACCTCATGTCTCAGCATCACTCGGTCCTTGCGCACGAAGCGCACCTGAAGCCGGAGCACCACTACTCCTTCAACCACCCCTTCTCCATAAATAACCTCATGTCCTCGGAGCAGCAGCACCACAAAATGGACCTAAAGACTTACGAGCAAGTGATGCATTACTCCGGCTATGGCTCCCCCATGGCCGGGGCTCTTTCCATGGGCTCCATGGCGGGGAAAGCCGGTCTGGATTCTTCAGCCATGGCTGACACAACTTACTACCAAGGCGTCTATTCCAGGCCAATCATGAACTCCTCATAAACTCTTTACCCCTCAATGCGATGTGGACTTTCTCCCCCTTTCAATTTGTACATTTGTAAAAAAATATATAGAGTTTGTGTACAAAACGTATTTCAAATATTTTTGACGTTTCCCACCGTTTTAGTTGTCGAGTTTGTTCGTAGCCTAATTATTTTGTTGATAATAATAATTAAAAGTAATGATAATGTGACGAGATCTGTTCAGAAGTTCAGGAATGGACCCCAAAGACAAAACAATAACAACTTGCTGTAAAATAGCCGTCATCTGCATCTGCAACTGGATTATAAGAATTTAAATGCCTCGCAGGATTTCTCTTCAATCATTTGTGTAATTCCTATTTATGGCTTGTATATGTGTATTCTTGTAGTGACAAGAACAGAATCTATATTAAAGTGTTATTGGTTTTGTTTTCTGAAAATGATGGTGTTATTATTTTTACAGTATTATTATTATGATTATTGTTAAGGTATTATTATTATTATTATTATTATTAATAATAAACGATATATAAAACAACATAGTCTAGAGGAGGCAAAAAGCGTCTCCACCATTATAACCGTTACAGCAATTGTTTTCTTATTGAGGGTGGATTTAGGTTAAATTCATATAAATAAATGTAAAAGATTATAAAAAAAACTATAGGCACATTTTCACATGAAAGATAAATAAACGTTATTAATAGTTACATTAAATGTAAAAAACTAAAATGAGTAAAGAATAAGCTATAATTCAAGAACCGTATTTATTTTTCACTTCTTCAGAGTTAGCTATTTATGACATGCATAACAGCATGAACACGTTCCATAAAAGGTCTTATAATGACATTCACAACTTTATGTTTTATTTAAAAACATTATTATCCACGTGCTTTCATAATAAGGCGCATCTTTTCAGCAGGGATTAATAGCTTTGCTGGACAACAACGAGAACAATGCTGTCAATCTGTCATTAAGAAAATGTAAACAAAACAGACATAAGGTTATTAATCGCAAACACAAAGTGAGATATTTATGAGGAAAGACGTTTATCCCACACATCAGCCACTTTGTAATATTTTGGCACCGAAGTCACAAAGAAGAAACCCCTAAATAGAAACATTTCAGACAGAAGAAGGCAGGAAATAAAAACACAAATTCTAATCCAAATAGAATTCAAATGAAAACATGTGTTTTCTGCAGACATTTAAACCAAACCAAAGAACCGCTAACATGCCCACGTGGTTCAATTTCATCTCCTGCAAGGAAGGATTGGAGGAAGAAGTAAGTGCGTGGGAAGAGTTCCTCAAATAATGACATACATGGAAACCATTTAAATTCTCACACATGCAGTGAGACACATTATGATCCAAACTAGCACTGTGACTCAAACGCCATGCCTGCCAGTCACCCAGGTGGATCCCCATTACACACACACACACACACACACACACACACACACACACACACACACACACACACACACACACACACACACACACACACACACAGACAGCAAAGTTTAGATCAGTGAATAAGATTAAGTGTCATTGTCACATAAAACAGCCTCCCCGTGGAGCAGGAGAATAGTTGCTGGAAAAGAGGGCTGATTTGGGAACAGAGCCGCTTGAATGTGATGCTCTAACTTCTCTCCCCACAATCTGGGGGTCCATTGTCCACTCCCTATTTTTAAAGTAGCCGGACCCTCCCCTCTTGTTAGATAAGATAGGCTAGTTGTAGTCCAAATGAATCGACCCCTCCTCCCCAACCCTCCCTCCCACCCTACTGCACGCTCTTCCCTGCTGAGCTCAAATCCAAGGCCGGGGGAGTAATAGTAGGGATTTCTGCTCCCCTTATAACCAAATGACACCCCTTCGCCTTCTGAACACGTAGGGCCCTGAAAGTGTGCGTTTATTCTCCAGACCCTCTTTACAGATCGCACTTTAAACAGCGTGATCTGCGAATAAACAAAGCCAGTAAACAATAGAGTGGAGGCTATGCCCACATATAGGAAGAGTACACACACAAGCCAAATTGCACAAGTGTAAACTTTGAATAGGACGCCGCAGCTCTGTCAATTTACACAGACATTAAATTTCGTTCTATTCATTTTAGACATATAATGCGAAGCTGATTTTTTTTATAGCACACTGATCGATATCTCTGTAAAATAATCATTTTTTTTAACTAGCGGGGCAGTGAAATCTTTGCTTTGTGCTAAAGTCAACAGTGACAGAGTTTGAGCTCAAATAAATGCCGTGATGTCTGGAGCCCTTTGCAGAAGGCAGAAGGCGAGCTTCTACAATGGGCTCCTGTGTGGCTTGCCAACCACAAGCACCGGCTATTTTGCACAGGTATGACTCTTTTTTTATTCTCTATACTGTTCTCTTATAAGTTTTTGTAACAAAGAGGGAGAGGTGGTTTGGTGGCCGTTCCCGGACATGCATGAGGAGGGGGGGGGGGGGTGGGGGGGGGGGGGGGGTGGTGGCGGAGGCTGATATCCTAAATTCATGAGAAAGGAGACGTATTGGATTTCACGACAGGGTGGTGCAAAGCTGAGGGGATCTGCAGGTTGTGTGGTGGAGGCTGATTGAAGTTCCTGTGCCTTTGAGTTGTGTGATGGAGAGAGATCCCGCTGCACTGCAAAACTAAACCTGTCCACGAACAGGTGATTTATTCTCATCGCTGATTTAAAATGTGATTTAAAAAGCGAAAGAAAGGGATGAGATAATTCCACTTGTTTTCAATGCTGGTGATTTTTAACACAATCATCTTAATCGAATCATGTGTTGTTATGACACCGGAAACAGGTGGGAATTGCGGGTTTTAGGGAAATAAGAGACTTTATGGATTTAATGACTTTTTGAGTTGGGCATTTTTTGCAGTGTGCGGCTGACTGATATCGTTGTTAGTGCACTGATGTCATGAAAGCGAGTTCAGCTGCAGCACTGACCCCGCTACTGCTTTTATATTATACCAGTATACAAATCGATTCCGATTTATTCAGGGTATAGCCTATATTTCTAATTTGTTTTATCACTAACTGTCAAATACATGTAAAACTGCTCGTGATTGTGATAGCAAGCTTTTTATATATTAAGGTAATATATATGTTTCCCTGTTTAGAAATCGAAACTCATTTTAGCGTATTTTAGATTTGAAAAGTAGCTCTCATATAATTCTCATTGATCATCTTTAAATGTTAATAGTAATTGATCAACTATTTATTTAAAAACATACTGATAATAATGATAATAATGATAATAATAATCGAATTATTATTTAAAATAAAATATATTTATTAGTAGGCTAATATTAGTATTATTAATTATAATAATAATAATAATAATACTGAAATAAGAGTCCCATAATATTTCTGCAAAGATGTCTGTGCAAGAGGCCGTATTTGGATATCTTGTCAAGTAGATACCTCAAGGAGATGGAGAGCCCTCCAAAATGTCCATTAGCCAATATTAAACAATTGTATCCGGACACGGCTCTCCTCCAATCCTTTGAAGGCGGGATAACCCCAGTCAAGCCCCCTCTGGCGCACACTGAGATGGGAATGGCCTTCTGGAGCTTTGCCGGTTCAAAGGTAACCAACCTCAATCTGTACATGGCGGACAAAAGTGCGCCGAGGCCACATCACTGCACCTTGCCCATCTCCTAACTTTGTGCAGGCTTTCTGTCAGGTACGATACCTCTGCAGCTCCAATAGCCGCACCATCACACACGAGCACATCTGTTGTTATAGCAACTGGTTAAAGGATGGTCCGGCCTGTTGAGCCTTTTTTTACTCCGCTAACCTGATTTCTCTGCATTTCTTGTGGTCGCATATTTGCATATGTCTTGATTAAGGCCTGGACATTCTCACGAAGACACAAAGCGTTCAGACGCATCTTTTGATGGCAGTCTGACTCTGGTTGAAGGTTATTGGCGGGGAATATGCAGATATAGATAAATGGATTAAAGCCTTCGTATGATAAAGTTTTGTATGAATAGGACATGTGAATAATAGGCCTGGTAGCCTGCACACTAAAACATGTCTGCTCTGCCTTTACATTTTTTTTCATTTTTATTTTGTAAGTAACAATAGGCGTTTACTATTTTCCTTTGACGTCTTTAAATAGCGTGCAATTGTGCCAGAATTCCAAAGTGAGACATTTCCCCTACAGCGATGCATTTTATTAATGCTTAGACGAGTTTGGGCCTCTATTTTCATTGAATGACTCAGTACCCATAAGCCATATGCGCATCCACCCATGGGCGTCGACTAAATACAGCAGGGTGAAGGCTCTATCATTCCTGAGAGCAGTAGTATGCATAAAAGAGGGGACATTGCACATACAAGAAATACGATCTGATCCTCATCAAGGGAGCAGCAGCTGGAACAGTCTGTGCAGGATAGCTCGCTATAATCAATCTTCCAATCGCATCAAAACTCTCAAATCGTCAGTAAATAGCTCGGCTCATCAGTGCATCTGTGTATGAATCGGGTGTGGAGTTATTTCGTGGAGTAAGGCGGTGTTACAGGCTACAGGCTGGGCTACAGCAGGGCGCCTGCCGCACCTATAGGCTCCATATACGCTGCAGCTCGCGCACTGGAACACCCAAGTAGATCTGTCTCCATGGCGACGGCGGGACACCGGTCCAACAAGCTGTAATTCTGTCTCAGCCTTTTGCAGGGGAGGGACCGTCCACACTAGCCCGATTTAACTCCTCTTTCACCAGAAATACTCCTAATCCCATATCTTAGCAAGGCAAACTGCCGTCCCTCAGTATATTAAAGGGCCCACAAAGTCAAAACTCAAAGCCACCCATGGTTTCTCAGCAGGCGGCCCGTCCCGGTGCGACGCCTCGTCGTCCCGTCCGTGCACTGACCGTATGTGTCTACAATTTTCTCCGCAATTATCCACTGCCGAGTAATGCATGTGTTCATTATTAGGCTATTCGATTTTTGTTTTTTTTTCATTTCGAAAAGTATTTAAAAATAACAAAAGAATATGACAGACAGTTATTGTCATATTTATACGGACGATAAGGAAACACTATAATTTATGGATGAAAAATATTTAGGGTAAACTTGTCCTTTGATCTGAGAAGAATGCACATTTATTTAGGCCTCTATTGCAACTGTAGTAGTGCTTTTTTTTTTTATTATCCCGCTGCTGTTATTGACTCTTATTCTTGTCTGTATTGATAATTGGCTGAGTAGGAATTTAGGTTCCAAACGTGAAAATGAAGTTCACAAATTTTGAAAAAAATAACTGAATTTACATTGTGACGTGAGTTGCTTTAGTTTGTAACTCAAACAGCAAAATGCATTTTTAAGACTATTGTCATATTATTGGCCTACAAGAAAATACTATTGGTACTGAGGGTTGTACAATAAATACATTTTCATACATTTATGCTTTCAAAATGATATTTTTAAATATTTATGGAGAACACATTATTTTAAATAAGCCTCCAATAAACTAAACTAAAATTGCACATGGAGAAGTATATATGGGATTTATGTAGTTCTTTTAACATAGTTGTATTGAGTATTTGGGCTGAGGTTTAGCTTTTTAGTTTAGCTTAGTGATATTCTACTTTTAAGTAGAAATTGAGATAGTTATAAATGTCAATACAAAGTAGCCTGATCACTGAATAAATTAAACTAGGCCCCTGGAATAAGCTTGAAATTAGCAGTTTGACTGTAATTGCATTTACATCCAATTGAATAAAAAGAAAGTTATGTTTTTTAATTAAAGTTAAAATTCTAGCATATGCAAATCATGCACGGTTTTCTTATCACATCGTTCATATCTAAATGGTTGGTTAATATTTGTTGTTCAGTGAGGATGTTTAACACAATCTGCAACAAAGTGTATAAACAACCAGTTATTAGATGTTAAAGAGAAGTTCGTTCTTGTTCTGAAATATCCTTCTAGAGTATGACGATGTATTACAGATTTGTACCAAAGCCCTACATACCTTTTCAATCATTTTTGTTCACACATTTATTTTGAAGTCTTTCTGCTTGGGCCTTTTTTCATAAACAATTAGTGGATTTTGAATGGCTACCATTCCCTTATTATCATTCATGAAGGTGATGCTTTCATCTTAAAATGTTGGAAAGTTTCACACTCAACAATAAGTGAAATACGTGGCTGTTATTTTGTAAATCTGCATGCATGAAGGTCAGATTGGGGTTTTGTCATGATGGAAAGAAGAGGTGTGTGTCTGTGTGTGTGTGTGTTTCAGAGAGATGGCAGGATGGACAGGGTGAGAATGCAGCCGCTGACTGTGATGTGTCCGCACTCTTCTGACACGACTATGTGACATTCCAGTGTAGGACTCCTTCATGTCCTGAGAGAGAGAAAGAGAGGGAGAGAGCGAGAGAGAGAGAGAGAGAGAGAGAGAGAGAGAGAGAGAGAGAGAGGTCCACCAACAATGCCCATTGAGTACTGTGAGGCAGCAGCTGGTGGGACGTGCAGTGACCTAAAGGCGATCCATTCAGGCCAGGACGGGGAGCCTCTCACTACCCTGCTGCTTTTATATGCCTGGAAGTGGATGGATGGTCAGTGTTTATCCTTGTAAAGTATTGCAACACAGCTCTGTCGCCACGCAAATGGAGAAGAAGTCTGTCGCCACCTTACCAAAACCAACCCGAAAAGGAAACAACCCCCAATCAAGGGTGATAGAGATAATGTACATGTCTGAGTGAAGAACTTTCCACGTTATGTCAATGTGATGGAGATAAAATGGAGATGACAGGCAAGGCCTTTGTTTCTTGGGGAGTGCTGAAGTGAGGCTCAGCCGCACACTGGAAGAGGGGATTAGCTTCTCAAGGAGAAACATAAAGCGTACAGAAACAGCCCTCCATGCAAGATAAAAGATGTGTGGTCAACAAGGCAGAAAGATACTATATTGGAATGGAGATTAAAGATGCTCAAAATATGAGGTATTGCTTGAGTTGACTGCTGGAAACATTTGTGTGCATGCATGCACGCACTAGTGCTTCTAGCTGCTCTTTGGTAATTCCGCAGGCATTTCCCAGCAGGTCTCATGCCTGTCTTTGAGATCAAACCTTGTTGGCAAAGCGACCATAAAGCGATATGTCAGTCAGCTGTGTTAAAGGGATGCCTGCTTGGCCGTGATTGATCTGCCAAGGTTTCTTTATTCCCCTCGAGACTTGATACCTCCAGGTTTTCAGATTCAGCCGTTGCCAGAGCTGATGGATATCTGGGGCTTCTGCTTTGGAATAGTACCACATTTCATCCCCTCTTCTGACCCATTTCCACGCAGCGTGGCACATTCAGCAGCACATGGCCATGACATGGAAGCCAACATGCTGCAATATCTCCTCACTTCCCCCTCAGCTCCAGTTCCAGGAAGTGAAAGCAGAGCTTTGCCAGCCAATCACGGTGAAGGACACCCAACTCATTAAAAGTTAATGAAACCTATAAACGTGGTGCGCCAGCGATTCATTTAAACCCCCAATCCAATCTCCTCTCCCAGCAAAGGCAAACAAGCCCGTGTGCCCCCAGTGTCGTCCGCGGAATAACAAACTACGGAATATTTTGTCCTGCATATGTTCTCCTATGCGGACATGTGCACTGTGATAGGCTATCGTACAATGGGACTTGTCCAATTTAGAGAATGCCAGGATGGTGTTCTGCAGGGGTGAATTCTGTAATCTGCGTCTGAGTTGAATTTAATGCCTTTGCTTTACACCGCACAGCTTGTCGGGAATGGCGGCGATAGATATGCCATTTCAACATTCATGAGAATCACTGACATTCAAATAATGTGCTGATTATAATATCATATGAGTGGGAGCCAAATCTGTGTGAAAAAACGGTATTTACTTCTTAGCGGTCATGCGAGTGTCAAGAACTATTCTTGATTCAACAAGGCCGGATCTGATTCCTCTCCCCCCCTCTCCTTCCAGCATGGTTTGTCTATTTCAGGACGCTCCCACCTAATAGCATTGCTGCTCTCAATTCGATAACAACCCATCAACAGCAATAAAGCGCCATCTTACAAGTGTCCAAATGTAAAGCGTGGAACAATATCCCCCCTTGTCTTTAAGACCTCCATTTCAACACGGCCCCAGCACCCCATAGTGCTTCCCTCTGGGGTTTCAAATTAAATTCCCCCCATGTATAGCGCCACTGTCAGCCCGCTAATGAATTCCCATACCCTGACTTGAATCAAATTAATCCCCAATTTAATCCCATATAAATGGCTGCGTTATTTATAATGCAAAGGCGGATGCTGGGCTGAAGGATTGAGGAAAGCTGGGAGGTGTCTATAGGGCTGTTGAGCAGATTATGGTGAAGGATGAGGCCTGTATGTTTCCCCCACTGCAGAGTAGTCCCCTGATACACACTATTTAACCCTCGCCTGCTTGGCGTTGACAGAAACATCGCAGCGTTTGTCACTTAATATCCTTTCAGATTAAGGAGTCAACTGGCAGATTTATTGGACAGAGCTGGGATACCCTTGATATCTTGAAGTGCCCAACGGAAAGATAATGTTGGGTGAAAGGGGCATCTCCAAAATGTCATGATTCATTTGTGACGGCCTTGGATACAGTTAAATCAGCTGTGGGTGCGTACACCGTTTGAGGTCATAGTGTCACAGACCGTTTATGTATTTATGCAAATCTCACATGAGCCTCCATTCGTATGCAAACCCTTCATGTGGAAAGTAGTTGCATTTCTTTTTGATAACAACTCCCATCATTATTTAGATCGGACAGCCACATCCGAAAATAGTTGTAGTCAGCGATGGGTGAATGACAGGTAGTTTGTCAAAGGGCTTATTTATACAAATAGCACAGCATCATGCGGCATGAAATATTGCTAATGCTTTTTAGATGCAAATATGATGGTGCGCGACACATTTGTGTGAAGAAAAGCAAAGTCCAGATGGCGACTCCAGGTTCAGTTATTGGTGTGTGGCTCTGAGGACTGGAGCTGTTGGACCGCCCCCCTCTCGTGTTGTTTTTGGCCATTTCATGTAGGAGCCAACAGAGAATGAAAACACAACATCCAGATATGGCAACATAAAAAACTGCAGCAGTTTCTTTTTTAGAAAAAATAAAATAAAACAAACAAAAACTCTGCATAGGATAAATGGGATATTTGGGATTGATGTGCTGGATCGGAAAGTCTGCTGAGAGCCAATAAGCTTTCAACTGTATCAACTGCGTGATGTTCGCTATTAAGTATATCAATGCTCTTCAAGGAAATTTAAACTAAATGTCTTAAAACTGGATGTTTAAGATGATGAAGTAGCTGCTATATGGAGTCAGGTGGTATATATGGTTTGCAGGCATATATAGGCGTTTTGCAGATCCAAATGTATGATACACTGTGTATAAGTTATTAAGTCAGCAGTAGCACGGGATGGATAGCAGGATGACAGACGGTTCTGAAATCAGTTTGGCAGTTCAGAGGACAGTTTGGAGCCTTTAAAGCTCGGTCCACCAAATGTCTGAACAGCTATGGTTTATTGAGGCATCTGTAAGCTTACTCATTTTATTGCCAAGCTTGGCTCGTGTACCCATCGTCATAGAGGGAGAGAGTGAGAGAAAAATCACACACACAAAAGTTTGCTGTTTGCCTTCATTCCACCAAATCCTTGACAGCCGTGCTATAGGCCATCACTATTCACGCCATTGTGCTGTCACAACAACTAAAACACATCATTTGTGTTGCAGAAACTCATCCTGTATGTATCCAATACCAAATGTTTGGCGACTGAGGTGGAAGGGGTTGCGGGTGGGGGGTGGGGGGTGGGGGGGGGCTGCATAATTTGCTAGGAAACATTTTACCGAACATTTGGTGATAAAAACGCCGTCGTCGGCCCCAAGGCTTAAAGCAATTAATTCAGGATCCTGACATAAACTCTCCAATCCTTTGACAGCTTGGAGCTGAAATAAAAATGCTAGTTCTCCTGGGAACGGCAGGAGATAGCTGGCTCTTTTCTGGACTGTTTGCTCACTGGCCCTGAGAGCAATCTTCCCCAGTCAGAATGAAATGCAAGGACACAAACAATGTACCGGGGAGAGAAAGGGAGATGGGGAATGAACAGTTTGGACTATTTGCTCAGCAGAAGGGCAGCCACAATGGCCGGCCCATGGCTTTCCCATGCATCAAGCCTCTTAGTCTTAGGCCTCCCTTTGTTGCCTGGTTTCTTCTTCCCCGGCCAGATAAGAGCCCAGCTGCCCTATACTTTTAAGTCCCATTGTACACCATACTGTATGGTCATCTATCTGTCCACATTCTGCCTGCCATGACGTTGTTGTTTAATTGAACGGGTTATCGCGCGTGTATCTGTGTTCACCTTAGCATGTGTACTCGTTTAGGGGCTGAATCGCTCTCACTTTACCATGAAAGGCAGGGTGGGGGGGGGGGTAACTGCTGACCCCTCTCCTCCGCGTAGAGGAGGCAGCACAAGTCAAGCACACAGTGCGATAACGATGCCCAAGTGGCTTTTGCACAAGACTGGATCCTCATTTTAGAGCAGTTTGAATTGTTTTTTATTAACAATGGGAAAAATTATAACGATTTAGATTTTGGGAAGCAAGAAAAAAATGGAGGAGTCCCATTTCTAGAACCCGACAAAGATGCACTTTTCCAACCAAAGGCAGAAAGCCTCCGAGGGCTCTTGAGGGAGAAATGAGATGCGGTCATTATATGACCTAATGGCAACTCCAGCCAGAGGAGAGGGCAAACAGAGCAAGTGTAGTGGCTCTGGCTGAGAGAAGGATCCATATTGTGCTCTTTTGTTTTGGTTTGTTGGTTTGTGTTTGCATTTACATTGACCAGTTCTCCGCTGAATGCGTATTCACACTCAACACATGTTATGTTGTCTGCGTGGCAGGAAATGGAAGCAAGCGTGCTTCCCAGTTGAAGTCTGCCGGGAATAAAACAACAATAGTAAACGTATCTGAAACAAACAAACAAACAAACTAACACACAGAAAAAGAAAAAAAAGAAGAGCAGTGGGATGTCACAGGAGGATCAATACACATAAGATGAAGGAGCAAATTCATGCATGTGAGCAGACACTTGCCTAAACACAAACACGCGCACACACACGCCCATCCCCCTTTGTAAAGGTTGTGGTGTCAGGGACCCCCTGGGTGGTCAGACTGAGGATGATTTCTACACAATATGATGTTCTGGAAGAAAACCTTTGAGAAAAGAGATTCACTCGCTGTGTCATATTTATTTAACCACTTGGAAATACGTATATCATATAGTTTTTCTTTTAAGTTGTAATGTATTTGAAGACACAGAGTGACATTTTGGGTTATGAGTGCCCTTTCAGACTTACACGCTGAGTGAGAACACAAACCCATGACGATTCCACAATGGTTTATTCTAATGGCTAAGCTCTTAATCTATCAGATCACATTTCAAAGTGCCAGTAGCTATGCCAAGACAGGTCCCAGGAAGGAGAACCCTTTTGTTTCGGGGCAGAGCAATCTTACATTTAAGACCAGACTTTATACACAAGGGCCACGAATCACAAAAAAAAAAGACAGAAGGTATGACCCGTTACGGAAGCAATACCTCAAAGAGCAACATCATTAAGAAACAGTAAGTGCTTGTTTTCACATCCACCTTTGGTGCACCACCAGCGTTTTGCCAGCATGTCAGACCTCAGGTATGGCAAGATAAATGTCTGTCTTACTTTTGCCCCGTGAGATCCGAGCTCCTTGTGGGGTGGTGCTCTCAGCTTCACGCTCCACCAACGCTGAAACAAAGCTCTGTGCGAGGCATTTCAACACCGCTTAAGGTTGTCGGTGTCCGTGTAATTTATGAGTCGAGAGGACTTCGTTTTTAAGTTCACTATGACCTACAATCTTCCCAGCATTCATGGGTGGAGAAAATGAGTCGTGTGAGTCATACTGTAGGAAACTTACAACTCCCCCTCCAATTACCTTAAACAATGGCGGCCTGAGTGATACCTGCGGCGTTCAGACGCTATTTGTGACGTGATGTGACAAAGCGTGATTGGACGTATTGGCACTTTAACAGGTTAGGTGTTTTGTCACCTGTAGGTCAGTATGAAGCTGTTCACTTCATGCCCCATAGCTCTTAGTGGGTGGTCATGTGGACAGACAGACAGACAGACCGACAGACTTGTGCTTTGCTGGCACTGATTGTCTCTTTGGCAACCTCCTGCAGAAGAAAAGATAGCCTCCTCTGAGAATGACTGCGATTACATTTTTGATATTTGTATTTGAAAAATAGAGTAAAAGATATGTCAACATTTTTTTAAAAGGTTGGTGTACTTCATACAAATATACTGTGAGGTATATCCCTCCCCCCAAAAAAGCCTTAATTATAAGTACATTTTTTGTATCTGGAAAATAGCAGTATTTATTTGTAAATATAATCTACAATGGCCTTTCTCTTAGTTTGTGATGCAAACATTAAAATCTTCATTTATATGTTAAAAACCCCCAAACAAAGTATTCATGAGCAGAAATCATATACTCAGCATAGACATCAAAACACTTAAAACACAAACTGTGATTTAAAAAAAAAAAAGTGATTTGTAGTTGCAATTTTTTAAACCGTTGAACGTTTATATATTTACGTATCTGGTGTTTACCCTTTGTTACAATGACTGGATATATGGCTTGATAATTGTGTTTTATTGCTAAGCCATCACATGAAGGGAAATTAAACCACACATTATCAAGTTAGTTTTATCAGCGGTTCCACATGTTATTCCACATCATGAAATTTACAACCATATCATTATATTTTGTTTGCCTTTCAACCACAAAAACAACAATATCTGATGGCTTTCAAATAACCTCTGGAAAAAGGTAAACTGTTATGAAAAATAAAATGATTTATAGGACAAATGTAGTCAAGTATATTTTATTGTATTTTTTAAATTAGTATCTAATTGTGTAAGTAGATTAAACACAGCATTTTGCTTGGTTGATATTATTGATTCAACTTAATTATCAATTGTCTTTGGAATTCTTAAAGATTTAACAACACAAATGATCTTAGGCTACAATACATTTCATTTAAAAGTATGAAAGGTTTTAAGAATATGCAAAAAAAGTTCAACAAATAATGAATTATAATCAAACATTTTTGAAAAATACATTTATCTAAATATGTTGATGCCTACATTTCAAATGTTAATGATTTGAAAATGTATTGATAAAATACTAAGCACAAAAACAGCAAAATATTTAACATTAAAACCTTGAAGTGTGCTCTTTATAATTCATGATTTATAATTACTCTAATTTTACTGGCAATTTACTGTAAAGTAAAAAAATATTTCATGCTTTTTAGCTGAAAATGCTGCTGTAATAAACACTTTTTTTTTTTTTTGCTGCATGAATATTAAATAAAACAAAAATGAATTAGAGAAGTAATTTGCAGAAGTGTTTTCAACTTCTTAATTTAAATGCCAACGTTGGTGCTGAAACAAACATTTCATATTCATTTTGTTGAATGCTTTCAGGGCCCAGCACAGCCAGACATGGCTACGCCATTCACATTACCTCTTTGCCAATGTGTGAATGTCAACACCCTGTAAACACCTTTGACACACATGCTTGAATGCGACGGACGAGTTAACTAAACATTCCTGGGTGTTCCCCATAAAGGTCTACCACTCATCCACCAGACTGCACTCATAGAGCAACCTGGATGCTTTTTTCTCCCCATTCATATATTGACATTTTTTTTCTATTTATCTTTTACATACAACACACACACAAACACACATGTAAAACACAGTAAAGGATATGAAATAGAATTTGCAATAATTCCCACTCCGTATCTGGCCCTTTTTCTTCCCGCGTATGTGTCTTAAAATGAATGGAACAATGCTCTATAAGGATTTGGGAATTTGGGAGTATAATTCCAGCCCCGTGCTTATCGCCACACCCAGACTATTTGAGTGTTTTGAGATGCGGGCTCCCTGAGGACGGATCGAAGGCGTCCTAGTAGAACTGCACATCAAATAAATAGGAGGATGGGATTTATATGGACGCTGTGTCTCTGTCAAACAGGGCTCTGCTGACTGAAGTGATCCCCACGGCCTGAGTGGAAGAGAGGAGGGAGAGGAAGCCTCAGAGGGAAGAGGGATATCTGCTGAAGAGCTGATGCACACACACATTCACTCAAACACTCACACAATGTCCCTCTCAGTCCTGGGTTGTGACCGGCCCATGGCATTGGCCAGGTATGTCAACTATGTTTGCCAAGCCATCCATCACCCATGCACCTTCCCTCCCAAAACAGGAACTTTTGTTTGAAGCATGCACTTGTTAAGCCCATCCTTTGACTGCGCTCAACCTAATTTATTTCCTCATAGCCGGGAAAGAGGATTTATTAGCACCTATGTTTTGTTCTTTAGTTTCCTCTTATTGTATCGGCACCACAGTGCAAACGTGTGCGTAGGAACATGGGCGTGTTGTCACCAAGAGAGATTGCAAGCTACGGTTTGGGGACACCAATGGCCCTTATCGTCGGTGACCAGGGTTAGCAAATAAACACACTGTGTTGAACTCAAGCTGAATGTCAGGAAGGAAAGGATTTATGTCTCTCGAACATGACAGAGGATATGAAATGTTTTTATTTTCAGTTTGAGTCTCTGAATCATGCAACAGCAAAATTTAAAGAGAAATGTATATTTCTACAGAAGCTTAAAAAGTTCAAAATTGCTGTTAATGAAGTCATCTTTGTGGGCATGATTATAATCTTATTCAGAAAACCATTTCATCATTCGTTAAACTGGTTATTCATAAAAGAAAAAGGAAATATAAAACAAATATGAGAATCTATTGATGTTGGAAAGGTTGAGAGGCAAAGAGGTTTAGATTTCAGGAAGTGCTTCATTGATGTTAACACAAACACATACCTGAGTCATTTCACTATTGTTGGACAGCTCCAGAACATATTGTCTGAGTGAGACTCTGACATGAGAACCAGGCCACAGAAAAAAACGTCTCAAGAGAAACCTACGCGTGGGCTGGAATGTTTGCCAAAGCACCTAAGTTGAAGGCCTTACTTTATTCCCTGAAACACAACCTTCATTTATCTTTTGACTTCTACTCGGAGCCAGAGAGCAGATACCACTAAAAGCGCTTCGTTAATGATTGACTCTCGCCGCACTAAGCATCCTGCGTTGAGTGGCCACTTTGCCTCCTCTTGTCCTGCATTTCCAGCCGTAAATGTTTGTGATCCCACTATCCTCTCCAACTCCCATACAGTATTATTAGCACTGGGGGGGGGGGGGGGGGGGGGGGGGGTTAGGGTGGGGCCACGACAAACTTTCAATAAAGAACCGTTGGCATGCTGAGGTAAACGGGAGATAAGAGTTTGTCTCCGACCCTTTTAGTGCTTTATAAGAATGTGGCTGTGTAAACTTTAATCTCCCCTCAAGATAAATTCGGCCCTGCTTTGTGAGAGCAAGTTCATGCATTGCTTTTTTTTTCCGTTCTAAAGCCCACTTTGACAGGCGTTGAAATGAGTCCTGGACTTTCATTGACAGTTCAAGATGGAGAGCAAACTGAGATTAGGGCATGTTAATTAATTGCGGGGTTGGTAAAGGTAGCCTCCCATCCCATGAAAGACTTGTTCCGTTTATTGCCATCCTGCCAATCAGACACAATAATCATGAATTTGTCGTCCTTGTTCTTACTTTTTTTGTTTGGTCGTATAGGACCTCCAGTGTAATTAAGCACACTTATTGAGCTTTTATGTACCCCCTGCACGTATTGATGCTTCTTAGCAACTCACCGTTACCAGTTTATAGCACTATTACAATTATTATATTGTATATTAATACATTTACATATAATGTTGTGTAAACTTGACCTGTGTGTTCTCTCTCTACAGATGCACATGGCTTTCGTTCAAGGACACTTTTCCATTGCTGTTTCCGTCTGCTTTCACCACCCTGCATCCAGCGACCTGAAAGCACTTCCCTGTCGATGTACTTGGCTATATCTACGTCTGACCTGTCTGCCATATGTAATATCAAAGCCTCTGTCAGCGTGGAGCTGAATGGGAACAAAAGAGAGGCCTCCATTAATGATTAACTGTTCTAAAAGCCCCGGCTTTTGTATTCCCATGGTGCCCAGGCTATCTGGCCACCATGTGACATGCTCACAGCATTTTTCGAGCAGATTGGGGGAAAGCTAGTGAGCAAACACAGGTGCTTTGGAGCAGCGTTGCCGACGCTGTCAGGGACAACCACAAACAAGAGCAGCTATGCCTGGCTAAATGAATCCCCACCCCTCCCAGCGCCATCACCACCTCCACCCCCATCCTCTCTGTCGCTAGCTAACTTGTTTGCTAGCTCCCCATAGCCTTCTCCCCGCAAAGCCTTCCTTCTGGAAGAGTCCCCACGTCCCCCCCCCCCCCAACACGTCCAATGTCCGCTACAGCCGCCGCTCCACAACTTCTCACACCCTCCAAAGAAACAAACAAATAAAAGCGAGGACGGCCGACCACTTCTTTGAGGTGATGGCAATTGCTGCGGTCATGACTAGTGGGAGAGCAAACAAATTAATGGTGTTCAAGTTTTCACTTTCCAAACCAAACTAAATGTCTTTTAGTTCAAGTGGGGCATTTCCACTGACCCTGGTGTCAAATGCTGTATAAGGGTTGCACACTCTTGCACTTGAAATGCAGAGAGGAGGCCATAAGAAATTAAACAGGGGGCCTGAACATTGGCCCTCATGAACCTGCTGTGTTGAAATACCTCGAGGTGACAAATAAATCTTAAATAAATTGTGTGTAATAAACACTCACGGTTTATTTTTGCTGTCTGTGTATTTTGACCACAAACTTTAACAAGAGGTGTGGAGCTCTTAACCTTTTCATCCGGGCTGACTGATTGTTCAGAGTGAGTGGGGGTGCAGTGTCGCTCAACTTTGATAAGACAATCAGATGATAGGATGGCGTTATCTTAACATGGCTTTCCGGCCGGGGGACAAATGAACAGTGTGTGATAACGGGAACAAAAGCTTGGCTCTTATTGGCTGGCTCCTTCAAAGAAAGGACAAAATGATCAGGATGTAAAACTCACAATAGGTGCATTTTTATTTCATTTTCAATTTTCTACTTAGCCCAGTTTACAGGAACAGCTTTTTTTCCTAATCAATCAAATATTTATATTGTCTCTTGCTGGCATTTTGGTTCCACAGTCTGCAATTACCTGCGCCTATAAAGCCGCTATTATCACTGGAAAGATGATAAGAAATGCTTTAAAACAAACAATTTAAACCAACAGATGAGGAAATTAAGTTGTAAAAGTGAGAGGGACAGATGCAGAAAAAAAGAGGCTGATAAGCAGTGATTAAAAATATATACTGTGGACATGTTTATAGAGAAATTGAAGAGTAGAAATATGGCGTGAGTGTGAGAGGAAGCGATGGAAAGATGGAGAGAGAAGAAGGTTAAAAGTTGTTTCTTCAGAGACCCACTTCTGATCAGTAAAACGCAACTTCTGTCTGGGTTTTTTGACTTCGCAGCCCAATTCTAAGAGTCAGAGAGCGGTGTGTATACTCAAGGATTCACTCAGCGCTTTGTTTGCTCTATTGCCAAAAAATGATTGGAAAAAATATTGGTGCCCTGGCGAAATGTGAGAACTTCCTTAGAAAAAAAAAAGAAATAATAAACTTGCAACTGTGAAGAAATTGCTTGAATAAAACATCTGTTTTAAAAGCAAAGGTGTCATGTGTTATTTTAAATGTAATTTTCTCTAAACAGTTTGTTTGAATGAACAGTCAATTTTGTTCAAATGGGCATGAAGTTGAATTAACTTAAACCATTCTTTCAGGGACTACCAGACAGGGTTTAAATGGGCAGAGATGTATTCGGAGAAGCTCATCTCATCCCTTGCTCTGCCGCCGGTCCTCTGCAGGGATTTAGCCTCCGCTGGTCGTGAGCTGAGTCTGATCAGAGGAGTTACAAATCCTCACTTTTAGGGGTCTTACTGTAATTCACAGGCCTGTTGGCCGTAGTGAAGCGTGGGGGCCCAACATCTCGAGAGGGATTTGAGACAACATCTTTGTTGCCTCCTCATTGTGTTCCGGTGAAAGTCGTCCAGCCCCATTGTCTGACCAAACTCCGCTCAGACCTCGGCTCAATCAAAGAAAAGTTTTCCAGTAATGAGGTAAGACATGAAAGCTCAGTGAACACAGCGACATGTTGAAAGGGCCCTTTTGATCTTGCCGGCACAATGGAAAAATTTGAAAAGAGCAAAGTGTGCTTTAAGCAGCATTGCACTGCATTAACCTTGTCTTTTCACAGGCCCGCACCTAGAAAGAAGTAATATTCCGCTCGATGGAAAATGTAGTTCACGAGTGATGGCCTCGTTCAGCGAAGGCGACCTTTGTGCTAATTCTACCTGCTTCCTTTGGACATTGTCTGATCAAAAAACAGATTGAGCTGGCCTGTATTCAAAGCGTTGCCACAGCCACCTCCTCTTGGTGTGTTCGTCTTTTATTTTTTTACTTATTTCTTAACATATCAAGAATGTAACATACTCAGCAGTGATTTAAATTAACGTGGCGGCCTACAAAGTGGCATCACAATGAGTCAAGTTGTTCAAAGATTCGTCCCATCAAGTGATTCCAGATCACGGATTCAAGAGAGAGGTTCTTCAAAAGCTGCACTTCTTGTTTTATGAAGAGTGATAAAAACTTAATGGCGGCGTGCTGGAGCTGACAGATTACCCAGCAGCCAGCTATGTCGGTCATGGGTCAGCGCAGGGACGACTCTGTCCCCAGACTCTGCTAAGTGGGCCGGCACTATCTCTGCCCCATCAGCCAGCCAGTCTGTCGACTCCCTGGAGAGAGCACTAATAAAATATACCTGCCTCCTATTTTGAGACGCTGGTCTATTACAGAGCGGCACCTTTTAACTTCTGTAGTTTAATTGAATCTTACACCAACAGCTTTTAAAAAAAAAACGTTAAGAGACTTTTAAAGCTGGCTTGCAGTGATTTGAATCCATTTGGCAGGCAGCAACTAAAGACAACCCACCGTATCTTCCTATGATATGATCAGATGAGAGAAACAAAAAAGCAGGTGTTCATTGACTTTAAAAAGGTGTATACATTCAGCAACCCTCAACAACGTTCTCGACCTTCAACCCCCCCCACTCCAAAAACCACACACACACACACACACACACACACACACATGCAAACACACAAACACACTGCTTCTGACGCCTGCTGGCCTAGTGTGCATTCATTTTCCACATGGAGCTATAAGACAAAGGTGGTCCACTCAGGTAATGGAGCGACTTGGAACACAATCTGCTCAGGTGGAAGACCTCTGTGCTGCCATCTTCACGCCTGAACTGCAGTCAATGACAGACATACAGCCCGAGTCCGCTCTCAGAGCACAAACTGCTGGAAGCTACTCGCCGCTGTTCCAATAACCCTCTATTCACTGCATTGTCTCTCTGCCTCCTTTATGAATACAGCCCGTGTCCCTCGTGTTCAATTACCTGAGTCAATATGGATGTATTGAACCCCAACATATGAGTCAAATCATAAAGTGTATATAGAAGAACAGGGATATTATGGCCATCTCAAAGGGGCAGTGGAAATTACGCTGGCAATTTGCAGCACAGGAAGTAAACAAAGTGGTAATATGTGAGGGTAATAACACACAAACATGGTTCCAGTGCGGAGAGCATCTGTGCGCTGGTGCTGCCCCTCACCAGTTTGACAAGAAGAATGTACTTCAGATCACAGCATCTTGTAAACGGATTTAAATTATGCGATAAAATATAAGTCTGTATGCCACAATAATGCCTGTGTGAATGGGTTCATGTGAGACCATGTGTGCATTGCGTGTATGAGACAGCTGCTGCTTTTTGGCACGCACGCGCACGCACACACACACACACACACACACACACGCAGCCACACACACACACACACACACACACACACACACAACACACACAGACACACTCAGGTAGCAGCTGGGGAGGCTCACCTGTCATATTAATAAAACCAGACAATCCCTTCCATCAGCAGCAGCAGAGGCCAAAGCAGACAGAGAGACGGAACAAAAGCAACGTGTGGGAGAAAACGAGCAGGACGAGAAGAGGAGATGGTAACACTTTCTGTGAAGCCCATATTGTCAGTATATTATAGAAATCACCTTTTGGACTTGCTGTAACACCCCATAATGCATTATGATGTCTAATAATGAGAGTCCTAAGGATGTTCAAAAGCCCATAGAGCCATTCATGCAACATTTGTAGTTTAATGGCTAGACACATAATGTCTTGAGACTGGAGGGACCAATATTATAGTGAGGAGTTAGTATAGCAGTTCCTAAAATGCATTTGTACAAGTTGTAGTTCGTTATAAGATAAAGAGATAGATAATGGTTATGCACAGACTGCATTATTTACATATGGGCCTCAGAGAAAGTTTTTTTTTTATATTAAAATGAAACCAAAAAAGTTTGATTGATTTATTGATCGGTTTATTTAAATGTGGTGCGCAGCCCGCATAGGCTTATAACACACGAGGCCGCAACAACCAAGATGGTAACATCTCAAATCCTCATTTAAAGTTTCACAAAGAAAGGTCAAGTTACATGACAGATGTGTCATATTATCATGGTTACAGTATTCTATCCGTTACCTGCAACAACAAAAACTAATGTTACAAAATGTTTAAAAAAGGCCACTGCATGAAACACAAAATGTAATACATCCTCATACATCAAGATTAGGATACAAAAAAACACCCGCATACCAGTTCTTAAATGAGCACAAGAACCCCTTCTTTCTCTGGGAATTCAATACATACTTCTGTGTAATCTTTGATTTGAATACCATCTTGCTTTGGATTATTCAAAATCTCCTCTAAATTGTGCTTGTGAGTATAAATTGTACCTTTTTTTTGGAGTCACGGGGCAATCAGACAAGAGGATCGGCTGTGGATGAAAGAGTGATGACATTACTGATAAGATAAGAAAGCCCTTTAGAGACTTTCTGACTGTGTGTGTGTGTGTGTGTGTGTGTGTGTTCTGTGCATGCGCCTCCTCCGCGTCTTGGTCTGCTCCCTGTGTCTGTCTTTATGAGCGTGTGTCAGTGTGAGGGTGCATGTTGCTGCTTGCTTGTGTGTGTTCTCTTGGCATCAGAAAAGGCCTTGGACGGAGTGAAGAGAGGGCCCAGGGGAGAGGGAAAGAGAGAGAGAGGCGGTGGAACAATAAGGGGTGGTGGAAAATGACAAGCCTGGTAAAGGAGGGCTTTCTGAGAGCACCACATCTAACAGAGGAGGCTGTGCCGCACAGACGAGACCGTCCTCCTCCTCCTCTTCCATTAACCCTCGGAGCGCCTGGTTGCCCAGGTAGAGGCTGATTCATTGAAGGCACTGACAGCTGCTCCATGGGTGGGATCCTGTGTGTTTACTTTTACCTGTAGACTCAGAGGACTCATCCTAATGCCAATGAAAGCTCCAATGTGTCATAAGTGACAGCAAAATGAAAACACTGTCATGGACCCACAAGATCACCCGACAGCATGATGAGATTGAAGTTGATTAATCTAAATATATTGCTGTCCGCACAAATAAAAATACATTGATTGATTTTGCTTTGTCCACTTCTTTTGCATAAATTGAATTAGTGGGGCATCCGTGCTGCTTTGGTATCCTGGCAGCCTCAAAATCAGCCGAGTGTGATTAGGCTGATTACCTACATGGGTGAATTGACAAAACGTGTCCAAGGAGAGAAGTAGGAAATGCTTCATAAAGAATCTTTTGAGACAGACTGACAGGGCCCGGTGAGTGAGCGCCAATTTATGGATGGAGGCACAAAAAAGAAAGTTCCCAGTGTTCATCGGAGGCCAGTGAATCCAAAATGAACTCTTTTTATGAGGCTGACTTTGCCTCCGTGATGGTGCTCGCACAAAGCAGCTAACAAAGGGCGGCAGTAAAGGGGGAGTTGTGACAAGATAGCCGCACAAAGAGAGAATCAACTTTCACGTGGCTGAATGCAGGCAGGAGCCCGGCCCAGCTGTTTTTAATGGCGATGCATTGACAGGAGGGCAGGCTATTTTTAATCGTGTGCACTTCTTTCAGGCACACACACACAGACACACACACACACACACACACGCACACACAAAAACCCCCCTTTCACCGAGCTTTGTCAGTAACCTGCGGTGACCTGCATTCAAGGCTGCGTCAGGGTCCCCTGCACAAAAGAAGCTGGAGGAGAGGAGTACAGGGATGTCTGAAGCTGGATATCCAGTCCAGAGCCTGGAATCCCCCACTAGACCACCACAGACCTCCAGGATGAATACTTAGAAGAAAAAAAGAAATAGTGTCGTAAAACTGTCATAATAATTGACATGAGCATGTGTACAGACACATGTAAAGCCACACTTGTTACATTTCAAACTAAATAAATGTCTATAATGTCTCTGCAAACACACACGTACACACAGAGAGACACAAAGAATGTACAAACAAGTCGGAAAACAAAAGGGCTCTGGTAACAGGGCTTGGGATCTTGATGAAAAATTCAAACAATATTAAATGGGGAGTGTCAACAGCAGACACACTCCTGCTGAGGGCCCTTCAAACAGACGGAGTAACTCGGTACACACATTACGCCTCCACAGTTCAACCCCTTAGCGTAATGATGATGGCAGCTTTAACTGGGGCACAGCTTTTAAAACCCCTCTCCTGCAAACACCCTCCTCCAATGAGGGGGGTAAAAGCTAAGGTTTCTGGGTTTAGGGAAAAAAAGAAAGAGGAGGAGTAAGAAGCCGTTGTGTTCAGGCATGTCTTTTACCTCAGATTTACCTGCCCGGTGAAAGTCACAGGTCACCTGGATTCCCTGCGACCCCCACATCTTCACCTCCCTCCTTTTCTAGTGACCACTTCATCAGGAGTCGCACTCCTGAAAGACGCAGATTAAGATATCAGTGCTGAAGGATTCCAACTGTCCTCCTGCACAACACGGAGCAGTAATGCCTCCTGACAGGCGAGCTTTAGAGCCAGGTCTCAGTTTCTCACATCCATCAGTGATCCCTCAACTCGGGGGGTTCGGAAAAAGAAACAACTCACATAAATATGTGGACTTCATTGCGCACATGAGGAAAAAGTGCATGAGGGAAGGATAAAGGACCACTTTGTGTCTGTGTTTGAAATTATTAAACAAAGTAGAAGCAAGTGTCTTAAGTAACTAGAGGGCCCTAAAAAACAGCAAAGCAAAAAGTCTCTTTGCCTTGCTCTGTTCATTTTCGTAACACTTTAAGTATTTTACACACAGTTGTTTTGTGCAGAATAAATGCTCAAAGAAGCTTGTTTATGGTCCTATCTACCTTGCAGGATTTTAAATGTAATCTAAAAAAATGCTGGATCCTACACTACCCATAATATAAATAAATAATGTCTTTAATGTGACATTATCAGGGTTATTTTTTCAGACTTTGGAGAGCCACAGAAAACATTATTCAACTGTTTTGGCAGGCTGAGTTGTACTCCTCACAACAAGTAAACTGATCTCAATGTGTAAAATTGGTGGAGTGCCCCTTTAAAGGCAGTATTTGGAATAGCCTCCTCACTCTTGGCTAGGAAGAGGACTGAACGCAGCTAATCCTAAATAAAAACACAGTCATTATAAGAGCTATTTGCCAAAAGTGTGTGCATCTGGCAGCGCCACAGGGGCCGGTATAGCTCCACCACCACCTGTAGGCAGACAACAGTGCTGACTGGGAGGAGCTCGGCTAGCTGTGGTCAGACACAGGAAGTGGAGACAGCAGGTGCACTGTTATCGCCTCCATAGAAAGGTAATGAATCCACATCACAATCAGCAGGAAATGAAGCAGCACAGCTAATCGCCGACATCCAACAACATTTTAAACATCTATATGCGACTGCATGTGATCCGACAATTGACAGCAGCTGACTCTTGCTTCTATCTCTTTGAAGCGTATCTACTGAGGACTTAACGCTCTTGATAAGGAAAAATTTCCCAACTTCTGTGCCTTGCAGTTGTATCCCTTTTGTTTATGAGCGCTCCGTGTAGACTGAAAGTGGTGTGACATTTACGGGCGCCTGCTTTGAAGAGGAGCCAACTGCTCTCCAAGCAGTAAAAGAGCCACCTGCCTCCCCTCACCTGCCCTGCTGTGAGGGCTTAGAGAAAGAAAACTCCCAAAGTTCCAGTGTCAGCTAGAGCCTGCCCAGTAGCTACTGTACAGTGCAGTACACCTTCACCCCCCCCCCCCCCCCCCCCCCTCTCTTGGCTCTTGCAACAGACAGAAAAGAGGATATAAAGAAGGAGAGCTGTTTTCTTTTCAGTGTCTCTCCTCGGCTAAATCTGGGGTAAGCCCACTAATCCAGCTTGTGATGACTCACAACGGGTGTGGCCAATGTGTTCCCAAAGATATCTTCTCCACAGTGGGAATATCAATAGGAATGTTTATGTTGGCTTTGGGAATCATGTTGTGTGGCATTTAATAGTTTCTCATGGCTGCTGAACACCTCTTCTTATATGTCTATATGTTTGAACGGAATTCTTCCATTTTGTATGTTGTCTGCAGTGTTGTACGAGTGTGTGAATGTGTGTTTCCAACATATGTGTGTGTTTGTGTGAGAGGGAGAGAATTGGGCCGGTGTCCCACCTAATTGTTATTGCGTCTGTGTTTGGCCTGGAGACAGTCGATAGGAATCAGCAGTGAGCCTGGTGGTGGTGGTAGGGGGGTTATGGAGGGCTGTGTCTCCCACTTCCCAGTGTCTTAGTTGTAATGCATCCCTCCACTAACAGGGATCAAGGTATTAGGGATTCAGGTTATTTGTATTGATTTTATGTGCTGTCATGCCGGGCTCGAGGACGGCCTCATATTTGTGGAAATTGCAAATTCCACCTCGGAAATGTCACCAGCGTTTAATCTCTTCCTGAGTGGTCAATACGGGACCCTCGCTCTGGTCTGACCACTTTTATTAAACAGAGACCAAGCGCTCCCCTCGGTTACCATGGCACCACGCAGCGCGGCACGTGATTGGTCCAGGCTGGATGGTAACATGGGAGTAAGGAAGTCGAACTTCAATATTAATAACTTCTGATAAGATCTGTGTCAATGGTTATGAGGTTGTACATGGATGAGGAGAGTTGACTCTGGATTAGGTGCACAACAGGGAGGATAGTCATAGTCGGGTTTTGAAGGGCTGCTAACTTGTGCTGCTGTTCTGTAAATCAGTGAGATTCACAATATTGTACTTTCAAAAGGCTTTGGTGCCTGTACAATATGTATTAAAAGACAGCATTCGCTTCCTGACATCAATGCAAACCGACAGCTGTACTACTAGAGTGTATAAACTAAGGTCAGTGTCATTATGCTACGAGGACCCTTCAAGGTCCGTAAAAGCAAACTGCTTTGTTGCATCTGCCAACATTTGCATGCTATTATCATCTTTGCTTTATCCGTGTCATAGCAAATGTTTCTCTTTCTCCAGTGTTTACAGGAATGGCCGAGCCACCCCTCCTCTCTCCATTCACCACAATCAAATTTGCTCTGGCTTGAGTACACGTTTAGTGGGGACCATTTGTTTGAGGCAAACACTTAGGGCCCTCGTATGTCATTGACCAGTGTCCACAAATATAATCCCATCAAGTTCAATCTTAGGATGTCCTCAGCCATTGTTTTTCTAATGCAATAAATGAAAATAATCCTATCTATCTTGTTTTAATATAGAGACATTTCCTTTTTTTTTATGAACTTCCTCAAGTCCCTCTCTCTTATATTTGTTCTAGTGGGTCTGGACAAACTACTTCATGGTATTGTGATGGTTTCACTGAAATCCTGCTGTTGACATCCACTAGCGCTTAAGTATTTACAGTACAAGTGGCGGAACGGCACGGCGAACAAACATGAACCTGCCGGGGTGGACGGCATGCGCGAACGCAGCCTTTCTTGCTTGTTGATAAACCCCATGCTTCTTCCACAAGCCCTCAGTTGACATGTACCTACAGGGAAAGCCTTAGCAAAACAAGCAGGACCCTTGTAAATATGCAGTGCCCAACAGTGGCACACGCAGTGTTGGTTTACACACTGCTAGTGGTGTTTTTCTTTTTACCTCCAAATTTGCTCGGAAAACTAATCATGGTCTGATAAAGCCCATGGTAAATATGGGAGAGATTGACACCCACATGTCAAAGTTTACATAGCGGGACCAAGTGTACATATAGGGCAAGGGAACTGTGGGGCCGAGCGGGGCTGGACTGGCCTGACCTCTGTGAGTCTGCGCCAATGAAATACGGACGCTTTGTGAGAGAAGCCACAGAGGAGGAAGATTACTCAAAGACCCGGGCCAAGAAGGGAGATTGTTTGAAGATAACATTTCCGTCTGCCCACTGTGGTATAAAAACAATGCACAACATTATTAATGTGTTAGGTTATCACATATGATACTGATTTAAAAAGTAGTTTTTTTGAGACATCAATGAATGTGGTTATACTGTCTTTGCTATTTTCTTTTCACCTCTCCTTTGAAAGACATTAAAATGAAGACTGTGGATAGCTTCTTTCTTGCCAGTCGCTGTCAGCCTTCCAATTGCTTGATAATCCACAGCAAAGACAGTGCAGCTAACAGAAAAGGTTAACCCTTGACTGATGTGTCTGATGTTAATCTATAGATCAATTAGGGAAAGGCACACTGGGTCAAGCTACAGATATTGCAGTGGCTATTAGTTCCCCTATCTGCCATTATTACACAGTCACATGCTCAAACATTGCGCTGGGTTGGTATGCTAGGCACAGATGCCTAGGGTAAACAGACAGGCCTACAAGGCTTGCACAAAATATTGATCTGACAGCAGATGGGAACCTTGATATCAGCCATCCAGTTTTCCTGTGTCTGTGTATTCTTATGTGTGTGTGCATGTGTTGGAACATTTGTGACAAATGTGTTTGCGAAAATATTTAAAAGCACTTATTTGTTTTGCCTGACGTTAATCCAGAATATTTCACTTCCAATTAAAATTTTAGCATATGATGGTATGCACTGTTCTTCTATTGGTAATATAGATGAATGCATATGGGCTCACTGTAGTATTTAATTTTGCAGAATAATTTCTTACAATACATACCTGCAAAACTGCTTCAGTAAAAACAACATTTTGTATGGTTGAATAGGGGAATAGGGGAAGTATATTTAGTTCATTTTTTCACCTTTTTTGCTCATTAAACTGCTGGCTAACATTTCACAGACAGTATTTTCCCAGCCCTAACCTTAAAATTACATCCCAAAAGTTTAAAATGTATTGGCCCATTGTGTACTCTAATATACCAGACAATAGATATAAGCTATTAAACACAGGATGGAGACAAGTCAGGAGCAGCATTTTTGAGATTTACATTTAATATGACGGTCTTTGACTTTGATCCACATTGAACCTTTGCTCTCCCTCGTAATAATCCAAACCTGGAGGCATTTTTGTTCCCTCTCGAAAATACCAAACAAAGCATGAAACACATGCATCAGCCTCTTTTGTTGCGTTAAGCTGTGTCTAAAAGAGGGAAGGGTTGTCAGTGAGAAAAGATGGATTGAAATTTTTCCATTACTTCATTCAAAGCTTCCCTTTCAATTTCAGAGAATTAGCACAATGGTAAAATAGCTGAGGGATGAAATGATACCTTGTCTATCAGTAGAATGATGGAATGAGGTTCTTAAATCCTCTTTCTTGGAGTCTGAACTCATAGATATTATAGGTGATGAAAATGACGCATGCTGGGAGAAATGTCAACAGGAATGACCCATTTATTGGCAAGGGATGGTTCTTTCTTTTCTAAAGCTGGCAATAACATTGAAGCATCACGTAATAAGGAAGAATTGCAAGTGCTCTCGGCTGTTGTGAATAGGAAATCTCTACATATGAAATTTGGATTTCTAGAGAGGGTCAGGCTGGGTCACATATTTCCTCAGAATATCCCTGTGCGCCACAATGCAGCCAACTTGTCCAAATAGCACTGATGGGTAATCCAACATTCCTCCATCCCAAAATCACAGGATCATCACAGCAGGGGTATGGTGGCATATTCATGACTAATTATGTTTCTGCATCTTTCTGCTCCGCCTTTTTGTGTTCAGAGCTCCATGGTGTGCTCCGGCCCTGGGGATCAATCACTCCGAGTAGCCTGGCTAAACACCATTGACAAGGTGCAAGCAGAGCAAAGCTGGTCCAGGGCCTCCATGGCATGCCACCATTCAATTAGTCTTGGTCAGCGGGAGGCATGATTATTCCAAAATTAGTGATTATTTCCTTGGGTAAACAGGCCAGATTGGGGTGTGTCATCCCTTGTGCGCCTCACTAGTTGCTGGGCCTCCACAAAGGAGGCTGGGGCCTGGAAGAGAGGCCCGGGTACAGAAGACTGCTTCCCCTGAAAGAGCAGCCCGCTCCCCCCTTCTCATTGCTGGACCCCGCGGATCGACACAGCCCTCCCTGATAAAGTGGTATTTCCCGCATACAAAGGCGGCATCGGACTTAATCCTCAGCCAACCCACACCCCCTTCTTTCTTCCCAGCAAGAGAGCACAATGAGCATGGACCTTGTCTTAATCCAAAGGTGGGCTATCGCAGTAATCTGATAATACATGCTGATCAAAGTCTATTCAATGCTAATCAGGACAACAGATCAGCATTATGATCTAATTAGGGACACCCTATGTGCCGCTGAGGTGAAATGCCAGAGCATTGTAAATAGTAAAGGATGGCATTGAAATGCGAGAGAAGAAAAGAAGGCTGAATGTAATGCTCTGGTAAAGGCCTAACTCAAAGCTGTACTGACAAAATAACCAGATAGCAGCGAGTTAAACGAGTTGAAAGGATTTCAGTATCTCTGGCAAAGATATGAATCACACAATATTTTATATAATGTTCCTTTACAATGATGGCAAAAAAAAGACCTGATGTGATTGTTATTTTTTTCCAGAGGTTGTACACTCCTGACATAAAGGAAGATGAAAAGGTCGGAGGTCACCCGTGGTGGCGCACTGTCTCACAACATGTCATGCGCTCCATCTCCAGCCACAGTAAAAAAAAGAGAATCGCTTTCTTTATCAGCTGGCAAAGGGGATATTCATCCAGGCCTCTTGATAGTTCTGACTTGCGTTGACGCATCCTGTACTTTTGTTGGTTTTGCCACATTGGGTATGCCCAATTAGCCCTCAGCTAATAACAAAGCACCAAATCAATTACCCACTTGCCTTTCGGAAGTTGTTGTTCTCCTCTGGGAGGGGCATCAGTCACGCCTTGCCTGCAGAGTCATTCCCTGCAACTCCAGAAATCTGGGTGGCCACGGCTCTTTCACAACAGCACAATACAGCTCCTACATTTGGATAAACTAAGTGTACTATAACAAGGCTCCTAGCAATGGCTAATCCTATCAAAATGGACTCCTTTTAGAAAAACAATACAAGCAAGTGCCCACTAACGACAGTGACATGTTAGGCATGGAATGCAGGGGAGGCAGAAATCAGCGCACAATGAAAATTCCTGGTACGGCGACCGACATCCCTTCCACCTGGGCCTAAAACAACTAAGTCGTTTTTGGATTCAGCACTGTTTAGATACTCCTTAGCTACGAAAATAAAGGCCAGATGTGCAGGCAGAAGTCTCATGTGGCTACATGTAGGCTACTTGTGTGTGATGACGAAAGGCAGTCTTGTCGACAGCCATTGCTTTGCAAACTGACTTTCCCTTTCAGACAGTGTACAAAGAAAGGTTTAACCCTTTAGTCCTAACAAAATGTACAAACATAACTAAAACTGCGAGAGTTGAACTTGGCAGAACTTCAGTAAGATGTTAATGTATGCGATGATGTACAATATCTATTACATTTTTCAAAAATTTTAAATTTGAGGCTTCGGAGAAGGCAAGTCTCGACTACAAAGTAGATGAACTGGATTAGTCATCGTGCAAATGTGATGACTTTAAATGAGTCAAAAAGAAAAAGTGTTGGACAGATTAGACGGCCCAACATTTCAGTTTAACCCCTAAGCAGCTTCTGTTGCTGGAAGTTTAGATGTTCTGTGTGGATCAGCTCAAAGCACTGCCCCCACCCCCATCCATAGTCCCGACTCCCACACACAGGCAGGAACAAAAAGACCCACCTCAGTGTGGCCCTATCAATGTCACCGCTTTGTGGAGCAGTCTTTCAGGGTACATGAAGTGTCTTTAGCCACACTGAGATCAATAGTGCGGCCAACTGTGCAGCAGCTAGCGGCGGCGGCAGCACCGAGCTGCAAGAGAGAGAAGATAAAGCTGATCAGACACATTGTCTGATCTGTATCTTTGATCTGCTTGTGCGCTCTGTGCTTTTATATAGTACTTTTCAATCCGGTTTGCATTTTTAGCAGGAAATGGAATACAGCAGTTGAGGTGCAATATTGATTAGCCATATCTCCATTTAGTTGAAAATGTCCCTGGGGACCTTTCAAAGTTTTCTGTGTACTCTGCTGAGCCAGATCTTTCCTGACAGTGACCTCAGTCAGCCTATAGGTACACTGGATTGGACAGGTCAGTTCCATTGATTTCCCATTCCCTCTTGGCACAATAAAGACTGTCAACGGACCTGAGATGTGTCCTTGACCAAAGTGTAACCCACGCTGTTTTAGCAAGTCTACTTTTAAGCTTTTAACTCAGTAAAAGGCTTGCTCCTGGCGCAATGATCCATTGAATGAAATACAGATTTAACTGTCCATTACTGCCCCTTTGATCATTCCCCGCTGTAATCATGTAAACTGTAGGTGAATATATCATTATGAATAAATGGAGACCACCAAGTTAGACTTTAGAAGTTTCTCTTCTCTTTTCCCAACAGAAAAAGCCCAGGCCTAATTTGCCATCATCAGCTTCTTTTGTTCAAACAGGGGCTGGTATTTGAGAATAATCCTCCTTCCATAGATGCAATAGTGTCTCGACAGGCAGCGGCAAGACTCTGTCAAAACCTTTTCCAGAGGCGAATCTTTGTGAGATCTGCAATGTTCAAGGCTGAACAATGTCTTGTTAATGACAAAACAAATGATGTAAACTTGCCACCTGGCTTTGGATACAGGAAATGTGCAATTAGAGCCCCGGCAAGCATTGAGATGTTTGCTGTTGCACTGAATGCTTTCCTCTACGGTGGAAATTAATTGTATTCGTGCAACACATAATTTATGTATTTCATCACAAATTTTCTATTATTTAGCGACAGACACCGAGTTGACCCAACATGAAAGTGAAATAGATGCCGTTACTTTATATTCAGCGCCTAGTTATCCTTCCAAAATGCCACGTGTAATGTCATGCAATATCTGACAAAATGACCTTAATTTAAAGGGCTGCCATTGATGTCAACACCAGGTAAATACCAAGTTGCAAATGTGCATTGATTGTTTAGATGCTCCAGGTGACACCCTGCCAGTAGAGAGAACTTTTGTTTACCTCTCAAATTTCAGTGTTGAAGAGGCACTAAAAAATTATTGACTTATTGCTAAAGTGTCTGCGTGAAGACGGATTGCAGAATAAAGACCATGCATCACATTAAATGTAATTTAAAAAATGTTCAAATGACGAATCAGTGTAATATGCTGTCATTAAAAATCGTTCTTAAATTGTGAAAAAAATACATTATGCAAACATACATATGCTCACTAAAAAATGCACTTTTCCAAACATAGTCAGTGATGTTTACATCATTAGTAAGCAGCGCTGCATTTAAATACATAGTATCCAGGCATCCTTGCAATTCCTTTGGCTGTCTCACCAACAACCAAAAGGCCAGTGTGTACGGTGCAATTCAATAAGGAAATGAGATGCAAATGACTCCAAACATCTACAGCATATTTTAGGAACGTTATTCAGTGTTTTGATCTAGACTATCCTTTTGTTAGTTAAAATGTACAAACTATTCAAAAGATTTCTTTTGTTCTTAACCTTTGAGGGAAAGTGGAGGAAATATTTGGAATGCATTAAGTTCTTAAAACCGCCTGTCATGGCCGACAATAAAGGATAGCCTAATAGATGTTAGCCTTGATGGTAAAGAGGACAAAAAGAAGCGGCTCTCTGTTGTGCGCAAACTGCCTGGCGCAACTAAAAATGAATCCATTTACTTCAGACTGTTTACTTTGTACTTTTGGCTGTGAAGGCAAAGAAAATAAAGAAAAAAAAAACCCCAATTCACGAGGCGCAGGAGCCAAGGCCTCAACTCCTCTTTCACAGGACACGTTTTTTCAGCTTTTTAAAAACTCACACGCCAAGCGCCCTGGCAGCCAGCGCTGACAAGATGCAGGGGGGAGAGAAAAGAGGGAGCGAGGAGACAAAACCAAACACAAAAATGGTAACATCTGCAGCCGCTTCCAGCCAGACAGTTTGATGTGAATAACTCAGCACTTTGTGCCCTGACCTTGGCGAACAATGGGGTGGGAGATGCCTCAGGAACGGAGCGAGATGCCCCGGGAGGCGAGCGCCCAGAGAGCACCCCTGCTCGTTTCGCTGAGTTGGAGTTATTGTCCCCGAGCAGGGCGAAGAGGTGCCACCGGGGCACCCGGCGCTGCATGCCACTTGGACTGTCATAGTATCAGCACAAAGATGGCCGTTTGACAAATGAAGCCGAGCGGTGCAGGAAAATAAAATGTCATTTTCGGAGTAGGGCATTGTTGGGATCGCGATGCCATATGAATGCAGATCAGGGTCAGGCAAATAACTATAGGAGTGCCTTTTAAAGAGACGCGTAAATGTAGAGATAAATCAGTGCAACGGCGAGTATGAATATTTATCAATCCTGCCAGAGGATGCTAATATATATACAGATTTATTTCACCTCAGTCCAAAGTTAGAAAAGGCAAATTCCTCCCCATCAAATCAAAGGGAGACGCAACAAAGCAACTGTGTACTTCAAGACTTAAATCTTACAAGTTCCTAATCCTTCTGAAGTCCACACGGGACCTTTGGTCTCCATGGCAACGGCAGGGCATTCAACCAAGTGATTGCCTCCAATGAATTTCAGATAAGACAAAATGGAAGTGAATTGATGTGATTTTAATGCAGAAGTGAGCGGTGGAGGGGAGGTCCACTCGGTTCATATTTGAATAAAGCAAACAGAGCAGACAAAAGGCTGACAGCCGTAAATGACATTGTCAGTACAAAAATTATCAGCCAGTTTACAATCTGTTTGCTCATGTAGAACAAACAGAATGTGTGTGGCATCCCCGGGCTTTGTGAACGGCAGGGCCGGCAGCCGGCGGTGAGAGAAAAGCAGATATCAGCTCCCCCTGCAGCCCTGCAACAATTAGATAGCAATTTGACAGGCACACTCAAAATGTGAGTTTGCTGTTCCCTTCCAAGGGCATCTTATTTTTGATACAAAAAAGGAAATACATAATTGAGGCATGGGGAGCAAATTGTGTGACCTATGGCCGGAGGACTGGCAGGGTGGGATATCACAGGCGTCGGGAGACACATTCCAAACATAAGACCCTCAGTTACCTAGCAAGGACTCAAATCAAGGTCCCCTTTTCTGCCCTGCCCTCCTTTGGTGGTAGGGGACCAACAGGGAGATCCTCCTTAAAGACAGGCCCCGTTAGGCCCCGTTCACTCCCCGCTGCCCTTTGTTGCATTTTGTCACTTGTTTTGTTTAGAGCTTGTTAACTTCTCTATAGCCGCATGGACAAGCAGCAGCTGGTGAGCTTGCAGTGGGCTGCGAGGCATCAATTTTGTCCGATGACAAGGAGGGAAAACAGGCCAGGCTTGCTTTTGAGAGCACCTTGAACCTTCTCACTGTAATGCCGTATGTCCATGTTGCCAAGCAGCCATAAGTTTACGCGAGTCCGGCACACAGTGGTGACCAGAGAGTTGGGTAAAAGGTGCTTCAGGACCACAAGCAATATCAGGTAATGTTTTACATTGAGAGCAAAATGGCCTTTTGAATTTGTTTGCACACGATTTTCTAAGGAGATGTACTGAAATATAAGATGTAGTTTATTGAGAGTTCCTACAGGGGTTACTTATGTTTTGAAAAGTACAAAAGACAGGCGCATGTATTTGAAAGACATCAGCAGCACAGTCCTTGCAGCAAAAGGTACGAATTCAGCTGCAGCAGACAAAGCAGCTCTGGAAGACCTCCGGCTGAAAAGTCAAGTCCAGCTAAGTTGAGTCTTTTACTGCTGACGAGCAGTAAGTAGCCCAACGTGTAGACGGCTGTGGCCTCGCTGCATCTTCTCGATACTGTGTCAAAACTTCTCATCGCGGGAAAAACAGCATGTCAGAGTGTTAATTGTTATTCACCCCAAGATTCTCCTCCCTGTGCTGTGAAGCCCTGCTCTGTTCTCTGGCTGCGGAGATGCCGTTTAGTCTTATTAAAAAGTTGTTTGATTAGCCGGCCCTGGAATGGAGGCTGTGGAAAGGTCTGGCAGCAGCAGATAAAAGGGGAATGATAAATAGGCGAAAAGCCAGCCGATTGCCAGTCAGCCACTAGAGCATCAAAACACATCCATTTCTCTGCAGAGTTGATCCAATTATTGTCAGCCACTCACAGATAGCTACTATGCTTTACTCCTTTCATTCCAGGCTAAATTGCTCTTCCCCTTTTTCCGCCGATACGGCAATCGGTCATAAAGGGCCAGCCATCATTAGTGCTGTTTGAATTGGAGCCCTGTAGTGTTTGGTTAAGAGGGTAAATGCAAATTTGATGAAAGAATAAGGCTGCATTTACATATCAGCCTCAGCTCACATGGGGAGGGTAAACATTCTGTTTATCTCAAGTGTCATTTTATGATTCCAGTCGAATATAAAACCGACCTTGGCCCAGTCGGTGCAAGAGACCAAGGAAATGTACTGTTGTTTACACACAAGTTATTCAAGAAGAACTTGGCAACAAATCTTAGAACTTGGCGAATAAAAGAAGACAATCAGAACGTTGTTTTTTTGTTTCAAACAGAAATGCATCAGTGACTCCTCATTTTGAAGTTCACCCCCCTAATTGCTTCTCTATTTGATCATTTACCCTTCCTAAATAATGCAAAAATGGTGAACACTGTTGAGTAATGTTCTCCTATAATACGTGTGAATAAAATCACATCTTCGAGGTAAATATGACAGTGCCATGTTTAAGAACACCTTTAATTAATCCCATAAATGACATAATTAACTGCAAAATTCTAAAATAATATAAACACTTCTAGAAAAGACATTTGACACAATGTTAATTTATACTTATTTCCACTAACGGGTCACTGAGGGGAATCACAGTGCCTCATTTGAAGCCACAATATGACTCACATGGTTACACTACAAAAAAAACAGCTCCAACTGTAAAAAAGGGTGAAAATAAAGCAAGTGAAATGTATGAATTGATATTGGATATAGAAATTAAAATGATGAGAAGACACTCATGGTATATGAGGCACTCTTATCAATGTACCCTGTGAAAATCACTCATTTATATTACATTAAGTGATTGAATCATTTAGGAAATTTACCTTAAGCAGTTTAGCGAAGACCAGACATAACCGTCGAATACAAAATTAAATATACACTCAAATCAGAAAAATACTCCACGCATTTTTTTTTTTAAATTTCTGCACAGCCACAGAGCTGACTGGGCTGTTAAAAATAAGGCAAAACACTGCCATCTATGGCTATGTTCCTAGGACTGCTGAGGTCCTGTGCACCCAGCACAAAGGCAACCAACTCTTCCTATGAAAACATTACTGTATGGCTTGATATTTGTAAATAAGATTAATAAAATATAATTGTAATCATACAATTGTAAACACACGCCTGGAAATTCTCAATCTAGTAAAGTAAAAAAGTGTTTTGGAACAGTGTTCACACCAAAGTTTCTTGCATTGCTCACGAAGCTGACACGTTTTTGGCTTGCAAAATTGACAGATTAGACTGAAACCTAGATTTTCATCCAAATGGGCATCTGGTGGCCATATCCTTTAAGCAACACAATTCTGCACAAATCAGGGGTTCTGTCAGAGCTTTTCGTACCACCTGCTGTGTATCTTCCCCTCAAAATGACTGAGCCTGCCTTTATTGTTTCATCATAATTTTATCTTTACAGTTTGTTGGCCAAAATGCAACACACATTGCACATTTTGTACTTAAATGGGCAATATAATGGTGCTGCTAGCATCATATACTGTATGATGGTATAACTTACAGTATATCTTATGGCAGACACTACATATCAAATAAATTCATATTGGCAATAAAAACACATATCGGGACTGAATTTTGACTGTGATTCAAGAGCGCATTAAGGCGCAATAATGAAGTGCATATAGCTGCCAGACTGGGGTAGCAGGTTGGCGGTGAAGCATAGAAGAAAGCCAGATGTCAGGGCTTCTATAGCTTAGGCCTTGACCAGGCCTTCGTCTGCGGCGGCCCTTTATGTAGCTCTGTGTGTGATGCACTGGTCCCCTATGGGAGCCCCGAGGCTTTACTGGTGATGAGACGCGATCTGTCCCGTCTGTCACCTCTTCTCCAAGTTATTCATACACCATCCATACAGTCAGTCCTCCAAGGCCTCTAATCCCCGTCTCCCGAGGTGGAGTACAGACAGGGAAGCAGACAGGCGGGCGGGTTGCAAGTCTGTTCATAAGATGTTTAACACGCCGAGCATGACAGAGCATTTCACATTTACAAAATTTCCGCAGTGGGTCTCAGTGGGTTGTATCTGCTAGCGGAAATCCTGATTCATTCAATAATGTGCAAATGCATGCAGTTTCAAAGATGCAGAAGAGGACATATACTGGATTTCACATGTTCCCTTGCAGATGCTGTGGAACTTGTTTAATGGTTAGGACTTGGACTTGGAAATTCTGACTGCAACCACCTTCAATTTGTTGTTGATGCATTGTGGGAAATGCTTTCTTATTTTCATCCTTTCAAACTAGATATTCCAGATAAGTTTTCTTCTTCTTCTTTAAAAAATAAAAATAAAACCCAAGAGTGAGCTGGTGTTTACAAACTCTTCAATTTATGAAAAAGTCAAATCTACAAACAGCAATATGCATCAAAGTCCTATAGCTGTTAGGTGGCATTATGAATCAGAGCTACTTCAGCACCCCCGTGACCACACATGAGAGTCAATTTGCTCAACGCGTCATCTCCTGATGTTTACAAACAAACACAGAAAGAGTTTATGGAATGCATTTATTTAAACAAGACCTAAGGAATGAGCAAATAGATCATTCTTAGGGATTCTTTGCTTTGCAAACACGCCTATTATGGATTAAAGTTTGACAGTATGCCAAAGTTATCAAGGTAAACTGGAGCTGTGACTGACAACTGAAAGTGGTTTCTCTTTGTTCCAGTGTGTGTGTATGTGTGTGTGTGTGTGTGTGTGTGTGAGGGGGACAGAGAGAGCCAGCTAGAAAAGCCGTACATAAAAGAGGTTCAGCATGTCTCTCTATGTGGCACTTGTTTTACCTCCCTCCTTCCTGGAAGCACCATCAATTTAGCAGGGACAACTTGACCACTCCCTTCAAGGATCAGCACAAAAAGACTGACCTGGGACAGACGCACAGGGTTCACCTCAGAGCCCATCAATCAAGTGTGACGGTTGTGTGTGAATGAGGTCAGATTGTGGCATGTTGTGTTGCAACTGCTATAGGTCACACACAGGGCACTGGATTAGATCCGCCATATCTTAATAATAAAAAAAATAAAAGAATTGTGATTTGTGTTGCTGTTTTCCTGTTGAATACTGAATCACGATGTGTGATCAGGAATGTTTGTCAAACTCAAATACTATTGTTTTTCCTACAGATTAACCTGTTTAATGCAGAGAGCAATCACCCATTGAGGCTGCACCGCCGCGTAGGTTGTCGATGTGTGTGTTTGCGCGGTTTGGTGTGTTGTTGTGCGTGCTGGATGCGTGCTGAGTGCGTGCTGGGTGCGTGTGTGAGACAAAGACCACCTGTGCAGTGGAGGGAGCCAGTGAATTTGGAGCCAGAGTGCGCTCTGTCAATTGGCATTTGATTTGTCACTCAGCAGACTCGGGCTCTGGCTGACTCACTTAGCGGGCCACACCCGCCTCTCTCCATCTCCCTCTGCCTTTCCCTTTTCTTCTCCCTCCACACAAGGTGTATCCAAGGGTTCACCTCCAGGCCAGCGCTGTTGACACACATGCCTGATTGCGCGTGGCTCACACCCATGTCTTTCAGTGACTTGTGCAAAGCTTTAGCAAGTATTAAGAAAATCATCATAGAGCGTAAGCGGTTCACTATAAAGGTTTGGCAGCGATTATTTATTGGAAAGATCTTATATGAGCGAGAACGTTACTGACACAAGCTTTGGGAAAATTACCTCATTATTTTCCCACCCGGTTCACACACATTTTACAAGACCACAGTTTGTGCGTGTTGCTGTATTTTCTTCAGAGCCACATTTAGCCACAACGTGACCATCTGCACCCTCAATTGTGGTGAGACAGAATACTTATATTGTCCTCAAATCGTGAGAGACTGCATGTTCCAAAGATTTTTATTTAAAATTTGATGCACACCTACCGATGTAAGGCAGGTCTGAGTCTGAAATGAGAGGACCATAGTGCAGGTATTAGTTAAAGCCACATCTGAGCTGCACCGCAGGGATGCAGGTGGCAGCGACAGTAGAACGCTCAGGAAGAGAGCTGAATGGATACCGCAGCCAAAAAAAGATCACGGAGGCACACAGAAGCCTGTTTGTTGTACACATCATGCCTTTGAGATGGTAAAAAGGCACTGGTAGATGATGTGCTCTGTATCATTTGAGTCTATAAAATGATATTAAACCCATGTAAAAATGTGTTCTGTCATGCCTTGATTAAACACTAAAACCTTAAAAAACAAACGTATTAATCAAAAGCATTCCAGCAGCACCAAACATGTCTGCATGTCCATATTTTAAGCATGCATTCACAACCGAAATAGCAGCGCAAATATATCAGTCTTACACAGAAAACAAAGGACATGTTGGAAAATTCCTGACTGAAGTTGTGTCCCGAAGTTGCTACAACGGGTTCATTCATGAAGGCGTCGAGGGAGTGGAGCACAAAGAGAGGCCAACCACATCAAACGGTTGATTAATTGGTGATGTGATGCCGAAGGGGAGTTTGCAACATAGCTTGTTAGTGTGAAACTCACCTGAACCCTCAGCCCATGCACTGCAGCACCTGACTCCAGCTCAGAGTGGAACACTAACAAATAGCCCACCACTCCCTTTAGTAACAAAGCGCATCTATCTGTACCAGAGCTGCGTGACAAAAGGGATGGATCATGTCTGCTCTGCACCGATGGGAGACAGAAGAGACCTCTGAATGAGCTGAAACCGTCAGGTGAGAGGAAGCTTCACTTGACAGAGAAGACAAGTTTGGAGGCTTCAGGACACAAGTGTGAGACTATTTAGACTGTTCCATATTTCTTTAAAAACCTGGCAGTCACTCAGAGGAAACAAAAAACAAAACAAACAAACTTGGATGTAGCACACAAGCCACATTGCTGCATACTTGCTAAGAAAGCTGTTGCTTGAAGGATTAGTTTTAACGGTCAGTTTTTTTGAGAGAAAAGCGGAGACAAGCGAGAGGGAGGGTGTCCATTGCAGTAAGCAGCTAATTGAACGGGTGAACCCAGACAATAGTTGGGTGCCACCCGGTCACATTCCTCACATGCCAGTCAGTCTGTCAGTGACCCTGAAACGGAGCCCACTTTCCCAATTAGGGTCATTAGTGTGAGCTAGTAAGTGCCCCGGTCACACATGGCTGCAAACACAGGCCCACTTTGGCACTGTGGAAAGACCCCAAGCAAAACAGCACAGAAAAAAGGGCCATCTCAGTGTTTTCACCAAGATGTCCATCAAGGCTTTCAGGGGTTATTCAGTGTAGATGCGCTTGTGGACCTGACGGGAACGTAAACTATTTCCAGCGCCTGAACATTTTGAAAGAGAAGCGGATGAGCTGCATTAATGAATCAGTGCAGGCCGTGCGAATGTGAATGAGATGGATGCTGGCGGTTAGAAAGCTGCTCACGGCTGACTTAAAGGCACCAGACTGACAGTTGTGGCAGTTGCTTCATTCCTCACTGTTGTAGAAAACAGCAGACCACAAGATTCACCATGGTACGGTGCGTTTTCATGCACGCGATCCATCTCCTAACCGCCGTTTCTTGCCAGACCATTGTCGGACTATTATTATTCTTATGCCATTATGGAAATCGATATTGATCCCGTGAATGACATTTTCCTATTCCTCACAATGGTCATCGGACTGATGGCACCATTTTTAAATCCGTGAATTGAAAAAGAAAAGGAGGCATTTACATGTGCGGTCACATCGTATTTTTGCATTGCCTTTAGGATATATTGTGACGTTAACATATAGCAGATGTTGTTGCTCATTTGACTGCTAATTTGGTTAAGCACTTTAAATGTAGCTTCGAAACATCCGTTTATGGATGTGAGGATAACGATCTTGCGTGGGGCCAGCATCTTCAGAGTGTGTGCAATGTGTTTGGCTGTTGTGAAGAGCAGCAGGGATGCTTTCTGTCTGGGCCTTCTGATATCTCAGCGCTCACTTTCAAACACTCCGTATGAAACTTTACACACTGGGAGAACGTCCACGAGAACGCTGCAGCATCATCACACTCACAGCCTGCGTGTGATGCTGCCTGGACCCTGACTCCGCCGCCTCAGCTTTGAACTCTGTGTTGTGATAGTTGTCAGAGAATTTGACAGGGTTTAGGCTACATAGTGACTGCTTACACTGATTTAGTTTGAATTAGCAGACACTCTTAATGTTAAGCTTGTTTGCTTTCGTGAGGCAGCATTTGCAGCACACTTCTTTAAAGTGTATACGACATGCTTTAGGGTTTATATCTCTGTGGTCGTAAGGATTTAGCAAACATGCTTCATGTCCCCCCGCTACGATTTGCAATGAACACCATGTGCACCTGCGTTCCCTCCAACCATTAACATGCACTGTGTTTTTATCTCGAGATAAGGAACGCTGAGAGATTTGGAAAGGTGGCAAAACACTAAAATAATCAGTCATCAACTCTCACATTCGAGAAACAATAAAGCGAAATGACTCAAAGAGAAATCAGCAGAGGGAGATTAGCGCTAAAGCTGTTGCCAGGTTGGTTGGTGAAAAGAAGACTGTACCTTGCAGCTGGGAGTTGCACGGATTCATCAGGTGAGATCCAGATGCAAGTTAAGTCAGCTAGCTAGGTGCTGAAATGTGCTAAAGCTGTACTGTATAAACACTAAATGTTTCTTAATACTGCTAGTGTCAAGAGGGGAATACATTCCCTGGCTTATCAAGATAGGAGAAAAGGTGAGGAAAATATAGAAAGCATGATCACACCAAATACCAGCATAGTCAAATACTGAAGTGTTATAACATATAGGAAAACAATGTTTTGTAAAGGAAATAATGCACACCACAATACATCAAAATGGACTGCATCAGCACTGGAGTGATTGATAGCAAGCTGTACTATTGTGTGAATAAATGCTCTAATAACACAAATCAGATAGTACAGAGTGAGTGTACTCAGTGCCTTTAGTGTGTTTGTTTGATGAGTTGTCTGGCTTGTAGTGTCTGAAGCCACTCACCTCGTTCTCTGTCATAAAGAGGCTGTTTGCACAGAGATCCTCAGACTTACTGCACATCACGCTGAAAAGCAGAGCACTCAAAAAGCTAGCTGTTGATCTGCTGATCTCAGTGGCATGTTGGTAAATCAAAGCGGGAAAATAATCAGCCGGCCCTGTTTGTATAAGTGCTAAGCCAACCAAGCGTCTGCAAGTGAGCGACTATTGTGTACAACTCCAGCAGTGAGGGCGTGCAGACAAGCTAGCAAAATGGACAACAGCGAACCATATCTGCTTCATGCAACCAGTCTATGTTCATATGATGAAAAAAAAGTCTTTCCTCTTTCAAGTTAATTTAGAATTTATTCGTTTTGTTTTAATTCAAATACCTTAACAAAATACCACTGATAATTAAAAATCACAAAAAATAATAAATAAAAAGGTTAACGTTTTAGTGAGCAACATTGCCCTCCAGTGGACATCTTGGACCATTCATAGAAACCCTTCTACATCTTGTAATTTAAGAACATCTAAAAATATCTTTCTGAAAATATAATACTTTTGTTACCAAACAAAATGCACACTCATCACACACGGTTGTGTTTTCAAGACTTTTGGGGATATTGCATTGACTTACATTAATTTCCTGGAAATTTACCCTGACCACAACTGCCATCAGCCTAATCCTAACACTAACTCTAACCTAAATCTAAACCTAAACCTAATTTTACTCTAACCTTAAACCAAGTACCATAAAATGTAATGATTTTCATTGTGGGCATGTGCAATTGTGCACCCCCAAAAAAGGCGAGTCCCCACAATGTGTAATCAGATTTATGTCCCCACAAAACAGGTACAACACACACACACACACACACACACACACACACACACACACACACACACACACACACACACACACACACACACACACACACACACACTTTTATTATTACTGTGGCCATATCCAGTGCTTGCCAGACTATCACCACACACAATCCCTCTTATTGTCTTATCTTTGTTCCGACAGGTGGTCTTACCTGGCTGTGGCTGGGAAGCAAGCAGATATGAAGGGGATGTGTAGGGCAATAAAGCCATAACCGGCTGGTTGTATGGAGGGGACGTTACATACAGAGCACCACCTGCTAGATGTGAGGGCTCTTTATCACCAGCTGGCCAGTGTTTTATAGCACTTGTTTTACAGTGGCGGTGATTGGCAGAAAAGGTCAGGAGGAAAATGGAGAACCTGTCATGGTGTGGATGTGCGACACAGAGTTCGTATCTGTTAAAACACTCAGATTATGTCAGTCAAGCTTTACTGTGTGACAACAATAGTGAGCTAATTCTGTCTCTAAAAAGTATTTCCTCCAGTGAAGGAGTGAAACAGGTCCGATCACATCTTATTCTGTGGCACCACCTTGTGTTTTATGTGGTGTATTGCAATAGTTCCTCTTTGAAAAAAACCTGTTGGACCTGAAACTGTGAGGGTTTGACAAAGGCAAAAGTCCCATGATGTTCTGTTTCAGGCATGTTTTGAGGAACTTGCTTGTAGGTCAATAAAATGATCTGGAGTTTAACTAACATTCTGTAATATCTGTCTCATTGTGTTGGTGGTGTTGCCGTTGTCAATAAGCTGTGCAAATGAAAGCCACAGCCACGACTTCACCTTATAAAGAGTTTGATCTACAGATACAAAATTCCAGTTTCTCAGCGGACCATGATTGTTAAATATAGCACTGGATACTCTGATGTCGAACACGACTAATTAAAAAAACAGAGAACATAACAAGCTTAAAAAGGTCAAGCGACACTGTAATTTAAAAACTTCTCTTCAAAGTCAAATCAGCTTGTAAATGAAGGTTCATGAATCAATTTTTAAAAAAAACAACTATTACTCATGTTATCAGCTACATGCTGATAACATTTTACGTGAGTAGCATAGAGCATGTTAATCTTTCTGTACGTACTACATGTTTAAGGTACACTGAAAACAGCAATATTTTTTAAGTATTAAAAAATACATTATGAAGAATAACAATGTTGCTGAAATCTTCCTCTGCCTGTAAGCTCTTCGCACAGGTGTTTCAGTTAACCAGGCTGGTTAGACATCACCTCAGGCTGAGTGGCTGCAACTGTGCAAAACGCCTTCAAAACCTTTTGACTTGTTTCAAACGCACTGATTTAAAAAAATATATAAAACATATTTCTGACACCAAAGCTCAAGAAACAATGGTTAGGGATGTGGAAGACATGTCTAAAAAATAAGAATGCTTAATGATTCATTAGAACGTATTACTTTTTATGTTAGTTTCTAGGTTTCTAAGATATTGGATGCACATATCTTTACACATTACCTTTCATTACATTGATGCTCCCTACTAGAGATCAGGATCTTTTTTTTTTCCGATCATATTTATCTCAAGTCATGTCAAGCCACTATATTGACACAATGCTATTCTACAACATTTACATTTTCTTCTCAATGTATTGTAAAAAGATTTTTCTTACATTGATCCATGATTTTCACTTGCACTTTCAGTTTTAAAGTGATGTACTATAAATGCTGCAAGAATAACTCCTAAAACCCAGAAATGAGTTAGCATTTTTTAACGTCCGGTTCCCTCCTCTAGAAGTCGATGGGTTTTTGGTTATACTTCATTAAATACATTTGATAGCTTTCACATGTTTTAAAAAGGTGGTTGCTACAAGTAGCTAAATGAGTCTAATAAACGTCATCACACCACACAATAGTCCGTCTTTAGCTTAGTGGTGGTGACATGAAGCCATGTGACCATGGTGTAGTTTGTTTAAGCTGAACTTTAGGTTTTTACTTCTGGGGATTTATTTACACTTCAATTCATAAAAAGTGGAAATCATTGGTGAAGATTATCTTGCAGAACTAAACCATTTCATGCAACGAAAATATTACCAGCGGGACTTCAGCTTATGTCTGGTAATGTTTCAATATGCAAAGTAATTAGGTAACACAACTACAGTATTCTTTTTACCTTGGATGAAACAGAGTAGAATATATTGCATAGATTAAATGATGAAAATGGTAAATCAAGGATGATGACTCCTCATTTGTTTTGCACAGCAAAATTAATTGAGACAGAACTTGCAGTCCAACAGAGACATACATATGATTCAACTATTTATTTAATCAAATAACAGGTCAATTTGTATTTAGGATTTTTTAAAGATTGTTTGAAGGTCACATATTATGCTCATTTTCAGGTTCATACTTGTTTTTTCGTTTTATACTGGAACATGTTTACATGTTGTAATGTACAAAAAAAAACATATAGTCAAAATTATTTTTTAACATTTTCATCATACTGGCATGCAGTTCCTCTAAATCTGTTTGTAATACTCTTTAAATCATCCCTCAAAAATCCCTTAAAATCATACTGAAGTCTGGTTGTTTTTAAAGATCAGATCTTTCAGCTGTGCTCAACTGTAAACCGACTATTTTGCCTCACCTAGCTGTTTTATTTGAGCATTGTAGGTCATTTCATTTTATGTCAAAGTGAATTGATATCAAAGTTTAGTTTGATAACTTGAATTTACAACGCTTATGTTCCTAACTTGATTAATTAAAAGACACTCATCATTATCATGCTGGGGGTTTAAATCTCATCAACATCATCCAATCCAGTGCGACCAACATTACCACTCCTCTACCATCTTTACATGAGCCAATCACTGATCACCATAGTCTTCATCAGTTCAACAACCTACACCCGTCTAGCTCTTGACACTGACGTTCAAGCATTAGCATCAGCACAGACTGAAGCAGAGACATGTTCTTTTGAGGGGGTTATGTTGAATATTAAGAGCTCCAAATAACTAAACATTAAACCCAGATATATTGTTTTAGCAACAATGCTCTAAATCCGTTCTCAGTTTGCAGTTTCAAACTTGTATGACTGTATAAAGCTTACTGGGACACTTGAATAGAACAGAGCCATCATTAATGTTAATGGAAACACCTGTGCTTTTAGTCAAACTGCGTGCTATAGGCCTATACTGAGGTTAAAGCCTGTGAATGTGACTGAATGACAAAGACAAAAGAAAACAATAAAAAAAAGGAATAATGTGGTAGAATTCTTTAGTTTAAATACACTCATGAAAGGCCAACAAACTGATACTTTATTCCCTCACAATTGAGGGAAAACAACATTTTGAGAAAACAATTGTCCCTGATTCTCATTCTCTGTAAAAAACAAAATACATATTTTTATATGTGTATGTATGTATGTATATATATATATATATATATATATATATATATATATATATATATATATATATATATATATATATATATATATAATCTGCTCTAGCTACATGCCATTTATTGACACAATTAAAGACACAATGAGCTGGTGGAGCTAAAAATAAAGGCTGCACCTTCACAGCAGCAACACAAAGATGTGAGTGGCAAGATATTTTAGGGGATTTTGAGAGAAACCAAGCAAATGTGAGATAGCGTTAGGCTTACATCTTGGATACCAAACCAACAGAAAAAGAGTTATTCCTTAATGTCATGTAGGTGATTTTAGAGACTTATCTTTTTGCTTTTCTTTCTTCACCGTGCTTTCCTCATTAACATAACCAAACATGCCATAGTGCTCAACTTGATGTTTAATGTGAGGTTGTTTACAAATGCCAAATCAATTTAATTATGAGGAAAGGCATCTCCAGTTAGTGGTCATGATCAAACATACAAAAATCTCAAGAAGTGGTCAAAACAAAGAATTTGTTGCTTTCTGTTTATTTTAAAGACCTAATTCTGATTTTAACTTAATGCATGTCTTTTTGAGTGCAATCATGTATTAACTAGCATCTCTAAATTATAATCAGTTGGAGGCAATTAAAAGGCTTCCCGGTTCCCCTCCCCTTGTTTTTTCCCTACAGCCATGTTCTGCTAATAGCTTTGGATCACGGCTAAGCCTTACCTCAAATGGCTCTTAATCCAGTGGGCCTGCGTTTGGTTACCTGAGGGAAATACTATCCAGGCTCTCTGCTACCCCCACTGCAAGCTTCCAGATTAGTCCAATATATATTAATCCCCCCATTTATCTTTGTCAACTAAGAGCCAAAAATAATTTGAGAGTGAGTAAATAAAAGCGAGTGCAATAAGAGAGGCATGCCTCAGACAGAAGGCAGGTGCTTGCCACCTCACACAACTCGTCACTGGGATTGGCTCTCTAATGAGCCTCCCCGTACGGTAAATATGGCTCTGCTCATTTTGCTCATCAACATTTCATGGGTTAGGTGATTATCCTTTTCAAGCAAACAAGGGATGTTTCAGAGTTTCTAAAATGGGAAAACGGTCATCAAAAACACACCACTCCTCCAAGCTTGAGTGTTTGCTCATGAAATGAAAGGAATGGAGAATTTCTTTTGAGAAAAGTGGTATCAAGAATAAGAACTGAGCCCTGCTATTGAAGAAGAAAATAGAGGCAAGAGGTTAACCAACTCGCTGGAAATTGACAAAACATCACACCTTTTTATTAGCTGAACCTTTTTTTTATGTTGCCTGAAAATTCTTCTCATGTGCTTGTACACACTGAGCAGCCGAACCCTGCAGGACACGTCCAAAGTTTGACATTTACTGTTCAGTGGGAGACTAATAAATACGGCAGCAGAGTATATCATGGTAGGAATGTGTGTGATGTTCTGCCAAAAAGATCCAAATATGATTTCAGCATGGTTTGAGGATGATTTCAGGAGGTTATTTGCTTCAAATATATGTTTTAAAAGAAGCTGTAAACTTCAGAAATAGGAGGTATAGTCATCGGGGTATTTCTTTACGGGAGAATTTTTGGGGACGTCTCGGCAGAAATGAAAGTCTCTCAGTCTACTGCAGGGATGTCCTTATGTTCTACTAGTGGAACTCATTACAAGTGGTATGCCTCTGCAACACACCCGCTGAGACGCTGGCGCAGCGCCACAGTTTCCTGACATGGTGCAGATACACCATCAAAGGTAAGGATATGTAAAAGACCTCATGAGGACCAAGTATGCTACTGGACTGTACTTTCAGCATTTCATGGGCTTCAGGGTTTCCAAATGATCCTTTTTGTTGAAAAACTGGTAATAATGTATTTATTGACTGATGTTTCTTAGTGGTTCATATGGATGTGATTGATATGTAATACAGAAAGATAACAATGTTACAGATGTGCACGACTTTGACTTTGCTGTTGAACAGATTATTGTGTTGAATTTGTCAGTGGACATGCTGTAGGCCTATTGATTGCAAATAACCAATCAACGTAGATTTTATTTCCATATTCCGGTCGCTCAACAGTGACGATGCAAAATAAGTTACCAATATTTACCATTCATAGAAAGCCTTACAGGATCAACAGCTTTAACGTTTAATAGATCTCTTTATTGATTTTTCCATGACGCAGGCAAATATACAATACAATTAATGAACAGAGTTTACTTTACCCACCCCCAAGCAAATAGATCCACCTCTGACTCCTAAAACTTAAAAAATTATAAAAAAGTGTTAGCAGATAAACAACATGAAGAGACAATAAAGTTCAATAAGATAATATTAACAAATAATAATTGTGGTAATAAAATAAAAAAAATGGAAGAGCCCTCAGAACTGTGGATAGGTGTTATTCACAAAATAGCAAACTTGAAAATGGCTAAAATAAAATGCCAATGTAGAAAATTTAATTTTTGAGAGGGTCCAAAGAAGATCCTTCATTTCTTTTGAGCGTCTTGAACTAGCTGCATCATCCATTAAAGAGGGAGCGAATACATTTTTTTGACTCACTAAGGTGAGAGGATTGAGAAGGGTTGTAAACCAAAATACCTTATAAACTGATCCCATATCTGTAGAAGTTGTTTCACAAACCTCAGGGTTTGAGCCTGTGCAAGCAGAAGAGGAAGAGATGCGGACAGATTTACAAGATGCTTCCTCTATTCCAACCCATGCAGGTACCTTGTTAATAAAAAAGCTGATGGTGGCCCTGAAACAAGTGAAGAGGACGATGGACGTTGGCTGACCAGTAATAAGTCTGAGAGTTAGGTATAGGCCATCAGAAGTCTTGTGTTTTTGAAGAAGAGCTTTACTGATTCTAGCATGATGATTATTCCAAAAAAAATATAAGTTCATCAACTTGCCTAAAAAGATTTGGGAAGATAAAGAGAGACATCATCTGTGTATAAGGAGATGTTTTGTTCCACACCGCCACAAACACTATCCTGTATATTGTCATTGTTTTGAAAGGAGAGAGCAAATGGTTTAATTGTAGGTGCAAAAAAGAAGTGGAATAATGTGTATAATAACTCTACCCAACTAATAAAATTGTCACTGAAGCCAAATCTCTGAAGAGTATGCAAAAAGTAACAAGATTGTTTAACTAGATCACGTCCATCACTCTGATTTTACAAAATGTCAATCTCCCTTTAATAAAATGTGTTTGGTCAATTTTGGGCACGACTACCTCTTATCTACAAGAGATCATTTTTGCCCGGATATTATTTAGGCCCCTATAAGAGACTGATTGGCCTTTAAGATCAACAATCAAGAGGATCCTTATTCAACAGCTGCAAAGTTTCACAATACATTTTAGATGCATTCACTCACAAAAAGATCTAAAGATGGCAGCTAAATATTCCGTCATTTTGAGTTCATGATGTGCTTCGACAGTTAAAGAAATAATGAAAATATGTATTTATACAAATCCGCCTAACTTTATTTTTCTGGAACAAAACTACACATTTTTGCAGTGAAGTCCACTCAAAAAGTAAACCATTTTCCCTTTTTGGCAGGGAAACCCCTAAAACCTTCTTTTTGTTTTGAAAAGTATTTATTTTTGGATCCAAGATTTATAAGCTACCATCTGCCTGTGGGCAACACTCACATGGATTATTTACCCAAAGAAAATGTGTGTGAAAAATTCATGTCTGCGTGTCAGTCTGACCCTTGGTCATCTCCTGGCTCTCCCACCTCCTGGATGAGAAAAGCCCCTCAGTGTTGTTGAGTGATGGGGGTTAGAGAGGAGGTGGGCCAGATGGTCATTTCTCTGCAGCCTGTGACATCCTCTCATATGTTCCATTGCCCCTTTCTCACCACATCAGAAGCAAGGACTACCGCTGACAACCAAACATGTACCTCCTCTAAAAGTGCATGAGAGCGGAAAGAACCATTATCGATTATTAATCAATGTTTGTCTGTACCGTGTGCCTTTTCAAAGAGCCAATGGTCCTACAAAATGAATTGCGATGAAATATTTAGTTTATTTAGCTGTTTACATGTACCGTATATTTATATTCCAAAATTAAAACATGGTTGTCTATTTTTGGTGTTGGCGATTGGCTAATTGAGTTTCCTCCTTACAGACATCACATTACACAAATCACACTTTCTTAGTGATTAAGTACTGTATATTATTTAAATGATTCCCAAGTCCTTTACACATTAATTGATCAGTACAACATCAAGAAGATGTTGTACTGGTAGCCTCTCCTGGGTGGAGATTGTGACACTACAGTGAGGCCTCAAGACATGAAACTAGCAATAACTGTCAAGTTCATAAAGAAGTCAAATATACAGGGTGAGGATTGAAAAGGAGCTCTGTGCATCTGCCTAGCTGAAGGGAGGGGGGTTCAGCCTGCCAAAAGATTTAAGTGGTCACTGAAGCCCACATGACGTGCTCTGTGTATTTCATATGAAAGCAGTATTTCCATAATCCTGCATCTCCCTGTTAACCACTTGTCTAAATAGTCATAAATCACCACTGAATTCCTACTTTTATTTGGAAGGCAAGAGCTTCCAAAGCTGCTGTAGGGAACCTACAACGAAACGGGGTGAAAGTTTACACCCAACAAAAAAACATTGGACTTATTACAACAAAACATTCATATGTATACTGTAATGTATTTCAGTAAAAGATTACCATGATTATAGTGTAATATTTAAAACACACACACAGCAGAGTTTCTCACCCTCTAGTAACTGTTCATGTCCTTTGGGGAAGGGAATCAGTTTCCAGTTAGAAGAGAGGACTTACTGAGTGATCCATTTTTCCCACAGATGAGAAAGTTAATAGGTTATATCCTCACCCTCAGCTGGGATTGTCATTTCCTTTCCCTTTGACCTGTACATCAGATGGTAGACTCTTACAGGAGTCAAGGTGCAGAAGAACAAACATGAAGCCTGGTCCCTGACTGAGGTCTGGGGCTAAAAGGGCTATGGGACTGAGGCCGCCTGCTCTGCTCCATTCCCGCCTGCCAGCCTATGAGGGAGGATTGGAAAAGTCATCAGCAGGCCTCAGCCCGGGGCCCCGCTTGAACACGGGTGGCCACCAACACAGAGTCTCCAAACAAATGGCTTTACATGATGTGATCACTATCTGATGTGCTGCAAGGGAGGATGAACGCAACATAAATGGCACTTTCCTGTTGAAAGAGAAATCATGGATGATGTAACGGCGCTGTGTTCGAGGGTGGCCAGAGAAAACAGAGATGAACAGGGCTCTGTTTGTCTGCTGCTCAGGCAGGCGGCCTCAGCCTGGGTAGCCTTTCTGTATTTAGAAAGTCAGTCATTCAATTTCGTGTGAGGTGAAAGACAGAAGTGGCTTTTGCGGCTTTCTTCGTGCTGACTGAGTAAAGGGGTCAGTCAGCGTGTTGTAAGGGAGAGTAGAGGTCTGTCAAGCTAAAGGAACTGCAGCATGCTTTAGAACAGCTATGAAACACATCCACTATATGCATTATGTCAGTTTGCCATTTTGAGCACAAAAAAAATAACAATTCCCAACCTAATTTATGCATTTGGACCATTTGTCGTAGGGACGACTCGTGCCAGGAAAATACAGAGCAGCTTGAATATGACTGTAATAAATATAATGTTTCGACCTGGCTCCAGTACAGTTCCCTTCTATATGACCCTTGCTACACGATTCCCAAAATAAGCTAACAGTGGAGTTGGCTTTGTGCAACAAATATTTAGATCATATGATTTGTAGGAAGAGGTTGCCTCAACTTCTTCCCAACATGCCCAATGTCGTGTGGTGCAACATAATTAACCGCTGATGTAAACCAGTTCCATATGGAACAGGGATGTGCAGTTAATGAAGAGACCACTGGAGGTCGCAACAGCCACATCGTTGATCACATGATCAGCCAGCAGCAGACAAGCCTGCACATTGTACTCCTTTATAGGGTTGACATATACCTCAGTTCAGTGTCCACAATGTAAAGATATAAAAAATATGGAGGATTATGTTTTATTTCTAACAGCAATCAGGTTTACTGCTTTATTATCCAAAAAGAATGCACAATGTGTCTTTATTTTTTTTATCTGGGAAAAATCTTTTTCACCTGCAGCCATGTGTTGCCCCCCCCCTCCTCCAGTTTGAAGCTCCCTATAAAGACATGGCCCTCTGCCTGCTCTTCTTGGTTCACGTCCCTGACCGTTGGTCCTCAGGTCAGACCACCGGTCCCAGGAGGAAGGTCTTCACCTCTTTTCCTTTTTAAAACAACAGCGATGGCTGGGTCAGAGCTCTGTTTTTTAACGACATTTCCTCAAGATGGCTACCAGCAGGAACAGCTGCAGGTAGAGGACTAACCGCAGCTGGTGCAGAAAAATGAACACGGTCATGTGAATGTTCTAAAACATTTGTAAAATTGTAATTTCTCCTCTCTTAACATTCAAAAAGGCTTGGCTAAATACACACATCACAGCTTGTATGGTCAATATAAAAGCTTAATGAGAGGACTTGACAACTCAGCTCAAATTTGTATGTTCTGGTAAGTTGCAAGTTGATTTAACTATAAAATGCCCATTTGTATTTTTAGGTACCAGTGTTACTGGACTCGTATTTCACTCTGTCTGTATGTCTCACACATTCACACACACGCAGACGTAGACAAATATGTTCGCCCTGCTCTCTCTTATTTTTGGAGGCGCAGTGAGGTCTTTTGCCAAATACAGCTTTATACTGCCTGGCCTCCACTCCAAATGGCTCTATAACAGTAAAGAAACCTCCAGGGCCCACAAAGACCAAAAAGAAACAGAGGAAAAAGTGCAATTGGCAACCAACCACACATATTCACTGAGCTCATCCCACCAGGCAGCAGTAAATCATTATGAAAGCAAAAGACATTGTGGTTGATGTTATCATCTAAGACCAATAAAGCGCCCATTTGTAGGAACAGCCTCCTCACATATAACTGTCACTAACTGTCATGTTCAGTGGACATTTCACCGTGTGGGTCACAGTGTTTCAGAAATACCACAAAGGTGCAACAAGGCTGTAACAATTCTCATGTAAAAGACGGAGAAATGAAGCTCAGATTCACCCGTAGGGCCGATTGACAGGGATTTGCCTGAAGGACGTTTACAGTCCGTTCCCACAAGAACCAGGCAAGGGGATGATAAATTGGCTCCAAACAAACTGGGAGCTGCACTCCTGATGGTGGTAGTATCAGGCGTACATTTAATCAAAATTGGAAATTGCGTGTTCCTGTTGTTGGAACACAAATGTGGTCTTCAAAGACCTCCTGTAAGAGACCAATTGGCTTTCTCTTTTCTGTTCTCCTGGGACATTATTCCCCCTTGAAAAGTTTGATGTCCAAACAGCCCAAATAAACAAAAAAGAGAGGATATGATTAAGGGGCTCTGGAATGTAGGACACAAGAGATTGGGTTGTGCAAGTTCACTTGTTTTTAATTCAGTATTTCACAGTTTTAGCTCTACGATTGCAACGTTACTACTAGAGGAGGGTTACCAATTGTTTCAATAAGTATCATCTGAGCATGTGGCTCCCTCCCATGATGCACTCTGCCTGATGTCTTGCATTAAAGGGAAGGAAAGCGAGGGCATCATTCTGTGACAGGGGCGTCAGTAGGCACCTCATTCCCTCTGGGCCTCCCTTCGCCTTCGGCTCCAGAGGGGCGTGAGCGGTTTGTCTTCTGCTTGAAAGAAGTGGGGCTCTGCCAAGTTCAACCCAGCCCAGAGACATCGACTACTATTAGCTGGCTTCCTGACCAGGACGGGGAGGGCAGAGGGTGGGGTATTCTCAGCGGGACAGAGGAGGGGGGGGGGGTCATGATCGTCCCCACCGCCTCAAGCCTCTGGCCCTGTGATCTGGAGGCAAGCTGAGATAGCAGAGCCCTGCCGTTAGACCACAGTTTACTCTGCGAGCGATGGAAGGGGACGTGGCCATGCAACAGTATTTACTCCATCACTGACTTCATGTGGGTGGTCCCCTCTCTTGCCGGAATACAATGACTGCACCAGACACTGCTCACTCACATACTGTCCTGCCTCATTGGGAAAAGCCATAAAACACGAGTCGTCCAGAGCTCCCAGGCTGCGCATGATATATTTTGAGTTTTCTGTTTCCTCACAGATTACCTTACATGTGCTGCTTCTCTGCCAGAACACTGAATGAAATCGATCAATCTTCTTCTGTCAGAGTAGATGTAATCTGACAAATTGACCTTGTCCTTGTAGTTCATTAATAACTGCTCAGTATCATTTGTGAAAAACGTCACAGTCCCGATGTTATGAAAAGCCCAGTGGAACAGTTTCCTCTGGAGGAAACAATCTTTTAGGTCACCCTTTAGCAGGGTGTCATGATTCCAGTTAGCTGCCATGTGAACCTGGAGGTTGGGGATGATACATAAACCTGCCCCACAGAGTGTGTCTGATGTGATTTTGATGTGTGGATAAGAACAGAAAATCAGCTTTGTTGAGCGGTCTGCCTGCAACCTTGCTACATGACCTGAGGCAGTGGAAATTAAGCAGTCCGACTTTGTAATTTCTCTGAATTGACATCTGACCAGAGAGGAAATCTGCGCCAGTATGGCTTAAATTATTTCACTTCCATTTGTCATGCCTCACCGGAGATGGGAAGCTGCACTGTAAACCGAGGTCAAATAATCTGCTCATTCATGTTCAACAAATCCAAATCCAATCAGGATTAACAGTACAACAGGCCTGCATACATGTAATGTATTACACTGCTGATGATTTGGTAGAATGTCCAACTTCCTTCAACAAAAATCTGCTTCAACACTAAGTTTTCACAGACTTCTTCCTTCATTTCCCTTTAAACATGTGCAGAGACGCACGCTCTCGGTAATGGAGATGTAACTGGAAGAGTTCTCGCAGCATATGGATGCCATTTGTAAACTGCACTGAGAATGTGCAGGTCAGTCTTACCCTTTGGTATCTCTCTATCCATCTGTTTTCACATTACTTGCAAATTATAGTGTCCTCCAGACCCAAATGAACATAAATCAAGCCGGTGAAAGTGCAGAAGTTTTCCCATCCGTCATAAAACAATGATTTAAAGTACGGGTTGTCAAAATACGGCGCTGTGAATTCGCCCCGCTCCCCAGCAGTAGGAACACAAAGCACCATCTCATCGGAGTAATTTATGGCCTCTGAGGGAGCGGAGGGTGATTAGGGCTTAGGCCACCAACAGCCAGAAAAACAGTAGGAGCTCCAATAAGGATGGCTGGAAAACCTAGACCGAATTTATCAAACAATTCAGCGAAATCTATTTCTGTTTGGAGAGGAGAGCGAGATATATGGCCTGTTTAGTATACTGGTACATCTCTGGAACATTTGGTCACACTGCATTTGTGAGTTTTGGAGATTCTACATTAAATAGTCGTAGCCCAGGACATGTGATGTATTGGTCGGCTGAGGTGCCCGAGGCCAAATCAAATATACAACGGGACGTTCTTGGATTTTAAACAACATATTTGTGTAAATGATGTCACCGCGTCTCTATAAAATTGTTTTCTTTTAAAGGTGGAGTTTTAGGGTGAAACCAGCTGTGTTCAACAGCGGCTGCGGGTGTTTGGCATCCACAAACAAATAGACTAGTTTAAAAAAAATGCTTGTCTTAACCGCCTTCACCTTAAATGGCCTTTTTTTTAAAAGTGAAAGGCATAGTTGGTAACTAAAACTGCACAGTGGGACATGGCTTCCTGTACGGTCAGTTAATATATTATGATTAGCTCAGTACCAGAGGAAATGCAGGGGTGAGGCGCTTGCCTTTACAACAGGGTACTGTTGGGTGGCTCCCAATTAATACTTTTGCTTATTGACACTTTCATGTGTCTCTAAATAAATGCAGAATTCCTGTGAACCACAAAATGGGCGCAATAAAAAGAGCTCAGGTGGTCATGCAGCCATGAAGTGGCCACATATCAATATGGTGTTTTTCTGTCCACCTCAACGAAGTGAGCTTTATAAATAAAAAGCTTCTCTTTCAGGTCTGAGAAGGCCTATGTAAAAATGTTTTTGCAGAGATTTCTTTTTTATCTTCCTAAACTATTTTAGCTCTTCTGCATGTGATTAGTTTAAACTAAATTGGATCAATCCATCTTCACCTGTTTCTCTCTCAACATTGACTAGGCAGGTATTGCTTTTGCATCTATTTTTACAAGTGCTTCTCCAGGTCCCTGACCAGTCATTGGCCCCGGCCCCCACACAGCGCACAAAGTTCAGAGCTCCTCTCACAGGACCACAGGTGTTTAGCACAGCCTCCTTCTGGAGTCAAACTGATCTTACTATATCACTCTAAGCACTGGCATACATGCTGTTTATTGTCCTTATTCCTGTCATTTACATGTGAACTCTAATGTGAGATGTTTGGTTCTAGCAGTACACTAATGTGCATCTCTTGTGAACTCCCCCAACAGTAGATATTCTCCATAATTTGTATACTCAGCGAGGGCCAGATGCACATTAAGTTATTCTCCACAAGTTAATTTGGGTTAATTGCGTGGCTGCCTGGCAATCTCCCGAGCCACCCAAGCATCAGCTCCCTGGAGGATGTTCTGCATGTCCGCTAACCAATCAACAAAAGGGTTCTGCATCGCCGCTGGCGGTCCACTCTCGGATCCGAAGGCTGTTCTGGCCAAGTAGTTGCTTATTTTTCAGGAGAACTCTGATGCCCTCGCTGGGACTCTTAAACATCTGATGTGGAGCGAAGTTCAGGGGCCTTTGCAGCCGCGGCCACACATGCCCTGCTATCTGTTTAAACAGCAGGTAGTCCCCAACTCTCCTCTGTTTGTGTCCATGGCTTCCTCCTACAATTGGGTGGGGGGGGGGGGATTTTCCCATACACTCCATCAGTCCTTAAGATCCTTGAAATATGTCTGTTTTCCCGGATGGAGCTTGATGGAAACACAAACACACATTTACAGTAATTACCACAATATTATCATTATCATTTTCGTTTATTCTTTATTCCAAAAACGGTAATGAAACTGATTCACAAAACAGGAATGCAACTTTTACTGTATGCACCTAAGTAATGTAACAATTTTTTGTCTTATATTTAAAAAAAACAATGTTTTTTAAATTTTAAAAATGTAATGTTTTTGTTGAATCAATAAAGCAAGAAATGAATAGAATTTGAACAAGACATAAAAAAAATGAAAGGTCCAACATGTCTGGGAGTAACCGTGTACACTGTCTATTCAACAACAGATCTGCTCCATCAAGGTGGCCTCAGCTGGGGTTCTATTGCATCCCACATCAACACCACTGACAGCAAAAAGCACTTAGGGAGCAACAGATCACTTTACCATTCCTCCAGCAGGAAGGGAAGACTCGAGGTGGGCGGTGAGAGGTTGAGAAAGGGGCAGAGAGACTGAAAGGCTGCACACTAACAGGCACAGTCCAGTAGGTGGGAGTATTGATGCTGCTTTAATGTCCCAGCACTGGACTAAGACCAGAAATTGTGCAATGAAGATTGTACAGTAACATGAACTTTAAGGATATTCATTGATCTTATACAATTACTGCTTATTGTTTCATATCGTTCACTATTCAACTCATGTGAAATCTACTTTTATTCCCTTAATGTGTTGAAATAAAAACTATAAAAAGCATGGAAAATGCCGTTTTATGTGAAAGTAAAGTGCAAATGTGTGGTTGTTCTGAACCATCAGGTCATTGTAAAGATTATTATCTCTTTTAAAAAGTATTTTTTTTTGTTCATCTCCCAGCATTTTGTCTTCTTTTAAGCAAATAGCTTAATTGGCAACATTATAGGTTGTTCTGGGCTTCAACTGAAGACATTTCATTTCAATGCTCCATTTGCAGCTATAGGTAAATATAAAAACACCAATTAAAATATTTACCGGGCAGGTTGGATGTTTGCATCTCTGATACAGTTCTGGTGAAGTGAGGGTGCCCTGGTTTGGGACAAATTATTCAAAAGTTAATAATAATAATAATAATAATGACATTTACATTTACATTTAATTCTTAAGGCCTGAAAAAGTATTTTGTTTCCATTGACCATTATAAAAGAGTATTGTACTGAACAATAACCCATCTAAAGTGATTATTTAGTTAAAAAATCCTGAGATAAAAATATAATACTATATCTAATGGAACTTTACAGTTTTTTCCAGAATTTACCAACACGTTTTGCCAAACAAGTATATGAAATCAGAATTTCCTGAACTTTAAACTGTTTTTGGGACAGCTCTCAGCCTGTCTCAGCATATAGAAACCTAATATTATTTGTGTGTTTTGCTTTCAACAAGTGGGGTCACCCTCAGTGGATCTCACCAAGCTGTATAATTCAGCCAAGAGCTGCCCAAAGTCTGTGGCCCACCGCTCCCTCTCTTTGTGGGTTACTACCAAGGGCGAGCACACTCCCTGTGGTACCATACTGTACGCACAAGTACAATACATATGAGTAAATACATGCATTTAGATATGCACACCCAGATGCCTTAATACCATAACACACACATACACAAATCATTTAAAAGATAAAAGCATTATTTTAACAGGTCTCTGGTGTCAGTGTTTTGAAAACCAACTTTAAAGTAGAGGGCAAAATTGCCACACACTAAATACAATCATCATAATTTGAAAGCAAGACTTAATATTTAAAAAAAAAACATACACCCCCCCCCAAAACATTTAGTCTTCCAGAAAATGTTGCATTGCAGTAAACCATCAGACGGGTGAACAAATGGAAATGTGTGTATTTGGCAGCACTCATATATACAGTAGGAGCGTGTGCTTGGCTATGGAGATTTTTGGCCTGCCGCTGGTGAAGTTATGCAGTCAGGTGAGGCCAGGGCCAGTCGAAGTGTCGGTCTCACCTCCGCTAAGTCTGACTCTGGAGATGTCTTTTAACGTGGGGAAATGTGGCCATTCACGGCCAGCCGAGCGTTTCAATGAGCCACATTAGCTGTTGCGCCATTGTTTTTCAAAAGGCAGCTCCGAACTTGCTTTGATGGCCGGGAAGCTGGCCCACGTTTCACTTTGTCATTCTGATGAGTCTCTCTTCAATCTGATCTGATCTGCCGAGTCTTGCAAACTCCATGATATTGTAAGGTGAACCAGCGCAGGATGTGGTTAGTTTCTACTTTATTAAATTGTTTGTTAAAATGTCTTCAGAGCTAGCATTCAGTTTAAATGTTAAATGTTTGAAATTGTGAAGCAAAGATGAGATTTGAAAGATTGATCCACATTCTCACCCTCAGAAGCTTTTTGATGTTTGATAGTTAAATGAAGTTTTGGTTAAATGGCGGTTGGGCGTGTTCAATGCATGTCTCTTGAAACCCTTTGAGCAAAATTAATATTCAACAAAGGGGATGTCGGCCATCTCGCATGTCCTCCGTCACTCATTCACAGCGAGTCATTTGTAAGTCACACTTTGGCTTTGAAGGGAGTCGGGCACTCACTAGAGAGGAATTCCCTCTTGAGGGCAAAATCCTCTGGAAGAGACCTATGATTATATCTATATTAATGGCTCTGTAAGTCTAGAAAGATGTTTTGTCTGCTAGATCTCGCAACTAGAGCTTTTCCACAAAGAAGAGGGTCATCTTAAACTGATTAGGGTGCAGAAATATCAGGTTCTTTTTGAAAGCTTGTGCTGCGCCTTTGGTCTTGTTGTGCAGACCCTGATGCCAGATGCAATAAATTATTAGTCTAAATCAGAACAGAATGCCAGCTTTACATCAGGATAGTGATCCATGTCAAGGAAAAGAGAGGTTATGTTTGAAGCAAAGCAACGACCCAGTGTCAGTGTCCATCTGAGCTAAGTCCAAGGCTATTATTTACTATTTCACATGGATTTGAGCTGTTCCTGAAAGAGCATTGTACGACAGAGCTTTGTGGGGACTCAAATGATTTAGTACGTTTTATCCTCAGCAAAAACACAGAAATCCAATGGTTAATAAATCACACAGTTGGCTTTGTGGCTGTTTATTTTTTTTTTTAATACATAAAATATAAGATTTATTCTATATATTGCCAAATGCCATGCTACATTGTAATGTGTAAAACAGATGCAACACAAATGTTGGGCACAGGCATGAGCAATGCAGCATTTAAAATTCATCTTTACAAAGCTGAAAACAGCAATATCAAATTTCAGCTTTTGTATGAAACCCAATAAACTAGGAAATAATAACACGAAACAAACCCAACTCATTTTATATAAAGTCATAATCTGTTTTTCTCATTAAAGTTGTAATGTCTGGAATAAGATGCCCCCCCGCCAGGCCACAAAAATATCTAAGCTTCAATAGCCGACGTAATCGCATGGGACTTATGGGCCTTATCTAAAATGCTGTGTCATTTTCAATATGTCTGCAGACCATTTACTACTTGTGCTCTGCCGTTTTAGCTACAGCAGCACACAGAGGGACCAACGGGGGATCTAGGTTTCTGCGCTCTTTAAAGATCTATTTAAAATCTGTGCCCACTTTCATTTGACTTTTTCTTTGTAGAGGTTTATACGACTGAAGCAAAAACTTTGAAAAGTTTATCATCTAAGCTCTAATGCTCTTCATATACAGTACCAGGTACATGCCTGAAAAGAACTTCACTGAAAATCATTTTACTTTATTACTCTAATGAAAACCTCGAGCTCTTTTTTGACAAAGAACCAAACTCAATATTTATATTTGTAAGACAATTTGCCAGAGATCTTACAGAAGATTCTGTTCCTGTGTACCTGACGCATTCGTAGAAAACGTAGATTACGTAGAAAACAGTTCTCTCGCACCACACAGCCTGTATAAAATCATGTAAACATGCTGACACGCCAAGTCTTTGTGCTTCTGCCTCAAGAATCATAGTCAAACAGCTCTTCACAGTTCAATGACGAGACAACACCCCCTCCCTGCTATGCGTAACCGCGAGGGAGAAAATGGCATGGCTACGCAAACACAACCCACGCTGTCAGACAACTTCACGAGTGTCATCTTAGCAAGTAACATCCGCGTCCTCGGAGGGTCCTGGATGTACCCATGAGCCCCACGGGAGCTGTCAGAGGTCAGCGAGGACCGGGCAGAGGATATATGAACAAGATTCCCAATAAAACAAGGCAACTCTGACCGGCATTCAAGCTGCCAAATCAGAACCAGGTGGGCTGCTTCAAAACTATCAAATGAACACCAGATCGTGATGCACTCGGGGTGTATATGCTTTTCTTCCACCCTCCATGTGCCACTTAAAGGCACAAGTGATGGGCTACATTTAGCAAACATTGCACCTTGTTAGCATGGGAGAAGGATTATGTGAAAATGGAACGGAGCCAAGGAGAAAGATTTCTTACTGCACAGCTCAGTCCAGGGCAGTTTTCTCTGAAGCAAACCTCAGACGTGAAAATGCTCTCAGAATGTCAGCTATACACCACACTCTTATTATTTCCCCTTATACCGTATATCATGTTAAGCCTTTGGCCTTCAAACATTTCTGTGCATTTGAAATGTGTGGGTATCGCTTGTCCCAATCGGGAAAAATGTGATTTGAATAAGGTGAGGTGAACTGTTTAAGTGATCATGCATTTGCCATGAAATATGTCCTCATTAAGGGCGAAAGATTAGGTTACTGTTCTGCAACAAAAGCGGTAAACTGAGTCGGGAAAACAGTCAGCTTTCTAATGTTTTCCTGCCAGGACTGTAATGCAATTTTCTGCACTGAAGGGGGCCATATTCAGAAATAAGCCCGAAGACATGCAAAAAGGTACACAGAAACACTTTGCTCGGGGTCAGGAAGGAAGTACCATGCCACCGAAAAGTGAGTTAGGAATAATGGAAAATACAAAAACAATCAAAGGATATCTATTCTGTATAAGAGTAGGAAACTGTTTGATGTTAGTACACTATAGGAATTGTTTACTGAAGGTCTTTTCTTTAACTTCGCTATAAGATAGCATACTTTTAAGAAAACCACAGATGTGATGTAATGACACTTTAAATCTAACACTAAAAATACCAGGAGTCAATGTGAAGCTGAGTGAGTCAGAGGCTCAGCTCTGTCTGTGGCAATGGCGGTGGTGCTGATAGCTTTTAAGAGTGTTGCCAGGTTGAACACAGTTCACTGTTAAAGGAGTAATACTCAGTTTCTGGATGATTGTTGATCAACTTAACTGCTGCATGCAGAGCAATCATTCTCTGGTGTACATGCTAGCCATGTAGCATCTCGAGTGATAATTTACAACTTGCAAGAACGACTGTATTTTAGCGACAAAAAGAGAAATACTGTCAGTGATAAAACATTTATTAAATTCATCGATCACCAATAAATTGACCACATTTTTGATGATTGATAAATTGTTTCACGAATGAGTCTGGTGATTCTTTTTTTTATTTTTTTTTACCGCCAACAAATCCCATAACAACACCAAGACTGACAATGAATTATCCTAACAAGTATTGTCTGCGTACCCAAAGCTTATTCTTACATTGCTATAAATACTCACTTTCTAATGTTCGAGTAAGGATTGCTAAAAACTACAGTGCCCAGCTGTTTAATGAAATTATTCAGCAATTTATAAAGATGAAACATAGATGTCTGTGACCTGTTTCAAAGAATATCAACGGCAAACACAAATCCCAGTTGTACCCCTGCCACGGTGTTAACGTTTGGAAACTCAACTTTGAGCGCTGTTGAGGTTGTAAACCTTTAACGGTGAGCTGGAAGAGAATACAGCGACACAACAAGATCAGGAGCATCATTTGGAACACATTACTACGCACTAACTAGCTTCTACTCTATATCATGATAATAAATGCTGATTAATGCAACTCACATGAATAGTTGTTGTGTTTCCAGAGCTTAATCTTCCTTCCTTGAGTCATGCAAATTTGTTTTGTTTGTTATATTTTGCAACCCACTGATTTGCGCAATAAAATGGAATATCATTGGGCAATAGTTAAAATGTGTTAATATGTTTCAGCTTGCTAGCATGTCAGTCATGTAAACTTTGATAATGTGTCAGTTGCCAAAAAACTAATTTTAAAATGCTTTAAGATGAACTGTTTTTATTGGATTTTGACCTTATTCAGTAAATTAACAATTTAATAAGTGGACTATTTAAAACTCTATCGACATTTATTTCAATGTAAACCCACTCAGCTATTTTTTATTTCAGCAAGCTTACTCCTTGTCATTGTCAGAAATGGTGTGAGAGATGTTAACATCGTTGTTTGACTTGGAAAGCCGCCTCCGTAAATATTGCAGAGGATTTGTATGAACATGTTTGCATATTGAATTGCCTTACTGACAGGATGTAGGAGAAGTGGCCTAAAGCAAGTTGGAGGAAAAAAAAGCGCAATCGGATTAGGACATAGTGACATCATCATCAAAACAGTTTGTCACGGCTATCACCGCGCCGGGCGACGCAACGCGGTCGAGTCAAGGACATGAAAGGCCTGCGACATCATTTTCTCATTTGAAGTAACTTAAGCTAAACCTTCACCTCTCACTTGTGCTACAAAAATACCTGTTGTGAGAAGTCTGGCACGGTCTGTTTGTGGTTAAGTCGGCCATGGTTGCCCCTCGGGCAATTTCATGTATTTCCTTCACACTTCTGTCAAAGCTCGTAATATGTCACAGACTATACCCCCAAAGAAGCACAGGAAGGAAAAGTACAACTTCACTAAGCTTAGAGTGAAGTGTCTGTTGGTGCACACTCCACTGCTATCATGAGTATGTCATAGACCGTCTGTCCCGTATGACTGTGATGAAGACACAGCACTGTCCTTTCATTAGTCTGTTAGCACTATTAAAGGCTGTAAATGTCCCTTTGTACCCCTGGGAGTTTGCTGTCGTCGAACCCAGAAGCCCCTGATTCAGCTGCATGCTGCACAAGAGCCCTGTTTCAACAGTTTGTCACTCACTCTGTAAAATAAGTCAGAAAGTCACAAAGTACATAATGTAAAATGTCTAATCTTTTTTTTACTATCTGGCCAGTTTAAACCTTAACAGCCTCCATGTTTTACTCCTCCTTTTATATCTGTCCTTTTGAACCTGATGTTCTACGATTTAAACCATCATCATTTCTGTAGCTTTTGATATGGCATTCGTGAAAATAAACAAATCTTTAAAATAACTTGAGCATTTACGCTGATATTAAACCTCTGTGAGCCACATGTTGGCACTAAAGGAAACTATGCAAGTAACTGGGTAGTTTATGTAAACACAGTGAAAATGGCTGCTTAGCCCAGTAGCAGCAGCAAATCCCTAAGTACTGGAGCCTATGATTAGACCCACTCAACCTTTGTAACAATAAACTTCAACTTCTGGTCGTCCTTAATCGGACATTAAATCTCATTTCTTTCTGTGATTAGAGTTGGTTCAAAAGCTCCTAACTGTCCTTTAATGCCCCTTAATGTTCATGGTGAGCAGCTGTGTTTCATGTACTGAAGCCAGCTATTCATCATTAAAGATAGTGGATGGATGAAGAAACTTGTCCAAAGTGAGATGTTAAGTTAGTTTCAGTACTGATTCAAATTCACACTCAATCAATGCGTCTTCATTTGTGCTGAAGCTACAAAGCTGACAGTACAGATTGTCCATGATTTAAAGGAAAAAGAGATGAACAGTAGCCACTACAAACACTCCAAAATGACCACATAAGAGCACCATCAATGACATTTTGATCAGTAGTTCTACGTGTTTTTGATGAAACACATTTTTTTTCCCTGAGGTAGAGCCAGAAAGTCCCTAAAAGATGGATATCCTCACCAGACCTGCACATGAAATGTCCACTCTATCATTTCCTGCAGCTGCACACCATCATAATGATAATTAGTCCTTTTGAGATGGGTCCACTTCAGCATTTTGTGCAGATTTTAAGATAGTAAATTGGTTGCCGTGTTTGTTTGCTTCAGTAATGTCTAACAACTGAAGAAATATCTGCTGTCCCAGTCTGAAGCAATCAGGGTGTATTCTGTTTGCCATGCTTGAGTGCTCCTGAAGTCCACTGGGTGAAGGGGAACTACACTGGATCTCTGCCCAGCTGGAAAACTGTCCTGTGAGCAGGCCATCAGCTGTGAAATGGACAGTCTGCGTTTGATACAGCACAACTGTGCGAGCACGAGACAAACGGCCTTCTACAGACTTAAAATCAAATCAAAAGACCTCAAATTGGCAAGGTTGAAAATAAAGCCAAGACTAAATCTTTGAGTGCAGCAGTGAAGTTTTGTTCCGTTCATATCATGTTTATTTACACAGTGATCAAATGGTTGCAAGAGTAGCAGTCAGCTACAAATTATGTGCGAGCACGAGTGCTTACCACGCCGCACTCGCACTCAGCTGGTTTTGATGCAGGGATGGGATCATGGGACAAGTCTTGGACTGCTGTGAAAGGGCTGTGCACTCTGGCGGTCTGCTGCAATGCTCTGTGGGTGGGAATACACACCAGTGTCCTCTGCAACCCGAAGGCAGCCCTACGGTACTGGAATAAGTAGGCCCGACCCCATGGCCCGTGACTCAGTGGTCCAACGGCGCCTGTCGGCTGAGCCCAAAACACCATTTCTACACTAGATGTATTTCTAAGATTTGGTAGTGCAACAACTTCAAAGTCCGGCTTGATTGTTTTTGATTGTATGATTATTCAATGCTGCCGTCCTTTTTCTTTTTCTTTCTGGGGGGAAAAGATATTATCATTCAACCACACTTATTTAATTGCAACAATTGGAGCCATTCTAATTGGGCCTTGCCTTTCATCTGTAATGGTAATGATTATGAGATTGTGTTTGTGCTGAGCAGTCTAGTCTGATGAGTACGAGTGGAATGATATGACTGCTTTAGCTGCCATTTCATCCTTCTTTTTCTCTTTTGGAGAATTGCATTATTTGTTTTGCCTCCTACGCAGAAAACTATGCTGGAGATGATCGGATTTATTACACAACATGTATTTCTGTTTTTTGCAAATATCAAACAAACCCTACGTGCACTCACATTGTTCTTCATCTTGATGCTTGTAGCTGATTTGATCTTTGTAATGGAGGTCTTGAATAAGTAAACAGTGAGTGCCTGTTCACATTGTCAGCAGGCTTTGTCAGAGCCACGCAGACATTTAAAGAGCATCTTATCATGTTGATTTAAGCAATTAAACATGAAGTTGCCCACCGCAAGCTCCGACTGACTGTATCATCTTAATTATTATCTACTGAACTTTATCCTCAAAGCATTTTCTGAGGCCCGATAGAGGGGACTTATCGCGGCCATTATGTGGTTAAATGTCTGGCTATTTGAAGAAAATAAAAAAAAGTTTGAAATTTGTAAATGTTAGGTGCAGTACAACCTAGCCTTTACTGTGTTTGGGTACGGTGGTTAACAATGCTTTCAGGTTGCATGTAAGATAAACAAAGTAATTAATCCTTAAACGATACCTTCTACTCTAATCATTTTGTGTGACAAGCAGGTCTCGATTAAAGGAGTGTAAGCTGACTGTGCTTTGACCCAGGAAATTGTTAGTGGGGTCTGAAAAAGTGCTAAATAGGCAGATAACGTTTGAAGCGTGGTTTGAAAGTTCACATCAGTACATTTCTGAGTGATTCAGTGATTTGTTTTTATAGGTTTTGAGATCAAAGATCTGTTTTATCATATAGCAGTTCTTCTCATTTCAGTTCTCCGGTGGTAAAGACACAACTCTACAGCAACAGTTGTACATGAGCTTGCTAATATTCGTTCAATGTGACTGCAATCTTTTGCCCCGAAGTCAACCACATCCAGATCACAATTTAATCAAATGTGACAAAGCTTTGCAAGGGAAGATGGGCAGCGATCTGGACTCTGCCCATGCCAGTATAGGAGCTGTTTTGACAAGGATTATCACTTCCATCACCAGGTAATTTATAACAACCCCCAGCTTCGACAGACAATCGTATCTTTCCTAAAGAACTGTGCTTACAAACACCAGAGCAATGCTGGTAGCTCGGTTTCTCACCTTCTGCTGAAGTAGGAGAGGAAAACATCACGTTATCTTTGGCCCATATTGCAGGCGGACTCTTGCACCGAAGCCCGGGCCGAGAGCGTCTTGGCAGAACAATCACCTGCATAGTGAGTCAAACTCAAAGGAATTCATCCAGAAGTCTTCATAAATCATCACTTTTTGTTAAAATAAACTAATGCAGCTTTGACGGGTGGGCGAATGAATTCGGGAAATTCCAAAGTTTTGCAACCATTAGATTAGTTGTCAGTTTGTGTTGTCAAAATATTGACACAGTTTTTCCATGTAATCGAGAGAGTAGAAATGACGCTGTGACATGCACGGGCAAAGAAGCACAGTGTATATAAATCTGACAAATGACACCACTGCATGTCATAGCAACCACTGTCTTGTAATAAACTTTCAAATTTAGTGTTGAGTAAAATAAAATGTCTTTTAAAAATGATGAGCAGTTCATGTGCAACAGTGGAGTAACCAGAACTCTAAATCCAGACGGGGATACAAAGACTGTTAACGATGTAAGCATGATGCCATCTTTTTAGTTTGCGCAATACAAATGTTTTCACAGTGCAGAGCTATCATAACAGCATCTAAAAACAAATCGCCTCCACCCCTTCCTTCAACATTAACAGCACGCTCAGGTGATACAATTATATCATGGCACCAGTGGTCTGCAATGAAAAGGAGTTTAGAGTATGCTGAAGCAATAATGTGTAATGTAATGCATGATTTCTTTATGTATTTGTTAACACACCAAAGACTGAACCCATCATTTACATATCCAACACATCAGTTCCTCCTGAATATTTCCTGAATTTGGAGAAAATGCAGAAATCGGCATGAATAAAGAACTGAAGCAAAACAACAAAAAAAAGCTATTTGTGCTGTGGTTCTGGCAGATTTTTCCTCAATTTCTCGATAGATTACTTTTAAACGTTAACATTTGCAAGATGTCGTCTACATTTCAGATCTACTCACCGCAGAGTAATGAGACTCAGTCCAATGGAATCCTTCTAGGAATGCATGTTAACATATAATACACAAAAATCAAAGACAGAGAGGCAACCAGAGAAACCATCCGCCAATGCTCCAGCCATGTTCTTGTCAGTCTGCCTGCTTTGGTTAAACAGCACTGAAGGGAGAAGGGATATCCTACACATGTTTGTTGTACATCAAATTGATCATTATCACACAGAATTTGCAAAGAGCGAGAGGGAATGAAAGCAAGAGGAAAGAAAACCCCAAAATGTGGCCGCACGAGATGTTCCTCATTGCTTTTTTTGTGTGCTTAAACTATAGCTCCAGAAAGCCACCCACACTTCACCACGTAGGGAGAAACCAGTCGCAAACTGGCACTTATTTATGGACTTCGCTACTGCCAGAGAGAAATTACTCCTACAGTAGAGTGAAAAAAGCCTATGAGTATGTGTAGCTCATCCATCATCCTAAAGCCGTTGGCTTTAAAACAGAAGCAGCAAGGCTATGATTTGGTAACGCACTTTGCTTTGGTTACCCACTTACGCTTTTGACTTCCCTTTAAACTTTTATCCTTCGAATAAAGCCCTTCCCCTCACAACATACTACATGTTCACTAGCTTAAGTATCGTATTCTAAATTTCACTTGCATACTGCAGATATCAGAAGGCCATAACCTCAGCCATGGATGGCGGTGCTGCGGATCACCTGGTGTCGTGTGAACTCCTCATTAATGCGAGACAAGCCGAGGAGCTGACGTCATGAACTCCGCTTCACCTGTGCAGGCTGCTGCTCGTGCAAAGAAAGCTGTGGTGGCCCCTGCCCTACCTGCTTTCATGTCAATTAACTAATCTTCTCACCGGCTTCCTCAAGTATGCAAACACTGTCGCGCTATCTGGGCGAAAATCAGCCCAATAGTCAAGATGACGTGTATTCGGCATGCTCAAAACCAAAACAGGAGAAGCATTCCTCCATGTGTCAGGGTATGGCTTTGAATATCAGTGTCACGGCAGCCATTGCTGAAGCTGTAAAGATCCACAGTTTGACTTTGGCGGCTGTTTTGCTAGTGTAGTCAATTACCCAATCTTGATCAAGGCTGTGTCGTGTTACTTTTACGTTTGATTTCCTTTTATGTTCCCCCGTGTGCTTGAAGTGGCACTGACAACAACACGGACACGTGAGGGGTTTGGCACTGGCGGACGCACTAAGGGCTCATCGCAGTGTTGCTTCTGCCCTGAATTATTCCAGAGTCAGTCAAAGAAGGTGGCCAAAGTGTTCACAACTGCAGAGACCGCATAAGACAACGCGACCAGTAGCATTGTCACGTATAGTCTCGGGGAGATAAGCAGCCACACACAGCAGAGATCTGAGTGATATGGTGACAATAGAAAGCTGAGCAGAGTTCAACTTAATGCAGTGTCACGTGGTATATTCAGCATGTATTTTGCAATAAAGCCTCTGTTGAACTTACTTCCTATTTACTTCTATGTGGCAAAGAAACCAAACAGAGAATCTGAGCAGGACACGTGGCACACATGAACCATTCATACTTCATCATCTCTAGACTTATAAGATATTTCTACATGAACCATACGACAATCAATACTCTACAATAAAGACATGACAATCAGAGACGGATGACACAATGATGCCTCTGGCCTTTAAATGAAGCAAACAAACATTATCACTTAGGGTCAGTGTGCTGAGGCTTGGGCTTGTTGGACCAGCAGGGTCTTTCCTCCACTTCACAGCTTTAACAAGTCTGATTTGAGTGACCCGGGGAAACGATTTAATGACCGTTTCTTGACTGTGTTTCAACACAGTGTGGGTGGGTGGTCTGACGCGACTGGGCAAGGACTGTACGCTGATGTATGTACAGTGCTGTAAATGGATGTTTCGGTAGAACAACAAACACTTTTCTTTTCACCAGCTCAGGGAAGTACCAGATTAAGACAAGTTGTGTATTTACAGGATGGTTCTAAATAGCTTGTTTTCTGAAAGAGGTTAGTCCAATGATTTTCCACAGATAGCAATTTGTGTCACACTATTTTAGAGCTTTTTGATACCTGTGATTTTACTGCAGGCCTCGAAGCATTGTCTTAACAGTACATATTTATTTTTTTCCTTAAGGTTCTGAACATGTAGGAAAATGAAATGAGCATCTTCCAGAGAAGTGACCCAGAGAAGTCTTAATAACCGTCACAGACTTTTATGGGAGGCCCGGCGCCACATCTTTCTAGTCAGCTGTGCCCCTTGAGAACATGTCCCTGTACCAGTGTCATTTGTTTCATCTGCAATTAATCAACCATCGTGTTCACTATGAGTTTGTAGGTTTCCCTCCCCACAACTCCCGCCAGGTTTATGGTCAACACAGAGCCGACGCCAGGGTTTAAGAGAGTTCTGCCACTCAACATGCTTTTCATGTTTTTATTTCCCTGTAACACTCTATAAATAGCTGACTGAGTAAAGCCTGAGATCTTTTTAGATGCATTTCTTTTTTTTTTTCTTTTTACAGATAAGAAAAAGTAAATTTCAGTAGATGTATGCAGTTGGAAGGTTAACATTTAGCCCTTGAGATACATTTAAATCTGCTCTAATCAATATGTTATCTTAACGATGGATCAAATGACAATGTGGAAAACATGAGGACTCGTACCTTATTCTGCAGTTTCTCAGTTCCACACAGACTTTTAGCATATTTCAGCACCTTGCTTTGATTTTACAGCCCACAACTTTACTGTTTTGCTTCAGTTTCACTGCTCTCATCAGAGTTGTTTTCAGCTGCAGCAGATAGCAGATGTTTTCTGCAAAAAAAAAGCAGTTGTACGCTACTTGCCCCAAAGCTCCAAACTAGTGCAGACAGACAAAGTTAGTGACTACCTGGTGATGATAGTAGAGCATTTAGCCCCTCAAGGGCCAAATATTTTCTGCATGAATTGGAGGAGATCAAAACAGAGCTGGATAGTGAGTGAATGAATATTACCGCGTGTCTGCTGGATGTGCAAATCAACAACTGTTAGCCATATCAACTTTACATTCAAATGTGTCAATATTGCGCTGCTCGCAAGTGGGCAAAACATAACTGAATGCTGGTTTGAATTTCTTACTGACGAACAAAAGTATCTCAATAACTCTGTTTTCTAAGGTTTAGTTTGCCGGATCCACCACCTGAAGTTTACTGAGAGGAAAAAAAAAAAAATCGTGCTTATAGTTGCACGTCAGCTTCTCAGCCAAAGCCATGTTCATTTATTTTCACTTCCCTAATGGAAAAGCATTCTCCTAATTACGGTAAACAGAAAGTTGCTATTTCATATGGAATCATTCATGTTTGATGCCTGACCCTGATAAGACACTTTTGAAGTTCAACTGTATATGTTGTAAATTGTTTCTTTGAGCTTGCTCAAGTACCAAAATCACCCCTGCTTCGCCCACGGGAATAGCCAGCAGAGCGGGTACCAGTCCAGCACTTGGAATCTGGGCCAAAAGTTTCTAAACATCTTTTCCTGGTGCCTAAAATTAGCAGCATAATGAGGTAGTGGCTTCCTTTACTCTGAACTAATACCCCATCCCTGTGGGACAGCATGATGTGGACTAACACTCGAGATCAACAGAAAAATCTCCCAATGACACTTAAGGCCCCGGGGCTGAACATTTTTACTGAAAAGAAAGCATTAAATTCCAGTGCGTTGATAAGAGAACTTTAGTGTGAATTTGCAAAAGAAATATATTGTAAATGTACAGTTTTATAATATCCCAGGTTTAGTTTTTTTATAAGCTGCTGTGTTATAAGGTTGCAAACAGAACCCAGAGCAGTGAAAATGTCCTCAGCAGTCTCCTTCACCACTGTTTCCAGCATACACCGTCACTAAAACGAGTTTTATGTGGACTCCAGGACGGCTGGGGAGAATGGAAAAGACATGCTTATTAAGTAGATTCCACTTCATTATTAAACCTATAGGTCACATTTAATTGCACTTGCATTAATCTGTTTTATTTCAACTAATGAGTACTGCCATAAATTTAACTGAAAGTGAGGAATTTTTATGACCTTCAGCAAACTTTTGATCAGGTGCTGAAGCTGTTCAGGGGGAAACGAGGTGGAGGATCTTTACTGTGTACAGTACAGTGTCCGATTACACAACGGTTTGATTTTCAGCTCTCATTAGGAATCCTCCATCACACGTAATGGATGCCTTTTGGCTTTAGTGGACTTCTTTCTTTGAGGTCCCCCTATAGGGACAGATAATCTTACCAAAACAGACAGATTGGTTGCATGTTATTTGTGCATAATTCTTGAAAATGTACAGCAGGAAACTACTGGCACACTAATCAGGCTGTGATTGCCGTGTTTTTATTACTTTGTTAGATTGAGCGTATCATATTTTTTTAATATAGTCTTTTACATCCTTATTCTGTTGTAAGAGTATGTGTTAACAATTTAAAGTAACTTTTGCTCAAACACAAATGGTTCACCACAAAGAGGAATTTGAAAGATCATAGAAAATCCTGAATTCATACAGCATAAGAAAAAAAGAGTGTTCATTACAATGGGGACTTGTGGAGCAGTTTTCTTTTCTGCTCTCATGGTTAAGATGGAAATTTTCATGACATAACATATTTCCCATTCAATTTTGCTCTACTGGGTAGGATTCATAAGGACAATGCTGAGTTACATTTAAAGGTGCAATATACTGGATCCAGAGCATTACTGTATCAGTAAATGGCTATTGATCTCAGTGTAAGGACTATTTTTTTAAATTTATATTATATTCATTATAGTTGGCACAATTCATCATTCTCAAAAATGAGCATTTATACTAACATACCTCTCCATGTCAGCTAAAAAAGGTGCATGAGCTTTTTTTTGGCCACTGGGGCAAGACAACCAAGCTGCAAAAACATCGACAGATTTTTTAAACCTTTTTATGAAGGTAATATAATGAACTTGTTAGCAAACAGCTGCTCAATTACACATCAGGAAAATATGGAGCAACATTAGCAATCATTTTGAGTGGAGGTTTTTGGTCCACCTGGCCATTGTAAGCCCAACATTCACTCTTCTTTTAGCTCTGCTTTGGTCTTCACCAACTTCTGAGAAAAGATCTAACTCTAGCTGCCAAAGGCTGTTCACCAACTAGCTCCTAACTGTGTTTACTGGTGCTGTGCAGGTAGCGTCCATTGGGCCCCAGGTTTTTGCTGAAAACAGCTGTCTGCTGCATCTGGAAGCGACACTGATGAAAGCCGTGAGACTGAACCTAAACCGTTGAGTGGGATGATGATTCTCTGTGGGTTTGTCACAGTGACCTCTTTCACATTCCACATAGCCATTTGATCCATAGTGTCAATATTAAAATATTGATTTGGACTTCTCCTGTACTGAGTCAGAGCAGGAGCAATGAACTTTTCAGCTCTATGAACATGTGAATTTAAGTCAGATATCAGCAGTTGCCTCGTTCGCTTTGAGAGATGGCAGAAATGAAAGGAAGAAATAAATGGCATGGATGGATCATCCAGCAAGCTGTCTGACACCCAGACACGCAGCATCTCTCTGTGAACCCCTGACTTCCTCCGGTCCATTGACTCCGGGACGCCTCCAGAACCGAGCATGTTCTCAAAACAAACAGCACAACCTGTACAGGAGTCCAGACCTAAAGAGCCAGACACTGGGATTGCCTCTGACAGCTGTTTCCTGTTATGTAACTACACACAGCTGCTATTTCTAAGAGAGGGCATCTTGGTGTTGTAGACATTTCCAAGGGTCAAGAGGAAGAAAAATAATGCAGCTTTAATAGTGACCAACGATGGACCACCAAGGTTTCCTCCTCTAGCATGCAACGTTCTGAGTGACCAAATATGTCAAGCATCTTCACAGGATTTCTCTCTTTTAATGAAGTTGTAGCTAATGAAATCTAGGTTAAGGGAACTGCAGTAGAGTGTCCACTTTATTGAATTGTTGGTGATATATGCAGTTTCAAGTCTGTGAAGTACTTAAAGATAGTACGGAGAAAATGTTAGCGTCCCCGAAGCTTCAGACGCATTAGTTTCCTAGTTGACATTTTGCTCGGGAGAATAGAAGATAAATGAGAGGGCAGTAATGGCTGGGAAAAAGGCAGAATATTTGGCCGCAATTCTCTGTAAATATTGGTTCAGTTTATTTGAGGTCTCTCCACAAAATAAACATTTTACATATTGAACAGATTATCATACTTGTCTGACCTGGATACTGTATGATAGCATGTGAACATGTCTTTAAGCTCCACGCATGGCCGACGGGGAGAGAGAAAGTGAGAGAGAGAGAGAGACCACCCTTAGAAAGAGAGGAGTGGAAGTCACTTAATGTGGAAGTTTGTGTCCCTTTGAAATGCACCATTTATGATGGTTATCAGACGCAGCTCAGTGAGCATCACAGTCCAGCCTTCACTAAGGACTCCACTCTGTCATGTATGCGGTTGGCTGCTAGTTTCCAAGCTACTATTACTCCTGAATCTCATGACTAATTAATACAATTAAAACAAATATTCAACAGCTCTGTTGTAACAGAAAAACAAGTCTCCTAACTGGTTGCGTTTGTAAAATGATGATTTCAAAATGGCCCCAAGTGACTGTGACTTTGCACCACAATGGAACATGAAGCAGTATATTATGACAAAAAAAAAACAATTTACTCAAACATGCTAACATGAAAATGACACATTTCATTTCCATCCCATTTTTCAAAGCCAGTGGAAAACTAAAGACGTGTCGCAATAAAGTGCAAAAGGACATGCAAATCTCTCCTTACAGATGCGTGTGGAAAGATTAGAATGGCAAGGCGATAGGTCATAACTTAGTAGCAGACCTTGTAACAGGAGGCAGATTGTAGCAGTTCTCACACTGCTCCCGCGGGAGCTGGCAGTGTGTGTAAGCTAAGCTGTTACTTTACCCAATTACTTTTTAAAGCATTACTGTTTCTCGAACACCTATGCCCATGAACACCCCGAAAGAGGCTTTACACATCTATATTGTAAACCTTGCAGTTTAGTCAGGTGTTGACCAGCTAGACAAGCCAGTCTAGCATGCTACAAGAAGAAGAAGAAAAAAGGCCTCGATCACACGCTGGAATGCCTCCACGGGTCAGGGGTATTTATTGATGACATCTGTTCTAGGTTAAAGGGCCACAGAAGGTACAAGTACATATGGAAGTCTCTTTTCACAGTAGAGGCGGCTTTTCCTCCACGACTGCGGATGTCCAGGGTGTGTGTCCCCTTTTACCACATACCTGCTCCCGCCTTACACCTCAACTCTCCACACATGTCAAGTGACAGCCGTCCATTGAGATTTATCAGGACAAGATTTATGTTTCCAGCAGCCGGCTCTCGCTTCTTAGTAGCCGCGCTCACTGCGGGCGGTGTTTTTCTTGCTGCACATTCTTATTAGTTTAGTTTATTACAGCAGCACGTCTGGTGAGGTCATTTATGGCCAACCATGGTGGTATGACAAACTCGTTTATAACGGTGAGGCTTCAGCACATTGAGTGAGATCACTTGTGCCTTCCTCCCTTTCCCTCTCTACCCAGACACCGAGCTCCACAGGTAATGAAATCATCTGTTTGTCTGTATATTTGCGCAGGAATACGACGGACCGGGGGATCACAGTTGTTGGTGCGCAATCGCTGGCTGGGGGCACCATTTCACACACTGCTGAGTTTCTTCTCCCACAGTTGCTAAACACTATTGAGATAATACGAGAGACGCGGCAGGTCAGGACCACATGCTGTTGCTCGCCAACTGACCGGTTTAAGCAGCAGTGATGGAAAACACGGTTTCGTTTAAGGCTCTGGATGAATGGGTTGGCTAGAATATGAAAGATTTGATTGCTGCATATTTTCTTTCACCTACATGCAAATGAAGGTTAAGACAAAAAGATGTAGAGGTTTACAAACTGTTATTAATTAAGACTCCACATTTGCATGCTACTGAGGACAAAATGTTCTTTTTTTGCTAATTTGTTGTTTTTAAAAGTAAAGTGCAATTAATCATAGTTGTCTTAGTAGGGGCTAAGAGATTTTGAAGGATAATTATCAGCTCAGCGGCATGTGTCCGTCTCAGCACAGGTTCCCCGCTGTTATTGAACTTACGACCCTGACCCCGGAGGGACGTGTTCAGACAAAGATAGAGGGCAGCAGAGAGATTTAGACATGCTTATGGAACCTGTGTGGTCTCCAGATTTGCAATGTGCAGTCCAACACACACATTCAGGCCTTGGCTGAAACGTAGCCCTGATTCATACCCAAGTATCCATCTGGTAGAATACCCAGCAGTGTTGTACCCAGCTCTCTGCAGTTCCCATCCAGGAGAGAAAGCACGCCGACAGAAGGAAGCACAAAGGAATAAAGCTTTCCAAATCCCAAATGATGACGATGCCACATAATTTGCTTATTTTGACACGGAAGCGCTTGCTCCAATAGATGTGTATATTTAACATTTTCAGAATGAAAAATGACGGCAAAACAGGCGACGTGTAAAGACTGGAACTTTCCCACTTAAAACAAAGATATCTGTTTTGCCATAAACGTTGTTCACATTAATATTGGAAATATATTTCTTCAGTTCAACGCACAACTCAAAGCTTATGTCCATCCAGTTGCCATACACATGAATTAGCCAAACATTTTATATAACTCAGTAAAAAGGTTCCATGAAAATGTGACATTTCATCTGTTTTGTTTTTGCTTTATAAATCTCACAACACTTTGGATCCATTTGTTAGAAACAACTTAAATGTTTGTTTAATAAGAGGGAGGGATTCAATTGCAACGCATGCTTTGAAAGGCAGTGGAAAATCTGCTATTGTGAAAGCGGAGCTGGTGAGTTTTTTTCTCATGAGGACTGCGCCGCACAATTGCTTTCGTTTGGTGGCAGAATGTAAAGGGAGTCGTATCTGTGGCAACAACTTCTCACAGAGTGGCGTGGGGCGCAAGCGACTAAGGAAATATTACTCATCATTTCATAAAAGTGGATCATACCCAGACTTTTAACAGATATTTATGTTTTATGAAAAACAGTCTCGCAATTTCACCGACAGAGTCGGTGACGGGGCGTCTTTTACCAACTCTGAATGAAGGCAGCTGAAGAGGATTAGGCTAAATGTCCTTGGAAAAAAGGGCTCACCACAAGAGTAAAGGAAAAAATGTACAGCACAACATTGACCACTTGGTGTGTTCCAACAGATACAAGCACCAAGTTTGGCAATCTTGTCTTGGATGCAGTGATACAAAATGAAAATTCTCCTCATAGGGATTAACAAGAGGGGTTGCCATTGTATACATTTTGACACTATTACAGCTTCTGCCCACAGGAACATACTGAACACAGCTTTACCAGTAGTATCTACTGGACTGATGCCATCAACTTGAAACTTAGCCCTGCAGTTATGGTGTTGATACACACATAGGCAGTATATAGTGCTTCCCTATGGAGACAGATGTCAAGGTCAGTGTTAATGTACAGCTGTGTTGTCAGCAGCTGGAGACAGTAATGTGCCAATAACAGCGTTGAGAGTAAATGGAAGGTTTGGGCGTTGGATGAATGACAAAAAGAAAAGTTCTCCACCACGAAATATATGTGGCATATGCCGAGTGGAAAGCAGTTTTTGCGTTGACATGTAACCGTCAGTTTATTTGCCTTTCGACATGCAGAAAAGCGAGCGTGGATACCATTTCCACTTTCCTCCTTTACCACCCATGTGGACGTCTCCTAGATTGAGATACCTCCCTCCACTGCACACAGTCAATGTTCCCTCATGTAGGACAAACCCTGCACAATGAGTTGGACCACAGCCTATTCAGATTTCTCGAGATTGGAGAAAGCACATTTTAGCAGTTTTGCGTCGGCTGAGTAAAAGAATGATGCTGACGGCAATGAGGATGTTGCATGGGTGGCATTTTTCTTTTTCATTGACTTACATAAAACACAGGATTCCTGAATCGCTGATGGTCCTCAAAAAGATTGTAAGAATACCAGTGAGTAATGTGTTTTTACGGTTCGCATCACATAGATGAGGAGGGAATGTTTAAATATCTGAGATGAAAATCCAGCTTTCCAGCTGTTCAAAAAAAAAAAAAGAGCTGGGCACGAGAGATCATGTTATACAAGTTTGTGGGGATGTGCAAAGGACTTTTTCAAAAATCATCAGCAATCAGCTTAGCCACATCCATCCAAACCAGTGGAAAATAAATGATATGAGGACGTGCTGACATGTTGAAGTTTACTCTAATTCTCCTTTTGGCTCACGATCCACTGGTCTAGCCACAGAGGAGGATCTTTGCTCCCATCTGGCTCACGTGCAGCACTGAAGTGCAGGCCAGCTCAGTACGGTCATTAAAGAACTAAATCCAACTCACAACAGTAATTGCTGAATGGGTAATATTGGAGAAAAGCCTTTAACTGGATTCAGGAGATATTTTTTAAACTTCATGAGACGATTTTGTATAATTAGATAAGATATTTTAACTCGTCTATATTTCTTTATCTATCATGAATTACAACATATCATAGATGCAAGTACACTAACAAATAAAATCATATATTGCAAAGTTATATTTAATCAGTATAAAGGGAGAATTCTCGTCTATTTTTTCATAAATTCCAAATAGTTGTATGCATAACAATATTAGATTTTTCCTCTGTCTACCTGAGAACTGGGAGTCCCCCCCCACCTGCGTGCAGTGTTGATCCTCTAAGCCTCTGGATCTGAAAGTAAACAGACATGGCTCTCGGATATAAAGAGGGACACTCACAATATTTAGTTAAGAGATTCAGGCAGGAGGAGGGTTACTCACCTGAGTACTGGGAATGGCTTTTGTGTGGCTGGACAGGTCAACAACATATCCATTTTCACTAGCGGACGGGAATGTGTTTGCTTAGGCCTATCTCCGGTCTCATGGAAGCCCATCTCATCCTGAATGGATAATCTATCGCTGATAGTATCTTCAATCAATTTCTCAGGGGACCTGTTTGATTTTAAATTACTTCTAATTAATGGAGTTTCTGTTGTTGTCTGCTTTGAACTGTGTTCAAGAGACAAAATCTTCAGATCGGAGTTAAGCCTTCCAAACCAAAACCTCATTAGCTGTAGGTTGAGGTGAGAAGACGACTCTGTTCAGAGCAGGTCAGCACCTGTCCCACCCGGTAAAGCTCTTCTCTCAGCAGCGTCTCATCTTCTGCTTTATCTGCTCTTCATTCAGATAAGCCAGTCTCAAACAGATGTATGAGAAACTTAATATTGCAATCTTATTGGGTGAAATGAGAGGAAAGAGATGCTGACAAAATGTGTAAGAATGCTGAAATGAGTAAGGGCCAATGATCCGTGTTTCATGTTGGCTATAGCTGAGAGATGGCACCCTGTTGACACTGTTTTTGTCTTCATTTCTTGCCTCCAAAATGAATTATCAGTAGAGGAATGGTGGTAGGGACGGAAATGTCTGTCTGCTGGTCGGTCCACCACTACGGGAACGTTTTTTTCTAAAACACTTTTGCGTTCCCTCCCTTGGGCTGATTGGGCCATCCATGCTTCGATAACCACGGGATTACATAGATCTAGCTATTGCTGTCACTGTGGCTGTAGCCATGGCTGTGCTGTGTTTGTCTTGATCCTGCCTGTGACACATTATTATTATAAGGGGTGCAACATTAATTACATGCAGGGGTTGTATGTGTGCAGTACATTTGACAGGGTTGTGCTGACTGTGCGCTGTTGTGAAGCTACTGTATTGCTATCGGAAAGAAGCAAGGGGGATTCAAATCCTGCATGACTTATCAATGCTCTCTTGGCCAACGTTAACAGGTGCACACAGTACAACTACAGTGTAGCCGTGTCTATGGCATCATAGATTCTTACACAAATGCATTCATAGTCCAGGCAATAACCATATCCACAGCTTCAACCAGCACAGCCAGGCAGAGTAGCTGCAGCTGTGCTCACAGTGGTTGTCACATCATCTATTCTCTCTGTAGTATCTGCAGAGCATTACTGGCTGTGTATTATAACTGGACCAACACACTAACCGCTCCCATGGATCAAGGAAAATGCAAAAAAATATTGTGAGATAACGCCAATGTTTAGGTAATGCAAAAGTATTGCGTTGGAACGGAAAATAGGTTCCGTAAAAAATTCCCCGCATGACCCTTTGCATAGGTTTACCATGACATTTTATAGTGCTTCTTATGAAATGTTAGCATACTAACATGCTAAAAAAAGATGGTGAACAAGATAAATATTATACCTGCTAAACATTTGTCATTGTGAACCTGTAGAATCTTAGTCTTGTTAGCAGTCTCTTCCTACGTCAGTCAACAAAACAAAAAAAACATCTAAAACAACCATCTTTTATTCCAAGTTTGCGGAATCAGAACGCATACAAGGAATTTGACGCCGGTTTTTACGTTGCTCTCAACGTACTTACATAGAATATACAAATAAACAAAGAAATACAAAAAATAAAAACAAGGACAACAAAGTTTTAAAACCTTAAACAGCTTGGTTGACATCAGCTAATACATATTTAATTGGATGACTGTCATCATCACTAAACCAAGTAATCCGGCTAAATGATGCTCCAAAAATCTTTTCCAAGAACACAGTCAACAAAATCTCCAATCTGTCACCTTACAAAATGTCTAATGCAAACAAAAAAAGATCCCTGCAAAGTAATCTTTTAATTCCAGCATCAGATATTGGGCAGATGTGTTCTTTTAAAATAATAGCTGTTTAAACTAGACTTGCTTGGCATGATTGATTGCTTCGATGACAGCATTAGCCATGATTACAGTAAGTCATTCAGTCTCAATTCATTACACTCTTTTAAAGGGTTAGGTTAGGTTAGAAATTATCAACCGGAGCCTTGTTTGTTACAAAACACAGTATTAGGGTTGACAGCTTGTCAAAGTGAGACTTGACTAATTGCAGTTGTCATACCCCGGGGGAAGAGGAAAGTACTGAGAAGTTTGCTTGCGTTGCTCATGTCTATTCACTTTGTCAGGACAGGATGAGCAATCCCACAAATATCAGTCAAGTATGACAGCAGACACCCACGGACTGATGCCTTGACTTTTCTCTTGTTTTGTTTTTTCTACAAGGAAATGTCTCTGCTACTTGTTATCAAAGACCACAAACCTACATTACGAAGCTTAACTGGGCCTCAACAGCTATTAAACCTCATTTACAGTATCAGCATAGTGTTTTGCAAATTATACACAGTCTCTGGATCTTGCAGACGATAAGGACTCTCCCCGGAGATTGAGGCAAATGGCTCAATTTGGGCCTTTCAGACGCACTCACAGGGAGCTGTGCTTGTGCCTTCAGTCGCCAGCCCCGCCATCCCGTCTTTTATAAGGCGGTTAGCTGGTCGGTATCTCCACCTGAGATCAGCAAGCACCAACAAAGAGTCAGCGTTCACATCGACAGATAGATCCTGGAGCTGGGAGGGGGCCCGGGGGTGTTCAGACTTGGAGTTGTTTAGTTGGGCAAGAATGCCTCGCTGGTGCCAAGTTTTATTTTGGTGTAGGTCCATTGCGAGTGCAATCTCAGAGTGTGTGGCATTATGGAGGACATCCAAACGGTTAAGATGGAATTCCCTGATTGTTACTGAGACCTGAACCCTACCGTTCCTGAAGTGATCACTATCAGCCAGCACTCCTTCAAGCACACAGCTATTCATTAAAGATGGTTATCGGTGGGTCTGAGATGAGAGCAGCGTTTTCAGGGGCAGTCAACGAGGGGAGATCATTGGGTAGCATCTAAGATTGGCTCGGTTGACGTTTTTTTCTACGTGTTCGTTCACAATTAAGACCTTTTAGCTCCTTAGATGTCACTGAGAGAAAAAGGGGACTAATGACCTTGCACTCAGAAAGTGCACAAGCAATACGAAATCGGCCACCGTCCCATAACAAATAAACATAAAATACCTCAGAGATGCAACAAAAGATCAAAGCAGCGCTACTAGGAATTAGCCGCACTCGGCTCCCTTTGGGCCCAGCGTAGCGTTAAGCTGCCATTATCTCTGTGAATGTCATATCTAGACCCTATATTTTCCATGACTGAGCAGTGCACAGTGAACAGATCTTGCAGCTGCAATTCTGCAAGATCTGTTCACACGGCAGCTCATGCGTCAGAGCTGGAATTCATCTTTGTTGGTTACTTTCATGGTCGGTTGATTGCATGTTTAAGTTAGAAATTGGGGTCATTTATTTTTCAGGGATAAAGGCTACTGAAAGTCTGAATGGATTATCAGTCTGCCAAGGTCATGTCTTCTTAGACCGTTTGAAGATTGATTCAAAATTGTAAAATTTGTGAGCAGCTTGTGCACTCTTACTGACCTAATGAAGCAGCAAACACTTCCTGGTTCATTACTGCAGGCAGTAAGACAGAAGAGCTGCACGGTAGCTTGACTCAGCAGTAGAGGGCTCCCTTTTACCTCTGTGCTTCTAATTTGACATTGGTCACTTACACAGGAAAGGTCCCTCAAATAACAACACCTTCACTTTCATTACCCAAAATGTTAGATACATGTTAACCATTTAGGGTCAGCTGAAAGTGGTTTTCACAACTTTACCCACAAAGTTTACACTTCAAACACTATATACAGGAGAAATAGCCACGTATACTACAGGTTTATTTAAATAGCATTTGCCATTTTTGTTCTTCTGAACATCATACCCTCTTCATACTCCCATACAAAGTAAAACAACTTTTTCTACTTCTGCTCTGTATATGAGAACTGGTTCTCAAACCAAGTGATCTGTTTTGATTGAGTGGGGTGTTTGCCAGATAGGAGTTCCCCTGCCATTAATCTTACTGTGGGTCTGAGTGACAGACCGGATTATCAACTAAAACTTTCAGCCACTTGAGACTGCTACTGATGTTTGGCTTTCAAGAAGAAGAAAGAGTGGGAAACAATTCTTCTGGTGGAAAAGCGCAGACGCTGGTGTAACTTAAGCATTGTGGAAACCCTCAGCAGCCCCGTAGCATTATCTGGACAAACTAATATTTACTCTTAAGACAGAGCAAACACACTCATTTACTCTGGCTTTATTCAGTGCTCTGGCATTGTTGATGGATTAACTCCAATGATGCAATCCAACCTATCTTCTCAGTTCGATCTAAAGGCTTCCCTTCTGTGAGTGCTGTGCATCAATCACTTACAAGTGAAATTACTAGAAACAACAGATGGAAATTTTTGGTTAACGTTAGTCTACTGACTAGTTGATGTCAATTGCAAACTAATACAAGATCGTTGCTTACAAATTGTTCTTCAGCTGCGCACATTCTGAAGGAGACAGCGTCCCGCACAGATGGAAACAAAATCAACAACAGTCTGTTTCTTTTTTTTTTTTAGCTGTGTTCAGAGGGATTGGAGATTTGCAGCAGTCTGAACATGAAAAAAAGCAAGTAACGAGTTGGTTTGAAGTGTGACCACAGTGCGGTGCATCTCCGTTTGAGTCAGGTCTGCTTCGAATAAATCCCCCCCCCCCCCCCTCAATTTAGTCTACAAAATTACACACTCTTCAGAGCATTATCGGAATGCAGGAGACTTGAAGGCCCTCCTTCCTCACCAGAGTGTAATGAGAAACTGCTTGTAGGGGACGCTGCTCGTAAAGGCAAACACCTGCAATGATGAGACTGAGGGAATCAATCTTCCTTTATCCCCCCTATCAACACCACATAGAAAAACTAGATTCTCCTGACCAACCCGTTAGCGTCATGCGATGAAAGTAGAGACAACTGCTTTGCTGCTTGAGCCAAGACGACGGATGGATGTGGGGAGAACTTAAATCACCAAATAGCATAAGTGAAATCCATGAATGATGCAGAGACCCTAGTTTTGACGTTTTGCTAATTACCTCCAAAAATGAGGATAGGTGTCCGGTTTGTTAGTCTGTCAATTTGTCAGCAGGATTATGGAAAAAGTGCTGGGCTGAATTTCATGAAACTTGGTGGAAGGGTGTAGCAACAGCCAAGTAAGAGCCCATTACATTTTGGAGTGAATCAGGTGGCAGATACATGCATTAGTTTCCACTTATGGAATAGGCCTTGGCAGAGGTAGCTAAGCTCACAGAGTGCCCATGCAGGTGTTAAATGTGTTGTTTTGTCAACTCAACGTTCGGTCGTTAATTCATGCAGCTTGACTGGTTGGTTTTCACCTGCCAAAGGCCTACAGTTGTAAATTAACTTAAAGCAATAATCTGGTACATTGCATCAAATGGAAAACGTTTGTTTTGAACTGTACATGGTCCCTTTTTAAATAAAAAGTAATAAATAAATCATGGAGCATGGGGATAGGGTGCTCAACGCTGATTTCAGAGGTGGAAGAAGTACTCGGATCTTGGAAGTTAAAGCACCAGTCGACCAGGTACTTAAATGGCATCATCCGAGAAGTAAAGACAGGAATAAAACCACTGGTTCAGTCTTTAAGAAGGCATTGTATTTTATATTGTTAATGTAAAGTAAAAAGTATATAAACATATAATGGTTTGTATGATATCTTCCAAAAAGTTATTTTCATTATCTTTCGCGCATTTACGAATATTCAGCAACACAAGCATGTTGGGGGGGGGGCAAGCTCCAGTAGTGTTTAAGCAGCAAAAGTATGGTTAAGTTTAAGAAAAGACCCATGGTTTGAGTTCAAATAAGTACATATTGTGACGTTACTTAAGTATGGAAGTAACGTGACAAATCAGTCTATGTTGACTTCTGGTTTCACACGGTACACGAATAGCAGCCTGAAAAGTCCAATATTTTAACCCATCCGTCCACTCCACTGGCTTGTTTTCTCAACTCATGAATATTAAGGACATTAAATATGTATTGGGGCAAGGAAATTCTCTACACAATGTCAGCAAATTTAACAAGCTGCTTTTTATTGTAAGCATGTGAATGGATTTTTGAATGTGAATTTTCAAACAAAGCAGTCTGATTCAACCCGCTGCACAGTGAATTGGAGTGTAACCGAGCAGCACAGAGGCGCTTCACCTTGCTTTTCCCGACGTGTTTTTGCCGGGTCGACCAGTCAGTCTGGCTGGAACAAACTTTTCTTTGGGAGAAATGTAAGCCCTCCTCTCAGAATTTCCCTGTTTACATTTGCAGGTGGACCCAACATGGCATGGCAGCGCACCCATACAGTGTCTTGTTTTTAATGGACAAAGACTCAGCATTCTTTGGCACATATCGGCTCCCGAGTAAAACCTCGACGAATTCATGTGTGTGTTTATTTGTTTTTTCTTCCATGTGACAGACGCACCGAAAGCCTTGGATTTCACTTATAGAGTAGCCGAGACCTTGTTAACTCAGTAATGGATAGCTCTGGTGTACACGGAGACATCCTCTTCATTCCCGTGCCACGGAGAGCAGGAAGAAAAGACAAGCACTTCCTCTATCACTCTGACACTCACCTTTTGTCAGGGCTGCTTTTTGTGCCGTGTAGGTGGTTAAGGAATTTTCTTTGCCATTTCCCATGAAGACAGGCACAATGAAAGACATATTTTGCTTTATTGTGAAATGTTACTGTGGGATAAACAAGACTATAATGTCAAGTTGCACAAAATACTGTACACTGTACATGCACCATAAACTTGGCATTTTATCTACAAATAACCACACATGTTTTATATTCCTTGTATTAAAACGTTGTGAAAGGGACATTAAATGATTTTGTTTGTTCATTGAAAAGGTAGAAATTGATTTAAATGTTGACCTGGACACAACATACTCTTATGTCTACTAAGCTACTGCAATTCAAAAATACTCCTCAGCCAGAGAACCAAAAAAACCATCATGTTTCTCATTAGGGTTCCACACCATGACAGACAGAGTATTGGAGCTGAAAGACAGAGGGCTCACTAGACAATTGAATGCAGTTTAAGCATTTTTGCAGAGGCCCAACCTGTTATTGCGGCTTGGAAGTGTGACTGGTGGTTGATTCAGTCTGCAGTGGAGGGTGATGACTGAGATGATCTCCAGTGCGGAGTAGCCACCCACATAGCTTTATATCTTGTCTGCAGAGAAGTCTGATACATTTTTATTATTATGAATGTGGTACTTTATTCATTTATATATTTTGTTGTTCCAGCGTTCACAGCTTTTCTCATACTGATTCCTTTCCGTGTGTTCTTGAGTGCACTTCAGCAATAATTTCTTCTTTGATGCAAATTGTGCACAATGACTCTTTGCATCATCTGCATTTTTGGAGTCACACAGGGTATAGTCGGACTTCAAATGGATTTATGACAGAGTTAACTTTTGACACACAGACACACACGGACACTAAAAACCTTTGGCACTGACATCTTCAAAACTCTCAACGAGACTAACGTGTATAAATAATGAAATGATATTACAATATAGTGTTAACTAAATAAAGAATATCGTATAACAATTTACATTTACAGAACACAGTGGTGTGATTTTATCGTTTTAGTAGAACCAATACATGGCATAGTTAAATGACAAATTGATACATTTTTATCATTTTCATGTATGTGTGTATATATATATGTATGTATGTGTATACATATGTATATATACAGTATATGTATACTCATACACAACACCTCTGCAGCAGTGGAGGAAAGTAACATACTTTTACTTAGCTTAAGTATTATCATTTAATGCTGATTAATACGTACACTACACGACATTCATACTGTACATTTATCAATTTACATTAGCAAATTAAGATATCAGATAATGGATCATGATACATTTTCAAACTGCCATCATATTTCTCCACTATGTTGAACTGCAACATAAAAATGACGCTTACACATTCACACATTAGTAAATTTGATTAAAAACACCTTACACCATGAAGGGGCCTATCTTCATAATGATTACTTTGTACTGTTGATCCTTTAAGTACATGATGTTTATACTTGATCATTTTAGTAAAGATTTGGATGCAGGGCTTTTACTTACAATCCAAAATATTTGACATCGTGGTATTACTATTTCTAGTTAAAAACTTGTTCCAGTGCAGTATACGGCCTTTTGGTTTCATATTTTAAAATAAAAGGCAATTTCTTTTGGTTATGACGTGTGTGTGTGTGCGTGTGTGTAAGCTGTTGAGGAAACTTTTCCATCAGGCAGTGTTTAAAGCCCACATGGTCTGCCATAGTTTGCATTTTAATGCATTCCTCATATGAAAATATAAACCTCAGTTTAAACAGCACAGCCTCATACTACTGTACTGTGGTAAAGATTCAAATGATAAGTAAAACATTGACTATGCTCCAGTGTTGCTTATAACAAGCATTTCAACTTCATCAACCTGACAGTTTCTTAATTTCCTCTTCGTCGTGAACCCACAACGTGTCATGTTGTCTTTCGCTTATTTCCATGTTGGTGTGATGTCATTTGGTCTGGCTGGCGGAGCCGTACTCCCGTCCCAGTGGAGTGGCTATATCGGACCCTTCATTCAGTTTGAACCCATGTTTTCGCCATGCCAAATTAACAGCCACCCTTTGGGTCAATGCTGCGTGCGAGTGTTGAGATGGGAGAGGCGTGTCTGAGTGAAAAGCACCAATAACAGCAACATGCATGGTTTTCCACAACTCCACTCCGTGCTCTTCCCCCACCCCCTCTCTTACTGCGAGCTGGTTTGCAGCTGCAGTCGACTGCACACCAGACCGAGCATCCTGGGCCTCGCTCCTCACGGACACACCAAACAGAAATATTGGCTGTTCAAACCTGATGACACTGTCAATATGGGAAAGGTCAGACAGTTATGTAGATGTTATATTTCATCCCGGATGTTGCTAAAGTCAATAGGTCATGCAAGTTCATGTTGATTTAGATATGAGCCTCTTTTGGTTATTGGCCAACAAGTTCCTAAAATCTGACAAGTGATAGGGGCTGGCATCTCTGTCTGGCGCTGTCGTAACAAACGCCTAGGGAAGGGCACAGTCAAAAGGTTGATTAATGACATGTTTGCCTTTCACCCTTTGTTGCATTATCTCTTCAACTCACTACGCGGTGACAGAACACACTCCTGGTCCTGTTGTACACATGCAGTATTCAACAACAGGTTCTACATGCTTTAGACCTGCGCTACAGACCAGTGTGCTCTGCTTCCTGTTATCTCATCTGAATGCCGAGACGACGATGCCCGCACACCACACAAACCGGGTTATTACTTGGAATTATTGCCTCTTTTTGGCCCAGGTCACAAGCGCAATTAACTGAGTCAGCATGATGATGTTTCCTCAATCAAACTTTGTAATATTCTAACATTTTCGCCTCAATGATTCATCTTGAACTTTGAATCCATTTGTAGGAGTTAGTTAAGCTTTATGTATTCAGTAAGTCCCATTGAGCTCTAGATCTCTTTTGTAAAAGACACAAATACACAAATGTATTCAAAATCCCAACGAGAAGAGTCAGGCCCAAAAATACATCACACATTCTAATGCAAGAAATATGGAATGAGAAATTTGTGTTTATCTCTTTCTTAAACCTTTTTTGACAATTTAGAAAAACAATGTCTGTGTTCCCCATTATTGAATGCATTATATTCAGACAAGGATATGACTTCCTGACCTCCGATGTTAAGGGCTGAACTCTAATTGTCCGTAACTCTGATCCTCATCTGGAAGCTGCACAGATATTATCACAATGGCATTATACATAGTAGGAACTATCACTGGCGTAAAAACAGAAAAAGCGAATCTATGAATGCCATTAAAGTTTCCATATATATTAATATATAAAGCAGATCTCCATTATCCAAAAAATGTATAAATTAGCCACACTGTTGCTCTGAGAGGCCTGTTCTTTTATTACACACACTGTAGTTTATTTTGGGTCAATCCCTCATTCCATAAAGACACTATAGCACCAAACGGGTACTATTCCAAAGCTGAAAATAGTCATCAACAAATGCACTATTTACTCCTGTTTGAGGAGTGTTTGCAAAAAACTACAAGCACAGCTGTTTAAGGAGATTACGTGGTCTTTTTTTTTTGATGGAAAAAAAGAAAAATAGTTTTTTTGACTCATGTTTAAAGATTTTCATCTTCCTTAGAAACAAATGGGCTTTGAGCTGAGAGCCACAGACCGGGTTGGGAAGTAACAAAGTATTGCGAGACACATTGCTGTTTTTGATCTCGTCATGGTATTTGTTGACAATAACAAAATTATACAAAATAATACTTTATTTTTAAACCAAGTAAATTCCAGTGCATCTCAACACAGAAAGGTCTTTTCTCTCATTTCAGAGATCCAACCGACTTTCTCCCAGTACTTTCCCTTCCAAACCAATAGACAGTATACGGTGGTCTACCACTCACATTTTTTTGGAGAAGAGTCATCATCTTATTATCACCTAATAAGAATTTGAGCCAAAAATGAACTTGAAGGCAACCCTTAAATCCAACTCCCCATAGCTTTTTTTTGTTGGCAACATTTAGCACAGTATATGTTTCAGCACACTTTAAATAGGTCACAGATGGGCAGAAGGGCAGAACATTAATTCTATATCCTCCACAAATTAGAGAGGATCCTCCTGCACTGAAGACTGTCTCTCTGTCTCTGCCCAGATCTTCACCAAAATAGACCTTCACTACAAAACTGCTGACCCATTTCCATAATGCAGGTTTTGACTTCCCAGTAAAGAAATGCACACTCCTCTAGATATTGTTGTTTACCCATTACTACTGACAACACACACAAATTACAAGCAAGCGTAGTTTTACAAAAAATAGGCCTGCATTCATGGCAGTGTTTTTGAAGAGTGCATTTGAACTGTTTGCAAAGATGCTCTTTTATTCATCTGTATATAATAATCAAAGCTGGGCTGTACAATACAATGTAATCCTGCTGTTATTCTCTTCATTGCTGTATCCTGGGAGGACCGAAAACAGCGGCGGAATCTCCTGAGAGCAAATGTGAGATGATACGTTTTCATTTAGAAAGCCAAATGTCATCATTGTGTCTCTGTCCCTTTTGCTTTTCGAGCAACTGGTTGATGTGGTGAGCTGGCAGAGCAAGTAAGAACATGGGAGGGAGGCATTTATCATCCTCAAGACTACAGAGCAGTAACTCTGCCTGCTTGGAAATCCTGTGGACAGTCAGCGGAAAAAAGAAAAGAGAGAGTAGTCAATGGTGATTGCATTACAGGGATGACATCGACCCACTGCTTTGGTGTTTTAGTTTTGGGTGGTAAAATCGTGATTGCATCACTTACAAATTTTGCCAAATTAAAATATTGATGTTGTTATCCTGTTCATGTCATAGGCCGGTTAGCCTGTATCATTTTCTATACACTTGCTCTGTTTCTGTTTTCTCCTGTTCATCAAATGTGCATCAAATTCTCTCATACAAAGTAAACCCAGCTGGCAGCTGTGATCCATTGCTTCATTCTTGACTTCATTTCTCAAAAGATTATATCCTGCACGTCAAAGGCCGTGACGAGCACACGTTTCAGCATTGTACATGTTTCCATGGCAAGTCAATTCATTTGAAATTTCAGTGGCAAGAACTACTGACACCCGGCCTTTCTTTTCAGAATTGGACATTTTGCCAACTTGCCACTCTCTCTTTTAAAAGGTTTCTCGTGTTTCTTTCTTTGTTTTTTCCAAGACCTCTCTGGCCTGCCATGTCGCCATGTCCTGAGATGCTCTCTTGTTGACTTTGAGACATGCAAAGGCAGAGAGGTGAGTGAGTGAGTGACTACCGGACAGTCTGGGGTAGTTTCCCTACTCAACACAAGAAAAACATGACGCAAAGTGTCCAACACATAAACTGAACGTTGGTCTTTAAAGAACACTTATACCTTCCAGTACACATGGCAGACATTGATGAATTGTTACAGTTGAAAATAGGAGCGCCTGTTCTTGCTTTTTTTTTAAAACCTCTGTCACCATTTCGCTGCTGCTTGGATTCTCAATACTGCTTAATATCACATCCATTAGGATCAAGGAGGCCAAAACTCCTATCCCTCTCTCCAAGTATCTGTTTGAGCTTGTGGTATTTGAGAATCCTTTCAAGTTAAAGTTGCAGAGGTAACACTCAGTGGAGGCACTGCACGTTGTTTGAGTCTGGGCTTCTGCACACTTGTGTGTGTCGGTATACTCCATTGAGTCTGGCATGATATAGTCCAAAAAGTCTCCTTTTGAATGGATGAATTAAAAAGCTATGCTCTATTGGGTTCAACCCAAAGTCCAAATATACATCTATTACATCCAGCACCAGAAGATATAAACAACAAAAAGTTGGCAAACTATTTTATAGTAACTTTAAAATATTTTATTGAAATAGCTTTAGAGTTTTACCTTGTAAAATCATTCGTAAAAAAAACAAAAGTAATAAAACAATGGCTCAGAAGCATTTGACCAATGTTGAAAATGCATAATAACTTAATCCCAATGGTAGTTCAATGTGGCTTCAACAGCATGTTGCCACGGTGCACCCATCTCAAAGTACACACACTAAAAATGAAAGAAATATTATGTTTTTTAGCTCTGTATCAATAGGAAACAACCATCTAAAACCAGCCCACCTGCTGCCCCTTCAACACAGAGGGTCTGCAGAAGACGCAGTGGGGGGTATCACTTGCTTTCCTGATTGATGACCATAGGTCCCGCAGGAAGTAACCCCACCACCATGAAGGAGTGTTTTCTGAACCCCAAGTGGTATCCGGGAAAACAGAAGGACTCCAGTTAGGGAACGTGTGTACTCATAGGCCGTCTTAATGTTTGGATGTACGCAGTCGCTTGGGATTTTGCTGGAAACAGGGGAAAGTAATCAGTGACTGCAAAATAGAGCTCAGAGGGCACCCGAATTCCTGTATGTATCCTAAAACTGATCATTATGACATGTCATGACAGTGCTTTGACTTTTGTTTGTACGATCATAGCAGCCTGTGAATGAGTTACTTCCTAATTTCTGGATTTCGTTTTTCAGAGCTGCTCCATATCAATCAACACTCAAAAGTTACTGCTGACCTAAGAGAGGTTGATTATCGCTGAACATTTAACGTCATGCTTGCATTTGGACATGCAGATAAAATCCATCATCTTTACATTTTAGGACGAAATTAGGAATAACTTTTTAAAGGCCAACATGTTCAAAAAGCACATTGTTAGTTATTTCTGGAAATAATCCATCAATTAAAAGAATACCTTGTTTTTATGATTAATATTATATTTTCTCTGTATAAGCTTGAGTTTCCAACTGTCTCCTAAAGAATCCATCTAATAACTCTCTAACTTGATCTTCCCGGTTACTTTCATTGTTAGGTGGCTTCAGTTTTACTCATTCATTTCAACATCATCAGTCAGTCAATTGGCACATTTAGCTTTTAGTGTTGAAAACCTTGAAGCTGATGAGGTTGAATGGGTTTATCCGTGTTCACAGTAAACGGATACAATCAATAATCTAATTGAATGAGCTCAGTGGAAACCCACTCAAAGGATTTCTTGGTCTTCATGAAAGGTCAACGGGCCGATGCTTTTGGAATTATAAAACGTTGTTTATTAGGACTACATCTTTAATTGATGAAGATCTACTTAGAAACACTGTTTAATGTATCATTGTGTCTTTCATATGCAAAAAATGCCGTCATTGTAATTTCTTTGTAAATTCCTGCTTGCATTCACACTGAAGTAGTTAAAAACCACAGAAATGCTCAATCAACCAAACAATACTGGTTCCTCACCAAATCAACGGTTGCACATATTAACCCCTGCATGACCTCACCATCCTGCATCAAGTCCCAATATGGTGACGTGGACCAGCACCAGAAAGTTGAAATCTGTCCAACTTATAAACTACTGTAAAATATTAAAATGTAATAAATATATGATGTGTATATTTTTTTCTTAGTACTCCAAGGTCATTTTGGTTCACATTTAGGGTAGAAAAACCCCCTAAAACATGAACTTTAAATTCACGACAGACTAGACTTAGCCCTATATATTTTAAAATATGTGTTGCTGATACTATTACAAGTAAAGGTATTTGTTGTGAGTACTAATAACAAAATGAGAAACTTCACAACATTCACAAATTGAACTATTCAGTCTATATAAAAACGTTTTTGTTTTCTTTTAGATTTTAGCCAATAGGTTAATTTGCTAACTAACCCCATCATCACAATATGGCCCCTTTGGAATGCAAGGTTTTTCAAAATGACAAAAAAAGAAAAAAATACTATGATACTGATGATATAATGCCATATATACTAAAACCTCTCTGGATCACACAAAACTGTGAATTACTATTTATGGTAGTAATTATTTTACTAAAGCATCGTTTAATAGATTATATGTACTACCATAAAAAGCGAATATCATAAATATTTTAAACATAAAGGCATGGTCGCATTCAGTGACGAGTAGTCTATTAAAAGCTGTGCGGAGGCTTTTCGGTAACGCAAACAGGCCGCAGCAATGAACCTATTAGAGACGGAGCAGAGCCTGGAGGCCTGTACGGACACTGGGGCCCAATTCTCCTCTTTTGTATACTGGAAAAACATATTCGAGGCTGCATGTGGGTGGATTTTGACTGACACCGGTCAAAAACGTGCATAAGCAGGTGGTCTCCGATTTCCATCGTGGCAGGCATCATATCAGAGAGATAGCATCAGCAGAGGCGCCCGGTCTGCAGAGGAGTTACACCTGAGTCACGAAATTACTTCTTCCCATGGTGCAACGACCCAATTCAATTCCCGTGCCGACGGATGGATGATGCGTTTTGCAGCAAGTTTGGTTATTCGCATATTATATGATTGATCAAAAATATATTTCATGCCATTTATAGGCGCAGAGGATCGAGATCGTACTTTCATTCAGAGAAAGTCATCTTTCGTTCACCTCCAGTTGGAAAAACTGCGATGAAATAAATAGGTGGTGAAAAACATTTAAGAGATTACCAAAAAATCCCTTTTGGGAGTTACAGAAATTTTAAGCTAAAATGTTTAGGGCAACTTCAGTTTCCTCTTTTGTCTATAAACTGATATAATCAACACTGCACATCCATGACTCATATGCCGTCAGATGAACCAAACAATACATTCATGGATCCACGCCGAAAACAATATCAACTACCACAAAACATGGCATTTAAGAAAGCCTTTATTTGTTGAATATTTACAATGGAATTATAAAAATATATAATTAAAGCTTTGGCAAATATTTTACATTTAGACAATTTATCTCTTTGCTCACATGGTTGAGTCAGTGTGGAACTCGATATCATAGCCACAAATTAAGGTAATATAATATATGGCGGATTACAGAATAGCCCTTGGGTTTTTATAATAAAACTTCAATGACAGTGACAACATTTTTTTTTTTTTTCAATCCTGCAGTCTCCATAAGAGAATACAGTCTCGCAACATTTCAATTGAGGAAAATATTAGAGGGGCAACACCGATACATCCATGAAAGCTTACATTCATTTGGCCACTAAGGCCGATAAAGCTACTGTATTCATATTGCATGTGAATGGGCCTGTGTGTATGACTGTGAGCTGCAAACACTCGGGGAAACAAGCCGTTAGTGTTCAGACTTACTGTTGGAGTCGTAGAAATGAGTTCAGTTAATTTGGGTCTGGTAATTAAGGTGGTATAAGTCCTGGTTATGATGATGAGGTAGGGAGATTGAGTCCATGCACACTGTTCAAGTCTTCATGTTGCAGCTGCTGCTGCTGCTTGCTCAGGGGATTGGGCGGTTTTCTGTCTCCTGCACAAATAAGAAATTCAAGTTATTTACCCCGCGAGATATATGCATTAAACGGGAATTATTTCACGTACAAGTTAGTTTCTAATCAGCTCAAATATACTCTAAAGCGATATTCAGAAACGCATACTTAGGAAGCAGTATCTCTTCTTTTTTTTTGTGTGCGTGTTAAATGTTATCGGCCCACCTGCAGGCCAAGTCTGGAAGGTCAATATTTAATAATTGACATATAATTACGCTTCATTTGGGATTTGGTAAATGTTTACACTTGTTTGGGTCATTGCTTATTGCGAAAGTGAGTGTGCACGAGAAAGGCAGTGGGGAGGCCCAGGGAATATACGCTCCTCTGCGGATATAAAGAAACTCTAATAATATATTTAAAATCAAACAATATAATATCCACATTGCACAGTAAAACCTCTGTTGTAATTTAAAGCAACTGCATCCCAGAGTTGTTTTTAATTTGTTAGTATTAGACACATCTGTCCCCGGTTTTCATATTAAACTGTGCTACCCCCCCCCCCCCCCCCTCCCCCCCTCCCTCCCTCCCTCCCTCCCTCCATACGTACCCTCTCTTGCCTGATGCTTGAAGCTCATCGGCGAGTGGATCTCCCCTGCATGCATGCTAGTCATCCCACCGCCCGGGTGGGACAGAACCGGGCTCTGCGGCTGCCAGTGGTGGTGGCCCGGGGCCACGTAGCCGCCTGCTGGCCCACTGTACACCCCGTACTGGTTGGTGGGAGAGTAAGCACACGCCGAGACATAACTGGACAGTGTCGAGGAGGGCTGCAGGCAAACATAAGACAGGCAGACAAAGTAAGCACAACAAAACCTCAAACGCACAGCGCTTATAATTGTAGGCTATATGACAGCGGCATGTGGCCTCCAGCAGTGCTTCTCTAAACGGAGTGGTTTACAGGGAGAGGGGAGCAAATTGAAGAATAGACTACATTCACTACAATGTAATTCACCATAAATAAGACTAATTGGATCATGAATGCAGAGACTGTCGGTCTCCGTCCTAAAACAGAACACTTAATCAACAGTCACACAACTCTTTAGAGTCTCAGGGGTGAAATATTATCAAGCAGAGAGGTCTGTTGCCTTATATGACTCTATCTGACGGTCCCTGATATGGAAACTTTTCACAGCTCTGCCACAGGCCTATGCAGCGAGAGCACTAATTTGCTAAAGGCCCCTGCCCATTTTGGCACGATACATTTGGACTGTTTATGCAAAGAAAAGAAAATGGCGCTATTGTAGCGATACAGAGTGCGCACATTTGGTTTAGAAAGGTCACAGGCTGCGGGCTACACATGTGCAGACATCCATTTACCTGAGCGTATTTTATGTCGGCGTCGATTGCCGATTTGTCGATCCCGTTGACCGTGTGTGCCCCGGGGAAAGCGGCTCTGTTGACGCTACTCCACTCTTCCATTTTTGGTGGATATCCCTCCATCCCAGCAATGGCTGATTTAGAAACATGTAACTTCATGTCAAACATGTATAAAAGGTAGAATTGCCACAGAACAAAAAAGCAGTCTCATTTAGTTTTTGATAAATGACGTGAATTAGACATTTAAAATGCTTTCCGCATGAACCTGTCTGGGCTTTAAAATAAGTTTCATTTTCAAAACAGCAGGCCGTTCTGAAGTCAGGTTCAATCAAACAATGATAGAATTAAATATAAAAAATATCATGTATATTACAAATGTTTGTAATACGCGTGTATAATAAAATAAGACCTGTTTTCTGATTACACGTTAAAGACACACACAAAACGATACAGCTGAAAGGAAACAACATTATCAGATAATTATAAATAACGTTCTCTTTTTAAATAAATTATATTAATAATTGTTTAGGTTTATTGTACCTAATAAAACCCTACATGTTATCATATATTTGCAACATTATTGTATAAGTAGTAATATCTTTTTCAATGTGAAAAAGGAGCTACAAATATAGAATTTGACAGACAATTTGTTTAAATTATATAGGACACTATGACACACAAAAAACACACTGGACCAGGCAACTAAACGCTGGATGAAAACACTGACTACTATGTTGAACTGCAGGACCAGAAAGAGACAGACAAAACGCCTGTAGTGACTAGGCCTACTTGGGGGATTGGGGGGGGGATAGAGCAGGTGAGCAAGGTGTTTGCAAATGCATCATCCCATGAAAAGGCCTATTGTAAGTGGCCTTACTGCTTTTTGGCTAAATGGTGAAACGGAGGCCTGTGCAAATTGTAATGGACACATTGTCCTGCCCGTGTCCACAACAGGTTGTACGGAGTGATGTGGCAATTCACCATGCTGAATAACACAATAACCAGCTGCACTCGTTTATTAAGCTCTGATTTGAGGACAGAGAGAGTTGTACGGCTCATGGTCCAGAGACGCAGAGTCCTGAGATTTCTCACAGAGCAGAGAGTGTTTGTTTTCCTCACCTGCAGGATCCATGAAGGCTCGTATACCGAGGATGTTGCTGACGGTGTGTGCAGAGGGCCAGGCCCTGGATATGCTCATATGTCCAGCCGTCATCGGTACTCCAGGGCTGCCCATTTTAGTGCCAGTGGGGGACATGTTGGGGTAGGAATACGGGTATATGTGGTTGTAGGAGAGCCCGGCCTGCGCGGAGGCTTGCTTACTGCTCTCATACTGGTTGGGCTGGGAGAGATTTCCAATCTTGTTGCGTAAAATCCTGCTGATCGAGCTGACCGACGGGACGTTATACTTGTCACAAACTCCATCTGCTAAAAGCCTGTCCCGGATCTCCCAGGCAAAGATCCCGGGGTCGCCTTGTTTGTATTCCCTAATGTTTTTCACCACGTTAGGCGTCGTGACCCGTGGTTTGCTCCCACCGATGGCTCCGGGTAAGATGGAGCCGGTCTCGTTGTACCTCGCCAAAATCTTGCTCACGCAGCCGTGCGAGACTCGGAGTTGCCGGCTGATGTCGCAGGGTCTGATCCCGAGCTGAGCCAGCTCCACTATTCTCAACCGTATGGCGTTGGGCAGGGGTCGCCCATTGACGAACACGCCGCCCAACTGGTTCACCTCTCCATAGTTTTGCTCTGCAGGAGAATAGAGACACAAGGCACACATTTACGCAGCATGAAGTGAGTACCTATACATGCATTCCTGACAAGGAAATAAAATAGCCTCATGTTGTCATTGTAATGGACTTTTCCTACTCTGCCACACAATGTAATTTCATAAAATAATTATGTCTATTTATTATTAGGAAGCAACTTTAAAATGCGCATCCTGTATCAGTTTGACACAGGCCAGCTCCTGCAATTTACACCATAAAGTGACGTTAACATGTGTCAGCCTACTGGTAACCTCTGGTTGGTAACCAACAAAAGTGTGTACACTATTTGACTATATTAGTTCCCCCTCCGCCATCCCCGAGTACACAACAACTACAACAAAAAAACCACCCGCAACATAAAAAATGGCGAGCATGAGGAATTGACACTCGAGAGCTCTTCAGAGACACACTAGTCATGGGGTAATTGGCGGTGTGGTTCCATTTAAGATTTAAAGCCTTAAACATTGCCTGCCTTGATAGAGCTGGAAAAATCCCCCACGATTTAAACTTGACATACTGTCGTCGAAAAGAAACACTCTTCTATTTCTCATTATCTGAACTTGAAGGGAAAAAAATTACAAAAGGTAAAACAAATGCTTATTATTGTCTGTACGCAGGCGTAGTGAGTCTTGATACGCTTGAATAAGGTCCCTGCCAGTGAAGCATGCCGATGGTTACGCGGGCTTACCCATTTGCCTATATGTTTCGAGGTGCCGGGAAATATAGGCGCCCCTTCGAATGGCTGAATGCGTCCGAGCGAAAGCAGAGAAGGAAGGGGAACGGGAGGAATGAGCCCCAGAAGAGGAAAAATAGACCTCTTAAAATCTCCGAGTGCAGCGCGCCCCCTTCTCTCTTTTTTTTGGAGACAAGTGACTTGCAAGGTACAATGGCACCAGAGCGATCTTCATCCGATAAAAGCAAATTGGAGTTATCCCATGGAGTCCGGCGTTTGCTAGAATTAATTTGACGCGTCCTACACGTCAATCTTCGCTGTTATACGCTGAGCCTCTGCTTTGGTTTCATTGGTCGCCCTGCGCTAGGACCGCTGTCAGCCAATGCAAACCCCATCCGGTTGGAGCTGTGCAGCCTCCTTGAATATTTTGCAAAGGGGAAGTGGCAGAAAGGGAAACGTTTCATCCAACATGCAACCGGTAAGGACATGTACATCATATACAATGGGATGACACCTCCCTGTTTATTAGTGTTTGGCATTGGCGACATGTTTTTAGTGTGCATCCCAGGGAGTATCAATTTGATAAGAAAAACATCAGCATATACCTGAAAATATCCACCTGGGGATGGGACCTGGCATGTTGGCCAGTCTCCATTTGTAGCTATTTTATTTAAATTGATTTATTCAGTTATAAATTTAAAAAAAATCTGTTTTTCTGCACATGTTGGACAAACTGAGGGTATCGAGTCGTTTGGCCGTCAGAGCCAAAAAGAAAGTTGCACACTAGCAGCCTGAGTCTTTTTTTTTTTTATAAGCCAGTGTTGGGAGCATCAAACATGGGAAGGGGCGCGTGTAATCGATACCTCTGTAGATCGCAGCGCTCCCAGACTATGGGATATCCACTGGATGCCAGAGACTTACATTATCACAGCATGTTTACGGAGTTTCCTGTGCAAGTTTAGAAGGTATGGTTTATACGCTCGCAAAACGTTACTAGTAAAACTTAACAGTCGACCCAATGGTAACAAGGTGCAGTGTCCTTATCCCCCCGCGACCACCTCCACAATCTCCACCCCTCTCCTCTCTGTCTCCTGGCCGCTCCACCATCCACATCTGGGAGCAGGACACATGGAAAGCATCAGGTTGGGTCAGAGGAGCTGGATGTTGGAGAAGATTGCCTTAAAGCAGTAGATGCAAGTGGTGGAAACTTGTATCCTCTTTTATCGTGGACGTCTGGATATCAAGTGAATTCTCATCTCATTGTTGCATGCTGTATTTGCATGCATGTTGCAGGGTGCATTGGCACACCGGAGGGAACTTCGTCTGTTGCTGCTGAGTATGCATTATTGTTTTAATAAATGTAAAGTGTAATTCTGTCTGTGTCACTGTTGTCCCTCACTCACTCCCTGTCCTTCTCTCTGTCTTTCCATCATTGCTTGGCTGGCAGGACTCCCCTCATCTGGACAACCAAGGAATTGCATGGTTTTACCAGCACAGTCTTACTTCTTTGCCATGTGCACCATTTTCGGGGTAGGTAAACCATTTTCTGGATGTTTCATTAGAATTTTTTTAAATTTGTTTTACCTTTAGTATTTTATATGAATATCAACATGAGAAGGTGTGTTTGTGTTGACCTCGTAATTGTATTTTGTATGCCGTTTTCCGCGTTATTTACTCGTAAATTATTTAATTTAATGTAGTTCTACAACTTTAAAATATATGTATTTTCTCTGTTTTTGCCATGATCATGTATGCATTGTATCACTAGGCTGTAATTAGTTTTGTTTTTTAAATATAATTGTAATTGCATTTACCGAAAGATGCGTCTGTTTTTAAGCAAGAAATAGTCATTAGGATTATGAGATTAAATGCAAAAATGAATGTGAGAGAATTTGAATGAGGTAGTTTTTGTTTATTTCTATATTCACCTTTGCACGTGTGATGGGTTCAAATGCGCACATTCTTAGATACCTAATGTCCCTGTCTTGGTGACTGATAATTTCCAGGTTTTTATTTATGAATTTAAGATGTAAAAGATATATAAAAGCCAAAATAATTGTGCGCTGCAGCAGATTAGTTTTTCTACCGTGTACATTTAGGCCATGCAGGTTAGACAAACAGCAGAGAGGTCGGTGGTCTGGTTTTAGAACTGGGATCTTAATCATCGCAATGTCTTTCTCTAAAATGTGTTAGAATACATTCGTGTTGAATTTTAAAGGTGACTATGTTTATTAAAGAATGAAGTAAACGTAAAACAGATACTTTAGAATAATAACGCACGTGAACACATCCGTTGGTGCAGTTATAGTTTTGCACACATCAGGTGCAGGGCTTTGCAACCGTCTGTTTGTCCTGTGTGACGAAACAAAAACAACCTTGAACGGCTCCCCTCATTTTCAAAGTCTAATCATACAATATCTGCCCACATAAACACTGCGGCATAAACACAAACTCTATTATTCCATTTAAAATCCAATGGTTGAATTATTATATATCTACACCACTGACTTACTGTACAGTATTCTTCTCTTTATGTCCGAGGTGCTCACGTATCCACCGCCATTTCATCAGAGGTGTTCAAACTTTGAGATAAACCTTTATCTCTAACTGGCATCTCTTGAGACGTCTAAACTAAAATCATCGCCCACATGTCGGCACAATAGTCATGGAAGGACATTTTAAGGCTGGGAGAGCAAATGAAATAAGAGTTTTCCGGTTACAGTAAAGTATAGTATTATACTGGTGTTTGTTTTGTCTAATGATGATCACCGACTTAAATATGAGATTGAAGCATTATAGTATTTACCATTGATTAGTTTTTCTCTATTTCAATGATATTAATAAGACTGGGTTCCCAAACAGATGAGGGTTAATTCACATGTCAAATCTTAATGCTTTTGGTGCAAGTAAAACTATTATTTGCTTACATAGAAATCTTGAATTTACATTAATTAATGTCAGCCGCTGTTCAGACTAACGTCCAGATAACGTATCCTTTAGGCCTGTGTTTGGTTGCAATAGGTTGCACACTGTGTTCTCAAAAGTATGATTATTTTTCTTTCAAAATGGTTCAACGCTATTTCCATTGTTTGTTCAGTTCAGAAAGATTATAACGAATAGCCCACAATTAGGTCTTCAAAGTGTGAAATTTCCTCCAAAATCGCTTTCAGATGAGACACTAACTTATCCGATCGACACCTGACGCCCGCAAGGTGCGACGACCCCCGTCGGTAAATATTGATGTTGGTTTTAAGTGTCATCGGAGGATTCACTTCCTCAAGTGTGCTTTGTCTTTAAAGTTCTGAGGCGAATTCAAAGTTGTATTAGTCATTGTCTCAAAGGGGCCGATAGTGTGCGCGTGTGTGTGTGTGTATGAGTCTGGAGGTGTGTTCTGGAATTATTTTAGTAATTTTTCAGGCGTAATTATACTGCAGTTCCTTTATAAACAGTTTTTATAATGGTAAAATAGCTGGTGTGTGTGTGTGTGTGTGTGTGTGTGTGTGTGTGTGTGTGTGTGTGTGTGTGTGTGGGTGTGTGTGTGGGTGTGTGGGTGTGCATGGCATGTGAAAAAAATGTAGTAGCTGTGATGCATTTAAACTTTAGTACTAAGCAGCATTCTGGACATTAGCTTCTCATCTCTCCTCTGGTAAACAACACTGTGCACATGAACACATCTTTCCCATTTCAACAAAAGCAGAATATGTGTTTTTGCCATGGTTTTAATAAAGAGCCTTTTTCTGGGTGCCCATGTTCTTGATTTAGTGTTTGTGAGTTTAGTGATCTCAGTGCTCAGTGGGGGAATTATTAGACAGGGTCCAGATTGAGAGCAGTTAGCACACCAGGACCATCATGAGGCAATTAGTTTGAAACAAAATGTGTCAGAAAAAAACAACCTCCTGCTCCATATGTTCCCATAAGGATCCAAACAGGCAAACGCATATATAACGATATATGCCGAGGCTGCTCTGTATATCTGGTGCTCAAACTAATGGAGACATTTTCAGCAGCTATTCCGACACTCACCTATTTGTAATACTTTTGTATTGTTAAAACCAACACATTAAACTTAACGTGTCACAGTAAAGGTAATAATCCCTTGTTGCTCATTTTTAGGAAGGACTGGGGAATCAATGTTTATCCTGTTGGAAGCCAACCATGCCCAGCCTGTAAAGAAACACACCAATTCCTCGGTCAAGTAGACCCCCTCCTCTACAAAAAAAACAAAAAAAACGTTTGTCCACTCCTATCTGATCCAGAGGTGGTGATGTGTAGTTTCTTTGTGCTCCTGCTGGTGAGGTTCTGCTAAAAGGAGGCTTGGAAGGCAGTGGGCTCAGTTCTTTTATAGCCACAAGACCCACTCTGAGCCACAGAACACGCCTAATGAGGGCGTGCAGCAGTGCCATGTGCGACATGCCAGCTTTTACCAGTCTGGGTAATTGCTTGTGACCTTCACTAAACACGTCTCATGTGTCTTCATGTTCTCAGCGTGCTTCTAATTGTTACATTGAGGGAGATGCCTGAGGATCATACATTTACTTTGACTGTTTTGTGGGGAGAAGCAGACATGTCTCCTATTAAATCTTTAGGGAGGCGAGGGGTAAACGTCTTTTTGTTTGTTTTTTTGTGTGTGAAGAAAGTTAGTTGTGGACCCCTTCTTTGCCTTTACTTGCAGTTATAAAATTTCCAAGATAGTATAATACCTCAGTATATAGCAGACATTTTTCTGTTGTACACATTAGACCACCTAACAAAAATTGCTCAGTCAGAAATGGGTTGTTTCAGTTTGTTTTAATTTCGTACCGCCGGCTGTCCTTGGGAATCCATGACGACTTTGTTGTGTATTGGGGAACAAATCTGGTTTTCATTTGAAGTGGAAACATATCAGAAAAACACAAAGGATTTGTTTCTCTCTGTTTTTTCTCTCTCTTGACCAAATATTGTCATCACAAAATATGAACAGACTCAAGCGCGATGATCTCTGATCGGAAATTATGAATTTTTGTAGTATTCACACATGTCTTCTGTTGGTTTTTACTTTGTAGGACGACACTTGCATCACAATTGTACTTTGCATTATCTAAGAATTTAATCTGATGCCTCATTCAAAATAAAAAAAAGACATGCATGAAACACAAGAAATTAGCTTTAAATGTTTCAAGATGACATTTCTTATCTGCAGTGAGCTTTTCATAGAAGGTGACGCTTGAAACTGGAAATTGTAATTATTTTATCATTTGTCCCAGATTGAGTTTTAGAATCCACTCTAATGTGTGAACTCTGACTCTGGTATTTAATTGCTCTTAATGTTCCTATAAACAGGGAACCAAAGCGGAGCAAAGGTTACCATAAACATGAGGCTACTATAAGCATCCATAACAAGTGCAGAGTGTATATTCAAGCACATGTAAGAAAGTGTGAAGGGAGCTCATGATATTAGCCGTCCACTTCTGCATTACAGCAGCTGTTTCTTCTGGAACATTGTATTTTAGTGCACAGTAGCGATCAACTGTACAAAGAGGCTGCACTTATCATGATGCACTTCATTAAGATAAAAGCATGACTTCTAAAAAGACCATAAATTCAGGACGATGCCGATCTGTTCTGGAAATGGAAAAGATAACTAACTCAGACGTATCAGTGATAAGTACACTTATGCTAAGCCTCTGTTATCAGACGGGAGTCAGCATAATGAAGACTCAAGGTGTGACCCCTTTATCAGACATGGCTTTAATTCACCATCACAATCTAGATGACGATGGAGTGAACAAAATGTGATGCACATTGAATCGAAAAATGATGGTATGTAACTTCCGACAGATAAAGGAAAAATGTGATATGAAACGTGACCGTCTATTGTGTCCGATTTGTAGAATCCAGGCTGAATTATTTCAATTTCTTGGTGAAGAATAACAACTTTTCCCTGTCTTGTACTTTTTCTGGTGTACATTTCCAAAAAAGATCAACAGTGTTGACTTGGCAGAACTATTCTGTGCCAAGTAATGATAAAATGTGCTACATTATCATATAAGGGGCTTATGATGATCTGTACCTTTTTACATGAGCTGTGCTCAGGTAAACTTTGCTGAACTTGGTGCTATGTTTTAAACCAGTGCCCTGACATTTAGACCAAGACCGTGGTCTCCTCCCCAGTGCTGCACGATAATCAAACGGTGTAAAAGGATGAGGAAGAGCTCCCTCTATGGCCAAGAGCAGAAGAGTCCTGCATGCGGAAAAAGTGAAACCAGAGCCAGAAAGCCAGTAAATAAGTGAATCATTTGCATGCATTGCATAATCTAAGAAATTCTAAATAAGAAGTAAAGATAAATGTACTGTTGCAGATGTTAATAACCAAAGGAGCGTTCAGTGTGTCCCCATGAAAAATGTATTTTTCATGGGGTTTACTTTCTGATCGAGCTGCATAACTACGTTTTTGTCATTAATACTCACACACATATAGTGTATCCAGTCTGTTCAGCCAGAAATCTGGGCATTGTTACATGCACCTTTTTATACTCACATGCTTGGTTGTTGTTTGAAACTTCGCTGGGCTGGGTCTGTTGTCAATTAAGTGAAGGAACCTTAATTACTTCTGGAGCACTTCAGACTCCATCCACGGCTGCTGCTGTTGGTTCATGCCTGCCCTATTTGGAAATCAGCCCAGGGAGTCAAAGAAAGAGTGGGTCACATGTGGAAATTGACATCAACTTTTTTATTCTCAGTTCACAATTCTGCTGTAATGTTTATGATTAACGTTTTACCTTTAGCGTTGGTACTTTTTCTTTCTCATGCGTTGTCGCTCTCTTACTTATAGCCTTAAATTAGTTACCTAGATAAAGCTCTGAGACATCTGTAATAACCATAAGCGGTCATTCCTCAAATGACCCTCTTTGAGCTGTAAATCCATTCGTGTGCCATGGATTGCAGTGTTGGTGTAATTCTCTGCTCCTAAGCTTAAGAATGCCAGATCTCTAATGGAAAAGCTTGCACAGGAGACATTCAAGGCCTTCCATCGGAGGCAGTGTGATATCGTTTTCCGCCAAACCAGAAATCACGGCCTTGGACGGGCCTTTTTTATGTCAGGGATAGGGGTACTGTATGTTTTCTGACAGTCGCTCCTTTTAAGATTAATGGGCTTATGAAAACCGTGTGTCTTCTTCCAAAAGCCAAGCTCGATATCGGTCAATGTTGCCAGCATAATCGTGCTGCGCTGACAAAGAAATCCCAAAGACAGATTGAATATTGTCACAACATGGGAGAATCAGAATCTGTGTGTGTGTGTGTGTGTGTGTGTGTGTGTGCGCGTGCACAGGCCGAGGGGGCTGGTAGCCATACTGGATTTCATTTCTTACTTCTGGGACTACACACATGCCAACAAACTACAGTAATGTGATGCTGCTTTTACACAAAGACTTTTATATTTACGATGCAGCAAATTATACTGCATTTAACAAAGTTAAAATCTAAGTTCATAGATTAACCAATAAGGCAGAAAACCACATGATCTACAAGCCATGTTAGCTCTTCTTCTGGAATATGTAGAGGAGCAGGGATCTATCCTTGAGCTCTATCAGTGCACTGACCTCACTGAACCGCTGCCAGATGCTCATAAATACATTCCCTTATTTCTACCCTTGTGTGGATGCCAGTTCAGCCAGGAAGTGGGTTTGTTTTGGGTGTTCTCGGTATATTCCAGCCAGAGACGTGCTTTTCACTTCTCTCTTTAGAGAGTTGTGCTGGCTTCCTGAAATGCATATGTATTCCTGCTTGTGGTCGTCCGTCACGGTGGTGATCTGTTGAAAGCAGCATAACTCGAGTCCGGTGTCTGCATAATGGCGACTTGTTTGTCCCGACACCCGTGGATTAATCAACTGGACGTCTCTCCTCCGTGGATTGTTAGTGCAGCACTGTGCGGGTCCAGAATCAAGAGATCAAACGTGAAAACCGACTCATGACTCATGGCTAAGTGAGCAGTTACGCCTGCGTCGACCAATGTCAGAAACTCAACCCACGTGATTATTTTTTTGGTCACATCTGGACACATTGCCTTTCAGCTTACAAAGTATGCATGTGTGTTTTACAGTTTGCAGATATGTCAGAAATTGTCCATGTCGCTCATCGGCTCTCCATATTTAGAAAGAATATGCATAAAAGCTAATTATGTAGCATTAACAAATTGAGCCTGTTGGGTACAATTCAGGCTTACAGTGTGAGCTGGAGATCTCTTCAACCTGCAGCAATGGAATGGGGGACCTTAGCTCACTCATACCGGTGGTGAAATGTCTGACATGTTTGCACTGAGTAGGGACAGACAGGCCTGCAACCAAGCCTGGACTTGCTGGCCAAGAAAAAGGCCCTCATAGCGCCCCCATTTTAACATGCCCCTTCCTGAATGAATGCACTGCCTAACCTTGCACACCCAGTCTCTGGGTTTACACTTATGAACAAGTGTGTGAAAATATGTAACCACTGTGTGTAAATCCACTTTTACTGTCTGTTGTGTGTTGCTGACTTTGGTACAATGACTGTAAATATAGAAGGAAGTTGGTATGTGTGAACAGAATAGAAACCAGCTGGGAAAGAAATGTGTGTACAACAGAGAGATGAAAGGTAAACTGGACAATACTGTACTGTATGTGTGATAATACTCAGAGACTGGACTGGAAATCAAATCAAATTTAAAAAAGTATGAACTATTTCAATTGATAATGTTCAGCCTGTTTTGCTGTGTATCTGGTTTTGGTGAATGCAGCCCAGCAAATGTTTGCGTTTTGCAGTGGTGGAAGAAGTATTCAGTGTATGGAAAATCCTACTGAAGTAAAAGTAAGTAACAGCAAAATGCACTTAAATGTATCAAAGTAAACATACTTGTGTCACCCCTGTGACTGATCGATTATTATGGCATTATTAGATTATTTTAAATGTATAATCTAAATCTGAAAAGTAATAGCTGTAATATGAACGTAGTTGAGTAATAAAGGAAAGTACAGCACTCAGGTAAAAGTACTTAGTTACTTCCCCCGGCTAGCCATTGAAGGACAAGGTTTGTTCTTCATATGCGTCTATTCAAAAGTAGGAGTTTATCTGTGTTCCTTTATTTTCTTTAGTGCTGTGTTTTGGGTGTCTATAGATAAATTGTTGTTTGGATGTTTTCTCTGATATAATAAAGAAAGTGGCAGCTGGGCTGCAAGTAACAATTATTTATATTTTCACTGCGTCCATTGATCATTTACTCTATGAAATGTCAGAAAAACTATACACAAATGTCCATCAAATTTCCCAGAAGCCCAGGTTGTGTCTTCAGATTGTTTGTTTTGTCCTTCCACCAGTCCAAGACACAAAGATGTTCAATTTACAATGATATTAAACAGAGAACAGCAGCAAATCCTCACATTTGACATGTCAATGTCCACAAATACTTTGTCAATCAGTTTGTTTATATGCACCTGCGTTACCGTTTGGAATGGATATTTAGATGTGGACTATTCAAAATGTTTTGTATTTTTCTCTGCTTCTGCTTATTTTACGTGTCATATCAAATGATAATTAAAACAATAACAGACAACGGAAACGGTTCTAAGCTGCACTGCTATTATTTGTGGTCAAAGTTACAAACGAGATCACGAGACATGTCAGATATTGTTCCCATGAGATGCAATAATGATGGTGAATGTGGTGGAGCCCACATGTGATGATGTTATTCGTTGGAACAGCTTTGGAAAATGGAAAACGGCAAACCACGATTGCTCAATGTCAGTGTTGATGTGACCGTATTTGATTTGTGTACACCCACATTACAGCTAATTATGTGTTTGGTGAAAGGTCTGGGTGAACGTCTTAGAAGACTTGCATTGTTAGAAGATGTCGAGGAGAGCTTACCTCCATCCGGTGTAATTAGACGACATTCACAGCCTTTCACATTTGCCACATGAGAAAAATATTCTGCCACCCCTTTGCTGATGAATTAAGTGTGATTCTATTCCGTTTGATGTTATGCTAACAGGTTTGGGTAATCACAGAAGATTTGTCAATGGAATGTCTGAAGGGGTGGAAACTTGTTGTGAATAACTGTGTTGATGAATCAAAGCATCTCTGGTCTAATTCATGGTACAATTATCTTAAAGGAGAAGTTTTTTTTTTAAAGTGAGCCCATATGGTGCAGACCACAACCTGTTGCCACATATCCAAAACATCTACGGAGATGGAACTCTGCGCTCAAGTGTTTCCTCCTACAGACAAACGTGTCCCAGACCTCCTGTCCGAGACAGAAAACAATTACAACATCAAATAGAAAGAGTGCGGCGCATTTCCCAGGGTCAGAGGGTTGAGTCTATCCTTGGCAGTGAGCAGCGATACTGGCTGAGAGCCTCCTTCACTCTAAGACATGGCAAGGAGTTCCTCATGACATAGTGCACAGGATACTTAAGGATACCAAGATGAAGCCATGTTGTGGACTGAAAAGCAAGGCATTCCTGATCTTTGTCATTGTAATGATACTGATTGCTATACAAATGATCATATGTGCATGTGGAGATTAAACAATTAAGTGGAGTGTATCTATTTCTTTTGGAAATATGGGTTAACAAATTAGATTTAAGAAAGAAAATCGCAGTAGAGAGTAGTGGTAGTGACTATAGCCAACATTACTCAAACAGAAGTAAATAGTAGATTTGCTCGGGACTATTTGCAGCCGTGGATTAATACACATTTGGTGCTCTAATGAGTATTTACAATGGCAAGACAGTGTGTGTGGGATTGACTCAAAATATACAGTAGCCAGCACGCTCATCATAATAGAGGAACATGTCACTCAATGCAACATGGTGACTCAGTGATGTGTTTTTAGCTGGTTTTGGAACAATTGTACAGAGTGATATGTTATATCAGTCTATGCCTATATAGACTGTTATAAATCAATTGTTGGTTTTGGACTTTTGTTAAGAAAAATGCTAGACATTTGACTTGCCCTTTAAAGTAAGCGTCTCAATACATAAGTAGGAGGGTAAATATTCGAGGCCCATGTTATTCTATGCGCCAAGATGTAGTAGAATCTCATCTAAATGACAAATAAAAGGAAAGACCAACATAAAGTGTTGTTAAAAATTCATTTGTTCGCTTATTTGGTGCTTTGACGATGGTGGAGAACAACAACATTTAACATTCAAAATTTCCCAAACGTGTTCCATTGAGTCAACATCTTGTTGCTGCAAAAGCCAAAGCACCAAACTACAGTCAGTGTTGAAGCATCTGCATTTGTTATGTTTCTTCACTTATTTCTTCAGGATTTAACTTTAATTTATCACCTTTTAAAATAAACTATTTACCACTAATTCTACTACAATAAATCAAATCATAATCTCCAAAAGGCGTTTTCATATTACCCAGAAGCTAAACATTTTAATCAACGGGGAGTTTTACACACATTCACACTGACACACAAGCAAAATGAGAGGTTGCTACCAGGCCTGGCTGAAAATACTGATTCATATTCAAAGACGCTCGCACCATCCTGACTTTTGGAGCACACATTATCCACGTTGAGCCCCTGCATCATAACTTTTACACTCCTGCATGTAAGCGTTAATGCTGGGGGAGTTAAGTCGGTGTCAGTGGTATTTCTTCAGCAGGGCTGCGACCTGTCATCAGAGAGGGAGAACGTCTGAAAGTGATACTCACTCTTCAGAGGCCGTTTGACTAAACCAAGCGAGACGTTATTAGCATTCTGGAGCTAAAATGTTTGAGTTAGAGCTAAAAATGGATTTGTCACTGTCTCCTTGTCTTCAGATGATTCATTCTGAGCCATTCTCTACCCTCTTTCTCTTTTCCTGAACTTGAGCCAAGACAAGTGCAAGCAAGTCCCAGAGGACAGGTTTGATGGGCTACTTTTAATAGTTTTCTTTTCTCTACACACACTCACACACACACACTCACACACACACACACACACACACACACACACACACACACACACAAAGGCATCAGGTTTTTATTCTTCTGCTGAATTGAGGAGGAATGAAAAGATAAATGAGTTTTGGAAATAAAAAGTGTTTTTATTCACATTGTTTTGCAATTTTTATTTATGATTATTTTAGTGTAAAAAATAGGAATTTACTATCATAGATTAAGTACATGATGGGAAAGACCAGGTAAGGCACCTTTTAACACACTGGCCTATGACTTTTACTGTGCACTGTGAAGGCACTGTGCCCTTTAATTCTCTGCAACTTGACAAATTTAGAGACATTCCCGCTACTCTTTTCTTCACTGCATAGCACTCTGGGTCATATCAAGTTCTCAGGGAGAATGCAGATAGCTGCGATAGCATCAACGAGATGGTGCAAAGTGATGACAAGTTTGCAGAATCAGCCTGTCTTACGAGGCGTGGGTCATGGGTGACTGAGAACACGTAGTCGGTCGGTCACGTCATCACCGTTTAGCATTGTCCAGACTACGCCCTGTAGTTTCACTTCTTTCTCTTAGGAAAATGACAAAATGCAGACTGAAGTTTTGGAGGCAGAGCTGCACTGAAGAAATAATGTCAACAATTGAGTTAAACTTCAACAGATGAAGCCAAAGAACCGGTTTTTCTGATTATGTGAGTAATTTTACACAGAGGTTGAGAATAAAGGGACTTCTCACAGAGTAAGCCATTGAGTATGACAATGATGTTCCTGCTAAGTAAAAGAATGCATTTTAAGTGATCCATCCTGTCTGGCATTTTAACCTAATTAGCTGTGTAGTTGAGCTACTGTTCTAGCCAATGGGCCTTCCAAGATTAAGAATGTCAAGGTTACAGTCCTAAAAATCAATGCTTCACATCTATTTGAGGTTCCGTCTTTGTCCGTAAAGTGTCTCACTTGGATTCCATGAAACTCTTTAGCTCCATCCATTTGTCAACCACTCAACCTGTGATCCTGTACATTTCCCCACTGTGGGACTAATAAAGGATTATTTTATCTTATCTTATCTTAACAGCTGCTGCCTGTCAGAAATGCCTTTGTCAAAACATGAACTATCACCAGTCAAGCCAAGATTCCTCCTTATTGTTCACCCATCATGTTTAAAGCTACTGACCGACCAACAGAAAGACAGAAATTGGTACATTTCCAGTAACTACAGGGCTCCAAATTATCATATGATACATAAGGTTTGCTATTCCAATTCTAAGTTGAAGCTTTGTAGTAAAATACTTCCAATTGTGTTATGTTTCTGTAGATAACAGCTGTCACTGTGATGACCCTCTGCCTATTTCTTGGTTTGTGTGGCTGCTTCCCTTGCAGAGGGTCATCAGTGAAATGGCAGCACCATGTGCTCATCAGCAACACTGGCAACACCTGGGCGCGTTGTGCCAGTGTGCTCTTTTAAAAACCCTCCTGGAGTTCAGGTGTTGTTTCCCTCTCCTCTCTGAGACACCCGTTTGGTTTTTGGGTGAGATTATGGTTGCTGCTGCACCATTAAACATTGCCTACAGGTTCACTCATGCACTCTCCTACTCTGCTGAACGCGTTGATTCCACATACTGCTGATTGTTTAAGTATAACTCATTCATTGGTTCTGTGCGTCTCCCTCTTTTGTCATGACCCTGCGGCCCAGTCTGTGACAGCCACAAATGTGTGTTAGCTGGTATGACTCCCATGCTGAGCACCCTGAGCCATTTCTACAGAAATTTCCAGTTTCTTCATACAGCACGCTCAGATAGACGCGGAAGTATTATGAAAGAGAGAGTGATCATGGGGGAAAGAGAGCATGACCGAGCTTTATCGCCAGATTGACAGAATCGAGACCTTGGAGTGAACTGCCTCTCTTTTGGGGGAGTTTACATATAAACACCTTTAACATGCAGGTGGAAATACGGGCCACTAGTGCTAAACAAATAGTCCTGGTCTAGAGTTCTGGGCTTTTTGCAAACAATGGAATTTTTCACATGATCTTGGACTTGAATGGTACTTCGAAAAAAAAGAAAAATCTTTGTTTTTCACTGGTACAACACACTTAAATCAAAGTGTTGACTTGTTTGCTGAAATTGATTGAAACTAGCTCCATATCAGTGATGAAGGGCTGCAGAAGCCCGTCCAGGTCATTCAAGTCAGGTCGGTTTGTTTGCTGTTAATTCCAGTGTTTTCATACAACCCAACCTCACATTCCTACATATCTGTGCTACCTGGTACAAACACGCCACCGTCTGTGTGGAATTGGAAGTTGCTCACATGATCTTCTACCTAATGCTGACACTCAGACAGTCTTTTACTCAGCAGATTATTTGAACACTTTAAGTTTGAAAGGAATACATTTGTGATTAAACAGTGTTTTCTCCAGATTTACACCTTTTTAAATGTACGTGTATTTCAATTACGAACCGCACAAGCAGTTTATTGTTGAGGGGGGGTTGAGTTTCAGGGAGTTGTGATATATAGGCAAAAAAAACATTGAGTAAGCTGCACTAAAAACTCTTGTGGGCTTTGGTTTTTTTGTTATTTAGTTTATTTGCTGTTTAAATTCAGAGCAAAGAAGTTAAGCAGTTTCTTGAGAGGTTCATCTCAAATTACACACCATTGTAGTGTATCATCCAGTAGATGGCAGCATAGGCTCATAGAACAGTATGTGCATTTGTTCTGGAAGCAAGGCTCTTCTTTAACCCTTTTTTCTCTTTCTACTTTTTTCTTATGATTTAACTCATTTCTAAGAGTAAACACACCCTTTTAAATAGGGTGTGTTTGTGTAATTCTCTCAAAATTAGAATTAAAAATGTGTTGGGATAACCCCAAACCATGAACATGACATATAGAGATGGACTCAGTCTGTGAGGTTGCCAGAGGGTGGCAGTCTTCACCCATCTTTTCCCATCTTTTATCGCCATGTCTTTATGGGATGAGAAAGGAGAAAACAATGATTCAAAACAGCAGGCATCTTCTCTCAAATGCTAAACTGCAACAGTCTACCACTTTCATGATTTTATTATTGTGTCCGTTAATACATTTTTTATTTGGATTGTGTTTTGCTAGACTGTTAGTGTGATTTATTCGTAAAAGAAAATACTGCAATGTACTGCATACATGTTTGTGTAATAAAAACGATCATTCTATTGGTATTAACAATTCTGCAGGACTTGTTTGAATTCAAAACCTTTTAAACTCATCAACATTTGGGCTCAACTCTTTTTTTACAATTTGGTATATAGTTGTCACAGTGATGGTGCATGCAGCCAAGGTCCTCTTCTGATTAGAATAGGATTCAAGTGATGAAAAATATGACCCCACATTGTCATTGTTAATCACTTCACCTCCTTTCATGAAAAGTGTCTCAGATGCCGGACAAAAAGCTGCAGAGACCACACATTTAGCTGAGTTCAGGGAATGTAATATCTTTATTACAAATGTCAGCACGGAGCTGCGCTGAGAAGTTGAAAAGACACCTCTGATTGATAGGACACTGTATGAAAACAAAAGAAAAAATATTGACAGCAAAGCCAACATTTCTCATCGGGTTCAGCAGTGTCAGCTTCCTTTTCTCTCCATCCTTCATCCGCTCAACCCCGTCCCCTCCACGATGAAAGTCGAACAAATCTGCTGACATTGATCCTGTCTCCTCGGCTGGCCTAATTTCATTTCAGCCTGAGAAAGACGGCTATCTCCAAAGATCTTGACAGACAATTGTATTTACTATTTTCTTTTCACAAGCCAATAAAGGGGGAGCAGTTATTGCATCAGATTATATGAAAAACCGTTTAATGATTCCAATTTATAACTCTAGACTGAATAATGATACAGTTAAGAGCTGACAGGCTGTGATAAATGAAGGCTCATATAAAACATATTTAGTGTGAAGAATGGCTGGAGATGAATTGCACAGTGATACAAACTCATGATAAAGAACAGTAAGAGCCACTAGAAGACTTAATAATGTGCTATTCATTTTGAAGTGATTTTGCTGGTTAATAAAAGAGCACAAATTAAAAATATATTTATTGTAGGAAGACGTCTGGGAATATTGCCCCCATGTCTCCAGACACCCACCCTCACCCAATCTAATCGCTCCCCATCTCTTTAGATTGAACCTATCAAATCCTCAGTTTCCCTCTCCATCACTGCTGACTGCATTTCGCTGTCTGTAACTTGCTTGATTTAGTGCACGAATATGATTCTTCCACAGCATGTATTAGCTTGTTCTCTGAAGGGACTGGCAGCATCGTTCATGCTGCTGTTTGGGCTGCTGAAATTTAAACCCATAACACAGTGACAGCTACACAACGAAGCTAAATTACCAGCTAGGTTGTGTATCAGTCAGGCTCATTGTGCAAGATGTCATTGATTTTGCAAATGTAAGTGGTCGATACCAGCATCCTTGAATTGCAGCGGCGAACACATACAGGGTACACATATCATTCAAAGGGAAAAGACTAATGTGTGTTCTCTGTTGCTGAATGTGATGGAAAGCCGTGGTCAAGTGGTGAACTCTTTAAAATCATGGTCAAGGACTCGAGTCTATTTGATGGTACTGGACCAGATAATGTGTAATATCTGTAAGGGTCTTTTCACTGAGAGATAGGACTTTTAATTTACTACATACAATGTCTGCCACAATTTCTATACATTGGCGCATAACTCTGATGTTACCTGCATGTGCTCTTCCACTTGTTTTGTATTATTGCAAATGAAAAGAAGGTCATCGTCATCCTTTTTATTTGTTGTTTGAAGCACTCTAAATGTGATATATCCAGAGGGTTTAAAGGGAATGCGGTGGTACAAACAATCCACAATTTCTTACCTGCAGCCAACAGCGGCTGCCCCCACCCTCAGGTGGCTTATGTTACATATACAGACCCTCACACACTACTTGTCGCCTCTTTGTTGCTCAGATTGACGCATGCGAGGACATGCGAGGACGCATGCAAGGACAACATCGCCCCATCCATCCGTCCGCCCGTCCGTTTTTCGAGACGACACACGAATTTGAATGATAAAAGTGCGGAGCTAATGAGAAAATGTAAATGAGACTAAGGACAGGCGGACACAAGCCTTCATTTGATGAACAAGAAATGAGAAGCGAGGTAAATTATCCCAGGATCATGTTTGCGGTGACACCTGAGAGACGGATGAAGTAGTGGCCATTGTTTTTCCCTCTATGCAGATAGAGCAGGGGCAGAGGAACGGTGAGGGGAAGCACATCAGGATGGGTGACCCCCAGCTCTGGACCCCCAGAATGAGACGTGGATCAAACAGAGGGGTTGAGCAGTCTGTTGTGTCCATGTGAGCACACCCTTTGACACTGACACAGATTAACACAGACCACGCACTCACAAATGAATATTGCATAAAGTACCATTTAGAATAATATTAATAGTTTTGGCATGTGTTTCATTCATATAAGCTTCAGTACCATATTAGTAGGAGGCAGTGGGCTGCAAGGTGTCACTAATGTATTACAGATTCTGGTCATTTCTATCCATACGGTCACGATTCCCACTTATAATCAAAGGTTGATAAAAGTTAATGGAAATACCATCAAATGATAAATTTAATCAACCCAGGATGGTATTTTTAGCGATATGGCTCCAGGGTTGGCAATGTCCGCTTCAGATTTTAGTAAAACATATCATGGATTGCCATGAAATTTGATACATCTTCGCATGAGGATGAATCCCAATGACTATAATGATCCCCTGACTTTTTTCTGTAGCGCTACCAGCCAGTTTTTTACTTATCCTGTGAAATATCGCAACATCTACTGGATTCACTGGCTCAAACATTTGTCAAAATCAGGTCAGCATTTTCAATTTGCCCAATAGTTTGGTTTATGACCAAATACCTGCCGAACTAATTACATTCCCTTTCGCCTCAGCTGCATTTTGTGATCAGTGCTGCTTAGCATATGTTAGCGTTCTAAGCATCGATGGTGACCATGGTAAACATCATACCAGCAGCATGTTAGCATTGTCACTGTGTGCATGTTAGCATGCTGACGATAGCATTGAGCATAGCTGTAGACTCTTGTCTTGTTGATTATTGACCATTTTCTTGGGGATACAGTCTGGAGAAGCATATGTTATTGCACCCTGCTGAAACATTTTAAGATATCTATACTGTAAATGAACACGGTGTAACTCTGAACTACGCTTAGCAACCTCTTTTTGAACCCATCTTTCTGAAACTCTCCCAGTTGTAATTTACATGCAAGCGGTATTACCAAAATGGTATCCTTCTCATAAACCCTCAAGCACCCCCATGCAAGGTATATCCCAATGTGTTTGCGTTGTAAATGTTTTTTAAAAAACGATAATGATGATTACGTGTCTACGGACAGTTTAGTTTGCTAAAGAGTCGACAATAGAGGAAAGTGAATCAACTCAATACAGAATCAAAGTATCTAATTTGCCAAAAGATAATTGACTCAACAGTACAGTCGGATGAGGGAAAGAAAGCGGAAGGAAGTGAGTAATAAGGGTAGCAAAACAAACCAGGCAGAGGCCTATAAAAATAGAGCTTCTTCCTCTCAACAGCCCCTCCTTGAGATGCAGATCATCCGTGATCACCTGGTAGTTCCGGACACAGGGAGGGCTAAGCTATCGTCGACCTCTCATAGACAGCCTAGCAACACCCTGTGTCCTTATCCCTCTGGACACCCACACACTGCCTCTCTCTTCTTTGCCACCTCCCCCAGGCCTCCCACCCAGACCCTCAGTCCTTGGATGAGACCTCAGGCCAACGGTGAACAAGGGGCTCCTGAATGGGCCCTGGACTGTCCTTTGTCTGGCCCTACTGCAGAGTCCCTTTATTTACACAGTCTTTAACGCTGTATGTTTTCTTGTCTCTTAATTGCATTGGCCTTTGCTGCCCCTTGGTCAATCAATACCATCTCCCCAATGACATCAGCAACTCTATTCACCGAGGCCTTTCCAGGTGATGGGTGTTTCGTGGGAGAGCTGGTGTGGGAACGAGCCTTGTAAATGGACCCACTGCCCTCTTTCTCTCTCCTTCCATTACTGACCCTATACTGTGGGTGTATATATATCATGTGTGTGTGTGTGTGTGTGTGTGTGTGTGTGTATATACTGTATATATGTTTGTATACCAGAGACATAACATACCATGCAGCATGCAATATCTGTATATTTATGTGGGTTTCTAACTATCAATCCTCAGTGCCTTTGTTAATTCCCAATTGAGGCACTCATCATGCAGACATGTGGCGTGTGGAAGAGGGTGTGTCTTCTTCAGCTGCAGGCTTAGCACTCTGGAGTCCATAGGTGCAGCTCACTGTATGATAAGTCTGGCTGATGAGACAATCAGTGCCATCAAAACAATTTTGCCGACCCTTGACTCTGGAGAGAGAGGGAGTTGACATGCCTTTACCAATGCTGAGTGTGTGTGACCGAGCACATTAATCATAAGAGGTCTAACCCTCTCCTGTGTCCAATTCGCCGATGATTCTCTCGAGCAGCACCATGGCAATGTTTAGACAGAGCCGGACATAATTATCTTTTTGTGTACTTTAATAAGGAGACATCCGAGTGTTCAGACGACCACAAAACTACCGTACAGTGATATTATCCCCTTCATTCTGTGTAATTAAAACATAAATAATTAAATGCCACTAACTAACATAACTGGTATGCAAATTTGAAGAACACAGGGATTTTTCGCCAAATGGGAACCATTTAAAGTTGACCTTTGGAAATGTTATTTTGAATGCAATGTGATGGTGCTGTTTAATTTGAAGAGGTACTTATCTCAAAGTCAACATCTTACTTCTGTTTTCCTGACGCACACTCAGTCACCATATATTAGGCAGTAGCCTGGCAACCACAAGAGTAGAGCCGTACCAAATGGATATGTTTGCAGTATGCCAGGCCCAGTGTGCTCCTCACCGCTGACCCCGCCTGCCATTTTGTTTCTGTCCTGCGAAGGTCTCAGTGATAAATGTTACCTTGTCTCAGCAGGTGTGCCTGGATGGAGGGCCCTGCCGCACGGAGGGGGTCACCAACCCCACAGTGTTTCCCCCCATTTATTTGAATAATGGGCCATTAGGACGGCTGGATATCCAATGTTAAAGTAGCTGTATGTATCTCCTACATAAAAGACATAATTACCTGAGAGAGGGAGGATGTGTTGGTGCACACTTTTCCTCAGCCAGGGAGCACACACTCCTGCCATTAGGTGGCGACAGAGAGAGGTTTATGGGTGAAGGCCATGTCTTACACACAAGCATTACCACAACTGTGTCAGACAAATTGAGTCAAGAAGTAAATGTCTGAAAAGGCACCCATGGAAATCCAGATGAAACTCTGACATATTAGCAGATTTTTTAGGGAAAACACATAATGTAGTGTGGATTTCCACCTTGGTTTCGAATTTAGACACCATTGCAGCTTGTCCTTTTTGAGTCAGGAGGCACTTATTCATGTTTTAATTCAAATTTATTCAAATGGGCGACAGAACATTCATTCAGTATCCAGAGTGAAGGTTTCTCTAAAACTACAGTATGTATCTTTCAAACTATTTTCAGGCAATTACTGTTCTCGTTGAATTGCATAGTATCATGGTGAACAGAGAGTGTGCAATTTTTAAACCTTTGGCTTGCTGAGAGATAGAGTTGTCCTTTTTGTTCGGCATTGTGGCTCCTTTTGCCTTTCATATTTCTAGTTCAAGAGAGACTTGCCATGCAGTCAATGGATATGTGGATTGGAAATTTGAAGTGGTATTTATATGAAGCAAAAAGATTGCCAATTAAGGATGAGCTCTTTATCATTTATTTGCCCTTGGGGTTTTATTCCTCAATTGCGATCACCTTATAAAAGCATCCTTTTAGCGCAAAGAATAGAAGCCCATTTTCGTGACCTCCTCTAATGCATTTCCATCCATCTCCACTGTCTCGAAAAAAGTTTTCACCTCTCCACAAAACATGTTAATTGCCATCATGGGCCGAGTATAAAGAAAATATCTACACGTTAATTATCCAAATATGTTGGCAACCCATCTGCAGACAGCCATTGAAATTACTTAATCGTGTTTTCTCCTTTTTCGTCTTTCATTTTGGACACATTGTTAGTCAAAAGGCTTCAAAAATGTGCAGATGGGTAATCCTTGTGTCTGCAAGGAGCAGCCTGGTTCAAGGTGAATGTTTCATGCCCCTAAGCCCTTCTGTTTCTCTCCATTGTGCTGTTTAGGTTACATATCCTGATGGGATGTTCACTGTACTCCAATAGGGACTTTCCTCGCACACATGCAGACACGCGCACGCACACTGCACTACATACAACTATACTAAAACCTCCTCACAGCAAAGCTTGGCCTTCACTGTGTAATGACTGTTGTCATTATTAATGTAATTGCTGCCATTTGTAGCGAAGACAATGCATTCCTGCTCACCATAGAGGAACCAACAGTTATGCGGACATTTTAACCTCAAACTTCAAAGAGCTATACAGCGTGTGCCACAAGAAGAAATCTTTAACCTCCGCAGTTTTACGAGGAAAAATTGTTGAGAATCCCCTCATGGTGGTTAAAAGACATTCACGTCCCGTTTTAAAGCTTTGCCATCACTTGTTATCTTTCCTAAAAAATGATTTATCATCATGACAGCCTTGGTCCAAAATGCCTTCAACAAATTGATGATATTTAATCTCACTTATATTACAACATTTTGTTGGATACCCAGTTTCATTAATGAGCAACTCTGATTATTCATTCACCTGTTCTCAAATTGAGTGGGACGTAGTAAAAATACCTGCTCTCCTACTTCAAATCTCGTTGTGCTCCAAAACACTGGCAAAAAAACAAAGCCTACTGATGCAGTGGGTTTGGAGATAACGACCCATTAACTGTTCCATCTTCTGTTCAAAATGTCTCCTGTTTACGGTGCAACATTCACTCACAAATCGTGTTTATCTTCAATAAAAGAAATGACTGGAGATTCAGAGAAACAAGGTCTCAACTAAGTGCAGCAATTCTTTCCTTTTTTTTCAAGCAGGTTAGCTTTTGAAAAAGAAATCTCTAATCTGGGTAAAGAAAATCATCCTTCCATGTCAAAAGTTTAATGGATTTCTTCACTTCTCCCTGCAAATGGCTATTTTTCAATGGTGCTTTGAAATGTTACAGAATTGTGTCCTCTATAGCTTGAGTATAGATTTCACTACAGTAAACCTAACTTGTCAAACATCTCAGCAGATCATTAATTACCAAAAGCCTACAATACATCTTAGAGTTCTCGAAGGCATCCTCAATGCTGCATTGAAGTAGCCTACAGTGCTGTAGAGAAAGCAGAGTTAAAGTGTGCTTGTGGTGTATGCCCACATGCTATTCACTTCCCCTGTCATGCAGGTTCTCAAGGTAAAGTGGCTGAACAACCAGACCTCGCTGAACATCGCAGTACAGTTATATTTCCTGCTACTTATATCTGTCACTTGTTGTATCTTTTTGAAGAACATGTGTATGTTGAGATTGCCGCAGAGTGTCTTTAGAAAAGACTAATGCGCCAGATTAACAACAATTCATCATTTTGTTCTTCTGGTAAAAAAAAATCCTGAATAGAGTCTGCCACAGGGATCTTACATACAGTATGTTTTTTTTCAGCAAGAAACATTTGTAATAAAATGGCCTTGAGACATCCTGCTTTCTAATTCAACATGTTTTGTCCATGCAGTACTATTCAAATCTGAGTCATATTCTTCCTTCCCTACTTCAGTATGCCTACCGCTGAAGGTAACAGTCCATATCCTTGCAAAGCTTTTCAATCTTTGCTCCAAAGCTGCTCTGTGCAGCCGGAGTGATGGCAAGGACGAGCTCGCCCATCATGCAATGATCTGTCCTTGACTCGTGCCCGTTTTATTGTTTCAATAGACGCCGGAGGTCTTGAAAGACCAAAGCAACCTGACTGTTGCTCTCTGCATTTTCTTGAGATCTCTCTTTTTCAAATTCACTTTGGAATCAGTTTGGTTGTGCAGATTGACACACAGCTGGCTGCCTTGAGACACTGTTCTATTTTTTTAGATGTGCTCTTCACTTCTGGGTTATATTCACCACATGATTTGGTTCTCCACCCTTTTCAAAGAATGGAGAAAGCGCTTCACCTTTGAAGTCGTCATAACTGTGATTTGAGCCAGCTCCTCTTTTTTTCACTTTGGACGATGGCTATTGTCCACAGTGGTGGAAATGTTAGGTCCTTCTTGCTTACTGATATGCACCAACATAATGCTCCTTTTATATATCTATTGAATTAGAAAGCAGCCCCACAGTACCTGGCCGATGCTTTACAATTTGTTCACCGTAAATCACAGCCCTGATGTGTGAGGGAGAAGTCCAGCTTCTTCATTTGCCCTCACGTCTGTGGCTAACATCCACACCAGCTGCCTTTTCCGACGGTACCTGACTCATATATAGTTAAGTGAAAATTTTGATGGGGTCAATTCTTCTTTATCATTTGAAGCTCATGGCTTTTAAAGCGTCTGACCTTGATTAGGACGTTTTCTTTGTACCCACATGCCACAGGGGCTAAAATGCTATCAGAATGTGTCCACTAAGTACTGTGTTTTTTGGCCATTGGCCTCCGTAACAGGGTTTACAAACAGCTATATGGCTCTCCAAGGCCAAGCATTGTACAAGATGCTTAGCACTGGAGAAGAGATATTCATGCCTAAAGTTATTCATGTCAAGTAATGTCCACAAAACCCTTCCATGCAACCCATAAATCTAATATTTCTTAAGAAAATAACAGACGGAGTGCTCGAAAATAACTTTTTTTTTCTCACTCGGCTAACACTTTGAGAGGGTTCATACTATTTGTTCCCTCCCTTCACTTCCTCTCCAGTAGGTAACACAACAGGGCAAAAATGTTAAGACCAATCGCCCTGTACACTCCAGAGCTCCTCCAATTCACAATGCACCGTTGTCATTTAAGAATATGGTAATATTCACTGATGTGCAGAATTGAGCACTTTGTTGGAAAACAACCCATCTCCTCTACTTTGCTTCACATCTCTTGAAGGGCTAAAAACACCCATTCACTCACCTTAACACTAAGGGCTTGGTGAGCAAACGCTAAACCTCTCTAAGTGCATGTATTTGTGAAGAAAAATTGCTTAGCCTTCTCCATTGATAGGACCGGCTATCATCATGTATGAGTCTCGACCAGCACAAGTGAGCCCTCAGGTTTAATCAAACTTTTTTTTTCCCCTCTCTCTTTTAAAGTGTATCTTCCATGAAAATCAACCCAGTCTCTGCGGCATTTGTGTGTGGAGAAGCTCTCCCTCTCGTCGTTCTCCTCGAGTGGTTGATACATTAAAACTTGAACTGATTGATTTCAGAATGCCGTGCCATCAGTGTCCTCGCGCAGCCGTTAACTACATCTGAAGTATCTTAGTCATCAAGCTTTAGGCCAGGGATTGATAATAGCTTGACCGGCAGGGCCTATCTTACCCATCCTTTTTCAGGAGACCTTGTATTTAGCACCCAGAGCACTTGTGGCAAATCTCAAACAGCACAAGGGTGTTCACAGAGCGGCTGAGTGGAAAGCTTTTTCTCATTCGTCTGCACCTCATGAATAAATTCCAACTCTAACTAACTACTTTGCCTTAATGTGGAATTTCAAACGAGGTATGAGGCCAATTTATTTATTTGTATTCTTTGCATCTTAGCGATACTCTTGAACACAGCGATGGCAGCGAGGATAATCTCTGTCTTTCATCAGCAAAGTGGCCCTGCACAAAACCCATCAGTAATGGACTCACTATTGATTGACCGTCGCTCCTGCTCTACTAGGCAACACCATTATTGTCGCGCGTAGATTCCAGACTGCCCACAATAAAATTATTGTCTTGATTTAAGGTATCCACCCACCCCAAGGTGTCATAATAGCACAACTGGTGTTTACTTATATTGCTTTCTTCCTCAACAATTACTGTCATCATTTTTACACCGAGCAGATATTGCCAACCTTTGATACAAGAGAGGGTGGGAAATGTTGCCGGTGCACGTGCAACATGTGTAATGAATAGTGCTGAAGAGAATCAAGACATTGTTATGAAAACGGCCATTAAATAAAATACACATTCTTTTGTGTTTTAACTAGTTGTGTTTGTAGAAATTGTGATGTGCAGACTGTTTTCCACAAAAGCATGTTCCCTATATCGTCTACTTAAAAATGCCTCATATTTTGCGCAACGGTGTCACACAGTGGATATTATATTTACTCATATGACCTTATATATTACTTATATATTTAAGTATTACTATTTGCTGATTTTGTCTTATAGAAATGTTGAATTCAGATGATCCAGTTGTTAGTTACTAATATATTGGCGCATAGTTTTTAGGCGGTTTTCTTTTTTTCATTCTACCCGATTTCACATTATGTGTGTAAGTGTATTACATGGTCATAGTATCCATCCAACAGATGTGTAAAATACTTTTTACATTTGTGTGTGTTTGTGTGTGTGCGTCTTTAAGGCAGATCGATATAAATATAAAGCTGCATGCCTTAATTGTTGTTTTTATTACCACTATTATAATTATTGGTGTTTTTTTTGCACCTAAAGTCCTGAGCGGAGACTCCGGAATTTATTATCTGACTGACATTTTCTGTTGCGGCCTAAGCACACACAGTTGCGGGTGTGCAGTGTCGACACATGTGGATCTATGTGGCTAACATTATGTGTTAGTAGTCTGCCTCGTGGGAGATGCCCGGGTCTCCAATCGTTGTGAATTGCTGTGACCTTGGTTATCAATCATTGCATCAGGGTATCTAATGTAAACGCAACTGTGGCGTGGATAACATGCCACATCTGCTCTTTGGACGGGGCTGCTTCTTGGTTACCAAGCGATTTATTAGAGAGCCCTGTGTGAGGAATAATAGGTCGCAGTAAAAAATATCAACCGGCAGCTCCTCCATAGGCGTATACAATTATCTCCTAAACAGGCTGTTGTAACATTATCACTCACCTACATTATACAGCAGACACTTTCGTGTCCCCAAAAACATCCCAAAGAGAGAGAACTAGCTGCGCCGGGTTAAAAGCACCGTCTGCAGGGAGCTGTGTTTGCGCTCAAGACCAATTTATTGCCGATGAACATATGGCCAATATTTTTTCTCACGTCATAGCAAGGGGAAAACAAACACCATGCAATGTTAGCCAGTCAGCAAGAGCAGAGCCACTTGGCCAGCTATGCAAACGCTCTTGGACAATATGAGAAGAGAAGCACTTGCTTTCTGGGTATATAAACCACATCAGGCTTATCTCTGCACGCACTCCTGACTCCCATTTGGAGATATTTCATTAACTCTGCGCGCTGTCTTAACGCTGGCAACACATTCAGGCCCCCTCCCGTCTAGGTAAGCGCACTGGATGCTCCACTCCGTTTGCATGCAGTATTTATTTTCTGTTTTTACAGCCTAATAGAGGCTGCTTACTTTCTTTTGCTGCTATTTTATGCGCATCAGCGCGCATCTTAGTCATTGAGTGTAGACAATCCAGCTCGTTTGGACTGTCTTTCATGCTTTTTCAGAGTGCGGGTCTGTGCGTTTTGTTTTTTTTAGCCTACTGTAGTTGGTGATCATTACGCACTCACGTGGTGGACAATATCGTTGAGACTGCACATGTGAGCGTGGCCTGCACCCCCATGTCCGAGCTCAATCAGGAGAATTGTTTGGAAAAGAAGAATTGTAAACTATGTTTAACCAAAAAAAAATCAGATATGAGAAGATTCACATGGCTTCTTCAACAGCCAACCAAAACACACATGATAGATAATAGCTTCCACAAATGGTGCGCTCACGAGGTTACACCATGCCTGATTTACTGAGGAACATCAGTGTATCTTAATGTAGGGTGGACATGGATGGGTGTGTTTGCCTGCATGGGAAGTATCAAACGTACGTTATATTATTTACATCATAACGTGTGTGATTCCACTGCATAGCCTATGTTCGTATTGGCTAATATAAGTTGTCTAATTGGGTGCACACAATAAGCACCTCCTGTTGTTTCCCAAAGTTGCCGGTAGAGACCGCTAGAGCTCTACAGATGTCAACAGCTGTTAATGTTATTACTGCACTCACACAAAGACTTCCTAACAAGGAGGACAAGTTGTCTGTACTTGTGTCAGTAGATCAGGTTCTCCTGGAGAGGATGATTTATTCATTTGTTTATTTATTCATACAAATGCCCCACACAATACAACAAATAACAGTTGTCCCCTTTTTAATTCATCTGAAAAAGTCGAGCCATTTTCCCCTCCTTCCTGCCAATGTCAGTGCGATACTGACATGGGAAGTGATTAAAAAATAATAAACCCCTTTTTAGCAATTCGTCTTACACAGAAAAAGATTATGACGAATGGCACAGCGTGGCATGAAATTCACCGTTACAAATAAACTGGTGGTTTAACAAATGAAGGCATCTCCTCGGGCCATGGGCGCACTGCTATAATCTCGCCGTGACATGTTTAATCATTAGAGGAAAGGAGACGAATAAAGACCTTTGCCCGGGAGGGAAAGGTGGCTGGATATTTGTAAGAAGACAAAAATAACCAAACGGGCTCCAAAATTATTTCTACCCTGAAGCCAAGTCTCCTCGGGCCATGGCTTAGCCCCCATAATAAATAAACCGGACCCGCGTTACCTGCATATCATATATAGGCTTTTAATCATAGAGGGAGAAAATCGGTGTTGTCACTCCGTACATTTATCATGGGCACCCTGAGGCAGAAGGGGTTACCTTTATCAAAGACTAACTCCCTGCCTCAGGCGCCCAAACACGCTGAAATTCAGCGATTAAAAGGAGGGAATGATCAACGTTATTATGGGTTCTCCTGCGGCATTCTTATTTGTGCATTCAATCGAAAGATTTATTTAATCAAGAATATAAAAAGCTCTTTCTTCACTTATTTGGGAACAATCGTGGGCATGAATTTTTAGGAGGGAATTATAATTAATCAGACGGGGCCCGTTTTTTGGGGTTCATCCGAAAAATTAATTGTTTTTGGATGAGTCCATTCTGCTGTACGTTTGATTACAAAGCTGGGATCAGGGAAAAAATGTAACAAGCTTTAATAATGAGCCAGTCAGCTCTGTTGCTTATAATATTAAAATGGGAGCACTGGCGAAACTGGTGATAGCATAATTATAGCAGCAATGAGCACATAAAAAGGTTAGTATTGCGCATGTTATTCACATACAGTTTTACGCACGAAATCAGATGATATATTCTATTATAATGTATGGTTTTGGAGTCAGATCTGAAGATTTAGTGTCAGCTGAACTTAAATAAGCGGGTGATGGGAAGCCCCAGCCCTGCGCCCCGTATTGTCCTTTAAATCCTGATGCATCTGCAGCTCAGAGGCCCTTCTTTACTCCATCTTCTGTCTGGTTTAACACCCCCAACACACACACAATTCGCAGCAGACACACAGTCGGATTGAGGATGATTTACCCACGGAGAGGGAAAAGCAGTGGAAACATATTTGCAACAATGTTTCAACTCTTAAGTTTGTTATAAACGGGATAGTTCATTTTTACGACCTAATAATTACAACAACAACACCAATAAAAGTGGTAGTGACAATGAAAATATGATGGAAAACTGAACTACATCTATAATGACAATAACAATACTAGTGTTTGCAATATTAATATTGTTAATAATAATTACTATTATAATAATGATACAATCTCCATCCTGTAAAAAAAAAAGAAGAGGCTCAAAATCTGGCATTTATTTGTACACTAAATGAATTTGGAATAATTGTACGTAATTGCAGCCTGAACACCTCCTGCGCAGATTTACAGGACTGTAAACATTTTCCGGTGTCGTTCCCGTTAACTCGTCCCGCTCTGCACAAAACTGGCCAGTGTCAGAGTGAAAAGGCAAGCGGCCTGTTTGAACTACCTGTGAAAGTAAACAGGTAAACACAGAGCGATAGGCTCTCCAAGTGGAGTACGTCCACTTAGCCTGTGCACATTTACCTCTTCTTGCCGAAACCCTCGGCTCAATTGATCAAATAGTGCATCCCCAGCAACTGGCCACAGTCTGCAGCCCAGTGCGCTCCCATGCGCCGTCACCAAACCTACTGTGACTTCCCCCTTGTCACTGTGCCACACGCAGCCACAGCGAAGCAGAATGGCTCGGGTGATAAGCCCGCATGCTCTAACACACCCTGATTTAGCTCCACACACTTTTGAGGCGCTAAATAAGTCTCAGTGAAATAATGTCCTGCGTGGGCCAAGTGAGTTCCTGATGAGATGTGGATGGAGGCTACAGTCCGGGCCATTCCTCCGTGGTGCGTAAAGCTCTCCGTGTGTCTGCTGCGGGCTGGATGTCCCCCTCACAAGTCGGATTTAGCTGAGCAGCATTACTTGGTGGATCAGGTCAGTAACCTCTCTCTCCCGTATAGAGGCTCAGGCGCTGCTCCAGTTTGTCCACATACCGTTCAGCTCAATGGAGCCTTTGTGGGATGTTGAGACTTGTGATTAATTCTGCCAGTCTGGTGAAATATTTACCTCAGGGCCTATATATCAGGTGCACTACTATGAGGACCAAAAACCCTAGAAAGATTATAATTATATAAAGCCATAGTGATTCTGCATAAAATTTCAATTTAGTTTTATCAATTTAATAC